>NC_138133.1:36984745-38333588 GCF_964188305.1 Podarcis bocagei | reverse complement strand
GCAGGCTGCAGACCACCAGGTTCAGGTTCCATGGATTCTGAATCATCAGCCTCAGGGGGCTGGTGCAGTACCCCAGCATCCTCAATCAACTCTTCTTCCTCCTTCAAGATCTTTTCTAAATCCAGAGCCTCTGACTCACAGTTGTCACTGCTTCCTACTTAATAAGCATCATGTAGCAGATCTGTAGTCTAGAATGCTGCCATTGAATTCATAGTAGGGAGGTATTATAGAATGTCAGACAAAACTGAGCTCTGCTGATATTTGACATGTCAAATGGCTCTTTAATTGTGAAATAGAGGGCGTAGTCACCTCAGAGAATGGCACTATGAGTTGGATGATGCAATTCAGTCTTCGCAGATTATAATAACATGGGGAGGGTGTTCCAGTGTTAAATCAACACAGAAGTAATTGCATCCCAGTGTATTTGAAAATGTAATGACATTAGTTCTGAAGATGCTGCACAAGATGAATGTCAGAGCTGAAAGAACAGCAAGGAAGCATTTTGTTCTACCTAAAGATAACATCTGCTTATAGATAGCAGAGGTGTTCACTGACCACAAGACTCAGTTGAATTCAACGTTTTGTGAAGCTGCCTACTTTATCCCACAGTGATTTGTGGTCTGTCCAAGTCTACTAGGTTTTCAATCTTCTTATTCACTATTCCCTGTTTAGGGAAGTTTTTAATGTTTAATGCTGTATTGTGTTTTTAATATTTTATTGGGAGCCACCCAAAGTGGCTGGGGAAACCCAGTCAGATGGGCGGGGTATAAATAATAAATTATTATTATAAATTATTATTATTATTGGGAAATAAAAAACATAGACAACTCTCCCCACATTTTAGACATAAGTGGCTGAAATTTTTAAGCATGGCTGCCACTCCAGAGTGTATAAAGCCTCCTAAATTACAGCCAAATAGTTCCTGGGGGTTTTGTGTGGAACCATTTTAAATTTATGAGTTGTTTGTTTCTTTGTTTTAAAAAACAACAACACACACTTTTTTTAATGATCAGAACTGAATGACATTTGCAGACAAGCTTGATCCATCTGAGGGCATGGATCCTGGAAACTTTCAGAATAGCTGCAGTGGTTCTTCTGAAAGAGCAGAGTTTATAATCTGGAGGTAGTAATATATGAGTCATGTTTTTTTTGGGTTATCGATCTGAAACCTGAAAGAGGTGCTGGGGTAAGAAACATGAAAATTGTGGACAAGCAAATCCAGGTGTTTTGTGCTGGGTACTTACAAGTTGGACCTGTCAGTCAAAATGGAGCTTTCTGTGTGTTTTTTTCCTCACCACATCCTATTTCCCTTAAGAGAAGGTCTTTATTTTGCACTTCTAAAGTTGCTTCCCAAAGTACCGGATTGGAAAGCACTGGCAAAATAATTTACTCTGATTACAAACTGCACCTGTCAGTTTCAAAGGTATACTTTCCCTCTTCCCCATTCTGGAGTTTTTCTTAAGCTACAGATATAAATTTTGATTTTTCAAGTTACCTCCCCTTCTCCCCACACCCTCACCATTTTCTGTAATTATGTTGGTGTCTGGATTGCTGAGGCCTTGAAATACTTCAGGGTTCCTCCTTAGACTAGTGCCTGCCTTGCAGATATTTTGCTCCACCCTGCCTCATTATTTTGGATTCATACAAGTCTTTTGCACACCCCTACTGGATCGTACCTGTCAGCTAGGTGCCGGGATGCCTGCCTCAATATAATGGGATGAACTGCAAATAGCACAATGGCAAGCCAATATTTTCTTGGTTTTAAGTTTAAAAATTGGTCTCAGTCACTGGTTTTCAATGCCCTCTTCTGCTTGCTCTACATAATATTAATGTGACAGCTAAGCACTGGTACATTTACAGTTTTTTAAGCTTACACATTTGACCACCTGCAGAAAGAGAAGGTGAAATCAGTCTGGGCAGTGGGCAGTGAAATGAACTGAAAGTCTGTGTAACTTGCAATGAAGGAGCTAAAATTTCACCCTTTGATTTATCTAACCCATTGAAAACCAAGCTGTTCTGCTAAAAAATATATCTCAATATCAAGTGCTTTTGGTGAACTGCTCATAAAATTCCCAAAATGAAAGAGAGACAAAAAGCCTAAGAGAGACTAAAAATTTAATATATCTGAATAAATTATTACTCTATGCATATGAACTTCATGTGCATAAAAAGACTATTGTATGATACGAGCGAGACCTAAAAAGGAATAGGGAGCAACATGTAGAACTTATGTTCAGGACTTCAGCTAGGTGGTCATGTCCTTTTTCATGACTCTTCCATTGCTTTTCTACCCTGATCCTACTCCTCCTCACAGGACAGTAGCACCCCTTGTCCATCAAGCATACTTACTCCTCATTGCAGGTTTTTTTTTTGGGGGGGGGAATCTTCTAAGGGAGTCCTTCTCCCCAAGGGCTCTTCCCCTGCTTTCCATTTCTTTTCCTACACTTTTTTGCAAACCTTGGCATTTCCACAAGCCTGCTCTTGTGTATTTTTACAACATAAAGAATGGACTTCAAAGAATCATCTCTCTCTCTCTCTCTCTCTCTCTCTCTGTGTGTGTCTCTGTGTGTGTTACTATTCTAAAGAGTAACAGAAACTGTCATGTTTGTAAAAGTGTAAAGGTTTCCCTCCCTGTTTAATAAATTTTCACACACTTGGTAAGGAAAAGGCGTGTTAGCTTGGAAGGACATAATTACAACAAAACAGAGACACAAAATCTCCTAGTCAATAAAAATAGATACCTGGCCTGGAAAGAATCATATGGCAACATATATGTGGTAGCCATGCATATAATTTACCCATATGGTGTTTAAGAGATTCATTGAGTAAAGTGCACAGCCATTAGCTTGGTGATATACTGAAAAGACTTGATCAAAAAGACAGATTACTTTGAAAGGGTCCTGTTTATCATAGATAAACACATACACACACATTTTATCAATAAAAGTATTTCTATAGCACCATCTAATAAAATATCAGGGTGGTCTACAACTCTAAAACACAAAACTATAAATCACCTTGTCCATATGACTAGACATTACTTGGGCTGTATTTTGTATCTGTGGGTGGAAGACAAACTTAACTCAAATGGTGATTTTTTATTCACTCCCATATTGTGTGTGGGTATATAGATGAAGTTTTGTGTGCATAGCTGCTACCATTCTGGCTTCTGGGTTTGTTTTCACTGAACATATTCACACAACCAGTCACCACATGCTGTTTCAAATTAGAATAAGAAAAGCACAGAAATAAAAAAAAGGTTGTGGGAATCATTCGTAAGTTTAATGAGATCCCAAGGCTCATTCTCTATTTTTTGCTTACTGTGCACTTAAAACCATGCAACATTTTTCAAATTCATTTTAAATTACCATTTAGATACCATAGCTGTGGTCTTGGGGGCAGCAGCTCCAAGAAAGTGAGTGAAGTCGGAGCATGATCAATGACCCTGAATACTAGAACTGGCAATTAATAGAAAATCATTTTGAACTTAGTCTCACACATTGAGGAATCTAGTCTTTGTAGTTAGTCCCATAAATCCTAAGCCGTTTTATGAAAGATGCATTAACTTTCTAATTGTTTTCTCACAGCAATGTGAACTGATCTTTCTTATTCTTTTTGTTTCTGCATATTTTTTATAGAATTCTTCAGCATTTGATCATTGGGATTTTAATTGCCAACATGACTGTTTCCCCCCTGTGTCTGATAAATATTCCATTTGTACTGTTTTCCAAAATGCACTTTATTCAGGATTATCTTGGCTTGGTACACTCAAGGTCTTATTGTCCATCTCTCCCACTTCCTTTGTTGCTCTACGAGTCCTTCTCTGGCTATGGGATGGTAGGAGGTGGACCAAATATGCAAGTGACTGAAACCATACAAACAAGAGGCATATTTATTACAATTTTCAATGCACATATATGAGGGTGCATTTGTGGACAGAGATCAAAACTTTTGATACATATCTTAAGGCTTGGGTCAGTGTATTTGGGTGTTAGTCCTTCAGAGAGTCTGGTTCCAAACCATTTAGGCCAGGGTAGGCAACCTAAGTCCCAGGGGTTGGATCTGGCCCAATCGCCTTCTCAACCCAGCCTGCGGACAATCTGGGAATCAGCATGTTTTTACATGAGTAGAATGTGTCCTTTTATTTAAAATGCATCTCTGGGTTATTTGTGGGACATAGGAATTTGTTCATCCCCCCCCCCCCATATAGTTCAGCCCACCACATGGTCTGAGGGACGGTGGACCGGCCCATGACTGAAAAGGGTTGCTCACCTCTGATTTAGGCTTTAAAGGCTAAAACTATCAATAATTTGGGCCTGGGAGTGAATAGGCAGCTACTGTAGCTGCCACAGAATGGGTGTGATATTTTCAAAGCACTGAGCTCCTACAAGCACTGTTGTTGAAGCATTATGCGCCAAATGAAGGTTTGGGCCGTCTTTAAGAGCAGCTTCACAAAGAGTGCATTGCAGTTGTCCAACCTGGATGAAACCAATCCATTTGCACTGAGGGAAGACTTGTCCTTCCAAGAGGATACTGCAATTGAGTAGCGTATTATGTTGCTTTTGAGATTTGTTTCACTCTGCAAATCACGCCGAAATAGCCTGTTATTCTTTGTGACATTGATATGTGTTGAACAAAGCTGGAATCAGGGTGGGGCGCTTTTAAAAGCAGATAGAGAACTGCTTTACTTTGGCACCAAGCGGAGTACGGTAGTAAGTGGAAAGAATGAGATGATACATCACTGATACTAACTTGCTAATGAAAGTGCTCCAGTGCAGAATATGTCAGATTTTGTATGCTTGAACAGCTAGCCTACTTTGCGAAATTAGTCATTAAATTCCCCATATCTATGAAAGAAGCTGGAAGGAGATGCAGCATATTAAGCAGCCATGTTAAACCTTCCTGTTGTTGTTTTTTAGTTTTAGCACAAAAACAACAACAACCCAGTTTTTAAATGTTCAACTATCTTGCCTTGAAATGTAAAAACATTTCCTGTAATAAATTAGGTTAGAATCATAATATTTCTTCATAGATATTTGTGTAGAACAGTGGTGGATTCCTTCCTTTCTGCCAAAGGTCACATTCCCTCAGAAGCAATCTGTCAGGGATTGCATGCCAGCAATGGGTGGAGCTAAATCTAGTGGAAGGTGGGGCAAGAGCCAAAAATTGATGCAACCATGTCTTCTCACTCTTTCTATGACTACATTTTGTCAATGTCTCTGACCCCAATTGCACTATACAGTGATACCTCGGGTTAAGAACTTAATTCGTTCTGGAGGTCTGTTTTTAACCTGAAACTGTATTTAACCTGAAGGACCACTTTAGCTAATGGGGCCTCCTGATGCCGCTGCGCCACCGGAGCATGATTTCTGTTCTCATCCTGAAGCAAAGTTCTTAACCCGAGGTATTATTTCTGGGTTAGCGGAGTCTGTAACCTGAAGCATATGTAACCTGAAGCGTATGTAACCTGAGGTACTACTGTACAGTCGTACCTTGGTTCTCGAATGTAATCCATTCTGTAAAGTCCATTCGAATTCCCAAAATGTTTGAAAACCAAGGCACAGCTTCTGATTGGCTGCAGGTGCTTCCTGCACTCAATGAGAAGCCGCAGAAGCTGCGTCAAACGTTCAGGTTCCAAAGAACGTTCGCAAACTGGAACACTCACTTTTTGTGAGCATTTTGTGGCATTTGGGAGCCAAAACGTACCAAGGCGTTCAAGAACCAAGGTACGACTGTACTTTCAATTATAACCACTGGAAACACAGTTTGATTCTAATGAACTGCTTGATACATATCTTCCTAAACTGCAAAGAGAGACAGCCTTAAAAGTGAATAGGCTCATATTGCCGATTTTCAGCAGATGAAACATATAGCACCAATAGCCTTTTCATGGTCAATCCTGCACTAGAACACAGTGGTCATGTGTAGGCCAATTTACACAATAAATGTTATACCTGTGTGAGCAGTCAGTCACAACTGTGCATCAGTGTGTGTACAAACAGCTTGGTCAAAAATTGCTTTGTGTGAAACAAAAACATTTCTGTTTCAAGAAGTATATACTGGATCAGTTTGATATCTTTGGAGATATGCAATAAAATTCAAATGTATGAAAAGAGAAACTGCCTGAGAAAATATATACGTAAGCCTGAGGCACCCGATGCGGAGCTCTCCAGATGTTGGTGGACTACAATTCACTGTCATTCCAGACCACTGAACATACAGGGCGCTATAGTTGGGAGTTGTAGTTCAACAACATCTGGACACCACTCCTGCTGCAAACTCTCACAACATGTGCAACCTGATATTCCTGCCTTTGTGATGCTACCAAATGCCATAGGAATGTTGCAATATTCCTATCCACTTGTTGAAATTTAAAAAGGCTTCTTTTTGTCTATACATGCCTTCAAACAAGCCATTGTTCAACCTCAAAACTAACCCAGAAGAAATATTTCCAGAGCCACTGTTTCCATATAGGATTTTCCCATTTACATTAAAGCAAAAATATTCAGAACACCATGCCTAAAACCAGCAGTTGCTTTCAGACCAACGATGCCATCTATATATAACACACAGAGCATTTTTATCTGATGTGAAGTGTTCTGTGATCCTTCCCCCACCCGTAAGGATGTAGTGTTAGCTTGTGGCTAGTAGAATTAGATAGCAATCCACTACCCCATTACTTCTGGAGCATCTCTATTGATGTTGATCAGAGTAATCTGGAGCAAATGGGTTTCTGATGAGACTCCATTTTTGCTTGCCCCCCCCGCCCCCCCCGGCCATTTCTGTAATAACGACAGGCGGAATCACCAAATGCCAGAAAATACCATCAAGTTATTTATCACCCAATAAAAACAGCTGGCATCTGAGTAGTGCAATCTCTCTCTTTTTATTCTTTTTTACTTATTAACACTTTCTGTCTCTATTTCATAACAATTGTGTATGCTTATGCAATTTACTGCAAATTATTCTTTGGGAGAGATGAGACTATAGAAAATAGGCAACAGCAGCAAATCAGTTTTATATGTTTAACTCAGCGGGGTTTCAAATCAATAACTAATGCATGAATTGAAGATATCCATAAATAATTTAATGCTTAGTGAGGCTCAGTGACTATAAACTAATACTGCTATCATTTTTAACACTGTTTACAACTGCACAGATGCTTTCCCTTTCCCAGGCATATTTTCCACAATTCATGCCCAGCGATGCCTTTTCTCCCCCGATTGTCCAATTCCATCTTTCATCAAGTATATAGGTGTGGGAGGGGCAAAATATTTATTTTGATTCATGAATGTGTGGTTGTGGCCATTATCTTAGAGGAGGCTTTCCTCCTGTGCAAGGAAGGAATTCCTCTTCTAAATCATCCCAAATTGTGGAAGATGTGTGTGTGTGTGTGTGTGTGTGTGTGTGTCTGTGTGTCTGTGTGTGTAAATACTTATGTAAAAAAACTTAATGTTTAAGGGAAGGTTTTAATGGTTGATCTTTTATTGTGTTTTTAATATCCTGTTGGAAGCCTCCCAGAGTGGCTAGGGAGGCCCGGCCAGATGGGCTGGGTATAAGCAATTGATAACAACAACAACAACAACAATAATAATAATAATAAGTTTTTTAAAATGGTTCCAAATTAATCTGGAATGACTTTTTGATCAATTCAAAGGGTTTTCATTAGTTAAATTAATTTAACTAATTGACTCAAGATACTATTTTGCAAAGCCAAGTTGGGACCATATGTTGATCTGGAGGGTGTATTTTCTCAATCAGATCCCTTAAGAAAGTGGCCTCTGAAGGGCAGCACACCCAACAGTGCTGTTCTGTTGACTACACAGAAGGACAGAACTGTGTTAGGATCTAAAGAGGTCAAGCAATTAGACCTTTGGTGAAGAAGGTTCTGAGGCTTGACCACACACAATCCCTGGTAGTTCACCAGGCTAGATTCCAGGTTCAAAGCCTAGAGTCCTAGCAGGGATTGTCAACTAATGAACTAATGTGTGTAAAGATCAACCGGATCCACACTACAGCTGGCATTTATTCTTTGACAGCGGACCAGAGTGAAGACTATTGCAGTATTGCTGGCAAAACTCTGCCCCCTTGATTGGCCAGATGCAAAAATGAGTTTGGCGGACTATCCTGCAATTCCTTTCAGCCATCCGATGAGGATCCCAATGGCCGGCTGCAAGGTGACAAGTTTTTTACCAGCTGGGTGGGGGGACTGTGATGGGCCGCAACCACCGCCCACTCTGGAACCAGGTAAGATGCCATTCCCTGACAATGAGGCAAAAAAATAAAATAAAAAAATGGAACCTTTTCACATAGAAAGAGAACCTTTTGAGAAACTGAAGGGCATATTTCAGCAAAACAATGGTTTTAATTGCCACAGTATTTTCTAGCCTGTTCACAGCCAATATTATTCTGGAATTATATACAGAATTATAAGAATACCTTGGATAGATGTCGGCACGCCCTCTTGTCTGCCTTCAAAATATTGAAACATTGTGATATGCCCTTTTTGTTTGCTTTTAAATTTAAGTATCCCACTGTGATGAGGAACGCGGGTGGTGCTGTGGGTTAAACCACAGAGCCTAGGACTTGCCGATCAGAAGGTTCAAATCCCCGCGATGGGCTGAGCTCCCGTTGCTCGGTCCCTGCTCCTGCCAACCTAGCAGTTTGAAAGCACGTCAAAGTGCAAGTGGCGGGAAGGTAAACGGCGTTTCTGTGCGCTGCTCTGGTTTGCCAGAAGCGGCTGAGTCATGCTGGCCCCATGACCCGGAAGCTGTACGCCGGCTCCCTCGGCCAATAAAGCGAGATGAGCACCGCAACCCCAGAGTCAGTCACGACTGGACCTAATGGTTGGGGGTCCCTTTACCTTTACTTATCCCACTGTGAAATATATTTACTAAATCTAACTTCAAATAAGTATTTTATAAATGTCGGATGCTGGTTGGTAAGTATAAAGGTTCTAAATCACAATAGCAAGTCTCTACCAAATTAGCCAAAACTGACCCCAATGTAGTATACTGCATTTCCCACCTGGACTTTTTGATTTAACACCATTTTAGTAAGTAAGCTAGTATGAGGTACATGTTGGACCAACATTTACCTTTTCATATTTTTGCTATGAGACCTTAGGTTCAATTTATCTCAGATTTAATTATACAGAAGTCAATGTATAGATGCAAGATGCTTGCCAGAATCATCCCAGTTGTAATTCAAAGGTTGCAGAGAAGTCAATGGAGTTCCACTGTGATGAATTAGCCCCAAAGGCTATATTTTTTGCTTCTAGATTTCCAGGATGATATGATTTTGTTGTTATATTAACCACACTCTATTGCTGCAAATCAAGGAAACAGTGGGTATACATAGTAACTATATGTAGCTGTATCTTAATAGAAATCTTTGCTGCCTTCTCTACTGTATAGGAAAGACCTGCTTATGGCATGTGTTACGAGGACTCGGACACAGGAATTGGGATTAAAATGCCACAACTTTATTGAGGAAAATGAATGATGTAACTAAGCCTGAGGATTGGTGGAGAGTTTGAGCATGCAGAGCCGACTAGCCTTATGATTAGGGGCATGGATGGTATAGTTTTGCTCTGCAGCAGGATTGAATCTTGCCATATGAATAATATCAGTCAGTAGCACCCAAGAGGCAAGCTGCCATGGAAGCTCAGCTTCATCTCTTCTGTGCTCTACTCATACTGTTCCTTGGGGCATTCTTTTGTTGGCCACACTTTGGTCTATTTGCACCGTCTTGTTTACTATTTCCAGAGTTAACAGAGCCACTTGGGAGGCAAAGGTCATGAAGCAACCAAAAGATCTGTCCAAACATCAAATTCAATTATATTGTTGTTGTCGTCGGCATCCGTTTGCTTGAGAGACAATGGAGTTGCTACCAATATACCATTATATTCAGGGAGGAGTAACCTGTGGTTCTCTGGATGATGTTGAACTACAACTCCCATCATTCCTGTCCACTGTCCAAACTGACTAAGTTGATGATAGTAGGAGTCCAAAAAACTGAAGGACTACAACACCCCAGTTCCTGATTTAATATTTACCCTTTAACTACCAGGAAAGCAGTGCATACAGATCCTTGACAGATGTCACTGTGGTCCTTAAGCAGGACTAGATCTGATGAAACATCTATTTTAAAGTGTTCGTTTGTAATTCAACCAAGTACAATTTCCCATAATTTACAATAAATTTAAGAGGAATGAATCTAACAGGAATCTGAGCTCATGTGCATCTCCCTCTGCTTGGAGTGCACACTCCTTTTTGTAATTCAAAACCCATTCTATTGTGATTTTCTGCAGTTTCTTTTGCAAACATAGCTGCTCCAATGTAATATTTATCATTAAAAAAATGATTACAATAGCTAACCAGACTTTTAAATTGCTGACATTATAGAGAAGGCAGAAATATATGAATGTTGTCCATTCAGGTAAACCAAGCCATTTGGCTTGTGAATTTTTATATATGTGAAAATAAAATTACTCCCTGTTTTAGCTCAGTCCCTGTTAGCTGCCTAGTGGGCTCCATTTCAGGACAGAAAAACAGAATGTAAATATTTTCAAGAAACAATTTAATGATTCTCAGCTGCTTCTAAAATATGCAGGAGCAAAATTTAAGATATTTGGAGGGGAAGGGGAAGAACTGTAAATGAGCAAAAGTGCCCTCAACGTCTGGCCCAGCATTTATTTCCATTCATTTTATTCCCAAACAGTGATAAAAATAGCTTTATCAGAACATGCCAGAATTTTTGACATCAACAATCATTTTGGCATACTGATTCCATTTTTAAAGCGCTTCACTCAAACTTCAAAACCCTGTCAGAAGAAACAAACAGTGCCATAATCTAACGTTCTCGCTGCTTGGGGGGAAGAGGAAAGCTTTGAAAATTGTGCCCTCTTTCCCTCTTGCAGAGTCCACATTCATCCTGTCAAAACATTTAACTTCATCAGCTCCTTCTGCTGAATTCTGCATTAATATGCAATGTGAGTTTTGTGAGAGTTATGGCCTGTCATGCTTTCTACAATATGGTACATAATGACCACAAAACGCCTGTCATTTGCTTATCTTGTCTTCAGCAGGGTCTGCTATAAAGCACAACTTAAGGCCTTTTAAATAATTAGATAAATACATATTTTTGACAGGAGTTGCTTTTCCTGACTCCCAGCAGTAACAACTGGAATCCATAAACCCCAATTGACTGCATGCACACCTAGTTCTCTCTCTTACATTCATAATTGAAGGTCTGCTTTTGTTGTGGCACTTGACATACCCAAAGCAAGATACTTCTGTTTATTTACTTGGGACTGGAGGTGTTGTCATATCTTGTGTGTGACAGGTGTTCAGGCAGAGCCATATCTAAATGGAAAAATCCCACCTGAGTTTTGTGCTGCATTGTTGTTGTTTCTTAATGGGAAGTATTATAATCTCTGACAACAATAATTATCCCCAGGCTTGCACAAATTCAGTAGTTGAAAACTGGGTTGAGGATGAACACTTGGGTTGTCTAAGAATTCCCCAGAAATGTTATAACACTGAAGGTAGATAGACTAGTTTCTGATGGTGGTGATGATGATAGTTCCTGTACATTTTGCCTCTTATCTCAGGTTGGGTGTTTTTGTTTGTTTGTTTTAACTGGCAGTTGTGATGACAGACTTCTGAGAGCTGCTGGACCAGTGGCATTGGAGGGTGAGGAGACAGAGACAGAGGTGGGCAGCTCAGGCCACCCACAGAGCAACAGCTTTAACAAGAGGGTGTGGTTTTGCAAGTTCTAAGGCTTTGATAAGTTGTAAGGGGAAAGGGGTGGGTTTGGGGAGGTAGTTGGTGTTGGTGGGGATAGTCAGGGTTGGCAATTGAAACGAGAAAGGACATAGCCCTAGTATAGCTATAACTATCTATATCAGGGGTGGCCAGATTCCAAGAAACTGCAATCTACTTACAGAATTAAAAACTGGCAGTGATCTACCCCTGTTTTAGTGGGGTTCAGGTCAAAGTTTTTGAGCTTTTTGGGGGAGGGGGAAAGTGTTGGAGATTCATTCCTCGTGTCTGCAGTCATGGGATTGTTGTCACATGATGGTGTATGTTTTCATTCCACAGAGTGGGAAGTGACGGACACAGGATGTTTGTGTTACTGTGTTCCGTGAAGTGGGACTATTGTCCTTTGTTCTTTTCTCTCTATGCTGTCTGATGAGAAAGGGGATGGAGCTAAGTCAGAATTATCTGAGTGTATTATATGTAAATAAAGTAGATTAGCCAAAATGCTGTGCTATAGTTCTGTTATGCAAGCTGCGAATACTCTGCGGATCCCTAAGTGTGCTGATGCCTCCAAGGCATTAGTCGCTGTGATGTTCGGGCAGAAGAAAGCTTTTGAAGCTCCCAAATGACTGACCAGGAGGGAGAGAACATGCCAGTCGGGCATGTGTCTCTACCTACTCAAGAGTAGGATGCCCCGTTTTTAGGGGGTTCAGGAGGCATAAGTTGCTTAGCTTTGGGGGGGGCGCAACCTTTTTACATTATTTTGGGGTCAAAAAGAAACAGCAACTCACCGAAGGATCACTTGGGGGCGGGGAACCCTCGGTTTGTAAACTCCGTCTTCCATTCTCCAACAATGGAGGGTGGGTCGGGGCGAGGGGGCGGGGCCAGAAGGGGGCCAGCGACCGACCAAAATTTCACAGGGATCGACCGGTAGATCGCAATTGACCTGTTGGACATCCCGGATCTATATCATAGCCTCTGTTCTTGTTCTAATGTTACAGTACACTCCTGAGAGCTACTCTGCAGAGTCAGAAGCTCTTAAAAACTGGACAAAGATTCATTGTTGGCACGTCTTGCTGTCAGGTGTCTTCCATACCCTCCAACATTCCTAAAATGAAAACAGGGACATTTCTCCTTCTGCTCCATTCTGCTCCCCATTTCTTCCTACCCCAGGGCAGCTTGTCCTCTGCCCACCCTTCAGAGCCAGGGCATCATGTGGGGCTGGGCCTTGGTGGTGACAGCATCTCCTCTTCCTTGCCTGCTCCCCAACAGTCACTATGAGCTGCCCAAGAAGGAGGCAGGCAGCAGTGGCCATGGAGGGGCCGTGGAGAGGTCACTGCAGCTCAGGACAAGTGCTGGCTCACCCCAGGTTCAGCAGCAGCAGCACTGGCAGGGAAAATAGGGACATTCCGGGATCAAATGAGAAACCAGGATGGCTTTGGTAATTCCAGGGCTGTCCCTGAAAAATTGGGACACTTGGAGGTTATTGTCTTCTTTGCTGTAGAAAACAGAACTGAGTTCTTCTGGGCTGGGAGAGACAGGGAGGAGATATCATTCTGTCCTGCCCATATCCCAGGGGTGTTTATGGTTCATAGTAAATCCTTCTTGGTGTAGTGGGTGATGCCATGCCATAATCTGTGCTGGAGTAAGTTTCTGCACATGGAATGGGGAGGGGGACAACGTCCATCTATGTATCTATTTGAATTTAATTTTATATAATCAAAATGGTTACCTTTACCTCAAGAAGCAAAGGTCTTGGGAAAGAAAGAACCAGGATTTATTGGGGAGAGGGAACATATAGATGGTTCTGTTTCATTTCCAAATGGGACTTGACCAGGCATGCGATTTATTCAAGATTTTTAGGGCAGCCAAACAGTCCTACAGCAGATTTCTCTCATGAATGTAAGATTATGTGGGGATGCCGCTGATTACAAAATACATTCATAGGCAAGTTTCTTGAAGAAATTTATTTAGTACCAAAAGCTGTGATGAGTGAACGGGGACCTGTAAATCAATAGGACTAATTTCTGTTGTTCACATTTTATGCATTAATGACAGTGTAAAACAGGGCAGTGCCAATTAAACACACACTGAGATAAATCATAGCCACTCTAGAGAACTTTCTGAAATGGCACTTAAGGTAAAGAGTAAATAACCTGTTTTTATGTACTCCCCTAATGGCTGCCTCTGTTATCCCTCTTGTGTCATTGTTTTCTTATCAAAGCAGAAAACTGAAAGACAGCATCTTTTATCTTATTCAGTTTTCTATAAAATGTTATACAAAAGAAGCAAAACTGTGGCAGGCAATTTTTTTATTATTTTTTTTTACAATTCTGACTGATTAAAGTCAGTGGGTGATATCCAGCATATAAACTGAATAGCATAGACCACTTGAAATCAATGGACCTAAGTTCATTTTCATTTTAGAGAGTCTATTCTGAATATAACTTAGCTGAATACCATGCAGTGAGACTCAATGAATGAATATCTCAACAATCACCCTAAAAAGGGCTGGGGCATTGTTCACATTTCAAGTGAATACACCCAAAGCCTTGAGGCACTTCTCTTCCTCGAGGCTATGAAATTTATACTGGGGGCAGGGAAGCTCTATGCAGCAGTGACAGGAGTATCTTTTCCTGCCAGGGATTGTTATATGTACAAGTGCCAGAATCTCCAGTGGGAATATGATGCCTCATAATACCCTCTCACCAAGAAGGTTTCCTGCTAAGGATTCTGGAACTTGCAGTTCCAGTTTCTGGAAGGAAAAAACGGATGATACCCAGCTCTACCTCTCAGTTAAATCAGAACCAGTGAAGGTGGTGCGCTTCCTGTGTGCCAAGAAGTGTGTGTTTTGGGGTGCTGTCCAAGATCGCTGCCCCAATCTTGCACGGCACCCCAAAACACACGTTTTTGGGTACCACCCCCCAAAGTGTAGCCCAAAATTGTGTGAGGTTGCAATGGCCATTTTGACAACTGTCACCTTGTGAGAAAAAAGAGGCATCTCCCCCCCCCTTTTTTAAAGCTGGACCAGACCAAAGACCCATCTAGTCCGTTTGTCAGGCTTCAGTGAATCTGATCCCTCCCACGGTGGCAGTCAAGAAGCAGAGAAACAAAAAACAGTTCTTACCAAGTAATTTATTCACTATGCACAGAGAGAGACGAAGGATTGCAGTCTAACTAGGATAAAGGCATTACTCCAAGTAAAGTCCAACTCACTATGTCTGTCCTATTCTATATCACCCCTGTGTCGGCTAATCTGAGCTTTCTGCCTCTGAGCTCTCTGTTCTACTACTCTCAATGCATGCCTAGTCCTGGGAGAAAGAGGCCTCAGGAATGCTTTCCAAAGACACTGAGTCTGTCAGCTGTCTCTTCCATGGTGTTTCTTCTTCCTGCTGATCATCTCCCAATATTTCCCAACTCCTCCCTCTGCAGCCTCTGAACTATGCCCTTCTACAAACCACTGTTCTAAATCTATACTGTCCTCCTGTTCTTGGGAAGGTTCAGGAGAAGGGGGTGGTGGCCCCCACCATTCCTCCTCAGTCCATCACCTGACACCAGCAACCTGTTCTCATAATGGCCAACCAGATTCCTATGGGAAGTCCATAAGGAGGACCTGAATGCAATATGGGCAAGGCCTTTTTAGTGGCAGTGCCCCCATTGTGGAATGTTCTCTTTTTTAAAAAAATAATAATTTTTATTAACAGACCAATCAAATCAAATCACATTAATTCCAAATTACAAAGCCAAATTTTAATTTTTTGTTGGGGGTACCCATATTTCAAGTTCCGAAAGGGATCCAATCATCTTGTTGCTGCTGCTTTGATGTCCACAAATCTGTCCAAATGATGTTCACAATTCTATCCAATCCTTCCTTGTTGTTTTCCACATCTCTTCTTGTTGTTTTCATATATTTTTCCTTTTTCTTTGTGACCTCTGATAGTCTCCACAAGCGAGTTGAAACCAATTGTAGTCCTGTGTGGGTTTTTCCCATTCATCCAAGGGTCATATTCAGACGGCTGCTGCTTTTCATCACTTCCATAAATAAACACACTCTTGCTGTCTACTCGTTAATCTTCACAGGTCTGTCACTCCCTTTCTCAGTCTTCTGAGGAGGTTCTGCCAGAAATCCCATATAAAAACAGATCCATAGCTTCCTCCTCCTCAGTCATCAGTCTTTCGACAGAACCTGCCAACATGGTGACTGCCTTTTTATTGCTGCGCCATTCCAAAAGCCCTTATTCTTTTCCGGATCTCCATACACCAAACTTTTGGTTGATAATTCATTTCCACACAGTTTTTAATCATCCCGCTTAGGTCAGTTATGTGATGGTTCTTTTGGGGGAGGGGATCTTGGGTAATCACATAGAAGAAAAGAAAAAAGTTCCCCCTCCATCCAGTCCCGTTCCGACATACCAGCCCTTTGATGTTCTTCTTCATGATGAATTCCTGTTAAATCCACCCCGTCGCTCTTACTTCACAGAGGTCACTTCAGTTAGCAGTCTTAACTCCCGTTCTTCACTTGAAATATGTGCATTTGCTTCTTCTCTAATTGTTTAATTCGAGCTCCTGCAGCCAGTTCACGTGATCAGAGACAGCGTCTGGGAGAGCCGGCTCCCACGGGGGCTGTGTGCCTAGTGCCTTCACCCCCTTCTTTCAAACTCGGGGGTGATTTATGGCAACCGCAGGCAAGGCACTGTTTCCCCATTCCCTGGGGTAAACAAGGGAGGCTGCATACTCCCATATCAGCCTCTTAATTACCCCGTGTGAGCCAGAGAGATGGTATTGGCGGCCATCTTCCAGTGCGCCCCTGGTGCCCCCCCCATTGTGGAACTTTCTCAACCATTTCTTAAATTGGTGGTTAAGGATTTTTAAATATATAATATAGATTAGATTAGATAGAGTTATAGTTATGTTGTAAACTGTGTTTAGGACCCTCACTAGGTAGAAAAGCCTGTATAAAGAAGTTGTTATGAATAAATAAGACAGGAGGAGCTATATGGTGAATATATAGAACACCAAGAACTACCCATAGCTAGAAATATTTGGTTACCCTGATGGTAGGCAAATACTTGGTGGGCATCATATTCTGGAAATCACTTTCCTGCCCCTTGCTCTGTCTGATATAAAATACTATCAGGCAGGCCCTTATTAATTAGATCCACTTCTGAATCTGTTTTCTATAATAATACTTTTAAATAAATAATTGCAGTTGCTTCTCACTGGTTTATTTTAAGGCTCAGGACTAGTGTTGAAATTGCAGTCATCACCACGGAATCCAGCACCACACATCTCCACACCTTTGTGAGACTCAAGGATACTGATAAGTTTTACAAGCTTATAAATTCGCTGTGAAGAACCTGTGGGGGAACTGGGAAGAGAACCAAAATCTCCTGTGCTTTTATTCACCGACCTTTAATATGGAAAGTCTCAGCTTGGCTGAATTTAGTAGTTTAGCTTGTACACACACAATTCACTGCCACTGGGACTTTCTGTAAGTCCGAGCCATAATGAAAGAGTAGAGCAGACTGACTGGGGATGAGCACAGCCACAGTATAGCCATTAATTTGGACTTTTACATTTCCCCCTTTGAAGGGCTTTTATTTACAGTCCCAGCAGCAGCAGCAGCAAAATGGAATCCTGCTGCTTTAGCTAATGTATGTGGCCCACTGATCTATTAACTTGGCCTTTGCTAGAGGATACTTTCTCCTGTAACTATATTCTCAAGATGTGCTTGCTAAACAGAAGCATCAGGTTAGTGGCAACGGCAACAATATCTGCATTTAAAAGCCCAGAATTGCAGACCAGGAAATTCAAAGGTCGATTGATTATGAAACCAGAAGGAAGCATTTTACTTCCACAGTCTGCCTTCCTGCTCACCACTCAGATGATGGAACTGCAATTTTATAATCTCATACTTTCCTGTCGAACAGGCTGTGCTTTTTTAAAAAAGAAGACAAACACTTAAATGTAAAAGTTTCACATAAAGTACAGTGGTACCTCGGGTTACAGACGCTTCAGGTTACAGACGCTTCAAGTTACAGACTCCGCTAACCTAGAAATAGTACCTCGGGTTAAGAACTTTGCTTCAGGATGAGAACAGAAATCATACGGCGGCAGTGGGAGACTCCATTAGCTAAAGTGGTACCTCAGGTTAAGAACGGACCTCTGGAACGAATTAAGTTCTTAACCCGAGGCATCACTGTAGAGCTAACAACAGAGCTGAAGGATTCCCAAACGACTCATTTGATGTTGTATATTGTAAGTAACACCAAGAAGAATGTGCAACTGTACAGTTTTATTTAGCTCAAAAATAAGATTTGTTTAATATATTCATAAACTCTTGGAATAATAATTTAGGTGATTTGGAACAAACTATAGTAAGCCTTGGGTTTGATTTTCTCCACTCCCTTCTCTTCTTTGCATGCCAGACAAGGAGAGTGAAAGCTTTCACTTCCACGTTTCTGTGTTATGCTTGAACTCAGGAAATTGCACTTTGTTCCAACTCAGGGGTAGGCAAACTAAGGCCCGGGGCCTGGATCTGGCCCAATCACCTTCTAAATCCGGCCCACAGACGGTCCAGGAATCAGTGTGTTTTTACATGAGTAGAACATGTCCTTTTATTTTAAATGCATCTCTGGGTTATTTGTGGGGCATAGGAATTTGTTCATTCCCCCCCCCCCCAAAAAAAAAATATAGTCCAGCCCCCGACACGGTCTGAGGGACAGTGGACCGGCCCCCTGATGAAAAGGTTTGCTGACCCCTGTTCTAACTAGTTGGTTTCAGATCCCGGCTCCAGATGCATTCTCTATATTACAATGAGGCTGTGAAAAAAGAATGGATGCACAAAACATCTAGGGTGGGGCCTCTATGTAAAGCAAGTAGCCATAAGTACTGGTAAATGAAGTGCACCAGAGGCCAGCACCAATCAGGCTAAATCATTGAACAGTCAATGAACATGTCCATGATGCTGCCCAATAAGGGGATTTAAGATGAAATGCTTTCTATGGAATGTTCTACACATTCCAAAACTTGACTCAATATCATAACCTTTAAAAGCAAATGCAAATGGGCATTGTAGTAGAAAAATAGATAGGTAGCCTTTTCACATATTAACTGGGTTGTCTGAAAGAAGAGTCAACTCAGTGGCTGCGCCGAAATTATGAAATACATTTACTCATGTACAAAATACAGGTAATAACTGTTCCATGTCTTGAAATGCGCACAGTGTGAATTGGAATTTTCCAGTAGTGTTGTCTATATAATTAGCAGGTGATGCAGTAGGGATGTGATGGCAACATAATTAAATGCAAAAAATAAAAATACATAATACACATAGTCCCCAAAATAACAGGATTCTGTAAATAACAGGTTTCTGTAAATGCCTAGAATGAGAACAGTACAGGTTTGTGACCATGGATGTGTGACGTCTGTACTGATGATGAACTCACAGGGCTTTGTTCCAAACTAATCTTGTTGAAAATAGAAGGTCGTTATGAATATAAGGTGTGCAAACTAAGCAGCCAGAGCACAGTATTTATTTAGTACAACATCATTTCATTTCTCCTGGGACTCAGTGCAGCAAAAGGAGATGTTTTTAATTAAGAACATAAATTATAACCTCTCCCAGGAGAGTGATTGAAATGATCACCACTGTCAGGATATTAACATGCTTTGCATTTATTTCCTTTATAAACTCCCACTTACAGTTTGTTGTCTGCATTATAGACAGTATTAGCTACCTGGCCATTCCTTTCTTGCTCCAAATGAAAAGCCTGTCATAATGCAATTGATGGAAACTTTTTGAGATTTATCCGTGTTTTAGAATACAAGACAATCCATCCATAGTGTTACTGTATTTTTCGCCCCATAGGACGCACCGGCCCATAGGACGCACCTAGTTTTTTGGGGGGGAAATAAAGGGGAAAAAAATTTTCCCCAGGTGCATTCGCCCCATAGGACGCACACACATTTCCCCTTCATTTTTGGAGGGGAAAAGGTGCGTCCTATAGGGTGAAAAATATGGTATTTTTTATTTTTTTTTGCACATCCAAGTTAGAAGCCAATTTGCAAGAGGCTTTATCATTCTTTCCAAAATGCCCAATGGAGCTATGACTCTCTCTGCTCATATGCACCTACCTATGTTAGCAGGTTTCACAGGGCTGGCGCAATACATTTTGCTGTCTGAGGCAAACTACAAGATGGTGCGTTCTCTCCAACCCATGTATAAAAGCTGACTGGACTGGCAAGTGAATCTTCCTTCAGTGCTGGCAATTCCATTGCACATGAAGACTGCAGGCTTGCTTTGGTGGCACAACAGTTGTTTCCCCTCACTGCTGTTTCCTGCTACCTAGCACCTCCTACCTGAAGCAGCCAACCATCCTCACTCTGCCTAATGGTAAAGATGGCATTGCATTTTTGGCCTATAAAGAGAACTTCTAACTTCTTTAATGCTTCTTTGCATGGTTGCCAGGAAACAACTCTGAAATATAGATGGCTGGATTTCCCTCATTCCATTCTTTTATCATCCTACACTCCCCAAATTCCAGTTGAACTCAGTGCTTGCATTATAAGTATGGCCTCGTTAGATGCTGCATTTGATTACTACAATGGGAGCCATGACATAGTCCACCCTTTTTACTCAGGCTCATACGATTTTGCTGCTTGAGGCAAAATGGGAAGTCCTTCCCTGCCCTACTATTGCCACCTGTGCCAGCTGCCCACTGTTTTAACATTAGGCAGAAATGGGAGGGGAAAAAATACTAATGTTGGTCTATGGTGCAACCCCCATCTTTCTGTCTTTTTTCTTAAAAAGCAACTTTATTGAAAGTTTTCCACATACGATTCAATAAAAATCACACTAATCTTAAAAAAGAAAAATAGAAAAAAAGATGAGGAAAGGGAGAGAATAAAGAAGAAAAGAATGAAAAGAAGAAAAGGAAATTACAAAGTCCTCTATCAAAATTTTATATTTATCCTTATTCCACAAACAGAAAAGTGAGTGTTCCCAGCTCTCATCTGGGAATTTCCCCCTCTTCCCCCAGCCTCTCACCCTGGGAGAGCCTCTCTGCCTTGCCCCTCACATAATCCCCATCTTGACCAACATTCCCATATCTTCTCTTAGGTGCAAATGCAGAATATTTTGTCACATGAAATGTTTGGGAAAATAGGGACCTTTTAAAAAAAATGTATTGAATGATTGAAGAATTTGATAACCCCTAAAGGATTGCAAATAGTCAAAATATGGATATTGATGCCATACATTATTTCCTCATATATATATATATATATATATATATATATATATATATATATATGCAGGTTTTGGTGTCTTCGGGTATCTTCCCGTGTAAGAGTTGGGGTGTCTAGGCGACGTTTCGACGAGGTCTCACTCGTCATCTTCAGGCTGGTGCTTTCGGCTTCTTGTTACTAGAACAGAGCAGGATCTCAGTGTTTGAGTTCCTATAAATACTGTTGAGGGGGTGTGGTGTATAGCCTCCAACGTTCTGGGCTATACACCACACCCCCTCAACAGTATTTATAGGAACTCAAACACTGAGATCCTGCTCTGTTCTAGTAACAAGAAGCCGAAAGCACCAGCCTGAAGATGACGAGTGAGACCTCGTCGAAACGTCGCCTAGACACCCCAACTCTTACACGGGAAGATACCCGAAGACACCAAAACCTGCATTCCTGTACCCGTGAAAATCTACGAAAGCAAATATATATATATATATATATATATATATATATATATATATATATATATATATATATATATAGGTTCAAATCCAAGAGAAATGCACTGCTGTTTTAAGAACCAAGACAAATGTATCATTGTGACATGTGAAAGAAGGCACAATCAAGCTGGCTGTGGAGAAAAGAAGGAATTGCTTCAATATAAAAACAGGAGATATATTATGCATCTAAATCTGCTACAAAAATAATATATTAACTCCTGTTGTGAAATCTTGATAAAGAGTGAAGATAAAATGCTTACAGTTAAAAGCTTTATCAGAAAGCCCCAGGGCCTGTTGTGGGAACTAAACACAGCCCCCCTCTCTCCAACAACAATTGCATTAGAGTTTTGTTAAGGAATAAACTACAGTCCAAAAGCATAAATCATCTTGTTAGTCCACAGTTAAGTTTTAACAACTGGAAGAAAATGCCTTGAGGTCTGAATAAATAAAACTCCCCCCCCTGCCCCCAGTAAGGGGTTCCTTTTCTTCTTATTTTACATTATCAAGCTTTGGCATTTGAAATCATTATATCCAACAGAAAGAGTAGCTTGGCTGTCTAAAGCAGCATCACACTGGACCCCAAGCACCAATGGTTGAAGCTTTGGTTATTTCAAGATGGCTCCAAAACAAAGCTGCTAGTAAACATTGTTGGTTACTGTGTATTGATGCACCTTTCTATATATCTAGCTATTTCTGGCTGTGCCAGTACAGAGAGAAACCTGCACATATGCAACCAATTCACCCAGTCCCCCACAGGGTATATGACCCACTTTTCCTTTGAAAGCTGCAATCCCATACGCACTTGCCTGGGGGTTAGTATTATCCAACACAGTGGGGGCTATGTCTGAGCAGACACATGTAGGATTGTACTGTTACCTACTAGTCATGTGCCAAAATCTGCCATCCAACTTCTTACAAACCTTCTTGCTCTGCGAAAAGGGCTTCTGTTTGTGTGCCTCATTTTCAGGACACATGAAGAACGTAAAGGCAAGTCTGTTGGAGCAAGCTGATGGCCCATCTACACCAGCATCCTATTCTCACAGAGACTGACCAGATGCCTGTGGGCAGCCTGAAAGCTGGACATCAGCAGAAGAGCACTATGGTATACCAGAGCAACTGGTATTCCAAGGAATAATGCCTTTGACAGTAAAATTTCTTTAAAATTTGGATGAACATGGGTTCTGAGTTGGTGTTCTCAATTGGCCAAGGGGGATGAAGCTGTCTTTCTTTCTTTCTTCTTGCTTGCTTAAGAGCAATGTGTTACTTTATATATTGTAATATTTATTTGTAACTATTTAAAGTTACAAATTTCTACTATGAAAATGTTACTATTTCATTCTTGCAGTGGACAGCAAATTCATTGTCTGCTCGACACAAAATCCAGATCTGGGATTCTATTTGCAGCAACTTTCACACACCCCACCCATAAGAATTTCATCAAAAATTTCTATTGCTTTTGATAATTATTGAATGAAATCTTTCTTTCTTTCTTTCTTTCTTTCTTTCTTTCTTTCTTTCTTTCTTTCTTTCATGCCAGAAGTCTTAAACTTTGGAAATTTCAACCCAATTCTACTTGAGCAGCACATAAGCAACACATTTATTTAAATCTAATATAGTATTCAATTTGCAAAATCTTTAATCTTGTCCCATTGGACCCTCCAATGGCACAATTCACTTAAATTTATATGGGGTAGGATTCTGGTTAGCTGACGCAGTCTGACTCCACCATTCTAGTGGTAACAACTTTTGAGAAATCATTTTTATGTTTGATAGTTCTAAACTGTCAGTACTAATTTTCATTTCTTCTCCTGGGCCAATTTCTTGACAGCTGTGCTGAATTCTCCTTTGTTCTCTTTCGCTGTCCTTTTATTGTCCCATATTTTCCTTCTGTGATAGATATCAGTTCCCTCTTCCACACTTTCCCCCATCTGTTACTCAGTTTGTAGTATGCATCATCCAACCAACAGACACCAGTTAATTAAGGACCAGAGAAAAATGAAATGGTGATGGGTAAAGCAATTAAGTACATACCTATTATCAGTTGAGTTCTTCAGGGAAACTACCAACAGTTCTATAGGCAAGTTGTTTAAGAAAGACTGTAGCGCTGGTGGAGCAAATTCTTTGTATGCAGAAAGTCCCATGTTTAGTTCCTGGCATATCAAAGTAGGATTGGGAAAGACTGATGTAACCAGTCAGTGGGCAGGGCTGCGGTAGATTGATCAATAGTATGACTTGATAGAATGCAACATCATATGCTGATGCACATCTTAGAATTTCAGAAAGTTATAAGCAATGAGATGGTTTAACTCTAGGCCCAATATTACATTTTCAAGAAGGAATTATTATATTGATAAAGCTAAACAAAGCAAAACAACTGAGTGCACTTTTCATCTTGGGGGACTTTGGGAGGGGATGGCAATTAGTCAAACAGTGGCAATTGTTTATCTCTTGCTTTACTAGTAGTGCTTTGTTGCTGAATATTTAAATGATTATTTGGAAATGTGTATCTGTGTGATTTTAATTTTTATTGATATTCATTGTCATTTTAACAGTCCCTGTCCTGAGAAAGATGAGTTGGAAATGCCACAAACAAATAAACAAACAATGCTCATTGATCACTGCAAACCCAAAGTAGATTTTCTCTTCTTGCTATGATGCACATAGAATTATGAACATTCGTGCTTCCTAAAATGGTGAATAAATACTATTATTTCATAGCTGTTCCCAGTTTGTACAGCTGATCCTTTGCAATGTTGCCATATTGAATTCCCAGATCCTGTTACTCTAAAATATAGTGTCTTTGAGTTTGGCAGCATTTCTTTGTCCATTGCATTTAAGTTGCAGTTAAATTGCTCATTAAACCTCAAGCAATGCAATGTAATGCTTGCTACCATTTATAGTCAATGCTCTCCAAAGTACAATTAGAAAGAGTGCTATGACACAGAGCAATGGAGACAATTATTTCTGAAGTTACTAATGCTAAGCTAATTAGCATATGGCATCTAAGACAGCTGCTGATGCTAAATACTGAGGGACTAATTAGTGTTTGATGTTAATTAGCTTCTTCTGCATGAACATTGTCCTTAAATGTATATGCATCGCTGCCATTGGGCTATTAAAATCCAGGCCTGTGCATGTCTTGCAATAGTATAGGGTGTTATACTATTATCATATTTGAATACTGTATGTAAAAAGAATATATATCACCATCAGGAAGATCTCTGCCACAATATGCTGACAATCTACGATCTGAAGCAGCAGGTGGGAAGTGGTGGTAGATGAAATCAAGGAAGTGATATACAGTTGTTCCAGTTGTCCATGTTTATATTTAGTTACAAGTTGAGTTATGGAAGAGCATGGGGTCTAGGGGGTTGTACAAAAGGCACCATGGGAAAAGTGGTGGGTCTTCTTTGGAAGAATTTGAATACATTAAGATAGGTGATGGGATAGTTTCAAGTAGATGGAGCTGGAAAGAAGAAACGAAGAAGACTTTTGAAGGAGCAGGACACTTTTGGACAGCACAGCATAGAGCTGGGGAAAAAGGAGCACAAACACAAGACAGAGATAGAGAGACAGAGATGTTCCTCATAAAATTAGTGAATGATCATTGTGCCTAGGGACAGACAGTCAGGTCATGGAACCACAGCAATGACTAGAGGAAGAATGACCATTGGGAGGTGTGCAGAAAGAAGAAACACTATGGTGCATCTGCAGAGGCACAACCAGGCACCTTCATCTGCCCCAGTTGCAACAAAACATGTCTCACCCATATTGGTCTCCACACCCACAGCAGGGGCTGCAACCTTTCAACAGTTTGATTTCTCTCCCAAAGGCACACTCCTCCATTGTCTCTTGAGACAGATGGATGCCAGCAGGATCTGCCCTAACCTTGGCATCAACTACCAATGCTTTAGGGTTTAAACGCAGACATGAGAATTGCTGATTCCTTCCACATTCACACTTTATGAATCAGTTTGGAATGTCTTCCATTATTCTAAACAAATGCTCTGCAGCACCTTTTGTTTTTGCTAGGTTATGAGAACACATTCATGTGCATCTATGTATATGCCTTGCATGCATACATTGCATCAAATCTAAACCCATTGTCAAGTATGATAATTGACCTCCTCTTAGAACAATAAGCAGACAAGATTAGGCTGTGCTGATACGTGTTTATGCAAAGTGAGGCATAAATGGTAGTGGTTACTGTGGCAACACCTGCAGCTAGGAAATGCCAGTGCTGCAGATCTGAATATCCTGAGCTCAAGGCATGATTAAAGTCTCCAAGTGACCAGGGAGGTTATAGCCAGAACTGGAGGGAAGCACTCAGTGTCTGCAGCAGTAGAAGGTATTACCAGCTGAGACAAGCAATAGATTCTGCTTTAGAAGCATTTTCTCACCTGTCTTTGCAGCTGGATAATACGATAATGGCAGCAGAGGCAGAAACCAGGACTTTGGGGATTTAAGGATGCCAACGGAAAATAATTTATTAGCAGACAACTTGCAAAACAAGTCATTTATAATAGCAAAGCTATACTGCAGAATGCACTGTTGACACTTAGAGCCTGTTATGAAAATAATCAGGCCTCCCCTTGTTTTCAACTGGTTAGTGATTTTATTTTTTCCCCCACTGGACTACCCAGCTCGTGGCAAACGAGTATTGATGCTACTTGCTGAAATCTCTGGCAGCAAAATAAAAGAGAAGGAGTAATATACTCCTTCAAGCATCATTGTGCACTATTGAACATGCCACCCCAGCTGTGGCTACACCTGATACTCCAGAAAAGTCTTGGGGTGAGTGGGGAAAGAAAATGTATAGAACATTCTGAAGGAGGGTGGACATTTCTTTTTCTTGAATTTCCAAAATCTATTCTAACATTTAAGCTATTAAAAATATAAGACAAGCGCTGCTGGATTAAACCAAAGGCCTATCTAGCCTGTCAAGTCCAGCAACCTAAAGCTGCCCACAAGCAAGACAAAGGGGCCATCAATAACACAGCAAATGATATTCAGAGATATTCTGTTTCTGATCCTAAGTTTTAATACGACTGTGTGACATAGGCACCAACTCATGGGGAAGAGGTGTCTTCAGCTCTCTCAATATTTCTTGGCAGGGGACTGAGCCTCCACAATGCTGAGGCGGTGGAAGAAACCGAATGAGGAGCTGAGCATGGCACAGCATCAGTGTCTGGCTCCTCCTGAGTGTGAGAAAAGGAGAAGCCACTGACACTGAAGCTGTGCAGTGCTGGGCTCTGCGCTCAGCCTCTTCCTGACAATGTGCATGACGTGCATTGCATGCATGGCATCACTGGCGCACATTGTGTGTTGCACAACACTGGGTCCCTTTATTATTGGGTGTAAGATGGCATCTCTACTGTGTGATGATTTAGACATGTGGTCACGTAGCCAAATAAGGTCACTTGAAATACCCGTGCAACCTGTACAATAGTTTTATTGTCCACCAGCATCTTGATAACATATTGTACTGTGCTACTAGCCATGATGGCTATGCCCTGCCTTCATGCTCAGAGGCAGTGATGCTTCTGAATACCAGTTGCTGGAAATCACAGCTCAGGGAAGTGCTACTGTGCTCAGGTCCTGCCTGCAAGTTTCCCACATGCATCTAGTTGGTCCTGTGAGAACAAGATGCTGGACTAGAAGGTCTATTGGCCTGGTCCCACAGGCTCGTCTTATGTTCTTTTGTATTGTATAGCACTCATATTCTCTATCTGTGATGCTATGTTTAACCAGTAAAGATTGTGTAACAATTGGAAACTTTCATTACAGAGTTGCTGTAAGCCACTATCTAATAATTTCAGACACCATCTGTAATGAGGACATAATAATACAATGGTTGTACTTTCCCTTCCTATCTTAACTATATAGATATTAACATTGGACTACAATATAACAAGTCACTATTTCTCAACCTGATCGTGTTTGCGATACTGAGATGCTAATACTGAACTGTATTATTAAAAGATATCGTCATCATTTATGATTTTCATGTTTTGGAATGTGCAGCTCATAAAGCTCAGCTATATTATTAACTGAGTGTCATTTCCCCTTAAAGTTCTTGAGATTTTGAAGGTGTGTGGTCAGTGGTTAGGAGGATTTGATGTGTAGGTTCTTGCACAAATGTTCTTCAATATTAGCTCTTTGCTGTCAAATCTTGGGGTGAACAATATCACAGACTACCCAGCCAAGCATCCTTTGGTTTGGTGTATGCAATGTGAAGATTGTAGCACAAGGCTACATCACAGATTTATACAGCGCTCTCTCTTCCTCTCCCAGTGTCAGTCTGTTATGCAGGGGGTCCTTGTCTTCTTTTTTGTACTGTTCTGACCTGAGCAATAAAATCTATTGCAGAAAATCAGAACAGAGTTTGAGTCTCCCATCCAGTGGGAGCCTAGCTATCAGGTTCACATCTGCCATATGAGGACAATTGTACTGGAAGAGAAAATAATAATCTAAACAGTAGGAGACCTGAGCATAAATATCTGCTTCTATTTGTTCCTTTTGTCTTCTTTATGGGGATTGGGACTGACACTGCCAAATTATTGCAGTGATTATTGTTTTGGTATAAAAACATGAAAAACATGAAAAACAGCAAAATAAGTAAGGATGATAATATTTTAATAAACACACACACACACACACACACACACACACACACACTCATCTATGGGTTCTATCTGCTTAGATCATTGATTGTTACAGTTCTCTTCTTCATACACTACCACTACAATTGGCATCATGGATAAATTACTTTAAAAAAAAGATAAAACAGGAAAATTGGACCACAAGCAATGGTGTATAAACCAAATAATGGGCTTTATAACCCAGACAATGCATAGTGAACATTTTTACAGCTAGAAAAGGTGTGCTGACAATTCTCTGAATTATCATTATAGGAATACTGATAGGAACTCATATTCCCTTTCTTTGCAAATGTAAAATACACACTTTAAACAAATCTCAGTGTCACTGAACATGCTGAACACACCCTTCAAAATTGCTAAGGAGCTCCACATGCCCAAGTAATGGGTGAACAAGTATTCATAGCAGAAACTTCTGGTGCTTGAGCAACTATTGCCATAGCAAAGAGTTTCTAGACACTTCAAAGCATTCTAAAAATGGATTTTATTTCCCCCCTCCAAATATTTATTTTCTTTTGTAAGCAATCCGCACTTTAAAATCTTGGATTTCTGCACTGATACCTATATGCAGCTGTCTTGTTATCACTCTTAATGAGATAAAGTAATGGCATCAAATATAACCAGGAAATCTGTTCAACATATAAAAGGTGTGTTGCTGTACCCAAGGGAATCAGAGAAATGAAACAACTCAAAAATCCACCAGCATTTCCCATTTCCCATGATGACATGGTATATATGTTTCTATCCAATTGCATCTCCTCACCACTTACATAAATGCTAAATGTAAAAACACCAATGGGAATTCCCAGCAGTTCCCTATTTAAATTCGTTTTATGAACTGGCCTTCAACTTTTTGCCCCAAACTCTCTCCAGTGTAATGTCTTTTCGCTCTTCCTTCCAACTTTCAGTAAAAGCTTCTGCATGCTTGATTTCATGGGCTTCTTTTTGATCAATGACATCTGCCAGCCCCTTGTAATTTATAATGTTTTCCTGGTAGTGTAGATCTGAACTGATTAGAGCTCTTTGTGGGTATCTTACAGGGCTGATTTTCATAGTGGAGATGATTTGCACTGTCTGCCTGTTGGGACACTTTAAGGCATCTCAGTTTGGATATCTGAACCGCCTGACATTCAAAATCAGTCACTTTGGAATAAATAGGCCTGTTTGTCTACAGTTTCTTTCCACAGCTATAAAGAGTGCTTAGTTCCAGCTGACTGGGTTTGATCTCTGCAGCTAGAAGATCAACTGTTAATTCCTTCTGGGATGCTTTGACGCTGGCTGTTAAGTTTCTGTTGGCGAGCTTTGATCACATTCTCTCCAATTTCAGTTTCTGCCAGAGCTGCAGTTAGTCTTCCATTCACACTGACGTTGTCATTGGTTCTTCACTAATGTAGCACAGCTGTCTTCTTCTTTTAGTTCTCACATGTTCCTGGGTAACACCTGGAAAATAGTCTTGAACCTTGGCATCTTCTTCTTTGGCAATCACTCATAGCCAAGTAAGATTGTCTTCCATGAATACAGTCCGTAAGTGACTGTGGAGGCCAATTCTGGATCCACACATCTTTCCACAGTGGGGACCTTGGAATATATTTCACCCTGTGTAGCATCAAGACCCTTCTAGAGGGCTGAAGTATAACTGCCTGGAGAATTCCAACAAATTTGGCCTAGATTGCTTCATATATGATGAATGAGAGCTGAAGAAAATCAGTCTAGGGTTTTTCTCAGCAATCCCTCCCACACACATACTCCTGACAGATAGATCATAAGAAAAAATGACAATATGATAAAAGAATATGGAACCATAAAAGCTCTCGTTCAAGGCAAGGGTAACAATGATAAAACCATTGGCAAAATAAAAGAGATTAGCCAATCTTTTTGCTGCTTACTTACCTAGCCTTGTTGTAAATCCTGACTGACCTTTTCTTTCTCATGTCCTCTGGTGCTTAATGACTTTCGCAGCTACGTCTGAAAAACAAGATGTAGCAAATTCTCACCATGTATGATGAAGCTTCAGCCTTCTGCTAGCCATGGGATGAAGCTGGCATTTTGTCAATGCTCTTGAGCTGAAGTGGTGGAGAGATCAAACTGATATAAGTGTTCAGTTTGTCTTTCTGTATAGATCCTGACCATAACTTAGCAGTATACATAGATCACTCAAGAATCACTCATGAGAATTATGAAGCCCCTTGTTGGGCCTTTGCTAAAACCTACTAAATTTTTGACAAGCCAGCAATGTGAAATGAGCAGCAGCAAACGACAAAAAGCCTCGTCTGGAAATGAAATGTGAAATGCAATCGTGCTTGACATTTTTAGCATCTTGCAAAGCATAAGGAGCAGCTGAACCATGTTATTACAGGCTACATTTTTCTGCTGATATAGCATCGATGAAGTCAATGGGGTTGTGACCGTCAAAATCTCTGGCTTAATATATTAACTAGGGTGTATTGAAGGACAATAAATACTGCAGCTCCAGGTCAGTGTGGATTTACATGACTAGTTGTAGTGAAGATCACCATGTGAGGAATCTGTTCACCACAGCCTATTTAAATTTCCGGTTGGTTCCAGACCCTTACTGGAACAGAATCCTATGGCAGGCTTCCCAATCTGTTGCTCTCCAGCTCTCCAATTGTTGTTGAACTATATCATGGGTGTAGCCAAGGGGTGGGGCAGGGGGGGGCTGTCCCCCCTAAATAAATGAAAATAAAAATACAGAGCTAACTGAGGTTCTGCCCCCCCAACAAATGGCCTGGCCCCCTAAAAAAATCCTGGCTACGCCCATTGCTCCCATAATTCCTGGCTTTTAACCATGTCAGTTGGGATCCAATGGAGTTGTAGTCCAAAACATCAGGAAGACACCAGGTTGATGAAGGCTGTCTTACAGCAAGAAATCCTTTATTTATTCGCCTTCAGACCACTTGGGTGTCTGGATTTAGCTGAAACATTTTCTTGCTCTATCTATCATTTTGCCTCCTTGACTGAACTCTCATTCAAGAATCAAGATATAGAACTGGCGAGACACTATTAGGATTCTATCACGTTTGTGGAAAATATGTATATCCCAGCAGAGCTTAAAGAATCAAGGATAGTTGCACTGTGTGTGCTGAAAGAAATCTTGTACTATGCCATTAATAGGAATGATGACTCTGCTAAATCAATAGTTCAGAATCTGTTGCACAAATTTGATTTTTACTAGAGAGCTCTTGTTAAGTGAAGTTGGGAGTCCCCCTTGCTCGGACCATTCACCTGCCTCTCTCCCATTTACTGGCTTGGCTTAGAAGACTGCTCCCTATGAAATAACACAGGGTCATTAACTTAACAACTGTCCCCATCATCAAATGCTTAGCTGTGGGCTAAGAGAACCGTCATGCAATGTAAAAAAGGGTATTCAGAATCTGATGAAGCAAGTAGAAAATCCTGTTCAAATTCAAAGAAAGTAGTTACAGAGGAGCATTATGTTAGGATTCATAGAAAGTAAGAGCACAACAAATTGTACTTGGGCTCATCCAGACTTTCTCTTGTGCTGCATTTCTGGGCACAGATGTGTGCTTTAAAGCTCCGTGTCCAAGCAGTCAAGCACTTTTTTCCCTTGCCCTGGTGTTTTTCCCATGATACCCTATTTACCTCTTCTGATTCAGTGTTAAAGAGCAGTGGTGGAGCAAAAAAAAAAATTTTTAAGCAACTGCTAAAGGCAAATCCAGTCATTATAGCATTCTAGCAGTATCCTAAGAGGAAAAAAAATATTTGGTGTTGCCCAGGAGGAGCCGCCTTTCTTAGAAACAGACTCCAGTCACTTCAGGTAAACTCAAACAGGAATAATTTTATTTAAGTATAGTCTTATTTCCTCCTCAGACTCCAAGCCCACACTGACTTCCTCCCCCCTCCCCTCTACAGGAAGTTCCTTCTTCAGGTATTTCCCCTTGACCCAAGAACTAACTACATACATGAAGTCCTCACCCAAACCATATACATTATACATTTATATAAATAAAAAGTAGAAATAAAAGGAGTATTGGAAATGTTTGATCACGAGCATCATCTTTTGCTCTTGACTGTGTATTGCCTTCTAAAGCCAAACCATTAAAGGGGATTCTGTTCCTTCCAAGATCTAATGGCTTCTTTCTATTTTCCTGCCTTTATGAGCATTACATTTCTAATAGACTCCATGCTTTGATTTCATGGTGACTGATAGTCAGCTAACTGCAAAATAGAGATCTCAAGCCTAACTGATTTTTAAAATCTGACTGCATACCTTGGACCAAATATTGAGGTCCTTTTGACACATTTCCACAGAATTTCCCCCCCCCCCATACCTTTGGTCTTAGGAAGGTGTCATGAAGGGCTGATCTGACTCATGGCAAGAACTAAGCATCTCTTTAGAGTTCATTCATGAAATGCTAAAACTTTGCAGGAATTGATCTTCAAGTACATTTCATAGAATCATAGAATCTTAGAGATGGAAGGGACGCAATCGCCTGCAATGCAGGAATATCAGCTAAATTAGAGAGCATGAAATACATTTAAATTAGAGAGAATAAGGCTCCTCTACTGGATGTCCTTTTTATTGTGCATTTATGATTATTTGTGCTCACGATGATATTGGAGCTGTTATACTGCTTTGTTTCCAGTCTGTGCCACAACGTTTGGGAATCTTCACAGAACAACTAGTAACTTTGGGTGATGTGTGGCCAGTCCAGTACTAATTCTCTGCTAAAGCCCTATTATTGCCTCAACGACATGTTGCAGAAGTCTGCTTACCCCCCTTTGGGGTGCGGCAGCATTGCGGGATGCTCAGAGTCCCCCCCCCCCCGCCAATGTGGAAGAGCTGGGCCCCTTGGGGCTATCCTCAGCTGGGATGTGAGTTTCAGCTTGCACACCCAGTTGAGATCTGACTCCACATCGGCCTGCCAAATTGGCCAATGGCAGGTTGGCTCTGAGGGCAGGGCTCCCTGACGGAGAAATTAGGCTTCCCTCAGGTCTGCTCCGGGGGGGGGGGGTTAAAGATGCCCGTGCTATCCCTGGCACCCACAAACCAAATGCCCATCTGGAGGGCTCAAACACAACGTGAATACAAAATCTGCTTGTGCCTCATCACCTAGCAGTTACTTCTCATTTTGGAGAGACTCAGGGGGGCAATCCTTTTTTTAAAAAAAAGTTTATTTTTATTGGTTTTTACATTTTTATATTCCATATAATCATCATCAATACAAGAAAAATATGTATAAATCCAAAATCCCCCCCTGCCCCCTTGAATTGCCTCAACCACCTCTTCTGGTTCTTTAATTATTTACTTCTTCTGCTGATTTTATTTTACCTTAATTTTAAAATCTTTTGACTACATATTCTCATATTCTTATCATTTTTTATAGCATATCTTTCAAATCCCATCTTACATTTTAATTATTTTCCGATTATTGCTCCTTAACTCTTACACTTGTTTTGTTTTGTAACTGTTTACTCAAACCCTGCTAGTGAGTCCACTTTTTATAATACAGTGGTACCCCGCAAGACGAATGCCTCGCAAGACGGAAAACCCGCAAGACGAAAGGGTTTTCTGTTTTGGAGGCGCTTCGCAAGACGAATTTCCCTATGGGCTTGCATCGCAAGACGAAAGCCCATAGGGAAATGCTGGCGGTCGGGAGCAAAGACTTTCGCCCACAGCCGGCCTTCAGAAGAGGACCTCTTCTGAAGGCCGGCGGGGGGCAAAAGTCTTTGCTCCCCCCGCCTGCCTTCCCCCCCCGCCTGCCCCGGGCAATCTTAAAATGCTGGCGGGCGGGAGCAAAGCGTTCGCTGCCGACCCCCAGCATTTTAAAATCTCCAAGGGACAGCAGAGAAGTCTCTGTCCCGGGGAGATTTTAAAATGCTGGGGGTCGGGAGTGTTCGCTGCCGACCCCCAGCATTTTAAAACGCTGTTCCGAAGCGGGGGGCGGGAACATCTGCCCCAGCCGCCCCACTTCGGAACGATGTTCCGAAGGGGGGAGGTGGGGCGGGAACAGCTGCCCCAGCCGCGCCACTTCGGAACGATGTTCCGAAGGGGGGAGGGGGGGCGGGAACAGCTGCCCAATCCGCCCCACTTCGGAACGATGTTCCGAAGGGGGGAGGTGGGGCGGGAACAGCTGCCCCATCCGCCCCACTTCGGAACGATGTTCCGAAGTGGGGAGGTGGGGCGGGAACAGCTGCCCCAGCCGCCCCACTTCGGAACGATGTTCCGAAGGGGGGAGGTGGGGCGGGAACAGCTGCCCCAGCCGCCCCACTTCGGAACGATGTTCCGAAGGGGGGAGGGGGGCGGGAACAGCTGCCCCAGCCGCCCCACTTCGGAACGATGTTCCGAAGGGGGGAGGTGGGGCGGGAACAGCTGCCCCAGCCGCCCCACTTCGGAACGATGTTCCGAAGGGGGGAGGGGGGGCGGGAACATCTGCCCCATCCGCCCCACTTCGGAACGCTGTTCCGAAGGGGGGAGGGGGGCGGGAACAGCTGCCCCAGCCGCCCCACTTCGGAACGATGTTCCGAAGGGGGGAGGGGGGCGGGAACAGCTGCCCCAGCTGCCGGGCTTCGTAGCGCTGCTGCGAAGCCGGGCGGGGGGGTGGGAACACCTTCTGAAGGCGGGCAGGGGGCAAAAGTCTTTGCTCCCCCCTGCCTGCCTTCCCAGGGGCTTTTAAATCGCCCCGGACAGCGGAGAAGTCCTCCGCTGTCCGGGGCGATTTTAAAATGCCGCCCGCCAGCATTTTAAGATCGCCCGGACAGCGGAGAAGTCCTCCGCTGTCCCAAGGTTTTTTAAAATGCTGGGGGTGGTAAGAAAAGCCCTTGTCCCCCCCCCCAGCCTTCAGAAGAGGTCCGGGGACAGACTGTCCCCGGACCTGGTCTGAAGGTGGTTTCCCTAGGAACGCATTAATTGATTTTCAATGCATTCCTATGGGAAACCGTGCATCGCAAGACGAAAAACCCGCAAGACGAAGAGAATTGCGGAACGAATTAATTTCGTCTTGCGAGGCACCACTGTATTTCTGTAAGTAATTGGTAAACGGTTCCCAATCTTTTTAAAACTCTCTATTGTCTCTGTCCTTATGTTTCCCTGTAAGCTTCGCCATTTCAGCGTATTCTATAAGTTTTCCTTGCCACTCTTATTTCATTGGTATCTTCTTGTCCTTCCATTTTTGGGCTAGCAAAATCCTGGCCGCTGTTGTGGCATACATGAATAATTTCTTCTGATCTTTTAGCAAGTCTTGTCCTGTAATACCTAATAAGAAAGCTTTTGTTTCCAAAAGTGGAAACAAGAGGAATTACCGACTTTGAACGAGTGGAGGATGAAACTTATGGACTATGCAGAATTGGATAAAATGACCGGAAAAATTAGATACCAGAAAGATTACAAATTCATCGAGGACTGGGGAAAGTTTATGGATTATCTGAAAACTATATGTGATGAACACATAACGCTAGTGGGTTTTAAAGAGACTTTGTGATAACATAAGGTATATTGCAAGAAAGAATTAGAGATGGAAGGTTAATATTAAATTGGCAATATTACATAGAAAATGTGGGAAGAGATGAAAAATGGATGATTGAGGGAGGTGCTGGTGGAAGTTCAAAAATTGTTAATTTGTAATCATGGTTGTAAGAAGTATTTGCAAAAAGATAACTTTATATATATATATATATATATATATATATATATATATATATATATATATATATATATATATATATGCAGGTTTTGGTGTCTTCGGGTGTCTTCCCGTGTAAGAGTTGGGGTGTCTAGGCGACGTTTCGACGAGGTCTCACTCGTCATCTTCAGGCTGGTGCTTTCGGCTTCTTGTTACTGGAACAGAGCAGGATCTCAGTGTTTGAGAGATCCTACGAAATCTACGAAAGCATATATATATATATATATATATATATATATGGTTTTGGTGTCTTCGGGTGTCTTCCCGTGTAAGAGTTGGGGTGTCTAGGCGACGTTTCGACGAGGTCTCGTCGAAACGTCGCCTAGACACCCCAACTCTTACACGGGAAGACACCCGAAGACACCAAAACCTACATTCCTGTACCCGTGAAAATCTACGAAAGCATATATATATATATATATATATATATATATATATATATATATATATATATAAAAGAAAGCTTCTGGTTTCTTTTTTAGCAAACTCAGGGGGCTATCCTGTGGCAAGATCTGCCAAGATGAGCAGCTTTCAATATGACAGGTTTTCCCTGGTTAAAATGGTCTCAGATGGTATTAAGTTTCCAACCTTGGCTAACCCAAAAATATGCTGGTGTAGTTTAGTCAGCCAGATTCAAATCCCGCAAAGCAGGTGTTCCAGGGGGATGGTGGGGTTAGTGCTGGGCATGGTGAGCAGGTGGGTTAACCTGGAGTCTAACTCTGTGCAGTTCGGTCATGTGACCAGACAAAGAGGGTCATGTAACTCAAACTCTATTTTAAAGGCTTGTTTTCCCTCTGACAGGATTTTATGTTGGCTTAATGTTTTATGCCAGCTTTTTGTGTATAGGTTTGCTACCTCACTCACTTAGGGAGTGCCTCTTACCTGCATAGATGATGCTTTTCATGCACTAGGCCTTTTCAGTCAACCCTTCTTGCCCATTGTGTGTGTAAGACAGCAAAATGACTTGCACAAGCACACAATAAATGATATGTGCTATCTGCTCAATGTTAATATACCTTCTCTGTTACAATGTTATATATTCTACATTAAAATAATAAGAAAATAATATATTGTTTAAAATGTATCCACTCTAGTTTTAATACAAGTCAGCTTCTTTTTGTTTTAATCACATAATCTGGAATGTGATATGAATTAATGCCAATATCAAAATACGTAATATGATCTTTCCTTTTTACTTTAGTTTCAGCTTGCTTAAGATATCTAAAAAAGTCTACATTTCAAACATAGGCAGGTACATTGTTTTGAAGGAAAATAATAATATATTATGAGAATGAAGATGAAAAATATATGCATATTGATTATAGTTTGCTTGCTTGACTGATTCACAAGTGAATATTGATTGGATGGATCAGCGTGTTGTAAACCATGTTTCATTCATGTTTGAATGTGTAACAGTCCCTCCCCAACATTTGGTGGGATATTAGAGTTGAGGATTTCTTAGCAGCCTTGTTCTATTGTGCAAATAAATCAATGTGCATGCAAGTGTGTGTGTGTGTGTGTGTGTGCGTGCGCGCATGCACGATAGGTTTCCTTCTCCTTTTCAGAACTTTCCCTTGGGGTCTTTCAAGTTTAATATTCTTCATGGGGGAAAATGTCATCTGAAGCTGGAATAAACCTAGGGGGGCATTGGAGATTATTTTTGCACAGGTGATTAATGTTCAAAACTGGAATGAGGTTATAAAAGCAATTCCTAGAATCTCTGTCATAGCTCATATAAAAAAGAGAAAGTGAGAAAATATGCACGAATCCTGCAGTTTTCTTACAGAGTCCTAAGCAAATGTTTCCTTTCAGTTCAACAGTTTGAACTGTTGTCTGCAGACAGTGGCTTTGGTTCTTGCCTGGGAGGAGGCAGACATTTGTGACTGTCAGTAACACTGGAAACCGTACAGCTCCTTTAGTATGTCAATTCAAAATAAAGTGGTTATTAGCCCCTAAGTGAAGAAATTGTATTTGGATACCCTTGATAATTGTTAGCTAGTGTCAAAGTTATCAAGTATTTTGCATGCGTGCAATTCAGGGCAATTCAGCTCTGGGCTTTGGGCTGATTATTTTCATCATTTCCTATGTCTGTTTAGGTCAAGTTTTAGGGCTAAACAGACTTGTTTGCCTGGGCGCATGCCTAGTCCTAGGAGCTAGACAGAAGGAGTGTATCCCTGCTTATGCTGCTGAACCTCTTGGTAATAATCTTCAGGGGCATCTGGCTGGTATGGATCTTGGAGGCCCTGCTATAAGGTCTTTCCAGTCCCATATGCTGGATGTTCCCAGAAAATGGTGCTAGGGGACTTTTGCTCACCCCTTAGTAAATGGTCTGTGGTCTGGAGCTGTTGTGTCTATGAGTGCCTTTGCACACAGAGGTTGGGCTTGCCTGGGGGAAATTTGCTTACATCCAGGTTAAATGCCTGCGATGCTCTCTACATGGGGCTGACCTGGAAAAGGGTTTGGAAACTACAGTGGTTGCAAACTGTGGCAGGCATGTTTTCCAGGCCATGTTAAATTGGTCTTGTTGCTGTGGCACTGGCAGCCAGTTAGTTTTGAGCAATAAAGAGAGATTTTGGTCTATCTTGTCCATCCTGGAAGAAAGTTCAAAGAGGCAACTACAGCTTGGCTATCAGCTGATGATGTGTTCATACTTAATTCTTCTAAGAGAACTTGCGTAGAAGATATTATAAACATAATGCACATACTCACTCCTTCGTTATGCTGAAACTTGGCATCAAATCACACAGTAATGCAAAGTCCTCCTCTGCCTAATGAGCAAATATTATTTATTACATCCAGCCAACAGCTTTAGGAGGTGAAATTGAACGTTCTCATATGTTTTCTCCAATCCCTGAATTGGGACTTTTGCAAAAGGTCTCTTAGAGCTGTGTAAATACACCTGTCTGCTAGAAGATAGGGACTTCAATTAGTGTTCTCGGTGTTCATTTCCCAATTGCGGAAAATATGCATTTTTCACTGACAGCAAAGAAATTTTTCTTCTGCCTTTTTAATTACAGGTGCCAACCTAATGTCTCTTGACAGCAAGTACATTTTGAAGGCAAAGTCTTGTTTATTGCCTACGAGGTTGACTCTTTCTAACAATAACTGCCATTTTGATCTTAAACATTTGAGGGCATTGTATCTATCTGTCTTTAATGCTGAAAATAGCAGGGTTGAGATCATTGTTAAGAAGTCCTTCTCCATGTGTCCTACTCTGCTATGATGCCCAAATTGTGAGAAGAACCCAACAATAAGAATATCTGTGGAATATATAAGCTCTTATAAAGTGTTCAGTTTGATGGAGAGGTGCAGCAAGTAGAAACAGTCACGATGAACTCCATCTTCTTGGTGAGGTGTGCACACTGGGGCCCTGCACAGCCAATGAATGTTTCAAATAAGTGTTCATTTGAAGACGTCTGCCTTCTCATACAAAGGTTTCCAACCTGGGAATGAGAACCAGTGGGTTCAGACCTTGCAACTGACCCAGAAGCCAGCTTTGTCCCCAATAGTATTAGAGGACCTTATAATGTCATCTACAACAGAAAGGGTTCAGTCACCAGATAAACTTCTAATGTGGTAGGACATCATCTGCCACCAATGCCCTATTACATTCTATGCAGGATGCAATTACACAACAGTTTATTCTGTTTCCCCAACATTTTCCTAACTATTAGTTTCTGCATTATATCTGAGTTGTCACATGATGTAAAAACCACTTCTGGAAATCTTGCAGAATCTCATGGAAGTTTAGTGCTCATTTCCGCGTTCATTGCTTCCAGAAGAAAAAAATTGTTTGCAACAACATTAATTTTAAAAAATCAAAAGTGGGGACGACAATTAAATTTGGTTGGTATACCATTATACAGTTCTTCCTTGTCATTTTCATGTGTGAATCATGGGGGAACAGAAGCATGCATGTGGGGGAGTAGCGATGTCCAAAGATGTTCGCTGTTGTGTAACAACACACCCACTGATAGGAATGAAATTCAGTGCAACTGGTCAAAAAGCCACAGCTCCATAATGCAACAGGTATTGCACTTTGAAAGGATTGCTAGAAACCTAGACAAATGCACCAGCATTATCAGCAGGGAAGCTAATGCTATATTCCCCGTGTTTGAAGGGACCAGCAGAGAAATGGGACAGTCTCTACCCAAAGGAACAAATGGGCACAAATCTGACAGCTCTTGCTGATAAATTGAATTAAGCACACAGTATTATGCAGTAAAACTTATGAAAGCTAAAAGCCATAGCTATCAAAACACATGTAGAAAGTTCCATTTTCTTCCAGTGTAACAGCCCCCTGGTTAAGTTTGGTGTAATATATTCTTTCATTGATGGTAATATTTCTTTTATTTATACTTTTTTTTACAATGGAAGAATATATTATTACACCAAACTTAACCAGAGAGCTGTTACACTGGAAGAAAATGGAACTTTCTACATGGGACGTGGGTGGCGTTGCGGTCTAAACCACTGAGTCTCTTGGGCTTGCCGATCAGAAGGTCGGCCGTTTGAATCCCCGTGAAGGGGTGAGCTCCTGTTGCTCGGTCCCAGCTCCTGCCAACCTAGCAGTTCGAAAGCACTCAAAAAAGTGCCAGTAGATAAATAGGTACCGTTCTGGCGGGAAGGTAAATGATGTTTCCGTGCACTGCTCTAGTTTCGGTGTCCTGTTGCGCCAGAAGTGGCTTAGTCATGCTGGCCACATGACCCAGAAAAACTGTCTGTGGACAAACACCAGCTCCCTTGGCCTGTAAAGCGAGATGAGTGCCACAACCCCAGAGTCGTCTGCGATTAGACTTAACTGTCAGGGGTCCTTTACGTTTACTTTTTCTTTACAAATACTTTCTAAAAAATAATAATGGAGTTGCTTCTGGTTCATTTACCCTCAACTCAGAACGTCCAAGTCCTAACTGAGGATTCCCTCCACCCCCTTGATGTATAAAGTTTGAGAAGCACAGCTTGCTTTTCAGGCCTCATGCTGAGTTTGCAGGCCTGACAATTACAGGAATGATCTTTTGATGTAGAAAATAAGCAGGTTTATTATGGAGGTAAACGAGAGGAGAATATGGGACCTCATTATGTCATTGTCACAAACACGCTACACTTAGCCAAAGAGGAAGCAGTGTATTATTTTACTAGAAGCTAAGACTGCTATCATGCACCTCTTTAAATGGCAATTGTGTGTAATATTTGGCAAGTTAGCATATTCAATATACTACCAATTTCTTGAAAATATGGGTAACTAGATTAATCCAAGTGTACGTCCACTGAAATGCAGAAAGTCTCAACAGCTCATTCTTTCTCAGAGAGACACAGCCAAACCAAATCAAGTATCACTACCTCATGCTGAAAACTGCTCTGTCCTACACAGAATCGATCACACTTTCCCTCCTCACATCCATGTAACTGAATCTGCTTCTTGCCTGCAAATTTTTCAAGTTACATTTAACCTGAAAAATAAATTCCAAGTTAGCGTACCAAGAAATGTGTGAAGAAGCGATGTGGAACGTGTCATAAAGAAATAAATTGAGATAGACTTCTCTGAGCATTAGAATGCTCAGGAATGTCTGAGATCACATGTTGTTGTTTTTTGTTACTGATCAGAATTCAGCTCCTCGAAATTCACATACTTGGGTGGATGGAGAATTGCCAATTATCACTGAATATCTAGACTATAGGTGGAATCCATTCCAAAGTGGACTCAGCTAATAAGATCTGTGCAGATCATTATCTGGATCGCATCAATGAAAAAGGGAGTGTCTTTTGATTATGCAGAAAATGTATTATTATTATTATTATTATTATTATTATTATTATTATTATTATTATTATTAATATATTTATATCCTGCCCTCCCCAGCCAAAGCCGGGCTCAGAGCGGCTAACAACAATAAAAGTAGCACAACATTCTAAAATCAATTCATTTTAAAATCAATTTAATGTAAGTACCTGCCCCCATACACACCCTTTAGCTCAAATCTACTTCTAACATTTTTATTTAGACAACCCAACTGGGCACATGGATGTTGATGTGGTTAAAAACTTTTTAGTCCACAGTTATTTTAGTTATCTTTACTATGTTTTTAATTATTTGCTTTTAGCTTTTTAATTGATTATGTTAATATTAAAATTGCTTAGAGATTTTATTCCAAGCAAGCAGTATATAAATAAATAAATAAATAAATAACACATTTTGTTCTTTTTGATGATTTTTGTAGAATTGAACTTCATTGGTTCATTTATTTATTTTTTTAAATCACTCGTGTTCAGCTCTTCAGAATTAAGCAGATGTTTTATTCTCAAATTTGGAAAAAGAAAGAAGGCATTCTTCTGTTGTATAAGTCTCTGAATTAGTGAAATTACATGCATGCAAACGGCATGCTTTAAGGGAAGAAAATAACATTCTGAAATAACGTTGACAGGAATATGCCTGTAGGTCTACACCAAGAATGGGAGAAGCTACATGGTGGTTAACTTCCATTAGATTTTTCATCTTTATATTCTCAGTTGCTGATTACAGTGCCAGGAGCAGAGTTTCTTTAATTTGGTATTTTGTTCTCTCTTCCACTCCCATTAACAGGCTCTTAGAAGCTCTATCCTGGAATGAAGAGTTATGAGGTAAGTTCATGGCATATAGCAAGTGAAGCTTCCCTTCTACTAGAAACAAAGTGGTTTGGAAAGCTTAACCTGCTGGCCTTCTGCCTGTTTTTCACCTGTTCAAGGCACAGATATCCTTTCAGGAAAAATAAAGATTTGGCAACTCTGCTTGTTATTTTGTCCTTGGGGACTATGGAGTAAATGCAGCAAATTACAATTTTTTGAACAGGTCCATGGTTAAGGACCTGCCATCACTAACCTTAACTTCCAGCACTAAGAAGAGTTCATTCACTGTACGACTAAATAAAATATCCACAGTTGCTTATGGACTCATTATAATGAATCATCTGCGATTTTTCTGCATGGCACAAGAGTGCCACCATTTATCCCTGACACCAGGAGCATACACTTTTGAAAACAGAGAATAGATGGATTAAAAACCCGTAACGATAAGCAGCTCATAATCACTTTAAAGCTTTAGCTAAGCTTCAGCGCCTCAGGCTGCTGCCTCTATGGTTGCTCTTGTAAGCAGACTTAGTTATTGCTCAGGTTGATCTTCATGCAATATAATATTTTGTTGATGGTGAAATATGATTATTTCCCTTAGCTACACTATCAATGTACATAAACTCTCACTTAGACTCCTACAAGTTTGAGAACAAAAAGTCCAGCTCCAGAAAAGTTAACCCATAACCTGCAGCCACAGCCCTCCTCAAGACCATTTGTGGACCATTTTTAAATATGTAGGAAAAACTACAAAAGCAATGTTCTGCACTGGGGTGGTCAATATTTTGAGGCCGGCTGTCAGAGCTGCTTCCAGATCCTAGCTCACAGAGGATCACGCTAGCCAGCGATCATTAAGTAAAAGTCTTTATTGAGTTACAGTTTCCATTCTCAAGCTGCTGCGTGCAACTCTACGTCTAATGGCTAGATCGGCGAAGCTCCGTCTGAGTCTCCGCCCCTTGTGCACCAACTTAATATCCTAGCCCTGCTCCACCTTTTCCGCCTGACTGTTCTCCTCTGGGTCCCTCTGCCCCCCGGGGTCTCTTCCTTCCTGGATTCTTCTGACGCCGACCCCCCGGACCCTCCTGTCTCCTTGCGCCGGGCTTTAGGACCTGGCTCTCTTTCAGGGCTGCCTACTGCGTCACTTTCCTGTGCATTTGAACTTGGCACGCGCGCCCAACCTTCCATTTTCCGTCTGACCGTTTCTTCGCTCCCCGATGGAGGTGTGGCCACTCCTGACTCATGCCCTCCCCCCTGTTGTGAGCTGCCAGTGCTTGATCCCTGGCTCCCTTCCTCTTCCCTGCTCTCTGGCGGTGACGCTGGTCCCGATTTCCAACTGCTCTCCTCTGAGTCCCCTCTGGCTCTATCTTCCTGGGGTGCCCCCCTAGACTCCCCCCTTGCCCTGGCCACTGGTGCTCCTTTCTGTGAATCTTCTGATTCACTGGAAAGACTCGGAGATCTCGGGTCGTCGTCATCACTCATCTTTTCTTCTGCCTCCTCCCCCTCGCTCTCTGTTTCCTCCCTTGCTCTTGCCTCTGCTCCTGAACCCCTGACACCGGCGAACACATTCTAGCCACAGAATGGCTGCTATGGGGTCCTGGTGTTATAGCTGCCACATCTAAAAGAGGAGGAAAAATGACAAGGCCTTGAAATTGTACAGGGAAATCTCCCCATAAGTCCACTCCACCAGTTCAGGGAAGGCACAGTCACTCATAGAGAATAAGTTATTTGTTCAGAACAGATGGTAGGGTGGGCATCCAACACTGGCATTCAATGAAAATTCGGCATATCAAAGTGAGTGTATTCAGTGTGGGACAGGCTGGGCCAGTGCAAACAGGAAGTGAGCAGAAAGAGCAAACAGTCTCTCATGTGGATTTTTGAGGGGATATTTGCCTAAACTAGGTGTCAGCAACATGCAGCTCATGGGCCGGATGCGACCCATGAAGACTGTCTTACCAGCCCACAAGCCGCCCCTGAACTGAGCCATCTGCTCAGTGAGTCCCCTGCGCACTGAGCTAAACCGACGCAGCATGGCGCGGGGACTTGCCGAGTAGCGCAGAAAATCGCTTCTGCACAGGTGCGATTTTTAGCATCTGGGCATGCACAGAAATGATTTATGACGCCGTGGAAATGCACAGATGCAATTTCTGGTGTCATGCTGTGCCAGCCTGGCCTACAGACAATCTCCGTGGGAGTGATCTGGCCCCTGGCTGGTAAGCATTGCCGACCCCTGGCCTAAACCTTTGGCTGGTGCAACAGGAGGTGCTAGTGGATACAGTGGCATTCATGGGCCGCATGCTACTAACTCCTGCTATCAAGAAGAACCTAATTATAATTTTAAAAGCATTTTTACTAGTGTTAGCCCTGGCAATTCATAGGTGCTCACCACCTCCTGTTTTAATGCAGCCAGTCAGGATGCAGGAATTAGCATATAGCCATAACATATGCATACAGTCATAGTACATATGTACGTAGTACACATTACAATCATGGTAGCTCTGTCTACTAGTAGGAGGTAAACCTGTCTGAATTATAGATATGTATTCTGAGTGATGTGCAAGCAATATTGTGAGGAAAACAACAAGATTAAAAAATATCAACATGTCATGAGCTGTCATTGGATTGGTCCCAATTAAAGTCCTGATCGCATCACTGGGCTGTGATGGATCTTATTTACATCAGAATGGGATTTTGAACAAACAATGTTATTTCCCAGGTCTCTGGATAATTAATGATCATATCTGGTGGCTAAATGCTGGCTGTTCACTTGTTGCAGAACTAATATATCTATTATCTTTTTGTATTGCAAACAAAGTGAATTCTGAACAGGTTAGTTAACCAAGAGGTCTCACCTTGCTTGGCCAACTATCCTGTCATGCCTCCTAATAAGTCAGATATTATCTGCATCTTTCAAGATGTTGTGAAAACCTAAAAGCAGTCCATCAGCATACCACCAAACCCCTGCACTACTAGTCTGGCCGTATAGATAGATACAGCACTATATCCCGACAGTCAGAGTGGATGTGCTGTATGGTTGAGAGCTCTTGATTAAATGAAATTAATAATTTTGCTTTTGAAAACTGGTTCCAATGTCTTGCTTTTGTGCTCCCCCCCTATGGTTTTGCAGTGTGCTCATGAGAATTGATTAGCAGAGAAATCCAGTGGCATGTGAGCAGTAAGATCCACTGGAGAAGGATCAGGAAATTGAGAATCCTGCTGGTCTCCCTTGCTCCAACTCACCCCCAGAATGAGGAAACAGCACACTAGCCCTGAATATTTTCCTTCTCTTTAGGATCAATGTAAGGGGTAATCTTGGGGGAGCGGAACAACTATGAAAAAGGAAGAAAAATGCAGGAAATGCAGGGCTCCCACAGTTTTACACTAGTGGTGTAAGACTGGAAGGGTCTGAATTGGGTAATTTATAACCATGGAGCCTCCCCCAACCATTCTCGTTGTAGTGTAGAGCAAAGTGACATTTAGTATAATTTTGCTTTATGATCGCCCATTTCCTATCTTTGGAAATTACGCACCCAAATGTCCTGCATAAAATATTTGTGGAACTCAACAATTTCTAGATACTTGGTGTACCCAAATTTACACTGCCATCATTTTATACAATGGTAGTGAGCTGAAGAAGAAGAAGAAGAAGAAGAAGAAGAAGAAGAAGAAGAAGAAGAAGAAGAAGAAGTCAACAGTAATACAGTGCACATCTAATGTGATTTTTTTTTTGTGGTCATGTGTAAACTCTGCTTCTACACTCGAAGGATCTGAAATAAATGTTAATCCCATCTTTTTGAAGACATCAAAAGGGTTTATGAGGTGACCTAAACCTCCTGCTTTGATATCATCTTAATCTCTCCTAAAAAAGCTTCCATGCCTTGTTTACTATTTAATTACTCTATGGAAATGATTTGCTATTCCCTTCAGAAGCACTTTGGTTAATTTAGTAGCACTGTGGGGTGCAAGGGACTGCTCTAACTTTGTAATGCTCATCTGAGAGCTAACTGGTGATATCGGTGCATATTTGCATAATTTTATAAAACTGTATTAAGCCTCATACTTTTCTCACTGCTGGAAACCTGCCCAGAGGTATGTCTAATGGCTAAATGTAGACTGTTCACCTGCTGTTGAAAGAAGAAAACGTTTTTAATAAATTTAGGAGGGGTTTCTTTTTCTTTTTCTAACTATTTTTGGTAACTGCTAACATTTGTTATAATAACTTTGATGAAGCCCTCTGCTACCAATCTAGAAATATCAGGTTGAACATAGATAGCAGATGTCTCTGGGTAGAGTCTTAGTCTGACCATCCACTTTCCCCCACTTGTCTGCAATTGTTTTTAATGGTGTGCAGACCGTGACAAATTCCTTTTTAAAATGAAGTGGCTATAGTTCAAGTTCAGCCTGTTTCAAAAGGAACTAATTGCAGTTCACATTCATGCCATTACAAAATGAACTCGTCTGCTTCATGTTCAGTTCACTGTTCAATTCAAGTTCGCCCAATGACCCACAGCTATATTTCCCCCAGAATTCAGAATGTTAAAAGTTTATGTGCTCAAATGCGATCCTCTAGGCCACTGCCTCACCCTTGGGACTCTCTCCAGCTAAAACCAATCCTGAGCCACACCTCCTACCAGACACCCACTCCCCTCTTCAGACCACACCACTCATAGACCACACTTTGCACTCCCCTTGAGTGATTTTGCCTAGGTGGAATATGTGAACTTTTATTATGCTTCTTGATTGCCTAAAAAGATAGAGTGTGTCTAGTAAACTATCCTACTGTGCAAAGGTAAAATTCACATTTACCACTCTGTTCTGTTTTGCCTTCGACCCTGCCCACTCATGGCATGTGGCCCTTGGAATGTTGTCCAGACTGGAATGTGGCCCTCAGATTCCTCACCTTGTTCTAGATCCCCACGTGAATCAGATTTCTCTTAATTTTTTTAATATGCACCAGTCACAATTTCTAGCAATTTCCGTGTCAGGCCTCTGTAACGGCAACAGAGGTAGAGATAAATCTCCAACTTCCAGCCAGATGACCAGCTGCCCTAGGGGTAAATTACAAACTTCCCAAACTGCAAGGGAATGCTGCCTCTCAGGAAGGTCAGGTGGTACCAGGTAAGGAAAATTTCTTGACACCCCACCCACATTGATTTTTTTTTTTTTTGCCTTCAAAAATAGTTTAATGTTATTTCATATTTTCTTACAAAGGAATGTGGATTCTGGGCCTCTGATGACAAGTAGGCGACTGTGGACAGATACTTAAATCTACAGGATGGATTGTGTTTTGGCTTGTGTTATTTTATTTATATTTATTGTTTCTTTATTTAATAATATTTATTTTTTAAAAAACCTGCAAAATGGTTTACCAACCCCCCCCCCACAAAAAACACCACAGCAGTAAAATCAAGAAAAATTAACAATCCTACTTTAAAAGATACAAAAGCTAAAATATTAAGATTAAAATTACTTCAACTTCCGAAGCATCTAGGTATGCTTGCCTAAAGAAGAATGCTTTTAGCAGGTGCCTGAAAAAAGTCTAGAAAGGCACGTGCTTTGTTGCAATAGGCGGGGAGTTCCAAAGTGCAGGTGCTGCTCCACTGAATTGAAATTTCAGCCTTCACGACATAGGAACACGGCCAAGTAAACAGCTATTTTAGTGGAGGAGGGTCAAGATATTAACTGATATGCATGAAATTTCATATATAGCTATATAATCCCTAGTGTAGTAAGATAAGACCTTTGGAGCAGGCATTTTTTAAAAAAATGTAGGTTTTTTAGTAGGGCAGTAATTGTTCCTTGATAATTTGTCACCCCCTCCATGATGGCACCCAGGGTGGACCTCCCGCCCCCACTCCCCTCATATGCCCTTGCCTCTCAACCAACCCTGCATATGGGGATTTTGTGCTTGAATGAAAAGACAAAAGACCAACTGCATAATGTGACCAATGTTAGCTTAAAAAACAAACAGATAAATTCAACCATCACTATATTCAACCTAAAAATCCCTTCTGCAAACATGAGAGCTATGTCTTAATATTAACTATGTGTCTATTCTCGCTAGCTTCAGGGAAAACACCTTATATTAATGTGGTTAAATATTTGCAACTGGTGGGTGGTGGTGGTGGAGGAACGTACTCTACTTTTCTCTTTTAGCCTTTTATAAACTTTCTCACTGCTTCCCTTAGCCAGTCAGTGGATGAGCAAAAGTGCTTAGCTAAAAATAAAGTATGTGAGTAAAGTGCCTAAACTTAATATTTAGCTTAGGAAGGTTGGTGAGGTGATTGCTCTTATTCAAACTGCTCCACCTCACACTACAGATAAAATTTGCAAAGCAAGCAGAACCTGTTCATTCTGTGGAAAGTGGCCTTTGGAAAAAAGAGGTAAGGACAATCAGGCAAATTGTCCAGGTTCCTTATAAGTGAATTTATATTTTCCAATTACATTAAACAGGGGGAAAGATATAAAGTTAATTACAGATCAGCAGGCTACCACTGAAACATTACAGCTCTTCTGCGGAGTGTCCCATAGAGGAAAGAGGTGGGGGGAATGAAAACCATCTACCCTCCCTTTTTAAAAAGGCTGGGATATCTTCGGCTGAAGTGAACCAACCTGGATTTGCTGACTGCCCCTCTTTCAAAATTAGAGGTCAGACAAGCAATAAAACCAATAAACAAGGGACAATCTCTACGTGTGCCTGCTGAATTTCAGAACATGCTTTATGGCCTGCTTTATCTTCTTTCATTGGTAGACTATTAAACTACAATCCATAAACCACTTACTCCAAAATAGCACTGTTTAAAGTCAATAGAGCTACTCATGTTCTGAGGATCATAGCTTTACACTGTAATCCTGAGTTAGCTAGCTGGCAAAGTTCACAAAATTAATCATAATGTGAAATCTGGGTTCAGTGTTGCAGGGCTGGCACCAGCAGAGAAGACTCTGGCAGGCTTGTGGGATTCAATATTGCTTTCATCCAAGCTGTTGCATGTTAATCCTGAATCAGGAAGCTTTGATATTGTGACCAATTTTTATGCTGCAAACTGCCCTGTGATCTTTGGATGAAGGGCAGTACATAAGTTTATTTAATAATAATAATAATAATAATAATAATAATAATAATAATAATAATAAAATAAAATAATAATAATAATAATAATAATAATAATAATAATAATAATAATAATAATAATAATAATTACACAACCAATTTACCAGGTGGGAGCCAGATTACGGGTTGGCATGAATGTGGCCATGGCTGAGCGGGTGAGGGGAGTCAGATGAAATCCTCCTTGGGAGATCTAGTGGGACATTTCTGTATCTTTCAGGGCTGGGCAACTCTCAGGAAGGAACAGTACAGCAGCCCCCTTTCAATAGACTGGCTGGTTATGCCATTGGGCTTTCCCTCACCTTGTGGTCACCAGACAGATTCCTATTGCATGGCATGCACCATGCTGGGTCCTTCTACATTGGGCAACTTCCACAGCATTCCCAAGCAGGCATTTTGGAAAAGGGTGTCAGATTTCAGATCAGAAGCTTATGGATCCAGAACCAATGTCATGCCAACCACTACTTACTGTGATTAATAAAAACATCTCAGCCTCCCAGGACTCTCTTTGACTGACCTTAAAGTTGCCATCCTTGAAAAAAAAGAACTTCAGCGGAAATCATCAACATTTAAATGTTGAAAATTCAATTCAAGCTTATGGCTTGAATCAAGACAAATTTTCTTTGTTTATTAAATTTATTTATTTGATTTTTCAACTTAACATTTTACAGAGATATATCAAACACAAATCATAAAAACAAGATTCGAAGGAATCTCCTAGACTTCCATCCTCCCCTATGTGGGTCCTATTATTAATCAGCAAGACAAATGTTTTATTTATCACACTGCAAGTATTAATTAGAATACCAATTTAAGGATGTCTATGCTAACATTTGGGAGAGGGCAATATTTTTTTTTCTCTCTCTCAAACTAAGAAGTGGCTGAGTGATGTATTTTCTTGCTTGTACATTTGTTTTAAACACCAACAGCTTCACATCAGCCAGATTCGTTTCCTCAGTGTTTGTTTGTTCAGGGAAAGCATATCCTCCAATAGGCACCACAAGGTGAGGCTGTCCTTAATGCTACCTGCCCTTAATGCTGTCCCTAGTGTTTCATTTTCTATCTGCAGTAATCAATGAGAAAATAAAATTCTAAGAGAGAATGCTGTGTCTTGTGGGGGAGATTCAGAATTTGAAGTCTTTATTAATTTGGGGTGTACATAATTTTATTTAAATTGGCATGGATTCATTTTATATTATTTGTTCCATTTTATTTTAGTTTAATGTTTAATGTTTAATTTTAATATTTGTTAAAATATTAAATAGTGATTTTCCTTTTTAAAGAGGCATGTTGAGATTCCCCAGGGAAATACAGCATATTAAGTTTGTTTATATTCTCGTTTATTTGGATCCGAGTTAAATTCTAGTTCTGCTAGCTTGTCTTACATTCATATTGTTAAACTTTGTTTTGTAATCATCTGGTGAAATGAATCTAATGCTGCCTGCAGAATGCTAAAGAACTCTGGGCGATTTCTTCCCCAAACCAAGAAGTGAGATATATATATAAAAGTTAAATGAAGCTTTTAACTTTTCTTTTAAAAAAATCTCTCTGCTGCTTTTTTTAAAAAAAATCCAGGGCTTGTTAGTGCTCCACAGGCAGCATTTAGATGACCTTATATCTTGCAAAGCCCATGGACCTAAAGTGGAGAAACATAAAGACATAGAAATATAGAGTACAGAAAAGTAGGAAGTAGAGAAAAGAGTGACAAACGTGAGGCTTTGCAGCAGCCCTGATCTAACTTGGGTCACTTTGTTCGTCTCAGTTTTCAATTCAGAAAGTGGTAAAACCACGCTTATCCACCCAATTCACCTAATTATTCAGTGCCAGCACAGATTAGTTCCACCTAACTATTGCTAACTTTGTTTTGTAGTGACTTCAGCTTGGGGTGAAATAGACTGAATCCCTGCCTTACAATCCAAAGACTTCAGGTCTAAGACTAGCTATGACATCTAGCCCTATGTCACTTCTTCTATGTCTCACAGGGTGGGTATAAGGAAGTGACAAGAGTGCAATTAACCTGCATGTCTATTAAAACCAGCTAAAGAGGTTTCAAATGCTTTAAATGAAGCTCTCAGAAACTGTATATTCCTACTATAAAATTCCATGCACAAATCTCTGTGTGTGGATAATAAACATCCCCCACAATATACAATGTACACAAACATAAAGTGAGTTAAAATATCTCGTAGTCAGTAGCACTGGAATATCTATTCATATCAGAAGGTCAGGGAGTGATTGCATATTGATTTAAATGCAATTTAAATGCATCCATCTTACAGATATGATTTACCATAAGTTTGGAAAGGACTAGTGCAAGGATATTGAACCTCTCGCTCTAAACATTATGTCATGTTGTTGGGAAACTCTGGCAAAAATTAGAGTGTGTTATAAATGCCTTAAGTGGATTTCTAAAACCCATCTCTTTAGAGCCAGTGCAAAATAAAGTTAACGTATTGCATACTGTCTATTATAGGCGAAAAAGGGCTTCCGGAATTTAATAGAGATTGCATTCAGTGCACAAAGTGCTATCTGAGCATAGGAACAGTGCCCACATAACCTTCTCTAACCTGGAGTCATCCTGATGTTTTGGACGCCCACGTTTCCTGACTGTTGGCCAGGGGCTGGTGGAAGTTGGAGCATAAAAGAACTGCATGGCACCAGTTAGGAAAGGCTGCTATAGCAGTTTGCAGAGTGCCTTGTAGCCCTATGATAGGTTTGGTGGTAGGGTGCCCCAAATTTTCCTTCCAAAATGTTGGGGTGCTTGTAGAGGACAGAAGTTAGAAGCACAGCTGGGCCACCAGCCTAAGCTGATGGAAGGCAATCCCTGACATGGAGGCCACCTGAGCCTGAAGTGACAGCAAAGGTTCTAGAAGTACTCCCGAGCTACGTACCCATTCCTTCAGAGGGAGTGTAACTCCCATCAATTTGATCTAGGGAACCACACACAAACAGTGCCTCAGTCTAATCTGGATTGAGCTGCAGTTTGTTGACTCTCATCCAGCCCATTACTGAGGCAAGCTAATGGTCCAGCACATCCACTGCCATACCTGAAGATGTAAAGGATATTGCTAACAATGTACTACCAAATGCCAGATAACCCAACAGAGCGGTTTCATGTAGTTGTTAAACAGCATAAGGGATAAAATTGAACCCCAAGGAACCACACATTGAAGACTTTGGGGCCGAAGAGCACTCCTCAAGACCACCTTCTGGAAACAACCATCCAAGTAGGACCAGAACTGCCACAAAGTGGTGTGACCATCTCCCACTCGGACAACTGCTCCAGAAGGATGGCATGGTTGATAATATCAAAAGCTACCGAGAAGTCGAAGATAATGAACAGGGACACATTCCCCCTGTTTCCCTTCCACCGGAGGTCATCATACAGGGTGACCAAAGCAGTTTCTGTGCCAAAACTGGGCCAAAACCCCAATTGAAATGGATCTAGAAAAATCTGTTTACTCCAAAAGCACCTGGCTCTGATCCATGACCATCCGCTCAAGAACCATGCCCCAGAAGGAGAGATTGGCAACTGGCTGGTAGTTACTTAGATTTCCCAAATACAGGGAGGGTTTCTTGAGGGGTGGATTTACCACTGTTTGCTTCAAGTAGGCAGGGACCACCCCCTCACAAAGAGGTATTAATCATTTCCCTGGCCCAGCCAGCTACTCCCTCCCTGCTAGTTTTTATCAGCCAAGAGGAGCAGGGGTCCAGAGCTAGAGTCAGTCAGGATTCCAAGGCCAGGCCAGGTTGAAAAGGGCAGCAAGGCAGGGAGCAGGTCCTCTAGGACTCAAAGCCAAGATGGGGCCTACTTCATTTCATTTATTGAATTTATATACCTCCCTATATCTGGAGGTCACAGGGCAGTTCACAAAAAAAAGATCACAATATATAAAAACAAAATAAACACACCCACACACCAAGAAAGAGCCACATTTTAAAGGGTATAGGACATTGATTAGGTCAGTCAAAGGCTTGGTTAAAAAGGAACATTTTTTCCTGGTGCCTAAAGGTGTACAATGTATACTTCAGAGTAGACAGTAGGGACGGTAGAGAATTTCAACTAAAATGAGAGAAAAAATTGCCCATGTTTGTTATTTGACCTATTTCCAGAATTGTAATGAATTCACCTGGCTACGCAAGGGTTAAAATGGGTAGGGAGCAGAGGCATGCACACAAGTCTCCCATCCATAGCATACCTGTATGCAGGAGCTTCTCTCAGACTTTTATGTTGAATGGTGCTTCTCTTCATGGTCTCTACACAGTTGGGGACCATATGATTCCCAAACACTTGGGGACTTTTAAGTGTACAGTGGTACCTCGGGTTAAGTACTTAGTTCTGGAGTAAGTTCTGGAGGTCCGTTCTTAACCTGAAACTGTTCTTAACCTGAAGCATCACTTTAGCTAATGGGGCCTCCTGCTGCTGCCACGCCACTGGAGCACGATTTCTGTTCTTATCCGGAAGCAAAGTTCTTAACCCGAGGTACTATTTCTGGGTTAGTGGATTCCATAACCTGAAGCATATGTAACCTGAAGCATATGTAACCCGAGGTACCATGCAGTGTGTGAAGGTTTGAAAGGAACCTTTACATGCAGGGACATTGGAGATAGGGCATGTATCGGCATCAGCATCTCTCTACACCAGGCTTCCTCATCCTCAGCCCTCCTGATGTTTTGAGACTACAATTCCCAGCATCCCTGACCACTGGTCCTGCTAGCTAGGGATCATGGGAGTTGTAGGTCAAAAACATCTAGAGGGCCAAGGTTGTGGAAGCCTGCTCTAATGCATTTCGAGGCAGACTGAATAGGAGTTTCTATAGAGTTAGGCTCTTTGTATATTTCTTCATCAGTGAAGTCTGGTGGAAATGATAGCAATATTTGACCTTTACTTCCAGTGTAACCTAGAATACATATTGCTTTATCAATTAGAAGTAAGTGCAGGGCTGTGCAAAAATGGCCTCTCGAAAAATTGCCATCCTATGGCAGGGAAATTACATGGAGAGACATTTGATTATTGCATACCTGGAATATAGCTTACTGTGAAAAAGTAGGTGGTCCATCCATTGCTCTACCCACTTTTGCTTCTAGTCCTGCCTTCAGCTGGCATGCAACACTCCCACAAAAATTGCAAACTTGGAAATGCAACTCTCAGGCTGAAAATGACTCCACATCTTTTGTTTATGGAATTGCAGCCTAAAAGATTCAAGCTAGGGGTAGCTTTGCTTCCTTCTTTCTTTGTATTAGACATGGCTGCTTTTCTGTGTCTGTGTTCCTAACAAATGATGAAAGTTAAAGTATTTATTCCAGATGAAAGTTCTGGAAGAAGTGGATTTCTCTGTCAGAAATTGCTTCAGATCCGCAAGATTCATTTTGGAACCAGAGCAATAAAATAACTCAAGCAGTCAACAGCTTTTTAACAAAGTGGGGAAGGATTTGCCTGGCAGTTTATGAATTACTGCACAGGCAGCCTAAGAAAAAATACCTTTCTTCTTTTAAAAGAAGCAACAGTGACTAATCTGGGCAAATGGGCTTCTCAGGTGAAATATGTTGATTTAATGATGAGGCAAATGAAGCAAAAGTCACCACCCTAAACTGGCTGATTACAGTTACTGTTACATGGCCAATTATGAAGTGAACAATAGCAAATCTAGTGAAGAATAGATTTGTTTTGTTTTTCTGAGAAAGGGCAGGAAAAGGGGCAAGCTTAAAAACCCCCCACATTTTTTTAAAATGAAAAAGGATGTTGTGAATATCAAATAAGACACTAATTGAAGTATAATTTTCTGAGTCAGTGTGGATATTTCTTGTCAGGTGCACTTAAAAATGTCTTGGAGGTAAGCTGCTGATGCAGTGTACAAGGAAGTCTAAATATAAAATTGTCATGCTATCATTTTGCTAATGGGAAGCACTGAATAATTCAACTCCAGTAATAATAAGGCAAAATCTATCTTGTATCTGTATCTTATGAGCCAGGATGTTAATTTACTCTGAGCATTTGAGATGAGATTATTATTCTTTTCTTTTGCTCTGAAAGATTAAAAAAACAGCACTTTTGTGTCATTCATTCATTAGGGTAGGATGAGTGATAGTGAGATGCTGTAGGAGCAAAATGGAACTGACTCCCTCTCCACATCCCATAACCTGGAAAGAACTGAAGCTTGTGGAGGAGGAGCTTAGTATAGGATTCAGCTAGTGATGGGAGAGAAATTCACTACCTATATTGCACTTACCAAAACAAGACACAGACCAAAACATAGGAATCCTTCAGAATTCATGTTTTTGTGAACTTTGCAATGCTGTCCTCCAACAAAAAATATACCAAAAAAATCATATATTAGGGAAAGTGTGCATGGAAATGCATATATTAGTGACAATAACATACTAAATTCCATTGTGTTAAAGGAAATTGCTTGCAACATGCAAGTATTGGTATAAATGCACACTGGTGAATTTTCATGATCACATTTATAAATGAATCAAAAAGTGCTGTAGAGATGTAGCAAGCTGGGCTTAAAACTAGAAAAATGAGAATTTGAGAGAACCTGAAATGGATAGGTTCATCCATCCCTAACTCCATGAAAAGTAAAGTGTAATTATGAAAGTTCATTAACCACACACAAAATGACCCCTTACAAAAGTTCATTTTTGCTTTCCACTGTCCTTCCACTGAGAATCTGCCGGCTTATCATTTTTGTTCCACACCAAACCTGAAAATGTATTTTGGCACTTGACAGAGATGTTCCAATAGTCAGTTTCCTTTGAGAGACCTGCCAGTTAAACTTTAGTGTGAACATCAGAGCTTGCATGGAATATGCAAGGTGGTTTAATATGTGTGTGTGTATGTTTGCCTAGGCAAATTGTGATGCATCCTGTTTGAGCCTTCTGCAGAAAGTTGAACCAATTACTGGCTGATGGGTGGATGAACTGAACTTGTTAGTCACTTGGGACACAGGTCACCAAGCAACTCACAACAGATTTAAATGCATATGCATCTTAAAAAAAAAAAGACGTCATGATATGAAATGCATTTTCACAAAACACGTTTACACAAAAACACACCTAATTCATTAAAAAAATGTACAATACCACCACCAGTAACAACAGTGGAATGCTTTGACAACATAATTAGCAGCATAATGTCATCAAGTATTACTTGGTGCCAAAAATATGTCAGTAAATGCACTAGGTGACTCTTACTGAGTGTAGTATTCCATAAATACAGAGATGCAACTGAAAAGGCCCTCTGTGATCTTTCAAGTCTCCTTAAAGAAGGGACACAGAGATGGGCATCAAATGAAGATTTAAGGGTCTTCTCTGAGTTGCCAAATCTGCTGTGGACCCATGAGGAGTTCTTCTTTGGCCCAGAATTCACTACTGAGGTTTGTAGTTCACACCAAAGAACTTTGTCAATATCACTATTTACAGTTGGACATCATCTTTTCTTTTCAACAATACAGACAAGTGAGGGCAATCAATTATTTTTTGACTATCCACCAGCACTTCTTGAGCCTTATTTCAGATGGTAAACAGCACCTTTTCCACAGGGCCAGTCAACCAGAGACAAGTTTTCATTCAATGATGAGAAGTTATTCTGATAAACAAAGTTTCAAATGATTTCTTTTTAGCCTATTCAGCTTCTTAAAGTGCTGTGTTGTGCGCCATGTTCCTGGTTCAAAAAGTGATATAATGCAGATCTCAGTCATTATTGCACATTACAAATGCATTTGACTTCCTTTGCTTGCAAACCTGAGAAATAGGCACTCCTACAGCCTATTAAGGATTCATATCTACAGCAGTAAATAAGTGATTTTCACAGATATTTGTGTGATCTCTGTACAATGTTGAGAAGCGGCTTTGTGGATTATAACCTTTGTGCTTGTACATGTGTAAGCTGTTCTGAGTTGCTGTGATGATATCTCAATAATGTTTCCTTTTCAGCTATTGTCTACAAGGAATAACAATTAGAAAGGGGCTATGATCTGAAATACTGGGACAGATTGCAAAGTAACACTAGTTATTAATTTCTGTTTACACTGTTGCAGATGAACTGGCTTGTGTGTTGAAAAAAAATCAAAGGCCACTCTCATTTTCAAATTCAAGATTTTGGTCTAGACCAGGCATAGGCAAACCTGGCCCTCCAGATGTTTTAGGACTACAGCTCCCATCATCCCTAGCTAACAGGACCAGTGGTCAGGAATGATGGGAGCTGTAGTCCCAAAACATCTGGAGGGCGGAGTTTCTCTATGTTTGGTCTAGTCAAAGCTGTTCTCTAAGAAATAGCATGCATTTATGCCTTCAAATGTTCTCAAATTTTTGTCATAGTCGTTTTACAATGCTTTCCTATGCTCTTATATAACAATACATTAATAAAATGTGTGGCAATTCATTTCTTAAGTGTTCATTTCTTATTACGCCCCTTCCACCTTTGGCCAGTGAAAGCATCCTACCAAAATTCACCAGTGTATGATGGTATCTGGAAAAAACAATTCCATCATTCTCATCTATAAAAATGAAAGCTTACTGCCATTTCTCCATATCACCTCTAGTTTCACAAATACTAATTCGTTTCTTTTCATTGGAAGTAGCCAATCATATTGCCTATATAGTGGCATGAGCAGAAAATTTATATAAATGTATGTTCAGTCACAGGGAAGCATCTCAAAATTATTCAAATGTAGTGTTCTAGTATCCCCTCCATATATACCATCAACTAGAATGTCCACTTCAGTGCCTGTAAAGTTATTTTTATTTTATTTTAAAAGAGCTAGTTTTGTATCATAGCTAGTAGTAGTTACTATCAACCTACTAGTCCAAGAGGTGTGGATCAGAACATTTTGCATTAGCAAAGATCAAAGGGCTCCGGCATCCCTGCTTGCTCATATGAGAATAAAGTGGGGGTAAAGAGATTTTTTAGTATTTAGTATCTAGTATTCTCTATTATGTGGAGTTAGAAATCGGTGGAAATCACATAAAGATAAAAAATAAAAATCAACAGAGATAAAATGTAGAGGCTTTATGGCTTTAAATCCATCCATGATGTTCCACAGACTGATTTTTGAATCAAAATATGTTTTGTGTTACGGAGTTTGCTTTGTCTCCTCTGTGATGCTCAGTCAGGTTTTGTCCTGCAGCAGGGGAAATGAACCAGTCACTTGGATAGCAATAATCATGATTGAAGTTAGAATCCAGGCTCTGCAGGCATGTTATTTCAGTAATTGTCATGAAATATATTAGTGCTCAGGATTCCTTCTATCCTTTAGGTAGTTCCTTATTTATTTCCCTTGCTTAGTTCTCCGCATATGTTGCAGTCATTGCTCAGCCCCTTCATCATTTTTCTTCTTAAAAATAGAATTCCTCATATAGCATTAGAGCTGGTCAAGAAAAACACATTACCTTGAAATGAAAATAGCTGGATTTTATTATTCTTGTGTATATATTAGAGTTATGTGAAATACTATTCTCTTTCAATTTTCAGACTCAAAATAGTGCTTTCCTCCCTCCCAGATCTGTTTAATTGTTTGAACATTATTCCCCCCCCCCAGTATTTTTGTCATTGCTCCTCCTGTCTGCTGCTGCTTTGACAATATGTTTTCTTCTTTCTTCTTCTAGCTTCTGCCTTTCTTAACCACATGGGTGATTAAGATTAGCCAGTTAGAGATTTGTGTAATGAACAGCCAATTTTTAGTCAAACAGATCTGGCTGCATGATAACGGCGGCAAACTCAATCAGGAGTGAAAACAATGCTTTCCATTTCAAGTGTATGGGTGAACCCAGCCAATCAGGGATCACATAGTGAATGGGTAACATCATGATATTACAAGACCGATATACTTTAACAAGAAAATGGCGTTATTGATGACATCCAAAGCCATTTGAGAGAAACAACATTGTGTGACATAAATTAATACGCAAATATTCACAGATATTGTCAATAAAAAACCCCCTGAAGGTGGGGATTTTGATGCTGCCAAAAAATATGCAAAGATGCTCCTTCTTCCACAACACCCACAACACAACATCACACTGGGGAGGCCACTCCATAAGTGGGACACCACCACTGGGAAAGCTTTGTATCTCTCACTTCATTAGACAGGGGAACCTGGAAAACTGATAAGGCTGAAGATTCTCTTTTGAAGGCTATAGGAAAACAATTCAAGCACTAGGCCAGAGATCGTAACAATGGGTTCATTATTTCTGATGTGTTAGGCTTTTTCTTTTCCCTCATATCTATTTTACATCCTTCTTCCTTCTCTTCCTACTGTTTTTTTTTTTAAAAAGAGGAGCTCTTCTGGATTAGGCCAAAGGCTTATCTAGTCCAGCATCCTGTTCTCACATTGACTAGTTAGATACCTATAAGAAGCCCACAAGGAGGACCCGAGAGAAGAGCACCACCCTCACCATCTTGCCTCATTCCAAGATCCATGGCCTTCTCTCATGTGCAATATTTTTTGTTTTCTATCTCTCTGTCCTTCAGGCTTCCTCCCTCTCCATCTTCAGATCCCTTCTTAAAGCATGCTTCTCTAAGCAGACTGGTCTAAAGATTCCCAGCACAAATGTGTGCACATGCAGAGAAAACCCACACCTGCAATTTTCACATGTGATGGTTATGCGCAAGTCATACACTACTTTGTGAATGGATGCATTTTCCATGTAGGAATTTAGCAACAAGAAGGAATCCTAGCCATATCTACAGTACTCAATTAATCCTAGCCATATCTACAACACTCTATATCTCTGCTCTTGTACCTTAGTATTTGTATAATAGGAAACTGATTCCTATTTTTATACACCCCTCATAAATGCATTTGATACTACCCCTTTTGCCTTTGGACTGCAGATCTCCAGTTATTTCGCTTTTCATTAAGGTAGTAAAAAGCACTTGTGCAGCATCATTTAGTTACTATTATTTCACCCATCATAAACTGTGCTTTCTGCTTCCAAGGTTACCATAGTATTTGCAATTTTTAAAGTGCTTGGTCTAAAAATTTCTTTCAATTCAGAAGTGAGCATGTTGTCCATAAATGTAACTCTAAGGCATTGTCATTTATGTATCCCATGAGCCACTGAACAACCACATAAGAACAGCTCACAGTTGTATCTCATTGCTAAAGCCAGAGTGCAACTGACACAATCATGCAGTGGCTGGAACTGAATCCTGGCTCCAATGCCAGTAGTGCTGTTGCGCTGGTGGCAATTCATAAAACTCTGCAGCACTTTGTGAGGCCTTCCCCTTTCTCTTCATGAATGGCATGCCTGGTACCAATGGTGGGCAAGCCATGAGCCACATGCAGCCCAGTGGAGGCTGGTGCCCTTTGGAACTGGTAGGATAGAAGTGAGGGAGTCCAGCAGTAGGTGGTGCTAGAGCTAATGATAAGCAGAGCCAACTAATTATGGTTTCTCCCCATCCTTCTCCCTCTGAGAGCCAGTGTGGTGTAGTGGTTTAGAGCGATAGACTCATAATCTGGGGAACCGGGTTCGTGTCTCCACTCCTCCACATGCAGCATCTGGGTGACCTTGGGCTAGTCACACTTCTTTGAAGTCTCTCAGCCCCACTCACCTCACAGAGTGTTTGTTGTGGGGGAGGAAGGGAAAGGAGAATGTTAGCCGCTTTGAGACTCCTTAAAGGGAGTGAAAGGCGGGATATCAAATCCAAACTCTTCTTCTACACTGAGACTAAGGAGGAAGAAGCTTATAACCAGCACCATCTCTCTAGACATGTTGTAAGGATCTAGGCAGGTGGGAGGCTGTTGAGGACAAACTGAGATTAGTGGGGCAGTTCCACATTTACCCAAATTGGCCAGCCAGTGCCGGATTTACGTATAAGCTAAACAAGCTATAGCTTAGGGCCCCACTCTCTTGCCCCCCCAAATAAATTCACTATTAATATATTTCTTCTTGCATTTCAGTTTAACAATTACTTTGATAAAATACATATTTTGTTTTGTGCAAATGACTTTAGATACCTATTAGGTCCATAAATTACCATATAGCATATATTCAACACAAAAAAGAGTGACAATTTGTTGTTGACAAAGGACAGCTGGACATATAAAGGGCCCCATTACCTTCAGTAGCTTAAGGCTTCATCAAAGCTAAATCCGGTCCTAGGGCCAGCCACCATTAATGAAGCCCTTGCACTAATCTCACAAGTCTTCTGCAAATGATCCAGGTTACTGGACAGGAAGTGAAAATCAGAGAGAGAAGAGGGGAGGGTCACTTTTGGCTCTGGGTGAAGTCGCATCAGGCTTCAACCCTAACCTAACTGCTGATATATGACCTGAGGGTTTGGGGCCCCAGAGAGGAGACAAAAAGTTATCTTCGTCATTCCTGCTTCCTATGGATGTCATGATCACAAAATGATCACTAGCCTGATGCCCTCAAGGAAAGTTTTATGCATTTATTTGATTCCATTTATGTATCACTTCCTATTAGACCTCTTGAAACAATTCCACATGACCTCACACAGGCGCCCTGTAGCCCTCCCCACTCCTCCACAAGCTGAAAATTAGATCAAAGCAATAAAACAAAAAAGCAAATGCCTCCGTTGTTTGCTTCAAACAAACTGCTAACATAATATTCTGAAACTGCAATCTTGTAGTAAACCCCATTGAATTCAGTGGGGCCTGCTTCTCCATAGACAAATAGGCTTGAACTGTGAATTCAAAATATGACTGCAGAGCATTCTAAATAACATTTTGCACTGAGTTCGGATCAATTCCTATGTTTGCATTCTTCATTTATTTGGACTCTAGTGAAAAGTATCAAATTTGTGACCTCTTATCTGGAAACAAAAAGAGGAGGGAATGCAATAACTGAAATTCTAATTCATTGTGATATAATTAGCTTTATTCATTTGGTAGTGAAAACTAAATATCTCTGTCAATCACAATTTAGAACAATGGCAGGAACAAGTATTACCATGATGAGAGACATTTAACTGTTCCGTTGTATTCAGCTGAATTGTGACGAATGATTAGCTTTTAAAATAATCAATTTCATCCTTGTCACCCATAATCTTTTCCCCTTCTGTATTTTGCATTCATTTCCAGCTGTAGAGGTGCACATCAGGTGAGTTAATAAGTGGGGACGGACGGACGTAATTAACACATGCCCACAAAGGTTTAGTCAGAGTTATTTTTGTGACCAGAACTGGGTCAGAGGGTTAACTATAGTACATCCTGAAGCTGTCACTGCACTGTTATATTTCATAAGAATGAGAGATGACCAGACTTCAGGGAGTGTTGTTAACAGAACTGGTCTGATGATAATATAGACCCAATTTTATAATGTTAATCTGCATAATTCAGATGATGGGCTTATTGTGTGCCGTTTAACACCATTTAATTATGCTTAGAAGTGGAACAAGTGAGTTGGGAATGAAGCCATTTCCTTACCAAATAGCTGCACCAGCAAATGGTAGGGAAGATGCTGTACAAATGGCACCAGTCTCTTGTGAGGAAGAGGAGAATTCATACAAGAATCCCTGTAATAAGTCACAAAACTCCGACAGAAGAAGCACTTCCAATTGGTCCTAGGAAACTTGAGGATGTGGATATGTCCAATATCAGGGTGGGCCCTACAATTAGGCTGTGTCAGGAAGCTGACTTGGCTGTCATGGAAAGATGAAAAATTGTTGCTTATTTCGTATAGTATTCTCATACATTTACTGCCAGGAAGGGAGAGAAGCACTTGTGGATTTTTCTGCCTTAGGTACCAAAATAGCTGGACTAGCCTTGGGTACTTTGCACCTTGATTTTAGTATGGATAGATAATCATTTGTTCCTATGTCTCAGGCAGCAAAATGTCTTGGACCTGACCGGGATTTATATTGATTGTCTTCTTCAGGAGTAAAGCAAATCTTATGCATGCTTTTTATCCCGCTGCCTTGTCACAAGCTGTAAGTGTGCCACTGATACAAGACAGCTCAAGAAGACTGCATGGGATTTGCTTGCCTCTCAAAAAGACAATCAACCCCAAACCAATAAGAATAAATGTTTGAGAGCCTGCACTTCAGATGTTTCATTAGAATACTTTCCATTTCCCCCTCTTTGAATGAAGATTTGTGGGTCACGATGCGATTATGCTCACAGTGTAATGTGGTGTCCTGAATATGCGCAGCTGAATAGGAATGCCTGATTTCTCAATCTTCAAGGAACATAGGGCCTTTCGACACTTTCCACTTAAAGCAGTATAGCTGCTGTTTGATCTGACATTGTTAAGAGTGAATTTATAGCTGATTGTCTGCACCTTTGGTCACATGTCACTGTTATTACAGAGTGAATGTGGGGTTTTCCTTTCCACACTAATGGCCAGCTGTGCCTGAATTGTGAAAAATTCTATGACTGTAGTCATATCCCTTATGTACCCTTACGATCTTCCAGCCAGTTGTGAGCATGGGAGATAACTATTTTGTGGCTTATTACAGTGGTACCTTGGGTTAAGAACTTAATTCATCCTGGAGGTCCGTTCTTAACCTAAAACTGTTCTTATCCTGAGGTACCACTTTAGCTAATGGGGCCTCCCACTGCCACGGTGCCGCCACCACATGATTTCTGCTCTCAAACTGAAGCATAGTTCTCAACCCCAAGGTACTATTTCTGGGTTAGCGGAGTCTGTAACTTGAAGCGTCTGTAACCTGAAGCATCTGTAACCCAAGGTACCACTATATTAATATTATTATTATTATTATTATTATTATTATTATTATTATTATTATTATTATTATTATCATCATCATCATCATCATCCTAGTATTCTGGAATTCTGATCTTGTGGGAGTATAAGACATTAGAAGAGGAGCTGTGTGTCTGCCTGAGCTGTGGCAAATCTGGTTAGTGTGATGAAAATTTGTCTTCAGCTACAGATTAGGGTCATGGGCAGTATTTTGACCCTGTGCAATTCTGCCATATCTCTCCTCTGAACTGAGCTAGCAAACTGATACCTGTCACCATTCAGAGGGAAATGACACAAAACACATGTCTCCCAAGACATGCCCACCCCCACCCCCCACATGATGCTTTTCACATGCCTCTCAAATGAAAATATCTAGGTTTCATTCTGGATATTTCCCAAACCAAAAGAAAACTAGAAGAAAATGCATTTCTAGTACATTATTTCAGAATACTAGCTGAATAATGATGATGTTATGTGGCAGCATGCCAAAAACAAACAACCATCCCAGCTGCTATAAGTGGTAAGTCCAGAAAGGCTCTCATTGTCATTGTGTTTTACTTGCACTATGGATATGGTTTTGGTATTTTCAGTGTCTTTTCAAGAACAAATTCTATAATTCTGCAATACTAGCAATGTCTATTGGCACCAGTTTAAAAGAAGCAGATGCTCCATTTCTCTTCAGATTTGACCTTTTTGTCAAACTGGCTCTCAGGGCAGGTGAACATATTTTATTCTCCCCACTGTCCCAACAGTAGGAAGTTTCAGGACACCCTTTTGCAGAGTCAGTTTCTTTGCTCAGAAAGAATACTGGAGACATAATACAATGGCCTTTGTAATGAACTGTTTACAAAATAAATGTATAGGTCGGGCAGATGGAAGAAATCCATACATCCATGCCGTACTAGACCAATGTGTTATCCACAGTGAACCCTTTCATTCACGAGCCATTGCTGTACTGGTATATTTTGCAACCACTGTTGCCACTCAGAGGGCACACTGTGGAATACAACACTGTATCTCTCTTGTTTATCATGGCATCCCGTGCCACACACCGCTGCTAAACCGTGAAAGGGTTTAAGTCCTGTGTGCTGTATTGTCTTTCTCTCCCCCTTCCTCTGGTACATCTGTCTGCATCTCTGCATGCAGTAAATGCAAACTGACTTATTGTTGTGTCACTTTAAAAAGAGGAAGCACTCAAAGCAACCCATGGAAAAAACAAATAAAAACAATTATGAAATAATAAAAACAAGCTAAAATACTCAAAGTGAAATGCGTATAAGAGCAGATTGAACTCAAGCCCACTCCACTTAAATACTGAGTTAACGCTAACCTCACTGTGGGATGAATCTGCTACCAAGGGGGATGGGTTAGAAGCACTGTTTCTAGCAGTCACCTTGGATGGGTGACTCTTCCCTGGATGCAAGCATTGGGTCAGTGCTATAGCAAGTTTTTGGTTTCGGTAACAACCACACACCAGCCCCTGAAATGGTAAGCCTCAGGGCCAATGAAGCTTTAAATTATACCTCCAGGAGGAAAAAAATGACAAACTAAGCTACACCTATCAGTTCTAAGGAAAGGGCACAGCAGAAATGTACAGTAAAGCTCTTGCTTGCCTCATATTTATTTCAGTGAGGTTGTGCAAGAGTATTTCTGAGCAAGTCCTACCCTTAGGCCATTAGACTATAAAATGTCACTATTCTGATGAAACCTTGAGTGGCTGTTGTGAGATGGGTAAATTACACTTGAAGTATTTGTAATGAAGCATCTGGCTTCTGACATTTTGCAAAAATTAATTAATGGCTTATTTGTGATCTTCTAACTTTTTATTAGGTTCATGCTGCCGGCCGCCTGGGCTTATTGAAAAAGAGGCAATGATTTCACAGTATATTTTACAAGGCTCCTTTGCTTTGCCTGGAGTTGATTCCAACCTCCTCCAACCCATCCCTCCTCCCGTAACCAAATTCCTGAAGAGTGGCCAATGGGTTCTATGATTGTATATAATAACGCAATGCAAATCTGAACCTGGCAGAGAGTGAATCATTTGTAATCTAAATGGATGTGATAGACAAATGGAGTGAACTCACCTATTCAGGAACTATGTATAAGTGCTCCATCCATTCATCTGTCTCCTTTTAAGCTGATGATGAATGCAGATCCCATTTTCAAGCCTCTCTGCTTGAAGTCCCCTTCCAGAAATGACATTTTTCACTTTTTCAGCATGTTAAATGGGGGTGGCAAGTACATTTAGCATAACTAATGTTATAAACTGGGAGGAAAGGCAGGCTGCAGTGTGGCAATGGTGTGTTTGGGTTTTATCTTAAGGAAATATTCAGCAATATTATGATTATTATTTTAAAAAGAGGTTTGAACCACACTTGTAAGCCCATCTTCATAGTTCAGCAGAACCTGTAATTATCTAAGTCACTATATTAATGAGTCATCAAAGTATGTTTTTTAGAGAAGTAAGTAGTGCTCTCTGGATGGTCTTTTACCCATCATATTTGTATTCTTGAATTGCACAGCAGATTTATCAGGTAAAATGTCTTCTGAACTCACTTGGCCTGACTATTTGCTTACAAAATTAAGCAGCCAAGTAGTTGCATGACATTATAGAAGCTCCAAAGAAGGGGCAAATAGGAAATAGAGGAAAAGGCATTTGAATGTTGCTATATCCAAAGCTGAGCTGTGGTTCCAGGATGGACAGCATATCAATGTTAGAGCAAATCCTTTGCCTGTAGAACATCACAGATTCAATCTATGGCGTTCCCAGGGTTGTTTTTTTAAAAAAAGGATTTGGTAATAGCTGATGTGAAAGACCACTGTCTGCCCAACTGCCAGTCAGAATAGATTAGTGCTGTGCCAAAGATTTATATTGCATTTTCCCAGACCACTCTCCATAAATCATAAGAAAAGAAATTATGAGAGATAAAAGCATATTGAAATTCCCATGGATGGAGCTGTTTTCTGGCTCCTTTTGCTACCAACCTGAATGAGGTATCTCTCTTAACCGAGATCTGAAACAGGATCTGCAGCCGCTTCCATAGTTGGCACCATATTGTTCACAATGTTGTCTTTGGTTTATGTTTTCTCATACTATTACCATGATTCACAGAATGGCTATGGAGCTTATACTCAACAGCTACTTGCATAAAACACTGCATAGTTACTACTTTTGTTTTATATATGTTATAAACCTTTAAACTCACCAATGGATCTAATAAATGGGAATGGATACTTTTAAGTATGGGCATAGTATATTTTAAGTGCTACAGCCATAGTACTCTGGAATGAGAGAGAGAGAATCTTTGATAAATATTGCAATATGCTAATGCTAAAATATTTTGTGGTGATGATACTTCAGAGAGCATTTTGTTCAGCTGCCTGGCTATCATCACAGATGGGTCTTAGCAGTCAGGGCACCCTCATGCTGCCATTGGTTGAGTTCCTCTAACTGTTGTGGTCACAGACTATTATCTACCTAAATAAATGCACAACTGGAATGTGCACAATTCGACTTTCCCTACTTCTTCCAACCCTATGCACCCTCTAAATCTGTTCTGAGAGTTCCTCCAACCCTCCAGAGCAAATTTGGGTATGGTGCAGGGCGCACATGGCAAGGCGAGGATTGGGAAGGGAAAATCTCATTGTGCAAGTGGAAGTCATTCTGCTCACACAATTATTTAACTGAAAACAACCTATGACAATCTGTGTTTTTCATTGCTGAGCTACTGCGACCCAAAATGGTGCAAGGCAGGAAGAAGATCACAGGAAAGGAGTGGAATCAGAAGCAGACAAGTGAGAAAGGAAGTTTGAAAGAGGAGCTGATCTAAACAAATGAGATGAAGAGAAGATTATCACCTGCAGACGTTTGAGAGACAAAGGGACAAAGAGAAAAGGTGCACATGGCAGGTGCTGCAGAGGTGATGAAGGATCAAGTTCACATATTTAACACAGGCAGATAAAAATATTGAGTTCAGGCTTCTGGATTGTAATATACTAAGTGATGGGTAATGAAGGTTCTTAATCGATTGTATTTGAAAGAGTAGAGCAGGCAGAGTTGTAGTGGCCCAGGGTCATGGGGGTTCAAATACCCATTCCTGCAGCTGGGTCCCTGTCTCCAGGATAAAAAGCGAACTTTTTAACTATTGGGAAGAAGTTTTCTCAAAATATAAATTCCCATGTACATTATGGATAGTGTATCACTGGATTCTCCTGATACTGGATCGGGATTACGCAAGTACTGAGAGGAGTAGCAACATATAGGTAAAATATCTGCAGTTAGAGGAAGCGGCAAAGATTCCAGGTACCTACAAAATTCAAATTAAGAAATCCTTCTGTGAAGCCAAAAAAAGTGACATTTTCTGTGTAAGAATAGATAAGGAGAGATGGGTAATTTTGGCAAATAAAGGTTGGAAACCTGGTATGGGTTAATTGCAAGGTGTTTTTTTTCTGCAGTGCATGGGAGTTGCTTTCTTTAAGAAGCAATTTATCTTCCCTGCTTTGTCTTTTGTCAGGGCAGAGAAGACTGCAGTATAAATAATTTGGCTAAATCAGGCTCAACCTGCTTGTAATACTTAGTTGCATAATTCTCTCTTCTCAGCATTTAGGAAGTTTTTAAAAATACAAAGTAGCCTTAGGTCTACAACTTGGTGGAGCTGCAGGAGGGTGCCTTTTTAATCCTGTCCCTTCCTGTCGTTTCTCTGTCAAATTTCAACCACCCCCACCATCATCGAGGGGTTTCATATCCTTCTCCAGTGGATAAAGAAACAGGTGGAAAAGGGAATTTTGATTGGAGAAAATGGCAGGAAGAGAAAGGATTAAGCAGCCCTTCCCACTGCTCTTGCTGCTCCTAACTACAGCTTCCAAGACAACTTTATTTTTTTAAAAAACCACACACACACACACACCACCACCACTTTGGGGGAAACAGCTGTTTTCGTAGCACAACCCCAGTTCTATGATTACAGTCAGTGGCATAGGAGGAAGTGTTTGCACATACGTAGCTGAACAGCTGGTTAAAGGAATTTGCTGGTGATTAATTTGCTACTGAACATTTTATTTAGAAGTACATGTCATTGCTATTCATAGGATCCAATAGGTGTTGATGTAGAATGGAGAACAACTTTCCTAGTGTTAGAAATATATAAGAAGGTGAATAGTCGTCCTCTTATATTCAAGTAGTGCAAACTTCATAATTTACAACAAGGGTGCAGAACTCCTTTTTGTTCCCTCATGCGCATCCGTTGGGCGAGGGGCCTGTGCCAGTGGTGGGTGTGGCCAGAGGCAAATATGGTTGGAGGAACAGATGAGACCTTCACCTTTGTGCACAGTAGGTGACATTCTAGCCATGTGAAAGCCATAAGTTTTTACACTTCCCTCACATACCTTGCTCCAGAGGTGCTGGGTTGCCCCCAAGATTGAGGGCAGGGGTATTGCATGTTGCGCACACACAAATGTGAAATCATTCTCATCGCATGTTGCCCACTAGAGTTGGTGCGCCTGCCTTTCTCTCCTTTCAGAGAAGCAAAAGGCATCTTCACAGATCAAGTACACATTCTAGCTAGCTCAAATAAGTCATAGAGCAGAGCCAGTGAAGAGAAGTGGCCTGAGGACCAGACAGAGGGGCCTAGAGAGCTATGTTCAGCCCATAACACAACAATACCATAAGACCATAAGTCAGAGGTTCCAAATCACTGATCTTCAAATCCAAGATTCTGTTCTCTCCCTTTGATACTTGCATTAGAATAAACTGTCCAGAAATTCCCAATTTCTTTGTGGGCAGCTTCTTTGTGCACATCACCGCCATTTCTTTCTCTCTCTCTTTTTAATAAAATTTTATTGGTTTTTCACAGTTTTTATAAACACAAACAAAACACAATACAAACAAACAAACACACAAACAAACATGTATAATTTCATATCCTTTTTTCTTAAAGCTTACTTCGCCGACTTCCCCATACCTCCCCTTTCTACATCCCAATTTCCAAAATTATTTCAGCAAATCCTAGCACTTGGTTTTATCAAATTTTCCCCTTATTCTTTTCTTTTACTTAATCATCACCGCCATTTCTCGGGCAGAGATTCAAAAGTGCTGCTGTGTGTCGGGAAATCTGCACCACTTGAATTTGCAACTGCCTTGGCTACATGCCAGGCAAATAGTCTCTCAAGGGGGCAAGCGGAGGTGACCACCCTGGGAAGTGATTGAATTGGAGAAGGGAAGCTTTCTGGAAATAGCTACATTAAGCAGTTTAAGAAGATGACTCATATATACAGTCTGGTATATGATTTCAAAGCATTGTCTATTATTGATTTATTTAGAAGTGCAGCCATATTTTTGAACTGTTCCTTAGACACTAGCTGATATATTACAGCATAAACATTCAGAGGAAATAGCCTTCTTTGTCAGGCAGGCCCCTAGAACATAGGCCCCACACACGGCCACACATATAGAAGAGGATATATTCATATTGGCATTGGCTCTCCATTATTCAGGATTTTCACTACTATTCATATATTCACTAATGAATACAGGAGAGCTAGTATGGCATAGTGGTTAGAGTGTTGGACTAGGGTCTGGGAGACCAGGGTTCAAATCCCCACTCAGCCATGGGTGGGCCAGTCCCTTACTCTCAGCCTAACCCATCCCACAGGGTTGCTGTGAGGATCACAGGGGAGGAGAAGTATGTAAACCACCTTGATCTCCTTGGAGGAAAGGTGGGATACAGCTGTAAAGCAACATCATCACCCTGAGGCTGGGGTCACTTGTTTGCATTAGGGGAAGTGCTGTAGCTCAGTGGTAGAGCAATGCTTTACATGTAGGAAAACTCAGGTTCAATCCCTGGCATCTCCAGTTAGGGCTGGGAGTGATGCCATGCGGGATCCTGGAGAGCTCCTGGCAGTCAGTGCGAACACTCCTGAGCTGGGTGGACTGATTGTCTGGAGGTAGCTTTCTGTGCTCCTACTATGTACTTGTTCTTGCTTTGTGTTTCTGATACACTCGAGTATCTTACAACTGTTGGAGGCTGGTCCATTGGGGCAAACTGAGAGCCAGTGTGGTGTAGTGGTTAAGAGCAGTAGACTCGTAATCTGGTGAACTGGGTTCGCGTCTCCACTCCTCCACATGCAGTTGCTGGGTGACCTTGGGCTAATCACACTTCTTTGAAGTGTCTCAGCTCCACTCACCTCACAAAGTGTTTGTTGTGAGGGCGGAAGGGAAAGGAGAATGTTAGCCGCTTTGAGACTCCTTAGGGTAGTGATAAAGCAGGATATCAAATCCAAACTACTACTACTACTACTACTACTCTTCTTCTTCTTCTTCTTCTTCTTCTTCTTCTTCTTCTTCTTCTTCTTCTTCTTCCTGCCCCTGCAACTCCAGCTTTCCCTTAGCTAGTCCCCACTTGGCAAGCTTCTTACTTACAACCAGTCCAGGGAGTCACCCTGGCTGTCAGATTCCTCTTCCTTAGCCCCTGTGTTGCATTTGTAGAATGTAGCAGGCAGGAGGATGGGGACTAAACTAGTTAGTTTTCTCTGCATGTATTTGTGTCTGGCTGTACCTGTCATTGGCTCTGACACCAACTACCATTGATCTCCCTGCCTTCTGACTTACAAGTCCCAATAGGCACTAGCCACTAGTGGCTGCAACAATATCTTTGGAACTGTGTGAGCCATTGTTGACCTTTCGTCATCAGCCCTTATCCAGGCCTTGTGTAGCAGGGGAGACACACAGGTTGTTGTTTAATACATGATAATATCTACGGAGAGCCTTGTTAAGAAGCTGTGTAAAGAAGGCAATGTGTTGAACAATTTTTCTACCAGTTTACAATTCACGGTGAAAAGCCTTTTCTACGCTATCTGCAGGCCTTTTTTAAAAATCTGCAACCATACACAAAATAAGTAGTTCTTGGGGTGGGGAGATGTACAGCTTCAAAAGAACAGTTGTGCAGATCAAAACAAAAGAAATGCAAAAGCTGTTGCTGATGTAAAAGATAGCAACATGAAAGGTGATGTGAGTTGTCTATATTCTACTGGATTTCTTAGCTTCTTTAGGAAATATAATGTATAGACCACCCATGGTCATATCACAATGATAAAGTAAGTTCAAACCTGCACCCACCATAATTATATTTCGGAAGTCTAAATGCTGCCAAGAAAGAGGGATAAAATAGAAACCTATTTCCTTAGCAGAAGAATAGCTTCAAGAAATTGGAGGACAGGTTCTGACCCAGCAGTAGCTCCACTTGCCATCCCAGGATAGCAAAACTTAGGTGCTGCTATGATATGGGATGATGCAGATAACATTTGCTTTGATTTCTGGCTGTCCGGAGATAGATTTATTTATTTTTTGAGCGTCATTAGCAGCTCTGGAAACAGCTGCTAGCTTCCAGAGCACAAACACTGCAAGCTGCAATTAACACTGTCCGCAAGGGAAAGGTGAAAAAGATAGCGGGGGGGGGGGGGAGTAGAGATACAATTGCGTAAGCTTAAACAGAAAGGGAAAGTGTATGTAAGATGCTGATTCAGTCTTCCTGAGTATGAATCACTCATATTGTGTCACAAGAAAGAAAAGAAAAAAGCTGCAAACTTAGGAAAAGAAACATAGAAAACTGCCTTATACTGAGTCAGACCATTGCTCTAAGTAGCTCAGTATTGTCTATACAGTGGTACCTCAGGTTAAGTACTTAATTCGTTCCGGAGGTCCGTACTTAACCTGAAACGGTTCTTAACCTGAAGCACCACTTTAGCTGATGGGGCCTCCTGCTGCCGCTGCGCCACTGGAGCACGATTTCTGTTCTCATCCTGAAGCAAAGTTCTTAACCTGAAGCACTATTTCTGGGTTAGCGGAGTGTGTAACCTGAAGCGTATGTAACCTGAAGTGTATGTAACCTGAGGTACCACTGTAGTAAGGTTCTGTGGGGGATGACTTGGTTCTGCAGTGCAGTGCTATACATATTTACTCTAAAGTAAGCCTCACTCTGTTCAATGGGATGCTGCTCTTAGATATGTGTGCGCAGGATTGCAGTCTCAATGACAGAGGCGACAATGCTAAATACATTGATGAAAAGGAAGCAAGTCTCATTGAATTCAGAGGTTCTGACCTCTAAACAAAGATGCCCAAGATTGTGCTGTTAGTGTACTAGGACACAGTAGTAACACCAGACCAAAGTATGAACTAGGCCCGGCAACAGAAAATTCCTTTTGAAACCTGTGTGTGATACATATAATATACCCATGTGGTTTCTACATGAAGCTAATGTGTCCTAAGTAAACAGTCTCTTTTCCCCAGTAGCAAACATGTTGCTTTTTAGCTGATTGGAAAATGTAACATAAAGCAGGATGCCTTGGGAGCAGTGCAAAGGAAAGGGACCATTTAGCAAGGATTAAAAGGTCATGAACAGGGAGCCTCCATATTTTGTGGGACTCCAACTAACATTAGTCCCAGCTGACACGGCCAATGGTCTAGGACACAGTTTCCCAAACTTGAGTCTTCATCTGTTTTTGTACTACAATTCCCATCACCCCTCACTAACAAGACCAGTGGTCAGAGATAATGGGAGCTGTAGTCCAACAACAGCTGGAGACTCACATTTGGGAAACCCTGGGCTAGGATGATGAGAGTCCAATCCAGCATTTTTTATGACCCCTTCCCCTGTTTTTATACTTCATACAAAGTGCAGAATTTGGGGCAAGAATGTGGGATTGGGATGCAAATGCAACTTAGGCTGGACTGGCTTGTCATGTGAAGCAAAATAAAAATAAAAATATTGCTTGTTGTGAGAAAAATATTAATATTCTGCACTTCTTCAAAAGAAGCCAAAGCAGCTTACAAAAACTATGCTGTTGAATTGAAATGCTAAAATAATATCAAAATTAAACAAAATGGAAATAGAATAAAGCAGCAAAAAAAACCTATCAAAAATAAAATTGCCACATATTCTCAATGCAGCAGAGGAAACAGAGGAGCCCTGAGTCTGAGGAGCCAAATGCCTTCTTAAGAAGCCAGGTTTTCCCTTGGTACTTATCAATGCAATCCTTTGCCTACAGAAACATGTGACTCATTGAGTTCAGTGAGACTTCATCCCAGATAAGTGTGGGTAAGATTTCATCCTAAATAAAATAAAATAAAAGTTTGAGACCAAGTGGACCTCCTTAAGAAGGGGTATTTCACAAGGTGGGCACTAAAGCTGAAAAGACTGTGTTCCTTTGGGATGTCCACTGTAATTGCATCCTTCAGGATTTTCTGCATGTATTAAACATTTAAATGAAATAGGCCTCTCTAAAATGAAATTGTCATCAGCAGTTCACCGCAGACCCTCTTCTGGGATGTGCCATAAATACTTGAGAATGGCTGATTTGTTTTTTCCCTTTTTAAATGAGGATTATATTCGAATATTTTTTTAAACTTATTTGCAGCCTGAACATATTTTTCCAATAACAACAAATATGCCAGAATCTCTGGTTCTGCTGTATCCCAAACAGCCACACTGATACACCTCATAAAGGGTGTTGTATGCTAGCTCCACATAATGCTTTCTACTGCCTTTTCTGGGCTGCAAATAGTTTCTCAGCATGACAGCCCAGAACATGGAAGATAGTATGATTATACATAAATCTGTCTCTTCCCTTTACAATCCACAGAGAAACCTCCAATAAAGCTTCATGTCAAGACCTGTATCTATTTTAAAGAGGAAAACCTGTGCAATATGCATGTGTTTTATACTGGGGTGTCTCCCTACAGTACTAAACATAGTAAAAGTGGTTCCCTGTGACCAGTAGTGACCTGCCACCAGTTTATTATGCTAAACTCTGAAGCAAAATATGAGGAAGGTCAGCATCCCTTTTCACATGTTTAGCACATGCTAATTCTGAACTGTGAGGACCACAAAATTCTTAGAGCCTGGCCTATGTTACAGCCTAAGACTGGAAACCTCAGGCATAAGCAGCTTATATACATGTCAGGGTGGGCGTTGGTTTGATCCTGTTATCCTCCATGTATTGAGAGAGAGAGAGAGAGAGAGAGAGAGAGAGAGAGAGAGAGAGAGAGAGAAGGTGGAAGGGTAGCAGGGGAAGATGACTTAGAATGGATTCCTGCCACATTCCCATGGTACATTGTTTCTCTCCAGAAAAGAAGTTTGACTAAATGCCAAGCTGGCTGGACAGGAAAGTCCATCTAGATGCTGTTGCAGGGTCAGAGAAGCAATCAGCAGAGCTGCACAATGCACTATTATTATTTCCCCCAGACATTCTTGTTTCAATTAAAGAAGTCGACCTTTAGAGTCCCCGTTCCGAAACAGGCAATTTAACAAACTTCCTTGTCTTTGCTCCTTTGCCACATGCATCACATATGTCTCTGAGAGCTTATATTTGTGCTGTGCAGGCACTATTGTCTGAGATATTTGCTTTTTTGACCTGAAGCACAGTTTGTCATTTGCAGCTGCTTTCCAAAGAAACTAACGCTACATAATTAACAGCCCTGCATACCTTTAATGACTGAAGTGCAAACTTATTGGGAATTGTGAGCTTTTGCTTCCTGGTGGGTTTGCATGTTGCTGCCATTACTGTTTATCATTTTGTGAATAGTTATGAGTTAAGCATGTCTGAATGGAAACCGATCAATATTGGTGACTGCCAAGGTGACAGCTCTTTGAAGTTCCTCTTCCTCCCTTATTTGTTACTTTGGAATGCCATATGAAAGAAAAGCACTGAAAACAATGGCATTTATTTAGGTGGGAACAAAACAAACATCCCTTCCCACTGCAATCATGCAGAAGGACAAAGGTCCGTAGGCAGAAGATATATAAATAGCTTCAGACCAAAATATGCATGTCATATGGTAGGGCCCTAAGGCTTTCTTACCATTCTCTGAGTTTCTGTGAGGAAGAACTAACAGCTGTTTCCAGTACCTTTGCAAAGCCAAGTAAATCCTTAGTGATTTCTCCAGAAGCCAGCTTGGGATGCTTTCACCTGAGAGAGCAACTCATCATCACTGTCAAATAAGCAACATAATTCAAAGTTTACCATTTTGCAGAGCTTTCAAAATCCAGCCAGCTTGAACCTAACATATCCAGAGATCCAGCAGGAACACCAGAAACACAGGAGAGTGAGCCAACCAAATACCCCCTCTAGTAGACATCTATCTATTCACACAATATATACAAGGTGATTAAAGGTGCTTCAAAATAAATGAGGCTGTGAGGCAGCAGGTAGTAAATAGATCTTGCAGCAAGGAAGGATGTGTGGCAAAGGCGTGAGAAGGCAGGAGGAGTCTAGTACCTGAGAGAAGTGGTGATCAGTGGGTAATAAATGGTAAACAGAATGGTGCCATTATACCATGTTCAATTATGAGCTTCTTGTATACGACAGGGGTTGCCCCAGCTAGCATTGTCAATGGTCAGTGATTATGGGAATTGCAGTATAACAACATCTGGAGGGACATAGTATAACCGTTCCTGGTATACAGGGTTTTTCTTGTCTATGTAATGTTGAATTCTTCACTATCAATATAGTGTGGCTAAATAATTTTCAGTTTTTAAGTATCAGATTTGGGAGCAGTTTCTCTGCTCTTATTCAAGGAAGCCTGTAGTGGTCATGGTGTCATTCAGAGAACTTGAAGAAACTAAAGATTTAATGGTGATCTCTTGGGTGTGGGTGGGGAGTAAATGTACTGCATCCAGACCACATTTCAGAGGGCCCATGAAATGTCTGGTTCTCTTTCTGCTGAAGGTGCCTGGGTTGCCTTGCTATTACAGTGGACGCTCAGGTTGCGAACGTGATCCGTGCGGGAGGGACGTTCGCAACCCGCAGCATTCGCAACCCGCAGCGCCACGTCTGTGCACGTGCGGGTTGCAATTCGGCGCTTCTGCCCAAGTGCCGAAACCCGGAAGTAATCCATTCTGGTACTTCCGGGTTCGGCACAGTGCGCAACCCAAAAACGTGCAAACTGAAGCGTCTGTAACCCGAGGTATGACTGTATTTTTAAACAAAGTACTATTGTTGTATTCAAGTCAAAGCAAAATAGGCCTATGGTTTTCTGGGAGGGAGAGATACAACAGTGTTGTAGAGTGATTCTAGGACTTGTAGCATCTTCAACAATATATCAAGAGGTTCTGTTTTCATGTCACAGTATGCCCCTCTCCACAAAGCAAACCGACTTTCTGTGATCCAAATAATGAAACATAATTTTTGGGGTGTAAGTTGGTAGTACATTGGTAAGTTACTAAGTGCAGAAGGCCCTTGCCTGCAATGTGCAGTAATAAATTGGGTATGATGTTTAGGTGAGATGATCTTTCAGGTATCTTAATGTGTCCCAACTGCCAAAAGGAAAAGTAACTGCACATAAGGAAATATGAGCTCATCTAAGGCATTATCTACAAAAGTGTGTCCCTGGAAACATATGTAGAGCATTTGTGGAGGGGGGAAATGACCATGAGTAGAGCTATTATTCAAGAAAAAGAGGTGCTGGGACTCACCCTAATATGGAATGTATCATTTCCAATATGATGGCAGAAATCTAGCTCAATCAGGGTTCCTGTCCTCCTGAGAGAAACTATGTATTTATACACAGCCTCCTTCAGACTGAGGCTGGTCATGTTACTCAGGGAGGACAGCACTCTGGCATGCCATGTCACTGAGTGGATGGTGCTAGCCTCTTGCATTTCTGCGAGCCCTTTCACACTTTTGGTACCAAATGCCTGAGTAGAGTTATGTATTAGCCTCATGAAAGTACATATAAAAAAGTGGGATTTCAGCTGTTTTTCTTTTTGCTGTTTAAGAGTTCCCTTTGAGAAGAATCAAAGGTCAAGGTTATAGGTGAGGTGTGCATTACAGCTGAATTGCCCAATGCAATTTTAATTCCAGGACTGCAAGGCTCAGAACTTTGTCATGCTCTCAGAAAGCATTAAGGGTATTCCATCTCCCGCAAATTGAAGCTATTAGGAGTTGAACAAATAAGAAAGCACCACAATATTTGCTTCTCAGATCTTCTCACTTCTTTCACATGTCCCAGCCAGTTACAGCATCTGGCAAGTCACCCAGTTTGTTTCACACTCCTAATGCTACCAGAAAGAACTCTTCTTTTCTGGCTTTAGGTGCCTGACTTGCAGAGCAAACCCACAAACTGAAGATAGTTATTTAGTAACATCTATGATGTCTCCCCACTCGTGTCCTTCAGAAAATATAATACTGAGTAAAACCCTAATTGCGTGTCGAGGTCCCCAGGTCCACCCCAATAACTCACACATCACACAGAATTTTTTGTTTAAGTTTTTTGGCATAATTTTGGCCACAACTTTATTAAAATACAAATTTGTGAGTGGTTGCTTAGGCATTGGTTGCGACTATCTGCCCCCACCGTGGGGGACAGACTGACATTCCGCACAATGCGAAAGTCAGAATGGGGGAATACACTTGGGGGTTACGCGGAGCAGGGAATCTGCCCTCACCCCAAATGCAACCAGGAGCTCATTGCTATGGCCCGAGCCCCCTTGACAGAGTGGACAAGCAATAGTTAGCCCCCAATTCCTTTAACGGAATCCCTTGCAGCAGCAGCATTAGAGGGGCAGGCACAGCCAATCCATGCCCCTCAACCAACCAAACCATAAACCAATGCCTAACCGCAACCTTACAAGTTGTGACGATTTGCTACGCAGTAGGCAAAAACCAAATGGCCCCAGCCAATCAGCCAGATGGACAAAATTCCTACCAGGCCCCCGCTCCAAAGCAGACGACCCCACGACAGGCATAGCAAGGTCAAAGCGAACAACCCTATTCTAGGGAGGGAGGGACGGGCAATCCGCTGCACGGGCGAAAAGAGGAAGCCCTAGCCTCGTGCAAGGAGTTTTAGCATTTTTGGCTGTCAATCAATAAATGGCAACATTAATTTCTTCCCAACAACAAGGGAAGCCCCAATCGCATCAGTGGCCAACGATCAGTTAGCCCGCCCCCAACTTTGGAGTGTCCTGGCGGCCCCCACCACAACACGTGCTCTCCATGAAGGAGAACACGCTTTGCTGATGCATTTCTAGAGCAGAACACACACACACACACACACACACACACACACACTTGTGTGTGGGCAATCTTTAGCAGCATCTGCTTCCCCAGAATATTCCTGAGGCAAATGCGATGGTGCCTGTGGCTTTATTTTAAGGTTAGGTTGTTGACTGACTGCTCTGGTCTTTCTAGATGTCACTTTCCCAGATCATTTTTTGAAACTGTGTGTTTTGCAGATTTTCTCATGAAAAATAGAAGCCATGTACTTTCCTAATGCAAAGCTGTAAAGGGGAGGACGAGAAGGCTTAATACTGTATCTGTCATTCTTCACATTGTCATTTTCCCTTAATATACATTGTTTAGAACTTTAATGTGTCAGGGACTACATATGTCAAAACATTATAAAGTAGATGATGATATGTGGAAATTTATTTCTAAAATAACAAAGGTTAGAGTCCCACTCCAAAAACACTAATGGTAGTTTTCCCATTGGTTTGCAGAATATTACTTTTATTCTAAAAACTTTATACAACAGTGTATAGTCTTTTGTCTACGAAATGCATATTTGCATGGTGGTCACAATTTCCCATCTCTCCCACCACCATCAGTGCCTGCCAATCTGACAGACCTTTGAGAAGATGTGGCAAGTCTTTCTGAAAATCAACAAAATGCCCCCTATTTTTTCTAATAGTCATTTTATCATATTACTGTTTATCAGCAATACATTTTGTTCAGCCATATATATACCATATCCTTGCCACTAGCTGAATGTGTCAACTGACAATTGAAAAGTATTGCCTTAGATGTTATATAAATATATATTTAAAAATGTATCTGTGGTGTTAAATATGTTATGACTTACTCATACATGCAAATCAGGGTATGCTGCTGTCATCATCAGCTAAATATGTGTACATAAACTAGCACCTACTGCCTTGTGAAGGAAAATGTGATGATAATAAAACTCTACAAACATCAATCTCTAAATGACTCCATTTCCATATGAAAGGATCAGCAGCTAATAATAATAATAATAATAATAATAATAATAATAATAATAATAATAATAGGCATGCCAAAGACAGCTAGCCACACTTAACCTAAGTGTGCTCATTTAGCTGGAGAACTGTGGTGCAAAATTCAGACAAGTGTGACTTTCAAAGGATAGCTGTGTTTCAGTTTGTGTATTGTTTCAGAATGTGTGAATTAGGTAGGTTCCCCTTTAAATGCAAACTGAATCAAATTCCTCTCCCATCCTCATCCTCAACCTCAAACTCACTGTGTGGTGTATTGGCTCTCCTGCCTTGCTGTACCAGGACATGCTTAACTTAGTTTTCCTGCACTGTGTTTTTGTTTCAGTTCTGCATTATAAGTGTGTAAGGAAAACTAAAACACAGTTCCTGGGAGCCAAGTCAGGAAATTCATGGTATGGGAAGCCAGGAACGCCAGTATACCTCAACCACCACCTGATGAGTCTGCAAGGGAAAAGGTGTGCCATGATTCAAACAGAGAGTAGTGGTGTTTCAGAGGTGTGAGGCATAGAAAGGAGCTAGCATATACCTCTTAATGTCCAGCACAGAATAATATCCCTACTCATTACGCTGTTGGTACCCAGCACACACCTAAAACATGAAGATAAATTTTAGGGACTTTAGAAGGCTCTGCTATTGAAAAGTTGAGGATTAGATGTGTTGAAAGCCTCTGGGTGTGGAGTTTTTCTTCAGCTGTTTATGACTCGTCTTTGAGATTTTGGATGACTTCAGTGACACCTGACCAGTTCCTCTGAACATTATTTAAAAAGTTTTTAGCTACTATTTGGAGGTGGGATGCGGGAAGTCCTGTAATTTTGTGTGAGAAACTGTGAACTTGACTACGGTCTGGTAAATTGAACATCTTAATGATTACATTCAATTTTGTCCTATTTTAACACGTATTTTTGGGACGCAGGTGGTGCTGTGGGTTAAACCACAGAGCCTAGGACTTGCTGATCAGAAGGTCAGCGGTTCGAATCCCTGCGACAGGGTGAGCTCCCATTGCTCGGTCGCTGCTCCTGCCAACCTAGCAGTTCGAAAGCACGTCAAAGTGCAAGTAGATAAATAGGTACCGCTCCGGCAGGAGGGTAAACGGCATTTCCGTGTGCTGCTCTGGTTGGCCAGAAGCGGCTTAGTCATGCTGGCCACATGACCCGGAAGCTGTACGCCGGCTCCCTCGGCCAGTAAAGCGAGATGAGCGCCGCAACCCCAGAGTCAGTCATGACTGGACCTAATGGTCAGGGGTCCCTTTACCCTTTACCTTTAACATGTATTTTGCCTTCAAGGATAAGCCCCTTTCAGATGTTAAGGGGACTCAATTCACGTGACTAAGGGGAAGTGGGGCTACTGGCTCAACCTACAACATGCACACACTGAGAATTGATGCCCGCAGGAGAATTCATATCTAGGTCCATGAAACAGGGTTCCAACTTGCTTACAAAGCCTATGCATGTGGAGTTCTGTGAGCATAGGCTTTCCCCCTGCAGACATCTATGCTCATATATGCAAATCAGGAGCAGAGAAATCACACAATATTGGGACACACAGCAACACAGCCCCACTTCCCATTAATTACATGGAGCTCTATTGTGAAATGGGCTCTGATGCCTTACATCCATGTTTTCTTTTCATTCCCTTCTTTTGCTGCCTATACAGAATGGAAACCTGTGCACTGGTCTTGGCTGTAGGGTTTGGCTGATGGCAGCTATTTCTTGGCCTAACTGCTGGAAATGAAAAGTACACATCAGAATTTATTCCCCACTAGCTGTAAGAAGCCTGAAATGCTTCCCACTTGAGAAAAACCAGGTTCCATAGCCTAATATGAATATTAAATAATTTCACATCTTCCTTAATGCAGATATTAAATCCACAGAAAGAGCTGTACCAAACAGTAAAATATATTCTGTATTTCATAGCAACATCCATTCTTGGAATACAGGTTTTTCCACACTGAACGTAGTAAATAAAATTTTATTTTCAATAAAGCTTATAGGTATTTTTATATCCCAAATGCCCCTGATTTAGTTTTTTAATTAAAAATATTGCTCAGGCCCAAGTGCGGCTTTATTGATTTTGAATTTAGCAGTTATATTGGTAGACACTTATTTTGACGAGAAATCAGTAAAACCTTGTGCCTCCAGTAAAAGCAGTCAGCTTTGATTGGCTTCTGTTTAAGCAAGAGCATATTTAAAGTAATCTATGCACTTTAATAAATAATGAAGGGAGCCATTTGGACATTTTGTTTTGCTTCTGTTCTGGTCATTTTGTCCCTGTGTATCTGTTTCATCTTATCTAAATCTATTTTTGCACAATGTTGTTTTCTTATAGCCTTTCTAAATTAAAGTGAAAGTTTATCAGACACATAGCAATCTCACAGGGGTTTCAGAAAGCCACGGGCATGGCATTTTCTCAGCCTTATCTGGTCAATCGTGTCCTAGTTCCCAGGCATTTTTCACGGCACTTGGGAGGATTATTGCAGAAACACACACACACACACACGTAGATACAAAGACTCAGTGAGGCTTTTAACAACAATTTTACAACTGGCTGGCTTGGAATATTACAATGGGCTGAGCCAATGAACAGCACATGCTTGACAAAAGAACAATGGGCTCAGTAGTTCTCACATTTTATAAAATTACTTCTTGAATGAAACGCCAGTTAGGGGGTAGAGGTTTTGACAACTCTTTTGATATACATTTTGTAGTAACCTGATATGAGCAAGGCATTAGGAAGTCCATTTATATAAGGCCAAAGCTCCATCTAGTCCAGCATTTTCTTTCTGCAGGGCTCCACCAGGTGTCCTGTTTGTAGAGCATTCATCCAGATCTGCATGCACAAAGCTTACATGGAGCTTAGACCAAATACAATCCTTATTGAACATTCTTTCTGATTTGATTGCAGCGAGGTTATATGATAATGAACATTGATTATGATTTACTTATATATCTTCCTGTTAATCATTTGTCCATCCCACACATTTCAGTGCATTTCCCCTTAATTTCCCTAACTTCAAAAACTCAGATTTGTGTGTGTGTGTATGTGTGCGCGCGTGTGCATGCTATGGCAACAGGGTGCTTTAATCTGCTTAGTTTCACAAACCTAAATTTCTGGTGTGCACTTGCATTCCTCTCTCAAAATACTGACAGTATGGAGGTGATCACAGTGGTGGTCAACCAGATCATTATCTGTGGCCCAATCAACAGAGTATGTTAAATACTTTTTATTGGTTTCTCTCTCTGGCAGCTGATATTCAGAAGTGAAGTACAGTGGTGTCTCGGTTTAAGAACAGTCCTGTTTACGAACTATTCGGTTTATGAACTCCGCAAAACCGAAAGTAGTGTCCCGGTTTGCGAACTTTACCTTGGTCTAAGGACAGAATCCGAACGGTGGAAGGACACTGGCGGTGGGAGGCCTCATTAGGGAAAGATTTCAGTTTAAGAGCAGACTTCTGGAACGGATTACGGTAAGTTCATAAACCGAGATACTACTGTATTCCTGAACCTGGTGTCATCTGGCTTTTTGGAAGGCCAGATATATCCCTTCAAATTATTGGTTCTCATGGTAATGTTCTTTGTGAGGTGGAGAACAGACCAGATATTTATGTAACTTGGCCTAGTAAAATGTGTTGTGCAAATTTGTATGTAGAAAATGTGTGTGTGATTTGTGCCATGTGCATGACCATGTTCCCTCCCAAGTATTTTTTTTTTTTAAATGAAGATAGATCCAGTGTTCATGCAGTAGATATGAGCAGGAGTGTTACACCAGTGATTCTGTTTCCGCTATCTAGGATGGAAGCATGTTGGAACAGGATGAAATATAGGGCTTTCTGCACTGTAATTACAGAACACCTTGTCCTGTGAGTTGGCTCCCTGCTTTACTGAAAGTTGCCACTGGTTGAAGACCATATTATTCTAGGAGCTCACCTTACCATCACTATCCTCCTCCATGAGTTGTAAAGACAATTTCTGCAGAGAAGATCCTGCAGAGTCCATGTAGGTCCATAAGAAAGCTGCAGAGATAGTGCAGGATAGTGCGCACCCCGGAAATGATCTCTTTCAGTTTCTGCCTTCTCGAAGAAGGTACAGGGTTATAAAGACTAGGACAAGCCGCCTGAGGAATGGTTTCTATGCAAATGCAATTTTGGTTTTAAATGCAGTGTAAGGTAGTATTTATGTGAGTATATTCGATTATGGGGCATCAGAGTTTTTAGTGGCTAACCAGGCTGGGATAGCAGGCTTGTGGGTTTTTGGGAACACTTTTCATCCCCAGTACCTCATGCCATTGTGACACCTTTTGAAGGCTTTATGGTAATGTTAGGTGGTGCAGAGCAATAGATGCAACTTGCTTCATGTGGCTACATTCCAGTCATGTGAAAGTCATAGATACTAATACTAACACTAATTTTATTATTTATACCCCACCCATTTGGTTGGGTTTCCCCAGTCACTCTGGGAGGCTCACACCATATAAAAAAACATAATAAAACATCAAACATTAAACATTAAACACACCCACACACCCACACACCCATTCAGCATCCATCCAGGCCAGGAAGGTGCATGATCATAGTACAGATATATATTACAACCAGGCAAAAGCTGTTGTGGAACAGAACCAGTGAAGGGTGTAGCCTGGGAAGGAGCAAGGCTGGGAAAGACCAGACAGAGTTTGGGGGGGGGGAGGCTGCATTTGGGCCCTGGGCCTGAGATGTAGCCTCCCTGCATGTTCCAGAACCCTGACTTTCTAGGGCCCTAAATTATACAGGGATCCTACACAAATAGAAGAGGGCTCCTTGCTTTGAAACTTATCCCTTCAACTCATGAAGGGAAATGCAGCTAGCATGCTCATCTGGGCTCTCCCTCACTAAATGAGGGTCTTAGATTATCTGTTCAGGCCTAATGTTAATTTTATAAAAGCTTTAATATTCATTTCCTGTCTGCCCTTACTACACCCCTTGGCTGATCTGAACTTAGGTCTGTTGTGTTAACACCCGCAGGGCAATATGCTACAAACTAATTTCATTAAGAAATAGAAACCATCCCAAATTGTGACTAGTTATGCATTGTGATTGTGTTTCTTAGTAGTTATTCTTCCTGTTTCAGCAACCACTTGACATGCAATGTTAATTAGAGGCTCCTCGGTTTTTTGCTTGTTGCTTTCTTCCTTTTGAAGAAGTGCCGTTCTCATTAGTGCTGTGAGCTCTGCCGTTACATCCTTTTCCTGCTTTATTGCCACTTCGATCACAACTAATTTGGCCTCTAATTATTTGCTCAGATTTAAGAAAAGGTTTACAAACCCAGAAGTTGAAAAGTTAAGTTATTAAACTCAAACATACAAGATTCAAAAGCAGCTTTTATATTTATTCACCAACCATCTTCTAAATATTATATATGACAGAGTTGGCAATCCAGCCACCCAAAGGCAACATGGCATCCTCGGCCTAAGTCCATGTGGGCTTCAGACTAAATTCTTGCCTGTGACTCCCATCTGCACCATACATTCAAAGCAGTATCATGCCACTTTAAACAGTCATAAAAAGGTAAAGGTGAAGGGACCCCTGACCATTAGGTCCAGTCGTGGCTGACTCTGGGGTTGTGGCACTCATTTCGCTTTATTGGCTTCTGGGTCTTGTGGCCAGCATGACTAAGCCACTTCTGGCGAACCAGCGAAGCGCACGGAAATGCCGTTTACCTTCCCGCCGGAGCGGTACCTACTTATCTACTTGCACTTTGACATACTTTTGAACTGCTAGGTTGGCAGGAGCAGGGACCGAGCAACGGGAGCTCACCCTATCGCAGGGATTCGAACCGCCGACCTTCTGATTGATTGGCAAGTCCTTGGCTCTGTGGTTTAACCCACCACGCCACCTGTGTCCCTATTTAAACAGTCATAGCTCTCCCCAAATAATCCTGGGACGTGGAGTTTGTTATGGGTGCTGAGATTTGTTAGGAGACCCCTAGTCTCCTTTTAATTATGTTTTACCTTGATACAAGTGGATTGGGCAATGTAAAGAAATGTAGCTTAAAAGTCAGTTCAACTAGATATTTTTTTTAAAAAAGTACATGGATACGGTTTGATGGGTATAATTTTTTTTACTGCAAAGTTTCTGTACATTTAAATAAGGTTCAAGCTCTCGGGACTTCCGGGTTGGTGCCTTCGGCAATGGCGGAATTCCTCTGATCGGGAGGAATTTGCCCCATGGGAATTTGGGTCTGTACCGCCACGGCGAAGGTGGAGACCCGTAAAAATCACAGGTGGGAGAAGCCTGTGAACGTGGGATTCGGCGGGCACCTTTTGCACCTCCCCTACTCGTGGGGAAACCCGGTTTCGGGGATCCGGAGCGACGTGGGGTGAGCGGCGCGGTGCTTCGAATCGTCTGCTTCTTCCACGGGGCGAAGCCGCATAGCTGTTGCTGGAAGCACTGACTTTTTCCTGTGGACAATTTGACTCTAAAGTAATTACCCGTGAGTAGAGCTGAAGTGGGAGAATTGGATTTTTAAACGTTTAATTTGGTATCGAAACAGGGAGGTTCAATACAGGAAGTCCGCCTCCCCTTTTGTAAATAAACTAAAGCAATGAGCCTGCAAGCTGAAGTCTTGGAAAGCCTTTTGTAAAAAGACTAAATCTCCATCGGCAAAGAACTAACCCCCCCCCCTTTGGAGACAGGAGAAGAGGGGGGAAAGTGGTGGACTGAATATGCCTGTAGGAGAGAGTCAAGAGAGTTAAAATACCGCCGCTCAGACCCTGGAAACGGGCTGCCAGCAGGATTGATGTCTTTTGGAATGTTCATTGACAGCGTTTAGAACGTTCATTGACAGGTAGCTAAACAAGAGAATACATTGTTTCTACTGTCTCCGGCTGTGTTTTTTTTTAAAAAAGGAGTAAAAGTAACTGAAACTACTGAAACTAACTTTGGATTATTGGAACATTGTTTAAAAGAGGACAGTATTGACTAATACAAATAGAAACTGTTGTCCCCTAGTGGAAGCTTTTGAAATTGGTTGCTCTATAGGAGCTGGGCTAGGGGAATTTCCAGCTGCAAGATAAAAAATTGTGAGACTCTGGGATTGACCTTGAATCTCTTAAGTGTTATGGCAAATGGAAAGGAAAAAACAGACGGAATGTCGACAGAAGAGGCCTTAGCGGTCGTATTAGTGAAAATAAACGATTCGCTGGAACAGCTTCACAAGAAAACAGACGCGATAAATGTGAAAGTGGATGCTGCAAATATTAAAATAGACTTAATTGTAGAAAGTTTAAATAATCTGGGACAAAAGGTGAATACCAATACAGAAACCATCCAGAAATTGATACAGGAATCTACTCTGATACAGCAAACTGCGGATGAAGTCAAGGAGAAAACCCTTGCTGCTAAATGTAAAGCGATACAACTGGAGAGAGAGAGAGTCCCATCCATACAAGGACAACTTGATGAACATAAGCTGACATTTGTTATGATTGAACTTAAAGAGAAACAGATGAATTTGAGGATCAGAGCCCTACCTAAGGAAAAGGAAAGCTTGACAGAGTTTCAGGAGGAGACAGGATTAACATCGGTTGAGAAAGAGAGGTATTTGGGGGTTAGTATGACCGCCAGAAATGTGAATTTATTCAAGGATAACTGTGAAGGACGTTGGATTGAAGAGAAGGGGGGTTTGGAAATATGGACAAATTTGAAGTTGTTATTGTTGGGCCAAGTTGCTGTGGTGGGGATGAGGGTTGCTGTGTTGTCGGGGATGTTGCTTTTGTTTCAAACATTGCAAGCTTTGGATGGGATGGATTGTTTCAGGAGGTGGCAGAGGGACGTCTCTAGATTTGTTTGGCAGGGCAGGAAGCCTCGAGTAAAATTTAAGATATTGACGGATGCCAAAGAAGGAGGTGGACTTGCCCTGCCAGACCCCTAAACTTTGTTGTGAACCATCTGCTTTTTGCTGGCTGAGAGAATGGCTGCTTCTTGAAAGCACTGAAGTGTTGGATAATGGCAGATGAAGTTGATGGACTATACGGAATTGGCGGAAATGACTGGCAAGATCCGAGACCAGGGAGAAGAGTCGGGGGAAGAAGACTGGAAAAAGTTTAAAGACTATTTATAGAAATATTGTAAAATTAATGAATGTTAGAAGAGTGTTGGAATGAAGTTATATGGCTTTAGTAGAAATGTTATAAGGAATTAAGTATAAATAGATTAATAGAAAATTAAAGGAAAAAATAAGGCAAGAATGTGTTAAGATAATTATAGGATAGAAAACAGAGGAAGATGGAAAGGAATTGCTGAAACAATTAATAGAAGTGGAATACAAAAAGGGAGGTGTGAGGAGGTCGTTGGAAATAAGCGAATGAAAGATAAGATATTGAAAATGTTTGAGGTGTTTTTAAATTGTTTTTGTTTTGTTTTGTATGCAGTGTTTTTGTATTGTATTTGTATTGTTCTTTTTTTGTTTGTAGTGTTGTGTTGAAACTGTTCGAAAAGTAATAAATATCTTTTTTTTTAAAAAAAAGGGTTCAAGCTCTCTTTAGAGGTATAAAAACACACAACCTCCATCACATGAGTGGGGCAGATGCTTTGGCAAAGGTGTCCCAAGCTGTCAGCCTTGTTCCTCCATCAGCAGTCCAGCCACTGTAGTCTGCACCAGCTGGAGTTTCTGCAATATGCCCGAGGGCAGCCCCACATATAACACATTACAGTAATCTACTCTCAAGGTTACCACCAATGAATGGACTACAGTGGCAAGGCTATCCCAGTCCAGATACGACTCCTGGTATAACAATTGGAGCCTGTAAAGGACACGTCTAGCCATAGAAGTGACTTGGGCCTTTAATGACAAAGATGTATCAATAATTAACCCCAGACTACATATCTGTTCCTTCAAATGGAACACAACCCCATCCAGAACAGGCAACTGGCCTATCTTCCAGATATGGGAAGCACCTATCCACAGAGCCTCTATCTTTCCAGGATTCAAACACTGATGATCAGTCCACCACTCTGTTTATGCACTTGTCTAGGACTTGCATCACCTGATTCAGATGTTACGGTGAGATAGAGCTATGTGTTACCAGCATACTGATGACACCATGCTCCAAAACTCCTAATGGCCCTTTCCTTTATCCTTGCAGAAATTCTCTGCTGATGAATTTCAGAAAGCAACAACAATCTGTTTTGCGAATTGCTTACAGAGCAGCCAAACACATCAAATTAATCATCATGAATTATTTGAACTCCTGCAACTGGAGCTGATTGTGATGTCACTTAATTAGCTGGTAAACCAGTCAACATCACTCTAACGAGTATATAATTCTGTGAGTAGAGGTGGACCTTTTGATGGGTTTTAAACAGTTCAGTAAAGTTCCACTAGTATTCAAACCAAGCTTTTATTTCCACTGTGCAATGTGACATATAGGCTTGTGCTTTATCCTTCTGATCTTTTAACACAGAGCAGTGGATTGATCAGTGAGGTTCCTTCCAGCTGTTCATTCTGCTTCCTCCTGCTTTCATGCAGCAGGAAGATGAAGGAATAGCTGCAAGGTGTCTTCCTACTCAGCCAACAAGGAGTGGTAATAATGTTAAGGGTGATACATTAATGCTACAGCTATGCAGCTGCTGGTTTCATAATCATTCAAGTAATAACCTTCTGCCTTGGCTTCACCCAACTTCAGGCTATACTCCTATGTGTGTGTGAGAGATAGAGAGAGACTTGCAAACAAGTCCCATTCAAATCAGTTGGACTTTCTTCTGAGTAAACATGGTCAGGATAGGGTTATACATGCTTCATGATTCCTTTGGTTCAATAGCTCTTGGGAACAAAGCTGATGTACAGCTAGTCCAGGAACAAGTGCTCAGGCAGAGTGTCCAAAGCTGAAGATTTTGCAAAGTGAATTATATTGAAATAATAATTACTTGGCAATGCAATATGCGCTAATGGATGCACATCCTTAGTATGCTGAGTAGATTTCAGTGCAGATGAATAGGTGAGAATTAATATCAGCAGCAGCTATTGTTACAAAGTATAGCTTTCATTACCCAGGAACCAAGAAAAAATAAGATGTAGGTGCACAAGTTAGTTCTAATGGAAGAAGCAGTAGAGGCTGAAACAGTGTACAAATCCAAAGAGAATGACAATGTCCAACAAGCTTCCTTGCCTTTTACGTGGCAGCTAACTTTATGACCACTAATATGCATTAACAACTTAGAAAAAGGGTTCCTTTGTTTTATTCTAGGCTATCATGTCACAAATTAGTACTGGCTTCTGTGCAATACCGACTTGCACACTGATGTAGAGAAACCAGGAGTGGTGATACGGGAAAGGCAGATATATATTTAAAAGAATGATGCTAAGTTTGCACACACTTCTGGGGGGCAGGCATAGGGACAGAAAATGAAATGACAAAGCTGGCTGGAGGTACACAATATGTTTAAAGGTTTCATAGAGAAGCACAAAGTTGATTGATATATTGTGTGCTGTCCATTTGGCTCCAGCTATCATTAGAATAAGCGACACACCATCAGTACAGTAGTCTGCAGAATGGTCAAAGCCCCAAGGGTTGCCTCAGACTGACTTAGAGAGGGGCCTGTCACATTCCTGGCATTACACATTCCTGTGTAACCATGTAGATTGGAAAAGTAGCCAACATGCTGCTGCAGGACTACAACTCCCATCATTCCTGAATACTGGTAATGCCGCCTGGGGTTGATGGGAATGGGTGTCCAATAGCATTTAGAAGTCACCATCTTAGCTACACACATACTGGCCTGGATGGTGTGATGTCTTTGAGTTTCTTGGGTCCATGGGATGAACACATTCAAGGATGATCACATGGACAGCAATTTTTAAAGTCCTAGACCAAACAGAAACCAGCAGTTCAGACTTTCAAAGTGAAAAGCCCCAAAGCAGGTTATTTCTACATAAATCTGTCACATCTCCAAGTGAAATGTAAGGAGTTATATCCTACCTCCATTTTGTGAACTCCCTTGCAAGCACCTTACTTACTTACTTACTTACTTACTTACTTACTTACTTACTTACTTACTTAAACAAACCTCTATATTAGTCTTCATATGAGGAGCAAAGGATGGTTTATATTATAACAACATAAAAATGCACAACATAGTAACAAATGAAAACAATAACCCCACACACAGTTTAAAAGGCCATAGATTGGTTAATTAGCCAAAGGCTTAAAAGAGGAATGCTTTTGCCTGGTGCCTAAAGATTTGTGATGACTTCCCTCAGAAGTTTTCATTTGGTTTGGAAAAGTCTGTTGGGAAGGATCTAGCAAACTTGGATAAAACACACTTCAATATTTCCTGCCAAAACCTTCCCTTCATGAACAAGAGGCTGTATGCCCCCTTTATATGTACTGATATATGATCTTTTCCAACTGCTAATGCTCAGTCTCCCTCTGTTCTTAATCTAATCAGAGGAATATTAGTTGGCTATATAAAGCCCTGAGATCTGAAGTGTCTTTTAGAAGGAGTACTTTGAATTCCACCAAAAGCTTACATTTCCTCTTTTGTTAAGACAAAAAGACAATTGTCTTCCTTTGTATACTCTTTTATGAGTCTTTGTAATCAAAGGCTGACTTTGAACCTTCGGGCTTGGCGATTTCCCCAAAGGGGCTTCTTAGAATATTTCACATGAGTTTTGAAATAAGGCCCTCTGCCTAACTTATTTTTAGAGCCCCAGGGCCAGTTCTTGTCTCTCTGACCCCCAAACGATAGGTGAGAAAAGAATTTAACATGGTACACATAGTCTCACTAAGAAGAGCACAATTCTGACCGTGTCTCCTCAGTAGTAGGTCCCATTCAGCTCAATGGGGCTAACTTCTAGGTAAATGGGATTAAGATTACAACCTTAGTCTGGAATCCCATCTCTTTTTCTTCCAGGGACCTCCACCTGGGAAAGCCTTCCTATGATTCAGGAAGATCTCTTCTTTTAAACTTCTTTTTGGATTTACCCTGACTCTCAGCATCCCTGCACCTCCTCCCTGTATTTCAGGAAGAGCAAAAGGAAGGAAATGCTCCATTTCCCCCAAGAGCTTGCCAGCTTTTCAACTCACGCTGCAACCACCTATCTTTCCCATGAAAGCTGATACAATTTACCATACAGTCTTACTGCAGCGTTACTTCTTATCCCCTTCTCAGCCCTTCTCATCTTCGGGACAGCCTTCAACAGTAAATTGCCATTTTCTTTGCTTTATCAGTGAAACTCCATTTCTGGAAAAGCTCTAATCTCATCTCTGTTGTTCACATGAGTACCTCACAAGGGTACTCTGCTATCCTGACTTTAATTCAAAGTTACCCACATGTGCATTTCAGGAGATGTACAAGGTTCTGGGCCAGCTTTACCAGAAAGACTGTAGCATGTCCTCCAGCAGATTAGAGCCACGGTCACCGGGGGAAATGGTTTAGCGAACTTAAGCTCTGAAATTTCTCCACCCAGTCATTTGTGTTCTGGAAAGGCTCATTGCCTGAATGTAGAGAAGAAGCTTGTAGATGTATAGAGACATGAATGCCAAGCAAGTGTGATGACAAAAGCTCCCATGTCAGATCATTGACCCACCTACTTTAATGTTGTCCTCACTGATGGGCGGCAGCTTTCTAATATTTCAGAAAGGAAATATCAGTTATACCTGAAGATTAAAAGTACCGAATGTGGGATGCTTTAAATGTAAAGCATTACACACACACACACACACACACACACACACACACACACACACACAGTGGTATCTCTGGTTACAAACGCTTCTGGTTGTGAATGCTTCAGGTTACGAGCTCCGCTAACCCAGAAGTAGCTGCTCCTGGTTGCAAACTTTGCCCCTGGATGCGAATGGAAATCGCATGCCGGAGGCGCATGCACAGTAGGAGGCCCCGTTAGCGAAAGTGCGCCTCAGGATAAGAATGGTTTCAGCTTAAGAACGGACCTCTGGAAGGAATTAGGTTCGTAACCAGAGGTACCACTGTACAGTCGTACCTCGGCTTCCGAACGCCTTGGAAGTTGAACGTTCTGGCTCCTGAACGATCGAAAACTGGTAGTGAGTGTTCTGATTTTTGAACGTTCTTTTGGAAGCTTCTTGCAGCCAATCAGAAGCCGCACTTCGGTTTCCGAACATTTCAGACTTCTGAGGTATGGCTGTACCACTGAATTGTGGTCTCTGACTTGCCTAAAGGATATGGCTGATCAAGACAGAAAAGGCAGGAATGTCAAAATTCTGTGTCTCAGCTAGTGATGTATGAATGTACACCAATCAATAGTCATGATATTTTCTATTCTGCTGCAATTGATTTACTTTGCACAAGTCTTTCTTCCAATTCATCTTCTTCTGATGGGGAATTATTTGAAACATTTACATACATAGTAGCATACAACATAAGCTGGTATGCTCTTATACCCCTTCATGGATCACTATCTTGTCATGGTGAAGGGGCTTGAATAACTCCAAGAAGCGATGAGCTATGCCGTGCAGGGCCACCCAAGGCGGACAGGTCATAGTCAAGAGTTAAGACTAAATGTGATCCACCTGGAGAAGGAACTGGCAAACCACTCCAGTAGTTTGCCAAGAAAACTCCTTGGACATAAAAAAGAGAAGCTTTGAGAAGAAAGTGAGAGTTTCCAAGGCATGCTCTGGTTTATGGAGTCATGGAGAGTCAGACACAACTAAGATGACTAAACAACAATGCTCTTATAGGGAGGTCTGCAGCACTCTTTGCTAACCACTTCTTTCACTAATCCACATTATATGTGTTCGTACTTTTAATATTCATTTCCTATGTTGATTGCATATTTGATCCATCCCCACCCTCCCAGTTTTGCTCTAATCTTGTCCTGAAGGAACAAAATTATGAACAGATAAATAAGGAAAGAGGGACAAGTGTTTGCACGGAATCTTGAGTTTAGCAAATAATGAAAAGGCTGATTAATGTGACAGCTAAGTTCTTTCCTTTTGTGCACTGTGGCAACTCTCAAAGCATAAAGTCAGACTTGGAGACCTATCGTAGAGATACGGTCAGTTTTTTGTTGGGAAAGGGAATACTTCATGGTGGTGGTGGGGATATCCTGCCAGCTCACCGCATAGAACATGTTATCTGGCTTCATTTATTTCTGTCTCTGACATCTATCACGCCAAATTACAAGATCCTTTCATCTTCTTGAAACAATGAGCTGCAACAGATAAATGTTTAAAAGACATACTTAGAATGACTTAAATATTTTTTTTGCCTTCACTTTAATCAGTTACGATTAGATCCCAATGAAATCAATAGGATTTAAGTTAGTCATGGCTAACATCACACTGGTTTCAATGGGATGCAAATGCAACTAAAGTATCGCGAAATTCTTGTACACTATACATAGTATGTTAAAGTTGTTGTATCGGGCAGTTTAGTTTATTAGGTATGAAATTATGCACTTATATGATGAACTTATTACGTGGTGGTTTCCAAATGTCATCAACAATCTGGATCGTCTGACTCCATTTTTGAACTAAACTTAGGTGGTCTTACTGATACTCAGGCATACCAATTCTAGGGGGCTGACATGCCCCTAAATCTTTTTTGGTAGGGCTGGGTCCCCTCAATGTTGAGGCTGCCTCACACGCAAGGCGCATAGGCAATCTCATGCATGTTGCAGGTTCTGCAGTCCCCCCTCCTGTCACACACATATGATGCATGACACTTGCATGATGTCACATGCATGTGCTGCACGCTGGGCCCCCTAAATCTTGGAGCAACCAAACACCTCTTCTGACACATTGTTGTTGATGTTTAGTCGTTTAGTCATGTCTGACTCTTCGTGACCCCATGGACCAGAGCACGCCAGGCACTCCTGTCTTCCACTGTCTCCCTCAGTTTGATCAAACTCATGCTGGTATCTTCGAGAACACTGTCCAACCACCTCGTCCTCTGTCGTCCCCTTCTCCTTGTGCCCTCCATCTTTCCAAACATCAGGATCTTTTCCAGGGAATCTTCTCTTCTCATGCGGTGGCCAAAGTATTGGAGCCTCAGCTTCATGATCTGTCCTTCCAGTGAGCACTCAGGGCTGATTTCCTTCAGAATGGATAGGTTTGATTTTCTTGCAGTCCATGGGACTCTCAAGAGTCTCCTCCAGCACCATAATTCAAAAGCATCAATTCTGCGACGATCAGCCTTCTTTATGGTCCAGCTTACACTTCCATACATCACTACTGGGAAAACCATAGCTTTAACTATACGGACCTTTGTTGGCAAGGTGATGTCTCTGCTTTTTAAGATGCTGTCTAGGTTTCTGACACTACTGAGGCCAAATCTAAGCATAGCAGCACTATGCTTCCTATTAAAGCAACAACAACTCTTCGGTGTGGTCAACTCTTGATGTAGCTTTCATAATTAATGTCATTGGCTTCCCAGGAAGATTGGCTGAACTATCTGATAAGCCTACCACAGAATGATACCATTATATAGTCTTTTGGGGCTACTGTTGCATGGCATTTGACAGTATATTCTGACTTACCCACTTGGAAAACTGATTCCATTTCCACACCTTATATTGGCCACACTGGACACATAGGAGCATATGAACAGCCAAAATTCTGCTGGCATAAATTTAGAACCTTGAATTGGGAGTCAAACCACCATTGGCTGAGCTAATTTCAGGACACTAATGAACTTTATGTATTTATAAAAAAATATGTATATACTGCTTCGTAATAAAAATGCAGTTTGAAGTAGTATCCGAATATAATAAAAATCCAAAAAAAATCCTAAAAATCAGACCAGCAGCTATTATGGAAAGATATATTCTTAATCCTTAAAGGCAAAGGTCAGTAATGGAAAGCTAAACATCAGTTCAGTTGTTGTTGCGAAGGCGAAATCAGTTTGGCTAATGACTGTGTACAAGGGACAAAGGAGATTCTGGAAGCAGGACTATGGTCCATAACAGGTTGAGCTATTTGTTAGTCTAGTCCAGTACTGTCTATTGTGACAATGGGTCTTTCCCATCACCAGCTACCATCAAATAACAAACCAGTTGGAGATACCAGGGACTGAACCTGGGACATTCCACACACAAAGCACCTGCTATATGAATCAGCTGTTCTCCAACCCCTTTGAAAAAGGTGGGACTTTTCACACAAGCCATCAGGAGTGAAAATATGGTTTGGGATGTAGTTTGGAATGTAGTTCTACAATTATAAGCCTGAAGGTGGTTATTAGGGGAATAATTAGTTGGATTATCTTGTTTCACAAAACCACATTTTGGGATTTCACGGTATACCATGTCCTGCAAAAAACATCCCTAAAGATTTTCCAGACTGAAATAATGGCAAATTTTACAGATTGTTGCATACCTGGAAACTTCGGTTCTCTGTTGTCTTTGGTGCCGAAAGAAGATCGTCTCTTTATGAAATCAAATAGTTTAATCTAAAGAGAAATATCATTTTGGATGCAAAACATGGCAATCAACTGTCAAATATGCCATTCCTCTTTCTTCTTTTTTATTTTCCATAAAACTAGGATTTAAAATGCAAAGCGACTGTTTCCTGACTTTTAGAAGAGATTTTATAAAATAAGTATGTGAATGGCATGAGTAAAATGAAAGTCAGACATCCTTATGAAACTCCCATAAAACCCACCAGATTAATAGGTACAGATGTATTATTAATGTGCAGAGGGGAAATACCTGAGCTCAATTTTATGATTTTCAGTGACAATGGATTTGGGCAGAGAACCTCATATTCCTCATGTTAGAATTATACATGGTGCTGCATGGAGAATGAAGAAGCAACTGAATTCCCTTAGAAAATGCCGGATGCAGCTTGCTTAATTGCTGTGCATAAGTTAGGTACATGCAAAGCATTTTAATTGCTTATTTATAGCCAATGAATATTTCAAGAATAAAACACCACAAGTGAGACCTACAGTGCAATGTATCCAGTGACTAAGAGGAGTGCTTCTTTTCAGGGCTTCAGCCTGCCTGCAATAAGAGCTCTACTGTGATGTTCAAGCCTCTCAGGTCAACAGAGCTTCAGGAGAGGGTCAACTAGGAAATTTCTACCACAAAATGCCTTCTCCTTAGGGTGGCTACTTAAACATTGCACCCAAAAGAGAAGGAAGGAAGGAAGGAAGGAAGGAAGGAAGGAAGACAGGAAGGAAGGAAGACAGGAAGATAGGAAGATGCCATCATCTCTGTTAACAGGCAGTGTCAAGTTCCTCCTTCTACTTCTTCCTCTTCCTCTGCTTCTACCCCTATTCCTCTGCCTATTGCTCATCCTTCATCAGCAGGTCCAAGATTTGCTTGCGACAATTAAAAAAGTAAAAATAGTTTAAACAGATTTCAATCATTGGAATAGAGTGGGTACTGAAACCGCACATCTGGGGTGTCAAAGGCCATGGTAAAGAGGTGCATTTTCAGCATTCCTTGAAAACTCTGTAGTTATGAAGCCAGACACACCTTTGTGTGGTGGAAATTCCACAACTTAGGGGCTGCCACAGCAGATGTCCTCTTCCAGGCCCCCACCCCTAAACTTCTGAAGGAGATGGAACTACTGAGTTGCTTCTTTACCTTTAACCTGGACCTGGACCACATGGCCGTTCAAATAGAAGACTGCCCATTGGAAGATGACCACACATCCTACTTCTCCTCTGTATTAATTCAATCTGATATAAAGATCCTGAATCTTCAGCCAACCTTTGGTCTGTGCAGTTATTCACTGGGGTTGGTCATTATTGTTATTCTCTGTGCCCCTAATCACACAATGCAGCTAATAATGTGTTTCACTTGTGTATTTTTAAAGCTTGTGGAGCATGACTGCACTAATTCTTCCCCGAGTCAAAGAAAACACATAGAAATGACTCCTCAGCCATGGTTCTTTATATTGTGGCCGATCAGCATAGACCAGCTAAAAACCTAAAAAAGATCTGAAGATCAGACCAAGTCACATTGTGTAAGCAATTTCCATACCAGCTTTGATAGAACATTTGACCTCTATATACTCCTATTATAGTATCAGCTCAAAGACCTTAAAACACTTTTGTTGTTCCAAGTTGACTTTCAGTTAAAAACAAGGTGCAATTGATTTTTTTTTTCTGTAACAAAAGGTGGATAGCCATTATTGGGAAAGTGTTTAATTTGTTGTCAATTAACCTAATTGATGTAAAACTCTTACCGGGTTTCAGGGGGCATGAATATCCCTCTGTGTTCTTAATTAAAGAAATATTGAGTTTAAAGAACTTTGTACCAAACAGTAAAAATGGAAAGAATTAGAAACTGTTACAGGGCATCCCTGCGTGGTCCCTGTACATTGGGCAGCTATTATACCAGGGCTATTGCTAGTGCACCGTATGGCTGTATCCAATACTGCCCTTCCATTCACTTTGAAAAAAAGTACAGGCCTATGCTAATGGAGGGTGGAGGGAATTCTCACCAGTTCCCCTTCCATACCTCAGCCTGAACAACCCTTCGAAAATCTACTTGATTGTAGCTGGTGGAAGGGTGGAAGTACTTGTATGTAAATAAGCTGCATCAATGTCTAAGAAATAAATAATTGGGGAGCACATCCTGACCACAGAGCATAGGACTGACCCCAAGGAGAGTAAAAAATTGCAGGTAGCTATATCAATCTGTTTTTAAACATGCACACCTACACCAACCAAAGGGCAGCAGTATGTAGGATAATACCCAAGTCATTCACATCAGCATAACTGCAATCCTACGCATAGTCTACTAGGAGTAAGTTCCATTGAACTTAATAGTGCTTACTTTTGATCGCATAGGTTCAGCTTGTAAACTACCCTGAGCTTTAACAAAATATATTTAGCCTGCTGATTCACAACCTTTACTTTTCAATTAAAAATACAAATATCATCACAAAGGAGAAATACCATTCAAACTGGTAGTATAACCTAGGGACCACATCCAAGAAAAGAGTTCTGCAGCCTCTCTTTGCTTTTCCCCATCTTTCTCTGGCTTGCTCTATGATATTCTGCCACATGCAAACATGAAAGGCTCATTATCACATCATTCCTTGCCAAAGCAAGGAGGGTCCATCAATCACCCTTGAGTAGATTACATCATTGATACTGCTCTGGGGGGTGGGGAGCCATGGACTTGCACCCCCTGCATTTCTGCTTCACTATAAAATGCACCAGTACACCCTTGGGATGTGGACAGGGGAAAAACACCCCACACATTTAAAGGGATAAATTGACCGTTATGGCTACAATAGCACACACTGGCTTTAAAAAAATAAATAAAATAAAAACACATTCCCTGTACTTGCTGAGAGTTTGACAGAAAAATAATGAGAAGGGTTTTTTCCCCTTCTTCTCTTCAGCTTAACGTTTGAAGAAGAATCTAGAGAGTATGAAGAGCCTCAGAACTGCAAGTGTGAGGACAGCAAGAACAAGTAAATTGAAAGGAGAGAAGCTGAGGAAGAAATAGGGCAGAAAGGTGATAATAATCTTCTCACAATAATAAACACATATAGGCACACATGCATGCAGGCATGCAAACATGCACACATTTTCTTCACTTCCTTATTATTTAAAAGTTCAATGATGTGTGTGTGTGTGTGTGTGTGTGTGTGTGTGAGAGAGAGAGAGAGAGAGAGAGAGAGAGAGAGAGAGAGAGATCAATGCTGGCCTACATGGATTGGGGAGGGAAGTCATCAGAGGTGGCAAGTCAGTTGTTATATTTGGTACAGTCTGTAACTCTCACCAATACATTCACAAAGTGTCTTTTCACAGTGCAGGAAGCTACATTGTGAATAAAATCTATTGTGTGTTTCTTTGTGTCTGTTCCTAGCCCTTTTCATATATTCAAAAACCAATGGTTAATGAATGCATGCAGGGCTGGGAGGCAACAAGTTCCACTCCTGACCTGTACATTCATTAGTTGGTCTATATATGTTAAGGCTGTAGGGTATGAGAACTCCGCTGGATGAAGCCATGAATCCATCTGATCCAGCACCCTGTTTTCACAGTGACCAACCAGACACCTATGGAAGACCTATGGAAGACATATAGAATAAATCCTATCACCATCACCAGAAAGAATACTTGGAAAAATGCAAAATCAAATATACTCACCACGCAGCCACCTCTTAATTATCTGAAGGTGAGAAAATCACAAAAATCCAATCCTATCCTCATTAGGGATTATGAAGAAAAATGAATATCTTTTATATGCCCCCCCCCCACAAGAAGTCCCTGGACCTATTTGCCTGCAATATGGCAGGCTTATTCAATTCTGGAGGTGCTCCTTGTACCTATAAATTTCACCAAGTTTGGCGAAAAGGCAAAAGCAACAGCAGTTGTTAGATTTCCCATTATAGTGAAAGGGGAAACTCTGAACCGTTTTATACAGAGTGGCTCAGGAATCTCAATTTTAATTGGAGAGTATACAAAGTGACTGTGAAACACATCAGTGCTTTGTTTTGTTAAAAAAATGGATAGATACAGGGTAAATCTGGGGGGTGGGGCATGTGGTAATTACCAGCACCTCAAAATGAGTTTGGAAATGAATAAGATGCTAGTGAAGTTCTTTCAGAATTGATGCAATATGGGTGAACTGGGCTATATCACTCAAGGTTATGGCAACTATACTCTGTACTGATTGAAGCCCCTGCACAATCCTTAAGGACAGTCCCGTGTAATCCAACCAGGATGTTAGCAATGTATCCATGCAGCAAACCTTATCTCTACCACTAGTCATTTAACATCAGACTGTTGATACGGGATTGCACTATGGGAAATCTACCAGGTGTTTTGTCAAATCATCTGAAAAGGACCCAAACCACTCCTGCAGTGAAAAATAGTAACATGCCAATTATTAAACCCCAGTTTATTCGCTACTGAATGTTTGGATTTGGTTAAAAGAGATGCTAATGTATTCTGGTTGATATCTGATTCTGCCCTTTAAATACAAAGCCATATACTTGAAGATGCTTATTTTTCAAGCTATGTATAGCTCTTAATTTTTGTTGGGTTAGCTCCATGCACTCCTGCTGGTACTGCAATAGTTTTCAGCTTTTGCAGAGACAGACTGTTATTTTCAATGATTCCGGGACACCAGGAAAATAAAAATATCATTCATGATCTGTTTTTGAGACTGAGGCTCAGAGTGATAGTAACAGGGTGGGAAGTCAATGGATGTGAAATGGAAAAAGACACTCTCCCTAAGGGGGGAAATGTTTTATTTATTTTTTTAGGAAATTGAAGGCTGCAGATATCAGTGGTGATAAAAGCTTAGCAACCTATCATGATCATTCCATAGGCATAGTATTTTATATTTATAAACAGCTATTTTTGTGCTTATTTGTGTAGATTTTAAACTTAAGGCTCAGGTTATTTAGGAACATTGCAAGCCAATTAAGACAAGACAAAAATGTTAGCTAAGGACTTTATATTGGTGAAAAGCAGGAAACTTTTCAGAGCATAGTCCCATTTAGGTGAAATAAGGCATTGTTTCCGTGATCCAGCTATGACAATTTATATTTGAAGAATTACAACACACTTTTTTCCTTATAAGCAAGGTCCATTTATATTAGAATAGTGGCAAAGATAGCATAAAAAGCTAAAAGCAGAAGAATGCAGATGAAAACTCACTGATGTAGTAAGGAAAAGAAAAAATACCCACCAGGTTGCTACTAAATACAAAATGACTTCTCCATTTCTTGGCTAAGCAAAAGTTATTAACCTGCGAAGGAAAACTTAATTAATGTGCTTCCCTGGAGAGGGTGTTCCAGAAATGGAGGTCCAGCATGGGAAAGGTACCTTTCCAACTTTGCTTCCAGCCAGGAAAGCAAATCTGATATGATGTGTCTCAATTTCTGAGACAGGAAAAGGCCGTCTTTCATTTACCCCAGACCCAAGCTATATGGGCATTTAGTGTTTGGATGCAACCTCAGAAGGATGAGAATCACACCTATGTCTATGAGTTATGATCTTCAGGCAGATCCAAACACAGGAAGCTGCTCATATATTGAATCAGATCACTGACCCATCTAGCACAGTATTGATGACATTTCAGACGGGAGTCTTTCCCACCTCTACCTAGAGACTGAACCTGGGAGCTTCTACAAACAGAGATGCTGTTCCACTGAGCTATGTCCTACATGTTGTTTCAGCCCACAAGCTGGGAAACATATTTACACATTCTAACTCAGATACTTGCTGTAATGCCAGTTGGTTGTTTGGGATCTTCTTCATTGTTTCTCCCAGGTGAACAGTTGACAATTGCTACTTCAAGTATCTGGCTGAGGCTTTAAATATACAACCTGGCTGTTATACATGCATATACAATAGAATTGATAAAGGCGTACAGGTCTATTAGATATGTACAAATTTCTTTTTCTTGCTTTATTTACAGATACAACTGAAGATGCAAAACTCTACAACATAAACAAGGCTTGAAGCCTTTCAATCACTTTTTGCTTTCAGGAAATGTCTGGCTTATTTCAATGATGGACATGGCACTTCTTTAAAGCCAATTCATTGGGAGGCAAGGAACATTAAAAGGGTTATTAATGCATTTTAAACAGTTCTATCTTTATGGAAAAAGAGATGCCAGAACTCACCATGAATGGTGAGTGCCAATGGCACCCACCTGAGATGTGCCGGAACTGAGTTCCTGTGAATTCTGGTTGAAAAAAGCCCTGATTTAAAAAAATGTAAATGTAGGTAAACTATACATAGTAAGCTCTTTCCACATAGCTTACCAGGGCTGGATGTGGTTTCTATCTTCAAATGATGCCTGAACATCAATCCTTCTAATGATTCCTAATCAACTCCAAAAACACACCCAGATTTTTGTTTCATTCCCTGCAGAAGTTGAGCAGTAGAAAGGAAAAGGCCAGCTAGAAAGGTAGGCTGGGAGTGAATGCATGGTGATTGAAATAAGGGCAACTAAAGGAAAAAAAGAAATGGTGTGTTTTTTTAAAAAAAATAAAAATAAACATAGGCGATCTTTATTTACAGCAGTTCATCTTCATAGCACAAGATGTAATTCCCAAGGGAAGACAAGGGTTTCTGCTGCAGGCAAATACCCCAGTACTGAATCAACTGACGAGAGAGATGATAAGAAAAGGGACTAATAGTAGAACATGTTTTCATTTAAGGACACTAGGAATGTATTAAGGTAGCTGCAAATAAGCAGCTCAGATGGAAAAGCACTGAAGTATCTGTGCCTGTGCATTTCATTTCATTTGAAAGCCATCGTAGCCTTATCAGAAACAAGAAAGCAATAAATAAATAAATAAATAAATACTGCTTTCTGGTTGAATGAGTAGAATTGTGGAACTCATGAATGTCTATGAAAAGCATTGACTCTGTGTACCAGCCAACATCAGGGGCCTTGTAGAGCTGCCACTGAATTTTGCCAATAGCAAAATTCAAGTCATAATGGAGATCTCTGCTTAAGCTTAATAATTTGGACAGAGAATTTTACTGAAGAGAAACAGGAAGCACAGCTGGAGGTCCTTACATGTAGAAAAATATCTGAGGCAGATGGTTGTTCTCTTTCAGCAGATATAGGTGACACGGTTTTCTTAGGAGGGTTAACAAAGGACATCCCATCTTTCTGTTTTGGAGAGCTAGATGGGCAGTCCAGCATGATTTCAAATTCAACTGTCCTTAGGAATGATCTGTTTATTTTGCTTTCTCTCTGTTTCTCATTTTTAATCTTAAATTCACATTTCCACATCAGTTTATGAATTATTTTTAAAAATAATTCATCAGCACTTTAGTGCATATTTCCACTAATCTAATGCATTTAATATATTATTTTTATTAATACATGCATTTATATGTACACTCTACCAGAGTATTTGCATTTTCGTACACATTACTTAGCTGTAGAACTTCATTTCAAAATCTAGCAAAGTGCAAATTTTGAAAGATGGCTGTGTTTTCATATTATTTAAGAAAGAGTGAATTAGGTAGGTGCATCTTTACATGTGAACTGAGTCAAATATCTCCCTCATCCTCAGCTGTAGATTAGGCATATGTGTTGAGGTAAATCAGGGTACCAGTCTGTTCTGCCATTCCACAGCAGTTTCACTTTCTTTTTGGAAGAAAGCCTTGCCATTATGACTAGTGCCAGACAAGACCTGAAGAAAGCAAATTCTCCTTCAGCCATGTAACTTTCCAGATGACCTTGGCCTGTGAAACCACATATCTTGCTGAAAGATCTTTGGAGGAAAGGAGGATTAAACATATAATAACATAAAGACTCTCCTCCCTGAAAGAGAAGGGAGTGGTTGTGGCCGGGAGCCCGAGTACCGCCCTGCAGGGGGCGTTGCCCCTGCCTCCGGCTCACCTGGCTGGCGCTCACGCCCCCCCGGTGGTCACCCAACCAGGTGCCACAGAGGGGGCGTGTTCAGCAGCCTTTTGCTGCAGCGACAGCCTCTCCCTAGCCTCATTCCGCTTCGTCGTCCCGTCGCAAGTCACCCACCCTCCACTCACTTAGTTAGGGCTTAGGTCATTGGCCTTGCTATGGACCTTAGGTTGGTCGCCCTGGTTGACCGGGGGGCCTGGTAGGAGTTTTTCCATTTGGCATTAGGCTTTTTGGTTTTTTCGCCTACCTCGTAGCAATCGTCACAACTTCTGTGGTATTGGTGGGTAGGTTAGACATTGGAATAATGTGTTGTGGTGTGTCGAAGTGCTAGGTGTGGCCATTGCCTATGCCTTCAATTTATAGGGGTATTCCATTAAAGGAATCTGGCGGTCATGTATTCTGTCCGATGCCTGCTTGGCGGGAGGCCATGGCACGACCCGTGGTGACAGCAGGGGTGAGGCTATAGTTGGATTAGCATCAACAGGCTCCACCTCCTGGTGAATAAACCCACTTGTTTCGATCCAATGCCTAAGCCAATACCTTTTCCATTGCTGTAATCAATAAAGTTGTGGCCTTTTCTAGCCCATCAACCTTATATCACGTGTCCTCGTGTTTTCATTTCTCTTTGCGGGGTCGGGTCCTCAAACCACAATAACATATATTAAAATGAGAGACAATGCTAAATGGACAGTTTGGGCATGGAAGGTTGGACCCAAGAGCAGAAATGAAAGACATCTAGTGCAAAAAGGTAGGACTTAGGTGCGGCATTCAAGGATGGTGCTGCATTCAGCATCAAGGCCTCAGTCAATGGACATGATATGACAAGATTGGGAAATGTTTAGGTTTCAGTGGAAGATTCAAACATTTCAAGTTTTCACCATGAACTATGCATTCTCTATAGGAGAGGATTTTAATTTTTTTGGAAAATGGTACTCAAATCAATAGGGATGCAGGTGACGCTGTGGGTTAAACCACAAAGCCTAGGGCTTGCCAATCAGAAGGTTGGTGATTTGAATCCCCACAACGGGGTGAGCTCCCATTCCTCGGTCCCTGCTCCTGCCAACCTAGCAGTTTGAAAGCACGTCAAAGTGCTTCGTCGGGAAAGTAAATGGTGTTTCTGTGCGCTGCTCTGGTTCACCAGTCATGCTGGCTACATGACCCGGAAGCTGTACGCTTTCTCCCTCGGCCAATAAAGTGAGACGAGCACCGCAACCCCCCCGAATCGTCTGTCCCTTTACCTTTACCTTTTCTTAAATCACTTTATTTCAGATCCATTTTGTCCCATTTTCTAATATGTTTTATGTCACATTCCTTAGCAGATAAAACCACACAGATCTACACACCCGTTCAGAATTGAAAGCATCCAAAATAGCTGTAACTATAGTGTATCCTCTAGGGAGCAACTTGAATGCTTTCCTGCTTTGACACATGGTGGCTAATCCCCATGCTGTGCTGATTGAGCAGCTTTTTACAGATAAAAAGCTCCCTGCCTTGATGTCAGCATCAGTGTCCACAGAGCACATTAATGATGCTCAGGGAGGGAATCAAGTGATTCACTGAGCACCTAGATATGGGTACTTTAATGCTTCCTAGAAATAATGCAATGCAAAGATTTCCAAGAGGGGTGTTGAGAAACCACCCCCAAATTGAGACAATATAAGTAAAAAGAATATGGAATAAAATGTGAGTAATTTTGCTTTAGCCATTACCATTAACTAGTGAGAAGTCAGAAAAGATCATCTGGTAAGTGTGAACTACTAAATATAATAGTAGTAGTAGTAGTAGTAGTAGTAGTAGTAGTAATATAAATTTTATTAAAAACCAGGCTCAGGATGGCTAACAGCAAATAGAAAACACTGATTAACATGTGACTTAAAAACAGCATAAAATGCAACATAAAATGCAGCATCAATATCAATAAAATTCAAAAATTCAGGGGCCATTTGGGGGGAAAAGAAAAAAAACCCAGTCAGTAGACATCAAATGATCACCAGGGCTAGCTGGCCAAGTTGGTCCTACTAGGGCCAGCAAGGAGACCAGGGAAGAATTTAAATGTGGGGTCCCAGAAAGGGTTTCTTCATAGAAGAGGAAAGGGAAAAGGGAATAGAGGATCAGGCTAATTCAAATTGAAGGCCAGGCGGAATAGGTGTGTCTTACAGGCCCTGCAGAAGGCGATCAAGTCCTTCAATGCATCAGCATATCAATGTGACCGGTACCCCATGAGTCTTTACCAAACATGTAATGAAGATCTAGTGTGCCCTTCGATTTGATATAAAATAACGATAACCTTCACGTTTATAATCTTACACTTGCAAGGAAAATAATGTCTGAGAGCTACATGTTGCCTGAAAGGGAGACATTCACTTTTATTTTTTTCCTCCCCTCTTCAAACACCTAACACCACTGTGCATGTATTCTTTGCATTCTTTCTGAAAATATGGTACATGTCGCCTTGAGGCTATACTACAGTATAGCTAATGGAGGCCTCAACCTGCAGGTTGAAAAGGGGCTGCCCTTATCTCTCGAGGAGAGGGAAATATGTTGAAAGCCCAGGAGGTAGTTGGTCAAAAGAAATAGGAACAATAGTAAGAACTATGAAAACACATGATTTTTTAAAAGATATGAAAAGATAACTTCGTTGAAACCTAGTGGCATAGAACTGATACAAAAACTACAAACCTAAAACAGTCTTTTAAGTGTTCTTTTTCATTGTTGGGAATTGCTTAAATTTGGGGTGTGCTGCTGAGTATCCCCTCAAAGTTTCATTTTTTTTGTCAATGGTAGTGGGCACCCATTGGGACTGGTAGACCAGAAAGCAGGGAGCCAAACAGTAGATGGAGCCAAAGTCAATGACAGGCAGAGCCAACTAATTCTAGTTCCCTCCCCACCCTCTTTCTTGCCGAGTTCTACAAGGGACTGAGACTGAGGAGGGTGACAGCCAGTGACAGCCCCTGGACTGGTTGTAAGTATGCAGGCAGGCAGGTAATGGCTGGCTGAAAACAGACATAGTGGCCCATGTGCCCTAATGGATCAGTACATGTGTGTGTGTGTGTGTGTGTGTGTGTGTGTGTGTAGCTTAGAAGGAAACTTGGAGAAGCCCCCAGAAGTTGGCCCAGGGAACTGGGCCACCCTTGAACAAGCCCATAGGACCCACAGAACTCTACAATGGAACTGTAAAATCCCTCTGTGACCAGGGAAGCTATCTCACTCAAACAAGTCCATTTATATAATCTCTGCAAGCTCTTCCTCAAGTGAGTGACCTGTTCTATGAGCTGAGTGCTTTCAGGGGAAGCCCAGGAGTGCTCCTTTCAGGGTTCAAGGCATCCACAGCACCTGCAGGATGTTGGAGCAAGGCCCTCCCTCCAACTCGAGATTTATATATGCTGGCAGGACTACAGTGCAGTTAGCTCTAACTACCAAGAGGAGCAGGCTGGCTCGTTAATGGGCCCTCACTATTTTCTGCAGGAGTGCCATCATCCTCTGGGTCAGCACTATCTCTGGGTACTGGGTCCTGATGCCCTGTGACATAATTGTCATGGGAAAGGCTTACAGAGACAGAGTCTGTCTTTTAGGTGAGTTAGCTTCTCAAAGCCCCAGCTTGCTTAGAAAAGCCTAGGGTTGCACCAATCTCTTCCTTCCAAGATTTGTGAATTTCAGTGGGCCTGAGGGCTAGTATACAAACTGCACAGTCTGCTAGATTCGCAAGGGGTGATTTTACACAGGATTTCAACCAAAATTCAGAGGAATATGTCTTGAGCCTTCTTCTTTTTGGTTTGCACAATTTACTTAGATGTATGACAAGAATTTGCTTCCACTTTAAATTTGTAAATGTTGATGTGAAAACTAAAACCAACTATCATTTGGCTTGGCTGTAATAATAGCAAAGAAGGAGAACAGCAGGTTAAGAAAATAATCAGCTCTTATTTAGTTCAATGTTTATTGGTGTTCACATGACAAGGAAATGCACATATCCTAGTCTGTAATTGTATAAGCCCATCCTATGATACTGAATTGGGCACTTGGGAATTGGCTGGGTAGGGTCTGGCTCTTGAATTTTCATAAGCACTCTAATCATTAAGCAAGATCATGCACCTAATTTGATAAATTTCCTGGCTCACCTATAGGGTGAGAAGCCATATCGGAGAAAATGGACTGTATTAAGAAAAAAGAGAGACTTTTCTCCCTTCCCCATATAATAATATATCTGTGTTCATATTTGCTTGCATTCCAGCTAATCATAAGATTAATTTTCTGCCAGCTGTGTGTGGATGGGTGTTCAGCGAGCATTTTGTGGCTGACCACAGGATCAAAGGTGCTAATTTGAATAAAATATTTGGGTGGACAGCTAAGCCCCATCCCACATAATTGATCATAACATGTGGTACGCACACACCATTTTAATGGCAATGCCGATCAACTTGGGGGAGAAGGAACCTCGGCCTCTCGGAGTTAGCTCTTATGGTCCCTTATCATCCTCATCAACCCTCTCCCAGCAATGCGACTTAAACCATGCCTGGCTTGGAGCCGATCATCCACCCATTCTCCTTCTACCACACATACCTCTGCTAGTTTACTTGATACAACTCCATATGAAGTAATTTGCAATCATTGCAAACATGTGTTGGATTATGGAGAAAGCTAGAGAGTTCCAGAAAGACATCTACTTCTGCTTCATTGACTATGCAAAAACCTTTGACTGTGTTGACCACAGAAAACTATGACAAGTCCTGAAAGAAATGGGAGTGCCTGATCACCTCATCTGTCTCCCGAGAAATCTCTATGTGGGACAAGAAGCTACAGTTAGAACTGGATATGGAACAACTGGTTGGTTCAAAATTGGGAAAGGAAGTATGACAAGGCTGTATATTGTCTCCCTGCTTATTTAACTTATATGCAGAATTCATCATGCAAAAGGCTAGGCTGGATGAATCCCAAACCGGAATTAAGATTGCTGGAAGAAATATCATCAACCTCAGATATGCAGATGACACAACCTTGATGGCAGAAAGTGAGGAGGAATTAAAGAACCTTTTAATGAGGGTGAAAGTGGAGAGCGCAAAATGTGGTCTGAAGCTCAACATCAAAAAAACGAAGATCATGGCAACTGGTCCCATCACCTCCTGGCAAATAGAAGGGGAAGAAATGGAGGCAGTGAGAGATTTTACTTTCTTGGGTTCCATGATCACTGCAGATGGTGACAGCAGTCACAAAATTAAAAGACGCCTGCTTCTTGGGAGAAAAGCAATGACAAACCTAGATAGCATCTTAACAAGCAGAAACATTACCTTGCCAACAAAGGTCTGAATAGTTAAAGCTATGGTTTTCCCAGTAGTGATGTATGGAAGTGAGAGCTGGACCATAAAGAAGGCTGACTGCCAAAGAATTGATGCTTTTGAATTATGGTGCTGGAGGAGACTCTTGAGAGTCCCATGGACTGCAGGAAGATCAAACCTATCCATTCTGAAGGAAATCAGCCCTGAGTGCTCATTGGAAGGACGGATTGTGAAGCTGAGACTCCAATACTTTGGCCACCTCATGAGAAGAGAAGACTCCCTGGAAAAGACCCTGATGTTGGGAAAGATGGAGGGCACAAGGAGAAGGGAACGACAGATGGTTGGACAGTGTCCTCGAAGCTACAAACATGAGTCTGACCAAACTGCAGGAGGCAGTAGAAGACAGGAGTGCCTGGCGTGCTCTGGTCCATGGGGTCACAAAGAGTCGGACATGACTAAATGACTAAACAACAACAATGGAACTATATGTATGCCCTAATATCCATTAACATTTTCTAACCCATTAACAAAATTTCATGGGCCATATTTGACAGATGCCATTAAAAAACAAGCCCTGAATATTCCAAAGATCTTTATTGAATCAGCCAGATAGAGGCCTTGCTTGATAGGAATTCCTTTGTTGACATCCCCATTGGCCCTATTTTTACTGTGTTCTTGAAGGAAAGCTCTTTCAGTTTCATTAAGCAGGGCAAAGGTTTCCCTGATGCTTCAGTCAGTCATTGAAAGATTCATAAATTATCAAGCCCTGATATCAACACACTAAATTCTCAGATCAAAATACTCTGGTGGTTCTTCTCTGCCTTTGTTTTCCAATACCAGTAGCCAAGCTGTGCAAGGTCAATTGTTCAGATGAGACTAACGTGAAGCAACTTTGCATGTACATGTAATTGATTTAATCTTTTCCTTTTCAGTTTTCTTATTCAATCTGAAATATTTTAATACCATTTTATGACTCTATAACGAAGCACCAATGTTGAACACGTGGAATGCTGCCCCAGCCTCCCAAATTAATTAGTAGGTATGCTGATTAGTTGGTTTTCTGTAGTGTGGGGAGAAAAACAACAAGAGTTTTATGTTTTTACATTCCTTGCAGCAACGTTTTGAATCTGAATTATTTACTGCTGAAGTGCTTTACAAGCACAAATCCTCATTACCGAGGTGTTGCGTATCCCCTGCATGCTGAGCCTTCTAGATCTACTTGGAAATGCATGCCCACCATCTATAGCGAAACCAAAGTTATTATGGTTTTGGTAGATGATAAAGGCACCATTGATTTCCAATATTCAGAAAGGATTTAGATCATGAAGCTACAATATAATTACATGCTCCAGTGCCAAAAAAATGGTGTGATGGTGCAAGAAACATAAATTCCTATCTATTGAATATATCCTTCAATAATACACCAGCATTGTAATTACCGGTGACCCTCTGGACACTGTGTTATGGCAGGTTACCTATGTGGGGTTATCACAGATATATACTGTATGTTACATGCACATACATACATATATAAAATACAAGATCCCCCCTCTAAAGGAATAGGTTCATCTTATTTTAAACTGCCAAGGACATGGGTCTATACAGTGTGCAATCTAGCATGAACCTGAAATTAAATGTACTTGCTGCAGGAGCTATTTGTACAGTGTGAAGTGACCACCAACAATTTGTATTGCTGTTGCTAGGAGCTATCAAAAGAAATGTCACTCCTCACAGCAAGTGATGAGATTTGACATATGGCATCAAAGCATCATTAAAACTACACCTGCTGCAGAAGTGGTTGTGTCTTTCAGGAGACTTTCAAGCAGAAAAGGTTACTCCAAGAATGCAAAAGGGCACTGCTCATTTTCTTTTCCCTTAGCAGACAATTAAGAAGCTGGAAAAATTGGGCGGAGGGAATCATGGAGAGGAGAGAAATGTGGCAAGGGGAGGGGGGAAAGAATGTGATGGCTTACTTAAATGTTTCAGGGAGGAAATAACAACAACAACAACAACAACAACAACAATAATTCTGCACATAAAGACATAATAAGAGCCTTGCTGAATCAGACCAAAGGCTAACCTGGCCCTGCATCCTAGTCTCTCAGTCATCATCTAGATGCCAATGGGCAGCCTGCATGCAAGAAATGGGCAAAATAGCATTCTCCCCACTTGTGATACCCAAGATTCCCAATCCAGAATCTTTAGTTATAAGTTATGGGAAAGAATAAAACACCAAGGGAAAGGAAGGTTGCCCCCACTGTTTAGGCACTTGTAGGCCAAATGTTTTGGTGGGTCTTCATGGTTAAAAGAAATGACTGTTTTCTTAACATGGTATATTTATGTCTGTTTGTAACCAGATGAGATCCTTAACCTGTATAATGTTGTCAGTCTCCGATTCCATAATGAATCCCTGATCTTAATAGTTTGTGGATGGAAGAATATTTGGAAATGTAGCCCCTGTTATTTATTTGTTTATTTATTTCATAAAATTTATATTCCACTCAATATGTTTAAAAACAACAAGCCTTAAATCAGTTTATCTCTTGTTATTAAGAAGCAAATTCAGAAAAAGGCAGCACTATCCTGGCCTTATCTGCCTAAGCTATCTACCTACCTATCTTTCTTTGGCATGGACTACACTAAGCCAGGCTCCTACTAGTGTGATGGGGCTTCCTCCCTCTCCTTTCTACATATCTCAATGTGCCCCCCAAATCCACTTTGGAGAATCAGGAGAGCCTCCAGAGCAGTGGACAAGGGAAGTAGAAGTGAGATTGTTCCACCTGCCAAGCTGAAATGCTTGCACTGAGGGAACTATCAAAAGTGTGAGATGTTGAATTCTTCCCTTTGTATGGAATTAATGGCTTGATTTTGACCAAGGGGGAAGTACCTGAGGCCCCTTGGTTGAGGGGTGCACAAATTATAGGTTTGTTTTTCACTAGGAACTTAAGATCTACTACCCATAGCCATACGGTCATAAGTAAGGAACAGGATGCCCCCGAGCATATTCCGAGCCTTGGAATTTGTTTTGTTTACCAGAAATGAACTGAAGTGAGTTTCAAGTACCTTCACACAAAGGTAAAGTCCTGGTTACACCACATTTTCTTTAACAGCCTTATTTAAAGTGGAAAAGACACCTTTTTCTTATTGTCAAATGTTTGAACAACTGGGAGTCAGACTCTTGCTGATTAGCCTCCACAAACCTTCTGACCTCCAGATGTCATTGAACCACAGCTAGCATCATCCTTGATCACTGGTTATGCTGGCTGAGGCTGATGGGAACTGCAGTCCAACAAAATCTGGAGGGCACCGGATTGGAGAAAGCTACCTTAGATTTATTTAACAAGATATATATCATAGAACTTAATCAACAAATAGTTTATGTAAAATGGTATAAAATGTTCAATACAAATAGCAATAAATACAAATTGCTGATGTTGGACTACAGCTCCAATCTTCCCCAGTCATTGGCCATGCTGCCTGGCTCTGTTCATCACCCCCTGATGTATGTAGATAGTACACATTCATTTCAACATTATCTATAAGCTGGTCAAAAGAAATTAAACAAAACCTTTTCTTACCCTGGAGATGTGCCGTGAAGGATTAGGAACATAACCTAATAACACTGCCTACCAAGTCCTGCACTCTGTTCTTACAGTGACCAATGTTCTCTGTTCTCTGGCAGAAATGAAGTTGGCAACCCTCGTTCTTAAAGTCTTTTGTTCCTCCCCTCAGGAGACTAGAGTTGAAATCTGAACAAGTCTGGCAAAAAGCCAGTGTGATAGATGTGAATTTGTAAGGGGGAACCAAATTATTATGTTACAGTAATAACAAAAGAGACTTCTAATTTGATCTTTTCTTTTGTAGGAAGCGAGACTGTATCTATAGTAAAGTGACTTGTTAATCATGTTCTTGTTCTAATTTAAAATGAAACTTTGAACTTAATCCAATGTGCATTGTAGTGCAATGACTAGAATGGAAATTACATGGCTGGCAGAAGACCACAAAACCTTTAAAAAGGCTATTAGAATGTGCTATCTAGGTTTATTAAAGGTGCTTGTACAATTCCATCTTTAAACAATGCATTATACTTCAATGGTTGCATGCATTTTATAGAATGGTTTCCGGATAGCATAATTTCAAGGTCAAAGCCAGTCTACAACTCAATAGGTAAGTAATCTCTGGCAATGATTTTGAGATTAATATAGGCTATGAGTTCTTCAGTCCATTTTGTCTAGATCAAGGGCAGATCAAGAAATAAGAATTTTGGGAACTTCCTGCCATAATAATATACCAAAGTACAAAAACTGAAGTCCTACAGTCTGAGGAGGTGGAACAATGGACAATATAGCAGGAATCTGTGGCAACTCTATTTTTGGATGACATTAAGGATTTATTACTTAAGTCAGAAGGAGGGGGAACTGTGTTGAAGTTCAAGAAAACATGTGCAGGGGAGTACAAGAGCTGAAACTGAAAAGGTTAGGACATGGAAGTCCTGGCTCAGTGATGGTGGTTGCCAGCAGAATATCAACAAATGAAGGTCACACAGCTTGGATCGGTTGATTCAGTTGACCAAAGCAGTGGCGTAGCGTGGGGAGTGCAGGGGGGCGCCGGCCGCAGCAGGCGCAACTTCTGGGGGGCGCGCTCGCACTCACAGCTCTCTGCCCCTACCTGCGCCCCCTACCCCCACGGGTTAGGGGGCGCAAATTACTTGCCTTGCCCCGGGTGCTGACAACCCACGCTACGCCACTGGAGCAAGGTGAGAGTCAGCCATTCAGGACTATTTAAATCTTCATAATTCGAAAATGTAAAATAAGAATTGCCTTGATGTTTTTCACCATCAGGTTGAAAGTTATGCTTCTATCACAGCCAGCCAGATGCCTTTGGAAAACTGGCTTTGAAGGTGATGGCAATTGGTAGAGCACATGTTTTGCCTGCAAATGATACTAGGTTCAGTCCCCAGCAATTATAGGCAGGGAGGAGAGAGAGAGTTGGATATCTACTACCACTCAGTGTTGAAAACATGGAGTTAGATGGACCAATGATGTGACTTTCCATGATCATTTTGTGTGTCATCAGCATCTGACGTGTGTGCCACATTTTCCATGAAGGTCAGTTGATTAAAGTTGCTACCTTGTAGAGCTGAAGGGCTCTCTTTTTAGCCCATAGTGGGATAATCATTGGGTGTGATTTCATGGGGTGGTGTATGTATAGGCTTCCTAAAAGCAGCCATCACAAAGCTTCACATTGAACTAAGAACCAATGTAGACAAGTATTTGTACTTAGGTCTGACTGCAAGTTAAAAACCCACCTAGTTACCCAGGAATGAGTTGGGACTCAGGCAGCTGAGCCAAAGATCCTAAACTGCTAATCCTGTCAAATCTTGCCACAGGTTTGTGCCCTTAGTAATGCAATAGTTATTGATTCATTAATTTATATACCTTTGTGGCTTTTACACATCTTGAAATAATATCATTTTAATTGAAATAATGAGCTCCTCATTAAAGTATTGGGGAGGGAAAAGGTTCTGCCTTGATAAATTAAATAGGTATTAAAATAGGGCAGAAAGATATTGATTTCAAAAGCACCTAAAGCACTCAGTTTGTTTTGTTCAGTAGAGCAAATTTGTTTGATTGCAGTTATAGATTCCTTTTTATAGGACATATGGCTCAGGATGATATTGCGCATTTCAGATCAGGTTCCAATATCCAGGAGGAAAAGATTCAAGAAACAGAGGATGCAATTCTGTACTGGGCAGGAACTATTTATTCCACAGTCATAGGCACTAAATTATTTGCAGTTAATCTCCGCTGAGAGAACTTGACCGTAGTGGTAAGCTAGCTGTACTTTCTCTAATATGTCCTAAATGGAATCTCATCTATTATGTCATCACAGTCAAGAAAATGCACTTTAAGATCAATTTATTTTTCCACTGTAAGCATTGTTTCTATGTGGGCTTCAGACTCAACCACCTATTTCATTTCATTTTTGCTGCTGATAACACACACACGTCTCTTTTTTAAATGTACTTTTGAATACTTCCTCCTTCCCCACCCCCATCAGTTGTCTAAGCATGGTTTAGAGAAAGCTGTGCAAAAAACTCCAAAAGAATAATTTTTAAGGTTCTGGAGAGTTGTTCATTTCCTGGGCTATCTAAGCTATTTAAGGACCCTTCCTCCTGACCTGGAGGATCCTGAATGTTGTTTCTGCTAGCTAGTAAGAAGAGTTATGGAAGGCCAGCAGATCCATCTCTGCATCTCTACCAGGCAGCCCCTTTGATTTTGGGGCCTGTGAGCTCCCCCAGGACTTGGAAAGGGAGACAAACACAAGCTGTGGCTTACTGCCAACTCTGTGTTTTCTCTTCTAACTGTGGACAAGAGGGGGCAGTTTCTTGCTGTGAATGTTTTAGGGCAACAATTCATACCACTCTGAGCGAGAGCCTTTTTAAATGGTGGCAGGCGGTGTGGGACATGGAGAATGAATATGTGGGCCACCATAAGTGAAGAATGGGGTGAGAACGGTTGCTAAGACCATTGGTTTTTTAATCTATTTGATTGCCTTGTGCTTGTTTGTTTTATCTAGGTGTTAAATTAAAAAAAAATAATTTCTGTCCTTGTAATTTTGGTTTTTTGCCTTATGACAGAATTATTAGTTTGTATTTTACTGGACCTGCTTGTGTGACTTTGGCAATTTTTGTACACCCCCCCGCCCCTGCTTATTTTATTACTTTGTTTCTCCAATCTGAAATTGAAAATACTCAGTTGAGAGTGGGCTATAAATACTGCAAGTTAAGTAAGTAAGTAAGTAAGTAAGTAAGTAAGTAAGTAAGTAAATGCATCCTCATTGGTAACTAGCTCAAGGAAACTATTAAACATCAAGGAAGCAAGGGAGACGGCTGAAACCATGTGATTCCACTCTTAAAAGGTTACCAATTTTTGGTTCTGGTTTATGCTGAAATCTGTAGCACTCTTCAGAAGTTTATCCATTGAGTAGCAATGGGGGAGAAATTTGATTCAGTTCACATTTAAAAGCAAAGCTATTTAATTCACACCTGAAACAATATGCAAACTAAAATGCCGGCATCCTGGAAAATGGGCACTTCTCCAAATTTTGCAACCAAGTAATGTGCACAAAGATGAATGTAATGAGGTAAAGTTATATGAGTAAAAATAACATACAGAGATGAATTATATTAAGGGAAATGGCTTGAAAAAATGTGTCTTTGGGGAAACTTGCTCTAAAATGGTGATTAATTTTTTTAATCACTAAATTTCCACGGGAACATTTTTAATGCCAACTTATGTAGAAATGTGGGGACATATTCCTTAATATAGGGAAAATGGGAAATTGGTGCTCCAATAGTAGCTTTAAAGTATTTTCCCCCAGAATCCTTTATTTTGAGCTACTCCATTCAGGTGTTGAGCTGGTCTTGCAGGGAGCAGGGAGATAGATCAGACTCGTGGACTGCTTCAGGTTTGACAGGTATTATATGCAAGGTTATAAGATGACCAGTATAAACAACAGCCTGGCTTGCTTCTGTGCTCTCAAAAGAAGTTTCACTTCCTGAAATCAGGAGGTGAGACTTCCTGTGGCAGGGAGATCAGTGTGATCATCTCCTACTATCTCCAGACAAAGCTGCTAATGGGGGGGGGGGCGGAAGTCAAGCCTACCCTTGTCACTTCTGCTGCTCAGAGCAACAGACCAATTTAATTATACCAGCAGTGGGAAACCTGTGGCTTTCCAGATGTTGCTGGACTACAACTCTCATCTGTGCCAACCAGCATGGCCAAAGATGAGGGATAATGAGAGTTATAGACCAGCAACATTCTGGAGGACCAAAAGTTGTCCATCCTTGGATTATATGTTGAGCCATACCCACAATTGGCTGAGAATGAAACCATGGTTTACCTCCATATAATTTGTCGCTTTATTTTTAATGGGGAAACATTTGGAACCATTTTATCTCTCATGATTAACAAAGCCTCTTACTGTGCTTTAATGTAACACTATAACTTGCTAGCTTTGAAATTTCTCTACATCAAAAGCTAGAGTGAACACATTTGCCATTAATTTTAATATCACTATAAAAGCACGAGTCTTTTTTCTGTTATAATGTCTTTAATTATATGCACATTACACATGTTCAGTGTGATACAAAACAAAAGTATAAATTTTCTGCATTGAGGAATGTGCAGTGTTTTCCTAGGATGCAATGCAAATATACAATATTTTATGCATGAACAAGTTTTATGGCACACTTTCTCCCACAACCATATACTGTAGAATCCTCTTTCTTAAATTCAATAGATGGCAGTGAACAAACACTTCTAGCCAGTGGAGGACCTGCAAATGGTATCATTGTTAACTTTATTAATTCACCTCAAGGACCAATGTTGCTCTGATGCGATGCATTAATGGAGCTTATCTTAATTGGATAGTCAGAATGTCGGTGTATTACATTCTTTCTTCTTGCAAATTATTGACCTATTTACAGGTGACTCAGGCATAAGAGGGCCTCATACTACTTTTCTGTGGGGTGTGTGTGTGTGTGTGTGTATGTGTGTTTTAAATGGCACTTCCTTTGTGCTCTTTGGTTATAGAATAGCCTTGCTATGTTTCGTTTGATCATGTAAAATATCATTGTGAAGACTATATGAACAGAGTGTGTCCTTCAGCATTTTCAAATTCAGTTTCTTTGTAACTTGGGTTCAAGCATTTTATTTTATTCTATAACACTCTCTGCTTTCATTTCCACCAAACTACATCATTTAATGTTTGTTTATGTGCAATGCAGACTGAGGTATTGAAAATATGTGATTAGATATAAAGGACTTCACTTAAATCATTTCTGTGAATTATCTCTTAAATCATTACTCCTTTATGATAGACAAATAATATTGTTGCTGCAATTTATTACCCACCCTTCACCCTAAGGACCCAGCATAGGTTGCAACAATTAAATTACCGGTACAACATTAACATTAAAACACAGAATTGTACAATGTTACAAACAGTTTAAGATAACTTTAAAATAAAGAAATATGGCAGGTCCTAAAGCTATACATCTCAAGTGTCAAAGGCCAGGAAAAAGAGGTCCAGCATTCACCAAAAGCTATATAATGAAGGTGCAAGATACATCTCTGTGGGATGGGAGTTCCAAAACTTAGGGGTTACTCCAGAGAATGCTGCTACAGAGAATGTCTTCCATGGACCACCAGCTGCCAAAGGGTGGTAGAACAACCAAGAGACCCACCTCTGCTGACCTTGGCACATCAGGGGGTTTGTATTTTAGGTATTTTAGGCCTGAGCCATTTAGGACTTTAAACACTTATGTCAGGGGTCAGCAAACTTTTTCTGCTGGGGGCCGGTTCACTGTCCCTCAGAACTTGTGGTGGGCTGGACCCCCCCTGCACATGCACACATGCGCACATGCGCACATGCGCACATGCGCACATGCGCACACGCACACACCTCCCCTCCCTCCCTCCTTCTCTCGGAGACAGAGTGGGTGAGATACCTCCACTCACCATGTTCAGATGGAGTGGACTCGGCTGGGGAAGGGGCGCCCTGCTGGTGTTGAGTCTTGGCATGCATGGAGGGGCCGCAGCCACCCTGCCAGGAAGGGCCCCTACCCCGGGGTGTCCATGACCGTGCTCCTAATGTGCTACTGCCAAGCAGCACAGAAGAGTCCTCCTCCTCTTCCTCCTCCCTCCTCGCAGGCTCTCTGTTCCCGTTTCTTCCCAACCCTTCACTTCTCCTCCCTTCTCAGAGCTAGACGTCAACAAGGTGCCCTGCCCTGTGCCTCGTCCCGATTGGAGCAGCAAGTCTTGGGAATGGTCACCTTTGGCCTCTGGCTCGCATCAAACCGGCCAATGGAGGGGAGGCCTGAGGTTGCTAAGGCTTTGGATTGGCCAGCATCGCAGAAGTATGAGCAACCTCGGAGCATGCTGGGAGATGTAGGGGGGGGGGTGAGAATCGCAAAAAAAAAATGCCGCCCGAAATTTTTGTGTGTGGAAAAATGGCAATTGCGCCGATCCAAGCAGTGATTGCAGAACCATTCGTGGGCAGGATCCAGAGGGCAATTGGGCCGCATCCGGCCCACGGACCGTAGTTTGCTGACCCCTGACTTATGTGAACACCTTGAATTGGGCCAAGAAATGAACTGGCAATTGGTGCAACCATTTTAAATCAGAAGTCTGTAAGTTTTATTAAATAAATAAATAAGTTCTAATTATCTAAGGCAGGCATAGGCAAACTCAGCCCTCGGGATGTTTTGGGACTACAACTCCCATCATCCCTGACCACTGGTCCTGTTAGCTAGGGATGATGGCAGTTGTTGTCCCAAAACATCTAGAGGGCCGAGTTTGCCTATGCCTGATCTAAGCAGATATGTTCTGGGTAAGGAGGATAAAGATTTTGATATTTACCATAACTTCTTATTGAGCTGATACACTTCTGAGCGATAATAAAATGCTCACATTAAGACTTCACCCTAGAAGTTTCTGTTACGAAGAAATCCCTCACATTCTATTCATTTCTATGAAATTCCAATTGGTGGGAGGATGGGATCTAGGTGTAGCTCCTCCAGAAATTACTGACTTGGAATTGTTCAAAGAAGCCTGTTGACCCTGGATTTTCATTCAAAAATCATCTTGAAGTTTGCTCAAAAGCTCTTAGGCTGAGCAGAGTGTTAATCAGAGACATTTCTAAAAAATAAAAAAAATCCTTATACAGTGGTACCTCGGGTTACATACACTTCAGGTTACAGACTCCGCTAACCCAGAAATAGAACTTTGCTTCAGGATGAGAACAGAAATTGTGCTCCGGTGGCGCGGTGGCAGCAGGAGGCCCCATTAGCTAAAGTGGTGCTTCAGGTTAAGAGCAGTTTCAGGTTAAGAACAGACCTCCGGAACGAATTATGTACTTAACCTGAGGTACCACTGTACGTATTTCCCTAAATTCTTGAATTATCAGCTTATTTTTCTGAATGAGAGCCAGTGCACCAAGGTGCTGAGAACTGAAGCCCCTTGATGGGTGAACTGCACTTCCCAAGGTTCTTTGGGGGAAGCCGTGTGTTTTAAATGTGTTGTGCATGCATCGTGTGGATGTGACCCTTCTCCTTCACTTCAGATAGCAAAATGTCTTGAGTTGGCCGTGTTTCCAATAGCTGAATCCTTCCTATGTGTGTATCCCACAATTTTTGATTCTGCTTTGTGTTATTTCTGAAGTTCTTTCCTGCAGACACCTGTACTGAAACAATGTAAAAAGATCCTACATGGGGACTCTGAAGTAACCTCCCTCCCTAGATGTAAACTGTTAGAAGATCCAATGAAAGACCAGTGACCCAAGCAGCGAAGTAGTAAGTGGAAGACATTCAATGGGTATCTCATTAGCAGAGAATGGCAAACGTTCACATGGGGGTTGTGTACAACCTGGCTGTGTGGTGCCACATCAGAATGTGTGCTTTTCTCTGAAGCACCAGAATGTGGCTGGCTGCCTCGTATTTTTATCTGTCAAATGCTGCCATGCTTGAATGGCTATTAGCTTCATTCAAGTATATAATGGTTGATTTGCCACCCTCGTTTTACTCAAGGGAAGAAAGAGTCTCATTTTTAAATACTTTTTTTTTTTTTTTTGCCTCTGGGAGGTGATTTTCCCTTTAAAAGCCAAATCTCATTATGACAGAAAACATTTGGCTTTCATACACTGCTTTGTGATTCTCAGTGAAACTAAAGCAGCTTGAAAATAAATGAAGCATGCCTCAGTAAACAAAAGGCGCAAAGCTGATAGTAGATCCAAAGCTTAAATAGGCAATGATTCTGGAAAACACTTTTATTGCGGGCTTTCTAAACATCTCTCTCCCCCCCCTCTCTCCCCCCACTCTTTGTGTGTGTGTGTGTGTGTGTGTGTACATGTGTGCGTGTATGCTTCAATTTCTGAGTCAACAACCTCTAGATCTCAGTTCAGTGGTTTCAAGTCAGACCACAGTCTTCTGCACCATTTCGAATTTAGCATGTATTTGTATGTAAATATGTAACATTGCAGGTACTTGAGAGAGAGAGAGGTATATATGTTCACATTAGATCTGAAGTCTCAAGGGAGGGACAGAGTCATGAATAAAACTATGATTAACCCACTTCTTGTGTTGTGAATGGGAGGTTCACTTTGGTGAATCCAATTCTGAATAGTTGTGGGTGAATCTCCCTATTGCTAGCACAGGAGAATGTATCTTATGAATATAAAGAAAGTGTGCAAGCCGGTTGTGCAACATTTAACTCAAATCTCTTTTAATTCATCCCTGGGAGCCTGTTTTTATTTAATTTGCATGAAAACCAGTCATTTTGGTGTTAGCAGTGACAGCTTATGTTGCATTTGGGGGGGGGGGGAGTTGGCAGACAAACCATTTTTTTTTTTTGAAAAAAAAGAGGAAACCAAGGTTTCTGTTTAATTATTATATATCTCGTCTTCTCTGGAGGCAAGAAGAACTTTTCATTTCATTTTTCCTTCCCATCTTGCTATAGATTAAAATACAAGAACAGCTTTAACTGAGCAATTTCAAAGTGAAGGTCAGAAGTGGCCTAAACAAAGAACGCAGCAGGGCAAATTACAGTTCTTCTAGCCATAAAAATAATTAAATGCAATAAACTGCATTAGAATGTCATTAAAGATCTGCCTCAAATGTGCAAGACCAAAGGAAGCTAGAGTTGAAAGCGCACTGCTACAGTATTTGTGGTTTGAGAAAGAAAGGTCTTTCTCACTGTAATAACCCTAGGACTTTTTTGTTGCAATTGGAAGCAGAAAAAGAAATAGAAAATCTCCTCTCATTGAAGTCTTTATGAAACTCTCCAGGGTGTCAGGGGGGTCAAGAGAGACCCATGGTGAACTCTATGCAAAAATTCAGAAATGACTTCCCTTTTTTTGTATGATTTCCCAAGAATGCTACAGTCTTTCTGGAGGCAAACCACTGAATTTTAAGTAGACTAAAATTAGCTGCATGCAAATTAGGAAACAATGGTGATAGTGGACATGAAAATAATAACACTGCACATTAGCCAGAATGAGCAGATTTGTCTTTGCATGGAACATAATTTCCATAGATGCAATTAAGCTGGAGAGAGGCTCTTTGGTGTGGTTTAGACTTGAGCACCACTTCCTGCCACTTTCTTAGAAAGGTTGGCGAGTGTGAAGGGTCAGCTTCCTGGTTGATGAAATGGTGAGAAAAAATTGTTATTGATCGCTCATTAAAGCACATGCTTCTAGCTAATGTTGCTTCCTCCAGATCCATCAAACTCGTCCCTACACATCCTGTTTTGTTTACTTATGCAGTGTTTTATATAACTCTAGAAACATCAAATTATTCTGCTTATCCTTGGTTGGGTTTCTGCGCAAACTCTCCTCTAGCTCTTCTCTACCAGTGAAGTTATATGCCAATGTAAATGAAAGCAGTGTTGATTTTAACATACACATACAATCAAACAAGGCAACAGCATTTGGTGTTTGTGAAGTACCCCCTTATCGTAAAAAGTAAATGCAATTAAGGCATTTTTTCTTAATTTTTGGAAAGCGTGCTTACTGTTCAAATTCTCTTTTCTAGCAGATGTTCTGATACAGCAGTTGTTTGTATATGAACCCTCTGTGTCACCTTTTATTTATTCATAGGGCCTCCCACTCTTCCACTCCTCTTGTTGTGAATCATGTAGGTGCTTGACAGCAAACCATGATTAATTGGTGAATGGTGTATTAAGCAGGAGGAGAAAGTGTTGCTGATGACACGTGCCTCTCATTTTGTTAAAGGACAGTAGCCAAAGGAATTCTGAACAGCAGAACCACAGCCAACAATGTACATTTTTTGCTAAATGTTCTTTTAAAAAATGTTCTTTTAAATAAACAATAACTGGATCAATTTTAAAGGTGGAAGCAGTTAGTAATATGATTAAGCAGTGCTCTTAGTCACCAATTTAGAGTATGGTTGCGTTTATTTTGTGTCATTAGATTTATCTGAAAAACTAAGGAGATGGAAACTTTGATTTAGACTGATGGTTAAACTGGACAGACTTGTTGATTTAAAACAGAGCCATAAAATGTTCTTTCACAAAGTCTACATGAAGCAGCAGCCTGCTGCACTATGAATTTTATTTACTGATCAGAGAAATACTATCACAGAATAGTCACTTACTATAATGTCAACACATTATCCAAGTAGCAGGTAAATTATTGAGTATTCATTTAGTAGCAGGCTACATTTCTAGTGTTTAAAATTCCAGATGTGAAAGTCCATGATTCTTTCCTTCAAATGTTTATTTGTTCCTCTGCAGCTTGATCTGGTAATAAAAATCAGATCATGGTGTGATAAATGTTAAATTAACCACTGATGCCAACTGCAACCGAAGTCTGAGTTTTGCTACTGTTTATCATTATCTAGCACCACACAGAAGGGATAAGGTCTTTCCCCAGAGGGTATGCTACCTGCATTAATTGCAAGTACTATATGTAATCTTCTTCTTCGCCCCCCCCCATTTTTTTAAAAAGATATCACAGAGCAGGTTTTAAGCGAATCCTGTGGAACTAGTGCTACAGCTCTGAAAAATAATATAAGAAGGTTATTCACAACACTATACATATATGAAACTTTATTCTGAGTAGACATGTTAAGGATTGCAAAGTAAGTGTATGCTTCCATCCAATGAACACCCAGCTGGAGAAAACTCATGTTTAAATGCATTCATCCTGCATGCATTGTACCAGGACTTTGCCATTTCCGAGTGCAGTTGGGGACTCAACTAATTAAATACTCATTCATACAAAAAATACTTCCACCTAGCAAACTAGATGCCAAGGAGGATGATTCTATTCCTGTGCACCATTTTATGTCTCAGTTGTATCCTGTGTGTATAAGGCAGGTCTTTGCATTAGGTTGGTCTTTATGCCAGAGCCCATCACTGCATGTGACTCCAGCTCCTCACACAAATGTGTGATAGTCAAAAGGATGTCAATAAGGACATTCACAATATGTACGGTGACTCTCTTGTTCAAACGACTACAAGAGGACTAAGGTGAGAAGGCTGTGCTCACAGCATTCTGACTGCTTTATCCCTCACAGTGTCGTCTCAAAGCTTTAGGACACAGAAAAGAAGCTAGTGGTGATTCTAGATGGAACATATTTTCCTGGGGATGAGGTAGATTATTTACCCTTTCCAGATACCAATGCTAGCAAAGTATCTAGGCACTGAAAACTAATTTTGGAAGGTCATAAAAACCCATCTCAAAATCAAGGCGGGTTTCACAAACCTCCTCTGAGCTGAAGAAGAATCCATCTCATAGAGCTGCCACCTTTTGTTTCAGTCCCCTATATGTCCATCATGCTGTCATTCATTTTCATATTAAACTCCCCAGGCATACATCCCCCATATGCAGCAATTGAGGTTGTTTGTGGGAGTCAAGCATGGGGAAGTTAAGTTGAATGCAAACAAGGAGGCATAATGTTTGGCACTTGGCACAAGACCTGCAAATGGGGTCTCTAGTTACTGTGTTATGCTTAGACAGAACTTTAGAGATAGGCCCACACATCATGTCACTATTTATGACCGCAAAATGTATTTATTTTGCAAATAGTTTTTGAAAAGGGAAGTGCAGCAGCATGGAAACTGAAACATTTACTTTGATGGATATTACTCATGGGAACCTAAACCAGTGCACTTAGGTAATATCAGTTGAAGTGTAAATCAGTGTTGCAAACCACACATTGGAACCTTTGGAACCTTTTAGTTTTGCTAAAGCTTTCCCCCCATCTAAATAGGCACAGTGATTTGTTACCTTGTATCATGACTCACTGGACCATATTCCTGTCTACATTATGTCTATGTATTAACTTTTATTATGACTGTAGACCACATTGCTTTGTTTATAAGGTAGAGCAGTCATTTGCTTGCTCACTTGTTATAGAGATTGATACTCAAAGTGATGTACCAGTGCAAAGTGATGCACCAATGAAATGAAAAGATGAGCAACAGCAGGAGCAGCTTAAAGATTAGAACAATAATGAGAAAACAACAAAGGCTTTATTGTTTTACAGATGAAGAGTTTGGATTTGATATCCCGCTTTATCACTACCCGAAGGAGTCTCAAAGCGGCTAACATTCTCTTTTCCCTTCCTCCCCCACAACAAAAACTCTGTGAGGTGAGTGGGGCTGAGAGACTTCAGAGAAGTGTGACTAGTCCAAGGTCACCCAGCAGCTGCATGTGGAGGAGCGGGGACGCAAACCCAGTTCACCAAATTATGAGTCCACTGATCTTAACCACTACACCACACAGTTGCTCCTGAAACAACTGGCAAATGTGTGTATGTTTGTTCTTTTACCATGGCTAAGCCCTGCATCTGCACTGTCTCAGGGTTCTTTGGGGGAAGCCATGACTATTTATAGTGGTATAAGACTGCTTTAAATGTATAGTGTGCAGATGAAGCCTATTGTCAAGAAAATCCATCCACCAAATACAAGGTGACTTGAAGTGCTGTGTTTTCAGGGGAAGGGGCAAGTATGTGCAGGGATCATATGATGCAATCAGGGGAGGCAGGAAGGAGGAATAGATGGATGGAAATGAAGATTAATCATACAGAACACTAATTATCATGAATATCCAGTCTTCCACACATCTCAGCACTCCTGTTCTCAATGACACCACCTTTTTCATTATGCTTGAGGTCCGCTTCTCTTTCCACATTTTGTGGGATAAATCAGTCTCATATAACCAACATGCTTACCTCTCATTAATGCAAGAAGGGGTTAAGCTGCCAGGCTTAGCTCAGTCCCACTAAGTCCTCACCTTGGGAGGAAGGGTTACCAAACTCTTTGTTCTATTTTCTTCTACCATATGAACCAGAAAAGGAGGGATGTCTGGGCTGGTTGCTCCAAGCTTAGGTTGTGTGGCTTTAGCAAGCCATCTTTGTGTTTCTAAACAAATAATTTAGAAACTTTAACCTTTTTTGAAACTAAGTTGTACTGCCTGTTTTTTTTTTTTGCTGCTGTATGGGAAAGCACATGAATCTGACTATTGAAGAGTTTGTAAGTAAATCATTTTTAACTTAGCGAAAGTGTGGTCTCTTTTTATTCTAAGGGAAATGGGTAACTTTGGAAGTGGCTTAGAAGGGGATGTTTTAAAGGTCTAACAACCTCTATTTACATGCTTTACTTTGCGGCATGTTTTGTGATTTTAAATCTCTGCTGGAGCTCTCTCACCAAAGAATGCTTGCCCCAAAGCCGATCTAAGCAGCCAGGGAATTCTCCTTTTATTCTTTAGCCAAATTACAAAAGCAAAACACATTTCTCTTGTCTCCTTTTGGCTTCAGACCCTGGCATTACTACATCTTAAGCATAGAGACATTCCTAAGACTCAGCTACATTTGTAAAGAAAAAATGCTTTATATGCGTTATAACACTGTGACATCAGATGGTGATGTAGAATCCCCTTTTTCGTCAGTATGATTTCCCTTTATGAAGTTTACAACCCGTTTAACTGAAACACTTTTTTTGATGTGTCTAGATCCAGCCCTAGTTTTTGTTTTACAGCTACAGATAATACAGTAAAACAAATGAAATTTCACCATCCTTGTTACTTCCTCAAAGTAAACAGCACTGAATAAATGCATAAACAGCGGTATGGATTCTCCAGTCTGTTAGTTCCCTGCGGCATTGCCCACCCATTGAACCTAGCCTGAGGTGGATTTAAAAAAAAAGCTCCCCTTGCTTACAAATATCTTTTAAAAACCTGGTTACTGCACTCTCAGTTTAGGCAAAAGACCTTTATCTGTGAACCCACGTGAAAAATATTCAAATTCTAGTGAGGTAAAGAGAGTATAAGATATTCACATTTCCTTCAAATAAATGGTGAAGTTCCCAGTGCATTCCAAATGTGCTAGTATAGTTTAGCAGAGAGGTTTAACAAGGATGAGTTTAAAATATCTATGCTGCATATAATTAAAGCAAGATGCAAGGAAGAGATCATCTGAATGAATTCCATTTTTTCTAGAAAAATTGAAATGGAGGATTATTTTCTAAAAGATTGCACCAACAGCTTCTGTGAATTTGTCTCTTATCTTAGTGCCATTTTAACACAGGAGCTTATTAAAGCAGTGTTTAGAGAAAATTTTCATGAATCACTAGGAAACAAAGGGCTATCCTACACCTCCTGCAGCTCACCCCACTGAATTCCAATAAGATGCAAATCAGTTTAAATCCATATCCTGCAGTTTAACTAGTTTATGAATTACACATTATTATTATTATTATTATTATTATTATTATTATTATTATTATTATTATTATTATTATTGAAAGCCAAGCCTGGAGGAACAAATCTGCCGGAGAGCAAAGTATTCTCCTTTAGTGTTAAGAGTTACACAGAAGAAATAAATATTACAATTATGATTATGATGTTTGTCCAACGAATGGAATTATTTAAGATTTATTTGGAGTTTGACCACTATTTTTAATAATTAAATAAATAAAGTTGAGAAGTTTATCGATTTCAGATGTAAGCCCTGGTTGAATAGGTTACAGCTGGACTTATCACTCGAATACTGATTTCTCCTTATAAGATAAAAGAGAGCACCATCATATGGTGGTAGGCTTGTTTGAAAGTCAGTTTTGGATCCTGTTTCAGTCATGCTTAGAGTAGTCCCACTGATTTCAGTGGCCCTGCTTTAAGTATGGCTAAGGTGCCAGAGCACCAGACCAAGCAGCCTCTAAACTAATCACCCATAGAAGATGGCTAAAGATACCTGCCAGTAGCTTTCAGGACAATCAAAACTCAAAGCCCACCATAAGCCAATTAAATGAAGGGCAGTGTGGAGTAGGTGAAAAAGTTGTATCAGGGGCCAATTGATGAATGCCCCCCAAAGCCACTTCCAGGCCTGCCCCAGGAGGTGGGGTTGCGGGCATCACGCCCTCCCCACGTGAGCGGGGGGGCTGGTCTCAGCCCCCCGCGAGAACAGGGGAATCCCGTCCGTCCACGCCTCCCAACCAGCCAATCGGCTGGCTGGGGGGCGTGGCTTGCCCTATTTAGGGCCGGAGCGGAGGGGGCTCGCCCTCTCTTCTCCGGTAAGAAGGGGTTAAGAGGATGTGTGTGGGGGGGAGGAACGCCATCACCTCCCCCCAGTGAACGAAGGGTGGTCCGTTAAAGGACTCCAGGGGGCGTGGCCCTGTCCGAAGCCTATGGAGGTGTGGGCCAAAGGCACGCCCCCAGAGCGGTGACCCGGGGGAGCTCCTAGTCGACGTGCCTCGGCGGGAGACTCCCCCGATTAGTGTTAACCCTTCCCCGTGTCTCCAGCAAATGGGCTGGAGCCGGATAGTCGATAGGACCAATGCCTAAGCCAATGCCTCTCATTCCTGAATTCAATAAAGTTGTGGCCTAATTCGCCCAATTAACCTTAATTATGGTGTCTCGCGTGTTTATTTATCTTGGTGGGGGGCGGGAACTCGCCACGCAAACAGCCCATGTGGTGACTGGCTAAACTCACAATGCCTCAGGGTAAGAAGGTAAGATGAAGGCCTACCTTTCTGATTGTCTCACTAGGTGTCTCAAGTTCCCAATCCCTCTACCTTTGGTAGAAAGTATCCCAAGGCTGATCACTGAAGAATTGATGCTTTTGAATTATGGTGCTGGAGGAGACTCTTGAGAGTCCCATGGACTGCAAGAAGATCAAACCTCTCCCTTCTTAAGGAAATCAGCCCTGGATAGTCACTGGAAGGACAGATCGTGAAGCTGAGACTCCAATACTTTGGCCACCTCATGAGAAGAGAAGACTCCCTGGAAAAGACCCTGATGTTGGGAAAGATGGAGGGCACAAGGAGAAGGGGACGACAGAGGACGAGATGGTTGGATAGTGTTCTCGAAGCTACCAGCATGAATTTGACTAAACTGTGGGGGGAGGCAGTGGAAGACAGAAGTGCCTGGTGTGCTCTGGTCCATGGGGTCACGAAGAGTTGGACATGACTAAACGACTAAACAACAACAACAAACAATCCCAAGGCTTTTGCTATCAGGGTAGAGCAAATTTGCACCCCATCTGAGAGGCGGTGGAGCAGCATATCCAGAGTTGGAGTAAACCCTGCGAAATGAAAGTCGGGTTCCAATTCCCCTCTTCTCTCTCACAACTAGTTGATGAGCTCTTTTGTTGATGATCTGATCAGATTGCGCACAGCTCATGTGCACCACTCGTATATCACACTTCATATCAAACTATAGATATATTCTTGGGATCCTAAATGGACCAAAGCTTTGCAGTGTAACTCTTTACATGCCCACTTGAGTCCCATTGAGTTTAATGAGATTTATTTCTAGGTAAGCATGTACACAATTGCAGCCCTAGTGAATAGGCGGAGGATGAGCTACAAACAGATATATAAGGAAAGTTGTAAAAAGAAAAGAAAAGAAAGTCCCCTGTTTGGGATATGCTTGGGCTGCACCGATGCTTCCGAAAACACTATCTTATATTGTTAATTCTATTTATGGTAACAATAAAACTGCATCATCATTTGTCAACTGAAATATCATCTACCGAACAAACTGGCATTGCATATTTATGAGGTATAATTCAACCTTGTTAATATTATATGAAAAACATGCTTTTTGAAGAACATCTTTTTTGGATATAAATGTGTCATTCCCTTGTCTTTAAAAAGAATATGCTTTGGCTTTTGTAATCATTGTTTTCTAAGGGATTTGGCAGAGGGAACGCACCCTGTTTTAAGACGAGCCTCTTAACACTTGGCTCTCATGATGCTTACTGGTTCTCATTGCTATTTTAAAAAACCAAACCAGTCTTGTTAATGATATATTTTCATTGAACGATTTGCATCATAACATATACGTTGCTAGGAATGAAAGTGTTCACAAATTGTAGTTGGCAAAATTTCCAAGCTTCCTTATTTAAAAAACAAACAAACCAACAAACCCTGAATGCTTCTTTCTTCTGTTTCCAGTTCTACATTTCAAGTCTTGTCAATGAAATACAAGGATCATATACACCTGTGTTTAAATCCATGTTTTGCCAGGAAGCTCACTGGATGACCAATAATTATTAGCCTGACATGCCTAACAGGCTTGCTTTGAAGATTAAATAAGAAGATTAAATATAAGTTGTGAAGGCTCCTAGAAGGAAGGGTGAGATAAAAAAGCTGCAGTGGCTCATGTAAGAAGGCCATAAGGAAGTTCATTGATCACATTTTCTAAATCAGCCAGTAAATTTATGGACTAGATGACCCTCACAGTCCCTTCCAATTCTGCAATTCTGTGTAACAATTTAGCATTGATAACAATACATTCTCGCTGCCCCCTGTTCTCCTTTATTTGAAAAACACTGCCATCCCTATTTAACTTACAGAGTCATACGTTTTTGAGTAGTACTAATTCACAAAAGAATGCATTTCACATTTTTGCAGTGGTGGAATTCAATGGGAAGTGATAGTCTGACATGCTGTAGATTCTCTTTCACGGAGAGCCTTTTGTTTCTATTTCACGGAAGAGAAGAACACACTACAGGGGCAGGAAGACTCTTTAAACATATAATTAAATTCTCATTGAGACTGCTGATTTGCATGTCATAGTTGCTCTGTTAAATTTAGTCAACAGTAATGATACAGTTGGAGTGTGCCAAGAAAGCGAAAGCATATGCTAATTATATGGAAGAAAAATGGCATGATTAATCATATTTTATACTAAACACCAGTAAGTATAAATGATTGCCGCAGTTTGCAAGTGAAGGTCACTCTTGAACTTTGTGCGATATGCTAATGATGTTTGAAGACTCTTAGCACAATGTCGCTCCTCCAAATGGGGCTGGAGAAGGTCTCTTGTCTCTATTTTTATTTCTTTTCCCTCTCCCTTCTCCCTCGTTTCCACCCATGAGAAATCCTAACAGCACATACATGAGAAAGATGAAGACAAATACGCTTCTGAAAACAAGCATTCTTCTTTTTCTTTTTTTCAGCCAGAAGGGTAAGAATGTTTTTTTGTCAAGGCAAGCACTCAGTGAATTAGATAGCATTACTTAGAAAGGAATCCTCAAGAAAAGTACACCCCAGCCCACTCCTTTGAGGAAGGGTTGCAGCTCAGTAGTACAGTGTCCTGGGAACTGAGGGCTGAATAAAAAGACACACACACCTGCAGGGATGAACTAGGACTACGTCATTTCTGATTACACCCAGTAAAAACAACTGCAGAGGGAAGCAACTATCTGTGGAGGAACTATAACAAATAATGAAACTGCAGCCCCTGGGGTGACCAAACTCCTGCTTGCAGGAAATGGAGGTATTGCAGTTCAGCCTCCGCATTTGCCCAGGCAACATCATGAAGGTGGGTAGGTAGACTTTGCTGCATCCCTACTCCAGTGCCCTATGGGTCCAGGTGGATGAAGAGGATTGGCTTCCAAGGCAGGGCTGGAAAGGGGCAACCTGGCTGAAAGGTAACTGCTCCCCTCCCTGAACCTTAACACTGAAGTGACTGAATTAACCTAGTTAAAACAACACACCAGAACATCTAGTACCACCAACCAGTGTGGAGTCCAGTGTGGAGTAGGTGGTAAAAAGTCAAAATGTAGATTAGCCAAAAATTCCTGCTTATCCCCAAAGTGACAGGGAGGCATGGAGGGTGCTGCAATGAGGGGATGAGGGCAAGGAGCATTCTTAAATAGGGCTCTGAAGCCACCCATGAATCAAATGACTTTGAACTCACATAGGAATGTACTGAAAATGTGACTATAAAATCAGCCTGGTCAGTGTGGGTAATTAACATGCTATTTGGGCTTCCCAGGCTTGCTGGTCCTTTAAACAAGCCCTTCCTTTTTGTAGGCTGCTTAACTGCTTCCTCTAAATCCTGGATGGTTCACTCGTGAACTTGGATCACATAGGAGTCCCTCTCACACAGAGGGGCTACACAAATTCATGGGCCATCCTTCTGATCAATGTGTGAATGTTTTAGGGAAGTTCATGCCACATCCTCCATGTATAGCAAAAATACATGGAATGGATTGTGGGGCTGGACAGACTAGCCCATCTCCTGCCATCAAGCTGACAGTCATACTCTCTTGATATTCATGGGTTCAATATATATCAAAGGGACTTCTACAGAAGGAAACATCCTGTGCTCTACACATGTATTTCAGTATATGTGCAGAATTCCTTATGTTGCACATAAATGTGCAAAATGTTGGCTGTATGGCAGCAAGTGTTGGTGGTGCCCAGCTCACACAACTCCCTGCCATGTGTTCTTTCTACAGGGGGGGGGGGAGTTGTGTAACCCTGACCCTTATGACTCCACACATTTAATGCATGTATGTAGAGGGCTTTTCTCAATAACTTTGGATTGCCTCATTTCTGTCCCTGTGGGGGAGGGAGTGGGAGTTTCAATTATACAACCCCCCTCATTATCATGCTTTCCTCTCCTTTATTTTATAACAAAATAGCACTACTTTGATATAAATCTGCTTTATACATATATAGGATGCTTCTTTCCACTGCAGGAATGGAACCTGATATGGAGACAATGCAGAGTGACTATTCAAGGAGTAATTGAGAGGCTAGTCATCACTAATCCCCAAGCTGGATTCAATAAGGAACAATAAAGAGGGACTGCTTTAAAGCTGGAGCTGTGTTTGTTTCACTGCAGATTGCACGGGTGCTGCTATTTTTAAAGTTATTAATGATGTTGTTCATGCTTTTAAGTGCACGCTGCTCGGAAAGCCTTCAGAAGAGAGAGCAGGGTATAAATATTCATTAAAATACATACATAAATATCATTATTATCGTTACTTTAAAGATCAGTTACAATTAGAATCAGCCCCCTTGAAATGTTGCAAGGATCTCCCATGGGAAGGGGCTTGGCTTCCTTATTGCCCTCCCTCCACTGAGTTTTGTGAATATCTTCCTTGGGTGGGAAGTGCTGGATCTGTTCTCCTTTCAGTTCATGTATCCCATCCGGACAACACAGGTGGTTGATGCTTTTTTCGGCCAGTTGTAAAGTGGTAGAGAAGTGACATGATAGATGTTTCTAAAATTATGTGTGACATGGAGAAGGCGCTTAGAGAAAAGTTTTTCTCTCTTTCATAACACTAGAAAAAAGTGAATGTTGGGAAATTCAGGGCAGTTATAAGAATGTACTCCTTAATGAGGAGTCTAGTTAAACCATGGAACTGGCTCCTGCAGGAGGCAGTGAGGGCCACCAACTTGCATTGCTTCCAAAGAGGATTAGACAAATTCATGGAGGAGTCCAGTTTATGGAAACTGTAAGGGGTATCGGGTGGTTGTTCGAGAGCAATCAGGCAAGATGCCTCACTTGTCTGTTCTAAAGCTTTATTATTGGTGCCAAAAACCTTTACAATGCAGAGCACCTCTATTCCATGTCTTGCTCATTCACTGGCAGAATCTGAGAGTGGGCGGTCCTTAAATCTTCCCCAGCAGAGTAGTTTCTTGACCCCCAGTCTACGCCTCCCATCTCTGTGCGAAAGCCCACAGCGCAAGGAAGGCTTGGGTAAAGGGGGACCTCCCTCCTCCCCGCCCTGCATCTCCTCCCCACTAGAGGCGTGGCTTCCTTCCTCCACTGAGGAAATGCTGCTTCCCATGATCTTTGGGGGCTTTCTGTAATCCATCCGCCTTTTCCCCTCTTGCCCCTGAGCCGATGGCAGTTCCCTGACAGAAACCATAGAAGGGGAGAAAGCTTTGGTGCTTGATTTTCCTGTCAGCATCTGCACAGCTTGTTGTTGGACTTAGATAGGCCATTGGCCTGATCTACAGGCTCCTCTTATGTTCTTAAAGTCAGATCTCTCTTCACTTTGGTCAGGGGTGGATCTACTATGAAACTAATGAAGCTTCAGGGCCCCTAATCCCAGAGGGCCCCAGAAACAACTTTAGTCCACACTGTTTAAAAAAGCTATGTCTAGTAGACCCAATTTGAATCACACAACTCAAACTGATTTTTTGTTGTTGTATCTATTTCAAAAATCTGAGAGTCAGGAGCACAGGTGTTATAAAAGTTGTTGCAAACAACCCCATTGAAGATAACAGTGGTTACCCTGACCTTGTTGCTGGTTGCGAAGGGACCCCCATAACAGTTCAAGCTTCAGGGACCCAAAAATGTAAGTCCACCACTGACTTTGTATCTGAAAGTCTTTCCCATTCTGCTTGAACTGGTTGTAAGTGAGAAGGCGGGTAGGTGGAGATTGGTTGAGGGCCATACTACTATACCAGTGGGACACGGGTGGTGCTGTGGTGCTCTTGGGCTTGCCAATCGGAAGGTCAGCAGTTCTAATCCGCATGGCAGGGTGAGCTCCCATTGCTTTGTCCCAGCTTCTGCCAACCTAGCCGTTCGAAAGCATACCAGTGCAAGTAGATAAATAGGTACAGCTACGGCAGAATGGTAAATGGCATTTCTGTGCACTCTGGCACTTGTCACAGTCCTCCGTGCACCAGTAGCCATTTAGTCATGCTGGCCACATGACCCAGAAAGCTGTCTATGGACAAACACCGGCTCTCTGGCCTGAAAACAAGATGAGTGCCACAACCCCATAGTTGCATTTGACTGGACTTAACCGTCCAGGGGTCGCTTAGCTTTTACCTTAGGTTTACCTACTATACAAGCCTCCACTAAGTGGATCACTGCTAATACCCCTTGGTACCTTTATCTGAAACATACTGCAGTATCTTCATCACACACATACACACACATTTAAAGGAGCTGAAAAAGAACCGAATATGGCTGGTCATTGTGTCAGTACAGCATCTGTCAATATGAAGGGCTAGAGGTAAAAAGGAACAAATGCTTTCAGAGTTGAACTAGATGTTACTCCAAACATGGGTCTAATGGCAATATCAAAAGTCAAGTGTGTCGTTCCCCTTCAACTCTCCATAACACTCAGTAGTGAAGCACTTGACATGATGTTGTCATGTTGTTCTCCTTCCCTCTCTGAGGCAGCTAATGATGGTGGCAGGATGTGTCACACAACATGATAATGTTCTGTGATACATTTCGTTACTGCACACTACTGTGGATATCCAGGAGCATTGGGCATGGGATTACAGTAGTACCTTGGTTCTCAAACTCCTTGGTTCTCAAACGCCTTGGTTCCCAAATGCTGAAAACCTGGAAGTAAGTGTTCCGGTTTTCAAATATTTTTCAGAAGCCAAATGTTGGATGCGGCTGTTGGCTATTGTTTCTGGGGCACCTGCACCAATCAGAAGCTGCACCTTGGTTTTCAAACATTTCGGAAGTCAAATGGACTTCTGGAATGGATTAAATTTAGCACTTTTGTTTTTGCTATTTCTTTTGTGTTTTTGTTTTTGAGGCTTTTTCTGTTAATTTGTTTTTGTGACTGTGTGGAACCCAGTTCTGCTACTGATTGATTGATTGTGTGACTGCAGAAATGGATAAAAGTCCAAACAATGACTATCATCAGCGCAGGTAAGAATTTTATTTTTTTTTATAATCTACAATACTGTCTTATTCATTTTATAGTATCGTGCATTGATTGTTGCTTTCATTTTATGGATCAGTGGTCTCATTAGAAAGTAAAATTCATGCTAAATTGCTGTTTTAGGGGTTGTTTTTAAAAGTCTGGAATAGATTAATCCATTTGAATTACTTTCTGTGGGAAAGCGCGCCTTGGTTTTGGAACGGACTTCTGGAACGGAATAAGTTTGAGAACCAAGGTACCCCTGTACTGCTTTCAATGGCAACCCTGTGTTTAGGGGAACATCTTGGTCTCACGTGAGATAGGAATGGACAAATCTCGATTTTGCTTTGTCTCAGTTTCTCTCCACCTCTGCTAAAGCTCAGTTCACAATTCCACACCAGTATGCATTTTTTAAAGTCCTCATGAAAATTCACCAGCATCTTCATGTGAATTTCTGTTAACAGACACATTTTGCAATGCACGTTTGCAAAGCAGTTAATATAATGCATTTTGCATGTTATTTTCACCAATATGTACATTTTTATGCACACTTTGCCCTACTATATACATGTTTGTACACATTACTTGACCGAAGAACTGCATTGCAGAATTTATAGAGGAGCAAATTTCTAAGGATGGCTGTGTCATTCTGGAATTGTGAATCAGGTAATCTTGCCTTTGAATGTGAACTGAATTGAATTGTTCCCCCATCTTTACATGAGGGACAAATTACCTCAAGATAGGCTGTCAAAGGAGTCCTGGGACTCAGGAGAGTTGGCTTGCAATATCTTGAACTAATCTGAAGAGCTTTATACCCTTGGTAATATCTATTGAAGTGTTTCCTCTGAAAATATTTGGGTAGAGTAACATTTAAGAGCAAGTAGTGAGAAAAACTTCCCTCATGTTTCCTGTAAACTAAGGAAACTTTCTTGAAAATATTAAAATAGTATACCATGATGAACTCCTCTCTCTCTCTCTCTCTCTCTCTCTCTCTCTCTCTCTCTCTAATAAAAGAGTCGTTTTGTTGTGAAGAATTGCTCTTCTCATGCACTTAAAAAACCCCCCAACTCTTTTGCCCCAGTATTTTTAACACACAGACATCCCTAATATAGAATTCAGGGATAAAAATCCATAAAGGTTATGGGAAAAGCCACGTAGCAGAAAAGAAGTTAGTATGCAGAAAAAACTATTGATGTTCCACAATGTTTTAACTTCTGGCAGTTTTCATATTAGACTTAAAATAAGGTGGTTGGCACAAGAATATAGCTTTTGTTGTTTACCTCTTCAACTTGAGATACATTCTTAAGAAAACATGGACAGAAAAGTTCTACAAGTCTCAGTGATTCCATTTGCTTGCTTGCTTTTTGCCATCAAACATTGTAAATATTTATCCTATTTCTAGAGGGGTTTAGAGCTTTGGATCTATGTAACAAGACCTTAAGACCAGTCAGATGGTTAATCGGTAACCAGTGTGGATCTTTCAGCACTGACATGCTGTGCAGCCAAGAAGGTGAACCGCTAACCAGGCCATAGCATTCTGCACCAGCCTCAGCCTCCCAACAAGCCATAAGGGAAGCACACAGTGTGTGTTACAATGACCTAAACATGAGGTTCACAGCTCATACTCATGGTGAAATTATTGCTTTCAAACACCATGTGTACATTTTGGAGAACTCTCCATATCCTTACACAAAAAGCAGCTCTGGTGCATGCTGCAATCCTTTGCGCTATTTCCCCATTTCCTTTCAGCAAGCTTTACCCATCTAGCAATAGGGGCAGCTCTTGACAGGTTCTCACTTTTTATGAAGTCAAGTTGATGAGTTTTAAGTGCCAAACTGAGAGCTACCTCTTCCATTTTTTAAAAAAGGTGAAATTGACTGTTCTATCTTGAATCCTTCACTGATGTCCCCCAGTTATGAAACCATCCCTTTGAATGCACACATGGTACCTGAAAAATATTCCACTGTAGCCCTGGATAAAGACATGTAAAGAGATGTGATGGAGGTTGCATGATGGGAGCAGAGCAGAACAGCTATCCATCCCTGGATCTGTGTCCCTCTAGGTGTTGCAGGGCAAATGTCTGCATCAGGGGACCTCCTATATCCTGCACCATTCAGAACCTAAAAGTCCACCATTGTACGGCTATGGAGCTTGATATGGAGATGTAATAGGAGCACCTCCCTTACTGCAGTCATCAAATACCTGAACATGACTTGGGATATTCCTTGAACCTTTACTGATTTATTGGTTTATTTTATTTAGCAAAGAATTATTTAGCACTTGTTTGTAAGAAATCCTCTAAGCCATTTACAGAAATATAAAATAAACATTAACATTACTGATAAAAAAATAGTAAAAAAAGGTATTTGAAAACATCCAGAAGATGATTACAATCAACTGTTGATTAAAAAAAGCAATATATGTAACTTATTAAACAAAAATGTTTTAAATAGGCCCCAAAAGAGTGCACTGAAAACACCTGTCTGATGTCAATAGGCGGGGAGTTCCAAAGTCTAGGTGCTGCCACACTAAAATATTGTTTTCTTACAAATAAAAGACAAATATTATGTGGCTCCAGCAACATTGCCAGCTCTGCAGATCGAAATGGTTGAGTGTGAATACGTGGTTTAAGGTGATCCTGCAATTAAATATGTCCCAAGCTGTTAAGGTCTGTATATACTAATACAGTGGTACCTCTAGATACGAACGGGATCCGTTCTGGAGCCCCGTTCGCATCTAGAGGTAAACGTAACTAGCGACGGCACGTCTGTGCACGCGTGCGTCGCTTTTCGCGCATTCCATTACTTCCGGGTTGCCGAGGAGCGCAACTCGAACGTGCTCAACTCGAAGCATATTTAACCCGAGGTATGACTGTATTAACACCTTTAACTTGGTTAGGTAAGCAAACGTGTTATATGCTGCCCAGGTCTCATTCCTGTCAGCATCTGTATTGCAGCATTCTGCAGTAACTGCTGCTTCCAGATCAAGAACAAGGGAAGCCCCACATAGAGTACACTGCAGTAATGCAATCTTGAAGCCACCAATGTCTGAACTATATAATCAAACTATCCTGGTCCAGGAACAGCCATAGCTATCACAACAGTCATAACTTGTAAAAGGCACTTGAGGCCACCTGGGCATCCAGTGATAGAGATGGATCCATAAGAACCTCAAACTGTCTACCTGCTCCTTCCAGACGAGTGCAACCCCATATTGGGCAGGCAGTTTCCCCATCTCTGACACCACTTTCTCAGACAGGAAGGCCACTCACCTCCATCTTACCAGGATTCAAGCTCATCTTATTATTATGTGGAGAAATAGAGCAAGTGTCATCGGATTCCTGATGGCACCATACCCCCAAACTCCTAGTGGCCACTCTCATGGTCTTCATGCAGACACTGAATAGCACTGGGGAGAGAATCGTGTCCTGCAGCATCCCATAGCATGACTTCCAATGGTCTGAAAAGTACTCCCTTGTACTACTCTCTAGACTCGGTCTCAAAGGGAGGACCAAAGCCACAGCAACTCAGTGCCTCCCATTCCCATTCCATGGATCTGGTCCAGGAGGATACCATGGTTAATTATATCAAAAGCCACTGAGAGGCAAGAGCAAGGTCTCTCTCCCCCTGTCCCAGTCTCTGCAAAGCTAATTTCAGCATTATTGACTGACAATACATTCATGTTGACTGGTCAGGATGTAAAAGTGATTTTCTGGACTGTCCTGACAAATTGAGAACAACTGACAAATTTAAGATTGCGAACTATCTTAGAGATTGAATCCATCCGTGCCCCCAAGTTAGATCACTAGTGGGCTGTGAGTGGAGTTGTCCTGTTTTGTTTATGGGGAGAGATTCTCTTCCTCAAGCAGCTGCATTTAATACAGAGATTCATACATTTGATGTTGATTATGGAGCTGTTAAGGGCACAGAACCTCTGCGAATACTTATAGAGCACAGGAATAGCCTATCAAATTACTGGCTTCTCTTGTTGAATTCATCTCATCAAGATTGCTGGTAGCAAGGTCAATGTAGCTATAAATTTTAATTGCAGGTTGGTGAGTTCCAGCCAGATCTACCACTCTAATTGGCATCTACTAGTCAGTACAAAACTCTTCATCCTTCAGAACCAAGGAGTTGGCATCAAAGGATTCCCCTAACAATCTTACCTTAAAAATTCCACATCATTTGACACTTTTTCTTTTTCGCTAATGGGCCTCTGAGGCTAGGGAAAACAGGACCCATGAGAAGCACCTGAGGAGATGGAGTACAGTTTGTCTTCTATGTGCAGGCTTGAAAGTGCAACAGGAGAGGTTAGATGTTAGTTTATATAATCATTTTAAGTGTATGTAGCTTAACCCTATAACATATAATAGGAGGAAATGCACCTGAGAAAAGTGCAGTTAAATGCCTAATAGACAGTATCAAAGCCTTTCCTTAAGCAGAATATCGGAACATAAGCAGTGTTGTGATTATCCCTTGCTTTTATTCATTTTTCTTTTTGCATTCACACCAATGTGAACTGCATAAATGTCCTCACAGGCACGTTATGTGTGCATTTTGGTAGAATGTCCATGAAATAAGACAGAATCACTACCAGCACAATCCTATACCAATGTCTACTCAGAAGTCTTACTGAGTTCATTGGGGCCTTCTCCCAGCTAAGTGGGTATAGGATTGCAGCCTTACTATCCCACAACCCAATCTCTGCTCAGCCTCAGAAAGCACTTTCCCAATTTTAGAGTGGAAACACTATAAAAAGTATAGGACTTTTCTATGCAGTCCTGTTTATTTTTTTGGTGGAGTAAATGAGGGTAGAGAAATCTCTGGTCCTCCAGATGTTGCTGGACTATCTTACATAATCCCTGGCCACTGGCCATGATGTCTGGGACTGATGGGAACAAGAGGTTCCCTATCTCTGGAGTAAATGTCCATGTAATCATGGTTAAGCAGTCTTGTATGGATTTCTGGTTTGTAATTCAATTTTAATTATAGCAATGGAAGGGCAAGTGAGGAGGAAGGTTTCTCATCTGGGGTCCTTGTACTGCTCATTCCCATGGCTGACATCTGTGTCCATGACATGGAGGATAAGGCTATTAATGGATATGAACCCTGATGGATTTGTTCTACCTTTGTTGTTGGAACTGGTATGCTTCTGAATGCCAGTTGTTGGAAATCACAAAACTCTTATTTGAGGGCTTCCCATTGCCAACTGGTTGGCCTTTGTGAGTACAAACATGACACCCAGAACATGCACCTACAAAGCTTGTTTAGCAGTTGTACCTGGGAGGAGAATTTCCTCCCTCTAGATTTAGATGGAAATCAGGTCATTTACTTCAGGGCAAATCCAGATTCTGAACCAAAGCTGCCGACATCTGAGTTTAGATTTAATGACTAATGGATTTTCAAGCACCAGCTTCAGTACTTCGGAAGCCTTGGTGGAGGACAGTGTCACTGAAGTCTTAGGAGAGACATCTAGGCAAGAAACCCAGAGAGTCTGGACACCGTCTGTCAAGTGAGCTAGGTGGAAATGACCATAACATTGATGCTGCAAATTTAGGGAGAGAAAAAGATGAAGGCAAAGAAAGAGTGGGTAAAGAAGAAAAATGACATTCAAGTCCACAAGCAGATGAAGGTCCCATGAAGCAAAACATCAGCAGGAGCCACAAAGATGACAGCATCTGGGAGGCCACAAGTTCCCAGTACTGCAGCTCCAGGGAGTGCCTCAGTGATAGCTCTGCTCAATCACTTTCAGGAAAAGGTTATTTGGCAAGTCCCTTTACAGCTAATTCTTCAATTTCACTTCTATTGCCGTTTGATTGTGAAAGATTACATTACTTGTTAACATGTTCACAGGCCCTGAGGGAATGCAGAGCATGCAAAAGAAGCTTTAAGAAAAGGAAGGCCATGTCCCAAAGCTGCCTCTCTCTCTCTCTCTCTCTCTCTCTCTCTCTCTCTCTCTCTCTCTCTCTCTCCCTCCACGAGAGAGTATTAAAACAGTTTATTATTTTTTATTCTTTCCACATTTGCTTTTAGGTTTGTGCAAACCATGTGGCTACAAATCCAAACATCATAGCTGCACAAATAGAGGCCTTTGTTGTCCCCCTTTCCCCTGTTGTATTTCTTATGCTCAATTAAAAGTATGCATGTATGTTGAACTGTATTGTTGGAACATATAAAACTTACCCAACTCTGTTAGTAGAGATGAAAGCATCAGCTAGGCATAACAGTGTTTACTTGAATTTGTTTTACTCTAGAAGTAATTGTGTGATCCTTCTAAACCATCCTGGAATCAATTTTTGATGAAGAGTAATAAAAACACAAACATATATTTGGTCCATGTATCAGGCTTTGTTCTGCAAACTGCTTTCATATGTGTCCTATTTTACAGAGAATGGTCTTCTAGTTGAAGGGCTGTCCAGTCTGAGTCCCAGTCTTGAAGCTGCCTATCAAAGATTTGCAGCTGCCCAGCAAACTGAGCAGCCAGGTACACAGGACCCCTTGGTCCCAGTCTTCCCTAGTATGGTGAGATGCATTTCTATCTAAATGATAGACTTTATAACTACCAACCAATATACAACCCATACATAAACTTATTTTGTTCTCTTTATTGGTGATATGTAAACGGCTATTTTAGTTGCTTTCCTCTGTCAGGTGTTTATGGGGTTAGCACCTTCTGCTCCCTCAAGTAATGTTCCTTATCCTACTACATTCCACTGTGTGTTTTCTCTCTTTCACCTTGGCACTATTTCTCCCACTCTTGGTTAGAGATGGGCATATCTGTCAATTCTAGTTTTTCTAAGTTCTTCATTTCTCCAACCACAGCTTCAGTTCTCCACATTTTCTTATCAGTTTGTGAATTATTTGAAAGCCCTCATGAAAATGAACCAGCATTCTCACATGGATTTCTCCTAATGTACACACAATGTGTATGTGATTTTCCCTAAGAAGCACTTTTTTTTGCAAAGCACTTTTCCCTAAATAGTTTTTTGTTTGCTATTTTCATGAATGCATGTATTTCTATCCACCTTTTAACCTGGTATGTGCATTCTTGAACACTTTACTTGGCTGGAGAACTGTATCGCAATATTCAGAAAAGTGCACATTTCAAACAATAGCTGTGTATTGGTCCCCATATTGCCTTAAAACGTGAAAGGGGTTGAATTTTTCTTCCATCTTTAACTTCAGTGTTGAACTGTTCTTATTTTTACATAGGTTGGGTGTACTGTGCCAGCACTATGCAGAAATGCCTGTGTCACTACATCACTTGTAGTCTGGCCAGATGGCTAGACCAATCATGCCAAGAAAGTCCTGGCCGCTAACTATTTTATATGTGGAAACAGTAGCATGTACCACACACCTTTCAAAAACACAACCTTTAAAAATTATGGGTCACTGGGGGAAACCTAGATAACACAGATATAAGAAGATGAAGGTGACCACAGCAACAGCAAGACCATCCAACTCCAATGAGAATTACCCCAGGTTAAAAAGGTAAAGGTATCCCAGGTTACCAGTCCATCAAAACCCAGGATTATTCTGGCCCTTGAGGAAAACCTAGCCAGTCATATATGCTTCTGCTTGCAAAAGTGAACCATAGTGGTCCTTACAGTTTGCTTTTTAAAGAAAAAGAACACATTGGTGTCCACAAGATGAAAGCTCTATCAAGGGATAATGATGCCTGAATGACGCTTGTTAGATCATAGAATCATAGAACTGTAGAGCTGGAAGTGCCATCTAGTGCAATCCCCTGCAATGCAGTTATCTCAACTGGTTCATAAATGGCAGATGGCCGTCTAACCTCTGCTTAAAAACCTCCAAGGAAGGAGAGTCTGGCACCTCTCATGGTAATCTGCTCCATATGTTGAAGCTCCTCTCCACACAAAGAATATGCAAGTGACAAAGCTTTTGTTCCCAGCTTTCTCTGAGCACTGGAACATATGCTTGCAATAATCACCCATAAGTCAATTCTGTTTTATGAGGATTCCCAATCATGTGGATCCCTGCTTACCTACATATGTTTGTAGATGCGTGTTAAAGATGGCTGTTTCAATGTGTGAATGACAAAGGGATGAAGCTGGCACTCAGCCACTCATTCAGTATATGCAGAGAAGAGCTATAAGACTAAGGCATGTTATGGTTGAAGAATATTTGGCTTAGATCTTTCTCTGTTTCAAATAGCCATGTTGCTTTTGCACTGCGAACTGAAAACTGAAAACTATTTTTAAGTCAATGAAATTAACACATTGTTCTTGTTACCTAGAATGGTAGGACACAGGTGGTATGTATGTCTGCAAGACAAGTTATTGATCTTCAGGTTCCAAAATGATACAGTATAATATAATAAAAGTCTGCCACTAAACTCTCTCCATCAACCAAATGCCTATGACATACAACCACACACCCACGCATATATATCTGCTAAGGACAAATATCTGTCTGACGATTGCTTCTAGGCCAAAATTTAAAGGGACCTCACCCTCACAGAGCAATCCTACAAACAAGGGAGATCCGTAGCAGAACCATCATCATATACCTACTGGCTCACTTCAGTGTTTGTTAGGAGGTTGCTTTGTAATTTTAATTTGTTTATTTGTTAAATTTGTATACCACCCATCATCCAAAGATCAGAGGGTGGTTCACAACATAAAAATACAGCATGAGAACACAAAATATATAACAAAGCACAAACTAATAAGCCCCTACCCTAAAAACATTTGAAAGGCATAAACCCCAGTTGAAATGGATCTATGAACATGATATAATGAAATCTCCATATTTAAATTTTTTAAAAAAACATCCCAATAGATTCAAACTACAATTCCCAATAACACACTATAATGAAGCTAGGAATTCGTAGCCAGCCAATGCCTAACTGATCAAACAGATTTTGGAATCCTGTGCAAATTGAATAATGTGTTTATAATTCCTCACTCTCTAAACTATGGTGTGCAAAACTGCATTGGTATGTCCCTTGTAGGAGTATTTCCTCTGACGCTGATACCATTATATGTTTTGTTGAACAATCTGTAATAGATTAAGACAATCCACCATGGTTTTCCTCATAACCTGCATGACCCAAGAATAATCAATAAATGAGTGATCTGTTCATTTTACAACTTCTTTGGGTTCTCAGGCATACAGGCAGTATTTTCAACTACAGTGGGATATATGAGAAATAAACATTCCATTTTCAAAGAAATGAAGTTACCACTGGGATTTTGTGCAGTATGTAAACGACTGGGATTGTGTGCACTAGACTGCACTACAGATACATTGTATGTTAGTCAGTTGTAGAAAAAACTATGAAGACTATTTATACTATTTCTCTTTCAAAATTATTTCCACCATTTAATTTGAAATTTGAATTTCAATTGAAGCTTGAATTGTTTTCTGTATTGGGATTTAATGTCAGAACTAGTGAAGAATTAATAGAGGTAAGTGTCTCCAGTGGCGTAGCGTGGGTTGTCAGCACCCGGGGCAAGGCAAGTAATTTGCGCCCCCTAACCCATGGATTTGTGCCCCCTAACCCGTGGATTTGCGCCCCCTAACCCTAACCCCCAAATGTTGCGCCTGGTGCGGCCGGCCCCCCCTGCACCCCCCCACGCTACGCCACTGAGTGTCTCTGAGTGTGTGCAGAGCACCGTCCCCTAGTCACCGTGCAATGATAATTGGGTCTATGTATCTGGAATTGCAGGGGGCATTTTCAGATCATAGGGAAGGCTAAACTTAGGCAAATTTCATTGAACACTAACTAGCTGACATCTGGAACATTCTGCAAAATATACTTGCAGTTAAAAACACATTGAAATTCTGCAATCAGCAAATTCTCTCATTCTCTCTCTCTCTCTCTCTCTCTCTCTCTCTCTCTCTCTCTCTCTCTCTCCCCCTCCCTCCCTCCCTCCCTCCCTACCCCCACCTATCTAGGTACAACATAACTAGACATTTTGATTGTCCTCACTAGCTTAATGCTGCCATTTTAAAAATGGTATTCATTATTCTAACCTCACATAGCTTTTAAGAGAAACGTGGCTGTTTCAAAACAAACAAACAAACCTAGTGCCATATTCAATCCTTTTCTTTTTAAAAATATCTCTATTTACAACTTGAATAATGATTTATTAGAGAAGCTGAAAATTGTTTCCATTCTATTGTATGCAGATGAGACTTGTGCCCTAGATTCCCCAAGGCTTTCAAAAAGCACTCAGCATTCTGGATAAATATTGCAATAAAAATGATTTAATTATATGTCTAAATTACTGATATTTGGCACTAATAACATTATTTGGCATCTGAGTAATAGTGCATTTTAATATGTAAATTCAGTGGAAGAGCTGGGATGTTATCTTAATTACTCATCACAGTGCCAGAAAAATAGAAGGACCTACTTGCGTAATTTCTTCAAGAAAAGAATAATAAGTGATTATTCTGTTTGTACAGCAAAGGGTTTTCTATGCTAAAGAGTCTTATTTGGAAAGAAAAGGTTGTTCTGGGCTCCTTCCCCCCCCAAAAAAAATTGTTTGCTCACCTCATAATTTGTATCTGACATTTAAACTGATGCAGACCTCAGAAATTGTATGCCATTGTATTTTCTGCATCACATTAGTTTGCGAGGCATGAATGTCACACGGTAACCGAACAGAGATGAGGGCTTGATTAAGGCTGTGATTCTTTACACAATTACCTGGAAGTAAGTCCCACCGATCTAAGTTGCTTTGATTGACACATCTAAAGCAACCTGCAGCTAGCCCCTCTGAGTTTTCCATTGTTTTGTTTGGAAAATTAATGTCTAGAGTGAATTAAGTTTTCATGCATCCAGGTAGCATTTATGAGATATGTCACATTGAGGTAGAGCATCTGTCAGTGCTTTGCTTAATGTAAGTCCCAGATTCAGTCTCCAGCATCCACAGGTAGGGCTGGAAGAGACCCAGATCTGAAATTCTGGAGTGCCACTGCTGGTCATCATAGACAATACTGCACTCGATGGACCAATAGTCTGACTCTGTAAGACAGCTTTCTATGACTCTATGTTGATAAATCTGTTGACAGAGTGGTGTGCTACCTGTTGTGCACTGCATTTACAGAAGAATCAGGAAAAGGCATTAAAAGTTTGGGGTCTTTCTTAGACAGTGAGATGAGATGAGCCACCTGACGGGGAAACAAGTGAATATGTTAAGTCAGAGAGAGGAAATGATGTCATATGTCCAAATATGTAAAGCAGGTATGGAGCAAGAATGATGGGGCCAAAGAATCAAGGAAATGTTTGCAGCATTGGGAACTGAAAAAGAAATGGTGAGTGAAACATGGAATCTTTGAGCAATGCAGCTGAAGTGCTTTGCTACACAGGGCTCATCCCAACTTCCGCTTGTCCTACTGCTTTCCTACAGGGAAAAGTGATATTTACTGCTTAATTGGAACAAATATCAATCAGGCTTTCCAAAGATTGACACTTCAGTGCTAAAAAGTGAGTTTTCCTGCGGAATGTTATGGGGCAAACTGAAAAGTGCTCGTACCTAGACCTAGAAGGCAAAGGGACAAGTGGTAAACTTCTCAGAAGTGGGGACGAGCCCACTGACAAAAGTCTACTTAATGGTAGGAGTGGGTAATATTGGTCCTGTAGAAGTTGCTGGAATAACTTCATAACACTTCACTTGACAGAAACATTCTCGAAAGCAACTTCTTCTCACTTTCAGAAAATCCTAAAGTATTCTGTATTCCCAGGGTGCTAGAATAAAGACCCGTATCTATGGATAGTGCATTAGCATATTTAGGAGAAGGTTAATGAACAAGGTCGCTTGTTCATGTAGAAGTGACTGGTGTTTCTCATGCTTAATCCGTAAGCAGATCACTTGTGCAGTACTGCATGAGATAGTTTGCACCTTTGCAGCTTCAGCAATGAACATTATGAAGCTATGAATTACATTCATCCTTATGGGTTGCTTGTAAGTGCAATTCATTATAACAAATGCTTACTCCTTTAGGCATATAGGTTTACATGAAAGAAATCAGTTGCATTGCAAGCCAGGCACTTATAGAATGGAATATCTGTTATATACTGGATTGCCTCCATTCTGCCTGCTAATCTCTGATCTGCTTTGCTTAGTGCATGGACCTCTTACTCTTGTGAAGGTGTGATGATGCAGGTAAGCTCTTATTGCCTGTATAATGCCACATACAATGACATGGAGGTTGTGGCACTGCTGCAGCAGTGGCATGAATTTTTCAGTGGACAAAGAAGGATACCATCCTTCCCTCTTAATCAGAGGAAAGGAACAAAGAGTATTGCATTTTCAGATTATCTATTTAAATGTCTCACTGGATCCACGCCTCACCCTCTTCTCACTCAGCTCAAAATGTTGTAAATTCTGCAATTAACAGAGTGACAAAATGAAAGTGCCTTTGTGGTAAAGCAATGGATGGAGCTATTAAAAAGAGGCTGTAAACTCAAACTGAGCTACAATGACATGTAAATGGGTGGTGGTAAAGGCAGATCAATGCTGCTATATCCTGGGTTTTACAATATCTCTGTATGCACATCAGACCTTTAAATAGCCAGGACTTGTTTGATTTAATTAGGTTTCTTCAGTTTGGTGTGAGAAATGCTCCCAGTAGCCTAATACCATCTTCAATCTTTATGAAGGGTGGGGTGAGCGGGTGTGAAAAATCTTGCCCATATGGTCAGACATCAGAATCTTTCTAATTCCCACCTTTTATTTAATAGGTAAATTTAACTTTTTTAATATTCTGCTTGGCAATGTTTAAAGTTTAACACTCTGTAGGTCATTATACTCCTTTTCATTATTAAGCTGCTCTGTCCTCTTTGGGAGTACTTGCTAAAAATGGAAGCCTTCCTGTTGGGAAATAACTGAGGAATACTAATTAATCCTTAAGTCCCACATGTGTGGGAAACTACAAAAGCAAAAAAAAAAAAAAAAAAAAAAGGCTAACTGCCTGAATTAAAAAATGGTGGGTCTTGACCCACTCTCTGGCCAAACGAGTCGCAAAAGAATATATGCAGTGTTTGCAAAGCACAGGAGATATAGGTTGTTAGAACTTTAAGTGTCCCATTATTAAGCACTCACAATGTGTTTTCAATGCTTCTATCCCTTTCACACTGAATAGACCATAAATCTAAGTAAGTTTAAATGGTTTCCTTACTGTAATTAGAGGTCTCACACAGACATCATTCAGCGTTTCTGCAGAAACAACACAGATAAAAACTTCTTGAGCACAAAATACCAAAAGTATCTTCAAACATGGAGCTTTGGCTTGGGATTTCCAGCCTTGTGTGCCCAGTCAATTACGTGGTTCAGAGAGAGAGAGAGAGAGAGAGAGAGAGAGAGAGAGAGGAGCAGGAAACAAGCCGAACTTCCTCCCTCCCCAAAGGTGAGTGGGCATGACCTAGCCAAGCCTTCTCTAGAAATTTACAGCTCTGTGGTCCTTAACCCCTTCGTTTAATAACTAGCATAGGCATGCAAAATCTCCCACATGTCAAACATGATGCTTTTCAAATCTGAAAAACAAATAAGAGCTCCAAGAAACCTCTATCAGTTTGTTTGTTTGATCTGCCTAGGAGAATCCAGCAGTTATGTGCCCAAGGTATGGGAAAGTTTTTTGTAGCAGAAATATCAAGACAGAAATACACACCTTTTCCCTCAATGCCAAAGCAGTATTTTTGTGTAGCGCCTCATCCTTACTATCATAATGAATCCTGGGAGGTATAGTTTAAGAGCACTGAGGGTTGTTTGGAGACCCCCATTCCCCTCACAGAGCCACAGTGCTTAGAGTGATTTTATGGCCATTCCCTCTTCACAGTGAGCTCTGGGAACTGTAGCTCTGTGAGGGGGAATAGGGGTCTTCTGACAACTTCACAAAAACGAGATTTGCCCATCCTTAATTGCAACAGAGGCCGTTAATAGCTGCAAAGTTTGTTATTTCAAAACATGGCTTCATTGCTAATTTTGGGGACTCAGGGAATCAGCCCTCCACCCAAAGTCTATGAAGGTGTGCCACAGAAAAACAGCAGAAAGGAGAAAGATGGCCCAGTTGCTGTGATGGCAGGCATGAGACATCAGCATTCTCATCCAGCTTTGATGGCACATTGTCAGTACTCTGAGGATTAGGATAGGGAAGTACAGAGAAGCGCCATCCCATTGCAATCTAAAGACCTTTCTTTTGATGTTGTATGTTTCCTTCCCAGCTCCTATGGGAAGACAAGGGGTGGGGACATTTGTAGCAAGGTAGCTGCATCCAAAAAAGAAGGGAAGGCAAGGTCAAGGAGAACAAACCTGGGAGGAGTCAGAGATTTGAGAAGGAGCCAGTTGACCTGACCTGAAACCCCTTCCCATCAGCAGATATCTCATAAAGTGGAAGTTACTCAGAGAAGAAATGGGGTAGATCTAAAGTTCTCCCCATTATCTCATGGGAAAGAGATACAAATATCTCTAATTTTTAATGCCAGGTTTAATGTTAGATCTGTCCATTAAATTGAAATAATTCTAAACAAGGTCACCCATGAATCACAATGGCTCTATTTGAGCCCTAATTGGCTGCTATGTGGCATGGAATAGCTTGACATTCCATCTCTCATGGAAAAATCTGAATATGTAGATGCACCATTGTGGGACTTCTTCATTTAACACAGCTTACAGCTGCTCCCCATCCTGTATAGAGCTCAGGTCAATGTGGTTTATGTGGGATGTAAACACAGGAGCAGTCAATGACAACATTCCTAGAGTGTACATGTTACAATATGGGGAGGGATGTCTGTCCAGCAAGCAGGTAAACTTCCTGGGGACGGACTTCCTCCACATGTGACCAGAGGTGGGTGTGGCCTCACCTGTGCAGGTAATGACAAGCACAGGGCAGGCAGCCATCTCTCTCTCTCTGCCATCACCTTTCGAAGAAGCAGGATGCCCTCTTGGCTCTCAGCCAAGAGAGGAGAGGCCTATCTTCCTATAAGATAAATTCTAAGTGTATTTTACCTTTTTAAGCCTGTCTGCCGTCTGGGATCATATTGTGAACAGATCGTGAGTAAACTCTTTTATACTTTTATAAAGACTGTGTTGTGTCTTGTATTTTAAGAGGGAACAAAGGGGAAATTACCAGAGTAATTATTATAGAGGTTCTAGCGAACCTGTGCACACGTTACCGTTGCATACTTAAAGGGGAATGTATATAAACTCTGCTGATATTTTGGGAACTTGTTAGCACAAGTTGGATAAGGATATAATTAGTCAATATATCCTCTCCTGCACCCCAGAACATTCCCACAAAGGGTTAGTGGGCCCAGTATTGCATATTTCTGCGTATTTTTGAAGGATTGCATTGGATTGTGATTTTGAGTTGAGTAGTATTTTTCTGAGTTAACTTCCTGGTAAGCACATGGTCCTTTGTTCCATTGTGCAGTGGGGATTAAGCAACCCCCCCTTCCCTCAGAGTTCACAGTGACCCAAGGCAGTGAAGAATTGTTTTGTATTTTGAGATTTTTGAGATTTTTGATTTTGAAATTTTGAAGAATTTTCAAATTTTGGATTTTAAGATGGCTAGAGCAGCTTTTGATAGTGATGCAAAGCTAGGAATGCCTGTGCTGAATGAGTACAATTTCATGCACTGGAAGCAGCGCTTGATAGCATGTTTAGATTATAAGCACATTTTGGAAGCTTTAGAGCCTCAGCCTACAGGATCGTCTGAGGAGGATTTAGCCAAGATAAGTGCTTGGAAACGCGTGAACAGTGAAGCTAGACACATAATTTTGAGTGGACTTCGTGATGAGCAGCTATCATTAATAAATAGTACAGATGATGCATCTCAAATCTTAAGAGATATTGAGCGCGTATATGGAGAATCTAGCATAAACAGCTTCAGAAACTTGGTGTGTAAATTAACCAGATTGAGGATGAATTCAAAAGAGGAATTCACAGAGCACATCAACAAGTTTACTGAGATTATTCAAAGAATTGATCTGACTCCCAAAGCTTTTGATGAGGATACAAAGATAGCATTTTTGTTATCATCACTTGGACCACGTTTTAGCGCATTTGTAAGTTTGATGGCTCATAGACAAGGTCTGACTTTTAAAGACTTGATTGGTTATTTAAAAGAAGAATGCAGAGCATTTCTCCAGTGAGAAATGCTAGAAGCAAGGACAGCAGTTATGCATCTAGGCAATGTACAAAGTCCAAAGAGATGCCTAAGAAAGTGATTTGCTTCAATTGTAACAAAGAAGGACACATTGCAAAGAACTGCAGAGCTCCTAAAGCGAAGAAACCCCACCCCTTTCAGCCAAAAGGGGAAAAGAAGGGGAAATGTGAATGCACATGGTTACTGCAAGAAAGGAATTTAGCTGTCCAGAATCGTGAAAATAAACGTATTAAATGGATTTTAGATTCAGGTGCCAGTTCGCATTTTTCATATAAAAAGGACTATTTTAATGAGATTAATGAAATAAATGATGAAGAAGGATCTGAAATTGAGATTGCAGATGGCAACATTGTTAAAGCAAAAGGTGCAGGTTCCATGAGTCTGAAATGCAATATAAACAATGAATGCATTGAGAACACAATCTCTAGAGTTTTGTACGTTCCAGAGCTGAGCTGCAATTTAATCAGCGTGTCCACTTTGGACAAGAAAGGTTTCCAGGTCACATTTGGAAATGGAGAATGTAAAGTGACTAGAAATGGCAAAGTGTTTGCTCAAGCAAAGCTAATAAATGGTGTATATGAGCTTGATCTTTCAGAGAACCAGTCTGCAAAAGTGGCACATTCCAGCCAGAAGGATGAAGCAGATCTGGACTTATGGCACAGAAGGCTAGGACACAGGGACGCCAGCCTCATTCTGGATCTACAGAAAAGAAATCTTGTAAGAGGTTTGCAGGTAAAGCAGAGCAACAAAGCTCCAGTAAAGTGCATAAGCTGTATTACTGAGAAGGCTGTAAAACCTTCATTTCCACGTTGTGCAGAACAAAGAAGCAACAAAGTGCTTGACATAGTGCACACTGACATATGTGGACCCATGAATGTTCCCTCACTGGGAAAGAATAGATATATTTTAATATTTCTGGATGACTTTTCAAGATTTTGTGTTGTATATTTCCTCAAAGAGAAGAGTGAGACAGTGGAGAAGCTCCAGGAATACATTGCCATGGTCAAGAACAAATTCCAGAGAGCTCCAGCTGTGTTAATGAGTGACAATGGAGGTGAGTACTGCTCAAATGAAATGCAGGCTCTCCTGGCCAAGGAAGGAATTGCACATGTAACCACAATTCCTTACACACCACAGCAGAATGCCATAGCTGAGAGAAAGTTTAGGTCCATTATGGACATGACAAGGTGCATGCTAAAGGATGCACGTTTGCCACACAAGCTGTGGGCCGAAGGAGTGTACACGTCGGTCTATTTGCAGAATAGACTGCCAACTAAAGGTGCAGAGCACACACCATTTGAACTTTGGCATGGGAAAGCTCCCAATTTGTCGCACATACGTGTGTTTGGAAGTCCGTGTTACTTCCACGTGCCCAAGGAACACAGACACAAGCTTGACTCCAGGGCAAAAGCAGGTATCCTTGTGGGATATGCTTCTGGAGGCAAAGGATACAGAATTATGGACTTACAAACTGGTAAGACAAATGCATACCATGCGGTTTATTTTGATGAATATGGAAAAGTAGACACTAAGAATACTGTTGTGGATTCTTCAGATGAGTCAGAAAGGACTCAAGAGTTTGTATATTTCCCTTTTGAGACCCCACAAAGTAATTATCTGCCTTCGAGTGTTACAGCGCCCCCTACAGGCGATGCACCAGAAGACGCAGAGGACCAGAACCCTGGCGGCACCAGAGACAAAGATGAGGACTCAGATGGGGACATGCCTGCGTTGGAGGAGGATGAGGAAGCTGATGCGGTCGCACAACCAGAGGTCAGGATCTCATCCAGAACCAACAAAGGTGTCCCACCAGTACGGTTGTCCTACTTTGCAGGGTCGGCGTTTCCACAGGAACCTTCCACTTGGGAAGAGATACAGGAGATGCCAGCTGCAGAAGCCAGTCTCTGGAGGAAGGCCGCGCAGGAGGAGATGGATGCACTGCATCAGAACAGGACCTGGACACTCACTGAGCTGCCTCCCGGTAAGAAGGCCATTGGCAGTAAATGGGTTTTCAAGGTTAAGAAGGGGTCAGAAGGAGAAGTGCAGCGCTACAAAGCTAGACTTGTGGCACAGGGATTTTCACAGCGTTTTGGTGAAGACTATGATGAAGTTTTTGCACCAACTGTGAGGTACAGCAGCGTAAGAATGCTTTTAAGCATTGCAGCCTCCAAGAAAATGAGGGTGAAACACATAGACATTGCCACCGCTTTTCTACATGGGCAGATTTCAGAGGAAATTTACATGAAGCAGCCCAAAGGTTTTGTAAAACCACATGAGGCACATCTAGTGTGCAAACTGCAGAAAGGACTTTATGGACTTAAACAGGCTGCCAGAGCCTGGAACCAGAAGTTGCATAAAATGCTGACGCAACTTGGGTACAAGCAAGGCGACGCTGACAAGTGCTTGTACAGTAAGTCAAATAATGGACAATTCTCATATATCCTAGCATTTGTTGATGACCTGATTATTGCCACAGCAAGTGAGAAAGACTATACACAGATAATAAAACACCTTAGCAAGGAGGTGGAGGTCAAGGAGCTAGGAGATGTCCAGTACTACCTCGGGATCCAGGTGGAAAGAGAAGAGGACGGCTCATTTCTTCTCAGCCAAAGACAGAAGATCCACGAGCTAGTTGAGCACATGCAGATGCAAGACGCACATCCAGTTGCTACACCGATGGCTACTGACTTCCTGAAGAATCAGCAGGATTCAAAGCAGTTGCCAGACAACAATGACTACAGAATCAGAATACGTTGCAGCAACAGAAGCCTGCAGAGAGATCGCCTGGCTTGATCAACTCATAAAGGACTTTGGGTTGGTGAGAAAAGGGCCTGTCAGCTTGCTAGAGGACAATCAAAGTTGCCTGAAGCTGACGCAGAGTGAGAAGTTCCTGGCCAGAACAAAACACATTGGGGTTAAATACCACTACATACGCCAGATGATCCAGGATGGACTTGTGGAGCTATCCTACTGCAGCACCCAAGAGATGACTGCTGACATCCTGACGAAACCCCTACCAAGAGAGAGTTTCCAGAATCTACGTGTCAAGCTGGGACTCTGGGTGGTTGAATAAAGTTGTTTATGTTTTGTATATGTTGTATTGCCTGAGAAGGGGTATGTGGGATGTAAACACAGGAGCAGTCAATGACAACATTCCTAGAGTGTACATGTTACAATATGGGGAGGGATGTCTGTCCAGCAAGCAGGTAAACTTCCTGGGGACGGACTTCCTCCACATGTGACCAGAGGTGGGTGTGGCCTCACCTGTGCAGGTAATGACAAGCACAGGGCAGGCAGCCATCTCTCTCTCTCTGCCATCACCTTTCGAAGAAGCAGGATGCCCTCTTGGCTCTCAGCCAAGAGAGGAGAGGCCTATCTTCCTATAAGATAAATTCTAAGTGTATTTTACCTTTTTAAGCCTGTCTGCCGTCTGGGATCATATTGTGAACAGATCGTGAGTAAACTCTTTTATACTTTTATAAAGACTGTGTTGTGTCTTGTATTTTAAGAGGGAACAAAGGGGAAATTACCAGAGTAATTATTATAGAGGTTCTAGCGAACCTGTGCACACGTTACCGTTGCATACTTAAAGGGGAATGTATATAAACTCTGCTGATATTTTGGGAACTTGTTAGCACAAGTTGGATAAGGATATAATTAGTCAATATATCCTCTCCTGCACCCCAGAACATTCCCACAGTTTAGTGGTTAGAGCCTTGAACAAGGTCCTGAAAACCAGGGTTCAAATCCTACTGGTCATGAAGCTCACTGGGCAACTTGGGCCTGTCACTATCCCTCAGCCTACCCTACAGGATTATCATGCAGAGGAGGAGAACCCCATTTACTACCTAGAGCACTTTGGAGAGGAGATGGGATATAAATGAAATAATGAATAATTTTTTCCTGTATGTCACCATCCATTAATGTTTCCAAGAATCAAATTCCATTTCTCCCTAGATAACTGGGACCTTTCCTTTCCTCTCCCCACCCCACCCCACCTACAGGTTTCAGAGCAAGAGAGAGAGGGGGGAGGGGAGAGAGAGAGAGAGAGAGAAAGAGAGAGAGAGAGATCACATGTATGCTTTCTTGAGTTTCTTGGTTGAAGAACAGAACAAAAATATAATAAATGCATCATGTATGCTTTGAATTCCCATAAACTATTCTAATAATATATTTTAGAGATTGTTGTCAGTGTTGCGATTTGAGGTGATTAAAACCACTAAATTCCAGCTTTTTATAAAAAGACACTATTAATGATTCACCTCCACTAACTCACACACATGTATATAAATTATAAATTAACATCTTTCTTGTCTCAGAAGCTGCTACTGATGTGCTAACAGTGTGGAACCTTTAAACAGTTTCTTACTAGCTGAAGTTCCTACATGCAGAAAAAGAAAAAGAAAAAGAAAAAAGAGATCACAGTGAAAGATAATAGCCTGCCACTGTGGTATAAGACCATTAGATTGTTGGGAAAATTCCAAGTCAGTCTTGGTTTACCTTGGCTGCAGCAGAAGCCCCATGCTGAGCAGAGACATATCTGATTGACCCATCATCCCTGCTGGAAGCCTCTCCTCTTCTTCTAGCCTTGACTTGTGTGACCTCAAAATAAAGTGCTGATATTTTACAATTCATGACACAAAAGGAAAGGGGAAAAATGAAAGTGGAATATATTATTAGGGATATAATTTGCAAGCACTGTTATCTCTGGATTACTTTTAACTTCTGGAATCAACAGCAGCTTTTATATGTCTACCAACATCAGTGATCAGTGGTCCTCTCTACCCACCACTAGTGACAGGCTTAATGAGGACCTTTAATCCTCCTCTCTCCTACCTCCCTGTCAAATGGCAAAAGGAATGCTGGATCAAGAGCATGCCAGTGTCAGCTTCTTATCCCTATCACCCATATTTTTTCGTTAGATGTCACACATGCAGCCCAAACATATACATCAGTATTCAGAAATAAGCCTTCTCTATTTAGCAGAGCTTACACACATAAATGGGGACGCAGGTGGCGCTGTGGGTTAAACCACAGAGCCTAGGACTTGCCGATCAGAAGGTTGGCGGTTCGAATCCCTGTGACGGGGTGAGCTCCCGTTGCTCGGTCCGTGCTCCTGCCCACCTAGCAGTTTGAAAGCACGTCGAAGTGCAAGTAGATAAATAGGTACTGCTTCGGCGGAAAGGTAAACGGCGTTTCCGTGTGCTGCTCTGGTTCGCCAGAAGCGGCTTAGTCATGCTGGCCACATGACCCGGAAGCTGTACGCCGGCTCCCTCGGCCAATAAAGCGAGATGAGCGCCGCAACCCCAGAGTCGGTCACAACTGGACCTAATGGTCAGCGGTCCCTTTACCTTTACCTTACACACATAAATGTACATAAGATATTGGCCTGAGGCTAAAGTTCTATACATATTTATCTGGGACTAAGTCTCAATTAACTCCATGGGACTTGCCTCTGAGTAACCATGTACACAACTCAATATTGCGCTACTCAATTTTGAAATGGGACAAAGATAAGCAGCCTTTCAAGAATTTAGGACAGGGGTGGGGAAACCAGCCCTCCATACATTCCTCATCTACAACTCCTATCAGCCCCAGCCACCATGGCTAATAGTCATGCCAGATGAGAGTTTTGTAGTCAATTATTGGAAGGCCCAAGCCATTGCTGGTTTAGAGATACTCCTTCCAAATTCAAGGTGGAATTCAGTGCTACTGCTCCTCAGAGAAGACTCATGGTTGTTAATGGACATGACTGAGTTCATTCATTTCAACGGGTCTACTCTGTCTAGGACTTAGTTGACTTCCGCCTGTAGACTCCAGCAGCTCTGTTCAACACATATCCCCATAATACAGTGCACCTCAGTGTGAAGAGAACAGAAAAGATATTGAGGAAGCCAACCAAGTGCAGAAGTGTCTGAATTTTTACCTATCTGCTCATTCCAGTTGGTCACATTGAAAGCAGTGTAGTAAAAGTCAGAAGATCTACATAAAGAAATGGCAAGCAGAGGGGAAATGTCTACAGTCAGGTATGTGGTAGAGTGAGCTTTTTTCAAGTTGAGCCTGGGTGTGTGTGTGTGTGAATAAATCTTATTTAGTTTGAAGCCTATAAATTGAATCTCTCAGCACTCTCAAGGATGGAATTTGAATTCTTATAACCTATCCTTGTAAATGAATATACATAGCTCAGAAACCAGTGAGTGGAATTTGACTCAAGCCTTGTTGCCAGGGGAAAAAGGTCATCTGCCCAAGATTCAAGTACCCAGGCCATTGTGAGCTTCAGTACCACTCCCATGCATGGCTGTGCATTCTCCATGTGTGTTTGCACCTCTGTCCTGATCTGGCATCTGCATAAAATGGATCATCACATTCCAGAGCACATGGTGATTGGCCTGAACTGACTTTTCTTGCCTGCATGTGGCTGGGATTGGGAAGGGTCCTGAGACCTGACAGGAGGCAATGATAAAAGGAACAACTGAACTACACAATGTAACAAAATAATTGCACATTTTGATCATTGGTGGGGAATGTTAGCTAGACCTGACCGCCAATCAATTTCAAAGTTTCCCACATATCCTAATCCAAAGGGTCTCATGTAACCATGTTCAGAATATAACAACAACAACAACAACAATAGTAGTTGATGTAGCAAACCCCCAGGAAAGTTTATAATTCCAGGTTTAAGAGTCTTGCATGCTACAGTTTCTGATATGCACTGCAAAAAGCACACTAAATGGTGACAAATTAGCACCATTAGCATTGATTCAGATTGACATGGTAAACCTGCTGAGCTTTCCCCCTATTTTATCCAAGGATGACTTCTGACTGGATCCAAAGTGAACTTTAGGGAGTGTGTGCAATTTTATTCAATATCATATTTTAATATGATCTTACAGCCATCGTGAGGTTATGCCACCATGCAGGTATCTCTCCAGAGAAGTTTGTGTTCCAATTCAAGTGTGCTCTAACTTCAGTGAAATTCCTTTGGAGGACAGGTTGCAGTTCAAGACTGCTTCAAATACTGCATATATATTTTCAGTTAATTTTGCCCACTGGCAGATAGATTCTTTCTGTGTTGTGCTCGGCATTCAGTTTCCTAACTGGAACCAGAAAACACTGTATGTTGGCTTGCACAAGATGCTCAGTGTGATTGTTTCAGTCTGCTTTTGTGCTTGCCTTTTATTTAGTAGCTGTTGCAAAGAGTGCATTGCTAGGGGGGTTGACAGGTAAGGAAAAATATTTGGACCATTTGCCTTGGCCAAGTACAACAAAAGTGCCAAAATCGATGTGACAAAACTGTCTCTTCAGGTCCCACCATCGAGTCTAAATATTTTATAGACCCTGTGCAGACACACAAGGCAATGTAAAGCACTTCTACTTGATGGCTGTGAATTACGAAGCAACTCCCGGTTTTCCAGAGACCCTAGGTGAGATCTAAGAATGCTTGCCAAAATGTGTCTTGTAAATAAATCAGCTTTATCTACAACCCAAACACTTTAGACAGATGGCCATTTAGAATTCAGCATTTCACTAGGGAGGGGAGAAAAAAGATGAGAGGGAGGGAAAGCGAAGGAAACAAACACAGCATTCGAGCAAAATCTTACGGTGCAGGATATTAATTGTTAAGTGCATCCAATTTTGTTTAGTACAAATACACTGTTGGATTGAAAGTGCCAACTAATTAAAATAAGGAAAATAGATATTCTTAGCTTCAATATTAAAATGTCTGCTAGCACTCCATTAAGGTGATGTTTGATTTATTCATAGTAATGGAAATGATTAATGAACAACATTTGAGTGTTTATTATAGAGCAGGCCCATATGCAGAAGTGGATGCCGACCAGATGATAATATAAAATGCATTACACAGACTGACACTCCTGCAGGTATCTTATGAGATTAATGGCTTTCATAACCATATTTTGCTGGGACAAAAGGCAATGCTAGATATACTACCCAAGATAGACATACCGCCTAACAGAAGGATAATTGACATGTGCATGATCACCCATTCATTTCTCTTTCCTTGGAATTTACTCTGAACTTCAGGAAATTCATTCGGGGCTTGTCCAGCTTCCACTTTTCCCACTGCTTCCCCCTGGGAAAACCCAATTTTTACTGTTGAACTGGAGCAAATGTCAATCAGGTTTTCCACGGACTGACATTTGCTCAGATTCAATGCTAAGGAGTAGGTTTTTCTGGGGAAAGCAGTGGGCCAGACCTCTTGGACCTGTGCTTAGAAGGCATGGGACAAGCAGAAGACTGCTCAGACTTGTGCTTTCTGAGCAAAGCACAAGTGGAAGTGGAAATGAGCCCTCGTTCATGTTCCATCATCTCATTTATACAGTGGTACCTCGCAAGACGAATGCCTCGCAAGACAAAAAACTCGCTAGACGAAAGGTTTTTCCGTTTTCGATTTGCCTTGCAAGACGAATTTCCCTATGGGCTTGTTTCGCAAGACGAAAACGTCTCGCGACTTTGTTTCCTTTGTCTAAAAACAAAGACATGTTTTGTTTATAAAGTTAATTTATTTTCCCTTCAGTTTTTGAACTGCTCTTTACAGTATGTGTGACTTTAAAGAGCAGTTAATAAACTGTTGTTGTACCAAATTTGGCTTTGTTTGGACTTTTTTTGACCATAGGAACGCATTAATTGATTTTCAATGCATTCCTATGGGATTTCGTGATTCGCAAGACGAAAAATTTGCTAGACGACAAAACTTGCGGAGCGAATTAATTTCGTCTTGCGGGCCACCACTGTACTTGTTAACGGCCAGAAGCTGATGCATAAAGTGACACAAGCATGCTCCTCTGGCTTGAACTGGAGTTGGTTTCATCTCTCTGCTCTCTCAAAAGGCTTCTATATTGGACATTTGGCCTATTACCTTTTGTGGTTAGGAGTGGTGTGCCTTATAAAGCAGCTCCTCCCACTGACCTGCTCTCTTCAGCTTAGTGCGGCAACCCATTAACCTATCCCTTGCAATGAAGCAATTCCGCAAGCAATGGAGCAATCCATAATCTGCAAATGGAAGAAGAAGAAGAAGAGTTTGGATTTGATATCCTGCTTTATCACTACCTGAAAGAGTCTCAAAGCAGCTAACAATCTCTTTCCCTTCCTCCCCCGCAACAAACACTCTGTGAGGTGAGTGGGGCTGAGAGACTTCAAAGAAGTGTGACTGGCCCAAGGTCATCCATCAGCTGCATGTGGAGGAGCAGAGACGTGAACCCGGTTCACCAGATTACGAGTCTACCGCTCTTAACCACTACACCACACTGACTCTCAAAAGGGGACCAAGTACCTTTTTCTACCTTCTCTATACTCACCTATTCCTGTAATCTTGTCATATTTTTTGGTCACAGTTGGCTAGCAGGCAGTCTGGACAGATGGGGAATAGAATAGATTGCCCTAGTGAGCACCCTGAGGTATCTGAATAGAGAAGGATTTTTTTTCTAACCTACTTTGCAATTTCTCAAGACATTGGTAAGGGGAGTATCCATGAGGCCTGGATGCTTCATTCTTCTGAATGTTGGATGGGGGTAAGTAGGACAATCAGTAGGCTCACCTTTGGGTGAATGAACTGGGAAAGACATGAACTAATTCATTTCCTGACGTCACCCACAAAGGCAGTTTAGGATAAATTACCCCCAGCCTCCCACAGCTAAGCTTCCCATTTCAACTGAATTAATCAGCCCTGGTTGCTTGCTTTGCTATGAAGCTGTGACTCTTCACCTTATTATTTGACTCTTATCCTCCTTCATGTGCAGGGACAATCAAAAGGCATTCTATCCAAGGAGACATGAGGATTTTATAAGTGGTGTTAGTTCTCTGATGCCTCATTCACATATGCAAATCATCATTTGGTGTAGCAATCAAGCGATGAACATGAATGTGTGAATCAGCCCTTGAGGAATGTAGGCTGAATGAGTGGCTTGAGAAACTGAAGCATTGTTTGTGAGATGATACAAAGAAGTTCTATCAGAAGTGATAGTGCACTCTCACATCCTTGCTGCTGCGGTTGTCAGGCGAAAAGAATGCATTTATGAACCAATGCACATTTTGAATGTATTTGTTATTTAATCACACTTTCTTAAATAACTACAGTGAAATGTTTCTTTCACACAAATTTAAGAGCTTCCATTACACTGGCCACTCTGTAGTTTCAGCCAGAATAGCATGGAACAGCTTCTTCGTTCTCCCACTTTTAAATGACTAAATGAACGTTGCAGAACATTTTGAAAGTAAGCAGAGATCAGCACCTATTCTTAGTTATGTTAATTTCAAATGGAGCTTTCATCCAATGGATTGATGCCTGCAGTGAGGATAATAAGGAATCTTGGCTTTTGCTTCAAAATACTGCACACAGTGGGAACAATATTGTGGTCAAATGCTATCTATCCTGAGTTGAGTCATTGTTTACCATAAGCGCATGAGAAATCTATTCTTCCTCTAGGAAGAACAAAATAGCAAAACAGAAATGCATAAAGCCCTGCCTAATAAACCCAACTCACATATCTTCCTTACTATACATAATGGGATGGATTGAGATGAGGTCAGTCATACAGCAGACCCAGTGAAATCAATGAGACTTAAGTGAATCCAACCCACTATCTTAAATTATTGAAGCAGATCTTAATATTTTCAACAGGATTTAAAGATATAATGTAATGATGCATATCTATAAAAGTAAAAGTCAACAGGCTCCTGCCAATTATTTGCAAACACATAAAATTGCAGTACAGTAGATGTAATTATTACTCATATTTTAAAATGGTTCAGTATTTTCTCCGCTCGATTTACAAATGATGCAGTTGTTTTGAGACCTGTTGTTTTGATTGTTATGCTGTTTTAGTGGGCTTGTTTATCATATACTTTAATTATGGATGTTTTAATGTTCTGATGTAGTTTTACTATACATTTTAATTATGGGTAGCTTTATTTTTAGAATTGGTTTTATTCTTGTTATTTTGCTGCCAGCCCTTATTTGTTTGTGAAGCATCTTGGTATTTGTTCTTGAAAGGAAAGGTGGTGTGTATGTGTACTACTACTACTATCTCTTCCCTTTACTAGTGATACTCTGCAGAAATGGGAACATATTCATACAAAAATGGCCTGTAGCTGGTCTACCAAATCTTCTCCTATGAAAGGTATACCTCTAGGCATGTGTGAATGCTCCCTGGAGTTATTATTTTTTCTACTATTACGATCTCTTCTGTTTAAATTCCTCAGATGCTTGGCCTTAGGAGGTAATGGCCTTTCCTACATTTTACTACAGTGACACTCCAGGGTGTGTAAATATGTAATTGCATCAGGGATATAGACCATCTTAAACACAGAGTCTTAAGAATGTGCTCTTTTCAAGACAGCATATTAAAAAAGAAAGCAAGGTTGGTGTGGAGACAACGAGGAAATCCATAGAGCATGGTCCTATATATGTTTGGCCAGAAGTAAAATCGTACAGGTGTACTTAGAATTGTAACTAGAGATAACTCTTATTATTGTTGTTTGTTGTTGTTGTTGTTTTAAAAAACAACAACAATATTATGACACAAAATTAAAAAATGGAAATCAGAGGGTCATTTGGGGAACAATCTGACAGTGTGGGGCTGTGTGAGCTCACAAGCCTGGTAGAAAATGCTTTGCTACCTGCCTAAAGGATGCAGGCCTTGTGATTTCCCTGTCAAAAATAATATAGGCCCATAGATTGCAGCAAAATACTGGGCTTTGCCCAGTATATTCTCTGTGTGAGGTGCTCATGGGAAAAAGCTGTCCCATGAGCCCTTGCTGAAGAGGGGAGGGGAAGCTTATATAAGGCTGCTTACCCTGGAGCTCACAGCCATTTTGCTTTGAGAGCTTCCCGCCCTTCCACCCTTGGGTTAGAGCCTTCATTGAGCAATTTTGGGTCACTGGAAAGGATTTCTCTCTTCCAACCTAATTAGCACATGCTTGGGGTTTTGTTTTTTGTCTTTCCCTCAGTGAAATTATGGATTTCCTTTGTTAGGCAGAAGAACACTGTATGAGGGTGGAAATGGCAGTGGTCAGGATCAACATAGTATAGGGGGGCTCCTATAAGGAGCCTGAGGGGAGGATTGACCATGGCAAACCCAAGTGTGGATTCTGTATCTGCCTGCTTGGTTTCCCAGTGAGACCTTGCTTGCTTGGCTTGCACTACTGCAAGATTCAGCAATGGCTGACAATGGATCCAAACCCATTGGATCTATTCCATCAACATGGGCTTGTGGAATGATTAACTGATCCTGGGAACCAATGCCATGTCAACCCTTGCCCTGCCTGCTGCTGTCAATAAAGATTTGGCCTGATTTTATCCCATCACCGTTGTATAGTCTGGTTATTTTGCTGCTCTCATCGGTCAGATAATGCACCTGCCTGGGCAATAAGCTTACACTGATTCACATATGATTATTTCCCTACATTAATGTCATCTCTGAAGATGCAAAACAATGCAAACCACATATATGTCACCATGTGAGATGAATGTCCAAATGTCAGGGGTGGGGCAACAATGACCCTCCAGATGTTTCTGGACTACAACTTCTTCCATCCCCTCGACCACTGACCATGCTTGGTGGGGCTGATGGAAGCTGGAGTGTTGCAAGATCTGGAGAAGCATAGGTTAGCTACCCTTTCATGAATGTTGTAACTTTTCCAGTAGAACAATTTTCTTCAGCTTGCTCAGATGAAACACAGTGTAGGACAGTCTCCCTCTGGGGCTGCCTTCTGTCAAAAGCCACTATGCTGCCACGTTTACAGATACAAATGCATCTTTTTATAACAGCATCCTTCCCTCATTTCCAAGTTACTACTATATTTGGGTCTTTCAAGTGCATTCCCAAAGGATCTTCATGGTATCTTTTAATCTCTAAGCCACTCAAGGCAAAGATGTTTTCTTTGTTTGTATCTCTTTACCCTAACAACACTATTAGTGCTTTGATAATATCCTTGAATTTCATTACTGGATTCTCCACTCCTTCTTCCATGTAATTTAATTACAATTTTAAATAAGACCAGCTTTTACACTGATCCCTGTGGTTATCCCAATTTCCCAAGATAACTCCATACATTGCTGTTCTTCATTAACCTTTATTGATTGTTGTGCAGTGGGCTTCACTCCTCTTAACACTGATCTTAAACAAGCTAATTTAAATTTTGACTTTCAAGTAAGATTTAGTGAGGCAGGACCAAGAGCTTTGTGAAAAAGCAAGGATAGTAGACCCACAGAACAGTGGCTGTGAGCCATTGATTTTTCTAGTTAAACATTTTAAATGTGAATCTAATGACAAAACCATGGTGTCTATTATTTAGCCTTAAATCAGGAGTGGAGAACCTCTTTCAAGGCAAGGGTCATGTTCCCTTCTAAACAACATTCTGAGAGTTTCACCCCATTGTGGGCAGGGCAAGAGGTAAAATGGACGGAGCAACGAATATTAGTTTTAGATTTGAATTGTAAGCTCATTTCTAAACACCCATATCTCCATATCTTCCAGAGGTATTACTAGAGTTCAAGGACAAATTGCAGACAGGCAAAAAACACTCAAGGTGCTAAGCAGAGCCAGTGGCGGTATGGCCTGGGGAAAGAGGTTGTCTTCTGGAGAGAGTTCTGAGAGACAGATATAGAATGCACCCAAGGAGTCACTTTTTAAAAACTCTTGTTTGTTCAAGGAAGCAATCATCCCTGATGGAGCGTGTTCAGTGGTTAGTGAGTGACTCCAACGTGTTAGTGACTCATAAAATGGCCCTTTTCATTTGGGCAGCTTGGAAGATCAGAAAGAAGGAACTGTAAGGGGAATTCTGAGGTCTAAATCGGAAATACACTTTGTATAGTAGTGAAGGCCCCCTGGTTATAGCCACGAGACATTGATGGTTCTGTTTGTTTTAGTTGATGCCTTGATTTATATTTTGTGCCTGAAATTGTTTGTGTTTCTTTTTTGGTCATGACCTTCGGCTAGTACAATAAACTGATTAATTGACTGAAAAGACTGGAGGGCAGTGTTCCACTCCTGGACCTGAGGTTTCTCACCCTTGCCATAGATAATGTAATCTTTCCTCCCCAGTTATAAAAGAGCTGCATGTTTCGTGTCCTGAATATTGGTTTGGTGTTACCATTTTTATCTGATTGGGTCCTAGCTGCCACCCAGGTTGTTGGTCAGACTGAACTCTTGTTCTTCATCTTGCTGTGCCATTCTACTTGTCATTCAGCACACCTTACTTTTACACCCATAGCTGAATTCACTTGCAATAGTGAATTGGTTCTTCTATTGAAATGAAAAATGTAGCCTCTCCGCACAGAAGTTCCCTATCCACAACTGAACACACATGACACAAATCTCTGGACTGGAGTAACAACATTCCATTGTGCCTTATTCCTACAGCAGGGATCTCTCCCCACCACACGATGTTGTTGGATTACAGCTCCCATAATTCTTGACCCTTGGCTATGGTGACTGAGACTGAAGCTGGTGGGACTTGACAGCCTGGAGGTCCATGGGTTTTCCAATCTCAGCCATATGGGGGGAATTTCCTCATGCAAATAAAATAAATGTGTCCCATGTTCTTGAACTACAAGTGAATAGGGAGGCAAAGTGTATGAGATTAGTTGTACAATTTTGTATACAGTTTCTGATGCAAAAACTGTAACTGTAACTAGGTTCCAGACATGCTGATTAATGGGTCTACTCTGAGCAGGGCTAGCATTGGACGCAACCCAGGGAGAACTCTGTTATTCAATATGTTTGCAACATATTGGGCACATGTCTCCTGAATGACTTCACTTTGGAGGGACATTGTAATTGTGAGTGATAAACCTGTTCCTGCATGAGAAACCAAATTCATTTATAGGAAAAAACCAACCTTTGGCCCATAAATATTCCTTATGTGTAACAGTTTAGACTATTCAGTGAATCTTCTAAAAGATTACCAGAAAACATATTGAGACAAAAATTCAATTGAGTGCTTTATCAGCTCTTAGAGTCAAAAAAGAATGACTAGGAAAAGAAAATACCTTTAAAGAAAAATTGTGATAACAATAAAATAGCCAGAGTGCATATTTTCATTTGGTATCCGGAGCCTATTTAAAATATAGTACAGTTTCATCAGCTTTCTTATCCCCCCTTTTACTGCCTTGTGTTGCTCAATTATCAAAAGAGATTTAAAGCTTTCCTTTAAAATTATACTGTAATGTGTCTATACAACAGAGAAGACTAACATAAGGATTAACATATATCAGTGTAAAATGTTGACAGTCAGTTTGTAAATGCATATGTTACCAAGGGCCACCATGGATTTAAAGTTTTAAAGACATTAACAGAATGAAAGAAAATGCTCATCTGAGCTGACCAGGTTGTTTGCCTGTTTGTTTGTTTGTTTGTTTGTTTGTTTGTTTGTTTAACATGCTGCCCTTCATCAGAAGATCAAGGGTGGTTTGAAATATAAACTAGAAGCAGCTCATTTTCATTCCTCCTGGTCATTAATCATGTTTTTGTAACTGTAATATTATTTCAAATTATAGATGGCAAGACATCTTGGACATACTAAGCTTACAGAAAAGAAGAGCTAAGAGTTATCAAAATAAATAAATAAAGAGAGAGAGAGAAAAAGAGAGAGAGAGAAAGAGAGAGAGAGAGAGCGAGAGAGAGAGTTAAAAAAAATACTGCACTATCATTAATTATCCTCACCGAATTACTCTCAAATTCACTCTGACCTCTCTTCCTCCTCCCCAATGGTTTAGCAGAGGTTAAAAAGAAATGAGTCAATGCTGTGTACTCTTGTGAGTTTTGTTGACTCTCTTTTAAATGCTCATAAATGCCATCATCAATATCTCTGTACTGTAGGTTGGGCTGATGAGTTCAGGGTTGCGCTATTCAGACTGCCTGCAGGGGACTTAGCCAAAGGAGAAGTGGCGTCCCTGCATTGTAGCCCAGTGTTGTTATTCAGACACCTGGCATTTTTCTCTTGTCCTTTTGTTTGCCTGCTCGTAAGAGTTTTTACTTTTCTTTAAACAAAAAATACAATGATGAAATAAAACAGACAGTTACATCTTGTAATTACTGACAGAAGTTAAATACATCTTCCTCTTTATGTGTAGATAGGAGCAGTGCTTTTTTTCTAAAAAAAAAATGTTTAGGAGTATTCTCATTTTCCTACTCATATTGGAATACTGCTCCTCAATAAGACCAAACTTAGATTCACAAAATGTTTAGGAGTATATGTACCCCTGCGTCCACCCAGGGAGAAAAAAAACCAGATAGGCATATATGTTCCACTGGCAACATGGATATTTTCATGTTTGCTTTATCATACTATTACAGTTTGTATGTAGCAGTCTATTCTCTATAATCTGTGGAAAGGTTTTGATATCCCCACCCCCCTGATAAATTCTTCTGCCACCCCAATTTCTCTGCCCACAAAGATGGTGGAGAAGTTAATGAGGCCATTTCACCACAGCTCTTTTTTTTAAAGTGTGAAAATACAGTCTGTGTGGGTTGGGACTATGAAGCTGATCACAGCAACAGAGCTGGGGAAGGTGGTGAGTAATGGCTTTGCTTTCCTAGCCACAGGGGAAAAATTGGTGTACATTTGTTGGAGGAAACCGTTTTAATTGCAAAAATAGTCTAATGGGAGAATGTTGTCACTGTGCCACTACTGCAGTCAACTTTACAGTCCCCAACTGAATTTCTCTTAAACAAGATGGAACAAATAACCATATGCAGTTTGAGCATCAGGGTTGCTAAACAGTTTAAAAATGTGTCATTAGCCATCATTAACAACACCCCCCCCCCAAAAAAAAAACCTACCACACACACACAAACCCACTCTTGTCATTTTCTTTTAATGGCTGATTTGGATTTCCAGCCAAAAACATGCTGTTCAAAACATACCTCAAGTCCAGCCTAAATTCAGCACTGAATTGCATAAAGAAGCCTTATTTTCCACTATAGGTGTGTTGCACTTTTAAATGTGCATTTCCTTCCAGAAAATCAGAGTAAAAATAATTAGTGGTATATGCAAATTAGGTTGTGTATTGAAGGAGTAGGAATATGGGAATCCTATTCAAACCGCAGGGAAAATGTATGGGAATAGTGACTTCTCACTTCCATAGGCTCCCCTTGTTTGTCATGAAAATGCTCTTACTTCAGGGTGATGACTTTGGAGTGACAGCCTTTGAGAAACAACCTGTAGCTGAGTAATCCTATGTCAGTGTAGTTAGAATTGAATCTCACTAAATTCAGAGCTGTTTATAGGATTCAAACTTGATCCTATAAATGATTATATGATTGTAATCTTGATCTTCCTGTGTGAAAAAGTCCTTTACGCCCCACCTCCTCAAAGTAAGTCTCACTTAAGTCACTGGAACTTTTTCTCAGACTCTCCAAGGTTCTGCCCAGTGGTGACTCACCTCAGGCAGCCTTCATGCCTTGACTGAACCTATTTACTACCCACCTTGATCCTGCACTCACCTCTCAATATGTGAAATCTCAGGACTCTCCCTGGCCCTGCAGCCCCCACCCAAGGGAAGATGGGGCACAAATCAGCATCCCAAGCACCTTCACACACATTACTGCCCTCTCAGTTTGCAAATAAAATGAACCAAATGTCTTTCTGTGGGGGGGGGTGTCTCCTTGCATTCATTTGAACACAAGTAGGATGTTTTCTGCTGCTTAATCTTTTCAATTCTAGTGCTGTCCTCAAGCTGTTTACCCCCTTACAAGATGTGCATAGCTTTACTGCATCTTTCTATCCATATTGGGGGGGGGGACAATTTTGAGCTGACAAATGAGAAGAGAAAAAGTTAAACTGGCCCTACTGTCCCCTCTTATTCTGCTCAGGTACAGAATGTCTCAGCCTAACTTTGAGTTTTTTTCTTTAAAAAGAAACGGAAAAAGCACCATGGAGCTCCATTTAATATGTAGCTTGAGCTTCAGAGAAAAGGTTTTTAACCAGAGACTGGTTTGTCACCTTCCCTGAAGCCTTAACTCGGCATCTCAAAACTGGGCCACACATAATCACCAAAATTCTGGGTCATGTTCCTTTTAATGCCTCTTTATGCTTTCTTGTCTAACATTCAGACTGATCTACAGGAGAATAAGAATTTTGTGAACATGTTAACTGCTAACAATAATGTAGCTAGAAAGGTCTGCAGACTTTTTATCAGGCCTTGGAGTTTTTCTTCCCGATGTCATCCTGAATGCAGATAACAACTGTATGATTCCCCCACCTCCAGTCTATAGCATAGAATTGTTTTTTAACATGCATTTGTCTGAGATCTTCTGATGTCAAAATATTTCTTAAACCATGTGCCATAATCATAGCATTTTCTAAAGGCTTGGTGGTTAAATCAAGGGTTTTTGTGATTGTTAATTTTGCAAATTTAGCTTGCTTTTAATTCCTTTAAGCAGCCATGTTTACTCTATTACTTGGTGGAAGGAAGATTTATGTTTGCTTTCATCACAACAGAAAAGATAAATCAATACAGGTAATAAATCTTTAAATGCTTTTTAACCTTACATGCTCTTTATAGGTTGAGAGATAATCAATAGCTATGACAGAAAAACTGCATACGATTCATCTTTCAGGACTGCTTGCCTTTTATGACACAATGCCAATAGTTCAGAATGTAAATGTCATGATCAGTTTTCCTTCCTCCTGAAAAAAACAAGCAGTCTCCATAAGCTAGAGGGGTTATTATTCCTTATAAATACCTTTCAAGGTAAAATTGCCACTTGATAGATGTTTGCATTTGGTTAGGTGCTCTGTCAAATTGGACAATCTAATTACCCAATTAGGACTTGCTGCTTAGTGCAGAATAGTTTTGACTGCATGTCTGGCAAACAATTATGACCTCTCTTGACTATATTCTCTCATTGTTGATTCATTAATGTGAATGTGTGTCCAAGAAGATTTTTGTAGCCAAGTATTTGGTATGCTATGAGGTATTTTTTCTTCTAAGTAGCAAAACTTAATTTCATCAGGTTGAATTGCTGTTAAAATAAGCATCTGATGTGGATTATGATTATTATTGTTGTTATATGCTTTTGTTAGCCATTTCATTGTTTAAAGCCTCAAAGTTACTTAACAACAATAAAATATGAACAGATAAATAAATTACCGTAAAAGCCTTTAAGCAAAAGGACATCATACAATACAAAATTTCTAACATGTTCTTGCAACAATAAAATAATAATAAGGAAAAGTCTTGCCCTAATCTCTAAAAGTTGAGTGCCTCAGTAGAGGCTAATTTAGCCACCAAAGTCTGAATGACTAAAAATGGTCTGGGAACAAGATCCATTGGGATGAGGAGATTTGGATCCAGTAGATCTCCCGCTGAATTGGGAGGTTCTTCCTTAATCCAAAACTTGACCAGAAATATGCCAGCATATATTACCAATTCTGATTTATCCAGGACCTCGCTGGCTAAACTAAGCTGAGCCGATTTTAGCCTAGGATAAGTCCTGAAAAGGAGGCTTGGGGGGGGGGGCATGGCATAGTGGGAACAGAGAGGCAGGACAGGCTGGATCCTAAGTCATGTGACCTGATAACATTGTGTAAATCAAACAAGAAAAAAGGGAGGTGTAACTCCCTGGTGCTGGAGGACACTCTTGAGAGTCCCATGGACTGCAAGAAGAATAAACCTATCCATTCTTAAGGAAATTAGCCCTGGGTGCTCACTGGAAGGACAGAAGCTGAGGCTCCAATATTTTGGCCACCTCATGGGAAGAGAAGACTCCCTGGAAAAGACCCTGATGCTGGGAAAGATGGAGGGCACAAGGAGAAGGGGACAGCAGAGGACAAGATGGTTGGACAGTGTTCTTGAAGCTACTAACATGAGTTTGACCAAACTGTGGTAAAGGGAAGTCCTCTCTCTGCACAGCATTGCTTCTTTTCTCTTGCTTCCTTTCTCTTGCATTCTGAGAAGTCTTGCTTGTAGGCTTTTCTCTGCTTTTGCACACACTGTACGAACCTGCTCTTCATGCCTAGCTGACCACATCTACAGAACTTGATTGTTATATTGTTTCATGTTATGATCAATCATTAGTAATTGTTTGTGCCATATTAATCTCTAGTTACAATTTAATTAGGAGGCTTCATGCCTGTCTAGTTCTAGCTCCGATTCTCAGCCTTTAATGTATCAGTGATAAATGATCATATGTAAATCCCACCTCTCACATGTAATCCCCGCCTTGTAACCAATCAGCCACAGGCCCACCTGTGGCAATGCTTGCAATGTTCAATAAAAGAGGCTCCCAGGGCCCGCCCTGACAGACGCCTCATGTTGCACCTGCCTCTCTCGTCTCCCGTGATTTTTCATTCCTACACTGTGGGAGGCAGTGGAAGACAGGAGTGCCTGGCATGCTCTGGTCCATGGGGTCCCAAAGAGCTGGACATGACTAAATGACTAAAAAACAACAACAACTCAAACCCTATTTTAAAGGCTTGCTTTCCCTCAGCTGGGCTTAGGTCAGCTGAGTCAGTTGTGGTCATGCTACTGAACTGAGTTGGGATCTGGAATAACTTTACACCCACTTAACATATACAGTACTAGCCGATTTTGTACTGGCTTTTTGTGTATAGAATTGCTTCCTAAGCCAATGTTATTAAACTGAACTAATTCATTTCAGGAATTGGAAAAAGGGACACTATGGCAGAAGCTTTATGTGATAAGGCAAGGACTGGCATGGGTGAGTAATTTTGATCATTTGACTGATACTATTTCAACATTTAATTGGGGCTAACAATGTGCTATAACTTGATCACAGGGCTTAGCATCCAAATGAGAAAGAGAAAATTAAAGGGATAGTCTCAGGGATTGGGAAATAAGGAACTAGGATGAAGTAGGCAATGGTATTAATTAACAGCAGAATAGAGAAACTGTTATTACTGCCCAAATCTTCGTGGCATAGTTTTTTGTTTTGTTTTTTTAAAAAGATTTTAAAACCTGACAGTTAGCTGGCAGACAGGAAGGGGAAATTTAGTTGAGTTCTTTCTGAGATTATCTTCCTCAGTGCTCTGGGGGAATACCTATGTGCAGAAAATTAAATGAAGCTACGTTATAGGAGAGATAGTTTTGCATGCTCTCTAGGGCTGGGTGATTCTTTCCATTTCAGTTTTTCTCATATTCTCATTTTCACCCTAATACAGTGCTTCTTCAGTTTGCATTTTTAAGGGGAAAAAAGTTCTCACAAATGTTTCTAAGCATTCTGAGCATATTCTAATAACACACATTGTGGTATGCAATTTCCCCTAACAGAATGCACGTTTGCATGTTCCTTTCGTGGACACGTGATTTTTTAAATGCACACATTCCTTACTATACACATTTTTATTCAGATTTCTTGGTTGAAGAATTGCATTACAATTTGGGGAAGTGCAAATTTTGAAGGATGGCTGCGTTTCAGTTTGCATATTATTTTGGGGACTGTGAATCCCTATTCACATTCCTACCTCCCTATTCCTGTCTTGTATTCTTAAAGGAGCTTTTACACAGGCCTCATTTATTTATTGAAGAGAATAAGGGGCCCAAACAAAATGAATCTCAGTAGGGTCACATGTAAAGTTATTCACTTAGGCAGGAATAATCAGATACACAAATGTAGGATAGGAGATGCCTGACTTTACAGCAGTCCATGGGAAGAGGATCTAGAGGTCTTAACAACTACAAGCTTAGTACAAGTCACAAGCAGGATCTGAACAAGCATGCTCTCTCCTCCTGTGGTTTCCAACACCTGATATTCAGAAGTCTTATGGTCTCCAACTGTGGAAGCAGAATATCGCCTTCATGGCTTATAACCATCAACAGCACTTACTATCCATCTGTCTCTTTCTCTGTTTTATAGCCATCCAACATGGTGACCATCATTCCCTCCTGTGGAAGTGAGTTCCAAAGTTCAGCTATGCACTGTGTGAATAATTACTTTCTTTTCTTTATCCTGAATCTTCAAGCATTCTTCTTCATGGGTTGTCCACAACTTTGAGAGTCACGAGAGTAAGAGAGAAACTTTCCTCTTTCCACTTTATCCATGCTGTGCCTAATGTTATAAACTTCTATAAGTCTTGCTCACCTTTTCACTAAAGTCCCAAATGCTGAAACTTTTCTTCATAGGTGAGCTGCTCTGCCCCCTTGATCACTTTGGTTTCTCTTTTCTGAACCCATTTAAGGATTTATAAATTGCTGTGCATTTAGAGAGGCATTCAAAAGCAGAATATAAACCACAATATAATATAACATAAAAACTAATATGAATGATAAACTTCCCAGATAAATCAGACTAATAAACAAAGGGAGAACATCTATGCCAAAGACTGCACAATCTGTTTCTTATAGGAAAGCCCCTTTAAGCACAGAAGGTCTGGTTGTGTCCCTTAAGGTGATATGCTTCAAAGGATAGTTGACCCAAGGTCAAATCTCGAATCAATCTGTTGTTACTTTATTTCTTCCTAGGATGTTTTCTAATGCGGCTGACTAAGTTGCAGATAGCAAAAATGTCACTCGTTCCTTAAGTATAATACTTCTATTTTAAGATAATAGCATATATATTTTTTATTTTAACACATATTTAAGAAAAAATAAAAGGGGCACATGAAGAGTTCCAGGTTGGTATTTTCTGTCAAAAACAAGACCAAAATCACCACAGCAAACCATCAAACATAACCTGCATTCAGCTAGAGCAAAACATGATTCAGTGGTGTGAACATTTAATTGCTTGGTATCCTCAATTTGTTTCCTTCCTTCTGCTATAAGCTTCTGAGAGGTCAATTGGCTTTTCTACTTTGTAGAACTCTTAGGCTCAATATCTTGGGAGTTATGGTTCCTTCTCTAAAGTGGAAGTGCAGGTGTTTATGGCTGTGAATAGAGCTGAAAAGGAGGACCTTAGGTCAAACTACACTTAAGGTATAATATGCATCTATATTTCTTATTTTCTTAAAAAATAATAATCACAGTCATATGGGTGGGTGGGGAATTATTATTCGGATCACAACATGGCAGAGAAATAAGTCCTGGAAAGACTAACCATGCTCATGCATTTAACATTCTCTTTTGCTCAGACATTGCAAGGAAGAGATTGGAAATATCCACTTCCCTTTTCAAGCTAGTCACTATAGGACAAAGTAGATAATGTAAACTTTGTTTTAAAAAACCCCCAACAACCCAGAATCAAACTATTGTTTAGGATCCCTTTAAGAAAAGCAAATCTTAGTTCGCTTTAAACAAGCTAGAGTTCTCAATTTGGTTATAAAAACCTCTGGTGAGTTTAAATCAGGAAGGCTATGCTTCCAAAATCCTCCTGGCCACACTGGGGATTGTACAAGTCCAAGGTTTACAGGGGATCATTTCTGTAAGAATGACCAACTTTGATTTAATTAGTCTGAACTGGACCATAATGACACAAGGCTATGCATTCATTTCAGACCAAATGAAAACTGAATAGATCCTGTATGGGTAAATTTTAATTCATTATCCCTTGAAATACATGACCCTTGAAAGGAGAAATGATACAATTCAATGAACAGATTCAATGCTGTTTCATTGTAATTAGCAATACATTGGCATGAATTGTAGTGCGGTGTCCTGAATAAACAAAGTCCATGGGAGCCATTTGGAACAGACAACATACCTAAGCAGATAAATTAAGCAGAATATCACAGGGCAGACAGAGTCCCAACTGGGAGCCAGATCCCAGAGCTGAATAGTTAACAAACAAGGCCAGTCAGAGACAATGCTTTCAGGACCCTGGACAGGACCCTGTGAGCTGATCACTTTGTTCCAAGTTGAGTAAACTGCTAACATGTAGGGTGTGTGAACCTTGGACCAGTGTGCTAGCACTGCTTGCTTCTTCTTGGGCAGTGGTTTTTGCTGCATTCCATGACTTTGAGGGGAAACTGCTGGAGTGGGTTGCCTTCTTTACTTATGGAACTGTCTTGCATGTTTTAGAACCCATGAAAAACAGGAACCTCTCCATTTTGGAAGGTTGACTTCCAACTCATAGAGGGTGGCAGGATTTGGCAAAAGTGGTAGAGCTAATGTGCTAGTCCCCATGTCTCCCCTTGCAGGTTTACCTAATTTGGAATAAGAATGCCTAAAGAGGAATAGAGTCTCAGAACTAACCAACATATTTATATAGTTAGATTAGGGCCTACTGCCATAGCTAAGGAATGGAGAGCCTTAAAAGAGAAACCCCCAGGCCATGAAGCTGAGGACTCCATCACCTCCCTACCTGTCACTTTGCTCACATTGGTGGAAAGGAATGGGAACTCCTGAATATCTAGCAGGAAAGGTGTGCATCCTCCATGGAGTCCCATTCAAGGATGCTATTTCTGGGACTCCTGGTATAAGGGTCTTGGGTTGCAGGGGAAACCCGGCTCCCAGGTTCAGATTCATTATCATGACTTGTGCCCAATGCCTACATCTCTAGTGCTGGTTCACCCAACCTGCTTCATTCTTCCCTATCTGTGTCAGTACTCCGGTGTTTGAGAACCAGGTCAAGACAGATGTATCCCAAAGAGCTAATTTGAAAACTGCTAACATTCCAACTGTAATGAAGCAAAGGAAATTTAATAAGACAATAAAGAGAAGACACTGTTGAGGCATACGCTCAATGCCGCCACACAGTTCTTGTTTATGGGTATCTCATTCAAGCAGGAAATGCAGGGTGGCAAAGAGGTTTATTCAGTCAATTATTGTTTGCCATGTCTGAGGCAACACAGCATCTGGCAAACTAATTCACATATTAACAAATCTATTATACTATTTAAGGCCTGTGGGGATTGCTTTCTGTTTCTAATTGTGTTACAATGTCCAGCAATGGTGGCTTCCAGCAAATGATTAGCTACAGGGTGTTTTATTGGAAATTGATGTAGCAATGCTATATTTCATCAGCACAACAGATTCCATGAACTCGGAAGGATAAATGATGCACAGGGGTCTCATTGGATAGGTGATCAATACTGAGCTGTCTGTCTACATGAGAATTTTATAGCCCTTTCTTCTAAATTTTCTTTTTGAAGGGCTTTGACCATTTCCCTACCTCAGCAGGGAATCTCAGTATGGGGCTTAGAAAGCAATAGGGTGGTTTTAAGTTTTCTAAAGGAGCTTGGAGATAAATAAAAAAAGTTCAATGCAATTCTTCATGAAAAAGGTTAACATTTCAATTTGCAATATCAATTCATTGTGTTTATTTGCATTGGAGACATGTTTTCCTGCACGCTCCACCCTGTCAGCATTAATATTTTTCTGTTACTGTCTATAGATTGACCTGAGCAAACGAGGTATCAGTATCAGAATAAATATGGAAAATAATATATTCTTTCTAACTCCCTATCAAATGATCCTAATTATTGAAAAACTGAAACACTGCTATTTCTAGAAAAACATACATACAATTAAATCACAGCTACATTTTCTGTTTATCCAGGATAGTTCTTTTGGATCTGTAATTAATTGTCATTATAATTTTCTAATGAAAAGTTCTATATGAGTCATTCTTTTTTAGATAGTTTTTAAATCTGAAGATAGATAGATATTCTGAAAAATTATAGCAAAATATTAAATTAGCAGATCAATAGCATAACCCAATCCATCCAGTGAGTCCTCAAAACAAAACAAAATGTGCTCTGAAATTTTCATTTGTGTTCAGTCATTCCCTGTGGTCAGTCATCCATTTTATTCAGTTCAGTCATCCATTTTGTTCTGCAAATGCCCTTCAGAGATTTGCCTGGAAGAGGACTTCCTGTTGGGAGTATTCAGATAATTTAAACCTAGCAAGTATGAGCTTCACTGCAGATGTTTGTCCCAGCATTCATTTAAAAGTGATGAGGTCTACAACGGTTGTTTTTACTTTTTCTGGTGGCGTTGCATTATTATCTAAATGTTACTATTCAATAGCATAACCAGAAATTGTTTTCAACTGATTAACTGACCATATTACAAGCAATCTAAAGCTGCATAAACTTGAGAAACGGTTATCCCTTGCTGTTTCCTACTGCTTGTAGATTTGAAGAAAAGGTGTGTAAAACTGGTCAAGGTATGCAATGAACTTCTGCAATGTCCTCCCTTTCTAGAAAATAGAAGCATAAGTTGTGACATTTCCTGTGAAATACAAGGTTGCACTTAAACTAGAAGCCACACAGGTGAGTGCTCGCACAAAAAAACAACCCCTTTTGAATCAGGCTGGCGAAATCAACTCAGATAGCATAATGCAATATCTAAGAATAATGGCCTTATGAAAACTTTGCAGTTGTGGGACTTTGCGCTTCATATTTTCCTCCATTCCCTATGGAGCGTGAGGGATGCTAAATCAGGTTGTAGCGTTCATTTTTTGCTATGTAAATTAGATAAAGAAAAACTTGTCTGTGCTTGATGGAGGGAGAATGCTTTTTTTAAAACAACAACAACACAAAACTGCGGTAGAACAGGGTGTTTGTCTGGAAATATAGAGAATGCAATAGATTCTGAGAGGAATGGAGGGATGATAGTGACCTTCCATGCATAGCCTAGAGCCAAAGCTCATTGGAACAATAAGGAATATCACCCAGCCAAATCCCTGTGTGGATTCAGCCTTCTATCAGCACACAGCTGAAGACTGGGTTGCAGGGGAAAGCCTCTCTGACCATGTGCCAGCAGCCTGTGCTTAAGATAGTAAAGAGTGTGAAAGAAGGAGGTCTGAGTAACCTTTCCACTCATAGCTGAGTAAAAGAGCCAGGACAGAAAACAGCATCTTTGGGGGAAGCACTTCAAGTGGCGCAATGTATCTGATGCCACAGCATTCCTCTTTGTCACTCTGACTTCTAGACTAGCCACCTGGCACTGGTAACAGCCATCCCTTGTAACAGTGGTATGTGATAGGGCAGAGCTGCCTTCCTGACACCAGCATTGCTGCTGGTTGCCTGGGCAGATTAGGGTGGTGCTGAGATTGGGACTACCTGGATGTATTTATTGGTAAAGGCATCACCACCAATTCAACATTCCCACTTGTACACCTGCCACCACACCTCATGTGGCAGAAGGCTGACAACTAAGGAGATATGAAGCTGCAGAGTACAGAGTCAGACCAAAGTATTATTGGCAGCTCTCCAGGGTTCCTGCCCATCACTCACGATCTGACCATTCAAGTCGAGATGCCAGAGATGGAATTTGGCCCTTCCTCAACACCCTAAACATCCTTTGTTTCTTTCCTGGGCAAAAAATAAAACCCAAGAGGGAAAAATACCTATGAATTCCAAAATGAAATATGCATTGAAGAAATATATGTAAACTGCTACTCATATAGACATGGAGATTTCAAAATAGAAATCTGGGTTTTTGTTCAGCTTTATGTGGATCAGAAAACCATTTACATAATGACAAGGGGAAAACCCTGCTGAAGTAAAAGAAGGCTAAAGACTCACAGCACATTCATGAGACAAAATCTGCATTAGTATTTTATCAGTTTCATTACTAACCCTATTTATCTATAAGAGACAAAATGTGAGGTTGCTCCACAGAAAGTGGTTTTTCTAATATACATAATTTAACACAATTGCTAGTGCATCATCCATCACAGTGTATTAAGACTGAATCCTATTAGTCTAATATACTGCTGTTGCAATATGAAAGGGGTACTACTCATTCATCATGTTGTATTACTGCATATTGTTAGTATTGTATTAGACTAATAATACATTTCTTAATAAAACTCAATGAAATTTCCTACCTAAATGTTCCTCTTAGTACTTGAGAGTTTTCAAGGCTCTCTCTCATTCTCTGTGTGTAAGAGAGGGTGTGTTTGAAGTGTATAAGGTGTATGGATGCCCAGAAGCTATAAGGAACCAACAAATGCCCAAATCACAAGAATGTTAAACTTGTGCCCATAACAGGGACCAAGAAAGGAGTAACTCAGAGCCAACATGCTTTGCAACCTGGAGGTGGAAATATAGAGTTAATCAGGAAGTATGAGTTGAACTGGGAGCCACTTTGTTTAAACACGAATCACTTGCAGAGTGAAAATGGTTGGTGGGGTAACACTAAAACATACCAGGCCAACGTACATGGGGGAAGAAAGCTGCAGATATGTTTGAGAAAAGTGAAATGATGTCTCTATGCTTAACTATTAATTCCAGATGAGTTCCAGTTCTGGCTGAAAAAAGCCCTAGGCATAGTCTTGAAGAGAGTGGAGATTGTAGCCTCTGCCTGCCCCTCCAGAAAATAGGGTATCCCATTAAAGATATCTAGGGGAGATACTTCTGTCCAGATGCCCAGATAGAGGCTAGTGCCACAGCACACAGGTGTAATCCAGGGGGGAAACTACTCTTTGATGTAGGTGAAGAACTCCTTCTTCCAGCTGACCCCCAAATTAAGTACTCCAAGCAGTCGGACCAGGAGGGATGTGTTCTGCCCCATTCCTATGTCGCCTCTTACATCTGTAGTCAATAAGGTTGTGGCCTAATTTGACCCAAAATAGAACTCAACTTGTCTCATAATTAATGTTTAAGATGGTCAGGTGGGGGAACGCCTGGGCACGCAAAAGTGAAACTATGTCTGTAAGCTTAACCAGTTTTTAATGCCAGAATGTGGGGTTGGAAAAAAGGGAGAAACTTTGCAAGACTGAATGTTATATCTCTAGATTAAGCACCATGATCAGAGGTGGTGGAGGAATTTTGTGATTGACAAATATTTGTAATTCTTTTACAATCTTCTCCAAGCCCATTGCTTTGGAGGCAAAGGTAGCTTTACAAAAGCAAAACAACACTTGTTCCCTCTAAGCAGATACAAGGAAACCATTGCTGCTATACTTCTGCAACTTGGCAGAACTCAGCCTTTCAGAAGGGGTGACATTATTGTTATTTATTGAATGTATATACCACCCTATTCCTGGAGGACATTTTGTTTTATATAACTTTTATTTTGCTTTAAACAGGTACATATAAATATAGACAACCAAAATTACAAAGAAAATTCCTTAATAGTAATGGGGGGGGGGGACTAAAAAAAACTACAAAAAATATCGAAGTACATAACACAGAACATAAGCAACTATGGGGAAGATAAAAGAAAAGAAAATAGAAAAATAGAAAAAAAGAAAGAAAGATGAGCCAAAGCAGGAAGGCTCATCTATTGTACACTTCTGTCAAGCTCACAACAGATCATTATTCTTATCAATTAACTCCATCTGCATTCCAAAGGAATCCCTCATCTTGGTATCAGGGAGCATTTCTCTATGCGGCATCATTCTAAACATAGCCAGATCTTTCTTGCTGAGCCCTTGTCCCCTAAATGATTATTTAAACATTCCCATTCTTCTTTCACCAATTTTTTTGGTTTATCTCTTATTGCATCTGTCAGCTTTGCGAGCTCCAAGTACTCGCACAATTTGACTACCCATTCCTCTTTAGTGGGTGTATTTTTATCTTTCCAGTGTTTTGCCACTATAACCCTTGCTGCTGACATTGCATACATAAATAGCCTAGTTTTGTTTTTGGGAATATTATCTGAAACCATTCCTAGTAAAAATTATTCCGGTTTCTTGCTAAATGTAGTTTTTATCAATCTCTTTATCTCTTCATAAATCATGTTCCAAAATCTTTGTATCTCTAGACAGGACCACCACATATGGTAGTATGTTCCTGGAGGACATTTCATTAAATTATTGAGTTGTTTTTTTTTTTGGGTTTAGAAATTGTGTTCTTGTTTGGGGAGGTTCACATTTTAGAGCTGTCCAGCATGGAAAAACAAAACAAAAAACAACAACCTCATGAACCTCCCCATAACTTGACAGGTTTATTCCTACTTAGGGAGGAGGGTATGTGCCTGAAAATCCCATTGGGAAATCAAACTATTTTTTTGATTTCCCAATAGGGAAAACAAAGGGGATTCAGACCGCAGGCTGAGTTGGGTACCTTCCTAATTGGTCTGAACAAAAGCAGACCCAAAGGGGTCTGAGCTGAATCTTGCTGAAGATGCATAACCCTAGTTCAAGCATTTCTTCTGTTGATTTATAATTACTTGTTGATATTTGTTTTCTGTCCATGTTGACGCTAAGTTTTCCTCAGAAGTTTTGGAGATAGGATTTATGTGTATGCCAGACTTTTTGAACATTGTTCCTGCAGACTCAAGGATAAAAGCATTACTGGTGGCAGTGCCTTTAATTGCAGTAGTAACCTTTCTAGAGGTCTGCTGTGAATAGAATACATGTAAGGACGATCACTTCTGTGATTCCTGAAATACATAAAGTTTCATGAATACAATCATTTTTGTAAGGAGATGCAAAGAATTGAGCCCCGCAGTGTTGTAATTCAGGATGGCAACCAGGACTATAATTATGCCTATTCTCCTGAGCTGTTTGTTTCATGAAAAATCCCTCTACAGCACTAAGAAGAAAAGCAACGAACAGAACAAGGAAGCATGCTCCACTCATTCAGCTTTAGATAACTAATGAGAAGAAATCTGGCATTGTTGCCAGAGCGAGACCCAAAGGACTCCTTGTTTCTTCCTATTTCTCTCTTGCCATTTGCCTTCTTTAAAGCAAAAGATGAGCTTTACTTCTGATAAATAAGCCACCAACTTCAGGACTGCATGACTTTCAATTTAAGTAAGACTTGAAGCCCAACCTCAAGACGGTTGTGTCAGATATTAGTGAAAGAAGATCAGCATGCAGTAAAAAGACATATAATTGCAATTAATAGAGATGACGAAAGGTATATATTATTAATTCAACAGAACACCCAGATAGGAAGGGGAAATAGAACATCATGTGTGGGTTTTATTGCTCTGAGAAGCCTTGAGTTCAGGTTCCACTCTCTTTTACATTTAGATAATGGCTTGTATCCAATGCAATGCCAAGGTGCGGCCCATCAACACCAGGACTTCCACTTGCAAAATCGGACTTGGTCACTCTCCTTCCCCCCAAGTGCCCCCAAATCTGCTTTCCTCAGCCCTCTGAACCAGATTTGGGTAAGACAGAGGGTACAAATGGGGGAAGGAGAGGGGGAAGGTCCCATTGTGCAAATGGAAATCATTGCACTGATGGGATGCTTCATGAGTACAGCACTGAATGTAAACCAATAACTATGGTGAATGCTTATTTGCAGAGGATTCTATGACACACACACACACACACACACACACCCCCCTTGATTAAATGGTTGACTTTGTCATCCTGGGCATCTCCTCTTCCATTTTCTGAACACTTGGAAATGGTGATTATGGTTTGGCTCCTATATCCACTTTCTTTGGAGTGAGCGCAACTGAACTGAGTGGACCTTATTTATGAGTAGACTGTGCTATTACATCCTGTGCTTCATCTTGTATTCCCAATATTTCACCCTGATCTTGACTAAATTCTTAACCTAAATGCATAAAGGATCTGTATAAAGCTATGGTTAATATGGATCCAGGCATAACCCAACAGAAATCAGCACCATCTTCCAGGGCTCTAATTGCCTCATGCCAACTCTCTAAGAGCCTACCAATGTTGTATCTTTATCTCTATACCATCTGTAAGATGGAATTTTCTATCCTTGACCCTGTGCAATTCTTTTTATTTTCCTCCTTTTATGCTCGCTTACCAGTATGAATCTCTGCATGAAATCCATTGGTATGTAATGCAGTGTGAAATTACTACTGCTACTAAAAGAACAAAACAAAAAACCCTTACATCCAAACTGTAGGATGAGTTTGAAGTAACTCATAAATGCCCCCCTTTTAGTGTAAGATCAATACAATAATTGCTGTTATATTTATATCTTCCATATATAGATCAGGTGAGCCATTTTACATTTAGTGAACTTATGACTTACACTGCATCCCCCTAGAAAGTAAACATTTCTTCTTATGCTTTATCATTTCCTCTTATGAACAGAGGGATTATTCATTCAAATTCCTTAAATCCTCCTAATACCTGGACTATTAGTACAGATCCTAACTCTTCAGATAGTAGCTGATTTCTTATGAATCTCGTGAGCAATGAAGCAAGCTTGTTAAATAAAATAGGAAGTATCAAATTTTAACCAAGAACTCATTTGCAATTCAGTGGTTTGAGCAGAAAAATACAGAAAATCAGATAAGTACTTGTACAAGTTACATGTAGATCTATTGGGAGGCATGGACAGTAATGCTAGAGTCTATTCTGCAATGCATGGATAAATTCTACTTATTATTTCAAATCTTCCTTCCTGGGACTGATGAACCTAATCACATTATTGTAACTTTTGCATCCAAATTTGTCATGATTATACCATCTTAAGATATTGAATTAGCCTTTAATGTACTAATGCACTTATATTCAATTTGATACCTAAAATTTTGAATGGTATCTGTGATTCCAATCATATAATATTCCTTTAAACCAGATGTGCCAGGGCAAACTCATTTGAAGGAGACAGTGTCATTCTCATGGAGAAACTCCTTTGTGGCTATATTTTAATACCCTTGCTGCCTAAATTTAAAGCTTGCCTTGAGATTTCTATGAGAGAAACCTGATGGATCACTGTTAGGGAACAGCCAGTGGATCCTGGATATCTGTCACATGTCTTCCCTCTTTCAACAACCCTAATAAATGCTCAGTCAAGTGGCAATTCTTAAGGACCAATCTTGATAAACTATTCCACTCTACCTCGAGGGTTTCAGGCTCCCCAATGCCAGCTTGCCAGCACACAAAATGGTGCTGAAAAGAGGCAATGGAATATTAGTCTCCAAGGGAGAGGACTATGTCTTTAAACTCACCACTCTTCAGGAAGGAGAGGGCGTTCAGGAGGAATCATTTCTCTAAAGAGAGATATAGATGAGAAGGGCAATAGCCAGGGCTGGCCCACCAGTGAGGAAAGGTGGGGTGACCAGCTTAGGAGGTAGGATTTACAAAGGTAGCAGATCCAGCTTCCAAGAAATGCATTACCCACTTCTGCTGTCATTGCTTCAGTTGCAGCAACAACTGCAGCATGCTCTTTGGAGGCCAGATCTGCTGCCTCCTCAAAAGTCCTCCATTCCCCCGTGCTGCCTCTTGGTGAATAGGAGGCAATGCTAGTTTACTCGCACCCTTGTTCCAGATGTAGATCTTTCTTCCCTGCTGTTCCTGGTGTAGATCTTCACAAAGCAATGCACTGTTTTCAGACAGAATGTAACTTTCTTTTCAGTTCATCTCTGGCTTCTGAGAAGGAACCAAGCAAACACGCCACGTGTTCTTTACAAGGGCTACCCGGAAATGCCCAGTGCTACTAACCTGTAACCCCTCCAGAACACATTTCATTTAACTGAAGTGATGTGTTTCAGTGAGGTGAAGGGCAAGCTGTCTAAGTCTAGTTCCATTTCCCCTGGTACTTTTAATACAGCCAGTAATTATATTTGTTGTTCATAGTGCGCACACCATTTGATATACTGAGCATGTCTCTCATTTAGTCGAGGGTCACCTTTTGCCACCATGGGATTGTAAAGAGGCCTTTGAGTGAGAGAACAGGTTGTCTTTACCCCACTGTAGCCCAACATGGGACTGGTGCTGTAATTAAGAATCAGGCCGCATTGTTAAATGCTGCATTTGCTTTGGATTGCTTTGCCTTCAAAAATCCATTGCCAAAACAAGAAAAGGGCAATGAAATCAAAAGCATGAGCAGCATATATCTGTGTGCAGAGAGATGAAAATCGAACAAAACAAGAAAGGGAAAGGAGGCAGGGAAGACAAAATAATAATAAACTGGTATGCTGGCTATGGAGAGGAGGGGCAAAGCAGACAAAAGGATTGGAGTTCCTGTTTACCTAATTCAGCCAGGAACTTTAATTAGAAATTGAATGAAAAAAAATCATTCCAAAAGAAATGCTGGAATCCTAGGCTTCCGCTATGGGTTACAACCATTAAAACCCAATGTTAAAGCAACAAAATTGCCACTGCCATCAAAATCATCAGGAGGACCAGGGTTTTCCCCACCATTGTGGCCATAGCATAAATATAAGGAACATATAAGGACTGGTGTGAAAACCTGTTGAAATACCTTATGGCTTAATTGCAAGCAACTTTGAAACCTTTTATCCCTCTCTGCCCCCCAAATGCACCGCAGGGGGTCACATTTCAAGTTAGCCTGCAAATCAGCTGATGAAGCAGTTGGTTGATTAACGATATTTTTAGCTATCTTTTGAAAAACCACCAAGCTTTGTTTTCTTTTTCCACTGATAATTTTTGATACTTCTCAGAGTTCTTTTCCCCTTCAAGTTATTAGACAATGTATCGGTATTTAGCTATGCTTCTCTAAATCATGCAACAGGAAAATGCAGAAATTTATGTAAGCCTATGAAATATTAATTTGTTGTCGAAGGCAACTAGTGAGTGCTTTGGAAATGAGTGCTATAGATTATGAACAAATGGTATCTCAAATGAGTAAAACAAATGCAGCTCAACATCAGTTAGCTATCCAATATGATTGATGAAGGGAGCCATCCTACACACAAGAAGCCAGCATAAAGCTAGTCAGTGTAAATTAAGATGGCATAAATTACACCTGATCCAAGTTCCCTTCAGCAGGTTGCTATTACCAGATTGCTGCAAAATGGTCACATCACTTTGGTACCCCCATTCACAGGTGGCAAACTGGAACAGCCAAATAGATTTGACAGTGCTCTTATTGCTGCTGGTGGTGTTAAGAAAAGAAAAGCAGCCTCCCCCCGTTTAAAAGTTTCCACTGTGAGGTTAACAGTGAATTTTCCTCCCCTGGCTATTTCTGAGGGTGTGGTTTGAATCAGGGAATCAGTGCAAGGAAGGAAGGACAATATTTCTCACCATGTATTAGCACTGATCCAGAGCAAGGATCCTGTGGCTGTTTTTAGTGACAACAATGAGAGAAGGGGAGAGCTATATGCTTGGAAATCCTTAAAAGTAATTAACCAGGTAACGGACAATTTGTCATTATAGAAAAAAATCAACAGTTAAAAAAACATAAACAAATATACATGATGAAATAACATCTCTGGGTAAAGGTAAAGGTAAAGGGACCCCTGACCATTAGGTCTAGTCGTGACCAACTCTGGGGTTGCGGCACTCATCTCGCTTTACTGGCTGAGGGAGCCGGCGTACAGCTTCTGTGGCCAGCATGACTAAGCTGCTTCTGGCAAACCAGAGCAGCGCATGGAAAAGTCGTTTACCTTCCCGCCAGAGTGGTACCTATTTATCTACTTGCACTTTAACGTGCTTTCAAACTGCTAGGTTGGCAGGAGCAGGGACCAAGCAACGGGAGCTCACCCCGTTGCGGGGATTCAAACCGCCGATCTTCTGATCGGCAAGTCCTAGGCTCTGTGTTTAACCCACAGTGCCACCCGCATCCCTAACATCTCTGGGTAGGTTTGCCTTAAAAAAAAAAAGTTATTACCAGATGTCAAAAACAATGGTTCCTGCCTATTATTAATACTACTACTTGAACACTGCTTTTATATACAAATTAGTTAAGGGTAATTCATTTTTCACTTTATCAATGGACACAGAGGAGAGCAAAAGATGCAAATTGACTGAAGGAACTGAAAGCCATGCCCACAATCCATTTCTTAATTCCAGTATAAATATAAATTTAGAAATTCTCCTAGTTTAGAAAGTGTTCTGTGAGGCAGAGTGAAGGTGTAGAATGAGGTAAAAAGGCTCATTCCTGGCACACCATAGAAAGTGCCTCTCAACTGACTGTAGTCAGAGAAGTCTCCCTTCTCTGGTCCCACCCCACACATCCCACACGAAACGCCCCGTTGGGTGATTTTATACCATCCTTGGCTCAGCCACCTTTTACTTAGCTGGCTAAGTTATCCAAGTGTATCTTAGGTTGAGCTAGGGTTGGGGACTTAAGCACCAGCAGAGCCTGGCTGAGTGGCATCGCAGCAGATCCTGGCATAGGATTGCCCCCTGAAACCACAACCTAATGTATGCAAGGAACCTGGACTTTCGCCACTTTATTCATTGAAGCAAACGAGAACAGACTGGCCCAAATCCAAGTATTTCAGCTCAAACAAATTGTTTATTGAGTTTATATATGTGTACGTCAATATTGTAGCAATCAATACATTTGCAATTTAGAGTCAAATGCTCATTTCTGTCTTTACGATCCAACAGCCCTCCCCTTCAGAACGGGCATAACAGTTAATCAGAACTGAGCAATCACGATCTTGTTCAAGCGATGTTCGGAAGGGACAGCTTTGCGAAGTGATTTGTGACTCTGGCTGTGTTTGAGAGAGTAGTCAAGGAGAATAGAAAGCAAGCCCTGAGTGTTTCAAGACACGGCGGAAGAGCTTGTTGAAGTGCTCTTTAGAAAACATTGCAGAATATGACTAGAGTAGAAATGGTAGGGAAGGAGTCTATAAAAGTCCCACTTAGCAGCAAAAAAGAAACAAGTTTTCAGTTTAAAAGAAAAGTTCTGTCATAAAAGTAGTCCCAGTAACTCTATTGCACAGATGTATTAGGACTGAGTGCATAACCCACATTCAAAGTAAGGCACACCACCTAGACGGGATGCCTTTCAGTGCATTCCCAAATGTTATTTTAAAGGGTTCTGTGATACCCTAGACAGCTACTGCTCTTGCATGAAAACCACTGTAGCTATCTTACTGAAATTTGATACGATTCAGGTACTCAGAAGGGGGAAAGTCTCTCCTTTTTATATAATTCTGCCCCCAAATAAAAAAAAGAGTTATTGAAGTTTCTTTTAAAAATTTAATAATGAATATTTAAGGCTATCTAGTGTGTGAAATTGCAGTCAAACATAACTATGTATTAATGCTAGCTAGTGCATGAAGGGGTTAAGACCACAAAGTTCTTTTCCTGGACCCAGCTAGGTTACACCACTTCTCCTCCATAAGGGAGGAAGTGAAGCTGTTTCTCTTCCCTTCTCTCTCTCTTTCTTCCAGCCATGTAACTGACCAGGGCAGATTGTGTCCTAATTCAAGTTCAGACCAAATGTTTGAAAATATATGCTGTATTTTACACTCATGAGTAATTTACCTGTGTTCTCCCTGCTGCTGCATGGAATAATGTATGAACCAGAACCTTGGATTTAATAAGCAGAGAATCTGAAGTTACTTAACAGTGTGTGGTCTGTTCATTGCAAGAGGGGTAAAGAGAGGGGGCAAGAGCTGTAAGCATACCAAGCAGGGCATGAAAAGGGTTTAACAACCTATATCCCACGCTATATTCTGCTTAATTCTGAGAATACTTTTAACTGTTGGGGGCCTTTTCCCACTGGAGAGTGTGCAAAGCCCCTCATTTCTGAATTACCCACACAAGGGTCAGAATATCTGTCTATCTGCTGGCTGTGTATCTTAATATATTATTTCAAGTTTTTATTTTTATTTTTTTAGAGAAAGCTGCTAGATTTGGAACTGTTCCATAGGGTATTGGACTAAAAGGTATTTCAAGACTCTCCTGGCACTGGTGTGTTCACCTGGCACATTACACTTTAATCTGGGATATCCCTCTTCCCTTAGGTGCTCCTGATACAAGCCCATTATTATTATTTTCTGAATGAAGCATTTGTTTTAGTTGAGGTCACTCTTATCAGTGAAATACGTAGCAGGCAGCTAAATCCTCCAAGACTCTGTTACCATTCAGTATGCATTTGCAGCTACCTTAGGGATACAAAGACAGAATGAAGACTATGTATCTTTTCCCATTGTTTTTTTCAGCTGACCTCGCAAAACGGAAGGCCACTTCACCAGTATCCATTGTTTGTTTATCTTTAAGAAGTATTGCTTATTTCTCTTCTTTTCTTCTTAACCAAATGCTATACATCCTAATTCTGTCTATAGCAGACATCTGGTTGTTATTGGAATTAAGCAAATGCCACATTTTTAAAATATGTTTATCCGGACTGTCAGTGATAAAATGAATTTTATCCAGAGTGTCTAACTTTTATTCCATTGTTAGGCATTTGCAGATACATGCAGTAATGGATCACCACTGAAAGTTCAACACTGAACTTTCTTAAGTCTGAAAAAGTTCCAGACATTATGTTCAGCAGGCCATTGAAAGATCATGCTTCATACTGCTCTCATATTTCGAAGAAAGAGCAGTCAAATCAACAGCTATTGTTGGCAAGGAGAAGACTTGCACCCAAACTAGGTCTGCACTGAATGCTCACCTGTTTTCATTTTGAGGGCAAAAGTGTTGTCCTCAAAAACCCTTTCTGTTCATTGTTCAACTGCTCATTACACTGGCACCATTCCTGAAAAATACTGAAGATCCTTCTTCATGCAAATAATGAGCCTAAGCAACCATGAAAAAGGCCTGCTGGGTCATGCAAAGCCCATGTAACCTGGCATACTGATCTTAGTGTGGCCAACCAGATGCTTATGGGAAGCCTGCAATGGGATTTCATTGCTTGCCCACAAGCAGGAACTGAATAAGATTAGCAGTCAAGGGATATGAGGAGTGGACCTCTTACAGATCAGTACCAGTTAAGAACTAGGAAGCAGAGAGTAGGAATAGATGGACAGTTTCAATGCAGGAAAGTAGAGAGTAGATTCCCCCAAGAATTAGTGTTGGAACCTATGCTTTTCAACTCGTTCATAAGTTATCTTGAGTTGGGGTGAGCAGTGAAATTGCCAAATACACTGATGTTACCAAATTGATCAAGATGGTTAAACCAGAGTATGATAGTGAAAAGCTTCAAAAGGCTCTCTTCAAACTGTGTGAATGGACAATAAAATGGCAAGTGCAGTTCAGTGTGAACAATTGTAAAGTAATAATGTATGAAACTGTACATCCAGTCAGACTTTGCAGAATGATAACTTCATGAACCAACAGAGTGTAAGAGTGGATCACTTTTAGCTCTGAATCTACATACAAATTTGTATGTATAGAAAGTTGCTGAATGTTGGAACAGTTTTCACTGCTTCCATTTTTTTATTTTACAAAAGCATTCCTCTTTTCAAGTGAACAGTTGCTGCAACCCACTGCTATATGCTATTAGACAGGGAAAACATATTACCTGAACAGGGAATACTATGTGTACTGTACAGATATGCAAGAACTTGTGAGAGTGCAGCACATAAATAGACATTTTGCATTGGAACAATTCTATGCAATGAATAACTCTAGTCATTTTTCTTTCATAAAGAAAAAGATTTTGTCCTGGGATACATTACTGTAAATTAATTCAGATCAATAATCTCCTTTTGTAAAGTCTTGAATGATCTTCTTCCAGTCTAAGAAGATCTGATCCAAAATAAAGCTGTTGGTTTGTGATATCCATCATTCAAATAATTTTTTTCCTGAATTGGATTAATAGCCAATAATAATTTTAAGTAAGTTGTCTTCATTTTAGAACTGCTTGGCAGCTTCTGCATAAACAGAAGTAGTTCATGGCTTGAAGGGACAGGCTGTCTGCTCCTTTTCTTCTTCAGGAACTGACTCTTGCCTGTGGTGCTTGAGTCACAACTCAAGGGAGTTGAAAATGGTACTAATAAAACAAATTGTATGTGCATCGAAGAGTGCATATGTGTCATTGCACAAAAATAGTGCATATGGGTCATTTATAAAACATTATCTTTAAATCTCTATCTCTCTGCAGTCATAAAGGAAATTCCTATGTTGATTCTTGGTGAACTCAAAAAAAGGCAACCCAGTCATTCTAGGGAACTTTGTTTCTTTTTCAGCATCCAAGTTCATGAACTTTGGATTTTGATCTCAGCACATCATGAACTGCTAGACTGGGGAATGGCACAAAGAAACAAATACCTTAAAAGAAGCAGACTGTATAATGGTGTTTGCTCCATGGTATCTACAGATAGGGATGAGACCAAGCTGTGGGACAGCTATGCCAGTCCCCGCGATGACTATGAGGACTTGAAGCAACACTCTAAGACCAAGATCCTTTAAGACGATTCCCCAGTGGGAAGTAGGGGGAACTCATAACCACTTATTACTGCTTCCATGCCTGCAATGAGAAATTGTGACTAACTCTAATGTATATGCCCCTTCATGGATCACTGCCTTGTTATGGTGAAGGGGCTTGAATAACTCCAAGAAGCTGAGCTATGCCATGCAGGGCCACCCAAGATGGACAGGCCATAGCTGAGAGTTTAGACTTAATGTGATCCACCTGGAGAAGGAACTGGCAAACCACTCCAGTATTTTGCCAAGAAAACTCCACAGACATAAAAAAGGAGAAGCTTTGAGAAGAAAGTTAGAGTTTCCAAGGCATGCTCTGGTTCATGGGGTCATGGAGAGTCAAACACAACTAAGATGACTAAACAACAAATAATGTATATGACAAGAGTGACGGGGGGAGGAGGTACTATGGGGACAGCACCCTGCCCCCCAAATGTTGAATGTGGGAAAAAATCCATTGTACTTAAAGTGCATTGCAGAGTTGTTACAGCAGGCCTCCAAGGATGGTTACTAATCATGATGGCTGTGCGCTACCTCACATCAGAAGCATTATGCATCTGAATACCAGGTGCTGGGCATCACATGTGGGGAAAGGCTTATCGTCTGATCCATTGGGGCTCTTTTCTCATTTTTATGCTACCAACCTGAACAAACGGGCAACAGCAAACAAGGTAAAATGGCACTTGAGTTAATCTCAGGATAGGTCTTTAAGATCCTCATCTACATGGCTCCAAGAACTTATATTTCTGGGAAGAATTACACAGCTGAAATACAGCCACAGTCACAGATGTAAATGGTGTCAGCAACACACTGTTTGCCTTTTCCCCTAGTAACGAAATGCCATTTCCAGCTCTTCACGAGCAAAAATTCTGTCTGTAAATAGAAATGGCTGCGAATATAGTGATTGCATTGATTAGTTGCATTAATTTTTCACATTAATGATAGTTATTATGTCTGCAGTCCACAAAATAATGAGAGTTCCAAGCAGGAAGCTATAAACACAGTTGTAATTAAAGATAAGCAAATGGTAAAATGCTGCAGAATGAGATATTTGCATGGATTGGTAATCTTAGCCCAGAGATATTTGCATGGATTGGTAATCTTAGCCCAGACCATTGAACAGGTGGCAATGCAGGCTGCTAGTCTGAGCATCAGGCATATTTAGGGCAGTTTGTTTGAGCACCAAGCATATTTAAGGCACAATTCCCGACCTTTTCGAATTCACTGGCATCCAGTTACCAGAAGTCTTGTGAAGTCTAGACCATCACTTGCCACCTGCCTTGCAGAGCTAACAGCTCCCCTAGGCCTTTTTAGTCTGAATCATGAGTTTCAAAAATAGCACTTTAGAAGAAATTAAATCACACACCACTGGATGAGTTATGTTACATTCTTGGCTCTTGGAAATCAGCAGAATTGAACTTTTAGGAAAATAGAAGAGGGGAATACCGGCTGTAGGGAAAACTCCAAGGACCTACCATCTAGAACTAAAAATTGTTCTTAGGCTGGAAGGTTATTGACTCCTGACCATTCTGAGAGTTAATAAAGCCATTTAGTTTTCAACTACATTGCTTTTCCAGAGGCTTGTTTTAATGAAGGCACTATAAATACTAGCTAGGGGCATGAGCAGCCAACTAACAGGAGTGTATACCAGGAGGAGATTCACACCATATACATTTGAAGCACTTTGATGCCACTTTAAGCAGCCCTGGCTTCCCCTCAAAAATTTTGGGTGCTGAAAATTGTTAGGATACCCTTCCAGCGTTACAGTTCCCAGAGTTTTCTGTGAAGTGGAATGGATTGTTAAACCGTTCTGTTAAGCATACTCAGCCTAATTTGATGGTGGTTAGGGAAAGGGGATACCCCATATAAAATCATGCAAATTCATGAAGATCCATTTTAATTCTGCTGGATCCAACTCTTATAAAGACATCGTTGAAAAGTAAAGACTCAATGTGTGCGTGCTTCCTCTCTTTCTCTGTCTTGGAGGGAGGTAGAAGATATCAAAATCCCAAATGTGCCCATGAATCTAAAATGGATGGCAACCACTGCTGTATATAGCTCTATGGAGCTGGATCTAGAGAGACACCTCACAGGATGTCTGCTCAAGTTGGTGCTCAGAGCCAACATTAGTTCCAGGCATCCTTAGGCAGTGTCAAGGCCCAAATAGACCCACCACTAAGGCTTCCAAGCCTGCCCTTTCCTTTCCTTTCCTTTCCTTTCCTTTCCTTTCAAACCATGAAAGGTGTATGGCACTGATGTTAATGGACATAGAATGCAACCTAAAGGAATCTGATTCCTCTGAGCCTGGGGAGAAACTTCTTATGCCCTCTGTATACAATCAATCAATCAAATTTCTGCATTCAAGCGTTATTTCCAAATGTATTAATATATTCTAGGTGTTTTAAAAAGTCTTCCTCCCTAACAAATAGGAATTTAGGTCAGTTCATTAATGTTCAGATAGTGTGGCAGAGAGTACAGTAGAGATCTCTTATGCACACAAATGTAGAACAAGAAATTGTCAAGCAAATGTCAAACTATTCATATTTTTTTTGTAAATGTGTCAAAAACAGGATTTTTGACAGTTCTGCTGGAAGTGTGAATATTTCCCCATAACTCTAGCTAAAGTATATTTTAAGTTCAACGCTTGCTGGTCTAATATGTCAGCTCAGTATATTTGTTGTCAAAAATTCAGGTGATGCTTTTTCATCAAACACAGAGAAGGAAGAAGGTGTCTTGTTCTGAAGTTGCCTGTTACAATTTTTTGCTGCCCTGATTGGAAGGGCACTGTTTGAAACATGGTAAAAGGATGATTTATTTGAGCATCTTGCAGACTGCTGTCTTCAAAGAGTTTGCACTCCCATATCTTCACTCATAATCACAACTCTGTTAAAGAGACTAAGGTGGGTGTACATCACTTGCTGGATCAGAACCATGGGTGTGAGATTCCACTGGACACTCAAGATTGTACACAGCATTGTCTTCAATGTTATGTGATTTTGAATGCACCTTGGAGACCAGGATTCAAATCCCTACTTAGCCGTGAAACTCACTGCATGACAGTCTCTGCTTGTCACCTAAGCTACCTTATAGGGCTGGTAGAATTCATTCAATTCCTTTTTGTTTTTATAACTCAAAGAATGAAACAAATAGCATACATTTCCTTAATTTTTCATTCATTTTTTTAAATGAATGCACATCCCTAATATAGTCAACATTTAAATGTTCTATGGACTTTTAAAATATAATATTCCCAAATGCCAATGCAAAGTTTTCATATTCAAATAGCTAAATTCCAAATCTTGATGAGATTCAGATAATTTTTCTTCATTAAATAATTACCAGCATATATATCCCATGCTTTACCTTGTATTAGTATTACATATTTTTGTTTGTTGACTTTTGCAAGCACTAAAGGATGCTTTATAAAGTAGTAGGCAAGGCCAAGTAAGTGAAGCAAAGCAAATGCTTAAGGCCTATTTGTTAATGCAACACTTTTCAAAAGCATGATTTAGTAACCAGATACATTCAATTTCCAGCTCCATTTCATTTGTTACTAGATTTCAACTATGCCTAATCCATCAGGATTTTGAGGTATCAGCTGCTTCAGATCACTGTTGACCTGAAGGGGAACATCTACCACCTGAGGTACAAGTTCACCAAGCATGAGGAATGCTATTAACAGTCACACTTCTTGAAGCATGTCTTTCTAGATCTATTAATCATCTGTTTCTATGTACTTTATGCCCCTTTCGTCATTTATGTCTATTCTGGATGCTGTTGTATATGTGTGTTGAGAGAGAGAGAGAAAGAGAAAGAGAAAGAGAGAGAGAGAGAAAGAGATTGGTGAGTGCCTCCTGTGGCAACTATTTCTTACTCCTTTTACATTTGAAGAATGTAATCACAAGAGTGGGCAGATGTGCAGTAAACAACAGCTGTTACGACTATTCAGTCTAGAAAGTACCTGAGCTATCATACTCTTAGATGCTATTTTGATGGGACAAGGCACAGAGGCAAGTTTTTTTGGGTATCTATGTTATGGTTGAATAAGACCAGAGAAGGACCCTAAGGTCCATGTTCTCATAATGGTGGCTTATGTGGAACAACTCCAAGATCTGAAGTAAGAAAACATTTGAAATTTGTACGGTGGTACCTCGGTTTAAGAACAGTCCTGTTTAAGAACGATTCGGTTTACAAACTCTGCAAAACCGGAAGTAGTGTCCCGGTTTGTGAAATTTACCTTGGTCTAAGGATGGAATCCGAACGGTGGAAGGGCACCAGCGCTGGGAGGTCTCATTAGGGAAAGTGTGCCTCAGTTTAAGAATGGTTTCAGTTTAAGAACAGACTTCTGGAACAGATTAAGTTTGTAAACCAAGGTACCACTGTATTAGGAATTTCACATGTCTGCTATACCTGCTTCTTTGTGATATTTGGACTACATTTGAAGTGGAAGGAAATATGTATTCACATGAAAACTGAGCTCAGAAAAAGCACTGCTTAAGCTTGCACATGTTGGCTGGCTCACCAGTTGCTGCGCCCAGCATCATTAGTTTTTAGTATGCACATGGCAGAGGGAAAACTAAACTGTAGAAGCTTTCTCCAACGGCATCGCATGTGAACATAGTTGTGTGAATGGGCTCTTATCTCCCAGTGAGAGATTATTTCTATGCTTAACTTATTTAGAACGGCCAAAACCTGAGATATTAAGAAACAACCGTACTGCATGCTTTGTGCCCCTCCCATTGTTTGCTTCATTGACTACCTTTCCTCTATTGTCCCATAATGAGACTAGAGTGATCTGTGATGCAAGAGTATCTTCTTTCTCTCCTTACACTTACACAATACGTAGAAGAATGAAGCTCTGCTTCATTAGTTGACTCCCTTTATTGATTATGCCGCTGACTTTAGCACCATCAATTTCCATTGCTGTTAATTATATCTATGATTATGTTTTGCACCTTTTGGGGGTAAAAATGCCTAAAATGAAATTGTGTAGACATTAATGACATTGTTGCTTAGGAATGGAATGTTTTCCATTTATCATGTGCATGAATATGGATGAGTACTATAGCTACCACTTTGGGTTTTCACCCAAGAAGAAAAATAGTACTTAACATGTTTGCAACCAAGGGATTTATGTCTTGGGACATAAAGAGCAATGAAGCTGACATTAACTATAAAACTCCAGTTAGCACCTGCTCCCCTAATCCAACCATGTTCAGGGAAGTTTTTCAAGGCAACCTAGGGGGATTCAGATGAACAGTACACTCTAATTTTAATTGAGAATTGAATGCCCAAACCCTTGAAAATAGTAGCAATTACCTCTTCAGTGTTTCAGCACTCTCTATTCATGGCGCAAAGCTGCAAGACGCCAATAGCTAATCTGAACACAGAAAATGACATTAGTTTGGTCTAAGAATGCTCCTGCACTAGTCATAGGAAGTTGTTGATGTTAAGTAAAGATGGAAGAGATAATTACAAAGAATCAAGCATCAGAATATAATATAGATTTTAAGAAAGTCAATAACTAGTATGATAAGTGGCAAAATGTCATAGGTAGAAGGGGCATGCTTTGATGTATAGTTATTGCAGTTCTTTTAAAAAGGCGAAAGCCATAAGCAAATGTATATGCAACACCAGAAATAGATTGATCTACTGCTCCTCATTTACCACTCCTGGTTCTTCTCTTTTCTTCACTGGTGTCAATTTAGCTTATTTGCTCAGTATGTGATAAAAAATGAGTTGTTTTTGGTTTTTTTAAGAGTGAAATCCAAAGGATAATTATGTTCTGGTCTGTGTACTAGTGTGTGAGGTGCAAATTAGGTTAGTTCACATACAATGTGGGCTGAACAAAATGGGGTTCTGGTCCCATTCTTGTACCCCATAGCTTTGTGAAATATACTTTTTTCTGTAGATTGGTCTCACAAGCACTCTAGGAATGTCTGAAAGAGCCAAGTGGGCATGGCAGGACTGGGAATATTGTGTCTTATTATATGAGCTTCACCCAAAGTCCAAGTAGAGTGATCTTGCCATCATATATATTGCTCATGTGGTTCCACCAACTAAATGTAAGTGTGAAAGCACATGAGGCAATGGAGTAAGCCATTTACAATGCCCCCCCCAAAGCCAAATTAAGGCATTCCACCTGCTGTGCATGGCTTAGCTAGGGAAACCAATTCAGCTGCAGGAACAACTCCTCTCTGCCTTTCATTTCCCCCCCCCCTCACATCTTTTCACTATATACTTGTGCACAAATGTCTTTCAAGTGACATTAATGGGAACTGCTAGGTGTTTATTGAAGGAACTCTAACCTCTGACATATTTTGATACATGCCCCTGCTCCTAATTCTTCCTCTTACCTACTGTCGTAAAGAATATACAGAGCATGAAATCAAGCCAATGTCAGTTTGATGTTGGGTGAAAGGCCTGTTGATTAGGAGACGTGCTATGGTTTAATCTATGATCACTTGGTTTTCTGTAAAACAGGGATTGCCTCTTCAACTGGGCCTTAAATTTTATCACACTTTCTACATTTCTGATGCACTATAAACCCTTTTCCCCCCTTATACCAGCAAAACTCTATTTTTTGGTATTAATATGTTTATTTATTTTGTTGGAATATTTAAATTTAGTTTGCAAGCCATCACGAAAGTTGTTACTTAATTTACAGCCTCCTCACAGCTTTCCATGGGCAACAGAACACACTTTACCAGCCTTCCCACAGTTTCATTATCTCTTTTCATACACATTCTCACCTGTCCATGATGCACAAATCTGAGATTTTAGAATACACAAATGCACTTACAAAATATATATATCTATTTATATTTTTCTAAATTCAATAATATTATTTTATTTTAAAAGAAGCAGTGGACATTAAAAACTAATAACATCTTGATATTGCTGGTGTTCCTATTTTCAGTCTTCTGTTGAGAGTCTCCATGTGTGAAGGAGGGTTAACATGCCCAAATAGGACCATTCTCTTTCTGGAAACGAATACTGAAGCCTAGGATCTTGACCAATGGGACAATGGCACAGGGAGTCTGTGAAAACAAGTTAACAAGTTAGCAAGAAAACAAGTTAACAAGTAAATATGCTCTGAAACCTTACAATGACCAAATGGTTCAAACCTTTCTTCAGGCATAATTTTTTCATGTTTATATAATGTCATTGACTTCACCTCAGTACTTGTTTCCTTCTGGATCATCCCAATTGTTTAACTGCCTTGCCCCAAACTGTGTCATTCCTTACAATGGAGCTTGCATTATAATATGAAACTCCACTTCAGATTATTTCATGTAACAAACTGATTGATTTTTGACCTTTCCAAGATACTATTAAAAGCAACTAACAATGAACCATTTTCCGGCTGCTATATCTTTGACGGTCATTTCTAAAGAATTCTCGATCCTTTCATTTAAAATTCATTGGTGTCCTTGGTCACATCCTGTAAACTTAAAATGTCACCTATAATTATTTTTGCAGAAGCTCTGGGCTTGTTTTATAGTCCCAAGCATGTATTTGACCACAATGCCATGGCCAGCTTATCTGCTTTTGTGCCGGTTTCTTTCTATTCCTTTCTAGTTTTTCCAGGCACTCCCCTTCCCCACATATTTTCTTGCAATAAAAATAAACCATTTAGCTAGTTTCTATATCCAGATACCATGTTACACAAAATGCTGTTAAATAAATGTACTTTCCATACCTACATTTACATAATGAACCACTCTTAAAATGGCAGATGGCATAGTGAAAGCTTAGCTAGCTCAAAACAGATCTATAACCACATTTCCCCCCAGTGTTTAATGGGTTTTTGAGGTGAATCTGTTCCCTATAAGAAGGAAATAATGTATAAGGCATGTGTATTGTAAAGTATATGTCAGAACCATTCCCAATCCCTGTGAAAATGGAAAGTTGGATTTTTTCAAGTGTCCCTAAGACAATGCATTTTTGTGTGATTTTCACTAATATATGCATTTAATGCACAGTTTAGCCTAATATATGCATTTTTCTCTCTGTGTTAATCTGGGCTCTGTTAGGCCTTCATACCAAGCAGTTCTGGTAGGTTTAAGCACAGCAGAGCAGCCATGATAAACGGCGTTTCCATGTGCTCTGGTTTCTGTCATGGTGTTCCATTGTGCCAGAAGCGTTTAGTCATGCTGGCCACATGACCTGGAAAGCTGTCTGTGGACAAACACCGGCTCCCTTGGTCTGAAAGCGAGATGAGCGCTGCAACCCCATAGTCACCTTTGACTGGACTTAACTGTCCAGGGGTCCTTTACCTTTACCTTTTACCTAGAGCAGCCATGAAGGATTAAAATGGGTGGCTATTTGCCATCTCTGTGTAATTTCTGTGTAAACGGCTTGGAACTTCATGCTAGGTTTTGCCGTTTGCTGGGATGATGTGATCCTGATTATAAGAGGACTAGGATAGCATCCATGAAGACAAAACAAAAGAAAAAGTAGAACATATTTTGGAAGCCAGTGGTTGAGTGTGCCAAGGTTCCCTATCCTGAGAACCATTAATGCAGCAGGGGCCCAATTTACTCCATTACTTCTCTCTGATGCTCTGTTAGCTTGCTTTGTCAGTGTTATTTATTACAGTGGTACCTCGGATTACATACGCTTCAGGTTACATACGCTTCAGGTTACACACTCCGCTAACCCAGAAATAGTGCTTCAGGTTAAGAACTTTGCTTCAGGATAAGAACAGAAATCGTGCTCCGGCAGCACGGCAGCAGCAGGAGGCCCCATTAGCTAAAGTGGTGCTTCAGGTTAAGAACAGTTTCAGGTTAAGAACGGACCTCCGGAACGAATTAAGTACTTAACCCGAGGTACCACTGTTGTTGTTGTTTAGTCGTTTAGTCGTGTCCGACTCTTCGTGACCCCATGGACCAGAGCACGCCAGGCACTCCTGTCTTCCACCGCCTCCCACAGTTTGGTCAGGCTCATGTTTGTAGCTTCGAGAACACTGTCCAACCATCTCGTCCTCTGTCGTCCCCTTCTCCTTGTGCCCTCCATCTTTCCCAACATCAGGGTCTTTTCCAGGGAGTCTTCTCTTCTCATGAGGTGGCCAAAGTATTGGAGCCTCAGCTTCAGGATCTGTCCTTCCAGTAAGCACTTAGGGCTGATTTCCTTAAGAATGGATACGTTTGATCTTCTTGCAGTCCATGGAACTCTCAAGAGTCTCCTCCAGCACCATAATTCAAAAGCATCAATTCTTCGGCGATCAGCCTTCTTTATGGTCTAGCTCTCACTTCCATACATCACTACTGGGAAAACCATGGCTTTAACTATACGGACCTTTGTTGGCAAGGTGATGTCTCTGCTTTTTAAGATGCTGTCTAAGTTTGCCATCACCTTTCTCCCAAGGAGCAGGTGTCTTTTAATTTCATGACTGCTGTCACCATCTGCAGTGATCATGGAACCCAGAAAAGTAAAATCTCTCACTCCCTCCATTTCTTCCCCTTCTATTTGCCAGGAGGTGATGGGACCAGTGGCCATGATCTTCATTTTTTTGATGTTGAGCTTCAAACCATATTTTGCGCTCTCCTCTTTCACCCTCATTAAAAGGTTCTTTAATTCCTCCTCACTTTCTGCCATCAAGGTTGTGTCATCTGCATATCTGAGGTTGTTGATATTTCTTCCAGCAATCTTAATTCCGGCTTGGGATTCATCCAGTCCAGCCTTTCGCATGATGAATTCTGCATATAAGTTAAATAACCAGGGAGACAATATACAGCCTTGCCGTACTCCGTTCCCAATTTTGAACCAATCAGTTGTTCCATATCCAGTTCTAACTGTAGCTTCTTGTCCCACATAGAGATTTCTTAGGAGACAGATGAGGTGATCAGGCACTCCCATTTCTTTAAGAACTTGCCATAGTTTGCTGTGGTCGACAGTCAAAGGCTTTTGCATAGTCAATGAAGCAGAAGTAGATGCCTTTCTGGAACTCTCTAGCTTTCTCCATAATCCAGCGCATGTTTGCAATTTGGTCTCTGGTTCCTCTGCCTCTTCGAAATCCAGCTTGCACTTCTGGGAGTTCTCGGTCCACATACTGCTTAAGCCTGCCTTGTAGAATTTTATGCATAACCTTGCTAGCGTGTGAAATGAGTGCAATTGTGCGGTAGTTGGAGCATTCTTTGGTACTGCCCTTCTTTGGGATTGGGATGTAGACTGATATTCTCCAATCCTCTGGCCACTGCTGAGTTTTCCAAATTTGTTGGCATATTGAGTGTAGCACCTTGACAGCATCATCTTTTAAAATTTTAAATAGTTCAGCTGGAATATCATCACTTCCACTGTACTTCATATCATTAAACAATTAATTAGTTTGTGCAATTTATATGATATTGCCTTAAGATGCTTTGTTTTCATATGCAATTTCCCCTCATACGTTTCATAATACCATCAAGCTTTGTGCACCCAATAAATCAGTGGAATCATTTAAATCACTTTTTTGAGTCTGTGGTTAGAACTGTTTAGGCTCTGCTCCTTCTTCTTATTTCATTGCTGCTCAGAAAATTCAAATCCTGATTTGGGGGACCAATTAGTATTAGCGCATTGGCCAAGGATTGGCATAGTATGCACTGGTGCTCATGGGATCCCTAAATTAGCATTATGTACATACTTTTTGTTTGGAGAACTGCATCACAAAATTTGAGTAAGTGTGGATTTTGATGGATAATTGTGTTTTGGGTCACGTCTTAGTTGGAGAAGTATGAATTGGGTAGCTTCTCATTAAAATGCCAACAAAACCAAATTCATTTCCCACCCTTATGTCTCCCAAATATTTTATTACACTAACGCTGCCCAAACTATGATAGCTGGAAAGAATGATGTGTAAAGAGGAATTATACATGGATAAACAACATTAGAACAATGCACAAGGAAGTGGTGTTTATATTACTTTTGAAAGTATTAATGTTCATGCATTCTTTTTTTAAAAAAAAAATATTCAGGATGTTTCTGGGTCAATATATGACAGCTGAACCAAAAAACTCATATCCACAACAGGCTGCCAGGTTGACTATTCAACAGCTGCTGCTTTCAGTTTCATTGAGGGAAAAAAGGTCTTTGTTGACTTTTAAATAGAAACAAGTGTCTCACATGCAAAGGGAAACACACATATGGAAGCAGGGACTTTTTGTGCATGGTTTCCTTGTAAGGTCAGAACTGAGCGCACAGAGGCTCTTCTATACACAAAGCATCTATGTGATCTCTCTATTATGTCGCTTCCCACCTATCTTGCAGTTAGATGAAAATGTTGAATTGTATCCACAGCCTTGAGGATACATACCTCCTTTTTCTACTCAACAATAACTCAATTGGACCAAAATATTTGTTTACACACACACACACACACACACACACACACACACACACTCCTGCCCAGTAGTTTATTGCAGATTTTTGCCTACAAGAAGAAGAAAAAAGATGACATATAAGTTGTTTTATTATTGAGCTTTCCACCTTTTTCCTTAAAGTTTTGTTTGTTTGTTTGAATTGTTGTTTTATTTGTGCTTTTATTGCACCAATTTTGGGCAAATATTTAATGTGCAATTGCCATTTGGTTTGCAACTACCTTCAATACGAATACATTCATTTAATATTGAATGTTCATTATTGAATAACTTCAATACGAATACAGTACATTCATGCACATCTGACCTATAATAGGTAATAGAAATATGTACATTCGATGACAGCAAAAGCCTTTTTGTGGGTCTGCATTCATAGACAAAAATAGCAATCTCATTTTGGTGCTTTGTTTTCTCTGAAGAGCATAGCCATCTGTCTAACACCTGCTACCTGTGTACTGTCTGCTTCTTCCAGCTGACCTTAACAGTCTCTCTGTGCTTGTTATCTGTGACACTTCACTGGCCAGTTTGCATCCATCCATCCTCTGCTGCTGACATCCTACCTGAGTACAGGCTCCATCCTCTGACACTTGGTATGCATGCAGCATCTGGGCTTGGATTGGACAGCAATGGTGTAGACAGTGATTTGTGGAGCAGGACCTCCCTGGGAGCACATTGCATCTCCTAACTTGCTTCATTTCAACTCTGTCATGCCTTTTTTTCTTCTATTCATCATTAAGCTACCAATCTTGGCCGTGGTATTGTTTACTTGTATTTCAAGAAACTCCTTTGAATTCTGCAACAAGTGCTCTGTAGTGACCCTGACAAGCACAATGAATAATTTGAAGGCATGATTTTATCTTTTAAAAAATCATCATAACTGTCATATTAATTTATTATTCCTGTTTATTGTGATAATTCCCTTGCTAAAAACTTAAAGGAGAGTAGAAAAGAGAAACAACAGTGACTTTGGTCCAGTGGCTAAGAGACTGAGTCAAATCCAACCTCTATCATTGAGTCATGATGTGGCCTTAGGAAGTTACCAGCCCAACACCTGCTTCTAACCATTCTTATATGGAAACAAGTGCCATTCATTTCTGTCAGGGAACTGACATCGGAGCGAGAGGCGAAGGGGAGGCTCCCAGATTATGCTGGCGAAGGACCCAGCAGCAAGGGGAGAAACAGCTCAGTAGAGGGGGAAGCCAATCAGCGCAACACCAGGGATAAAGGGAGGCAGACGGGGGAAGTGGAGAGAGGGCTCCAGGACTCTTCACTGGACATCAGTGAGGAGACCCCAGGTCCTCCGCTACCCACGCCTTCCCTGCGCAGAAGACTCCCGCGCAGTGAGAGGAGGAGGAGACTGGGTGTCAAACAACTTTTATGTTGGAAGAGGTTCAAGAAACGCCCACTGACGGATTCTGCCAGTGACTGAGGCAGCCACCATGAGGAGAGGCTGTGCAGTCAGAAAGTTTTAACAAGGTAAATTAACCAAGAAAGGCACCAGTTTACGCACGAGTAACTCATACCCATTACAATTTCCATCTCAGGCAGGTTTTTACTGGCAATAATGTCCCAATTGTCAGAACCAAAATGAACAACAAAATAACATACAACAACTACTCCAGAATACAGTATTGCTCTGAAGACAGATTAGGCTGCCACCTTGCTGAAGCTAACCAAGTCTGGGCCATTCGAAGAGAACAAGGGAGGGAGGGACAAATAAACTATTTGATGTGTTTTACTTTTTAATCAAATGGTGTCTAAGTTTTATTAAATAAAATACTGTAAATAAAATGAAAATATATTCTGTCAAGGAAAATCCAGAATCAAAATACTAAAACAAATTATTGAGCAGGGCAATAAAAATATAACAATTGAGGAGACTTCCGGGGTGGCGCCATCGGTAATGGCAGACTCCCTCTGATCCGGAGGGACTAGCTCCGCGGAAAACGGGTCTTCCCGCTACGGCAAAGCGGGGACCCTTTCAAAAATCACAGGCAGATGAAGCCTGTGACCATGGGACTTGGCGGGCACCTTTCGCGCCCCCCAACTCATAAAGGAACCTCGTTACGGGCTCCGGAGCGAAGAGGGGCAAGTGGCGCAGTGCTGAGAGTCAACTGCTTCTTCCGTGGAGCGAAGCCGCACAGCCATTGCCGGAGAGCGCTGCCTTTTCCCTGGGACAATTTGGCTTTTAAAACAATTACCCGTGAGTAACTTAATTTTGGACAATTGGACTTTAAATAACGGCCTGCGAGTAGAAAGGAAAATTGGACTAAGAAATTCTTCTTAATTTGGCACTGAAACGGGAAGGTCTAAACAGGAAGTCAGCCTTCCGTTTCTTGTAGATAGATCAAAGCAAAGACATGGCAAACTAGAGTTCAGAAAATAGCTTGTAAAGGATCAACTTTCATCATTTAAAATTGTTGAACCCCCTTCAGGAGCAGGAGAAGAGGGGGGATTTTTTCTGGACTGTTTAAACCTGCAGAAGAGAGGGTAAAGAAAAGAAATTTTCCACCGTCTTGAACCTGGGAGCCGGGTGTCAGGACTGACGTTTTTTGGGAAGCTCATTGACCACAGACAAACGTCTTTGACAGATAGTTAAAAGAAGAGATACATAGTGATTCCATTGTTCTCCTTCACATTTTAAAGATACAAATATTGACAAAATATCTGAAAAAGGAAACTTTGTTGCTAGATCTGCCTTTAAAAGAAAAGAACAAATAGAAGTTCTTCCCCTAGAGGGAGCCTGTGAAACTGTTACTAAATCTGAATGGGGAGCTCTGCAGCTGCAACAGATTACGATCGTGGGAACAGACTTCTGACCTTGCAGAACAATGTATTCAGAAGCTCTGGTGCATGCTCTCTGTAAAACAAGTGCCCTATTGGACCAGCTACATGAGAAGACGGACTTCATGACTGTTGTGATCGGAAATTTTGGACAGGTAGTGGGTAACTATATAGAGCCGACCCAGGAATCAAATCAGGAGTGTGCTCTGACAGATCAGATGAGGGAAGAAGATGTTGCTAAAACCCGGATGCCAGAGGTGGAGGGAGTTGTGGCCCAGCAGGAACATGAGTTGTTGGATTTGATAAATGAACTTGGGAAAAGCCAGATTTGGAGAGATAAAGTTTTGTTTGGTTTGGAAATGGGGGGTTGCATAGACCCCCCTATGCAGGGATGTTTTGACTTTCCAAGTCTGGCAATGGGCCGCGAGATGTTTGGGGTTGTGAGGGCTCTTAATACTGGAGGGACTTTGAAACATGTTCCTAAATACCACATGGAGTTTAGTGTGGACTATGGAAAAGGGGCTGATTTGTCAAGAAGGGTCAAAAGCATTGTCAAGCTGGAGTTCCCACGAGTGAAAGGAGCAGGAGACAAAGTAAAGTAAATATGAAGAAGGGACATGGAAGAGACTTAAGGGCCTTGGACATAAGATTACCAGGTTAATGCGCCAGATTGATGGGATAGAAAGGACTGACAAAACCCGGGACCAGGAGGAAGAGACGCTGGATGAAGATTGGAAGAAAATTTGAAAAAAAATTTATTAGGATTGTTTTACAAAATTGATGAATGTTAGAAAAATGTTGGAACGAAATTATTTGGCTTTAGCAAAAATGTTAAAAGAATTATGTAAGAATATGTTATGGTTATGAGAAATTGGTATAAATAAGATGTAAGTTTTAAGTTTTAGGATTTTTTTATAGTAAGATAAGGTTAAAATAGACTAAGGTAATGTAACGACAGAATATTATGAAAAATGGAAAGGATTTGCTGTGATAATTAACAACTAGGATACAAAAAAAGGGAGGAGTGAGGAGGTCAATGAAGGAAGGTAATGACAGTTAAGAATTTGAGAATATTGGATTTGTTTTTAAATTCCTGTGGCTTATTTTTAGTTTTTTTTATTGTGCTTTGTTACGTGTTTTGTTGTTATTTTTTGATTTTTATTTTTACTAATTTGTATTGTTTGATTCCCTTTCTTTTTCTTCTTTGTTTTTCCTGTAATTTTAAAATTCTTAATAAATATCATTTTATATATATATATATATAACAATTGAGAAATACCTGAACCAACAGATGCATTTTTAATGGGCATCTAACTACTGGTGTTTCTCAGACTGGATAGGGGAGGGTGTTCTAAGAGGATTGGAAAAGGCCCACTGCAGAAAGAAAGAAAAAAGGCTGCTTCTGTGTTGTCACTAGATGAAAATCTTCCAGCTGTGGCACAACCAGCAGGACCTCCTCTAAGGAGTCTAAAGATTGACTGGCTCTGTTACAGGGGAACGGATCTGACAAAGGTGTGCAAAAAGTGGATAGAGAAAAGTTTTTCTTCCCCTCTCATAATACTAAAACTCAGGGCCATCCAATGAAACAATGTTAGAAGATTCAGGATAGACAAAGGAAGTACTTTGTGGTGTAGTGGTTAAGAGCGGTAGACTCATAATCTGGTAAACTGGGTTCGCATCTCCACTCCTCCACATGCAGCTGCTGGGTGACCTTGGGCTAGTCACACTTTTTTGAAGTTTCTCAGCCCCACTCACCTCGCAGAGTGTTTGTTGTGGGGGAGGACGGGAAAGGAGAATGTTAGCCGCTTTGAGACTCCTTAGGGTAGTGATAAAGTGGGATATCAAATCCAAATTCCTCCTCCTCCTCCTCCTCCTCTTCTTCTTCTTCTTCATTCAGTGCATAGCTAAGCATAGCTAAGCTGAGGAGCTAGTTCAACTTGAACATTAGAACTTGGTTTACTTTAAAAGAGGATTAGATAGATTAATGAAGGATAAGACTGATAGTTGCTACCAAGCACAATGGCTATGTTCTATCTCCACTGCCAGAGGCAATATGCCTTGGAAAACCAGTTCCTGGAACCTTAGGAGAGTGCTGCTGGGCTCAGGTCCTGCTTACAAACTTCTCATGGGACTCTGGTTAGCCACCTGAGAGCATCTTAGTGGAAAGATGGCCCTTTGACCTGATCCAGCAAACTCTTGTCATGTTACGCTACTCGCTGGATTATCACCTTGTTGTGATGCGTGGGCTTGCACGTTCCGATGACCCTTGTGAGCAAAGCTGTCAGGAATCTTGTACTCCCAGCAGAGTCACCCAAGGCGGTAAAGTCAAAGGGAAGGAGCTAGACAAAGAATGATCCAAGAAGTCCTCAATGGGAGAACAGGCAGATGATAACAAGTGGTATGTTACAACAGCTGTGAAGGCAGATGACGGCTGCAGCAGATAAGAATCTACCAATTCATCGTGACTACTCATGCCATCAGAACAGAGCCTTACTGTGAAGACTGTGCATTGGTAAGTGTGCACTGATCTACACACATAAAACAAATTCACACACAGGTGTCTTCCAAAAACCCATCATGTTATATAGTAGTTCCCTCACAAGTTGTATAGCACAATAAATTCTCAGCTAATGTTGTACTAGGTAAGACAACTTCACACAATCACAACATTTGATAACTTATCTTTCAATAGCACGCATCTGAATATGTAATCCATTGCCACTGCTGTCATCGCACTTGGCCAAACCCTTCCTTGGAGGGGGAAGCATTTGAGGGCTTTTGTGATGTGGTGACAAAACCCATTCATGCTTCAAACCTGCATGTGGTGTTTAAATTTTAAAGCACACTGTGCTAATCTTTCAAAAAAGATTTCATTAACTTGGATACTGTAAATTAATTACCTCATGCAGCTCAAGATATTGCAATGAAGTGGTCTTTCAGCACATACGGCTATGTCCTGCTGAGCAACAGCCAGCGAGGAATGTATTATTAGTAGCAACTGCACTTAACTTTGTATATTAACAATTTTGACTTTTGTAGCACACCCTAAATGGTATTTAGAAAAATCTTTAGGAACTGGCAAGTTTACCACAAGTGATCAGCATTTATAGATTTCTAATTGTATTTTCTCTTCTGAGTAACATGGTTGCTGTTGATTAGTTTAGCTGTTTCTTTACATATGTATGCCATTATCTCTCATCAGAGCTCAGCCTACCGAATCTCCCAGGTGGCTTTCCATGCAGGTGTTACCAAAGCCAAGCTTGTCTCATTTCTGAAAATGAGCTTGGTGATGTGCCAAAATACTCTGCTATAGAACATTTTCATTAGGTCATGACTGGTCAGAACTTTTCTTTTACTAAAAGAATTAAGCATGGCATTTTGCTTTATTTTAAGTTTTAAGAAGATGTCACCCACTGCACTTAGAGACAAAGCAAGTGGAGTTAACTGTTGTACACTCATACATCTCAGCAAGCACGTTCCAGCCTGGAATTCCTTCACTCTCAAGGAGCAGGGCCAATGAGAGGAGGCCAGATCTGCTGCACCTGTGGATCCTGCCGCCTGAGGATCCACACCTTGCCGTCTCACCTTGCTTCATGGGTAGGCTGGCCCTGTTGTTCTCACAGTGGCTAACCACGTGCCTATGGAAAAGCCTAACGGGACCCTGCAGTTTCCAGCAACTGTTTTTTTAGAAGCATTAGACAGCTCAGGACTACAACACGAGAATGAACCTTTTCTGAAGTGGCTCCCCGTCTATGGAGTGCTCTCTCCAGGGAAGTTCGCCTGGTGCCTTCATTATACACCTTTAGGCGCCAGGCAAAAACGTTCTGTTTTAACCAGGCCTTTGGTTGATCTTAATAACATCAAACACCCTTTTAGAATGTGGACTTTTTTTTGGGGGGGGGGGTATTGGATTATTGCTTTTGGTTTGGTTTTATATGTTGTGAACCACCCTGAGACCTCCGGGTATAGGGCAGTGTATAAGTTGAATAAATAATAATACTATAAGAACTGCCTCTCCCCATAAGACCTGACCCAGACCTTGTGAACATCATCTGAGGCCCTATTTTACGTGCCCCCTCCACAAGCAGTCTGGAGGGTGGCAACACAAGAACAAGGCCTTTTGTGTGGTGGTCCCCCATTTGTGGAATGCTCTTCCAAGGGAGGCTTGTCTGACACTTTATTATATATCTTTAGGTTCCAGATAAAAACATTCCTCTTCACTTAGGCCTTGGGCTTATTAAACAATATATTGCCTTTTAAACTGGTGATGGACTTATTGTTTTCTTTGTTATTATGTAATGCCTTTTCATGTTTCTTACCTTAAACCACACTGTGATCCTCAGATGAAGGTTGGTATAAATGTAATAAATAATAAATCACAATTACTGCTTCTGACTGTGGAGGCAGAGCATAGACAACATGGCTAGTAGTTAACAATGTCAGTATAAATTGCTGGTGAACCTTCTTCCAATGGTTCAAATTGTATCAGGGCATTTTCTCTAGATTACAGTCAGCATGAATTTAAAGAAAACAACTCATACATAATAGTGCAGTTGTACAAATCACAGCAAACTTCCTGAACACTGACTTTATTGAACAAGTCCATAGCACCAATATAATTTGATTTTCACATAATTGCTACAGATCAGGGGAAAAAGGAGTATTGAGAATCATTTCAAAGACACGAACATTGCCAAAACGTACTATAGATATTGGGAGTGGAGTAAGGATTGTTAGATGGCAATGGCATTTTAACACAGATTTACAAGTGCCTGACATTTCCGGTGCATTTTACAAATTAATTGAACTCATAATGTCAGATGACAGCCTGGAATCCAGAGTTAAATGTTGTATGAAAGTATGGGAATTCTAAAGCATGTCATCAGTACACTGACAGAGCTGTTGTACATGATGCCTGATTTTTAATGGTACATTGCCAGCTTTAGTCCCACAGTTATCTGTAACTCATTGAATCCAAAACCAAACGGGAAGGCATATTAAGTGCCTATTGCCACAAGTAGTTGTCTCAGAGGTGCATGTCCACTGTGACCATGGACATGCACCCTACTCTGCCGCCCCACCCCTGCCACTGCTGTGGGAACACAGAAACAGCGCTGGAAAGCAACTGTGATGCATGTGTGATGTGACATCATAACAGGTCCTGCGTATTCTTTAGTCTGGAGTATCTCTGATCCAATCTCTCAGAGAACTTTAAGAAAATTCTACGCATCTCAGCTCTTAATTCTGTCAGCTATTTCTCCAGTTTTGCATTATATCAGCAATCACTGAAGCATTCAATGTTCTTTTTGCCATGTTGGTAGTCCCCACTTCCAGGAACTTAGAACGCATTTCTTTCTCACACAGATAGAATTCGTTTTCGGTTTCACAGCAAACACAGCATCTACAAGATGGAGATTTAATGCAGGTTCAAAGCTTTCTTATCAGTTGCATTTTTTCAAAATCAAGTAATTAATTTAGGCTTTTTGATTTATTTTCTAGCCTGCTAACAAATGCTTTTTTGGCTCTCAGCAGCCCACCTGTGCTCTGGGTGCTAATTAACTGGCAGATAGAAAATCCAATTTGTATTTACTTCCAGTCTTACTAATAGTTAAAAGAAGGGAGTTTGTCGACCTGAATTAAGGGCTATTATGTCATTTGTGACATAATGTTTCTTGCTTGAGACGTTCCTCCACTCCCCAAAACTTCTGTCTCTGGCAAGATGAATGTCTTCTGAGCACGTGAGGATTATCCCTGAACTCCCTTATCTCAAAGGGAGTTTTGGTAACCAAGAGTTATACTGTGATTATCTAAATCACCACATAATGATCTCTGCTGACACTCCTGACTATTCCACAATTTTCCTTCCCGGAAGTCCTCTGGAAGGGGATTATTTCAATCACTGATTAAACCTTGGAGAGCTGTTCTGAGATAGGCTATACAGTGCCCAATAGGAAATCCTCAAATGAGGAAGAATTGTACTGAACAACAATAGTGCTTGTGATTAATCTCTGCAATATGATAGTTTTTGGCTCTTCTGAGTCACTGTATAAATAAATATACTCCAATACATGGTAGCTCTCAACATGTCATACTGGAAATGTGATCATCAAAATGCAGATATTTTGGATTATTTATTTCATCCCTGTTTCAGTTTGAGCCACAGAATAAATGAGAAAGACTGAATACAATGGGGACCTAACTGGAACCTTCAAAGAGAACTCAAATAAATGACTACCTCCAAAGCACTAAAAACACTGAGAAGCATTTTTTAAAGACAGCAAAGCAGGTAGGCACTGAGCAAGTGCCCAGGGCATTTGTGCTTTGAGTGGCACAAAGATTATAATACAGAAATAGCAGACTTTTTTCGTTAGCATTATAACACTTCTGCAGGTAGAGCATTTCAGAATACACCTTGATAAAAACGTATTAGTTACATTTATTTTCTCCCCATCTTTCAAGGATCTTAAGAACTTAATTCACATGAGCTCTCCATGCATTGACAGAATGTGTGGAGGGGCTTGCATGGCCACATGAGGTAGCCATGGCCTCTGCCACTGCTCCACAGTCCCTTGCCAGTGAATTCAGTGGGTATTGGGGAAAAAATATATCTGCATACAAATGGATGGCTGTAAACCTCCTTCCAGTGTTCACCAAACATGCGGACATTGGAAGGGTGCAGTGGTGACAGTGAGGGAGGCCTTAGAGTCTTTCTTTGAAGGGTTTTCTCTGTGACCCCCCCCCCCACTCCCCCTGTTTTGAGAATGTTATCCTTTTTTTGCATTCTGATTTGGCTTCAAAACGGTATACAATAGTGTGATCAGATCTTCTTGGGAGAAAAGCAATGACACACCTAGACAGCATCTTAAAAAGCAGAGACATCACCTTGCCAACAAAGGTCCATATAGTTAAAGCTATGTTTTTCCCAGTAGTGATGTATGGAAGTGAGAGCTGGACCATAAAGAAGGCTGATCGCCGAAGAATTGATGCTTTTGAATTATGGTGCTGGAGGAGACTCTTGAGAGTCCCATGGACTGCAAGAAGATCAAACCTATCCATTCTGAAGGAAATCAGCCCTGAGTGCTCACTGGAAGGACAGATCCTGAAGCTGAGGCTCCAATACTTTGGCCACCTCATGAGAAGAGAAGACTCCCTGGAAAAGACCCTGATGTTGGGAAAGATGGAGGGCACAAGGAGAAGGGGACGACAGAGGACGAGATGGTTGGATAGTGTTCTCGAAGCTACCAGCATGAGTTTGACCAAACTGCGGGAGGCAGTAGAAGACAGGAGTGCCTGGCGTGCTCTGGTCCATGGGGTCATGAAGAGTTGGGCAGGACTAAACAACTAAACAACAACAACAAGTGTGATCAGATTGGCTGCAGGACTGAGAGATTATAACTTCATCACTGCATCTTCTAGAATCAGGCTAGACTGAGAAAGCTACAGGGTTATGTGGTAAACTTTAGGGTTGTGGGGCAATTTGACTCTGTCTCTCTCTACTCCTATTCCAACACACTAAGCATGGCACTAGCTTGAGTTACGCATTATTGAACCATTATTCTTTCTCCCTCCAAAATTTAATATCAATTATTTAAAGGGTTTCCAGTCAGTAACAAGAAAACAATATGCTCTACAATCCTCCACACACTGTCTGCTGTTCAAAAGAGAAAGAAAGAAAGATGTTCTGGTCTTTGTGTGTCAATATTTTCTGTGTTTGTGGTGACTGAGTGATGAAAGATGTAAAGTGGGATTCACACCCAAGAAAGCAATTTGTGGCAGGCAATAAGGAACATACAAATGAGTTGAAGGCAGGAGAAGCTTAGGCAGAAAGAAACAGAAGAGTCCTAATTTCCTAGCACATTAGTATTTGTATAATTCACTTTTCTTCCAGGGAACCCAGAGCTGAGTGAGAGGGGTCCCCTGTCCGAGTAGAACTCAGTGATTATACTTCTAACAGCCATGTCAGGAAGAACAGTCTAAGAGAGAGATACCTCAGGAGCCTTCATAGATGAGAAGGAATTTCAGCCACAATATATCCAAAACTGGGCCTGAGTGGCAGAAGAATATTTCTAAAGAATTCCCAGCAAATCAAAGTGTTAGGCTGATAGCCAATCAGATTCAGGGAGGATTCCCCCCTTCCGGTTTTCTATGTGCTGATAAACAAAGTCAGCCAAGCTGGTATATGACAAATTAATATTATATTATAATATTTAAAGTTTGTGTGGAAAAGTGGCAGTTGTTTGGTAGGGACGTTGAGGCACCACAGAGCTCCATTTCATGTCACCTGAAACACTGAATCAAAAACTAGTGAGCTATTGAAGCGTGAGAACAGAAAAGATTGTTGAAGTTCTCTTTGGATAATTTTCTTTTGAGGATCCCATAAGAAAGCTTGCTGTTTAATTTTGTGGGTTTAATGGCATTAAATACCCCTTCGATGGAAACACCCTGGGGAAATAAATGTCATTGACCTATTAAGTAATATATTTAATCTCCGGAAAATGTTCCTTGCATTCCGTCTAACTAGTGAGTGTTACCTGACCAAATAAGAACAAGATAAGAGCCCCGATGGATCAGGCCAAAGGCCTTCTCTTCTTTCAATGGCCTATAGGAAGCTCACAAGCAGGAGATCCAATGCTATTTAGAGACACAATGTTCTCTCTATGCAGGGCCGTCTTTACTTGGGGATGCAAGGGGTGTGGGGCACCGAAGTGCCAAATTCCGGGGGGGGGGGTGCCAGGCGCCCACCACTGAAGCCACCTAAGCTCTTAACTATCTACCTGTTATGAAATAATAAATAATTTTGATCAAGCTAGAAAAACAAAATACATATATACCTAGGTATTACCAAAATGTATACCTGCTGTTTCACTAAAGGACTTCCAACTTTTTGTGCTCATTTACCAAAGACGCGCCGCACCAGCAGCAGCACTTGTCATTCACAATGGTGGTGCTTGTCAGACTTGGGGGCTCTGGGCAGATCTTTGCACCCCGGTGGTGCATATGCTAAAGACTCCCCTGTCTCTATGGGACTGTCCTTGATTGTAAAACCCTGATTAAACATGTTGGGGAGAGGGGTCCCTGGGGAAAGTGAGGGACTGCAAGGCCAATTTAAGCCTTTGGTGCCCTCAGACAGAATGCCGGACAATGCCACAGTGCCTCATAGTCATTACATTAAAACGTGCTAGAATTTAGACATTCTTTTTAGTATCAAACGTACTTGGGATTGGTTTCCTTCTTCTTTGTCCAGAGGCATCACTACTTCTTATATTATTTGTTGTCTTCTGAAGAGACTGGGGGTTCTGCAAATGCTGGAAGGCACTTGCTGATGCAAAGTCACATTCACTTAGTACAACTGTAAAAAGTACAATGAAAGCTCCCACTTCCATATCATGTTATTTTCTTCTCTCGGCAGGCAACTGGCCTCTCTCCCCGCACCCTTGAATGTGTAGCATGGCCTCTTTTGGATTGGAGAGAGATAGAGATAGTGAAGTAGTTCCCTCCCAGGAATAATTGGCTGTTTCTCCCTCTTCTGTGAGTTGCACAGCTACACAAAGCAACTCTCTCCCCCCTCCCTTCCATGGTTCTTCATTTCTCATTTGCATATTGACAGCATCTCACTGTTTTCCTGAATGGAGGAAAAGAAGAATTAGAGGGATGAGATGAGACATAACAGGGTGAGAAAATTAAAATGGAGACCGTCAAGGGAGATGCGCTGAGTGGGGGGTGGGGGAATATGAAAGTGACCAAGAATTTCTGATCCTTAAAATGTGCTTGTGCAAACCCCTTTCAGAGGAAGAGTTTTTGTTTTTATCAATGGGGAGAACTCTGAAGGTTGTACAGAGAGAATGGCAGAGATGGGAGACAATAAGGTAAAAGACAAGCAGGACGAGATGCACGTTACAGGAAGAGACAGTCAATGTGTGCGGGGAAAGAACTTTGATAAGACATGCAGCAGGTTTGGACTTGAATACTTCTGGAAACAAGCATGGAAAGCAAACAACAGTTTGATATCAGGGACTTTTGTTATCGTTAAGAGGACACAATGGCCAAAGTCCCAAAGGCCATATGGTTAGGTTAAGGTAAAGGTAAAGGGACCCCTGACTGTTAGGTTCAGTCGCGGACGACTCTGGGGTTGCTGTGGTCATCTCGCTTTACTAGCCGAGGAAGCCAGCGTACAGCTTCTGGATCATGTGGCCAGCATGACTAAGCTGCTTCTGGCGAACCAGAGCAGTGCTCAGAAACGGCGTTTACCTTCCCGCCGGAGTGGTACCTACTTATCTACTTGCACTTTGACATGCTTTCAAACAGCTAGATGGGCAGGAGCAGGTACCAAGCAATGGGAGCTCACCCCGTCGTGGGGATTCAAACCACAGACCTTCTGATCGGCAAGCCCTAGGCTCTGTGGTTTAACCCACAGCGCCACCTGTGTCCCATGGTTAGGTTCTGTTTATTTAATTTACAAATTGCTTCCCACAACCAAAGTCTGGAAGTGATTTGCAGGAATAAAATCCAGTAATAATTATGCACAAATTTATTAAAATCACAAAAATGTTCACTTGGTGCTGAAAGATGGCAAAATTCGAGAGAGTGTTCCATAGACAGGGAACTACTACAGTTCATCATCTTGCTGCCACCTTCCAGACCTCCCTTGGAGGTGCTGTGCAGAAAAGGGCCTTAGATTATGATCTCAGGCTCTGGACAGGTTGATATGCAAAAGGCTGTCTGGAAATCCCTGCAATATTATGAAGGCGCATTCTCAGATGGCATGGGAAGGAGCTACCTTTGCCAAATGTAGCACGAAAGCCCAGAATTGTGTGTCATTTCTGTTAGCAGGCACCACTTACACATTTGTGTCACTGCATGTGGCTACTTTTCACATGCAGAGCAAGCCGCTCTTTATGTGGCACTGGGAAAGGAGATGTCAACGGGATGGGTGAATCTGCTCGCTGCAGTTTATCTTAGTTCCTCATTTGTGCAGCCTTAAGTTCAGTTATTTCCACATCAGTTTGTGATTTTAAAAAATAGGCCTCATGAAAACTTACCAGATCTTAGTGTGAATTTCTCCTTATATATGCATTTTGTGTGTGTTCTTCTCATGAATATATGCAGTTTATGCAATTAATTTCCTAGTCTATGAATTTATGTTCACGTTACTTGGCTTACTTGTCTGGAGAACTAACTGTCTTGCGAAATTCAGAGGAGTGCATATTTAGTAGGATGTATTGGACACTGGTAGATCGACATTTAAATGCAGACTGAATAGAATTTCTTCCCCCATCCCTAATGTGGTGTTAAAGACCCAAGTAAAGAATCCCACTCATGAAACTGAAATATTAGCATACATATGTGGGACAACACAATTTCCTGTTTGCTCATCAGGTATTAGCACTGAGATAGGAAACAGGCAAGGTGGCTTCAAATCCTTCAGAGAGATTTGTGGAATTAGGAGAAAGCTCACTTTTAGTGATGGAACAGTTGTAGAGCACAGATTCCACGTCTAGTGAAAAGGACCAGATAGTGGATGATGGAAGACTCTGGAGAGCCACTTCCTGTCAGCAAAGACACTATTATACAGACTATAATGGGCTAGAGAGACAACAGCCTGGCTTGGTATAAGGCTACCATTGTGTGATTCACATTTGTGTCTTGGGAAGGGGGGGGGACCTTATCCTCTGCTTGTGCAGCTGAGCTGTTCCTCCATATGTATGGTGGAACTAGAATAACCAGTGCTGCTTTTTTTTTCCTGGAGGGACGCAGGGCTACACATACACCTAAACATTTTGTGAATTTAATGGGAGAAGAAACTAACAGTTTTTTTAAAAAAATATTAGTTTTTTCTCTAGCATGGTGAATCGTCAGTTCCATTGCTACCCCCAACGGCGGCTTCATTTCCTGTCATGGTGTTTCTTGAGTCTCAGATGGAACGAGAGTACCCCTAAAAAGCACTGAGAATAACTATAAACTACAAAGGATTAACCCAACAGAATCCCAGTACAAGGACTCCTGCTTGCACAATGGGGCTTTCTTCCCTCCATGTAAGAAAATAAAATAAAATGGCCTAGGGGGTTGTAAAAAACACACACCCCAGAATAGTGCACGGGGCGGGGAAGGGAGGGGTATTTATCCACCAGCTAAACAGGAATGTTTATGTAGATGGAATGATTGGAAGAGCACAGCATTGCATTCCACCCAGAAAAACATTTGCCATTCTCACTTGGAATCATCTGGTTGATTATCTTCAATGAACTCTTCTCTTTCACCCACATTTCTGCATAGTGGATCATTTAATAGCAAGTGTGTTTCCTTGTCAGAGAAATAATTAGCCAACCAACTGATTCCCACTATACCAGCACAAACCTTTCCTCGCCAATTAATTCCTTCATAGTTTTATAACAGCACAATCTTGACTTTGGAAAGCCAAGGCAGCCAGCTTGCTTCAAAGGAATGCTCAAAGTATTCTACTCGCTTCCATTTGTATTCATATCCTGTCCTAATGAGTGCAAAGATGATTTGCCCCACACCACTGGAACGAAGACACAAGACTGTAAATTAGTTGAACTATGGACCAACTTTATTGACATGTCTGATTTTCAGCCTTCTTAACTAGTTAAAGACACCAGCCTTGCCAACTAGGAGCATATCTGAGATTATCCAAAGGAAAAGCAATATTCATGCATTATTTGTGTGGAGGGCACTTAAGCACTGAAGCAGGAACTGCTGGTCCCAGCCACAATGTCACACTGCTAAGCTAGCCATACACCAGACACTTGTTTCCCGAGTTTGGATATCTAAAAAGGAACCCCTGACTTTTGTTACCTCACATATATAGAGTTCCTGCCTCGATGTGTGAACATCCTTGTAATGGTTCTAGGGGTTGCTCATGCGTAAGTTGCCGCCACTCCTGGCTAGGTTACCTGGTTGAACCCTTTCTGTCTGGACAGCCTCTAGCTTTGTGGCTGTCTCAGTCGCTGGCAGAATCCATCAGTGGGCGTTTCTTGAACTTCTTCCAGCAAAGAAGTTCTTTGACGCCAAGCCTCCTCCTACTCTCCCTGCGCGGAAGTCTTCTGCGCAGGGAGGGTGTGGGCAGCGGAGTACCCGTACTCTCTCCGCTGGTCTCTGGCGAGGAGTCTTGGAGCCTCCTCTCCGATTCCCCCATCTGCCCCCCTTCTCCACTGGTGTTACGCTGATTTCCTTCCCCAGCAGATGGGCTGCCTCTCTCCCTACTGGGACCCTCTCCGGCATCCCTCTGGAGCCTTCCCTCCGCCTCTAGCTCCGATGGCAGTTCCCTGACAATCCTACATGCGAGTGACAAATTATCGGAGCTTTTAATATCTTATTAGGAGTTTGGCAGAGGGGCAGACTCTCCATAATCTCTAGATTCAGTAACGCGCTAGAATGTGAGAAAACTCATAAGCAAAGTTTGGTTAATTAAAACTCAGCCAAGCGCTGTTGCATTCAGTTTAGGATCACAAGCCCAGGCAGCTTCACATAGGTAGCCAGTGATAAGCCAAGGCATTAACATGACAAAAGATGTTGGTGACCCTTTTCATCAAAAAGGAATCCTTGGGCCCGAGCAGATAGAGGTTGACAACGTGACAGAGTGTGTATATGAAGTGAAAGAGGAGTGTCTTTGGCAGAGGCTTGGGTCTTGAACAAGGTGTGCTGGGAACAAAACAGAAGAACAAGGACAAAACCATCTTGGCTGTGACCAGAGAAGGTTGCTCTGAGGGACCGGAAGCCATGACTGCTGATTTGGCCTCAAACTGGCTGAGAAACACTCTTGGGGTATAATGTTCTGCACCCCATCCATGGGAGATTTTGTTAAGTATAATTGGTTTAATTCACACTGAAATGGGAATGCCTGTGTATTGGTGAAAAGGTTTAACAAGGGGATGGAGTCAGTTTTCATGCATCCAGTCATTTCAAACTGCACAGTATTATGTTGGAGGGGACATCTTTACTTTTATCAGAGAAATGTTGGAGGGTATGTGACTGTGTGGTATTCAATGTGCCTCTTCCATCCTCATATCAAACATTATGAAGACTAGGTAGGTAGACAACTTGAGGATTTTATGGTCCAGCAGCAAATTAAGGCCATATTGTATCAAGCACATTGCAATGGCTTCATGATTAGTAGGCAAACAATATCATTCCTTTCATTATATATGGCTGCTGTTCCTGCAATTCTTCTCACTCCCCCAAACAAATTACTTCAAGAACACAAGACTATGACAGATCTTGAAAGTTCTGGTTTATAGAAGTGTGCTTTTATTTGCTATTTTCCATATAGGATTTCACTTGATGTGTGTTGATCATGTAATGCATGTAGTCATACCGCCATATATTATATTTTAAATGAAGGTTTGTGCTGGGAAAAACTGGGGTGGGCGCATTGTCTGCTTTGTTTGCCTAATACATTTTGTGTTGTTAAAAGAAGTATCTGAGGAGATACTGGCAGGGGAGAGCAACATCACACCCCCAGAATCCCACAAAAGGGCAGTCAAGTCCACCAGACTTAGAGCTTTCTCATTACAGTGTAAGTAAATATGCATTCATTAGCTTGTTCCCACTGTGACTTTCATTTCTATGGCTTCTTTTTTTTGGGGGGGGGGAGACCCTTTCTTAGGAAAAAAAAAACTGCATAGCAGTGACCCTGGATCTTTTGTGCTTGCAGAAATCTGAAGGGGAAAAAACACCTCTACATGAGATTGACTTTTTTCTTTGTGTCGGCAGCAAAAGCTTGATGTGTCTCTAGCTATTACTTGCACAAGGAGGTTTAAATGAAGGGATGAACCACTAAGAAATTTGGCTGCATTTTGGGAAATGTTCTGTAGCATATTTTCATTGATGTTTTTGTACTTAAAAAAAATGTTGACAACTTGCAGTGGGTGGCATCAAGACTGCAGCCAGTGTCTTCCTGACTCCTCAGTCCTGATACCAGAGATTAAATGCCATCAATACATATGGCAGGCAGAATATTGTATTCATTTACTACATTTATATCCCACATGTTTTTCTAAAGGAGCCCGGGGAAGGCAAATATATCAATACAAAAACAGTACGATGGAAGTTAAAAACTCCTAGGTTGGATGTAAACACATCAAAGAAGCCTTTCAGTTAAACAGGTTGTAAACTTTGTATGAGAAATCATGCATGGAACTCCACAGCATCATCTGGTGCCACAGTGTTATACTGAATATACAACACATATAAAATGTTTTTTTCTTTACCAGTATAGCTGAGTCCCTAGAAACCATTGCCTACTTTCAAAACTAATAATTTCAGTGTTGCCAGGGATAGGAATTTTAGTCATCAAATGCCTGGATAAATAGGAATAATTTAATATCTATCTGAAAAGTTTATAACGAGGGAGACTGACAGATTTTGATAGAGAGGGTATTCCACAAATGGGGAACCACTGCTCCTGGGTTGTTAGAGCAGGAAAGGATATGTCTAGTGATGGGCTTTGTGTTCTCAAATTTCAGTAGTGCCCTGTGCAACCCTCAAATTGGCACTTTTCGCCTCTCGTGCTGTGTTCTACAGCATTGTTTCGGCCAGGCATGTGAATCTAAAACTGCCTCTGACATGTCTCCCTTATCCCAGTATGTATCCTGCATTTCACTTTCATGCTGAAGCAGAGAACTAAAAGCGCCATAACTTCTAAGTGATTACAGCCACCGTATTATGTAACAGATGAAACTTCCCAGCGGACATCAAGGGGAGCCCATAGCAGAGCAGAACGGAAGTAATCCTGCCTTCAGGCTGAAAAAGCCAGTTTGGTCATCCCTGCAACCAAATGCACAAGAGTGAGGAGTGTTAGGATGACCCCCTCCCAAACCCCTCCCCATTCAGATAAATTAAATAAATCCATGGCTAAACCTCTCTTCCAAGTTACTTCTAATGAATTGTGTTTAAGGATTCCCAGAGCCTCTCTGCAATTTAATACAAATGCTCAAGATTTTCTGGTAAGTAGCAGCTTTTCCCAGGTGAAATAACAACAAGGCTAAAGGAGAATTATTGAAATAAAGAAAATGTCTTTTGTAGCTTTACAATCTCAAACCATAATTAGTTACTTATTAGCTGAATATTTAGACAATGAATTTGTCATCCAGTTTTAATTGTGTTTAGCCAAGAACCCAAGGCCACTGCCCAAAGAAAATTATGTGTTCTTATCTTGAATTGGCACCAATGGCCCACAAGCACAAATACTACAATCCCATTAAACTTAGTAGGGCTTATTTCTGATTAGACTTGTATACTATCCATCCTATTAATGTCAGCATGATATTGCACCTAAGCTTCTTCAAAACAATTATAGTCATGAAAATCAACCTCAGTTAGAAGATAAATCAGATTCCTTTCTAAGTTAGAAAGGTTTATCAATCTTACTGAACTATCTCTTTTTTCCAGTGGTTTAAACAATCATTTTCACTTTGTAACTATGGAGACGCACTTTAGACTTTACAGTAATCTGCTGCTTTTCCAAAGAACTAAGGGGACATTTTTAGTGGCTGTATATCTGGACCCACTAAAGTCAGTTCTGTGATATATTTTGGACACAAGACTGTTTATCTTCACTTGCCCCTTTAACAAATCAAGCAATGCCTGCTTGTTGATACTCAAACTTGCCCTTACAGTCTTGCCATGACAATACACTTATGGGTGTTTTCAGTCATAGTGTGTAAATTCTACTGTTACGATAGCAGAGCATCAGGATTCTATTCATCTTCATGAGGGCTGCATTAAAGCATCCAGGCAGATTAGAGAGACCTGCACTCTGTTTTGGTTAGGGGAAAGTAAGTTTAGATGTTGAATACAGAGTATTTTCCTCTTGTCAATGGCTTGGGATCACTTGCTTGATCCATTTTGCAATGTTCATTGAGACATATTTCTTGTCCATCTGACCCTTCTGTGAGAGAGTCCTGGTACTCTAAAACAACAGCATGTAACTTACATGGGTACCACTATCTTTATAAACCATTCTCATAGGAAGCAATTAAAGACCTAAAACAAAATGCTCATAGTTTTAGAAGTACCTGAGACTGTGGATTCTAATTTTAAAAAAATCAATGCAGATTGCATTTTTACTCCCTCCTAGTCCTATTGTAAGACCTATTAAAAAGTAGAAAACAGATATTTTTTAGTGCACAAATGAATTCCAAAGCTGCACTCAATCGATGCTGATTAGATTTACAGTTTAACAGCCATTTTTATTGTTTTCACTGGAGAATTTTCTCCTCTATTATGGCTCTGGACAGATCTATACAGTAGGAATTGCTTTAATCTCATATACTGACAGTGCAACTGCCCCAATACAATGCAATTTAGCTCTCCCCAAGCCAGTTTCCCTTCTGCTTTCTTACTTACGGCAAGCCTTCCCAAGGTTTGCACACTGACTGACACCGTTTTGCACGCAGCTCGTCTCCAGCTGCGATTCCACTGATCAATTCCCATCTACTGACATGATTGTTTGCATCCCGTTGGATTAGAAAACTGGCATGCTTCAATGGACAATAGAGCTATATATATAAAAGCTATCCCTCTGCCTCTATGTCTCCACTCTGCATAGATCTCTGTGGAATCTATGGGCTTCAATTACAGGCTTATGCAGGAAAAGCCAATGAATGGATGAGAGAAGCTTTCTCTATGGCACTACAGTATATATTACTCACACATCAAAAGGAACAGGTGACCTGCACTGTTTACAGACCAGAGACATCACTAACCCTGAAGGGTTACAGCATTCTGTCAGAGTGTGATTAGGTGCAGTTCATAACCAGTTTAATATTCTTAAATGGAGTTTCAGTTTTCCTGCTGAGCTGCTCCTTGCCACAGGTCAAAATTGTATTATGCATATTCTTTTCAAAAGGATCCAAATATTTACAGATTTCATATGCTTGCCTAGTAGCCTCGACCTCTGCAATAAAATAATAATAATAATAAAATAATAATAATAATAATAATAAAATAATAATAATAATAAAAATAAAAATAAAATAACAACAACAACAACAACAACAACAACAATAATAATAATAATAATAATAATAATAATAATAATAATAATAATAATAATAATAATAATAAGGATTGCAGTGTTGAGTCATTCTTCAGGATGTCAAGAATTACAGTATAAAGTGTTTAACTGGAATCAGCACTTTGGCCTTAGAAATGTGGAGATAGAAAAACAAACTAAATATAAAACTGTCATAAAGAAAAACAAAGTTGGGGAAAGATCAATACTTGGATATTTACCTTGGTGTATGTACATGTGGCAGAAATAAAATGTAAATTACTTCACACTGAGAAAGGGTGAGTGTAGAAGTGTATAAATGCAGCGCACACTAAGGCTGCAATCTCCAAGCTACTTACTCAGAATTACTCCTATTGATTTCAGTCTGAATGGGTAATTGCAGAATACTTAATATGGAGGAAACAACCATGGCGTAGTCCATTTTTGCTTTTTAAGAGCCATTTGCTATATTAACTGTCAAGCCAATACTGTTTGCTGAATTGGATTTGCAACATAGCTTTGTGGGTGAATGACCAATAGACCAATACATTTTTAATTAAACATATTTCTGCTGCCAGCTAAATAATAGAGCCCCCAAAACAGCTCTCTCCTAGTGTGCTAGGCAAGGGGATGCTTGGATGTTAGAATCACAATCCCTAATTCAGCACTCAGATTTTGTTGTTGTTTAGTCGTTTAGTCGTGTCCGACTCTTCGTGACCCCAACGGACCAGAGCATGCCAGGCACTCCTGTCTTCCACTGCCTCCTGCAATTTCGTCAAACTCATGTTAGTAGCTTCGAGAACACTGTCCAACCATCTCGTCCTCTGCCATCCCCTTCTCCTTGTGCCCTCAATCTTTCCCAACATCAGGGTCTTTCCCAGGGAGTTTTCTCTTCCCATGAGGTGGCCAAAGTATTGGAGCCTCAGCTTCAGGATCTGTCCTTGCAGTGAGCACTCAGGGCTGATTTCCAGATCATAAAATGACCATGGCTCAGCAGCAGAACACCTACTTTGTATTCAAGTGTCAAGATGGGAATCAGGAGCAGGTCAGCACTAACTCACAAAGTGCCATTGAAATGACCTCTATATTCAAAGAAGCAAAATGGCTTAGGCCTACCTAGTGATCACAGTACTTTCTCCCAGCTGGTCTTGCCCCAATGAGGTACTTGCAAAGACTGAAGGTCCCCATCTTCCCACAGCTCTCTAAGGCTCCTCCTTCTCTGGAGCAGTCTGAGGCTTCTTCATTTTGTCTCTCATTGCTCTGTCCTCATTCCTCTCTGTGCTCTGGGAGACTGGAAGGGAGGGGAGTTAGTCGCTCCAGGAGGAGGAGATTCCTGACTTCCTCACCTGCCTCATTGCTGCCTCTTGGCCCTCCTCCTCTCCACCCTCTGCTTTTGCCTATGGACTACTCTCTGCAAAAGCTGCTTCCTGCTCACTAAACCCAGTTACCTCTTCAGCTTCCTCCCAGTCGGCTCCCACTCCTCTGCCTGTCCACTCATCATTTCCCACCACCAATCCCCTGGCTCTGAGCCTTCTTCCCTCGCAGGTTCCCCAACTGGTGCCTCCTTCCACTCCTCTGCATCCAGCCAGCCCATGGCATCAGGTGGTCACAGCTTCAATTCCTGGCAAATTGAGGTTGGGCTGGAAATATCTCCTATTTAAAATGCTGGAGAGCCACTGCCAGTTAGTGTAGACAATATAGAATTGGAGGGATTGGTGGTCTGATTTTATATAACGCAGCTTCCTGTGCCACCACTGATAGGACTCACTTCCCCAATTCCTTTCTTCTTTATTTCGTTATCATAAACTATTAAATATTGGACATAACTAGATGGTGCTATCCAAATGTTTTGCACTATGGTTCTGTTGTTCCAATCATCTCTGACCACTAGCCATGCTAATGGGGCTGAGGGGAATTTTAGTATTTTTTTAAAAAATAATAATCTGGAAGATAACAGGGTAGGGAAGGCTGATCAACATCACTGAGCTGGATCCAGAGTGTTTCTTTCACAGATACTATTTAACTAAAGCAAATAAAGAAAAAAATGGACAAACCTTGTTCAAATCCAGATCGCCCTACAACTATCTTAGCTCTGATGGGTTTGGTGAAAATTTGATATTTCTTCGGGACTTCCGGGTTAGCGCCTCCGGCAATGGCGGATTTCCTCTGATCGGGAGGAATCCGCTCTGTGGAAATTAGGGTCTGGACCGCCACGGTGAGGTGGAGACCCATTAAAAACCACAGGCGGGAGAAGCCTGTGGACGTGGGATTCGGCTGGCACCTTTTGCGCCTCCCCTACTCGTGGGGAAACCCGGTTTCGGGGATCCGGAGCGACGTGGGGTGAGCGGCGCGGTGCTTCGAATCGACTGCTTCTTTCATGGAATGAAGCCACATTGCTGTTGCCGGAGAGCGCTGACTTTTTCTTGTGGACAATTGGACTCTAAACAACTACCCGTGAGTAGAACGGAAAAATGGATCTCTAAACATCTTAATTTGGCATCGAAACGGGAAGGTTTCAAACAGGAAGTCCGCCTTCCTCTTTTGTAAATAGATTAAAGCAAAGACGTTGCAAGCTAAAGTCTGGAAAGTCTTTTGTAAAGGATTAAATCTCCAACGGTTAAAATTACTAAACCCCCCTTGGAAGCAGGAGAAGAGGGGGGAAATTTTAGATTGTTTATGCCTGCAGGAGAGAGAGTGAAGAAAGATAAATTACCACCGTTTTGAACCTGGGAACGGGCTGCCAGTAAGATTGACGTTTTGGGAAAGTTCATTGACTGTGAATAAAACGTATGTTGACAGATAGTTAAAAAAGAGAAATATATTGTTTCCATTGTTTCCATTTGCACTTAAAAAGGAGCAAAAAAGTAACTGAAAATCGAAACTAACTTTGTTGCTGGATCTGCGCTTAAAAGGATGGATACAAATAGAAATTGTTTCCTCTAGAGGGAGCTTTTGAAACTGTTGCAGGAGTGGAGCTGGGTAATTTTCCAGCTGCAGAGATTAAAAACCGTGAGAATCAGAAAATGACCTTGGACAAGAATGTTGACAGAAGAAGCCTTAGTGATTGCATTTTGCAAGACAAGTGCTTTATTGGAACAGCTTTATGAGAAAACGGATGTGATGATTACTAAAATTGACAATTTGGGACAAAAAATGACTGATTTGGGACAAAAAGTGAATACCTATACAGAAACTATTCAGGAATTGATTCAGGAATCTGTTTTGACATGGCAAGCTGTGGAGAAGACGAAGGAGAAAGTTGTTGTTGAACCTCAAGTAATTCAAGTGGAGAGAGCCCCGGCCTTACAGAGGCAATTTGATGAACATAAGCTGTTGCCTTTTATGATCGAATCTAGAGAATGCCAGATTTGGTGGGATGGAGCCCCGCTTGGATTGGAGAAGGAAAGTTGGATAGATCCCCTTATGCAGGGATGTTCTGGCCTTTGGGATCTGGATTTGGGTCAGGGGGAGATTGGAGTTGTGGGGGCCTTTAGCTTTGGAGGGACTCTGAAACACACTCCAAAATATCTTTTGGACTTTAGTTCTGACTATGGAGAATGGGCTGACCTGTCGAGAAGGAATAAAGACATTGTTAGGTTGGAGTTTCCCCAAGATCTACTCAATGCCAAAGGAAGGAAATTAAGAACAAGATCAGCAGAAAATAAAGTATAGTGCATGTATAAATATGAAGAAGATCTGCAGAAGGGACATGGAAAAGAGTTAAGAGCCTCAGACAGAAAGTCACCAGGTTGATGGACCATATGGAATTGATAGAAAGGACTGACAGAATCCGAGACCAGGGAGAAGAGACGGTGGAAGAAGATTGGGAAAAAAGTTTTTTTAAAAAACAAATTATTTAGAGAAATGTTGCAAAATTAATGAGTGTTAGAAAAACGTTGGAATGTAATTATATGGCTTTAGTAGAAATGTTATAAGGAGTTAAGTATAAATAAGTTTTAGGGTTTTAATGGTAAGATAAGGTTAAAATAAATTAAGATAATTAAATGACAGAAAACAGTGAAAGATGGAAAGGATTTGCTGAAATAATTAATAACTAGAACACAAAAAGGGAGGTGTGAGGAGGTCGATGAAACAAGTTAATGAAAGATAAAGATATGGAAATATTGGATGTGCTTTTAATTGTTTTTGCTTTTGTTTTGATGTATAGTGTCTTGCTTTTTTAATATGTACTGTAATATATTGATTTGTATTGTTTACTTTTTCTTTTTCGTTTTTACTTCTTTCTTTAATTCTTAAACTTTTAATAAATATTATTTTTTTTAAAAAGAAAATTTGATATTTCTTCAAATGTCACTGAATGCGAAAATCATAATTATCTAATTATGCTTATAGAATGGGGGATCTCTCTCTCTCTCTCTGTGTGTGTGTGTGCCTGTGCCTGTGTCTGTGTCTGTGTGTTTTATCTAAATGCTGTTGATGTATGTGAACTAGATTACTAGTTGAAATTGGCTAACAGAAGGCAAGAAAGCAGCTGAAAGATGAATGATTCTGATTGCTTGGGACACTGGAAATGACTTTTACACCAGCGATATACATGCATGCACAAAAACGTCTCACCTGGATTGTCTGTCCATGGATGGATCACTTCAATGTATGTATCAACAATTTCCGTCCTGCCGTCTGTTAATCCAGACTGTCTAGGTGGGATATTAGTTCACATTTAGGCATTGATCGGGCAGGGATAATGTGTGCCCATGCATCCAAGTAGAGGATCAAGCCCTTAACGTGTGGTGCCACTAGCCATAAATGGATTAAGCTGCTGGAAAAGTGACAGGACCATTGAGCAGTAATATCCAGGGATGACATAAAGAGGGGTGTTTTTTGTTGTTCTTTTTCTGTTTTGCTAAAGTAATTTATTACCCATGAATGGTGCCAAGCAAATACAAATGAGAAGTGAAGCCCACAGAATAGACAGGTGCTTTTAGCTAAAAAAATATTTTGTTTTAAACAAAATCTAAAGAAAAAACAATCTGTTTTCACTGAGATGGGCAAACTGTCCTACATCTGAGCCTATATTAATAACCAATCATAATGGTAACCTAGTCTTCTCATCCTACCAAGTAGCCAGAAGGTTTTTACCACACATTAGGTGAAGATGCATGTATTCTGCATTGTCCTGACAAATGAGGATATTTTATCACAAATTGGTTGAAGATGTGAAATATAATGTGAGGTTCAATAGTCATCTCCAAATTACATAGATTCTTGCTATGCATATTTTCAGCTAACTTGTTGGCTTATAAGTAATAAGGTTGCTTGGGGAATTAGAATCAGGGGAATGCTTGCCTAAAAAGAGGTGTCTTAATGAGCCTGTGGGGTGCCTGTAGCATATCATTCGGCTATCAAATATTTAATAACTGAATGAAAGATTGGATGAAAGTTGGTGTAGATATTCATAAAACCATTCATTGTTTCATGTTCAAAGGCAAACTCAAATCTCATTGTCATTTTCAGACTATATTCTAATGTGAAATCTGCAATCAGCCTTCAAACACTACTAGATTTACATTATGATTTTTATTCTTTGGTCTTGTTCTGAGTAGGCATAAAATTTTGTATCAGTCCTCAGATAGCATCCTAAGGGTTACGATATGAAATGTTTCATGTTTTATCCTGGACCTATTTGTTCCAAAGTGATCTCACTGACAATAATAAAAAAACCCACCCATGTTAACAGCACAATAGATAGATAGATAGCTTAGTGTCAATTAGAAGAGGGATGAATTGCTGAAGAAGAAACAAAAGAACTGAAGAACACATCTTCAAATAGATCTCTCAGCAAATTGAAGTTGTCCAGAGGACCAAACAAAAGCCAATCAGTAGGTGTTCGGAATCTAAAACTAGAGATGATAAGGCAATCATCATGGTGAAAGTCACAATGCAATGCCAATTTTGATTCAAGTTGTCGGCCTAGAAAAGAAGAGAAAAGCCTCAATTGACTTTTAGCAGAATTAATCCAGATTCTTCTTGCTCAATTGGGGAAAAAACCCTGATCTGACTCATATGGTATCTTAAACTGGACTGAAGTTACACAGAGATCAAAAAGGTTTAAGCTTAATACAGAAGTGCAAGGCTCTAAAATGACCAATTAGGCACCACCCAAAATTAAGACAAAAGAAGTCACAGATTTGCATAAAATTAGCAGCAAATTTAAAAAGCAATATAATGACAAATAAAAATAGATTGCAGAACTTCCCCTATCAAGGGAGACTGTGCCCTATGTGCCTGCTCTATGTGCTGTCCAGGAGAAAATTATGAAAAACAAACTTCAAGGGCATCTTGAAGTTATAGCTTTTTATCCTTAAACTGTACTTGCATCAGACATCGTTTCAAAGAAAGGACTGCCCTCTGACAGACATTGAGATAGAGGACTCTTCCCTGTAAAGTTGGATCCACGGTCACTCTAACTGGGTCAGTTCCCTTTTTTGCTTGAATTGATTGCTTTATTTTGCTTCATTCTGCTTTTGCCTGATCAACAGAAGGTGACGGGAGAGAGCCTTTGTGTTTTCCTTCATGGAATGGCAGGTTCCACCTAAGATCCTTCATAAGGGAGCTGCTTCCAGATGAAGGGCTATGAGGGGACAGGGACTCTGTTTTTTCAGCAGAGGAAGGGTTTTGTCTTGTCCCATTCTTCAGAGAGCTTTCATAAGATAGTTGCTCTTCCAGAAGATCTTTCTTGGCAGGCTTTCTGGCCTTTGATAGATACATATATAGATATATAGATAGATATATAGATATATAGATAGATAGATAGATAGATGATAGATATAGATGATAGATAGATAGATAGATAGATGATAGATAGATAGATGATAGATGATAGATGATAGATGATAGATGATTGATAGATGGATAGATAGATGATAGATATAGATTGATAGACAGATTTACTGATTTGTGTGTGTTTATATATCTAGATATGTATATGTACCGTGTTTTTCGCCCCATAGGGCGCACCGCCCCATAGGATGCACCTAGTTTTTTGGGAGGTGAAATAAAGAAAAAAAAATTATTTCCCCCCAGGCGCGGGGCTGGCGCGGGGGAAGCCCGAGCTTCCCCTGACCCCAGCCCCGAGAACAGCCTGCTATCTGCAAGCCTAGGGAGCCCGGCAGGAAGTCGCGCCGGTCTCCCCAGGCTTGCGGAGAGCTGCGCGAAGCCCAGGCACGCTCTTCAGCACGTCCCAGGCTTCGGAATTCAGGCAGCTCTGCGCAGCCCTCGGGAGCCCGGCGCGGCTTCGCAAAGTCGCGCCGGTCTCCTGAGGGTTACGCAGAGCTTCCTGAAGCCTGGAGAGCGAGAAGGGTCGGTGCACAATGAAATATGCAATATACAAAATTTAAAAGATAAATTAAACCTCCAACATGTAAAACTCAAGAGTTTACAATTTCCAAAAAGAAAAAAGGAAGTAAAACATCTGAGAAGCATTCAGAATGCAAGACCTCTTGAAATAAAACTTTTTTGACCAGGAGTCTGAAACTCCTATCCACTTCTCATGGGAGGGTGTTCCATAGAGATGGACCCACATCACTGAAGTACCAACTTCTCATTGACACGAGTCATGCTTCTGGGCCATAGGGAACCACTAATAATTCTCCCCCTGATTATCTCAGTGATCGACTTGGGGTGTACAGGATAAATCATCCTGGGTATCCTAGTCCTAAATTATTCAGGGCTTTGTACACTAGTACAAAAACCGGGTACCTGGCCTAGTAGTAGATGCGAAGACAGTGCAGTTCATGTGTTGGTGGGGAGTCTGTTCCAGTTACCAGTTTAGCTGTGGCATCCAGCACTAGCTGCAACTTCCAGACTCACATAGCACATGTTCAATAATCCATTCACGAGGTTACCAACACATGAATCACACCAGTCAGGCTATTCCTTTCCAGGAATGGCCATGGACTGGGATGCATGTGCTAAGTACTAATATCAGCTTTGGGGGTATTTTTGGATGTGAAATTGTTGGATATTTTTGCTTTACCTGTTGATCAGCTCACAAATATTGATGGATGTTAAACAACATGTTCATGTGGCAGTGATTATGCTTTTGTATTATGTGTTGTACTGCTATATTGATACTGTTTTGTTTTTGATGTGAACCTCTTTGAGCACAGATGTATTTCTGAGAAATGAGGTATATAAATAAATTGGCAATGACTACCAACCTCTGGCATCTGAGCTGTAGAGGTCACCCCCAGGTGTCAATTTGGCTAACCACAACCCAGGCCCAACCCTGACAAAGTTACCAGAAAAAATCTATACCACAGTTACATGGCATTGAAGTCTATTTCTCTAGTATTTGGTGTGAGGACAATTCACTGTGGATTAAAGGGCAGAACTACATCATTCAGGTAGTTTGGCCTTTCATAACTGTTCCCCCCCCCTAAAAAAAAAAGCCAGTGTAGATGGAAAATGAGTTCAAAACCCTCTTTCAGGAATCCTGAAAACACCTCCCTGAGAGGAGTACGATTTGGACCAGGGGCGGGGGGCAGTCCCTGCTTAAAATATAGGTAAATGTGTTAATCTGTTTGCCTCTTTTTCTGGTTTAGCTGAAACAAGATTTCATGCTTCTCAAACCTTAATACCGCTGTGATGTTCCCATATCTCCATGTACCATTATAGGTCATATACTGCAGGTTCATGATAGTGAATGTAATTTAGCAGTAACTTTAATATTCATTTTTTCCAATTTAGAATGCCTATACTTATCCCTTTAGATTAGCTCCTAATTATTTCCCTGATAGAACTTAAGTTGTTACCGTCCACGGACATAACGTATAAATTAAACTACTCATTGCTTTTGAGAAATTTAAGTTATTAATGTGCTCATCTCAGCATCCCTGTTTATTTCCTTTCATTATAAATGATTTATGTGATTCATTAGATTCTGGTAATTATCATTTTCGACCCATAACTCTGTTATTTATGCAAGCTCTGCTTCTGTTGATGAAGTGCACTGCGATTTACAAGACAGGTTTGATAAGTTGGATATACAGGATAATGAAGCCAGACAAATTATCTTTAAAGGACAATAAGGCATGCTGCATTTTATTCCAAGAAATACTGTAGCTGAAAATATATCATGAACCCTTTTCACAGAACTGGAACTGCTAGAAGAACCTCTCTTCAAATAAAATCCCAAAAAGAAGAGAACTACATATCTTAAAACAACAACAGTGAGACTTTTATAGACTAAACTAATGGATTAGTATGAATAGTTTTGAAAATTTGCCATAGGTGTTAATTGGGGGGAGGGGTGGAACCCCAGGCCCAGGGACGGAACATTGATTGATTGATTGATTGATTGATTGCATTTATAGCCCAACTGGAGCTCAAGGTGCACCCTATCTCCCCTCTCTTATATCCTAACAATAATACAATAATATCTAATTCCTTCTGTTGCTCATAATTCAAATCCTGCTCACAAATTCATCATGATGAAGAGCTGTGAGAGGAACTCTTAACATGATACCAAAACTCGTGGGTGATATCCAGCCAATTCATACTCAGAGTAGACCTATTGAAAGCAGTGGGCTTAAGTAAACCATATCTCAGTGCAATCCTAGCCATGGCTGCTCAGAAATCTGTCCTATTTAATTCAATGGGGTTTGCTCCCAGGTGTATGGGGTTAAGAAAGGAAGTCTAATTTAAGACAATTGATATCAGTGGGTTTACTCTGAGTGTGGTTTAGCCAGATTACCATCCAATATTTCTCACCCATTGAAGATGTAACTGGATTTGGTATGGCATAAAGTTATAAATAACTAAAAAAAAAGAATGCTCTTTCTCCAACTAAAGCCAAGATTATGGGAAGCACCCAGTTTACCTTTCATCAAATACTGAGCTATTAATAGATGCATTTCATTTAATTGAAATATGTAGCAATCTCTTTGATGCCTGCCTGATGCGCATTACACAAAAACACACACATTACAAATCATCTTGCATATATATATATATATATATATATATATATATATATATATGCACATGCACCCTGAGAACAGGCTTGACTGCATACTGAGACTGAAATCAATCTCCCTGCAGTGAACAAGCAACAAATTGCATTTATGATAGTGTGAATAAGCTAAAGGTGAAAAGGCCAATACAGCTTTTCATGCTTTATCAGTAGTTTGAAAGGTAATACTCCAAAGCAAGGCTGTTTGAGTACTATGAACTTTCTTTTTAATTAACTACTGTATACGCGTAATGGGAAGCCTGAATTCTGCCCATACATGAGAGTTTTATGGAAATAGAAATGAAAGTTCAGGCTTTCATTGTAGATGAAGCAATATCAAAGGCTTCTGGTTTTTTTTATTTCTCCCATTAGCTGTCTCTTTGAATGGCAGAGCTGAAAAACAAGGATGACCTTCTACAGAGAGATGTAGCTAGCAAGATAAACCCTTACCTGGGTAAAAATTATATTTGCTTCACCAGCTTTTTCGTTTTATTTCATTGTCAGAGTAAGGAGGTAATCCTGTAGGCCAGCTGAGGTCCCATTGGAAGTGGTATCAGTGCTGGTCTGCTGGTGGAGAAGAGGTCCACAAGCACAACTAGTGCTGTGCCAATTTTTTTTCCTGGGTTCTGCCCTTCCCAACTGCCCTTCAACAATTCATAGGGAATTACATGCAAATTATCCAAGGAGGAGAAAAACTGATGAATGGGGTGCATTATATTTTATACATGCACTATCTTGTTTTCATTGTGGCAAAGTGGTATTTGTGAGTGTCCTTCCATTCATCCTGCAAATCATCCAGCCAGGTGCCTGTACTCTGCAGCCTTCCTGGGTGCTTGCCTTCCCTGAAAATTCAGCAGCAGCAGCTGGGCTTTCTTGTAAGCATCAGAAGGTGGGGGGGACTTCCTACCTTGTGCCCAACAGCTGTTCTTTCTTTATTTTTCTTTCAGTGATGTCTTTTAAAGAAAGTGTGGATTTCTTAAAAAGAAACATAAAAGGAAGAGCTTCAATAAAATAAAATAAAATAAAAACAGTAAGCACCATGATCATGTTTTGTTTCAGTAAGTGCAAACTAGGTGGTTTATTTATTCATATACCACTTGATCGTAAGGAAACCTTGCAGTAGTAAACATTACAATTCTCAATAAAAGCAGGCATATAATCATATGGATGTACACAAGTCCTGGAAGCAGTTTGTAATGGAGATTCATCTATTTTCTTTCCCAGTCTTCCTTTCTAGACTTTATAAAGAAGTGCAACATAGGAAATACACTGCGAAAGAGAGAGAGAGAATAGACAGTAGCGGGAAAAAAAGAAACAAAACACATGTAATTTCTACATAGCTAGATAGGCTATGTAGTCTGATTGATGTCAATAGGCAGGGAGTTCCACAGCATAGGTGTTGCAGCACTAAAAGAACAATTTCTCACAAGCACAGAATGACTAAAATGCAGCAGCTGTAACAGTGCCAGTGCCACAGATTGAAGCAGTCAAGTGGGCATATATGTTTAAATGAAAACAGAAGTCAATGAGCATTTGAGTAGATATCCCCATTGACATTAAGGACAATAAATTCCCAGATCTGCTAATATCAGTGAAGAAGCACTTGTTCTTTAAGGAGCTCCATGTGTACTTGGGAGCCCCTGGACTAAGGTATATTTGTTATGTATTTATGCATTCTTGTCGAGCACAATGCAAAGAAGCTCCAAGCTCAATAGATGTGAAGCTCCTTGGGTGGTACTAAGGCAGTTTCTATCATCCTCATAAATACAGGGTTGTTTTGAGGGGGGAAATGGTGGGGAGGCACCATGTGCACTTCTCTAATCACAACCCTCTGACATGTTGCAGCGGAAAACCAGGACTCCTTGGAGCCTTGTGTGGTGTAGTGGTTAAGAGTGGTGGACTCGTAATCTGGTGAACCGGGTTCGCTTCCCCGCTCCTCCACATGCAGCTGCTGGGTGACCTTGGGCTAGTCACACTTCCTTGAAGTCTCTCAGCCCCACTCACCTCTCAGAGTGTTTGTTGTGGGGGAGGAAGGGAAAAGAGATTGTTAGCCGCTTTGAGACTCCTTCGGGTAGTGATAAAGCAGGGTATCAAGTCCAAACTCCTCCTCCTCCTCCTCCTCCTCTTCTTCCTCTCCTCCTCCTTCTTCTCCTCCTCCTCCTCCTCCCCCCACATGAGTCACATGACCTGTGAAAGAAAACGATGCCCAAATATGGCATAGTTGAGGGGTACATAATCATTTGGTAGTGGGGATTAGGGAAGTGTACATAGCAAGAAGTGTACATGATAGAGAATGTACAAGATGACTGCAAATAAACAAATAATAAAGTGAAAAGTAACGCTCCTTCAAATGTATGCTCTATTCCAGTCACTCCATTATATTTATTCCCCAGTTTACACATTTAAAGGCATGCAGAAGAATGAATCACCTGAATCAAGTTAAAAATAAATTAGACCACTGACATAAATGGAAAGGCAATTGTTTTGAAGCCTGACATTTAAAACAGTGTTTTGGGACTTTCTTAAACACTTTTCCATTTAAATATTTCCACTCCATTTGCAATGAATTCAAATAACTCATTTAGATTATAAACGTGCACAATGTCCATATTCTTTAGCTTGCGTTTACCCTAAAAAGGTGGCACAAATGATTAAATAGTGTGCATTAAACTTGGCACGATAAAGAGATTCCCACCCCTTCTTCTTGTTAGTCCAAGACAAGGAGGTGAACAGCCTGATCCTCTAAATGGACCATATTAGGGGACGCCGCAGGTACTGCCACTTGGTGCTACTAACTGCAAAAGGATTGCACCTTCCTGTTAAGCAAAGAGGCCTTCAGAAATTCTTGCTGTGCAAATGATCAATTTTTTGTGTTGGCTCAGAGGGTTGATTCCACATGCTCCTATTTGATGACCACATGAAATGACAGTATGTCCTTTTCAGAGCCTTGCTTCCCACCTGGGTGAGCTGTTCAGTTTTTCCTCCCCTCCCTAATCAGGTACATGACTTCGACCTTATCAGACACATAAAAGCTCCATAGTGACAACTGTATGGCTGGTGGAGATGCCTCTTTCTGTCAATAATTCAGTGTGAAGTGGAGGCAGATTCATTTAAGCAAAGAAACTAAACAGCTTCCTACAATTTGCTGAATATCCATGAGGCCACTGAAAAGAAGCCACACACTTTATTCCATATAAAACTTTTCTTTGAGTTCTCCCAGTGTGGTGTAGTGGTTAAGAGCGGTGGACTCGAAATCTGGTGAACTGGGTTCGTGTCTCCGTTCCTCCACATGCAGCTGCTGGGTGACCTTGGGCTAGTCACACTTCTTTGAAGTCTCTCAGCCCCACTCACCTCACAGAGTGTTTGTTGTGGGGGAGGAAGGGAAAGGAGAATGTGAGCCGCTTTGAGACTCCGGGTAGTGATAAAGTGGGATATCAAATCCAAACTCTTCTTCTTCTTCCCTAGTGGGACTCTAATCTCTCTTTCACTCTTCTACTCATGACCCTTCAATATTCCCCCTCAGTTTTGGGGGCCTGTTCTAGTCCCCAAAGCAATTTTTCTAATCTTCCCTCCCAAAGACCCGACCAATTTGGGCAACAGTGTCAATCAATCAATCAATCAATCAATCAATCAATCAATCAATTGGACCCAGCATGGGAGTCAGTGGTTGGGAATGCAAGTCGCCCCTCCCCAGTAATCTGATCAATCCTCTGAAGAGTGGGGTGGGGGTGATAGTCACCCTTCTCAGCTGAACAGCATTGTAATCCCCAAAGGGTTGGCCAAGAAAGATGTTCCATGTTTGTCCGCCCCTTCTATATGGGGAGGAGGGAGAGTGCCATGGTGCACAAGCAAGGGCACAAAGGGAAGAGGGAAGAAATCCCTACTCTTGCCTGCCTGCCCCTATTTCTCTTTCCACCTTTCCACCTTTCCCATTGTGTGAAATATCTAGATGGGAATGGAGAACAATAGGTGTGCAGAGTGAATTCAAATAACTCTCAGATGGTTGCATCAAAAATAGTGCTGAGTAAAGCATCTGGTCAGTAGAATGAGTTTTGCTTGCACAATGGGTCCCCACCCCTCTTCCACTTGCACCCCTAAACTTGTTTTCAGAGTCCCCCCACCCCTCCATATCATATTTGGGGGCGGGAGTGTTATTGTGCGAGCAGAAATCCTTGTGCTAATCCTTGTATTAGTTTGGATACTACCCAAAGTTAATTGAGAAAAAGAACTAGATGATCATCTGAAGAGGCAGGAGGGGATGGTTTTCATGCCCACAGCAGGACTGAGGTTCAAGTCTCCCCACCCAGCCCAGACCCATCATGAAGATGATGATGACTGATGAAGATGCTGGTGCAGCAGTGGGACTAGGAGGCAGGTTCTTCTTCCTTCCTGTTAAGATCACTCTGGAAGTGCACAGGACATTCCTGTAGCTGCTGAAAAAAACCAAGAAATCCTGTGATCATAACTGCTCATACCAGAGCAATTTTTTTTACCTGCCTCCAACAAGCTGTCCTAGGGATACATACCGCTGTAGGTAGCTGGTAGGCCATTTTTTGAAGAAAAAAATTTTTTTTGTGGGCCAAAATTTTTTTTTGTGGGCCAAATTCGGCCAACCGGCCAGCAATTCCCCATCCCTGTTGTAGTTCAATGAACCTGTTCACTTCTCTCTTTTCCCCCTTATACTTACAACCACAAATTTTGAAAAGGAAGTTTAACTGAGCATTTTTCTAATAGTTTGAGAATCTGAGCTACTTTTGGGGGGGGGTTAATGGACAACATCTGTTCCCTGAAACAGTTTTCATTGCGGATTTTAAAAGAAAATTCAAGCCAACAAAAACCCTTCTGAGATTTATTCAGATAAATGGGTTGTATCTATATTAATTATAGAAGATTAAATTCTAGGAGTTAGCTACAATTGCAGTCTTCATACTTGAAGAATAACATTAGAATGATGCAGCTGTGTCTTGGACTGGGAATAGAAAGAGAAGAAGATCTAGTCTAACTATTTGTATTTATGCCCACCTGTTATTTGAAGGAATGTGAGGAGCCAAACATTGATTCACATTTCTCACAGCATGATTCAATGTAAAGCACAGGGGTTTTTTTGAGCATTTTAAACCCTCTGTTATCAAGAAGAAGGGCATAACCTCGAATCATTCAGGCCTTGCTTGTCTGGAGGGCTCAACTGGACAACTTTGCTCTTAACAATCAATCCAATGGTTGTCATGGAAACAAATGCACTCACCACATGCTGAGGTACTCAGCAGGACAGAGAGGCCAAACTGTGGTGTATGTGTGCTCATGAGGGAGCGAGAGACATTTAGAACCAATCTGGTCTGATTATAAGGCTTTCCCCTTTGTTTCCCTTTGACTAGAATAGGAGTATATTGATTTACAACTACAAAGTTCATGCATGTGTGATAAAGAGAGTAAAAGCATGTATCTACTAAGTTGTGCACCAGAGATGGCCAAAGCCCAAGCGAAATTGGGTATATTTGAAGGATCCCAGATGTGTTGGGTACACATGCTCATGGATCACTGAAATTTGGGTTAGACTGGCCCAGAGCAATCTATGACTGTTGGAGCAGGGTAGAAAAGAGGCAAGCAATGTGCAAAATTTGAGACCTATTTGACTAGTGGATTAATTTTCCCAGGAGAAGGAAGGCCCAAGTCTCAACACGGCTTCCAGCCTATCCACACTCATGCATTATAATCCCTATAATATAGTTTGGTGCTAAAGGAGCTCTCTGAGGATCTGAAACTCAGTATAGCACTGAACTGTAGACAAATGGTTTCTCAAAATTCTCCATCATATTTGTGGGCAGAGAAACTGTGTGAACCCTTTCATGGAAGCCATTAGCAGTGGCACCAGAATCACTTCTCCCTTCCCAGTAATTATTTTGCTGCCACTGCAGTGCTTGGCAGCAGTGAAAGAGTTGGCAGCTTGGACACCAATTTGCATCTTCCACGAAGTCCTGGACCAAGCAGGGAGGAAAGAATGGCAGCCACCACAGAAAAACAGTGAATAATATTGGGGGAATTTCTAACAAGTGATCTGCCTTTTCAAAGGGGTTGGGGTTGGGCGGGGGAATGTGTTGTGAGAAATCTTGGTTCAACTTTAGTGATAACACCACAGCACAGCAGAAGAAACGCCCCAAGTTCAGTCCAGGAGGCAGGACTGTGAAGGGAGAAATATGGCACTCCTAAGATATGGTGTTTCTGTAGTGACTCAGATCATCAGAGATCACCTCATTTACTACATAATCTTATACATGTTGACTCAGAAGTACCGTATTTTTTGCACCATAACACTCACTTTTTTCCTCCTAGAAAGTAAGGGGAAATGTCTGTGCGTGTTATGGAGGAAATGCCTACGGGTGGCATGCCTACGGATTTTCCTCCTCTAAAAACTACGTGCGTGTTATGGTCGGGTGCGTGTTATAGAGCGAAAAATACGGTACTTCCCATGAGTTTAATGGGGCTAACACTTTGGTGAGTGGGTATAGGAGTGCAGACTTTCTCAACTAGTTACAGGATAGTAAGCCCCTTCAACCCTTTCCAGCTTGCCTGCTGCATAGTACTTACTTTGGCTGGCAGCATCTTCTGGCTATTTTTTCCTAGACCTGGACAAATTAGTTTGCAGTATTTCTGGGCCAAGTCAGCTTTTCATGAGATCACCCGTTTCTGCATGAAGCAGCCATGCTCTTTTATTTTAAAGAATATCTGCACTGAAATCTGTTTTTAATAATCTATTATATAGGTATTTCATCTTTTTTCTTAAAACATAAAATTTAAAATGTATACTGATACATTTTAAAAAAATCAAGATTTGAATTGAAAGATTCAGGAATATCATAGATAGCTAAATTTCAATGAACAGGTTGGTCTGGCAGGTGTGTATCAGGTCATTTTATACAAGAATTCGCAAATACCAAATTCATATCCATCCTCACATTCCACCATTCCATATAAGAAGTAATCAAGAAGTTGGAACCTGAAATCACCGTTGCTGATGTCCCAGTACTGAGATTAAACTGAACACTCATCTGATCCTCTCCAACACCAGCTTTCCATTTGTCCCCAGACGTATTTATGATGACATAGCAATTACACTGATTTAAGGTTCTGATAATGTGACAGTGCCACTACACTGTTAAAATTCACTATGTGAGCATAAATTCAGCACATCATTGCAGTATAGATTTATGCTGGAATGGGAGATTTAGTTGCCACCATGTTTTCATGGTATAACTTGAAAATGGGACTGCATTGTTAGTTTTTAGGTTAGAGCAAAACCAGTGATTTAAAAATGATTTCAACTTTCTATGAACATGGGCATGAGAAGATTTATTTACTTTACAAAATGTAAGAAGCAGCATTTTCTTTGAATCATATATGTGGTTGGATTTAGAGGAAGTTAGAATTTAGTCTCATTTGAATTGATAGGACTTACATGAGTCTTGACTAACCTGTTCTAATTATTTAAATGGGACATATAAACAACACATTTCCTCTCTATACAATGCATGGTACATAGAAATTATATGTCTTTAAAATGTTAAGTCTATAACTGAAATATATGTTAGAATGGTATAGATGATGGCTCTGATCCCAAAGGAACAATAGCAAGCTTAGTATGCATAGTAGATATTCTACCTAGGGATATGTTGCACCTTGCTAAATATTTCTGCATATATTTGCACCTTGACAAAACACATTGCTGCATTTTCTTCTGGTACTTATCTACAAAATGAAATATGCAATATTCATATTTTTAAAAACAGGAATTTCCCATTCTTTTCACATATTATTTGTATTCTAGTATTGCCTTCCATTTAAAGATGGAGGCTTTGTCTTGTTTCTCATATTTGCTTTAGAACAGCGGCAGAGGAAGCAGCTCAGGGGCCTGGGGTGGGGCAAGGGTGGGGCGCACCACGGGGTCTCTGGAGTCTGCCTGCCTCCTCCCACTCAGCCGCCCTACAGCTGGGGGGGGGGAGGCAGCCGGTGGACAGTTTGGGCAGCGCGGAGCCTGTGCGCGCCCAAGCTACCGCGTCTCTCCCAGTGGTGACACCCGGGGCGACCTGCACCCACCGCACCACCCTTCCTCTGCCCCTGCTGTAGAAGAATTTTGATTGTGCATGGTTTCCTATTGAAATGCACAGAACTTGCTCAATTGGGCATAAATTCCAATTAACTAAGGAGCGTGTGACTTTTCAGTGGAGGAAAAAATAGACCAAGTTCATATGAGCACATTCTTCTTTTCTTCTATATGAAAAAAGAAAAGTTGTCTTAATTGCTCTTGCTGGAGGGCTTAAGTATGCAGGCAGAGCTATTGTCCACCCTTTATCATGCACAGTCTTGTTGCCTGTGATTCCTCTCCCCCTACCTCCTGACTGTGTGCTTAATTAGAGTTTGAACCTCTAATTAAGCACTGTGCGATGTCTCTGATTCAGTTTGGGGGCCAAATCTGGATTGAGTCAGCCTCAGATCATATGACGTGGATTGAATCCAAGTGTTGGATTGGGCTGTGAATACGCTAAGACCAGATGCTCCATTTCTGCTTGTCAGAAATGGTGGTCAATAACTCATAATGCCACTCTTTGTGGTGAGTTCATTTGTCCCTCAAGCAATTTATCCTTGTCAGTCCTTAGCGTTCACTCTTTTGCATGAGCAAATATAGCACATGCATCAGGGTCTTGCAGTTTTGGCTAAAACAAATGTTATGATCACAGAGAAAGAGAAATGTGTTTCAGGAGATATACAAATATACAAGTCAATATGTATGATGTCCCTTCTAGTGAGGATCCACTTCTCTAAGCTAAAAAATGGTCACTTACAGGTAATTAGGCCTGTGGACATAGCCTTGTCATCTAGAATGGGTGGCCATCTTTTTTTGGAGTCTAGAACAAGGTAGACATGTCATTTACAAGGATAAGATATTAATGTTGGAAGTAACATAATGTACGCAAGTGTGACATTATCACACTGAAGCAAGAAAGTTAACACATACTAACAATACAATCCTATACATGTCTACTCAAAAGTAAGTTCAATAGGACTTACTATCAGCTAAATGGGTATAGAGCTGCAGTCTAAAGCAGCAAAACAACAAAACAAAACAAAACCTACTAAAAGAAAGAAACTTCAGCATTCATGAAAATGATCATATTCAAGGAAGCTTCTGACACTGCATTGGCTAACATTTATAATGAAAGTTTGAAACTCACATCAGGGAAAGCTATGTTATGAACATATAAGTATTGCATTTTACACCACACATGTCCCAAATAAATAGAGATAAATGACAAACATAAATTCAAGGCAGGATTCTTCTGTGTTTATTTTAAATGCCTGGTAGAGATGTTTGTTTGCATGCCATGAAGCCCACCACCTGCCCACAGCTATGCGTTCCATTTCCATGGGCATCTGGCTAAATAATAAACAGATGTGCATCATAGGAAAACTATGCCTCCCGTGACATATAGACTTTATAGACAATATTCCAGAAGGCCGTATAGAATGACTTTGTTACATGACTTAATGGCCTTGTACAAAATACATCAATATAAATATGTCCTTACTCACTGTAACAGAAAAATCCCCAAACATCCCCCTCCCTTTAAAAATCCCTATTCTTAAGAAGAGCTTGCAAGACAATTAATTTTGTTCCAGCCTGTTTCTGTCTTGAGCAAGTCATTTGTTTATTTATTAGAATATCAAACAGGACATCATTGCGAGAAAGAGTAGGGGCCAAATCCTTTTCTTGCTTCAACAATACTGAAATCCACAACCATGCCTGGAATTTTTCTTTTATATGTATGGGCAGGGACATTGGGCTGGGGCCAGGAGAGCAGACCAAGACATAACAGTAAACTAATTCATCCTGGCAATGCTTATGTTTAAAGAAACAATGAGAAGTGCAACTTGGCAAGCAACTTCTTAGACCTGGCAGAATTGATGAAATATGCCTGTTCAGAGAGAAAGGAGTAATGGGGTGTTCCTTATCTTAAGTGTGAATGACAGACAATGTCAGGAGCACTGGTGATAAATAAAACTAATGGTACAACTTGTCTCTCCCATGTCTCATAATGAACGACTTTAGTTTTAATTCTACATCCCTATATATCTATGTCCTATAAATCCAGCCAGTTCTAACCCAGACATTTAGGTGTGTGTGTGTTTACACACACACAAATACATATTTGCATTCACATTTGTAAGTGCTACAGAGGAGAAACCGCGGACTGCAAATGCTAGCACACTCTGTTTCACTTTCAAAGTCACAATCTGCATGGCCTTTTTTTATTGCTGGGCGATTTTCTTCCTTTCTTTATATTCTGAATTTTATTGATTAAACTATGTCAAAATACAGGTAAGACACAGGTGGTAGATAGAGATGGACTATCAATTAGCACAGTATAAACCCTCCATTGGGGATGCGGGTGGAGCTGTGGTCTAAATCGCTTAGCCTGGGGCTTGCCGATTGGAAGGTCGGTGGTTCGAATCCCTGCAACGGGGTGAGCTCCCGTTGCTCGGTCCCAGCTCCTGCCAACCTAGCAGTTCAAAAGCACATCAAAGTGCAAGTAGATAAATAGGTACCGCTCCGGCAGGAAGGTAAACAGTGTTTCTGTGCGCTGCTCTGGTTTCACCAGAAGCGGTGTAGTCATGCTGGCCACATGACCCAGAAAAACTGTTTGCAGACAAACGTCGGCTCCCTCAGCCAGTAAAGCGAGATGAGCACTGCAACCCCAGAGTCGTTCACAACTGGACTTAACTGTCAGGGGTCCTTTACCTTTACCTTTTTAAACCCTCCATTGGTAAAGGTAAAGTACTGTGGTACTTCGGGTTACAGACGCTTCAGGTTACAGACGCTTCAGGTTACAGCCTCCGCTAACCCAGAAATACTACCTCAGGTTAAGAACTTTGCTTCAGGATGAGAACAGAAATCGTGCGGCCGTGTCGTGGCAGCAGTGGGAGGCCCCATTAGCTAAAGTGGTACCTCAGATTAAGAACAGTTTCAGGTAAGAATGGACCTCCAGAACGAATTAAGTTCTTAACCCGAGGTACCACTGTAGTTCATTTTAACCACGGAAAAGCTATATAAGATTTTCACCCAAATTCTGTCTCCTCTGTTTTCTTCCATGATTGTTCCTCCAGGGACGGCAAGGGGGGCAGGGATCATCAAGACAATCATCAAGACAGTCCTGGAATCATACTCCCAAAGTAACAGTTAACTCAACAACCAAATCCAGAACAACATCTGAGGTTGAAGTGGGCTAGGAATGCAGGGAGAGTCATTAGAATTATTCTAATTATTCTAGACTTTCAGCTGACCAAACATTGTTCTAGATAGATTTCTTGTCTTGAAGGTGTCAGTCTTAGAAAAGAATCTTGCATGTGTGAATTTATCATAAATTGTACAATTATCCTGATAATAATAATGACTAGTTTTACTTCAGTTTTCTCTTAATTGCATTTATTGTTATGGTGTACACACACACACACACACACACACACACACACACACACACACATGAATTCCCTGGAAGTGGGAGAGGGGAGAGAGAAGTACTAAAATGTCTGCATAACCACTATAATTCTGGATGCAAACAAGGCATAAATTTATTTTGAGACAGATAAGTATATTCTCATCTTCTTTTCTACATCTAGGCAAGCATTTCCACTAGAATAAATTCACACATTTAGACTAGTTGCTTGCAGCTTCACTTTCACAGAAAATTTGATTATTGGTGCAATGGAATCATGTCTTAATTAAACTTTTTACCTGCTTAAAACATTTTTATTTCCCATTTTCTCATAAAGTTTGACAGAAGAGTCTTTTCCCCCCTCACAAAATCATGCCCCTCCTCTCACAATGAGAGTGCTTTTCACACAGTCATAGCAGGGCAGAGTAAGTTTGCATATGAAGAAAGGAAATCTTTTAAAATAAAACCCCCTCTTTGCATAATGACCGCTCCCCGCTTAAAACGGGGGGCGCCCTTTGCGTGGGCGCGTGCAGCCCCTAGACCTGGAGCGGCCCCAACAGCATAGGCTTGGCTTTGCCTTCCCTCAGGTGTGATACCTGGAGGTCTCCGCCTACCTCAGTCAGTTGTCCAATCCCACCTGGGGGAAGCGTTGCCAAGGAGACCAGGCCAGGTAGGGGAGGGATTACCTGCCCACACAATAGAGAGAGGATCTTACCTAGGAATCCTCACTTGGCTCCAGAGCTTCTCGAGGAAGGACGTAGCTGGACTTCCTCGCTCCTAAAGCCTTCAGTAGCGATTCCTGCTGCGACTCAGTTCTTGCCTTATCTCCTCCCCTCCCATTATTCGTACCCTTACCTTTATCACTAGTGTGTGTTTGCAAATTGATAGCGGGCATTTCCTACCGATCACTGCCACCCCCTGGTTTTACGGATTCCCCAGCATACCCTACTCTATTAGGCCTACACCATGCCGCCAAAGCGTCAGGCTGCTTCTCCTCCCCGCACCAGAAGGGGCACTGTAAGGGGTGCGCCCACCAAGCCTGCCCAAGGTCAGGCCTCTGGACAGCGGAAGGTGCGTGCGACCAGGGAGGAGCAGCCCAAGAAGACCGCGCCCAAGAGGGCAGCGGCACCTAAAGGGTCTTCTGGGTACATAAGCCCACTAGCCTCGGCAAGCCGCACCGGCAAGGGGTCGGCTGTCAAGCCGAGATGTACAGAGAGCTCCTCCTCTACCCGCTCCTCCCTTAGTAGCAGTCCCTCGCATTCGGCGCGCGGAGACAGTAGGGATAGGACCATTGCCCGGCTGAGGCGCCGCCTGGAGCGGTGGGAGTCACGCAGAGGGAGCTCCGGGTCACCTCACGGCCGCAGGCGAGGGCGCAGTAGCAGCCCCTCTGACCACCGTGCTCAGGAAGGTGGGTCACGTTCATCATCCGCATCCACCAGGCGCAGAGGTAGGTCCCCCCGTTCCAGCTCCTCTGACAGGTACAAGAGTGACGAGAGCCCTGAGTCGCGCAGATCGCGTCATCGCGGGAGGAAACCCCACAAATCCAGGAGGAGGGGCCACAAGTCCAAGAGGGACTCATCTGGATCACCTAGTTCCTCTGACAGGTACAAGAGTGACAAGAGCCCTGAGTCGCGCAGATCGCGTCATCGCGGGAGGAAACACCACAAATCCAGGAGGAGGGGCCACAAGTCCAAGAGGGACTCATCTGGATCACCTAGTTCCTCAGGTAGGTCCAGCTCCACTGATAGTGAACAGGGGGGGAACATCAACGGCTATTGGGTTACAGGCCCCGACGCCCCAGGGCTGCCACACTGGGTCTGGAGGCGCCGCAACCGGAGGCACAGGCGTGAACATGGTGCTATCGCGCCGTGCGGGGAGGAGGGCATTGACTCCAGAGGTAGAGTTAGGAAATCCAACCACAAAAGAACCGACCAGCCCCCAGGCATTCGCCTGCGTGAGAAGTTTCGGGAACGCATCCTTAATGGAGAGTTCGTGGATCTGTTTGATCTGCTATCCCCTGCCGCTTCGACAGCCCTAAAATCCAAATCCGCCGAGCAGAGGAAAAAAGATAAAAAAGTGAGTGTTGAGCGTACCTTTCGTAATTGGCTCACCGCATACACCACTTACATGGGGATTATAGTCGCTAGTTACCCTGACAGGGGTTGGCACTTGTCCAACTACCTACTCATCATCCTCAAGGCTGAAGCCATGTCTGGGGGGGAGGCGGCACTCGCCTATGACCAGGCATTCAGGGAACGGGCGGCAGAGGACGACACAGTTAGATGGGATATGTCTTTTCCCCCCTCACAAAATCATGCCCCTCCTCTCACAATGAGAGTGCTTTTCACACAGTCATAGCAGGGCAGAGTAAGTTTGCATATGAAGAAAGGAAATCTTTTAAAATAAAACCCCCTCTTTGCATAAAGAGAGAAAGGAAATCACACAAAGAGGGCTGACAGTTTCCACATATTACCCTCGAAGTACAGCAGCATGGGGAGGGGAGGGGATTATTGAACTGTATCACAAAAGTACCAATTAAAATGGGGTCAGGTAAAGGATGGCTTTGGAAAATGGTTCTAAAAATAGCACATTGTTAGTGCAAGTGTCTCTTCTTTGTGTAGAAACTGAGTAACAAATCTTTATTACTGCCAATATTGCTTCCACGGAAAGAGAAGCTATATTCAATTCCTGAGTCGTCAACCAAATTGAAAATGAATTCTTATTGTTTTCTTCATATCTGGATTGTACATTTTGAAATATCCTCTCAACCCCTCATCCTAATTGCTGGAAGAGATATGTTTTGATTTATAAATGGTTTATATCACAGTAAGCCAAAGAGGTGTCTACAAGGAGATGTAGCTGGACTGCAACTCCCATCACACTTTGCCTTTGGTGGGACTGATGGGAATTGTAGCCCACTAACATCTGGAGGGTACCATGTTGATTATTTGGGCTTACAATTTAAGTATGCACAGCTTGCCCTGATTGTCCAACCACTTGCATGAAAGCCCAAATATGGGAACAGTGGTGAAACAAGTCCTTTCTATACCCAGAGCAGGATTGCTGTTCTCCCCCACCAGCCTGTATCAGGATGTGAGTGATGCTTCTTCAAGTTTTACATAAGGCAGGATTTTGTAAGTAACTTGTAAGCCTTAAAAGGTAATGCGGCATTCATTAATAATGTAATTCTTCAGTTGCCTCCCAAGTGAATCTTAAGTTTTCTTCTTACTTGAATTGCTCTGTGTGAATCATTCTTTTATTAGTCTGGCTGTGACCATAATAAACCTATTGTTTTAATGTTTGTGATTTTAATGTGACCTTTATGGGCTTTATTTGGTGGATATACCATTTCTGGTTCAAAGATCTATTACAAATTAAAATAGAACAGATCAAAGTGGCATATAAATTTGTAAATATAAATTATAAATATGGCTGGGAATCTTTGGGCGTACTGCTACTGAGCTTCCAAGTTCTGATTACCCAAGACATGACCTGCCTTGAAGCTATTCTGAAAAAATAAGCAGCTAAGTGCTCTTTTCCCAAGTTCTAAGCCAGGCATAGACAAACTCGGCCCTCCAGATGTTTTGGGACTACAACTTCCATCATCCCTAGCTAGCAGGACCAGTGGTCAGGGATGATGGGAGTTGTAGTCCCAAAACATCTGGAGGGCCGAGTTTGCCTATGCCTGTCTAAGCCACCAGTTTCTTCCTTTGCAGCTTGAGGGATTTAGTAGCTGAATATACGTTATTGTGTTAGCCAGCAGCCACTCTTACTAGCTTACTGCCCCTGCTAGGTTACTTAGCAAACTCATATCTGTTTATTATTATTATTATTATTATTATTATTATTATTATTATTATTATTATTATTATTATTATTATTATTATCACCATCATGCTACAATACAGCAAATAATCTTTCGGGTACCACGGAAGAAACAAACTTTGATAGTGATAAGTTATTTTAGGTTGCACTCCAAATCCCCTTTGCACTTGGAGAGTATTGTGTGTAGAGGTATTCTTCCACCCAGTTGACCTCTGGCTATGGCATGACACCAGGGATGGACAGACACCAAATTTTGGCCTTGTATAGGGCACTGCTGAAATTTGAAAAACACACGTCTTCCTCTGGTGCCACCTTCATTACTTTGCTGGAGAGGAGTTCCCAGTTCCACCTGCTGAATGGGTGAGCAAGCTGAAGTACCACCCATGGGAACCTCCACCAATGGTACCCCCCCAAAAAAGTCCAAAAACTGGGTATTTCAGGATCAAGGAAGGACTGAGCTGGCATGGGAAATGTGTTATTCTGCAAAACAAAGGAAATGCCAAGTAAAACACTTGGAAGGCCACTTTGGTTACTTAGCATTACTTTGCATTTCAGTAACGGTTTTAGTTTTCTTTATACACCAAAATAGGGCAATATTTTCTCCAGGTGGCAACAGTTATGCACACCACTTTCAAAAGAAAAAAGATAGGACTGGTGAGTTCATCTCTGTAGTAACAATGTAGGCATGTGTTTTTTCAGGTCAGGACAATTTATGTCCCATTACTGCTGATTTGATAGATAACATCAGGACAAGGGACCCAAACTGAGCTGACCGAAGACTGCTGTGCCTGTGATGATCTGTTCTTCATCTTTTCAGTTCTCCTTCTTAACTAAGCTCATTACTTTGCATTTTGATTTTCTCTGGAGCCTGCAATTACTTTATGTATTGATAGCTCTCATCTAAAGCAGACTTTTAATACAAAAGTGCTCAGTTGACTCACTCCTTTGATGAAACATCATGCGTATCCATGTGCAAGCTGCTCCAAAATAGGGGACAGTTAAAATGCAGAACAAATAATTTTCAATATGAGAATCAGGAACCTAATCTGGTATTCTATTCTGTATATGCGGGTATACAGTGTAATTTAATTTAACTGTTGATTTGTTGGATTCCACTATATGTGGCATGCTTTGTTCATTTTTTGTTTGTTTGTTTACATTGCCATTTTAATTTTAAAAAACTTTTGATGATTTTTTAATTAAAATGTGGTACAAAAACAGGGGGAAAGCTTTTTGACTATAATTTGGAATCCCTCTAGCTGTGTGTGTGTGTTTGTATCGATGTGGATTGTCACCTGTTTATTCATTGTTCATCTGTTTGGACCAATTAGGCATGAAAGAGTTTTATTCAACTGAGTTACATGCAGGGTAGTTCCATTAAAAATGATGGACCTAAGGTAGATGTGTTCATTATTTTTAATGGGAGCACTCTAAGCAAGACCAACGTTAGATTTAACCAATAATATTCCTGTGGTCATTGTCCTGCATGTTTATTCATTTTTTTTTATTTCATAATTTTTTACTCCGCTTGAGAGTTTTTACAATAAAAAAACCCCAAAGCAGTTTACAACTATGTGTGGAACTATATTCAGCTGTCATGAGATTAATCATCCTATAGTACCTCCTCTTACCTTCTTGAGCAAATACCTCAAAATAAGCACTCAGGGTAAAACCACATGGAAAACTGATGTCGTGCCTGACAGATGGAGAGAAGTGCTTGAATTTTGTAACACATCACAAACAGGCAACAAAACTACCATATTTTTCCGTGTATAAGACTATATTTTTTCCCAAATTTCTGAAGTTTAAAATAAGGGGTCATCTTATACACAGATAGTGCATAGTGAATTTTCTTAAGTTTGAGTCCCCAAAAATAGGGAGCATCTTATACATGGAGGGGGGGGGGGTTACACAGAAAAATATGGTATGTCCTGGCTTGAATATTCAGCCCCAAGTAGCACTACAATCATGACCAATTCTGCCCGCAGCTGAAAAAATGAACTGGGAATAAAGCTTACTAAGTTATAGAAAAGTTTAGAATGTGCTATAGGAAATTGGGTCACTGAGACATGGAAATCGCTGCAGAATGGACATTAAAGAAGTCAACCAGAGATATTCTGTATCAGCACCTCTTGTGCTTTTGCATGGATCTCTGCATTCCAATACAATACAGAGGATCATACATTCTGAGCGTCGTTGGAAAGAAAGGTAAGATATCAAATGAATAAATATAATGAATATACCTTTTCCCTCAAAGGGCAAATTAACCCTGTTTCTTAGGTTTATTATGCAGACATGAGCAAATCAAACTTATTGATAGTCCTAAACTCGTCAAATTTGATACACAAATCATACACCCAAGTTTTAGGAGCCAAAATGTTTAGCAGCTAACCATCAACCAGATTCTGATCCTAACATTTTATAGATTGAAATCTGCCAAAGATGACAAAAAGAAGTTAACAATTGAAGAATTGATACTAAACACTTTGCCATTGCAAATTTTGGAAATGTGCTGAATATTTCATACAACAATTTGAGCAATTTTCTATAACCCTATTTCATGTTATCGAGCTGGCTTTCTTTTCATTGCTTTTCCTCAAGCGACTAATATTAAAATGGCACTGCTGCTTTTGAATCCATTAGAAATGATTTCTGCGATCATTTGTGTAAGTGCAATAAAACAGTGGAATGGGGGAGGGGAACCACCCACCCAGTCTTATATTATTACTGCATGAAATTAGATTCCAAAATGAAACAAATGGTATTCAAAAAAAGCAATAGGAATCCAAACACCTGCACCTGTGGATGTAGTTGACTCCCCACCCCAAAAAATAAAATAATAGGAAGAATAAATAGAACATCACTCCAATGAATAATAAAACGAATTAGTCGCTCAGGTTAGCATCCCCTGAAGGAAGCAATGTTGGTGGTAATACACTGAATATTATCCACCTCAAAAGTAGTGATTTTGGTGGAAATTATCTCCCCCTCCCACCCACTCTGAAGCCCTTAACTCACATTCATTGACTGTTCACAGCCACTGTTTGCTCACATTCTCCTTTCTGCTTCAGGTCCTCCCCCTTTGCCAGTGTTTCTTCTCTTCCAGAATGATGTCACCCAAGGAGGGAAAACAATGCTATGTAGCCAATCAGATTTAGACAGATCCCCAAACAACTTTGGACCAGGTTACTGAAGTGAACACCTTTCCTTATATATCCCTGCCTGTCAACTGTGCTCAACAGTGCTCTCACTGCTGAGAGTACCAGATGTCCCAGAGATGTGCTTCGTTTGTACAAGAAACCAGGCTTTTAGTACTGCTGCTCCAGCCTTCTCAAATCAATTACTAGCTGAAATTAGACAGGCATTTAGAATCACAATGCTTAGGTACCCACTGAAGACATTTCTGTTTAAGAAGGCTTTCCCTGAGCTGTGGCCCAGTCATTTAAGAAACAGTGTAGAAACAGCTTTATTGATTTTAGAACTTGTTGGAATGGTTATGTTTTGAGAGTTTGTAGAAATGGTTTTAATTGTTTGTAGAACTTTTTGTTTCATTTTGTTTTTTATCTTTTTGTATACGTCTTTAATGTCTATAGGACCTGAAGTGGTTTATAACTTAGTAAAATAAATAAATGTGGGTATCCCTAGTGGAAAATAAAGAATGTTAAGTAACACAATACTTTTAATCTCCCCTTGCCACAAAGTTGATCCAACTAATCAGAAGTCACTCCAGGACTCATAACATTTATTGCATCCTCTGCAATGATCACCAAATTGAAGGCCCCTTTTGTTTATAAAAATATTGTAGGCTCAATTCTGTGGGACTGCCTCTCAGCTGAGATCAGACAGGCCTCTTCCCTGCTAACTTCCAGCACCTGGTGAACACATTTTTTATTTTTATTTAGAGGCATTTTAAGTAATTTTATGGTTAAATTTAATGATTTTATCTATATTATATCTTTTTGACATGTACACCCCTTGGAGACTGCAGTGCTAAGCAGCACATACAGTATACTAATCCTTCATCCTGCATGCATTTGACTTGCACGATTCCAACTATTTATGACTAAAATTGTGCCAGTCAAGTCCCAAGCAAGGCAGAAAGCTTAAAAACTCATTTTGCACTGGGTCAGCTTGGGGTTACCTGGCACAAAAAGAGCTTTGAAGCTCTCCACCCTGGTTTCTGGGGAAGACCTACTTAGCATTCCAGCTCTGGAAGCTTCTTGTGACATCTCAAGGGACAATCCAAGTTCCCATGAGATCTCACACAAGCATCTATAGCCTTCCAGAGCTGGTGCAGCACATAGTCTTGCCCAGCAAAAAAGACAGAGAGCTTAACAGTTCTTTCTGAGCTGGATAACCCATGGACTCTCTGCCCTGCTTGCTAGTCAAGGCCCACTCACGTGACTTTATAAGGCCAGGGATGCTCTTTCTATCCCACTTACCCACTAGCCATGGGGTGACTTCAAGGGTTAAGCATATAAGATGAGTTATTACTGTACATCGTTGAAATAATAATAAAATGATATCACAGCATTCTAAAGAAGTCCACCAATGAGCTCTCAGTTCTAATGTGAATTATATGTGATAAGTGTTTCAGCATGAAAAACAGAAAAAGGATGATAATGGACAATACTTAGGTTGAATGTAGGGGAGACATTTCCCCATCCTCTGAACCTCCCAGGAAACTCAATGAATAAGCTGTACCTGAAACTGGATGTGGAGAGTGAAGCTGCATGGGACACAACTGTGGGCAGCCTGAGGAAGTACCACCCCCCTTGAGCCTGCACATAAAAAGTAAGTCTAGAGTGAAAGACTCAAAACTCTTCTCATTGTGAAACTTTTTGTGGGTGAGCTGAGTTTGTTTGGACCCTGGTTGATCCCCAGAGGCTGAGAGGGAGGGTGTATCTGAAGGAAAATAAATTGATATTGATTTTATATATTAATAACTTTTTGTTAATGGAGCATTTTTATATGTAACTGTGTGTTTTTGTAACATTTTGCTTAAGTTGTCAGTTGTTGCTTGTACATGCTTTGAGGTATTAAAAAAATATATATTAAGCAGTATAGAAATTAAATAACCGATTAACTGAATATTTTCGTTATGACAAGAGGGGGGGAAAGTGTTTCCTAAAGCCCTGTGTACTGCTATTTTTCATTTGAACTCCACCTTAATAACCAGGCCTTTGCCTGACCTGATTTACTTCCTATACCCTTTTTAAAATCCTGGCTCTTTTTAGGTTTTTTTTTATTGGGTTGTTGTTTGTATTTTGATTTTATGTATGTGATCCTTTATGTGAACACCCAGAGACCTTCGGGTATAGGGCAGTATAGAAACAAACAAACAAACAAACAAACAAAGGCAGATCAGGAAAGCACAAATCCATCAAGCTGGGTGCAGCAGAAGAAAAGGACAGGCAGGAAGTAGAGGAGATTTCATAATCACATGCATTGTCAATAGTTTGCATTTCAGAACCCTGGACAGAGATCAGGAAGCTACTCTTGTTCAAACTTTTTATGCTCCCTGAACCTGACTGCCCTTCTCAGAATCCACCCCATTGCTGATGGGTACAGAGCTTAAAAGGGCCTGAAGCCCAGCACTCTGTCATCTCCACAAGGGCTCATGCAGAGTATGCTGCCTGCATTGTCACAATGGTATATTGTGTGGCACTAGCCAGGCACCATTACAGGGCTGAGCAGGATATTTTTCTCATCAACTGTGATTGAACTGTAGTAAATAGGTTATTTGCTGGGGTCACTTGGCAGATACGTGTGGGAAAGAGAATGGGATTACCATAAAGCACAGGTAAACAATGATTCCAGAGACTTGTACACAGGGCTGTGGGACTCATGGGGCAATGTATGGTTCACTTCTGAGGCTAACTTGGGTCACTCAGATTTGTGGACCTTTCTGGGGATGGGAGTTAGGAAGCTGCCTTCTGCACTGAAGGGGTGTGGCATGTGGGGGAGAGGTGGAATTAAGACCACCATTTCTCCCTGAAGGATAGTTACACCCAATTATGACAGACTTAGGAATCTGATAGCATTTTTGAATATTTTCCTCACATTGATTTCCCTCCATATGCACTTCATAAGCTGTAATTAAAAAGTGGCCTTAGTTTAAAAACACATTTTGTGTCTTCTCTGTTTATTCTCGGTCTCCTCACACAAGATGGAATTCCCACAATGTGTTACTGTTTCTACTTCTTTCCCTTTCCACCCTCAGAAAGCAGAATGCATTCCAGGATATTGTGCAGGAATCTGGGGTTGGAGGAAATGAACACTCTGTTAAAAGAACAATGGTATGACATTATCAGCTGACTGAGTGGTCATCTGAGCAGTTATTTCAAATTACAAAACAAACAAACAAACAAATATGATGCCAATTAAAGCTGGTCCTAAAGCCTCATGGAAGCATTCCAAACTTATGGCAGCTCAAATTGAACAAAACAGAGGAATTAGAGAGCCGCTACAGGCCAGGGAGCAACCATTGTTCTCTTCAGGATGCCTCTCTTTCCTTTGAACTCAAAAGATGCTTTAAGGTGTGGTGGAGCAGGCACCTGGTTGCCTAGCTACAAAAATCAAATTCTGTGAGGGGAATTCTGGGCTTGTGTTGACTGTTAAAGCCTCTTCAGAGTCTTCTCCACTTCTCTGATTCCCTGATGAATGCAACAGTCAGAACACCAGATGAAAGTCATTTCTCTGACAGAGACAGCTTGTATCTAAAAATATTTTGCTTTTCTTGTATGATTAACTGACATAGCGAACAAAGGCATGACTTGGAAATTGTTTATCAATATTTCTCTAAGAGAGACAGCTTGTATTTATAAATATTTAGCGTCTTTGGTGGAATGAGCATGAATAGGAAGCCATTTGCATTGTGCACACATTATCAGGCAATAAGCTAATTACCAGAGAATTGTAATCAATTATTTCAGTCAAAGATGCCAACTTTTTCAATAGAGGCATTAGCTAAATGAGTTCTGATAACTGACTGAGTATAATTAATGGCTAACATTCAGTTTTACATTTGTATTTGCACACAAAAACATAGCAAAACGTGTGTGTGCTTTGCAGCTGTGATGCCTCAAACTTTCTGCATTGCTTGATTATTCACCAAAAAAAGAAACGTATGCAGAACAGCTTGGATTACTTAGGTGAATGGAATGCTAAAGACTGCATTAAATAGGAATCATAGATTCTTCTTCAATTAAAGCACACATAAATATTCAGCATTTCTGACACCTGTCGTGTTCTAGTGCAGCAAATTATGGAGCCAGATTGCCAATCTTTATAACCTGCTTGAGCTTTAAAGGGAATGGAAACCATGAAATTCATGGATATTGCTGGTCCTTGAAAGCTGCTACTGATACAAAGGCAAAAATAGAGTCAGTTTACTGAAACAAGACCAAAGAATTGGTAGTTAGTTAAAATTTTGACCTATCAAATTGCTGATAGGTGAAGTCTACTCAGTTCAGTTTGGAACTTGGTCACTATTTGGCTTTCATAGGGCTAGAAAAAAATCATAGTTGATTATTCTATCAAGGGCTGCTAGTCATGTTAAGAACGAGGATTTAACATCTAAAGAAGCTTATTGCATTCGTGCTACTGCTTGGCTCTTTGCAAAAAACAGAATGCCAGATTAGATAGATCTAGCAGAACTCCTCTTATGTTCTTAATTGCAAATATTTTCTGAGGACTCCAGAAACAGCCACTTTTGCCTTTAGAATTCTAAATTGACTTGCAATCTTGATTGCACTGTTAGAAATGGTTTTAAGATCACCCATTTTGTGTTTCTAAGGCCAGGAAACCAAGTTCAAACATAGCTCAAACATCCCCCAACTGGGCCTCTAGGGACTAGTGGACAAGCCCAGTGATGGGTTCAGGCCTTGGGAAATAAAAGCTTCATAGCCCCTGAACTTGTCTATCGAAGCTCTTGACAGTCTTTGCAACCCAAACAATTCAGCAGAAGCTTTTTATTACAGGATCTGCAAGCTATCCCCCTGCAGCCTATGTTTCTCTTAACTTTTTATTTATTTTTTCCTGAGACAACAGAAAAACTTCTTTTGTAGGTGCTTTGGAATTTGTTAACCAAATTGATAGTCTGAACCAAGTAATTACAATTTTGGGTAACATCTTTGTTTGTTTTTTAAATGATTCAGAGTGGTGTTGCAGCTAGACTAGAGTTTTAGGTTTGACTACAGGAGATATTGGAAAAACCTGCGCTTATCAATGAAATTCACTGGTAGGCTTGGGTCAACAGTGGTAGTTCTTGTGGTCCCTGAATCCAGCAGAAATTGAGACACAGAATCAGAGGCTCCAAAGGCACCACCTAAGGAGCTAGATCAGGTTCAGGACTCTTAATTGACTGCTGGGGATCAGATGACAACATGCCCCTGAGGATGTCAGACTGGAGCCTCCCAAATAGTCTCTCAGAGCCTCATGGGACCCTTCCCTCAGGAGCTAGATGTGTTCCACCACGTATCACTGGTGCAGGGAGAGTGCCAAGAGAAGGGTATGGAACAAAGTAGTGCCCATCTTCCTTTTAGAGGCTTGGACCTTTTAGGCTCTGAAATTTTTCACAAGGGGGTTTAGCCTGAAAGAGGTAGCCTGGTGACAGAGGCTTCAAAGGCCTCAGTCTCCTCCTAACCTTTGCTGGAGCATGTTGTTCATGTGGATCTGGCTAACCAGCCGTGCCTCATTCTTCTTGGGATTTGTCATCAGACAATAGGTAAAGGTAAAGTAAAGGACCCCTGGATGATTAGGTCCAGTCAAAGTCGACTATGGGGTTGCAGCGCTCATCTCGCTTTCAGGCCGAGGGAGCTGGTGTTTGTCCACATCAGACAATACATTAAGCTGAGCATGTGAGAAAGAAATAAAATCATGCATGTCACGTGCTCTTTCTGAAGGAAAGCTAGGTTCTCAATATATTTTAAAGGGTAGTATTTGAGGCACTTCACATTCTATGTTTTCTATGTATGCATTTTGAAGATCTTCCTGGAGAAGTGTTACATTCACATCATTGTAATTTGAAGGTAGATGTGTGTTTCAATTTCAAAGAGGCACTTAGCTGACAAGTTTGCTGCTGCAGAGTATTGCACATCCATGTTGCAACACCATCACAATGTGTTCTATCAGCTGTCATAGGTGTTGTATCAGAGCACTTTCTAAACAGTTGCTTGTCACTGTTATGGTTCAAAGAGTAACACCATGGGAAACTGAAAGGTTTCATTAGCTAACATGATCCAATTGCCTCCATGACTTCAGCAGCAAGAGATTAGCTGACAGACGCAAAGCTATGAACAAAGAATACAAGATCCAATCCAACTTTGTTTGACAGATCTTTGGGTTGTGGAGACCTGAAACTGAAGACTACAGTGGCTTTGATCCAAAAATTCTCACGAGTGAGCAGAAAGACCAATGCTAATTTGAGCCCTTTGCCACACCACACAATACGCAGAAGGCCTCTAATCACATAAAGGGTCACATTTGGGTGGAGGAATCAGTGTTGCTGTTGTTGAAAACAGTTCATTGCAAATAATTTTAATGGAGGAAACGTGGATTTTAGCACTGCATTAGTTTTAACCTGCTGGTGCTCCCTTATATAATCCAACATTTTAGTGTGTATTATATGGCATTATAAAAGCTCTCTATATAAAAAGAAAATCATTTCAAATAATAAAAGGAAGTCAATCACAGTTGAATGATATCTTATTTCTGAAAGTAATGCAGTTCTTAGACACACAGAGTACAGAATATTTTTTAAAGTCACAATGAATTGGAAAAGACCCACGCCAGTCACCTCCATACTAAAATATGCCTTTGTGTTTTGCTACAGGTATAATAAAAAAAGAAAAGAAAGATGTTGTCTATATTTGTTACTGTCTTCTTTCATAGTTCCTTAAGATATTTTTTAAAAAGCCAGAGGTTGTTTTTTTTTTGGGGGGGGGTTGCCACTCACAAGCATTTCTAAGAAACTTTCTCTCTGATCAGAAAATAACTTTATTTTTCACACATATAATATCTGGCCTTTTAAGGCTGGACATCTACAACATTGCCATAAGGAACTTAACATTCCAAGATATTCATTACTAGGAAAGAACATAGAAAGTGGCTTTATCCTGTATCAGAACACTGGTCCATGTAGCTCTGTGATGTCTTCAATGACTTTCCAGGGTTTTAGGCAGAAGTCCTTGTCACCCCTACCTGGAGATGCTAGGGATTAAATTTAGAACCTTCTGCATGAAAAGCAGCTGCTATGCCACTGAGCCATGGCCCTTCCCTTATTCAAGCTCTTACCAAGAAGTTAAAAGGAAGAGAATATTTAGGGTGGTATCCAACAAAGCCGTTCTGCTGGCACAAGGGCTTTTTGACGTGGCAATGGAACTTTCCCTATTTTTCCTCTCCCTGCTTGCCTACCATGTCCTTCTAAACCTGTTCTGATCCTCCTTAGAATATTGGGAGGAGGTGAAAGCATGCAGGGAGAGGAAGTTCTCTTGTGCAAGTTCTTCTGCTAGCAGATGTCCTTCTCTAGATACTATTCTCAGGCAGCAACGCCGATACAAAACTTTTCTGTCCCTTTTTCATGCATTGACACACAAGTCTACTCCTTCCCATTTTTGCATTAAAGTGTGGAATAATAATAATAAATCTGCATGAAACTCTGCATTTAAATACTTCACATCATGTCTTTTTAAATGTGCATTTCTAAACATCATTTATCTCAAGACATACATTTCTAAACACATTTTAATCTCAAAATAGACCATTTTAAAATGTATTTCAATGTATATTTTGAGGTGAAAATGCCACTGTAGCATTTCAAGACATGATGGATATGTACATTATGATCCCCACACAATGTCAGGATGCATATATCAGGTCAGTACATATTTTCAAAGAACAAAACCCTCAAGCATCCCAGCATCCAAGTCTTTACACTCAGCGGATCAAAACTGTGGAGAATAAAGTATTAGTCATCTTACTTACTGCAACAATACCCTCATTTAAGGAAAAGATTAATACCTCTTGGATAACCCAACAATGATGTCAGTAAAGGGAATCTCCTATATTAATTTCTAAATCCCACCACCATGAAGCAGGCATTAGGAATGTACTAAGGTGGTTTACAATATTCTTTTTGGTGGCATTGATGGTTATTTGGATGAGATATCATTGAAGGAGTAAATCCAGTCACCTCCTTTCCTTTCCTTTCCTTAGCCTTTGAGCCACAGAGTTCATATTGTGTGTCCTAGGAAAGTAAGATGCAAGCAAGACTGGAAAGGTAGCATCAGTTCTACCCACATTTGAAAAAAGTTAATGTCTCTGCTTGTATGGCAGTTTGTCTTGTATCTAATCTCCCATTACATTTTTAATTGTTTTTACTGGTGTCAGGAAGGTGGTTTTGTGAGTCCACTACACCAGTCACTACCACTGCTCTGAAGATATTTGAACTAAAACAAAAAGCAGTTTGGTCCTTTATAAACTAAAATCCACTAGTGTCAAGTTGGCCAAAATTTGGAAATCAGGACAACACAGGGAAGGTGTTCATTCACAATTTATATGCATGTTCATGTGGACTTTCCCTGTATCCAGATTTACAAACCAGCTGCTAGTCTGTTTACTTTCAAGTCTAACTGTGTGGAGTTTCTGAGCATTTAATTTTATACAATTACCATTCAGGGACAAATCTGCAGGGGCTATGCTTTAAATAGAAATTTAAACCATGTCTCCATGACTCCAGTGAGTATTCCCATCTCTGATCTAGTCAGGAATCCAGACTCTCTTATTACTATATGCATTTGCAAATTGAAGAACACCGCCCTAAATGTCCTGTACTTGTTATAAGCAGTGCCTTTGTGTAAACATCAGTTTGTGCAAGCTATTCTATAGCATGAAATGAAACTCAAGGCTGGAGCTGCTGATAGGCTTCAATGGCGGCTGTAAAAAAAAAAAAGTTTGAATTTCTTGTTCAAAGAGAGAAGCTAAAATTCTCCATGTCTTTATCAAGTGTCCCCCAAGCCAAGATTAATTGCCGCTGGGGTGCCAGAGACACCTGTTCTGTGGCATTACAATATTATCGGATGCTGTTGTTTTCTGTAAATGATTTATTGATTTATCTTGACAAGCAGCTGTGCATTTTCTACAACACTGGGAATGTATGCATTTAACACGACTTAATTACACAAGCTATAATAAAGAAACTGTAAAATGGCAATATGTTGTTGTTCTTCCCAAGTAGCTCTGCTGAAACAGATAGTGCCTGGGTCGTGTTCTTGCATAAGGCTGCATTATGAAATGGGGAGGTGGCAAATTGTACATTTTAGTTTTAACTAGATGGATACAAATGTGTTTCGCTCTTACAGGAAAATGCAAACAGTGTGACATGCTAAATTTCATAAGCCTTACATTAGAGTAACAATGAACTCTTCAGACGCTTTCCCACTGGCAGTGAATAATATCCCCCTGTCATTTATAAATAAAAGGATAATTAAACTTTGCTTAAAAGTTAATTTCTTGGCAGAAAAGGGCATAAGCCAGAGACTCACACCTCATTACCATCAATGGCTGATAGCTCATAAACAGAACATTAAGCACAATGCAACCATAATAGAAAGTCTCCAAGAGAGGTTTTAAAATATATATATATTTAGGTCTGTGCAAAAAGTTTCTAAGATATGTACAAAAGATGGAGCACTTCCATTAGCTCTATTTGTTACAATAAGTGGAAATTATACAGTGACCTTTTCTTCAGCTATCTCGGTTTCCCCATTTTTAATCATTACACAAGATTTGGTGGGGAATGCTGCTGACACATTGCTCCTGAGGGGGCAATTAGCAAAGAAGGAAATTCTCCAGAAAGTCAGCAAAATCTTCTCACTTTACAATGTAAAATGACAGGGAAGAGCCCAACTTTGGGGGAATGTCATAATACTCATCTCCATCTTGTGAATTCCAATATGCCTTGCAATTATAAAAAAGTCCATTAGAAGCAAATATCTGAGGACAGTAATGCTAATGACACAAGCTATTATCAGCTATAAATATTGCATTAAATAATAGAGCACTAAGCGCCTGCAATTCACTCTAGAGCACCATATTGATAAACCCTCAGAAGGCAAAATCCCCCAACAACTTTTGATCATTTAGGTAACACCATTTCATACACTGCCACTGCACTGAAAACATGAATCTAGGGATTTCTTGTATGCGGTAGGAGATCATGTTATTTATCATCTCATTTAGGAGCTACACTGTTTTTAAAAAAATCAAAAAACACTGGGGAACTCCTGAAACTAATTCTATGCTGATTATTTAAAACACATAAACATATATTTTATTGCTTCATTTCTTATGACTTTTATTAGCATTCCTGTAGAGATGGTTTTGTGCATATACAGGTGCATAGCTGAGGCTGTCCAGGGTCCTGAGCAACTATTCAATTGATAATTTAAATCTCAACATAGTAGAGCTGCTACAAGGTTAAACTCCATAAATGGGGAGTGAACATGGACCACTGGTAACAAACTGTATGGGAAACAGCCCTACTAGAAAAGGTAACCAACAAATTGAAACTAGCATGGGGACAAACAAAAGAGGATGACTTCAGCCTGATGTGGCTCCCCTTTATTACATATATAGCCTAAGAAGACAACAACCTAAGCCCCACTCCTGACAACACATGAATTGATATGGCTAATTTGACCCAACAACTCCCTCCCCCTCTCACACACAAACTAACTCACTGCAATCAACTGAATACAACCAACCGTGTTCTGGGCTCTCCAACCTCTCACACTGCAAACAAAAACAATCCACCTGACTCTGACACCAAACACTGTACATTTGTTGTTGTTGTTTCGTTGTTTAGTCGTGTCTGACTCTTTGTAATCCCATGGACCAGAGCATGCCAGGCACTCCTGTCTTCCACTGTCTCCTGCAGTTTGGTCAAACTCATGTTGGCAGCTTCAAGAACACTGTCCAACCATCTCGTCCTCTGTTGTCCCCTTCTCCTTGTGCCCTCCATCTTTCCCAACATCCATTTACTATGGCCCCAGGTCAGTCATGGGTAAGGCAAAGAAACTTGCATTACACTGGGATAGGAAGCAAGCTGGGTCGCTGATGGTTCCAGGAATAGTTGAAGAAGAAGAAGAAGAAGAAGAAGAAGAAGAAGAAGAAGAAGAAGAAGAAGAAGAAGAAGTTGTTGTTGTTGTTTCCACACAGGTCATAGCTGGATGTTCTTCCCTAACTGCCAAGTATAGGATTAAATGTAGCACTTCAAGGCCCTTCTTGTAAATGTAGACCTGTAGTACTTCAAGACCCTTCTTGTCACAGCTACTCTGAATCCCACAGTACATGCTTGAATAATTCCACCTCGCAAATTAACCACAACGAAAAAGAGATGGAGCTAGTTGTGCAGTTTTACACTCCTTTGGTTTTTGGGAACTGTTCTTAGAAAACATTCAGCATCTGAAATATTTTCAAGGCCTACTGGTTACTGAGACCTCAGCAGTGACAAAACTTGGGGCAGGGGTTGCATTGGACAGTGTTTCTAAAAGAAAGAGAATATTGGGCAGAACACAATAGCACCCGTAATATTACATGTGTTGATTAAATGTTATTAAGGACTCATGTAATTTCATGCAGTGTTTTAGGGGGAGGGAACATCAGTCCATAATCTCTGAAGTGGCTACTGCTAATACTGTGGAAAAAAGAAAAATGTAAAGGTGATTAAGTGAACAAATACCATTGCTTTCCATATTAAAACAATTAAGCTAACATAGATGCAACAAGAGATGATAGTATATATTAATAAACTAAAAATATGCACCAGCTAAGTGGGAAAGGAGACCAAACCATCCAGCCCTGCCAATGAGGACAAGCCGGAGAATCCAGCATTCATCTTTTTCTTTTTAAGGATTGCAGTCCTTCTATATTCTGTTCTGTATAATCACAGTCTGCAGACGAGCAATCTCTGTCTTCAACCTGACTTGCCAGCACAATAGCCATGATTTAGCCCTTGTACCATGAAACAGTAAAATGAACTGAGTTGTCTTTTAAGGCAGCTTTTTAAATCTCATTTTTGGGGGATCTTGGGGAGAGTCACATAAGTAGGGAATACTAAAAAGAGAGAGACAAATCTATAGCTATACGGCATCATATGAAGATACCATTGAAAGGGAACTTGTAGAGCTGGCTCCAGACTTTGTTCCTGCCAGTGGGAGCATCCTCTGAATGGAGTTCAGGGGACACTCCTCCTGGCAGAGGGCAATTTTTTATTTCTTCCAAACACCACTGGGATCCCATCACTGATTCAAGAGCATTGTCTCAAGGGGGAGGATTCTTTCTGTTTCCAGAAGGTAGATCCATCCCATGCACAGCTTCAGCACTTATTCATGATGTTTTTATGTCATGTTTCCCCCAAGGAGCTCAGAGTAGGATACAAGATCCCCTGTTTCATCTTCACAAGATAGGTTAGACTGAAGAAGTTGTGTCTGGCCCAATGTGTTTCCTGGATGTGAAAAGGCTCACATTGATCCTAGCCTCATTATACTGCTCTGGCTCATTTTAATATCACATAGGAAAATTTGGGTACATAACCATCCCTCTCCCTCTACCCTTATCACCCCATTTCTGCTGTATGTGTTTACTCCCCTCCCATTGCAATAGAAACAATAGCTCCCCACCATCTAATACTGGCAACCAATAACTCTACTAAGCCATCATCAAATAGTCAGGACTCTGGAGCAGGATGCATATTTCAGATTTGAAAGTGTCAGAAACAATAATGATTTCAAAGCCCACAGTCAGTTATAATTCCCACCTACCCACCCTTCTCCATATATAAGGGCAGCAAATCCAGGTCAGTGAATGTGATCCAGGTGGGAGAGTCATACCCACATAGACGTAGGTGACAGCAGAAGCCACCACAATGAACCACCTCTCCACGCAGCTCCTCTTTGTTCTGCTTTGCAGAAGCTGGACCCATTGCCTCAGCTTAAGGAGCCCTGGTCAATCCACAGGCCTCCCACACTCTGCCTCATATTTCAGATGTCACAGCAAGGTATCATAGGAAAATGTATTCTACAAAGTCAGACTACTTCTCCATAGTCCAGTGTTGCCTATTTTGACTGGAAGTGACTTTCTGGAGTCTCTGTGATCATTAACACTATTATATTATCCTTTTAACTGGGATTGAACCGGAGGCCTTTGTATGCAATACAGGTGCTCTCCCACAACCCTCCCTTTCAGTATTTTAGTTCTGTGGAATAAGGAGCATGAGGAAGATGTCTGTGAAAGGAAATAAATAGGCCTAGTGAAATAGTAAGAAAAATAGGAGCACACTTAACAGGATGTAGAGTGACTCTCTGGAGACATGGGATATATCTTACAGAAGGTGTGGATTGTGTGGCAGAGGGGAGATGGAAGTAGAAGAAATAAACTGGGATAATTAAGAAGAGGACAATGATCAAGTTTGAGGCCAGCACAGCCTGAGAGCTGGCCTCTTCTCATTTTCTGCAGAATAACTTTTTATCTCAATATACTCTATGTAAATAGAAGATATATTTTTTCACTTGCTTTTGGATTATCTATAAAGCGTTTTAAAATTATCCCCTTCATGTGGGTACAGATTTATTACCTTGGCTTCAATAAATGTTGAGAATGGACACTGGAACAGAACTGTGCTTAATTTATAAAGTATGATTTCTGACCTAGTTGTTATGCTACCTACTCTCAAGTATTAGGACTCAGAAACAGGCAGTTGAAGTTAATAGTAAAACATACTCCACAGTGATAGAAATTCATTATGCACATGCTGTGAGACACTGTCCTTGTTATCGTGGCTTCGTTTCACTTATCTGAGCCCTTGTTATCTTAAACTGGTTTGCAGGCAGAACATGGCTGAATCCTGGTTGAAATTAAGCATCAGAATTATAATACACTGCAGTGGTTCAGGAATTGAAGGGCACAACCCTCATATTTAGTTCCCATATACAGTGGTACCTCAGGTTAAGTACTTAATTTGTTCCGGAGGCCCGTACTTAACCTGAAACTGTTCTTAACCTGAAGCACCACTTTAGCTAAAGGGGCCTCCTGCTGCTGCTGCGCCACAGGAGCACAATTTGTGTTCTCATCCTGAAGCAAAGTTCTTAACCTGAAGCAATATTTCTGAGTTAGCGGAGTCTGTAACCTGAAGTGTATGTAACCCGAGGTACCACTGTAAATCTAAGGAATTTAAGGACCTAAGGAACATAGCATGTTAGACTACTTCTTGGTGCCATTTTGGTTGCCCGCTGATGAGTTGTAGTCAACAATAGTCCTACTCAGAGTAGAACCATTGTAGTTGATGAACATGACTGACTTGGGTTAATTATTTTCAATTGGTCAGCTCTGCGTAGGACAAGCTGGCATGGCCAGAGAGAGAATATCAACAACCAATATTTACCTAGCCCCCTGCTCTTCAGGGAGACATAGGCATTCTGGACTTAAGCCTAATTAGGCCCAAAACATTGAGACAGGATATTCCTGTGCACTCTTGTTAAGGGTCTTCTCTTAGAATTCCAACATGGGGTGATCTGACTATCCCTGGGGTTTGCGATTTACTCCTAAGGAAACTGGAGGAGGAAAGGGGAAATCGGCAACTTCAGAGATATAAATACACTGTACAACCATTCTGGAACAAGTGGTCTGCTGAAAGACTTACTGGTGAACATAATTTATGAAGCAACATTTCTGACATAAATACTTACTTGAAGCAGATCTGGTTCTTTATTTGAACCCTTTTCCAGGTGTGGTACATGTCTTCTTTGATGTGCCCCTTCCCACATTGGATCTTTTTCCAAGAGCTAAGTTAACTATAAAAGGTTCTTGAATTCTTATAGATGAGGTATGCCAGTGGTCTGAGGCACATGAAGCACATCTGAGTTTAGTCAGTGCATGGGTGAGTACCCGTTTTGGGTTTCATTGTGGAGGAAAGGTGGGATATTTTTTTATTTTGTTAAAACCCAGGTAGCTTACAATTCTTGACTAGTGGTCAACTGGTGGGTCACCGTTGTGCAGGCTTGTTCTATGACATCTCAGTGGTCATTCTTATAATGTTTCCTGCAGGCGTATAATTTGTTTCTTTTTTCAAATCCTAGCCAAAAAAGCAGTTTTAATTTGTCGTATCAATATACAGAAGCTGAATAATGTCTAGACAGTGCATTTTTGCTTTATGTCTCCCTCAGCATAAGAGGGAAACTTTTATGTTGCCATCCCTATTTATGTATTTGGTTTAGGGATGCTCATCTCCCATTTTTCTTTCCTCTTAATCTGATTCATGACATTCTCCACGGTCCTCCTTTCCTAATGCAGCAGCAGCACGTATTGATATACTGAGTTAATATCATAACCCATATTGAAATGTGCTCCTGTAATGTCATGGGGCCCAATGAACCAACTAAATGGTTTACGATCTTAAAATCAATTGATCTCTTAAAGATGTCAAATAACCATGCCGAAGGAGAATATTTAGCCAAGATGCATGCTGGGAAACTTGGGAGTCAATGCTTGCACTTTAATCTTTAGGCCAGTGATAAAATCAGTCTTGTTTGCAGAGGATGATCCAGTTTAAGCTTGCAGACTTTTCTCCTTGTCTCCAGTATTCACAAGGTAGCCAACCAAACTAGATTATTTATTTATTTATTTATTTATTATTTATTGCAAAGTAAATACATCAATACAAGACCATACATAAAGAATAATATAAAGAAAGAAAAAGTGAAAAAGAAAAAGAACAAAATGCAAAAAGTAGACAGTAAAAGAATAAAGAAAGGTATAATATTTCAATACAATAAACACTATTTTAAATAATAATAATAATAATAATAATAATAATAATAATAATAATAATAATAATAATAATAGACTTCCATCACTCTCATAACACTTCCTTTCACATTTCACATTATATTGGTATTTCAGTATTATTTTCATCTTAATATATACTGCATGTATATTTTCCCTTTTCCATTCATGAGGTCATTCTAGACAGCCAAATTTTTACATTAGAACCTTGTCTTTCTAAATAGTCATCCAAGCAATTTCATTCCTTCTTGACTGTATTCATTGGCTTTAGTCTTATTATATCCGTCAATTTGGCCAGTTCCAAATATTGACATAATTTACATAACCATTCCTCTTTGGTCGGTACCTGGTTACCCTTCCAGTACTTAGCCACCAGGATTCTTGCCTCTGATGTTGCATACTGGAAAAAAAATAGCATTTTCTTTTGAAATATCACTATTCAATATTCCCAAAAGATATGTTTCTGATCTTTTGCTATGTGAAGTTCTTAGTAACTTTTTTGTTTCTTCATGGATCATGTCCCAGAACTTTCTGATCTCTGGACATGTCCACCACATATGGTAAAAGGTTCCAATCTGCTTTGTGCATCTCCAACACTTATTACTAACCCATTTGTTCATTTTAGCCAATCTCTTCGGTGTTAAATACCACCTATGGTGCATTTTCAGGTAGTTTTCTCTTATTAAATAACATGCTGTCCACAGTTTTTTCCACTTTTTATATTCAATTACATAACCTGAGTCCTGCTCCCATCTTATTATGGCCTTTCCCTTTTCCTCTTTTTCTATTTGAGCATTCTGTAACAGCTTGTACATTTTGGAAAGAGTCTTTTGGTTGTTCTGTAAAACCTCCTTCTCTAAAGTCAATGCTTTATTATCAAACCCTTTTAACGTCTTATCTTTTTCAAAGGTCGCCCTAAGCTGGTAGTATTCTAGCCAACTTACCCCTAGTTGTTTGAGTTCTTCAAACCTTTTCAGTTTGGGACAGTGATTTATCTCATGCACCAAGTCTCTGTAAGTTAGCCAGTTATTGTTCATGTTATTCTTATGAGTAGCAGTTGACTCTATAGGTGATACCCATCAAGGGATTTTTGTTACAACTTTGGATTTATTCCTCTCCCAAACTTCGAATAAGGCTTTCCTCACTAGGTGATTTGTGAAGTCTTTATGTGCTTTTCTTTTATCGTGGCATAAGTAGCCATGCCACCCCAAAACCTTGTCCCAGCACTCTAGGTCTCCACAGCTGTTGTAACATACTGCTTGTTATCATCCGCCTGTTCTGCTGTTGTGGACTTCTTGGATCATTCTTTGTCCAGCTCCTTCCCTTCGACCTTACTGCCTTGGGTGACCCTGCTGGGAAGGTCAAAGGGAAGGAGCTAGACAAAGAATGATCCAATAAATCCTCAACAGCAGAACAGGTGGATGATAACAAGAGGTATGTACAACCATCTCCAACTTCTCGAAAGATTCCATCAATGGTGTCTCCAAAAAATCTTGCACATCACTTGGGAAGACAGGCAAACTAATATCAATGTACTGGATGAAGCAAAGATCACTAGTGTTGAAGCAATGATTCTTCAACATCAACTTCGTTGGACTGGTCATGTTGTGCAGATGCCTGATTATCATCTTCCAAAGCAACTAATCTATTCCAAACTTTAAAATGAAAAGTGTAATGCTGGTGGTCAACAAAATAGGTTTAAAGACTGTCTCAAGGCAAATCTAAAAAAATGTAGTGTAAACACCAACAACTGGGGAACACTGGCCTGTGAGCGCTCCAGTTGGAGAACAGCCTTTACTAAAGGTGTCATGGACTTTGAAGACACTCGAACTCAGAACACAAGGGAGAAACGTGCTGAGGAAGGCACGCTTGGCAAATACACACCGTGATCAACTCCCACCAGAATTGGCCTCCACAGTCACTTATGTACTCATTGTTAAAACCATGTTTATGGAAGACAATCTTACTCGCTATGAGTGATTGCCAAAGAAGAAGATTCCTAAGCAACATCCAGTCTTTCAACCAAGTCCAGCATTCTGAGGTCCAGGACCACGAACCCTCCTCTTTCTCTGGGTTCCATCAACAATTTAAATTTCATTCTTGCTTTTCTGCCCTGCCAAATAAAATTGGCCAGGTCCCTCTGCCAATCTTTAAAACATTTTGTCCCAATAATTATTGAAATTGGCTGAAAGATAAAGAGGATTTGGGGAAGTACTGTCATTTTATTCATTGATATTCTGCCCCATAATGACAGCTTCAATTGACCCCAATTTTCTAAATTTCCTTTAATTCCCCCCCCCATTTTTTGATGTAATTATCTTTAAATAAATTGGTGTTCTTGTTTGTAATCCAGACCCCCAGATAGTTTAGTTTGTTTGTGGTCTTTAGACCCGTTATTCTTTCTAGGTCTTCTTGTTCCTTGTCTCCCATATTTTTTGTTAATACAGTAGAACCTCGGGTTAAGAACTTAATTCATTCTGGAGGCCCGTTCTTAACCTGAAACTGTTCTTAACCTGAAGCACCACTTTAGCTAATGGGGCCTCCTGCTGCCGCCATGCCGCCGCCACATGATTTCTGTTCTCACCCTGAAGCAAAGTTCTTAACCCGAGGTACTATTTCTGGGTTAGAAGAGTCTGTAACCTGAAGAGTCTGTAACCCGAGATACCACTGTAATTTAGATTTATCTTTATTCAGTTTAAATCCTGAGACCTTGCCAAATTCATTCATTTTTGCTAGTGCTTTTTGAATGCCTTCAGTTAGGTTTTCGGTGGTAATAATCACATCACCATTGAATGCCTTCACCTTGTAATATCGGCTACCTAAATTAATGCCCCTTATTTCCTGGTCTTTCCTTATTGCTATTAAGAGAGTCTCCAATGTTGTAATAAATAAGAGTGAGGACAATGGACAACCTTGTCTAGTCCCTCTTTCTATATTAAATCTTCAGTGATTTCATTATTTATAATTATTTTGGCTTTCTGGTTGTCGTAAATTGCCTTAATTCCATTCATGATGTTGTTTCCTAGTCTCAAGCTCTCAAAGGTTTTAATTAAGAAGTTCCATGACATGCTGTCAAAAGCCTTCTCTGCATCTACCAATAGCATTGCTACTTTTTTGCTTGGTTTCATTTCTGTATATTCCAGTAAGTCAATAATTATCTTTGTATTATTTCTTATTTGCCTCCCCGGCAAAAAGCTGGCTTGATCATTTCCTATTACCCTATTTAAGAAATTTTTCAGCCTGTTAGCCAGGATACCTGTAAATATTTTATAATCCATGTTTAGTAGTGAAATTGGTCTATAGTTGTTGATAAGTTTCAGATCCATACCTTGTTTTGGTAAGAGTGTTATGAGTGCTTCATGCCACGATTCTGGGGTTTTCCCTTCCTTCAATATCTCATTCATGATTTTTTTAAACTTAGGGATAACTATTACTTCTAATTTTTTATAATATATTATCGAAATCCCATCCAGACCTGGCGATTTTCCAGCTTTCATTTTTCTTATCACTTCTTTAATTTCATCTGTTTCTGTATTTGAGTTACAGGTAGGCAGCCATGTTGGTCTGCCATAGTCGAAACAAAATAAATAAATAAATAATGTCTAGATAGTGCATTTTTGCTTTATGTCTCCCTCAGCATAAGAGGGAAACTTTTATGTTGCCATCCCTATTTATGTATTTAGTCTTACATCTCCAGGAATAAAGCATACAAAGGATCTCAAGTTATGAAAGAATTGCATAATTATTATTACAGTCCTGTGAATTGGCTGTGCATCCCTTTGAATTAGCAAACTGGTATATATCACTCCCTTTTTATGCCCTATAGATCTCTTATAAGTTACAAATGCTCTTTGCAGGGAGACCTGCCAGTAGCCAACTTTGCCTTCATTTTGGTACCAGGAAAAGCCATTTTTGTTTTCCTGAGCCTTGGGGCAGCAGCAACAATTGGATATTTTTTCTCTATGTCTAAGTATAAGAAAATACTATAAGAAAAACAAAATCATGCTGCAGTTCATATGGCCATCAACAGGCAGCTAGCCTGTTCTCAGGGTGAGAAGGTTACACAGAAAGGCAAGTGATGTTGGATACAGGTGGCCCAGAGGAGGAACAGAGGAACAGCCAGGAAGCTTCCTTCTGTTGACAGTGGCATGGTGGCAGAGGATGAAGGGGAACAAGACTCCAGCCGACAGTGATGACAGTGGCAACAGTGGTGGCAGGGATTGCAGGAAGGCCTTTGGCTCAGGTTTCCACCACCCTTTTGGAAGGCTCAACTGAGTAAGCTATTAGGTGGGTGGTCCATGCAGACCTTCTCACGATCCATCTGTAGTTGTCATCTTTGTCAGTAGCAGCAGCAGTGCATGAAGGGAATAAAAACGTTTGTTCCTCTTCAATTCCATTTCCCCTACAAGTGGTGACAGCGACAAGGGCATATTGTGTTTGGGGTGAACTGTAAGGGGATGAGGATTCACAATGGGAGGGGATGGGGACTGAAGGAGAAGTTTGGGTGAGTTGTAAAGGGAAATGTGTTGGCAAGGGTGTGTGGGGCTGGATGGGGATAGAGGGTAGTAAGGGTTGGCGAGCAATGTGAGCAGGAGTAGTAGCCCTTAGTTTTTAATATTTCTATACCTTTTTTCTAACTGTACTTTATTCTTCTTATAAATCACTTTGGGACTTTTTGTTGTGGAAAGTGATTTTTAAATTCAACAAACCTAACCTAACCTAAATTGGATATCACTTATTCTCTTTCCCCCATTTTCTAAATGTTTACTAAGTCAGGGAATCTATCTTCTGTCTATATTTTCTTTCTAACCTCCGAGAGCATAAGCAAATCTCAGTCTTTTCTTATCTGTCTTCATCTCTAATGTGTTTTGTCTGTGCCCCAAAGAAAGACATGAAAATGTCAGATAAGAAATACAAACCTTGAAGTTGCATCATCCTCCGTATGACTAGAGGTCACTGCTTTGCCAACATTGTATTATTCCTGGCGGGTCTAATGGAATGGAAGGGGGAAGGGAAATGTTATTATTTACTTAGAATTCTGTATTATAAATGGCAGCTATATTTGGCTAAACATCATGTCACTTTTTACCCTGCTACAGTTCCCATCTCCCTCAAGTTGATGTTGTCTCTCTTCCTGTTTGAAGAAGCCTGGTCCACTTTTTGAAGTTACTCTGTGTGCATGTGAAGTATACTTAGCTTTAGATTTTAAGTATCTGGCAATAAACTGGAAATAGTATATTATTAAAAGCTGTGGAATAAAACCTTAAAACCAAATGATGTTAAATCTCGTTGGAATTCTAAAATGAATAAAACAAACCAGAGAAAATAGTTGAAAGTGAGAAATCTAATGTATAAATAAGAAATTAAAAGGCTATATGGAGCATGTAATGTGACAGCTATTTGTGGCAAGGAAATAAAATTATATGCCCTGAACCAGCAAACACTATCCATGCACTGAAACAGGTCATGAACCAAAACTATATTTGCTGAAGAGAAATAACTGTGCACTTTGAACCAGCAGAATTGTCATTCAGTGGACAATCTATTCAGTGGAAGATGTACGAAGATGTGTGTTGCTTGCTTACTGCATGCAACAATTGGGGCCTTAGGATGGATAGGATGCCAAAAATGGCAAGTGGGAATGTTATGAAAATTGCAGCCAGCATTGCTAGAGCTCAGAGGTGGGATCAGACAGATCCCTATCTCCACCTACCCTGGCAGGCCCACAGGTGGGTGGGGCTGCCCATCTGTCAATCAACTGATGTCACACTTTGAAGCCAGCACAGCAAGATTTGTAACCCTTTGGTGTTTGAAAATGACAGCCTACACTTCCAGAGACTCAAAGGATCACGGGAAAACTTTGTTAGGTCTAGAACTGGTTCATAATGCAGTGAGGCTTCCTAATTCACAGAAGCATATACTGAATTTGCCGCCATCATCATAGAGTAGAAGCAAATCTGTTGGGTGCGGAACAAGTGGCTGAGTTAGGGACGCAGCCAGGAAAACCTGGAGCCACTGAAATGCTTACTTAATTGTCTCTATTTACTCTTGGTTTTATTCTGATTTTTTTTTTAAAGAAGAAGCTGTGAAAAAGTCAGTTATGTTGCATTTGTGCTTTTCCCCCCAAAGCAAAATTTCAAGAGAACTATTGCTTTGTTTAATATTAATTAGAGAGATCCAAATATTTCCCAGCCTCAGGTCCTTATAGACTTGGACATTTTCTCTCCAATGTTGGCTGTTTGATGACCATCCTACAAAAATCTAAAGCATCAGTTGGAAACTGCTATATGCGTAGTTTTTCCGCACAATAATTTGATGAACTGTAGTCCAGTAAAAAAAAGTGACCCAAATCACTAAACTGTTCGAGTTTCTGGGTTTTTGAAACACTTTACATAAATATGATGAGATGATGGCTCATATGTTTACTGAAAATGCATAAACATGGACTTATTATGGAGACAATTGCCTGACTAAATGAATCATGATGAATTGGGTTAGCATGCTGAAATGATTATAAAGTCCATGGGACTGTAGAAAACATTTGTACAATTTAATAATGGAAAGTAGATGCCGTTTCCCATGTGAAACTGATCTTCTTAGGCTATTTTCCTGCTGAATGACAAACAGCTTTCAAGACAAGAGCATTAACAGACACCAGTCCTTAATATGTTAAAGTGTTAGAGTGATAATGTTCCTTTAATGATTCAGCATATATACTATGGGTTAAAGAGCTGGCCATCGAATCATGTTACTTCTGATGAAAGGCCTACATTTTATTTAATTTATTGTTCATAGACCATGCAACCCCCTGCAAACCATAGTGTTTAACAAGGTTAAAGGCATCAATAAACACCATTTAAAATCATACAATAAAACACACTCACAATTCAAGGGGGGAGGGGCAAAAGCAACAATCAACCAAAACATACATATTTTCACTTGCCTTTTTAGGGATATTGACAAATTCTGATGGAAATGGAAATTTATGGTGTTTGCTTATATATCTACCATCTGAAAGAGAAGTCAATCCAGTGAATATTATTGGCATTCATTGTTGTTTTTGGTCTGCAAATGATACAGTATTGTAGGCACAATCTATGGTCTGCATGTGTATCCTAGGCCCCAAACATCCTATTTCTAATATGGCCATGGTTGTTGTTGTTTTTAAATTTATACCTTGCCCCTTAGCCAAGCTGCCCATCAGACCATAGATCAGATCAGATTCTCCTAATCTGAAAACATGAGCACTCCACCACTTTGACCTTTGCACTGGTGTTGCATTACCCCAAGAGCAATTTAGAAAGCTAATATTTTCTGAAATAAAGTTGAGAGAAGGCAGCAAAGCATCATATTATACCTCTTCACATTTTTGAGTGATGCTACCTTATACTGAAGACAACAATTGTATCTCTGGAATCTTTATTTCATACGCCCAATGAGACTTTATTGTTCTGCTTATGCACATGCAGTTACAAGTAAATGTTCTAAGCAAAATATGCCCATGAGATTGTGGAATGGTATTACGGCTATAATGATTCTCTGCAAACGACTGATGCAGCTGCTGACTCCTGCAGGCTGGGAAACAAAAATAGAAAGAGGGATGCCTAGGGAACTGTAATGTGGGTTCTGGATCAAGGGTTTGAATGGGATGACTCCCCACCCCTTCTTCTTTTTAAACTGAATTGCCTGACAAGCTATGGAGGCTTCTATCACAATGGAGGTTAAATGTCCTTAGACATAAAGGGAAGGGGGGTAGTGGCATGGCAGGAAGCTCTGAATCACTGTGAGTCTCCCCTATGTACATACCCAGAGACATTCATTGCTGTATTTCAGAATAGAGCCTCAGGCAATATAATGCCAAAATGCACCCTGCTACATAATTATGATGCACATCCCTTTGAGGCTTTGCACTGGATTGCAATGGAATCGACATGTTGCTGGGTCCCTCCTAAATACTTTTCACTTACTATTTATTTGCTAGGTTCAGGGTAGGAATGAAAAGTAAGCCAGAGACTGATGAAGGCTGCAGTCCAATTTAACTTCCTTGGAAGCGAGTTTCACTTAACTCAATAGGACTCACGTACTTCAAAATAGACATCTGGTTTTCTCATAATGAGCTACTATCTGCTCTCAGACTATTAATTTCCCCCACAATCTTGATGGAGTGGGATGATATTGGTGAAAGCTGAAGAAGAGTTGGAGCAGATGGTGCTTGGGTGGAGCTTTGAGAACCTCCATATTTGGAGGGGCATTAGCTGCCGCTGATGATGGCATATTTTGATGGTAAGTTTCAAATCCTGCTGTGAATACTTTATACTGTATTGAGCTCCTTTTTTTTAGCACTGATGCTAAAGCATGGTATCAAAAGTAAGTTCAAGGATAACAAATCAGAGAATAAAATAACCATCATCTGAAGACAAATCGCAAGGCATCAGAGTGGTACTTAATAGCTGTTACTCCCTTGAATGGAAGGTGATTGACTAAAGGCCAGGAAATGGGATTGCTCTTTTTTTGAGGCAGGGAATAAGTCACTTTTCACAGCGAGTGCCTCAAACTCCTGTGCAAAGAGAGACAAAATAGAAAGGGTTGTCAAAGTAAACTAGGCTATCCTCTAAAAATGCAGTGAAAGACACCTTCAAGCCAGAAACACAGAGCTGAACCATTCCTTAGATTGCAAAAGGGCTGCTTGGATATCATGTCTTGGTTGCTATTTCCTCCAAGAAATCAAATAAAACCCAGGTGTGATTCTGCACCTTCCTCACTCACTCGGAATTGAAAGTGGAGGAACGGTAGTGCCATCTCATCTCTCCACCACATTGTCCTGCCACACTGCTGAGGCTCATGGCAAAGGATAAATCAAAAATTAGATTAGCAGAATCAGAAGAAAGATACAGTATACTATTACCTGGCCAGTGGTGATTAACATAGATTCAGCCAATGAAAGAGAGTCAATTATTACCAAGAATATTCTACTAACATATCTATCAGAGTAATGGGACTTTCCCCATTCTCTTCCCCCTGTTTGCATACCATGCCCTCCCCAAATCTGCTCCAGGAAGTTGGGGAAACCTCTAGGACAGATTTATGGGGAATCACAGAAAGAATGTTCTATTTCACCAGCAGAAATCCTTGCCCTGAAGGGACGTTTTCCTTAGTGCTACACTGGATTCCACCTAAGGTGTAAGTCTTTGTGTGAGATTTATTTTTAAAACAACAACAGCAACCTACAATTGCAATTACTTGAGGATATTAAGGATGTGGGTGGGGAGAAACATGTAGGTTGCCCATAAACTGTGGTGAGAATATAGAGGGGGAGGGAGGTGCTCAAATAATAAAATTATTCTATCTCCTGGTAGTGTAAGAGATGATGGAGAAGATCTTCGTTAAATCTAAGTGCCTAAATGTCTTTTAATCACATTTAATGTTACAATGCATTTATCAAAGTTTCTTTTTTCATATTTATATTTTTCTGAAGGTTTAAATGTGCCTTTCTACATGACGAAAAGTGTCCTTTTGAATTCATTCCCCAGCAGTGAAAATCCCTTTAAGAAAGCACTGATGTGGCAGTGATCCAGCAGGAGAGCAAAGAGCGCTGAAGGCTCCTGGAGGGCAGCTTCGTGTGATACTGTGTTTATGCAGCATGTGCTGAACTGAGCTTCTTATTTTCTCTGAAAATACCAGCCTGGGAAAAAACTGGAGACGTCCAATCACCCATGCTGTTTATTTCTGTTATCCATTCAGTGTTTTCATTATCCCTTTCCATTTCTTTGGTCTTTGTTCTACAAAAGCGCAGATTGGGGCTCAGGCTTGGCTTTGTATTGTATTATGACACCATACTTAAGTAATTCCTCACTTAGGCTACATCCTTGATTTCAGGGACTTCATGGAAGATAACAGCGCACAGTGAAAGGAAGTGCAATTGTAGTGTGAATATTAATCTTAATGGGGCCTTTGTGTTCATGCAAGAAAATAGGCCAGGCTCAGCTAATCTCGCAGATTTCGTAATATGAAGATGTAGCTGAATGGTTCAAATTCAAGGAGGATTTCCAAAAGGGAGTTGAAAGCTGTTCAAATTTTCATGAGTAGAATCACATGGGGAGAAAAGTAGGGCCGTCTTGGCCCACTTCGTAGGAACCCTGTGGCCAGAACCATCACCACCCTACTTGTAGAAGGGATTTGAGGCAAGGAGCCCACTCTGTATGTGTAGGGTTCTAAATCAGCTGTAGAGAAGGCCTCCCATATCCTTTCGGCAAATACATGCACAGGAATGTGATAGAGGAGGCTGATCCAATGAATATTTGGATGATTGAATAGGGTGACTGTGTGATCACCTGATCCCTACCTCACAACTGGAGACTAGCCCTGGTGTTAAAAGTAAATCCTTACCACAAAATAAATCAAAAGGGGGGAAAGCCCATAACTGTAACCATAAATGTGACTGAGTACAGAGGTTACATCATCATCACCTTCGTCTTTAGCATTAAGAAATAAATATGAAGTGACGGGTCAGAGCTTACATCAGAATTAAATCAGATCAGAAGCCATCAACAACAAATCAGTTGTTGGGCAAGGAGACATTTTGAGACATGTCTAGCCCAAGCAAAAAGAGAGCTTGTCAGGGGAGGCGTATTAATACCCCATCTATAGTGATGCATGAGTCATTGGAAGTTTGCACAATATTTTATAATATTTTTGAAGTGCTTGAACCTTATCCTGGAGGTTCGGGACTATTTCATACGATGGGTCAACCTTGATGGATGTCACTTTAAAATAGTCCCATCTTATAATGCAAATAATTCCCCTTCCCACTGTCACCAAACATGCTGGTCATGGCTGGTGTCAACTTAAAGACAAACCACATGGTCAGTAAGAATACTTTTACTATTATTTGGGTATTTGCATAATATTTCAAATGGTGTGTGTGTGTACACACACACACACACACACACAGAGAGAGAGAGAGAGAGAGAGAGAGAGAGAGAGATTTCTAAATAGATAGACTATTTTAAAATTGATATAATGTATATTAATTCATTTTCATTCATGCACTCTGCATCTCTGACAGCTGAAACACACACAAGACATTTTGCGCTTTATGAATGGAGTGTTAACCCTACGGACTTTTTGTAACATTAAGTCTTCCATCCTCACTACAACATAATATCTATCACTATGATACTTGGCTATCCCACCCACCCACCATGCATGTTCCTATTTTACTAAATAAGCTACTTTTTAGAAGTTTCCTTATTTGCCTCCAGGATGTTGAACACCTTTTGCCATATAATAGAATATGGCAATAAAAGAGAGAGAGAGATTGAGAGAGAGAGAGAGAGAGAGACTACTCCTGATGTTACGGCAGCTTTCTATAACTGTTATAATCCCACTGAAGAGAGTTTTAGCTCAAAACATCTGGAGGGCACCAGGCTGGGGAAGATTGTGCTATAATACAGAGAGGAAAATTAAGCAATAGATTAGAAAGCCACCTGAGTTACATCAGAAAAGCATGTTTAAACCTACAATATATATTTTCCCCTGACTGTTTTGTATTCTACTCCATCCACCTAGGGTACAAAGAAAAGCATTAGATGTGGCAGTTACTTGACTTCCCAACAGCATATGAAATCTAGTTAGCCTCCCCTTACCTTTGATGTTAAAAGTTATTGTGAAGTTGTTCTAAGTGTAGCAAGTGGTCACCCAGAGGAGTCATGCCATCCATCTCATCTCACAGGTGTGTTGAGTGGAGAAGAGAGAGAGACAAAGCTAGTGATGCAGAAAAGCCAGGAACGTGTTTGATGTATTCCTGTTTTCAAACAGACTTCGAAAGCAAAATTAGCTTTGGTGCAACTCAGACAGTATGGATGTTCATAAATATATGCATAAAACATCTGGTTTAAGAACAGCTTCTCTGCAGCGTGTCATGCCTTCTTCCATTATAATGTATGACTAGAACAATTTTCATAAGTAAAAAACATTGTTAACACTGAGTAGAAATTGAAAATGCCTTTGTTGAAAGTCCCCACTTCTCGAACTCTGAAGTCAGCAAAAATGCAGCCTACATAAAAATACACTGTAGTGGTCTCTGCCTTAAAATATAGAGTTGAGGTTCAAAATTTTGGTTCCAAGCAATATTCTGCTAAATAGCTTCAGAAAGTGACTTCTTGTTGTTGCTGTTCACTAACCTAAAAGGTTATGGTGGTTACATTTACATACAAAAATGCCAACAAATATTGGAACTTATTTTTTAAAAATAAAAAAAATCAGAAACTGATGTGAAACTGTGGAGAACCGAATTTAAGACTGGAAAAATGAGTAACAATAAGTGACATATTTGCCCATCTCTACTGGCATCTGCAGAAAGGGCATTTTTTGCTATGTACCCCATTTATGAAGGTTCATCACAGAATGGCTCATTTGGCAGAAACACTTAAGTCTCTTTTGGCACCAAGCAAAGACCATTTTTATTCAGACCATTTTAAACATTTCCAGATTATGATTATGATTAGTTTGCCTACTCCCGTGGAAATGGTGTTTTTCGTCCAGTTTCTTCTGTTTTATATTTTGGTGGTAGTTCAATGTTAGAAACATTTTATATTCTTTTAAATGTTTTCATATGTTTAAAATGCTGCCCTGAGAGTATTGCAATTGAAGGTGCAGGCTGTGAATTGTATGCATAAACAGATAAATAATGGTGGCAGCTGCCTCTTATTTATTAACTCTCTTAAGCAGAAGCTCAAGTAAGCTGTGACACCTGTTTCAGCCAATTGAAAGTGCTTATTGTACTACTGGTGGATGCAGCCAGGTTCAGTTACTTGAAAGGGTCTACAACTAATTGTCTCTCTAATGTGTAATTTGGCTTGCTATAATGTCACACGTTTTGAGGTGTGGGGGGGGGGTGTCAACTTTTCTAGCAATTGTATTGTCTTATTTTTCATTTGTGCCAAACTCTGGTTTTCTAACTTTCCAGAGATGGAAAATTGCCCTCCTTTTCATCCCAAAAGTGAGTTGGGACTTGTAGTCAATGAGAGCTTCTGGTGCTGCCTTGTATCCCATTTTCTCCCCCAAGGTGGACAATTTTGCCTTGAGGAAGAGAGAGTAGAATGTCCTGGGTCATATGACCCAGCAGAAACATCCTCTGAAAAAGAAGCATGGGTCACGCCAATACAATGGAAGGCATGGAAGAACCCATTGAACTCCAAAGGAGGCCTGATTAGGCTCAGCTCATGGGTGTCTCACCCGAGACCCCTTATAACCAGTCCAACCACAGTCTGAGCCCAGACTCAAAAGCACAGATGATAATGGACCTCATGGGAAGCCCAGAGGTGGCACAGGATTGTTTGTTTGGCTGCCAGAAGGTGTTATGGCTAAGTGTCCTCAGGTGTAAGGTTCTCCTCAAGAGGAGGGAGAAGATTCACCTGTGAACAATCACCCAGCAGATGACCAGGAAGAGGAGGAGTTGGCCTTGAGGATATAAACCCCTGACTCTGCTCTGGACTCTTGCTTGGTTAACATATCCCTACAGATCTCTTTAATCTCCAGCTCACTTCCTCAGCTCCAGAACTCCCCAGCTCAGTTCCTGCTGTGTTTTCCAGTTCTGTCAATAGGTGGGGATGACCTTATAACAGACTTTTTCATCCTGACTCCCAAAACCAAATAGTCTTGCTTTGATTATTTTCTTGTGCTACTCCTAGACAGGGCCTGTGCATTATAACTAACTCAAAACAGCTGGAGTTGATTTTGTAATTACTTTCTCTTTTGTGCTTTCCTTTAGCATCATTTTGTCTGGAGACCTGTCCTTTAATAAGTCATCTATATATATACAGGCCTACAACTTAGTTTTCAGGCAACACAATTAGTGTTTCCTATTGCAGATCGCTTGAGGAAATACTTAAGGAGACGGTGTCTGAGGAATCAATCTTGCTAACAGATAAGGCACCCATGAATAATAAAATGGCAATGTTAATGAAGAACTTGTAGTAACACAAGTTTCAGTCTCACAAACTCTCCCCCTACTCCAAAAAAGTAATTACTTTAGAAATGTTACAGCTTTCCTTCCATGTTAAACTAGCTAATATCTACCTTTCATTTTTTCCTCTCTCCTTGTCTTCATGCTCTCAATTAAGCCTTTAGATACAAAGCCAATTCACAAACAGAATCTTCCTGTTTCAATTCACATTTCTGTCAGCTGGAATCAGATAACTCATTGGGTTCTGTGTTAGCTATGAAAACAAGGTTTTCCTACATCACTTCTTGTCCTTGTCCCAATGCATTGCTCTTTGAAAATGAAAAGATACATATCACATCTGTGCAGGCAAAAGCAATTTCATGAAGATGGGCCTGTTAACTAATTAGAATAACAGGGTTAGCTGTCTTTTCTAACATTCTGCACAAGAGAGGAAACAATTAACAAGGGTTTAGTTGATTTATCTTTCTTTTCAACATTGCAGCCCTAGTAGGGACTCAGACTTTAATTCTAACCCCTTACCTGAGGGCATGCCCCATTCAATTCAACACATTTTAATTTCCGAGCAGACATGAGGCACATCCAGACTGTTTCTACATCCAGGTTGCACAAACTCCCTCCAAAATATGGACTTGCTAAGATAAGTGATAGGGAAATGTTTTGTAATGAGTCGGATATAATTCGCTTGATGCAATATTGTCTAACCTCCCAGCAAACCGGCCAGAATGAATGGCGCTGTAACAAGGCAATCTTATGCACATTGAACTCCATAGCATTTATTTGCCAGTACAAAAACAAATAACACCCACCTCCACATTTAAAAGGCCATAGAATGTTAATCACTCAAAGGCCTGATTATAGGCCTGTTTCATCTTTCAATGAAGGATTGTATACAAATTTAATAAAGAATAATAGTAAACAAATGGAACCGCACTTATTGATTACTGGGAGGCATGAATTAAATTTGTTACAACCTATCAGTGCAAAGAGGGATGGCAGGAACATCTCATTTAGAGTTAAGAACTTTGCTTGATTAAAGGCTGATTTATATGCTTGTTTGAGCTAGGTTTATATTTTCTGTATTCTCATTGTTTAATTATTCAGGGTTGTGACACTATCTATCTATTTATTTATTTTTAAAAATCCAATTAAAAATGTGCAGTCACCCAATGGGACATAGCACCCTGAAAACCACATGCTTGACTGAAACCAATCAACTTAAAACTACACACAGAAAGCATACACATTAGACAAAAAGACTGAAGTACAGCCACCACACTGTGTAGATGAAATGAAGTGCAAAGTACAAGCTACTACTATGACTACAGATGTGATCAGTTCAGGGCAAATGAACCAGACTGGTTCTTCTAAGATGCTCATTAGTTAGCTAATGATTGATTTGCCGTAGCAATATATCCCAGGAATGTAAGGCTGTGTGGAATCTATAGTCCATACCAAAAACATAGGATTAACTAGTCCTGATGGATCAGACCAATGGTTGATGTGCATTCCAGCACCCTACTTTCCACAGTAGCCAATCAGATGTTCCCAGGAAGCTTACAAGAAGGGCTTTAAGGTAGCCACCCTCCCTACTGTCAATCCCGCTAACAACCATTTAGCCTTCCTCTGCCTCACCTCTTCTTCCCTCAATTCTAAATATGATGGCATAATGCTGTATCCATTGATGGTTACTCTGAAAAGACAGCATCGTAGTCCCCATCCACATGGCTGTGGCTGGCTGTGCAATGAGCCAGTTAAACAAGGCCACAAATGCAATTTGACGAGAGCATTTCTCAAGAGAAGAAAATTTTGATGGCGTATGGAAAACAGATAGGCTTTTGCAGATTCAACAGCCACGACATTATGGGTTTTTCATTGCTTCTCTGTTTTCTTTCCTTGTGTCACAGAAGGTTGTTTACCACAGGCCATTTTCTCAGGTGCATAATTATTTCTGACTTTAAATATGCTAGCAGCATTTGTTGATTAGAGATGTATGAATCTGTCATTTTGGGTTTTGTCTTAGGGGGCAATCCTATGGCACTGCGGCGAGCAGTTTAGGATGCAGCAAATCTCCGGCTCAGCCATCTGATTCCTGGCTCAGCCATGCTCAGCTGTCATTAAGTCCCCAATCCTGGCTCAGCCAAAGATATACTGGTATCACTCGCTCATTAGACTCTGCTGACTAAGGGAAAGCTAGTTGAGTTGAGGTTGGCGAAAGTCCCCCAAATGGGCATTCTGGGGACAGGGGAAGAAAAGGAGCACTTAGCTGGGATTCCCATCCCATTCAGCTTGGTCATGTGATCTGGCAACCCAAAATAGATTATTACTTAAAATGCTTGTTTTTCCTTTGCCAGGCTTAGGCAAACCAGCAGCAGCACCCCACTACTTAATTTACACTGGCCTGCTCTACACTAGTTTCTTGGACCTATTTCTCCCCAAGTGAATTAAAAAACGGATTTGGACTGAAATGACTCATATACAGATCCCTACCAAGTGATGAAGTCAGTCACTATATCTGAGTCTGACCTAAATCACAGGGTAGTTGTGAAGAAGAAGAAGAGGAGGAGGAGGAGTTTGGATTTGATATCCCGCTTTATCACTACCCGAAGGAGTCTCAAAGCAGCTAACAATCTCCTTTCCCTTCCTCCCCCACAACAAACACTCTGTGAGGTGAGTGGGGCTGAGAGACTTCAAAGTAACGTGACTAGCCCAAGGTCACCCAGCAGCTGCATGCGGAGGAGCGGAGATGCAAACCCGGTTCACCAGATTACGAGTCCACCACTCTTAACCACTACACCACACTAGCTCTCAATATAAAATGAGGAAGGAGAAGCATGCACTCTCTCTTGAGCACCTTGCAAAAAAATGGGTGGAATAACAATATAATAGATAAAGAAGAGTAAAGTGATATGTTCCCAGTTTCTAGCCACCCCACATAAAATATAGGGAGATATTTTAATGTATCATATGGTGGTACAATCATTGTTTATGCATTTATTTAAATCTTTTAAATGTAAAATAAATGAAAAAATCTTATAGTTCATACAAACATACACTTTATTGTCTGTGCTGTATAAGAACCAAGATTTAGCAGAATGAAAATGGCTGATTGTTTACGATTTGAAGATTTATTTCTGACTTTTTTCTTTTCTTTACACCTCCCGACATGTACAACACCCTTGATACTTCTGCCACATGGAAAACAGCTATGCAAACATTGTAGATTTATGTTCATCACTTACATGCTCTGCACACGTTGTTCCTTGCATATTTACTGACAGAAGGCATTGTTTTACTATTGTTAACACTGTAGAGTTATTACAGCTGTAAAAGAAAAACTAGAAGCCACAAATAGCAACATTTTGGGCTCCGTTTTACTGATCTGTCTTACTGATGGGTGTGAAAGTGAGAGATAAAAAGATGTGGCCTGCACTCATAGAATTATAGAGTTGAAAAGGACCCTGAGGGCCATCTAGTCCAACCCCCTGAAATCCAGAAATCTCAACTAAAGCATCCATGGCGGAGGACCATCCAACTTCTAAGGAAGGAGAGTTCACCACCTTCCAATGGAGTCTTCCACTGTTGAACAGCTCTTACTGTCAAAAAGCTCTTCCTAATGTTAGAATCTTTTTTCTTGTAAATTGATCCATTGGTTCAGGTCCTACCCTCTGGAGCAGCAGCCCTGCTCCCTCTTAGACTATTTAAATCCCATTGACATCAATGGCATGTTATAAGTGGTCTAAATATGCACAGAACTGATGGACACACAGAATGCCGACTTGCCTTTTTACATCTGTGATTTGGGTTTCTGGCATTCTATAAATTCCATAGCTGCACCTTACAAATCCATTTTGTGTGATGGCTAAGGTTGTACTATTTAAAGCACATATGCTGGTTTTAAAAAGTGTTTGAAGCTAAGTGGGCAGCTAATTAGTTTTGAATTGAGTTTATATATGAAATTATTTTAATTGTTTTTATAAAGATTGTTTTGTTTTAACTGTTGATATTATTGTTCTTTGCTTCAAGGTATTTAATAGGATACATAAATGAAAACAAACAAATATAAATTGAAATATACATTTTTTGCCTCTGTTACGCCCATTTTTGCCCCAGCTCCACTCCACACCACTACCTGGAAGGTCCTGTGGGATTGTGCTCATCTCTCAGAAAATGTTCCCCATCCCCTAGTTTAAGGAGAGATTTTTCAGTGGCTTTGTAATATGTGTTCACTTAGAACCAGAGCACCTAAAATGGTCCTTGCAATTAGAAAAGTAATGCAGCACATCACAATTTAAAGAAGGGGGAGGAAAGGAATTTGGGAATATTATAAACTACTATACCACCTCTTATAAGCTGAGCCACTTTTCAAGCTTCACTTCTTAAGCCGTGCGTTTCAATTCAGCTTTTGCTTCGTTAGTTTGCAAATAAACACCATACATTTTGCAGGTATAATAAAGCGAGCTTCTTATGAATGACCGCAGTTCTGTATGCCTGAAAGATACAGACACAAGCAAGTGAGCATGTACACCAATTTGAGCTCAGAAGAGTAGGAAAGACAAAAATGTGTTTTTAATGCGTACACTCTTTTCCATTTTTAAGCATGCTATCAGTCTCGCTTCTGTCTGTTTCTGTCACAGGGGTGATTTATCCAGCTTTGTTCTAGCCCTGGGATCTTATTGCTCACTCCATCACTTCCATCCCCCCGTAATGTGAAAATAAAGCCGAGGGGTTGGGGGTTTTTTTTGTTCTTAAGTTCTTTGTCCCTTCTAATTTGCCATCACTGAAGGATGCTGTGTGGGACATGAGCAAGAGGTGTCAGGGTTAAAGGGGCTATGGAGGAACTGCAGGGTCAGATAGAGGCACAGGTTGCTTGGCCTATTAGAATATAGAAATGATCTTTGGCAGCCTCTGAGTTATCAAGGCAGCCTCAGAGCTTCCTTCCCACAATTTAGGTGTGTGTTGCCTGGGTAACATGAATTTCCAGGCATGCTGATCATAGATTCATGCTGATCATGTTGTTTCATTCCCTGTCAGGCCTACAATACAGAGCTGCGGACATTGGCATGGAAAGGAGTGGTGTTATCTGCGATCTCACATAATTAGAGTTTTTTAATGGGCAGGATGATGCCATCAGGTATGCTGCCGCACTTGGAGCAGTACTTTAATTCAGTGTTTCCCAACCACTGTTCCGCGGCACACTAGTGTGCCGCGAGATGTTGCCTGGTGTGCCACGAGATGTTGCCTGGAGGGAGGCGGGCGAGTCGGGCGGCGAGAGGCGGGGCGGCGGTGGCGAGGAGAGGCCGCCCAGCGCGGGGCTCTCGCCGTCTGCCTGCCTGGCTGCCTGCGAGCTCGGCGGGCAGCGCCTCCGTCCGCAGCGCCCGCCTCGCGGCTCTCATTCCTTGCCAAAGCTCACCCAGCCAAGCCGCGCTCTCCTTCCTGCCTCGCTTTGCTGCCTCCTCCCCCCCCCCACCCCCAAAGCTTGGAGGTTCCCCGGCAAGGGGGGGGGAATTGAAACTTACACTTTCGTGCGTCCCTCCCGGTGTGACACTGCGCGCTGACGTCACGGGGATGTAATGGTGGTGTGCCTCGAGATTTTTTTCATCAAACAAGTGTGCCTTTGCCCAAAAAAGGTTGGGAAACACTGCTTTAATTGATGGATGCAGTTCACAGGTTTTCAGATGGCCATTGCAAACTGAAGGGGTGCAGCAGCAGCAGTAGTTATTCTGAGCAGTTATACTCAAGATAACATTTCTTTAAGTTCTCTACTTTGAGCACCCTGTCAAACTCACCCAGGGTGACTAAAGAGTAGATTCCTATTGTGCAAATCCCTATTGTGCAAATTCAGCCTCAGATCTTGTGCTTGGATTTCGGTCCCATGTGACCGGTGCTCTGTGGGTGTCAGATCTCTCAGATCTAGTTCACATTTCACTCATATTGGTGGGGGAAATGCTGTTCCATGTCAGACCTTAAAACAGGAGACACTTTCTCTGTGGTGATGCCCACTTTGGAAGACACACACCTGGCTAACTTTCTGCAAGTGTTCTGGTGACTAGCTGAGATGCATTCCTCCCCCCCCCCAAATTGTTTGTGATGCTGGTTTTGTTGTTGTTAAGATTATTTTCTATATGTGTTTATTTGTACTGGCCTTTAACCAGTAGCAGCCCATGCAAACCCTCCAATATTTCTCCGATGAAAATATTTTAGTGGGTTGCCCCAGCCACTCTGGGCAGCTTCCAACATATATAGAAACCTAATAAACATTAAACATTAAAAAAAAAAAAACTTCCCTATACAGGGTTGCCTTCAGACAGCTCCGGAGTCAAATGACTACATACTCTCCAACATTTCTCCAATGAAAATAGGGACATCCTAAGGAAACTGGGACATTCTGGGATGAAATCAGAAACTGGGACGGCTTCTCTAAAGCAGGGATGTCCCCAGAAAATAGGGACACTTGGAGGGTCTGCCAATGCAGTGGAGAAGGCCCAAAATCATAGCACTTGGATGGGACAGGGTAGATTGCTGGTGAGGTCAGAACAGGCAGGAGTGCTAGATGGTTTTCATTGGTGGAGCCACACAGCGTGATCTCACTGCCACTCTGCTTTGCCCCTTCAGGAAAGCTGCAGCATTGCCAGTGTCAAGACCATGACTCTGAAGCTCTGCCCTGCCACATGGGACACTGCTGCCTTTATCCTAGCTTCAGTTGTTTTATATGTTAGAAATGTAGCATTCAAAAGTCATAAAACTAGACTTCCGGGTTGACGCGATCTGGAAATGGCGGATTCCCTCCGAGCTGCGGAGGGAATCGGCTCTACCGAGGACGGGTCTTTGCCGCGCCGGCGACGCGGGGACCCTTAAAAACCGCAGGTGCGGATGCCTGCGGACTGAAGACTCGGCGGGTGCCTTAAGCGCCCCCCCGATCCACGAAGAGCCTTTTTAAAGGCTGCGGAGAGGATACGGGGGTGGCGTGGCACTGAGAGTCGATCGCTACCTCGGTGGAGCGAAGCCGCGAGCCATGACCAGAGAGCGCTGACTTCCTTCCTTGAAAATTTGGACTGAAAGAATCACCCGTGAGTAAGACGGATTGGGACTTTAAAAATTTACCCTGAATTGGAGACGACCGGGGGGGGTGCTAAAAGGAAGTCCGCACCCCCCCCTTGCAGACGATCTAAGCAACGACATAAGAGCTAAGCTGGAGAGCCTACCCTCGGTGGGGTGAGTTAAAAAGGACATTAACTTTCAAGATTTGGCTAAAGGAAATTTTGGGCTGGAGAGTGGAGTTTTGGAAACCTTCCTTTTGTTTTAAACAACCCCCCCTCCCGGGCTCGGGAAAGTCCTGCCTTTGTGCCTGTGTAAGAGCTGCGGAGTTTGACAGCTGTCAAAGCTGTCAAACGGGCGGTTTAAAGTGAAAAAATCACTATTTAAGATCCCTCTGGACTAAGACGAGTTATAATTGAGCTAAAATTGTTGGAAACAAAGTAATAATAATCTGTCAAAGGACTGTTGGAGAAAAGACTAATAAGTAACCAGATTCCCCCTAGGGGGAATTCTGTGAAATTACAATGGATACAATGGCTGTGGAAGGAAAGTTGCTAATGGAAATCGAAAGGATGTTTCAATTGGTGGGAACTTTACAAGAGCAGAGTTTGGCCATGAATAAACAACTTGTGACTATGACCTTGGGAACAGGCAACTCTGCTCTTTGTATTGAGGACCTGAATGAGAAAGAATCCACAGCTGAATCGGAAACAATATCTACAGAGGTGGAAGAGACTAAACAACAAGAAAAAGAAGAAGCAACCTTGGGAAGCAACAACCAAAAGCTGACATCTGTGGAACACAAGCAAGGAGATGCTGGGAACTTATCAACCACAAGTCTGCGAAAGACACAGAAGAAGAAGGAGGAGGTCCCGGGGCAATATGGAATACAGGAACTTAAAATAAAGAAATATGACTGGGGCCTCCGTTTGGACTCTGATTTTGAAGATACAGGCTTTGTGGAAATTTTTCAGCAGTTACTTTCAAATCTCCTTGTGGGAAGAGAATATACTTTGATGGTGAAAGAACTTTTTCCAGACTCGACGACTGACATAAAGGACTACCAACAAGACAGGCGGAGAGGGACTGAAATTGACTTGAAAGCCTCGGACGTGAGAAACCCAGGCTGAGAATCTCGAATTTGGATTTCTATTCGGAAGGGACAAAAACCGGGGATGGGAGGGAGGGAAGAGGAGACTTTTAAAAACTATTAAGATTTTTAGGTTTGGTTATTATGACTCTTAATTAAGACAAAATGAAAATCGATGGAAGAGAACTTAAGTCCAACTTAGGAAAATCAATTTTTATTATAAAAGAGGCAATAAGATGAATAAGATGGTTAAAAGGAGAAACACCAACTTGCTGATATAATCTTGGGAACTGGGATGCACGAGGGGGGGTGGGGGGAAGTCAGGAAACAAGGTTATGAAATGGGGATTTGCTGATTTTATACATGTTTTTGTTTTGTGTTTTTTCTTTGTGTGTGTTTTGTCTTTATAAAAGCAGAAAACCAAATAAAAATTTATAAAAAAAAACAAAAGTCATAAAACTAACATTAATAAATAAATCTAAGTGAGAATGAATGCGAGAGCAAGAAAAATAAAGAAAGAAGAAAGGAACCTTGTTTGCCAAGGATGATAGTGGTGGTGATGATGATGATGATTTATACCGTTTACAAGGCAAAATGCCTTCTAAGCAGTTTACAAGTATAAAATCAATTATAAAATCCATGCTTAATTGAAATATACAAGTTAGCTAAAAATCATAACAATTAAAATACTTCTCCCCCCAAATAAATAAATAAATAAATAAATCAGGAAAGTAAGGGGAAAGCTTGACCAAACCATTGTGTTATCAAGAGCTGGCAAAATTTCAGTACAGATGGGGTCTGTCATATTTCAGCAGGAAGGGCATTCCACAACACTGGTAGCACTATTGTGAAATCCCACTTCAATGTTATCACAAGCTAATAATTAGGCCATGGAACAACTAATCAGGTTCCATTGCTGATCTTAATGCCTTCTTTTAGATAGCACCATTACTGAAACCTAGTTAGTAATCCACTCTGTAGCACACCTCTCCAGCAATGATGGTCTTCATACAGATTTTCAGGTGAATAAATGCACAGGCCATGGAAATGTTGCAATTGCATGTATGATACTAAACACAGCTCATCCACACTGTCATCAAAGCTTGTGTAGAGAAGAGAGAATTCCAGACACCTGGAGGCAGTAAAAATAGCCCTGTCATTGCCCCCAGAAGCCAAACGAATAGACTTGAGTATGTTTGGGTGACTGCCATGGTAACATTAATTCTGGGCAGATATGTACATGTAGATAAGTAGACTTAAGAACATTTTCTTAAAAACAGCTTCTTATGACAAGTTCAGGAAGTCATAATTAGCATTGGGGGTGGAAATGACAGTTAACACACATTTAGCAACAACCCTCCAGGCATCAAATACTGATTGATACCAGACAGCAATCAGTAAAAGAAGTCTGGAGAGTGGTTGCTTTCAGAATTTTGATACGCATTTCATTTAACCATGGCACCCACAATGTTATAATCCATTCCCTTTTTATTAGGCTTTGAATGTGCTTGCAAGTGCTTTGCATTTGTCAGTTTAGCAAAGCTCTTCCTATTTATTTATTTCAGTTATAACTATCACATAGTATAGTCCCACCTTTCCTCCAAGGTGCTCACAATGACATGCATCATTCTCACTCATTTTCTTAACCGTCTGAAATAGGTTGGGTTAAAATATCATACAGTGAAATTCATCACTTGATGGGGATTTCAACCTGGGTCCCATTATTCTTCCAGCACTCCTACCACTCTGCTTCCTATGTGTTACCAAGTTCCACACTTTTTATATAACTGAGAATACACATTATATGTGGCGTCTGTTGTTTGTTTTTTTAAAAAAACTAGTTTAATACTGTATTAAACTTTAATATCTGTATTAAAGTTTTCTCAAAATCAATAGCCTTACTATCTGGAAGGAAGTTCCATCTTCCGTGATATGTCAATGAAACTTGCAGCAATCATGCAAGAAGTCAGTTGTATGCCCCACAGTTCCCTAGTGATGAATAAACACATGGACACGAGTATTCAGGTTTATGGGATAAAATAGGCCACAACTTTATTGGTTTCAGATGTGGGCAGTTTGGCTTAGGCCTTGGGTGAAGCCAGGCTATATCTTGACTCCTGCCCATCTGCAGGGAGTCCAACTAAGGGTAACCCACCAATAGGGGGAGCCCTATGACTTACATCAAATAGTGGCATTGCCAGGGGTCCCTATTGGGGTCGTGGCAGGATCTACACCCCCAGATCCCTTTAACAGGATACCCTTACTGAGGAAGGGAAGGCAGAGGCTACAGCTTCCCCTCCATTAAATAAAGGCTTACCCAGTACCTAACAGCTCTCATGCAATAAGTCAGTAAGTATTTGTATTTGTGCAACTAAGCTTTTAGGATTGCAGCCATAATTCATTAATATTTATACATTGTTGGCATTTTAAAATGAAATACCCTTTGATAGTGATAACTGCTGCTTAATGTTACATAAACTATGGAGCAATCTCAGGGGAGCAAATTAAATTACCTTAGAGTAAATGCTTTGGGGCTTGCTAGTTTACGGCTTCATTTTTATTTTTTTCTGCACAAAAGTATGAGAAATGTCAGTACAATACCTTAAACAGGAATATGGTGTTTATATCCACAACCCTGGCTGCTTCATTGAAGAAATGGTTAAAACAATGATTTCCATCCTAAGTCTTTGGAGGGGAGAACTTATTCCCCAATCCTCAAAATTCCTCATATGTGATCGTTTTAGCAAGTAATTATTGCATCTGGCCATACTACTGTTCTGATGCATTGTGATGCTGACCATCACAATCTCCAAGCAATATAAAGCAATATTGAGGATTCTGGAATAGTCCGGAAACTTAAAATAAGCCTAAATCAGGGCTCTGGCCAAGATGCTTGTTCAGGACCATGGTTAGCAGCCTTACAACTAAGACAGAAAAAGTAAGTTGTCTCAAAAGCATCTTGGAACAGTTGGTAGTTTTACACAGTTGTGCCTCGCAAGATGAAATTAATCCGTTCCGCGAGTCTCTTCGTCTTGCGGTTTTTTCGTCTTGCGAAGCACGGCTATTAGCGGCTTAGCGGCTATTAGCGGCTTAGCGGCTTAGCGGCTATTAACGGCTTAGCGGCTATTAACGGCTTAGCGGCTTTAAGAAAAAGGAAACAAACTCGCAAGAACTCGCAAGACGTTTCGTCTTGCAAAGCAAGCCCATAGGGAAATTCATCTTGCGGAACGACTCAAAAAACGGAAAACTCTTTCGTCTTGCGCGTTTTTCGTCTTGCGAGGCATTCGTCTTGCGAGGTACCACTGTAGTTTGAACTAGGAATCAAGAAGAAAGTCCCCCCACCCCCACTTGAAGAACGTGAATCTGGCTATTTAAAGACCTAGTGCCTTTTTCTTAAGTAATTGGCTTCTTTCAAGCTGCAAGGACTTAACTTTGGGTTCTTCGCCAACATTGGTTTAGAATCACTGTATGAGTTTTCTTCAGGTGGCAGAAGAAACTTATGAATGCAGACAAAGTTAAAGGAAGCAGAAATAGAGAGGAAAGATACCCTATCTTCCAATCTCTGTATGAGACAGATAGTAAAACATAAAGTCGGGATCATGTATGAGTAGGAAGAACATTTACAGCATTCACATGCATGGCAAAGCTTTATGGACATGTACATATATCACCAACTCATCCAGTGAACATGCTGTAACAAATTTTCAGGCATGACCTCCCAATCATCATTTGTGTCTTTGAAATATCAGCATGAATTTGGAGAGGGACAGGATACCATACATGTATGGAATGTCAAATTTCCAAGGTTTAATCCCTGGGATTTCTAGTAAAAAAGGCCTGGTTGCGAGGTTGGGAAAGACATATGCATGAGTCCTTGAAAAGCCATTTCCAATCAGAATAGTTGGTATTGGGGTAGATAAGTTAAATGTCTAACTCAGCATAAAGCAGATGTTTTGTACTGCAGTGTGCTCTACAAAGGTCTACCATTGAAAGCTTAGGAACTTAGATGGTACAGGACTAAACAGTCCACATCCAAATTGTAGTGATGTAATGAGAATACATTTTACTTCCATATTTTTGTTGTTTTCTGAGGATGTTCTAGGCATAATTCAAGTCTTGATTTTAACTCATAAAGTGCTGCCCACATCCCTTCAAGACCCTCTCCTTCCTAATTGGGTGTGGGACTCTGTGGTCTCCTGAATGTGGCCTCCTAATAATGTTTTCCCATGCTGCCAGTTTGAATTGGATGGATATTAAGCGAGGCTTCTTTTTGAATCCCTCCCAACTTTTCAATCCCTTCCCTTCCTCTCCTGTGATTAAAACCAATTCTTATTTTTCCCTGAATGTACTGTCAGATCTCTGTATTCTGTCAAAAGAACAAGGGGATGATTTTATGTGAGTGGTGTTTTTATACATGAGCTATATTTGGAATATGTGGAGTTAGAAATCTAAATAAATCTTAATGATACATGAGCATGTTCACTGTTAAGTTTTGAGGTTCAGAAGCTCGCCATGACAGCCCCCATAACCACACACCCAAAGAGAGTAAAAAAAAATATGCAGGCATCTGTGCTGATCTATTATATGCCCATATGTATGTACACACACATACCAGTCAGCAGCTGTACATGGCATAAAACCCAACTTAGTTGAATCAGTTGACAGTCACAGAATGGTAAGCTATTCTCGTTTTCTGACTTCCCCTGTGCTCCTATAGCACAATCAATCATGACTTCCCCTATGCTACTATACCACAAACAATAGTAGAACTTGAAAGCCTAATTATATCACCTCATTCACTTGCCAGAATGTGGAGAATCTGTCAATTACTCCTATTCTGTGGAGAACGGGATTCTGGAACTGCACCCCCCCCCATGTTTCCCCTCCTCTGCATTACTGAATAAAGGGCATACTTCTGATTGAAAAAAAGATAAAATAGCAAGCAACTGCAGGAAGGCAGGAATGGGTTAGACTTTGAGACAAGAGGCTAAACAATTTCGAAGAGGAGGCAGCAGAAACTTCCTTAAGAGATGCTCTGGCTTCTGTCAGAACATGTGCTGATTTGTTTTTGGTTTTTTTAATAGAGGTTTTATTTGTGTTGGTCCATTGTTCCCCGAGGCCATTTCAGCTTCATTAATATAAATCTTATGGTGGTGGTGGGGAGGGGTTGGGAGCTTTAGAAAGGTACATGTAAGAGAAATCATTTTCATCATGCCAGCACTGTTGTTCATTTATATGCACAACTAGCTGAACTAATTCAATGTATTTTTCTGTAAGAATTATTATCACCAGGAAACAGGGGGACAAGGAGGAAAGAGAGCTTGCCTATCTGATTCCTGCGGAATAGCCAGCACTCCTTGTTAACATGTTGTAAAATATTTGCTCTTGTAGCAAGAAGTGACAGTATATCAGCAGCTCTGAAATTTCCCCGAGACTGCCTGCACTTCCCTAATAAGCAACTGGAAACAAAACAAAACAAAAAAGTGCCCAGGTGTTCAACATCTCTTGGAAAATTGACTGCAAACTGGTTTGCTCTTGCCCTCTCTCCAAGCAAAGCAGAGAGAAAAGCAAAAAGCGTACAAATATAACCTCATTAAATAAGACAGCAAGCCTAAGTGGTATACAAGGCTATTAAGCAAACTAGATTGGCCCATAATCATAAGGAACATATTTCACGTGTGTGGTGTGGTGCTTGGGCATTTAACAAGTAATAGGAGTACCAGGTTGGCAGGTAGTTAGGCTCCTCCATCAGTATATCATTGTCAATGGCTGAGCTGTCTCAAAAGCAGCACTTATCTCATACACTTTATTGCTTGATAGCTGGCTGATTGCTTTTACAAAGCAATAAATTGATGGACTGATTCAGCAGTGACATTAGGTTATGTTCATTTTTTGTGATTGATGCTCTGAATTAGAAAACTCTTACTGTCTCTTCACCGTTTTCCAAATATGAAATTCGAAAGAGGCAAGATGAGCATCTCAAATGAAACGACACAGTGAATGCCAAGCCAGTTAAATTTCTGCATTTAAATAGCTAACTTGTTTGCTCTTTAATTAAGTGCTCATAATTTATTTGTTAATGCTGCTCATTCAAATGAAAATGATTTAAAGAAAGAGCTTCTTATATTGCTGTTGCTGAAGAGGAGCACACAAAGGCAGTTCATCTCTCAATTAAGCAACACTGAACAATATTATCAAATTTATTTACTTAAAATACTTTATATGCCATTATTTCATCACTTCTAAGCAGTTTACCTATAAACTATTAAAACAAATCCATGGAAATAGTACAAAAACAAGCAACATTATGAGATATAATATTTAAATTATATGTATCATCATGATATGTATTAAACACGCAAATTCAGATATACTGACATCAATTTCATTTTTACAATTATTAATAAAAAAGAAAAATGATACAACAAGTAAAAGCAGAATAATAAAAAGAGAAATAGGTAAGAAAAAGTGGGGGGGTAACATTTTTCCATTATTAAGGTCAATATTATCATAGTATTCATATGATGAAATCTAAAGGATAATATTCGTTAAAACAGAATATAATTGTGATGCATCTTGAACTTTAATGTTTCGATACATAATGAATAAACTCACATTTTCCTATGAAAATATTACATAATGATCTCCTTTCTTGAGCTCTTATAAGTTTAACCAGTTGATAAAAACATTTTATAAATCGGTAGCATGGACTCTGTCTCCATCTCATTTCCTGTAACATTCTTATCATAAACCTACTAAAAGTACAGCTAATGGATATTGTATTAAGGAGAGACACTGTTGGTTCCCTGTCAGCTAAATGCCGACATATTCCTTCTGAGCATAAGAAGTATGTACTAGATGATATTCGCCTAAAGGATGACTTGTCATTGAAGGCCTATATATATAGGCCTTAAGGCTGATGAAGAAATACAGTAAACAAACTTGAAATTTCTCCCTTGAGCATTCCTGAAACCCAAGGCAATTGAAACAGGACGGTCAGAAATTTATGTGGTGAATATGTGCATGTATCAGCTAGCACTAGAATAATGGTTATGGCAGGAAACAGGAAAGAGGAGAGGATTGATAGCAGGTTTGGAAGGAGAAAGGAGGAGTTGGTCATAACACTCCTGAATTTTTTGCAACAGATATCAGGCTGTTAGATCCAACTGAGAAAAGCCCAGTGCAATTCATACAGGTGTGCAGAAGCAGTTTTATACCTTCTCTTGGGTTGAATTTGTGTCCAGATGGAGAGAATATAGAGCAGCATACAGAAACATACCACTGCAAGCAATACCCTCCCAACCAAATGCTACACATGGATATTATTATATGGATGTTGGTACATAGGCGCCTAAATGATACTTATTTGTAAACGCAAAAAAATATGCTCAGGTCAGGTAGTTCAAATTCAAGTGATTTGCGAGTCCAAACTTGCCACACAGCAGATTCTGATGGTTTTGATAAAGGAAGGGTGCCACCGCTAGTTAGACCAATGTATCCCTGTTCCACATCTCCCCCCCCCCAAGCCCTTGCATAAGAATTATCTTTTATTTATGTTTATCCAAGAATTCCCTGATCTTCAGCTTTCGGCTCCCTTAACTATGACTTATTTCCACACACTCTTGCCCACAATGCGGAGGCAACATGTTTTTATTTTTCTGTACGATCCCTGCCTGTGAGTGACAGAACATCATCATGTGCCATCACTCCCAGGGGAATTTGCTCTGACCTGCATGAAACTGGTTAACTTCTGAGGCTGTTTAGGAAAACAAAGGAACAAAAACAAAGGCCACACAGCATGCATTGGACCACCACATGAAGAGCTATGCAGGACTGTAGGTTCTCAAGTGGACTCATGATCCAGTCTGGATCATGGTCCACCAGATTCAAATAAGGTGAATCTGTTTTGGCATACAGGTTTGCAGATTACCCCTCCATCTCTATAGGGAATAGAATTTATCAATATTCCTTATGTATAAAATATGCAGGATTTTAGAAAAGGAGGCTAAAATCACGTTGGGTCCACTCTGTGACTTTTTCATTTCTTTTTACAAATAGTAGGGAACTTTTCTAAAGAATGATTTTAGCTCCTTAGGGTGTGAGAGTCTGATTCTAGTTCCTGAAGCAGAAATTCCTTTGCTCTAATTGCCTAGTCAATAGTTGTGACATATATTTGGGGTCGAGAAGCTGTTGTTATTCCATAGTGTGTGTTGTTATTCCATAGTGTGTGGAGGTTATCATGTCTCACATTTTATTTTCTTAATAGCTTGGTCCATGTGATTAGAAATATTTTAGTAGGAGCTAATTACTTTTACAAAAATAGGAGAATTTCACCGGGGCGGGGGCGGGGGGGGGTTTCTTTGAATCTTGTCAAGTTGAGAAAAATACAGAGGAAAAAGACTCTTCATTTCTTCTTTTTTGTTCACTTGATATTTTAGCCCAACGTTCCAATCAATAACTTAATAGCAACTACTGCAGCCTTTAGGTCCCTAAGTGAGAGTTGGCATTTAACTAATCTAATCAGTGCAGAACATTTAGATCTATGGAGTAAAAGCTATTACACTTGCTGAAAAACAGGAGATAGACTTGGACCAAAGGGAGCATCTATTATCCAATCTGATGCCTTTTGCAGAGTGTGCATCACTGTGAATGTGCTGTCTTTGATGTGATGATATTTATTGGTAAATAAATAATGCTTTAATTTATCAGAAATTTAGCCTGTCAAGCGTTTGCTAACAAAATGCAGCTATGCCTTTGGGGCAACTGTGGAATTGTACAGGATGTTTGTATTCATGTAGATTATTCATGTTTGGCATGTTAGTCATCTCCATACAGCTGAGCAAGGGCATCATAAGCATCATTTAGATACAGTTAGAGAAAATATAAGAGTAACAGACTGATCCCAAACACTGATCCCAGTCTGTCTCACTGAATTCAGCGGGGTGAACACTCAGAGGAGTGAACTGTGCCTCATTCCACTGAAGCCAATATTTCCATAATCTTTGATATTTTAAACTTCTGGTTTTGAGGTGCAGCTCTCTATTCTTCTGAAAAGTTCATAATTTTTCTTCTGCTTTTCCAAAAAAGCAAAACAAGACAAGCAGATAAAAAGTCCCTATTTTTCTACTACATGAATAGGCCTATGAAACTGGGAGGGCAGTTTAGACACAGCATTAATTCAAATAATCTTAGAGTTGGAGTTCTTATATTTAAGATAATATTGCTACATCTGTAAATATTGTTTAGTGAAAATAGCTCTCTACAGTCCTCAGCTTTTAAAACTTTATCTGATCAGTACACAATTGCAGAGCACTCTAGATGCAATCATCAGACCCTCAAAACTGAAGTACTTGTGCAGTTAATGGTTTGGCAATTGCAGATCTAGAAATAGGTCAGTTCGGATTGAAAACAAAATCATGGAATAAAGGGTGCATTCAGACATAGGAATTACTGCTTTTGTTTTCCTGTTATAATTGCTTGAACTTATCTATGTTCCTAATGTTCCTCTTATACTGTTGCATTCTGGAACTGTGGCTTTTTGAGTGATATACCCCCACATTGTATTAAATTCCATTCATTCACCAGTGGATGTGCTGCATCACAATAGCAGACATCATTGGACATCCTGCCACTCTTTATGCACAGGGGTGCTTCTGTTCCCCATGTTTTACCTCTGAAAACAGAGGGAAAGAACTGTATGCTCAAATACTGTCTCAGATTTCATCACATGTTATGATCCATGAAAATGGGGAAATTATAGTGCAAAACAATCTTGCAGTTTTACAGGTTGCAAATTTTTACCTTTTTTTGGAAGCAATTAACAGATTTCCATAAATGGTTTGCATTGTGTGAAAAATTAAATAAAACACAGAAATTATCAGGTAAGAAAACATCAGGAAAGAAGAATAAAGTTGTCTGGATGCAGCCAAAAGTAAGGTTTCTAGTGCAAGACTCAGTCTCCCATGGAAGTTTCAGAACTTCTTTAATAGGAATAAGAAATAGAACCTGAAAGGTTCATTGTTTAGGGTTAGGCCTTTCAGCATGATTAAAAGGTAGACATTTCCTCTGGTGTTTTGCACAGCAGAATATCTGAGCCTTTCGTAATTAAATTAGTTATGAAGCCAGCCAGTATTTCATCAGGAGTGACTGAGATAAACATATTCTATGGGGGGAAACTGGAGAGATCCTTTGGACTATTTCACAGGACATTTTGGAAGCATTCCTAATCTTGAGACTTTGGTGGCAGGGAGACTCCAAAAGTCTCATTGGGGTAGGCTGCTGTCATGTAAAGGCAATAAAGCAAGCAAGGATGGATGCAGTGGTCTCTGTTCCTGTGCCACTATGCCCGTTACCCTCCATCAGCTGGAGACTACCTGAATGATTTAGAACCCCAATTTTGCAGGGTTCTAGATTATGCGGGGAGCCTGCTCCCTGCTTCAGAAGTCACTATCAAGCTCATAGAAAAGAATGTGCATGTTTCTGACCTTTACAAATAAGTAACATGACATAATAAGGCTAAAATCTTTGTAAGGATAATAAATAGTAGCAGCAGCAGTATTTTCATTTCTATACTACAAACTATAGAAAGTTGCATAAATTGTCAGAGTCATGTTGGTTCCCTCTTGCAGCTTCAATGACCCCAGGAGGCAGGAATTGTTGCAACTACCACTGGTGAACATGTGTCCCAAGGCCCATGAGAGTGTGTCATTCTTGTGAGTCAAGAAATTAATGAACTACTTCTGTACTATTAAATTTAATTTCTGGCCAAGCAGTTAAAGGATTACTTTTCATTAGTGTGCATAAAGAATACTATCTATCATATATAGATGTGGTAACCCAGTCCTTAACTTTGGATAACAGCTACAAGGAAGGACATTGCCAGGGTTTGCCATTTCTTGGTTCTGGTTTGGTAAGTTTCTTCCCTCTCCCTGATGCTATCTAGAATGCTAGCAGAACCATGACTATAGTGTTGATATACCTGGAAAATATCTGTGTCTAATTTGGTTCATAATTGGCCTCAGGATGCCAAGCTATTTTTTATTTGGGTGGGAGGTTTTTCCTTTTTCTGACCCCAAAATATGGATCAGTATCTTTGGGCGGGCCATCTATGGGTCTCTCCTGCTCCAGATGGTAGGATCTGAACCAATGGATTCAAGTTACAAGAAAGAAGATTCTAACTAAACATCAGGAAGAACTGTTTGACAATGGAATGGACTCCCTCAGAAGTGGTGAACTCTCCTTCCTTGGAGGTTTTTAAGCAGAAGTTGGATGGCCATCTGTCAACATCATCAACATCATTGTATTATTATTTATACCCCACCCATCTGACTGTGTTTCATGTATGATCTAGTTGAGATTCTTGCATTGCTGGAAGTTGGACTAAGTGACTCTTGGGGTCCTTTCCAACTCTACCATTTTATGTTTCTTTGACAAGCCGGTTTCAACAATACTTGTGACCTTTTTCATGCATCCTAGTTCTGAGACCATTTACTTTAGTCCTTATTGCTGAATAGTTGTTCAAATACCTGAATCCCAAGAGTGGCCTTCATTGCAAGCAATGTCTTTTGCAATAGCTTGCAAAGTCAAGAGCAAAAGGAGGCACTTTGAATAAGCATCTGTTAGGATGAAAACTTCTATTGACAGCAGGAATTCCTGGGGCAGTCTCAGCTACTCCTTCAGAGGGAAACTAGCATGGAACATTTACTCAGGTGCTGATTTCCATGTTGTGTTCAGCCTGGCTATAGATAGAATGCCATCCCTTCAAAAAGTAATCCCTTTTGCTTCTGAATCTTTTCCCCACCCCAAGCCATAAGTATTCTGGGCTTGTGGAAATAATTTGTCAAGACAACCTTTCTTTCGACAGAGAGTTGATAACAGTCCAAACTTCCAGCTGATTGTGTAAGACAGCAAACTCCTTAAAACAGACATCATTCTTCCTTTTGTTGTTTGGCTCTTTAGATTCCCCACTATCCTTCACTTTAAGTGCACATCCACTGTTGGATAGGATGACAAGACAAGGTAGCATGTCATTTATTTAAACTATAGCCTTTTATCACACTGAAAGCAAGGCTCTGGACCTTGTCGGATTTTGTATTCAATAGAAACACTCAGGTCATTGCTCCTAGATTTAGCTGATAGTTACAAGTATTTTACCAATCTCAAGTTCCTTTGTTATTCTTCACAGCTTCTCCTACCCCCAGGAAAAAAAGAGAAAACATTTATATACTAGGATTACATTTAAGAGCAACAGAGATACAATCATCTACTACTAATTATACTTTGTCAGAAATGGTTAAATATTATTTTTATTATACCTTATGGGTTTGGTCCAATCTAGATTACTACCAGATTGATAATCATACTCCATGTACAGTGTTTTAGCAAATGCCTAATTCAATCAAGAAAGATTAAATGAATTTTGAAATATCACCTGGCAGTAAACAGGGATCCATGAGTGATTGAGCCCTTTCATTTGCATTATTATTCACATAGTAACTTCTCAAACCCTTGGTGAATTAGGGACTCTCCTTGCATTTGAAGACAGGCTTAGGCAGACTGAGCAAATGAAGCCAGTAGTGAGTCCAATGGTCAATAAGGTGGTTTCTACATGTGCTGTAGAGGGAAGTGGGCAGATGGTAGCCCATCTTGGAGAAGGACAACTCTGATTATATACCTCCACTGCCTTGTGGGCTATCTTAAGGAGAAGAAAAGACCAAGGCGTAAACCTTACACAAATCTGGAGTGAAGTCCCTAAGACAGTTGGATAGCACTTTGTACGCCTCATTCTAGCAACTCCTGCAGCCAAGCTGGTGCCAAACATATTGCTCTGCTTTCCTTTGGACCACATCAAAGAGGCCAAGGGGGGGGGGTCTAGTTGCATGGACAGCTCAGGATCGCCGTACAAACTGCCCAGGCTTGTGCCCTGATGAAGTTACTTTGGTGCTGCTAATGCAGCAGTTTAACTTCACACACAGAGGTGTACTACACTGTCTTTCGAGGCAGATGGATGCCAACAAGTAACTTCAGATGTGCATTTAGAAGTTCCCAATATCTTATTTCCATGTTTCACAGAACAATTCTTACTAAACAAAATAAATAAACAGTACTAATAGCCTCTAGAGGCTTGGCATGGAACAACCACAACAATTATACTCTCTTCAAGCAAAACCTATTAATTAATGAGGTTCTATTTTCATGGTGATTTATCCTTTCTCAAAAGCTCTTGTTAATAAGGATTGGGAACCAGTTGACTCTGTTTTTCTCTCTCTCAAGCAAATATTTTATTAACCACAGGAGAATGGAGGGAGTCCCCCAATTAGTGAAACTGATTGATACTTAAATGTGCAACTCCTGCTGAGAAATTTTGTGACTATCAAAGAGGATAACTTGAGATTTTAAAAGAAGGAAACAGTCAACAAGTCTTTCTCTTCAAATATTCAGAATTTAGATATATATTCATCTTTCAAAGCCAACAATATGTACCTATTAATGAGGAGGAAAATACTAACATCCTGGTGCTCTCCTTTTTTTTACTGGAAAACGTCAACATTTTTCAGATTTTCAAGAGGACTGTTCATAAATTAATGAAGCCTTTGTTTCAACTACTGTATTATGCAGATTGCAAAGATTGATATCACTCTTGAATATAATGGAATCAGATACATTTTCTACCACTTGCTGCACCAAAAGAACATGCAAACCAGGAGCTTTGTGGTATTAGCACAGGGTATGTCTATGTAATGTCATTTAGAGTGGCCATTAAAATTTTGGAGAATGGTGGCGTCAGTTCACTGATGACATGCTGCTCTTCTTCTCTATAACATCAGAATAAAGTGAGGCTGTGTAACCTCTGGACCAGTGAATTTGAGTCCTGGGAAGACAGAGGCTGTATCTGTAGGGGGTTCCCATGGCTATTTTAGATAGGGTTGTATTCTCTCTAAAAGAGCAGGCATGTAACATGAAGGTATTCCTGGACATACCTTTGTCACCAGAGCACCAAGTGATCTCAGTGGCTAGGAGGACCTTTTGCGTGGCTATTCCCTCCCCCACCACATGTGGATAAATGAAGACACAGGACACCAGAATTTAGGTTAATTGGGCGTAAATGGCCACAACTTTATTGATTACAGGCAAGAGAGGTATTGGCTTTAGGCATTGGCCCTACCAGACTAACCGGTCTAACCGGTGAGGGTTAAGCACCAACAGGGGGAGCCACCCGAGATGCATATCCCTAGGCGCTCCCCGAGGGGTTACCGCTCGGGGGCGCGCTTTAGGCCCTAGCCTCCGTAGGTTTCGGACGAGGCGACGCCCCTCGGAGTCCTTTAACAAACTACCCTCCAAGCCTTGGGGGGAGGTGATGGCGCTCCTTCCCCCCCCCCGATCTCATCTGCATGACAATACCCCTGCCAATGCCTACCGCCAACACCCAGAGTTGTGACGTTTTGCTACGAGGTAGGCGAAAAAACCAAGTGGCTTCAAATTCCAGCCAATTAGCCAAATGGAAAAACTCCTACCAGGCCCCTTGCGGCGACCAGTCGAAAACCCATAGCAAAGTCAAGGGCAAACCTAAAGGGCGGGAGGGTGGGAAACCGCGTGGGAAAGCCGGAAAAAAGGGGCGAGCCGAGGGCTGCCCCGACCTTAAATGGCCCTAGAGGATCCGCCCCCGCCGCCAGCCGATTGGCTGGCAGGGCGTGGGTATGCTAATAAAGGGAATCCCCGGCTCCCGCGAGGCTGGGGCCAGCCTCGCGGGAGTGTGGGCGGGGTCGTGAGCCCGCAACCCCACCCCCTCCTGAATTTCGGTAGTGGCATTACCAGAAACATCATCTATGGGTGTATCTGGATCAGGATAAACTATCTTCAGTCCAAGTACCGGTATTTAGAACCTCAAAACCTTTATGTGGGTCTCAAAATTCAGGCTTTTAGTTTTGCTGGTCCCATACTGTAGAACAGCCTTCCAGCAGCGATTCAGCAGGCATCCTTGTTTTTGACTTTCAGGCATTTCTGGAAGACATTTTTATGCCAACAGGCCTATACATTTAGTTAATTTTCTTGAGTAGCTAGCTTTTTAAATAAATGTTCCATATTTCTTTGAAGGTTTTTTTATATTCTTCTATACCACACTGTTATTTCAGTGAGAAAGCAGTAATTAAATAAATTTATAAGTAGATAAACCAGCAGTAATTATTTCTTGAGACCCAGATATTCTGGAGGAGTCTTGCTTGGAATTATATGTCTATGGGTGTTGTTGGTCAAAAATAGTATCCACATTTGTTGGCATGTTTGTGCCACACCAGCTTTTTGTAAAGTTTCACTTTGTGCAGCCATGCCATTAAGCACATTCACACAACCAGCTGTCCTTGTTTATCAATACCCACACAGTACCAAATTAATACATGTACTGCTAAATTAATACATGTGTCTGGTTTTCACGGAACCTATGAAGTGGCAGCTGTCAAAGGATTTGCCTCTTACATGTTTTATGTGAGTCAGTGCTAAATTGGAGCTCTTCCAAGTAGCTGCTCATCTGAACTCTCTGTACCGAAACCATCTAGAAATCAGAGCATGAACTACCCAAAGCTCTGATTGTATTGTTCAAATTGCATAGCATGAAAGGAGAAAAGACAGGCAGGTAAACCAAATTAGATTCAACTTTCACATAGTGATTCTGGTTTGGGAAAAATAAAGGCTGGGTTGATTTTCTAACTGATGTTTCACTTCATTAATAAATATTGTAAACACAAGGGGAGGGGGGGTTCCAGACTTAGGAAGCAAACGTATAGCTCTGAAAGGAGGGAGTTCTGGAAGTGTGATGAGGCAAGACTGGGGTGTGGGGTGTGGGAAGTTTTTGATGTATAGGGAAGTTTTAAATGTTTGATGTCTTACTGTGTTTTAATGTGTTGGAAGCTGCCCAGAGTGGCTGGGAAAACCCACTCAGATGGGTGGCATATAAATACTAAATACATTACATTACATTACATTACATTACATTACATTACATTACATTACATTACATTAATCTGGCAACCCATAGTAAGTTAAGCCAGCACAAAGGGTGGTGTAACACAAAAACTGTTTTAAATGCTTGTTTTCCCTGGCTCAGTCTGCAGCAGCCCCACTGCTTAACAGAGCTCGGATCTGGTGTGATGTTATTTTTGCTTAACTTACACTGGTTTGTTTTTTGCCAGCTTCTTCTGTATAGGGTTGTTCCCTTAGAGATGCTCTTAAAAACCCATTGAAGTCAAGGGGACTTTAGGTTATGATTGACTTATTGATTGATAATACTTATTTAGAACTTAATATACAAGCCTCTAAATGGTTTACATAAAATATGCCATAAAATCACAACTCGGAATACATATACGGTATAAAACTCATAACCATAAAGCCAAGCGGTGCATATTGATTTCAGGCCAGGGAATTTCTACCCTACTTCTAGAAGCAGATGGGTTTTCAGCTGCTTAAAACACATTACAGTTCCTGCTTCTCAAACGGCACATGGGAGGATGTTTCAGAGAGTGTGTGCGCCACTACCAAGGAGGCTGGCTTTTATGTAGATATTCCACTGATCTTGGAACAGCTAGCTGGATCTCAAGGGTCTCTCCCTCCCTCTCTCTTTAGTTTGCTAGGTATCCTAACCCAAAGTTGTTTAGGGCTTGATATATCAATAATAAGACTTTGAACATGGCTCAGGAGCAAACAGGCAGACAGTGCAGTCAGGTGAAGCATCCGAATGGTTAGATAGCCTACTAAGCATCCTAATCACTGTGTTCTGCATTAGCTTCAACTTCTGAACCCAAGCACCAAGGTAGTCCCTTGTGATTATTGATTTTAGTGGGTCCACTCCAGCCAACACTGAGTTTGGATCCAACCCAGTGTCTAGTCAAACCAAACCTGAGCCAAAACACAGACCAAGTCATATTTCCAAACTGGAGCAACCCAAACCAGACCAAATGCTCCTGACCAAATGTTACCGGTTGAAGAAGACATTGTTCAAGGCCCAAGTCACGGACCAGAATGAATGCTGATACAGTAAAGTGAGAATCTGAATAACAGAATCATAGTTGGAAAGGAAGATGAGAATCATCTAGTAGTCCAACCCCCCCCCCCAGTACAGGAATATGCTACTGTCCTTATGGGGATCAAACCTGCAACCTTGGTGTTTTCATCACCACACCCTAACAAGCTCAGCTATTCTGTTGTAGAATATACACACAATGGCCTGTGCATTTCTGCTTCATCTCCTCTGCATTTGTTCTATTCAAAGCATCATAAAAGTTGGATGGAGATGGTCAGTTGTCTGTCTAGAGACAGGACTACCTTTGGATAGAGGGTGGGGGTTAACTTTTCCTGCTGTGCTCTTATAAGAAGGAGAACATCCTACAGGATCTTGTGAGAGGGGAGCCCATAAGGAACCTGGGAGGAGGATAGGCTTGAGGCTTGCCAAATATCTTCCCCTGGTTGCCCAGAGGGACTTTGGATGCTTGGCTTACACCATGTCATGGTCCAACATTGGCCAACTCCCACAGTAGAGGACGGGATGTTTCCCAAACCCAAGCAGAATGGATTTCCATCAGCAAGGACTGAGCAGAATAAGTAATTGATCCTTGCCCTACTGCTATGCCAATCCCATTTACCTGCTGGTTAGTCAATAAAGTTGTGGCCTGATTTCACTCAACACAGGTGTCTAGTCTGAGTTATTTCCATCACACTCGTGAGCCACAGACATGCTCCTCCCTGGAAAACGTGCCATATGCACTGTCAGTGGGTGACCCACCTTTGATGCATTGAGTCAGAGTGTAATGAGAAGGGAATACCATATTGTTAATCATCTGGGACTGACTGAAGCAGTCGTAAGTAGCTGATAAAGAATGAGATCAACTTCTTCTGTTGGCATCTGTCTGCACGTATAAACATGACATGTGAAGACCAGAAGCTTTCAAAATTCAGGGCTTACGCATGTATTCTGGAGGGAGGAAAGAAAGAAATGCCTGTGTCTCTATCCACACCTTCCAGACTGTATTTTTGACATATTTAATCAGGTGCTGGAGGAGACACTTGAGAGTCCCATGGACTTCAAGAAGATCAGACCTATCCATTCTGAAGGAAATCAGCCCTGAGTGCTCACTGGAAGGACAGATCCTGAAGCTGAGGCTCCAATACTCTGGCTACCTCATGGGAAGAGGAGATTCCCTGGAAAAGAGCCTGATGTTAGTAAAGATTGAGGGCACAAGGAGAAGGGGATGACAGAGGATGAGATGGTTGGACAGTGTTCTCGAAGCTACTAACATGAGTTTGACCAAACTGTGGGAGGCAGTGGAAGACAGGAGTGCCTGGTATGCTCTGGTCCATGGGGTCACAAAGAGTCGGACATGACTAAATGACTAAACAACAAAATCAAGGTTTAAAATATGTGTTCAGGGAATGGGGAGGCTGCATCTCCTTTACCATCACCCTCTCCTCACTACCCGACTGCTGCTCCTTTTGTCAGTCTTGGATTGCTCCAGGTGGGCCTAGCACAGGACTGTCTGGGGATGCCTTGACCTCCACTGGCCAAATCCTTGATCAAAGCAAATTGGCCCCATTTGGTTCAGGATTCAGCTGGAGCAGTTGCCCAGCCCTAGGCCTGAAAACAAATACAGGTAATCTCTGTCTCTCACTTCATTCATGCAAGTTCCCTTGCAGAATGGAGCTTTCTCCCTGTCCTCCCCTGGCCACACCTCTTAAATCTATTTTGGAAGTCCCTCCCCCCCCAGTCCTCTGGAAAAGATTTGGAGGGAATGGGGCAAAACTTTTGTTGCATAAGTGTATATCTTCATGGTAACTGAATGAGTGTGTTGCATATTACCCCTAGTTTTCAGTTGCACAGAGGCTTCTACATTCATTCAATCCAACATGGTTAGGCTCTTCCTCCAGATCTTTATCTCCCCCATGTCTGGAGCAGAGCTGGCATATGTGATACCCTCAACCCTCCCCCCCCCCTTTAAGCCCACACACCTTTACCCTGAATGCACGAATAGGACTAGCAATGGCACACAATTTTATACAGTGGTAAATTGCTGTCAGCATGTAAGACATGAAAGAAGTCAAGTTGTGCCTTAAATTAATCAAAACTCATCTCCAAAGCAATTTGAAACCAAGAATGACAGGAATAAAAATATAATATGGAACAACACAAACAATAAGGCAGGCCTGTGCAGCTGGTGCATATTTTATAGGAAATTAAAGTCTGCGGATAAAAAAATGAGCGGTCTAATCTAAATATTTTATAAGCTCTCATACATGGCGAGAAAGGGGAATTTATGTTTAGTTTTTGATGTTTTATAGAGGCAATTATATTAGCAGAAGCTACCATATTGTAAATATTTAGAAGCACTTTAAAAAATAGCACATTTTGTGAAGAGGGAATCAGTTCACATGCCAACACAGGACAGGGTCCTAAGTTTATTCAGAGAGTTTAATTGAATTATTTTGACAGTTACTTGTTTATGCGTCTAAGGCTACAGTCCTAAACAGAATTACTAGGGAAATCTCACTGAAGTCAGTGTGGCTTATTTCCAAGCTGCATGGCACTTAGGCCAAAGGGGGACAACTAATAGAATTAATGAGGAAAGATGGACAAATGCAATCTAAAGGTGGCCCTAGTGTTGTCACTTGGACTGGGCCATCACTCAGTGGTTGAAGCATGTGGTTTTGCTTGTAAAAGGCCCCTTGACAACTGAAAGTAGGGCTGGAGAAAACTCCTGTCTGAAGCTCTGGAAAGCTTCTGCCAGAGTACACAACTCTAAGCTAGATGGAGCCATAGTCTGATGAGGCAGTTTCTTAGGCCCCTCTTTATTACAGTTTAGTGACTAGAGTCTTTTCAGTAGTGGCACCAAGACTGTGGAACTCCCTCATCAAAGAGGATTGGTTAGTTCCTTCTTTCTTGTATGAATTTTAGGCTTTCCAATTTCATTACTAGTTATTTGGTATGTGTTGAATTTACTGTGTTGCTTTTGGTTTTAATATGCTGACTCTTTTCTTATTGGGTTTAGTGCCATAGAAAACATCAACATGCCCTCCAACATTTCTCCAGTGAAAATAGGGATGTCCTGTTCCATAATAATAATTCTTTATTATTTATACCCTGCCTATCTGGGTTGTCCCAGCCAGCCACTCTTGGTTGCTTCCAATATATATAATAACATAATAAAACATTAAACTTAAAAAAAACCTTTCCTTTACAGGGCTGCCTTCAGATGTCTTCTAAAGACATAATTACTTATCTCCTTGGCTTGGGGGTCGCATAACTCCATACCCTCCAACAGTTCTCCAATGAAGATAGGGATATCCTAAGGAAAAGTGGGACATTCCAAGATCAAATCAGAAATCGAGACAGCTTTTGTAAATCTGGGACTCTCCCTGGAAAATAGGAACACTTGGAAGGTCTGCATCAGATCTCCCTCTCTGAGGTTGGAAAGAGATTTCTGACCATGGAAAGGGAGCTTTGATGTCTGTTTCCTTTGCCCCACCTTTGCCTTACTGATGTTGGAACTCTGATGTCGGAAGGGTTTATATGTGACCATTAGTATTACGCTGATAAAAAGTCCACTCTCTTTTTATCAAAAGCAACGAGTGAGATGGGAATTAGGGAAAATTCATGCACCTAAACTCAACATCAAGAATTTCAGGAAATCTACCCTAATCGATTCTATGATATGGTACCACCAAATAATGTATTATTGATTTGAAATTGCTGTTTTAAAATGGTTATTTCTCTCTTTTGTGTTGTTGCTAAAGATAATGGAATATTCCTTTAAAAAAAGAAACATTCCTCAGCCAGCTGTTATGTTTACTAGCTTTTAAGACTCCTGCGATGGTTTACTATGCCTCTGGACAAAAATCAGGATTGTTCTATATTCCTTTGAACATTTGAAGAACCTTGAAGGGCAACTAAGCTGCAACAAGCCTGATTTCACATAGTAATGCAAATTTTGTGAGACAGGAGAATATACCTTGAAGCATAAAACTTGAGACATTTCACAGTACATACTTTACCTGTCTGAGTGATGGCAGAGGTGAAAAAGGTGCCTAGGTCAGAAAATGCAGTTTTTTGGGAGCTAATTTCTAGTGAAGAAAATAATGGTTTTAGAGATACAGTATAGATATACTCCCAACATGCATTGGCTTAATTTCAGTTTAATGGTCTTAAATTTCTGGAATTGTGGTTTGGTCAGATGATTGCTTAAAATCATCCCTGTTATAGTAGATCCCTAACTTCTCTTCTTCTACTATTTCCAGGTTTCCTTAGGAAGGGAGAATTACTATTAAACCTGCTTAAATCTGTATGCCCTGAATATACATTAAGCAGTAACTTGAGGAAAATGTCATTTACTTAACGGTAACAAAGTGTTAGGGTTGTCAGAAAAAATCAATTCAGTTTGCACTTTAAGGAAAACCTGCCTAATTCACACCTTCTGTAAGAAATATGCAAACTAAAACTCAGCCATGCTTTGAAAATCACATTTATCTGAATATTTGAATGCAATTCTCCACCAAAGGCATGGCTACAAAAATGCAAATACTAGGGTAACATTTTATATAAAAATGCATGTTGGTGAAAACAGCAAACAAAAATGCATTAGACTGGGGAAAACTGTTTTGCAAAAATGTGTATATTAGGCAAAATTGTGTAGAAACATGACTATATTAGGAGAAAATTACACTAGAATGCTGACGATATGTAATGAGGAGTTATTTTCACTGCAAACTTATCCATCAATATTGAGAACTGAACTTAGGACTTGAAAAATGAGAAACTGAAACTGGCAGATTCACCCACTCCTACAATGCATAGATGGGCTGAAATTTATTTCTTCTCTTGTTTATAAGGATATGAATTAATATTAATGTGATGGTTTCTCCCCACCCTATTATACTTGCTTTTTGCAATCTGCTAGCATCAGCACCCAACATTGAAGGGTACTAGTAGGGGCTCATGAACACAGGCAGGGCCCACCCAAGGAAATGCTTCTATGACCACAGTCACCAGGTTCCATGCATTTTCTTTTCTCGCTTGTGGGTCATATGATTGTTGGGGACAAGCATGCACAAGAGTAAGAGGGATGGCAAGACTGATGTGTGGACAACACAGGGAAGAGGTCACTGTCCGGTGCCTCTCAACATCTGTAGCTGGGCAACATCTGTATCTCTCACTTTTCCTCTTTCTTTCTTTCTTTCTTTCTTTCTTTCTTTTGTGTGGAAGGAAACTGTCTCTGTTTGTTAGTCTGCTTTATAGGTGCCCAAAGAGAAAACAACATGAAGTAGATCACATATCCCCCTGCGCTGTAGGCTGCATTCTCCTCATAAAAGAGAATAACATTGCGCATGGCAGATTCTATGACCCAAGAGACATACTGGGGAAACAATTAGTTATTGTCAAGAAATGCAGCTGCTGCCATCAGCCCAAGAAAAGAAAAATCAAAGTCTAAAATGAGTGAATTAATTATATATTTCAGAGACCTCAGCATTTACTCTGCCTTGGTCAGACCACACCTGGAGCACTCTGTCCAGTTCTGGGCATTAAAATTTAAGGAGGAAATTGACAAGCTGGATTGCCTATTATTCAACCAGTTTCGCTTCTCCAAATCTTCTTACAGATCTCCCTCAGTCCCCGTCGGACCTCTGTTCCTGCTCTCTTAGTCCCACTTCCTCAATAAACTTTACCTCAACTCGCATTTTCAACATCATAATGTCAATGCGAAGGAATAAGGCCCCCGGCCCAGACATGGTCCCGTTAGACCTTTTCCTGACTGATCCTCTTTGGTGGAGCGAACACCTGACTCCTGTATTCACCGCTATCTCCTCCGCCCTAGACATCCCCGACTCCTGGAGAGAAGCTATAATAGTTCCGATCTTCAAAGGCGGCCAGCCAAACATCCCTAGGAACTATCGCCCCATCAGTTTATTATCCATCCCGGGGAAAATATTTGCCGCTGTTCTATTGGAAGAACTTCTCTCATGGGTCCAGGAGAGGAACATTTTACTGCTGGAACAGATTGGTTTCCGAAAGTCAGCGTCAACCATGGACCACTGTCTAACTCTCTATCACCTTGCCAGTAAATACACTGCTCCGAGGCAAGGCCACCTATTTGCCGCTTTCATGGACCTGGAGGCCGCCTTTGATTCCATTCCTAGGCAGAGATTATGGTCCAAACTTGCCCATCTGGGAATTGATTCGCACCTCCTCTCCCTAATTATTTCCCTTTATTCAAACACCACAGCTCGCGTCCGAAGTGGTCCAAACGGCTCCCTCACTACTCCATTTCCAACGGCCAAGGGCGTCCGACAAGGTTGTCTCTTGGCCCCTTTATTGTTTAATCTCTATCTTTACGATGCAATTTCCACTTTGAAGCTAGCATCGAAGTACCCTCCTCACTTAGCAGGCCACCCCGTTGTTTCCCTTTTCTATGCTGATGATGCTGTCATCTTATCCAGAACAGCTGCGGATCTAGCAAACGCAGTTAACGCATTTATCGCCTATTGTAAGGCGGAAGCTCTTAATATTAATTATAAAAAATCGAAAGTCCTCCACTTCACTCGTTCCCGCAAACTCAAATTGGAGCCGCTTAAGATCACAGGTGGCTACTTAGAAAAGGTAAAAGCCTTTAACTATCTAGGCGTAATATTCACTTATAATCTCTCCTGGACCACCCATCTACAATCTGCTTTTCTTGCTGCAACCACGACCTCTAACGCCATTGTCCGATTTTACCACCAGAAGGGCGGCAAACACCTTCCAGCAGCAATTCAAATATTTAATGCCAAAGTTGTCCCAAAATAATTATATGGATGCGAAGTATGGACTACAGCAATATCAGGTAACTTGGATCGCCCACTTCATATGTTTCTGAGATCTCTTTCCGGCGTCCCGAGATGTGTCTCAGGTGCAGCCCTACGACTCGAGTTCGCCCAGTCCTCAATTGTTAAACGAGCATGGAGCCGAGCCATTTCCTACAGCTTCCACCTACTAACATCGGATGCTCGAATTAGAGGTGGTTTTTCCAATCTGATCCTAAGAGATATTCATAATTCTCCTTGGAAAACTACAATTAACCTCAAATTCCGCTCTCTTCTCAATTTGAACTGTAAAACTGTCCTTAACTTAGAGTGTATCAGCCCGGCGGCCCTACCTCTAATTAAAAAGAAACTACAGCAACTTGATTTTTCTAACACAGCTTCCTATGCAAGAGGACCGTGTTCAGGCCTAGCCCTAGCTATTCCACCCCCTGAAGGGATCCCTCTATACTGCTTCACAATTTCTTCGGAGGCTAAGCGTAGGGCCTTTACCTGTGCCCGTCTCAACTGTTTTCCTACAGCAGTTTTGTCGGGTCGTTATTCCAGAGTTCCCATTGCAAATAGAACATGCTCTTGTAATGACACGGCCCTGGAGACTATGGACCATGTAATGCTCTTCTGTCCCAACTGGACAGATGAAAGATCTCGGTTTTTAACCCCCCTAGTGAATAAGCTTCATCTCCCAATCCAGCCTTGGATAGTGTCCCTCTTTCTGCAGGATTCTGATTGTTGGATTACCGAGATGACAGCAAACTTCCTGCTTAGTGTGATGAAGAGGAAAGCGGCACCAACGTCTTCTTTAACACCACAGCTGCAGTCGATATGCCGCACAACCGAACGAAGTCCCAAGTAGCCTTATTGTACAAGGACAATCGAACTAGGACATATCTGAGGAGCTGAAGGACCCTTTAACGGTCCTCCTCCAGCCTCAACAGTTGTTTTTTGTTTGTTTGTTTGTTAAAGTAATCGCCCAGGACGATATCTACCTTTACCTCCCCACCCCTATTTTATGTTGTTATCTCAATGTATATTATGCTATGGCCACACGGCTAATGCAATAAATAAAGATGTGTTCATGTGACAAGCTGGAACAGGTGCAGAGGATAGTGACCAAGATGATAAAGGGAAACCTTTAAAGGTAAAGGGTCTGGAAACCAAGCCTGATGAGGAATGGTTGACAGATTATAGTAGTGCATTTTCTTACCAAATGATTACAAAATACTCCTGCAAGCCTGTGAAAGGGGATGCAATATTCAAGCTTTCTGGTTTATTACTTGTAGATATTACTTGCCATATATCCGTTGGAGGTTGTCCAAGTATGTGAAATGAACTCTTTTTAATCAAACATTGCTAACTGGAATAGGCAAAAGAAGAATAATGATTAGTGAATGAACTCCTCTACTGAGGTAACAACTGCTTTTTCCAGCACTCACCAGCAGTGATAACTCTGCTCAGTGATAACTCTGTCCCCTTCAAGAAAAGCAGACCCTCCAAGTGTCCCTATTTTCCAGGGACAGTCCCGGATTTACAGAAGCCGGTTTCTGATTTGATCCTGAAATATCTTGCTTTTCCTTAGGACATCACTATTTTTATTGGAAAATTTTGGAGCTTATGGCAGGACGTCCCTATTTTCACCAGAGAAATGTTGGAGGGTATGGAGTTATGTGATCCCTGAGGCAAGTTGATAAGTAACCATACAACCTTTAGAAGACATCTGAAGGCAGCCCTGTAAAGGGAAGTTTTTAAATGTTTAATATTTTATTATGTTGAAAGCTACCCAGAGTGCTTGGGGCAACCCAGTCAGATGGGCAGGGTAAAAATAATAAAATTATTAATATTATTGATTAGGACTTCCCTATTTTCGTAGGGGAAATGTTGGAGGGCATGGAAAAGGGGGTAGGTCAAGGATAGCTATCCATCTAACATTTGAGCCATCTGGGTGACCTGCTCTCATATCCTATAAAATAGTTTCCATAGCTTGTGTTAAACCAGCTTTGTGTTGTTTAAGGCAACATTCACACCACATATTTAAAGCACCGTGGCATCATGTTAAACAGGCATGGATTCCCTCAAAGAATTCTGGGAGCTGTAGTTTTGTTAAGGGTGCTGAGAGTTGTTAGCAGACCTCTATTCTTCTCCCAGAGCTACAATTCCTAGCATTCCCCATGAAGGGGAACAGCCTTTAGCTCTGGGAGGGGAACAGGTGTCTTCCTAGAACTCCTTATGAAAACTTCCACCTCATTCCTGAAGTTCACATTTGATTGTGATGTGCTTGGACCTGCCAGATTGTGACCAACTAAGTCATGCTCAAAAACTACACATCAAAATCAATGGATTTAATTTATTCATGTGCATTAATTTCCTTGGCCTACTCTTTTGTATGGCTTTGACATAACCCACTGTGTACAGGTTTCTGCATGTACAGACTCCCCTATTTATTTCAAGGGCTGAGCCCAAAATAAATACCCAGCTAAACTTATTGTACTTTTCCATGTATAAGACGAGGTTTTTGTACTGTAAAATAATGTCAAAAGACTGGGGGCGTCTTATACATGGGTAGTGGGTAGGGGTGACAGATGGTTGGTTGCAGCCACAAGCTGCAGATTGTCATTGGCGATTTGGTGTGTGATTGGCAGCTGCAGCCAATGCTGCTTTGTATTGGCTTAAGCTGTGTTAAATGGGTGCATGATTGGTAGCAGTGTCAAGGGCTGTTGTGGATTTGCTGCAGCAGCAGCAACAACGGGGCTTGTGATTTCCTTCCACTGTCAGCAATTGGGATTGTTAGTGAGCGACATGAGGGATTGTTAACGAGTGATGCCGGCGATTATAACCATTGGGTTAGTGATTTACTGCATTTTCCCCCAGAAAAACCTCAGCAACCTTTGTAATACCCCCCCAAAAATGCTCAGCAACTGTGGGCAATCCTCCCCCCAAAAGCTCAAAAACTCCAATCACCCCCCAAAATAGGGAGCATCTTATACAAAGGGGCGTGTTATACACGGAAAAGTTTGGTACTTCTTCCTTTTAAACAAATGGAGAAGCTCTATGGAGAGGGGCTTAATATACAGTACCCCCTTTTTTTACTAGACAGCGATCACTGAAGAGGGCAGACCTCATTCACCATTAATTTGTTTTAAATACATTCGCATAGCAGAATAGACACTAATGCTTTTATAGGAGAAGCCAGAGAATGGCTTTTGTACATAGCTGTTTTGCAGATTTTAAAAATTCAACTTTACATTTCCATGAATAATTAGTCTTCATTTTTTTTAAAAAAAAAATAATAGTTCTCTGGAATCCGGAGGAGGTCTCTTGAGAACTTTAAGGCTGTTTTATGACATGTTTTACAAAGCTGGCTCTATTTTTATGGAGTTCCTGGATCTTTTATTCCTTTGGTCTGCTTAGAACAAAATTAATTTTGAAAATAAAACTTAGTTGCTCCCTGACGTCCTTCAAATTGTTTCTGTCATGCTTTATACAAATGAAATCTGGTAATCTTGTCTGCTGTGGATTTTTTTTCTTGTGTGTGTGGTGTTTAAAGTTTAGTAGAGCCAGGACAATGTGTTTAATTGGCAGAGCAGGAGGCAGCTTTATGGTAATCATGGTGAGAATGTTTTATATACTTCAAAGAAGGGCTCTCTGGAGTGATGACAAATTGCATGCATAATGCAAGATAGGCAAAAAGGCCTCTTTGGTGATTTCACATTAAGAAGCAAGTTGTACACTGTTTCTTGGTGGAATTTTAAACACAATATTGCTGGGGCTTGCTGAAGATATTTTGCAGTTTGAGGAGAAGGACAAGATGGCAGCTTCTTATTGCATAACTAAAAGTCGACGAATCTGGTTGTTAAATCTCTTTTGAACAGTGGTGGTGTCCTCCTCTGCAATTGAGTACCGCGGGCTAGTTTAGGGGCCACTGTTCCCTTTTCCCCAGTATCTTCTACCTAAAGTAGCAATTATAACATTTTCTGCAAGAGCCATGTTCAGGGTTTATTGCAGACCTATAAAACCCCAAATAATGGGACAAGGGCCCCTTCCCTATTATATGCCTGGATGACTTCTAAGATTTTCCAAGCATACCTTGGTTACCTTAACCACAACTGCTGGAATGTTATCTTATGACATCTTGAAAGTGGACTTTCACAGCTTGGTAATGGCACCCACTCTCCCAATGCCTTTCCACATGCTTCCTTCTTTGATCGTGGGCACTGTGCAAGGGGTTTCATAATAACTGACAATGAGATAATCTCTGGGGCTTTAATTTAAGACTGGATGAAAATGGGTCACCTGATATCACCTGATATCACTTTTATATCAGGAGATTGACAGGTGGGCAGTACCAACCATCTATCAGACTTGGTTCATGAGGGTGAGGGAAAATAAGTATCCAGTCCACTGGCAGATCTCGTTCCCCACCTCTCTAATATTGGGTGTGATTTCTGTTGGGCAGAATGGTCCCCACCCTGATTAGGTTTAAACCTTGGCTATATTAGCTTCAAATGAGTTTGCTGCTACTGGTGAATTTACTACCATGTTACACCACTCCTTGTGGCCTTTGATTCCTGAAATTACAGTACCAGAAGGCAACACTGTAGTTAAACAGTGAGGAAAACTACTAGGGATATATGCAAATCCCAAGTGGGAACTTTTGTTTGTTATTTGTTATTAATGTTATATCTAAAATACAAACAAACAAAAACAGAATCAGAATTCCAAAGCAAAGGATCAGTACAGAAGTTTTATTTTCCAAATAAATAGAGAGAAGATAATGTAGAATAGTAAAACCAGCAAAATACATAATGAAAGCCAAATGCCATGATTTGGTGGGAAAGAGAGTTTTGTAGATTTGAATTTCATGCATAAGAAATGAAATTTCACCAAACAGAGTATAAATGTTATGGATCTTCCTTTCCCTTAGAAATACATAATTTGTGAATTATTTTCTTTGCTTTAGGCAGAATCTAGGCTTGTCATATGTCAGGAAAATTCCTGACATGTCCTGGTTTTCAGGTGTAAAAATAGTGTTGAGGGGAATTTTACTGCATCGGAAAACATTTTGAAATTTTGCCAAAAGAGCTTCAAAGGTCAACAATTTAAGTTTGTCCCCTAAGTTCTATTAATTTCTATTTTTTAAAAAAATCTTTTTAAAAAGCTCAAACTGCAGGTGTCAGGAATTTTACTTTTTGAAATTTGGCAACCCTATATTATTGTACAGTAGTGTCCTCCATTTCTGAATCAACGAAGTTCTCACTGCAGCCAGCCTCCATGTAAGAAACTCCTTAGATTGAAAACTTAATCTCTGATCATCCAACAAGTTCAAAATGGCAAGTTGTGGGAAGGCTTGGATGGGACATTTGATCATAATATATATATATATATATATATATATGCAGGTTTTGGTGTCTTCGGGTGTCTTCCCGTGTAAGAGTTGGGGTGTCTAGGCGACGTTTCGACGAGGTCTCACTCGTCATCTTCAGGCTGGTGCTTTCGGCTTCTTGTTACTAGAACAGAGCAGGATCTCAGTGTTTGAGTTCCTATAAATACTGTTGAGGGGGTGTGGTGTATAGCCTCCAACGTTCTGGGCAGAGAGGAAGTTCCCAGGTTAGTGTGCCTTTTCTTCTTTTGTTCATTAATTACTTGAGGGATATCTTGAGTGATTTCTTGAGTGATATTCTGAGTACCACTTAGGAGGGTCATTAGGTGTGGATTAGTTGCTAAAGCTTTCGTGTCTTGACCTCTTGAGCTTGTGAAGAGTTTTTCTGAGAAGATGGCTGTACTGCACTTAGTTGTGCTCTGGCTTGGCTTTGTGTATAGGGGCGAGCTGTGGTTTTGTGCCCTGTGCCAGCCAGATCTGTGTAGGGATTGCAGGGGGGTGCAGCATCCGGAGGTGCCACTATGGTTTGGCTACTGGATGGTGTCTGTAATTTATCTGTGGAGAGGGTCTGGGTTTGGGTCTGGTGTGGTTGATTGGAGATGGCGTTCTGTGTGCCTCTGGTTCTGGTGTCGGTTTTTGTCTGGCAGGCGGGACGTGTCGTCACGCTTGTTCATGTTGTGAGGGTGTTTCTCTATCTCGATGGCTTCCATGATTATTCTCTTGTGGTGATGTTCCATGTTAAAGAGCAATTTGGAATCTGCAAAATTAATTTCGTGTCCTGTTTCTTTCATGTGTTGGTAAAGAGAGGAAGTTTTTTCTTCTTTTTTGATGGCATTCTTGTGTTCTGCGATACGTGCATTTATTCGTCTGTTTGTTTGTCCAATGTACGTGGCTGGGCAGACTTTGCAGGGTATTTCATAGACCCCTTGGTTTTCTAACTGGATTTTATCTTTTGGGTTTCTGAGGATATTGGCTATTTTTTGGTTGGTGCAAAAGGCTGTTTTGATATTGTGTTTATGGAGGATTTTGCTAATTTTATCTGTAGTGCCCTTGATATAAGGAAGGAGGGCCATGCCATTGTTTTCTTCTGTGTCTTGGTTTTTGGGGGGTGTTTCTTTTTGGATTAGCTTCGTAACCCTGTTTTGCTGGTATCCGTTGGCGATTAACACATTTGAGAGATTCTGTAACTCAGTTGTCAAGTGGTCTTTGTCAGCCAGGCGTTTGGTTCTGGAGATGAGAGTCTTGGCTACGGAGTTTATTTGTGCAGGGTGGTGGTGTGATTGTGCATGTAAGTAGCGGTTGGTGTGTGTTTTTTTCCGGTAGATAGTGTGTCCTAGGGAGCCATCAGGTTTTTTGTAGATTAGGACGTCAAGGAAGGGAAGTTGGTTGTTGGCTTCTATTTCCATAGTGAATTGTATTTTGGGGTGTAGGCTGTTGAGATGTGTGAGGAAGCTATCTAGTTTTTCCTTCCCGTGTGGCCAAATTACAAAGGTGTCGTCAACATATCTGAGCCAAAGTTTGGGTTTGTGTTCTGACTTGTCTAAAGCATTGGTTTCAAAGTGTTCCATGTACAGATTTGCGATGACCGGTGAGAGGGGTGATCCCATAGGTGCTCCTTCTATCTGTTTGTATCTTTGTCCATTGTGGATGAAGTACGTGTCGAGATAGAGAAACACCCTCACAACATGAACAAGCGTGACGACACGTCCCGCCTGCCAGACATCTGGAAATTAGCCCTCCCCACAAAAACCGACACCAGAACCAGAGGCACACAGAACGCCATCTCCAATCAACCACACCAGACCCAAACCCAGACCCTCTCCACAGATAAATTACAGACACCATCCAGTAGCCAAACCATAGTGGCACCTCCGGATGCTGCACCCCCCTGCAATCCCTACACAGATCTGGCTGGCACAGGGCACAAAACCACAGCTCGCCCCTATACACGAAGCCAAGCCAGAGCACAACTAAGTGCAGTACAGCCATCTTCTCAGAAAAACTCTTCACAAGCTCAAGAGGTCAAGACACGAAAGCTTTAGCAACTAATCCACACCTAATGACCCTCCTAAGTGGTACTCAGAATATCACTCAAGAAATCACTCAAGATATCCCTCAAGTAATTAATGAACAAAAGAAGAAAAGGCACACTAACCTGGGAACTTCCTCTCTGCCCAGAACGTTGGAGGCTATACACCACACCCCCTCAACAGTATTTATAGGAACTCAAACACTGAGATCCTGCTCTGTTCTAGTAACAAGAAGCCGAAAGCACCAGCCTGAAGATGACGAGTGAGACCTCGTCGAAACGTCGCCTAGACACCCCAACTCTTACACGGGAAGACACCCGAAGACACCAAAACCTGCATTCCTGTACCCATGAAAATCTACGAAAGCATATATATGTATATGTATATATATATTATATATTTTATATATATATTATATATATATATATATATATATATATATATATATATATATATATATGCTTTCGTATATATATAAAATAATAATAATATATATATTATAATATATATATTATATATATATTTGGATTGAAACATCAATCCAAAATGTTGATGCCAGAGGGTATTCCCATCATAAGTAGAAAAATATCCTGCTACTACAAGCAGTTCTTTTGTCTTGGATGTAATATTCCAGCAGTTGATACTGGTAAAAATACTCTTTCTTCTGTGCCTTCTGTAGGGTATGCTATCAAAATATCCTTGAAATGGTCAAAATAACAACAAGAACACCTCAGATTTGCCTTGAATTCTGTTCTAGATGGAACTTGGTAGAAATACACACACAAACACACACACACACACACACACAAACACATAATGATTTCAAGATACAGATTGTATCACCTCTCATACACTGTTACATATTTTCACACTGTTGCAATATTACTGTGCTAATTTAAGAGAAGCTACACTTCTCAGAGGAACTTGCTATGACCCACTCTGCTACAGTCTCCTGATCTCCTTCACTTAGATAATTTAGTTTTCTTTGATTTTCTTTCCCTTTTATTGGTTAATTTCACAGGAACTGCAGGTAATTTCACTTGATCTTTGATCTTTAATTTTAGCTCAACCTTGCTTACCTCAGTAACCTTCTTGAACTTTAAACCTGTATGTGAGGCCTTGTGTAAATGCAGGATCTAGAGGACTACAAGTAAAAAGAAAATATGACTGTCTGGATCAGGCTTTTGAGTTGTAGATTAATGTATTTGCTTATTTTAATTTGAAATATCTGTAGCCTGACTTTTATCTGATAATTTCAGGGCAAGGAGCAGTAGAACTCCAATTAAAAAAACCAACCCAGATCAAACAGAAGAGAACATAATAAAATTCACACTACAATTTATTGAAACATCTACAAAACTCAGTTGAACATGAATAATCTATATATACCTTTATTTTCTTTGTGCATTGCTTTTATACAACAATAAAATTTTGAATGCTTATACAAATATATATTTTCTCTAAAAGAGTAGAAAAGAGACATCTAAATTCCAGCCTCAGTTATACTGAAACTCTAATTCTATACATATTTATTGGGAAGTGAGTTGTGTCAAACTACATGGCACCTACTTCTGAATAAGTGCACATTTTTAAACATTTCAGTTCAAGAAGTGTCATCATTGGTCTTAGCTTCTCACAAATTTTTGCAGATGGGATGATTTATATATGTTCCGTCAAGGAAGAAAAATATATGGGGAACTGATTTTGAGTGGAGATAAATAGCTGGAGGGAAGGTGTTTTGTAGCTCTTATATTTACTTGATCAGAACTCAAAGTTGCAGCTTCTTCAGGCTCTTTCTTTCTTTCTTTCTTTCTTTCTTTCTTTCTTGATATTCAGAGTTGTGTGCCATGCCTAGTTTTGTCACTGACAGATACAAAAAGTTTCCCTTCAGAACTTCTCATGCATCACACAATTTCATAATTCCTTCCTTTGCATTGGCTCTTGCTACATAGTCAGGGATGATGTTATTTCTATATGTGTGGAGCAGTAGAATTGTATATCTTATTTAAACAGAACAAGGTACTATACAAGCTAATAAGAAGAACAATTTCTAGAGACTTGGGCACATTCATTTCTCCATTCAAAGTTCACTTCTACAGAGTTCATACAGCTGTCCTATAACACACAATCAATTTTAGCTCCTGTTTAATGATACAAAACTGAGGCTTAGATATTGTAACTTATTCAAGTCTGTTCAGTGAGACCCTTAAACCCAATAATCCCTAGTCTACATTAATCAGACTATCTACTCAGTTAAACCCATTAATAAATGGTCCCATCAGTTCAAGGCAAAGCTTAAAAAGAAAGTGTCTACGAACAAGTCTGATAGACTATTAGTTTTAGTCCAATATCACATTTCTTTTCAGCACAATGAAAAGGAAAGAAGAATCATTCAGTACACATTTACAAATAAACATTCCTTTTTTTACTTAAAGCAATACATTTTCTGAAGTTGAAAATAAAAGATTGTGTAGGATTAAACATTAATAAACAGTTTTCAGAAACACATCATTAGTAAAACAAATATTTATTTCTTTTTAAGACAGTTTGGAATTGTATGAAAGACTGAACCAGACACTGCATGGGAGATACTTCTATTTTAGAATCATTTGGCTCACGTTCCAATATGGAAATTAAATGTGCACAATGATTGTCAGTAATGCACAATGCCAGATTCAAGCAGCTGTATTTCCTCTATTATTGTCAAATATGATACATTTTACAACTTTGCCTCTTGTCCCAAAATACATGTCAGGCCTTCATTAAATTGCCGATTAAAGCCTATAGGGAATACCCATAACTGTATTAAGGCCAAAGTTTAATGAAACATATAATTTACATTTCATCACATCACAGGCATCTTTCCTCCAGAAGTGCTCGATGTTTACTTGTTAGTCACATAATTCTTCTGCTGGTGTTAATCTGATGTGAACTGTTTGGCAGAAGGTATCTTGTATTATTTAAAGGTTGGTGTTCCACCCATCCTAATGGCTCCAGGCAACCAACAGTTCAACCTTTTCTTCGGGCCAAGTAGTTCAACCGTTCTACTGCATCTGTTCCTTTGTGTCTCTGCGTGAGGAGTTTGTATGGGTGCAATAGAAACAGTGATGCTAAAAACACCTTTACACACAGAGCTTCCCTCCACATTGTTATTAAAACAAACAAACATTTTTGAAGATTTTTACAGGAGAGCTGTCCGTTCACTGACATTTCATTAACAAACATTACATTAAGCATTCATTTCAAATATAACTACCAATTTTTATTTACATATTTTCTTTAGAGTCATCAAATTAAATGAAAACATAACGCTCTCTAAAAATCTCTCCCTCTCTCCTCCATCCACCCACACTTGTACGCAATGTGTATGTCTCTCTCTCTCTCTCTCTCTCTCTCTCTCTCTCTCTCTCTCTCTCTCTCTCTGCCATGATGCAATTTCCACATTTTAACTCCAGCTTAGAACCACTTCTGAAATTTTCAAATTGTACCACAAGGCATTAGTGTGACTATTGGTTGCGAAGGTGGATTTCAGAAAAAAAGAGTAGCACCTGATTTGGAATATCTCCAGATACAAATGCAATTTCTGGCAAAGATTTGGGTGAGCATGAAAGCATATTTTCAGCTGCAACGTTCATGTAAATTTCTTTAAACAAATTGAGAGTTGGGCTACTCTGCATTGAACACCTGAACTAGCCCATTTCTACTTTACTAGTGACAAACACCTTTGACTTTTCCATGCACTGTGTTCATTTCTTTCTGAGCTGGCCTGGGATATTTACTTTGCAGACTCCTTTCCCATTGCTTATAGTGCAGATTCATTAGCTATTTGTGTCATGAGACTAGCAACTGACAAATGTCTGTATAAGCTAATACGCTGACAGTTCACATCCTATCTTTGTTGCAAAGACTTTACAAATATGAAATTACTGTGATTATCATATTATCAGATAGTGGAGAAATATAATATATTATCCATACCAGTCTTGCCCAGAGCCTTTGCCCTGATTCTTCTGAACTACTATTCATTCAGCCACAGCCAGCATGGCCAATGATTAGGGATTATGGGAGCTGTCATCCAGCAACATCCAGAGGACACAAGGTTAGTGTGTGCTAATCCATCCCGATCTTCTTCCAGGAATGCCATCATATACTTAAAATTTTATTTTTGCTCATTCTGGTTTTGAAAACTATGTTCTCCCAAGGCAAAGTAGGTTCATTAGTGGGACTTAACATGCAACCTACATCAACCTCCTAATACAGTCTTCTAGAACCTGACGCCATTCAAATGTTTTGGACTATAATCCCCATCATCCCTGGCCATTGGCCATGCTGACTGATGCTGATGGGAGTTGGAGTCCAAAACATCTGGACAGAACCAGATGGGTAAGGCTATCCTGATAGTGTGACATTATCACTTCTTGTTACATTATCAGGGGACAGTGGTCTGTCTCAAATTCTTTTCAGTATGTGACGATTTGCAGCAGTTGTCCAGGCTTCCATTTACATTCATTCCCAGTGTGCTGAGATATGACAATGGCCGCAGCTTGAAATACATTCTGAAGTCATATTAAAGAGTTGGGATCAAATCAATGCTCTAAAATGAATCATCCTCTGTCTAAATTGTCATTAGGTTCATTGAACCTACACTAATAAATGTTAGTTGAAATAGCATGAGGAACATCAATCAAATAATAAAAAATAAACAGCAGAGCCAAAGCTTTTCAGTCTTATCTATATACTAGCTTCATGATTTTAATCATAAAGCTCCTGGACTGTAAACTTTGATTTGTGGGCACCTGAATTGCTGCTGACAGCAGTGGATTCTGCTTAGTTATGAATCTAGGTAATAGATATTTACTGCTTAGTCTATTCACATATAATTTTAATATTTGTACATTTTATGAATCGAAAGTATCAGAATGCTGCAGAATAGTGTCAGCAATATTACATAAAGAGCTGAAAACTGACAAAGCTTTAAACTGTCAGCATACAAACTTAGTGTATAGGTGGAATCTTTTCAATTAAAGATGAATATTCTCAACAAAAATACTATGTACACTTTCATGCAGAGGAATATTCACACAGCCTTTGGGTTGGGAGTGAAATTTAATGGAAAAAGTCTTCTCTGCTCTGGCCAAAATACTATTGGGTAGGAAGGAGGGGTGTGGCTCCTTTGACTGCCATTGGGTATGTTTTTATGACGTGAGAACATCAATACAGCAATTCCAAGAAGTAAACCTCTGAAACTTCCTCTTCTTTATTTCACACTTTGTGATCTGTGACAACAGGGGTATGTGTGTACCTGTATATTGGGCAAGTACAATGGCAATGCTGAATCATGAATTGGCCAATTGTTGATCACAAAATGGTTAAGTCGCAGAAAGCAAAGAGTAGGAATCCATGGGCAGTTCTCTGAATGGAGAGGCCTAGGAAGTATTGGTATTGGGAACTGTGTTTTTTAACTTGTTCAAAAATGATCTAGAGTTAGGAGTGAGCAGACTTCCGGGGGCGGCGCGAAACTGTAATGGCGGTCCTCTTCGGGCTCTGAAGAGGGGCTCCGCGGAAAAGGGTCGTTCGCTGCGGCATAGCGACGACCCATCAAGATAAACCACGGGTAGAGTGAGCCCGTGGCCGTGGGACTCGGCGGGCACCAGAAGCTGCTCCGAAAACACAGAAGGGACCCCGTAAGGAGACCCGGAGTGAAGGAGGGGTAGCGGTGCTGTGAGTTCATCGCTCTTTCCGCGGAAGTGAAGCCGCGCGGCCGTTGCAGATGAGCGCTGATCCTTCTTCCTAAAACCAACACCAAACTGCAAGCAACATACCCGTGAGTAAAGGGTTTAAAATTGGCAAAGAATTTGTTAAATTTGGCTGAAATTTGGCTGAAAACGGGAGACGAGAAAAGGGAAGTCCGTCTTCCGACATTGCTGACAAGATCAAAGCAAAGCTTTAAAAAGCGGAAAGCGCTTGAAACGGGACTGTGGGAAGTTTTAACTTTTTCGTGCTATTGGATCTGCTCTTTTTCTTTCGGAACTGAAGGGGGAAATGGACAGTGATTAAAAGAAGGAGTAACGGGGGCTTCGTTCCTACCTCCTTTCCTCTTTGGGCTGTATTTCTAAAGAGCCAGATCGTCGGGCTGCCGGAGAGGGAGACTGTGTCAAACTGCGGAAACAGTTGCAAAAACTTTGCAAAAAATTTGTTTGAGCGTAACTGATACATTTGAGCAGAAAAGTCTGGACGTGATATTGTTGCAAGCACCTCTTGTGAAACTTTGCTGAACTTTAAAAGGTGCTTTGGGGAATTTTGAGACTTTGAAGGGACTGTTGGATTGTCGAATTTACTGAGTTGAATTAATTTGGAACTTTAATGGCGGATTACTTCCTTCTCTGTCTTTGAAACCTGGTGGCACTCCCCCTACAGGGCTTTCGGATTATAAAATCCTGGGAACTGACTTTTGTTTTGAATTCCACCCTACTGGTTGTTTATAACTGAATTTGTCTTTCCCATGGAACAATAGACAACCTGACCTTGAACACTGACAGATGTGTAATGAGTGGTGCAGGGAGAACAAGAGCATCCAAAGCTAAGGAATCTAAAGAGGCTAAGGAAAAAGAAAAGGAAAGAAAACCAGTACAATTTGTACAAACAACTCTGACTCAAGGACGCCGATCGTCGGTTCCAGCTGTACTGGTGACCCAAAGGGAACAAGGGGAAATAACTGAGAAGTCCACTGAGGAAGATATGGCAGCAGGTGGGTCAGATACACTATTAAAACAAATATTGGAGCAATTATCAAGTTTAAATCAGAAGGTGGACGACCAGTCTTTGAAGATAGATAAAGCGACTTCCTCGATTCAAAAATTGACTGATCAAGTTTCTCAGCACACGCAAGCTATAGAGAAGTTGCAAGGAGCAACAGCGGAAAATCGGGAACTAGCTGGAGAAGCAATCCAGAAAGTGGGAGCTCTACAAAAAGAAGTTGAAGAAATAAAAGGAGAAGTTAAGCCCCTGCACAAACAGGTGGGTGAACAACAAGTCTATCTGTCAATGGTGGAACTGAAAAATCATGAGAGTAACATCAAATTGAGAGGCATCCCGGAACTCGAGCAAGGAGACTTGATTGGATACCTGACACAGGAATTTTCGAAGTTCTGGGGTTTAAAGGAAGATACAGACTTCAGGATTGTCTCGGCATATAGATTGGGAAGATTGGTAAGGAAAGACAGATCCAGAGACTGTTTGATAATTTTAAGATCAAAGGAAGAGAGAGACAAGATCCTAGGTCTACACTTCAAAAAAGCAATTGAAATACAAGACAAAAGGGTGGAAATTTATAGAGATATTCCGAGACAGCTGCTGGACCTTAGAGCCACCTATACAGAATTAGCAAAATTGCTGAGACACAACGCAATTCCCTATAGGTGGGAGTTCCCACAAGGATTATCTTTTACCTACAAAGAAAGGAAGGTTAAAATTAGAACACCTGAAGATAACCAAAAGTTCCTTCACGACCACGGAGAAGATCTCCAAAAAGGAGTAGATTGGCTTCCAGTCTTACCAGCACCAATACTGCCTGGAAGCGGGCCAACGCCTGCACCCTCGGGATCTGAGCAAAAGGAAGGCACCTCATCCTAAGAACATCTTAAATAGAACAGGATGTCTCTGCAGCTACTTAGTTGGAATATAAATGGCGGGAATTCTCCGGAAAAAAGAAGGAGGATATTTCATATCCTAAAAAAAGAACAATTGGATCTAATATGTCTTCAAGAAACACATGTGACTAGGCTCCACAGGAAAGTATTAATCAATAAAAGACTTGGCCAAGAATTTATCTCATCAGACAAAGTTAAAAAAAGAGGCGTTGTAATCTATGCAAAGGAGAACCTGTCACCAAAATTTCTATTTAAAGATGATCATGGAAGAATTCTCGCAATTGAAATTCAAACACAAGGGGAAAAGATTTTGATATTAGGAGTTTATGCGCCAAATGATGGAAAATCAGAATTCTACAAGAAGCTGCATGAGACAATGATGGACTACTTGGACTATTCTAATATTATTGTGATGGGAGATATGAATGGGGTGGTGTCAACAAATATGGACAAATCCCAAAATCAAAACTTAACAACAGACGGCAGACTCCCTAAAACCTTTTTTGAAATGACAGACAATATGGACTTGATTGATATCTGGAGGACAAGGAACCCCTTGGGTAAAGAAGGAACCTTCTTCTCTGAGGCCCACTTGTCATGGACATGAATTGACCAAATTTGGATATCTAGAGGGCTGGCCCCGAAAACAAGAAAAGTGGAAATCTGCCCAAAAACCTGCTCCGACCATAATGCCTTGAAAATGGAATTGAGACTTATCCCAACTGGATCCTTCAGATGGAGAATGAATGACACCTTGTTAAGAGATCAAGAGATTGTTAAGAAGGCCCAAAAAACGTTAAAGGACTATTTTGAAATAAACTTGAACACTACGGTGGAGAAAAGAACAATCTGGGATGCAAGTAAAGCTGTAATGAGAGGGTTTCTGATACAACAGAATACAATAAAGAGAAAATTTTGGAATGGAAAAAAGGAAAAAATTTTAGAAAAAATAAGTGAAGGAGAGAAAAAGTTGAGAACCAAACCGAAGTCAAAAGAGGTGCTAAGAGAGATCAAATTCCATCAAGCACAATATTCGAAATTGATCAATCAAGAGATTGAGTGGAAAATTAAACAAATGAAGCAGAGATCGTTTGAATCAGCAAATAAATGTGGAAAGTTGTTAGCTTGGCAGTTGAAAAAAAGACAAAAGTTAAATACGGTTACAAACTTGGAGATTCAAGGAAAACTAGTTCAGAAACCAGAAGAAATAAGAAAGTGCTTCCACAGATACTTCAAAGACCTTTACGCACAGGGGCCTCAGAAAGAATCGGAAATAGACCAATTTTTGAGGACAAATGGATTATCTAAAATAAGTCAAGATAAAAGATCAATTCTTAACAGCAAAATAACTCAGCAGGAAATCGAAGGTGCCATCCAAAATATGCAGCTGGGCAAATCTCCAGGCCCGGATGGACTCACCTCCAAATATTATAAGACTCTGAAGGATTTCTTGATACAACCGTTGTTGGAGGTTTGTAACCAGATCATGGAGGGGAGGAAGGCACCGGAAACGTGGAAAGAAGCATTCATCACATTGATTCCTAAGTCAGAAAGGGAAAAGACCCAGCTTAAGAACTACCGTCCCATCTCACTCCTGAATGTGGATTACAAAATATTTGCAGACATTTTAGCAAATAGACTTAAAAATGTACTAAATGAAGTAATTCACAAGGACCAAGCAGGCTTTCTCCCTGGTAGACACATGTCTGACAACACCAGGAACATTATTGATATATTGGAGCTGTTGCGAATTAGAAACACAAGGGCAGCTTTAATCTTTATTGATGCGGAGAAAGCATTTGACAACATTTCTTGGATGTTTATGAAGAAAAACTTGAAAGGGATGGGAGTGGGACGGGGGTTTGAAAATGGATTAGAGGCAATCTATTCAGAACAAAAAGCTAAACTGATAGTGAACAATGTGGTATCGGAGGAACTCCAAATTGAAAAAGGGACACGACAGGGGTGCCCTCTATCCCCTCTGTTATTTATTTCTGTTCTGGAGGTATTGCTGAATATGATCAGAGAGGACCAGTTGGTGCAGGGTATAGTGGTCGGAGCGAAACAATATAAACTGAAAGCTTTTGCAGATGACCTAGTTTTGACAGTGCAGGAGCCAGAATCTAGCACAAAAAGAGTTTTGGAACTTATCTTGGAGTTTGGTCGGGTGGCGGGATTCAAGCTAAACAAACAGAAAACTAAGGTTTTGGCCAAAAATTTGACGCCTACAGAGATAGAGGGGTACCAGAAAGAGACGGAGCTAAGTGTGGTTAAAAAAGTGAAATACCTGGGGGTATCTTTGTCCACCAAAAACCTAAATCTATTTAAAGATAATTATGAAAAATGTTGGCTGGAAATCAAAAAAGATTTGGATATTTGGTCAAGATTGAAACTTACCTTGTCAGGCCGAATCACAGCTATAAAGATGTGTGTTTTGCCAAAAATGCTATTTTTATTTCAAACCCTCCAGGTCGTGGACAGAATGGAATGTTTTGGAAAATGGCAGAAGGATATTTCTAAGTTTGTCTGGCAGGGCAAAAAGCCCCGAATTAAATTCAAAATACTAACCGACTCAAAAGAAAGAGGGGGGTTTGCCCTGCCGGATTTAAGGTTATACTACGAAGCTGCAGCCTTCTGCTGGCTGAAGGATTGGTTTTTGTTGGAAAACACTGATGTCCTAGATCTGGAAGGGTTTGACAATGTTTATGGTTGGCATGCATACTTGTGGTATGACAAGGCGAAGGCTCATAAACTGTTTAAAAACCATATTGTCAGAAAATCAATTTTTGCTGTCTGGATGAAGTATAAGGACTTACTAGAAAGTAAGACCCCGAGGTGGCTATCACCAGTGGAAGCCAAGATCTCTAAAAAAAGGCCCAATATGGAGGCCTACTGGCCAAAATATTGGGAATTAATTGAAAGAGTTGGAGACAATTGGAAGCTCCAAAGCCAGGACAAATTAAAAAGTAAGGTGCGAGACTGGTTACATTATGCTCAAATTCAAGAGGTATTTAAAATGGATAAAAAAGTGGGTTTCCAGACGGAAAAATCGAAACTGGAGACGGAGTTACTAGAACCAAAGACTAAGGTACTTTCGAGAATGTATGATTTGCTGCTTAAATGGAACACACAGGATGAGACAGTTAAATCTGCTATGATAAAATGGGCACAGGATGTAGGACACAATATTATGTCTGAGGACTGGGAAAGGTTATGGAACACCGGCATGAAATTCACGGCATGTAGTGCCTTGAAAGAGAACATTATGAAAATGGTATACCGGTGGTACATGACCCCAGTCAAGTTGGCTAAAATATATCATCTGTCTGATAATAAGTGCTGGAAATGTAAGGAGGCAGAAGGGACATTCTTTCACCTCTGGTGGACCTGCCCGAAAGTAAAGGCCTTCTGGGAAATGATACATAATGAGTTGAAAAAGGTATTTAAATATACCTTTCCTAAGAAACCAGAGGCCTTTCTCCTGGGCATGGTGGACCGGAAGGTGCCAAAGAAGGATAGAACCTTGTTTATGTATGCAACCACAGCAGCTAGGATTCTGATTGCAAAGTTCTGGAAGACACCAGATTTACCCACACTGGAGGACTGGCAGACGCAGCTGATGGATTATATGGAGTTGGCAGAGATGACCGGCAGAATTCGAGATCTGAGCGAAGAAACAATGGAGGAGGACTGGAAAAAATTTAAGGACTATTTGCAAAAATATTATAAGTTGTTTGAATGTTAAGATTGTGCACGATTAAGAAACGTTATGCTTCTGCAATTTATCTAAGTAAATGATAAAGTAAATATTGAGGAAAAAAACGAGACAAATTAGAAACAAAATATTATGTTTATTAAGAGTGTCAAAACTAAATTACAAATTTCTGAAATTGGTAACATAATAAATTCAAAGACATAAATAAGATGGAAAACAAGATAACAAATTGCTGAACTGGCTAGAATTATGAATGCAATGTTGAGAGGATGTGAGGAGGTCCAAAAAGAAAGCGAACTGTTGAAGGACGTTGTGGAAGTTACTTAATTCTTTTTTCTTTTTCTTATTTTTCTTCATATATAAAAAATGTTTCTTGTATGTTGCTATGTAAACAAATCTGTTAACCTATGAAAAGAAACGCAATAAATTTTTTTTTTTTTTTTAAAAAAAATAGAGTTAGGAGTGAGCAATGAGGTGGCCATGTTTGGTGATGATACTGAATAGTTCAGGGTTGTTAAAAAGAGATTGTGAATAGCTTCAAAAAGACACCTCCAAGCTGAATAAATGGTTGGTAGAATGGCAAATGCAATTCAGTGTAAACAGTGTGGCTTTAGGAACACCTGAACTAGACCATTTCTAACCTGAAGGGGTTAAGACCATAGAAATGTTTTCATGGACGCAGATAGGTCATGTCCCTCACCTGGAATAAAGGAAGTTTCTGCCTGAGCTTGCCTCACGACAAGCTCAGACCACGTGCTTAGAGCTATTTCACTATATTTTGTATCTCAATGTGTCTACTTGTGTCTTCTTTGTGCCTCATGGAATGACACATGGACCTGACCTTTGGCGTTTGTAAATAAAGCATTTAAACTTACTAAATGGTGTAGTCTGTTTATTGCAAGAGTAGTAGAGAGGGAAAGTGCTGTAAGTGGCTAGAACAAGATATTTGCAAGGTCTAACAGCGTATTATTCCCACCCTTCACTGTGCTGCATGATTCTGTGATTTCAAACTCGGCTGGGGGGCTCTCTCTTGCTGGATAGTGTGTTTAGCCCCACACTTTGGATCTAGGGATCTAGTCAATTACTTGATTAATCACCCCACATGGGTGCTCTATCTTTATCTATTTTCCACTCCACAATAACACCATCAAATACTGCCTTCCATGCTGGAACTGTGGCAATACGATATGCTGAAACTACAGACTTACTCAGAAGCAAATTCCCCTGAAATCAGTCACACACCTTCTTATAAACATGTGTTTAGAACTGAGAGTCTGAGAAACTGACAGATTTTATTTATACTTTTTTGAACATGCCTTTCAAACTGCCATCACTAAAAATGAATCTTATGGGATTTCCGAGGCTAAAACTACTTAGTAATAGATGAACTTGAAAAGAATGGTAAATAGTAATTTGGAGAAATCAGCCCAGCTGACTTGACTGTGGGGGAAGTGGGGGGAAGTTGAGTTGACTAGACTGGCGCAAGCGGGTGGCCAACTGGGACTGTAATGAGCAAGTTTGCTTCAGTACAAGGCTGGGAGATGGGGATTTATATTCATTCACCTCCATTGTCAGCAAGCGTAAGGATGAAATGTGCTGTGTGCTGTGAAAAACATGGGGGAACCTTCACCGCAAATTGAGATGGCTGCTAAATTGACTCGGCAGATCCTATTATTATTTATTTAGTGCTAGAGGTAAAGCATGGCACTTTAAAGATGAGGAGTATGACAAGGTCCATGCCCTAAGGAGTTTCCAATCTAAATTAGAGAGCAACAGAAAATAAAATCAGAACCTGATGGGCAGATGAGTGGGAAGGAAACTAAGTAAGAAGGATGGCATCCTGTCCTCAGGAGAGGAGTATTTTGCAAGGAAAGCACGTCATATCATTTGCTTCTTTGTCTTCAGACATACCTGGCTGCTTGTCGGTTTATTGCTTGGTTTTATTTACCATTTTATCACAGGGCCTCTGCATACTTTATAGCAGAATACCTAATAAAATACGTTGCCAGTGTAAAGTAGAGGCATCTTGGTTTATAAGAACAAGCCTAAGTACAGACAGAAGACACATAATGAACTAAAATGTCTTTGAGTTCCTATTCTGCATTATTGTGAAAAATTGTTGTAACACCTGCAGGTCTTAAATCAAACATTTCCCCCTGCAGTTTAATTTTCATATTAGACAAATTCTAAACAAGACATGAAGTTGTTCAGATTTTTCTGTGTGTGTGCAGCGAAATTGGAAGCTCGGATCAATACTGCTTGGTGGGTCGTAAGCTGTGTAAGTCTGAGTTAACTGACTAGTGCCTCCTCAAACTGTTTTGAACTGCTTCCTGGCACATATAAGTAATAATTCACGTGCTGCTATTAAAGCTTTCTTTCCAGAGTTATTCCAAATGTACAGCATCAGCAAAGCAGAATTATATTTAGACCTTCAAGCAACACTCAGTGAATGCCTTCACTTCCCCTTAGGGCACCCATTGTCCTTTAGGGTTGAACAGGTTGTTGAGTGGAAAGAGAGACCTATATTCTCTCCCATGGGCTCCTGTGAGAGCAATGATATGGGTGGGATTTTTACCTTCCTTGGCTGCTCTCTGTGCCCCATCTGCTGAACAAAGTCACCCCATATTGATTGCAGGAGAAGAAGAGGAGGAGTTTGGATTTGATATCCCGCCTTATCACTACCCGAAGGAGTCTCAAAGTGACTAACATTCTCCTTCCCCTTCCTCCCCCACAACAAACACTCTGTGAGGTGAGTGGGGCTGAGAGACTTCAGAGAAGTGTGACTGGTCCAAGGTCACCCAGCAGCTGCATGTGGAGGAGCGGAGACGCGAACCTGGTTCCCCAGATTATGAGACTACCGCTCTTAACCACTACACCACAGAAACTTGTTGTTGTTGTTGTTCAACACTGGGTACAATTCAGCCCTGAAGCTCTGAAATCTTAATTTTACTAACAGACAGTGCAGTTGAAGTCCAGTTTTTGGAGCGAGCAATAAATTTATGGACTGTAAGCATAAAATTAAATTATCTTTCAGATTGGAATTTCACATTTATACTTCATTCAGCTTTAGCACTTTTCTTAATTTAATAATTTGATTCTTTTAATCTGTGGGAAGTATGAAATAATCATCTGCTTGTATCTCCAAGTCTCTGCTATTGTAATACTCAGTGCTTTTTTCTGGGGGCACGCAGGGGTACACATATCTCTAAACATTTTGTGAATCTAAGTTTGGCCTCATTGAGGGGCAGTATTTCAATATGAGTAGGAAAATGAAAGTACCCCTGAACATTTTTTTTTGGGGGGGAGCACTGGTAATACTTATTAGTTGTTTTCCAATATCAACATTTGATTTATCACATTTAAAACTTTAAGATCTAAACGTTGTGAGAATCTGGAGACAGTTAAATCAGCTATGATAAAATGGGCTCAGGACATTGGGTACAACATTATGTTTGAAGACTGGGAAAGGTTATGGACCACCGGTATGAAATTCACGGCATGTAGTGCCTTAAAAGAAAACATTATGAAAATGGTATACAGGTGGTACATGACCCCAGTCAAACTTGCAAAGATATACCATCTGTCTGACAATAAATGTTGGAAATGTAAGGAGGCTGAAGGAACATTCTTTCACCTCTGGTGGACATGCCCGAGGGTGAAGGCTTTTTGGGAAATGATTTATAATGAGTTGAAAAAGGTGTTTAAGTACACCTTTCACAAGAAACCAGAGGCCTTCCTCCTGGGCATTGTGGGCCAGAGAGTGTCAAAGAAAGATAGAACTTTCTTTTTATATGCAACTACAGCAGCAAGAATCCTTATAGCTAAACATTGGAAGGCACAGGAGCTACCCACGCTGGAAGAGTGGCATTCGCAGCTGATGGACTACATGGAATTAGCCGAAATGACAGGCAGAATCCGAGATCTGGGAGAAGAGGCAGTGGAAGAGGACTGGAAAAAATTTAAGGACTATTTACAAAAACACTATAAGTTATATGAATGTTGAGAATTTGCTAAGCCTTTGGGAAAAACATGCTTCAGTATTGAGATTGGTAAATGATGGAAACCAAGTTATGATCTAGAAAAGTATAAATTGCAGACTATATAACTAAATGAAAACACAAAAACATATGAAATAAGGTATTAATTTGCTGTTTATTTTTATTGTTAAGAAAGCAGGGGATGGAGGACGTGGGGAAGTCCGGTTGATCATGAAAATTGATTTGAAAAAGTGAATTTTCTTCTATAATTTCTTTTCTCTCTCTGTAAAACCGCTTTTGTTGTGTTACTGACGATGTATTCTGACCTTGGGAAAAAAGCAATAAAAAATTATTATAAAAAAAAAAATAAACGTTGTGAGAATCTGAAAAATGGCTTATTAGTGTTTGCATTTAGAAATTCTGTAGATGGAATGTAAATTAGAGTTCAGATCCACTGAGCAGTAGAGCGCAATCATTGCTTGGATTTAAAGTCAGACTTTTTATATATATATAAAAAAAATTGCTCTGCTTTGAATATATTACATACTTGCAGTTGCTTGATTCAGCAGGGGCAACATCTTCCAGCCAAAGCATTCTGGAAACTGTAGTTTATTAAGGGTTTCCCAACAATTCTCAGCTCCACTAACAAAGTCTAGTTTCCAGAATTATTTGGTGGGAAGCCATGACTCTTAAAGTGAATTAAGGGGGGTTTAAGTGTATTGTGTGGATGTGATGTTAGCATGCAGGCTCTTCTCAGACCTTAAGGGTTAAGACCTGAAAGCGACTGCTACATGCTTTCTACAGAAGTACCGTACTTAGAAAACTCCTTCAGACCTTTATGCTCAACATGTGAATGTCTGAGACCACCTGATGACATTGGTGTATGGCTTGTGTATGTGTGCCTTTGCTCCTCTACACATTTTTAACCCTTTCATGTACAGGCAAATGCCTGAAGAGGGGTTGTGGTGTATCTCCCCCAAATCCGATTATTATAGAAAAAAACACAAAAACTATAGCAAACACTGTTTAAAGGTTTTTGGCAATTTAATCATAAACCTTGATGAGAATCTTGTGTCCCTCGTCTGCCAACTGAAGTCAATTCCCTGACACACAGAAAGCAGCTACAAGTGGTATAAGGTTGAATTCAGCTAATCTACTTTGGCCCACTGCACTTACAAGAAAACAGAGCTTATCAAACTGAAATATTGATCCTGAAAAAGATAAAATTCTATCCTGTGCAGTGAAAAATGTGCATATGGAACTCATTGTGGCAGGTTTTAATGAGCACTGTAGTATCTGTCATCCCTGAAGGATAGGGGAGCAGGAGTTTGCTTGAAACCCAGAAGTCTCTCGAGATTAAGAGTGCTCAATAACTTACCAGGCTTCAGCAATTTATTATTTGGGAAAGTACTCCATGACATGACATGATTAAATTATTCAGTCAATAATGCAGAGTTAGCTTTTGTCATGAATGCATCTGATGATATAAAAACACTCAATGACCCATTTATCATATTGCTTCCCACTTGATACATTGCAGCTGCTGTCAGCGACCCATTTCCCCCCTTCGCGTTAAGAGCACTAATTAATGCATGACTGTGATGCATTAACAGCAATAAAAGTGCATAAGTTGGCTGACATATTTAGAAAGCGATTGAATAGGCATTTGCTAATGATACGATGCTAGGTTTCTCAGTCATTTCAGGATGGCATTTAAGAATATGGGAAGTGCCATATTGGAAGAGATGAATGGTCCAGCTAATTAAATCCCCTTTCTGATGGCTGCCAATGCAGCTGGACAAGGAAATAATATAATGCATGTGGCATGATGGGACAAAATTTCTCTGTGTCCTCGTAAAACGATTCCATTCTAATCTGAAGACAAAGGCTTGAAGGTTCTTCTAATAATAGCTGATGGGAATTTCCAGCTCACTGTTGGAACTGTTGGTTACATTTTCAGTAGATCTAGAATCATAGATTTGTAGAGTTGAAAGTGACCCTGAGGATCATCTAGTCCAACCCCCATAAGGGGATCGAACTTGCCACCTTGGCATTATCAGCACTATGCTTCAAGCAACTGAGCTAGTCCAATATCAGTTTGCTTAAAGCAGTCATGACTAACAAATGGTTCTCTAGCTGCTGCTGGACTATGGCTCCTAACATCCCTGACCATTGGCCATACTGACTGGGACTGATGAGAGCAATACCTGGAGGGCCATAGATCAACCACCCCTGGCTTTAATAAATGACCTATTCACACTTACCTAGAAAGACTTTCTTAGCTGACCTGTGTAGAATTGTGCTATTAGAGTAAAATGGAGAACAGTTTCTTCTTTGTTGCAAATGGCAAGACATGTTTAGTATGCTTAGAGGGCAAGTTTTTTGGGAAGCTAGTATGTTGTGTAGAATGGTTTTGGCTGAAAGGGGTCACAAAGATAATTTCAGAGCAAAGTGGTTTGATTTTGTTTGATGTCTTTGAAGTAGTGAGGGCCGGATGCCTGTGCCAAATAGATTCAAGGGAGCATATGCAAGGTCTACAGGAAGCAAATCGTGGTTGCTTAAAAGTCATGGATTTTTAAGTCTGATATATAATTTATCAGACAAGTCAGCCATTGTATTAGAAAAGCATAAACACAAATTAACAGTAGGGCTCTATACTGGGGGGGAGCTTCATAGACATAAATAAATAGTACATCATCAGCCATCACTTGCACTTAAGAGATTCTGGCTGTGATTCAGAACTGCATAGGCTCCCCTATCTCCTTATGAGGAAAAGATGTGTGCATCCCTTCTAAACTGCAATGGTGCAATGTTGGATGGATGTAATTTTGAAACCTCTGCTGGTTCTTCAACTTGTGAGGAGAAAGGCTGTTGAGACAGAAGAACTACAGCAACCAAGAACACCAAGTAATAGAGGTATAGGGTATCAGGGGAGGCCTATGGGTCCATTTGTCCCTCTGGGCAAAACTTTGCTGCCCTCTGCTGTAAGCACTGCTGTTTTGTGCCAGTAAAAATATTTTACACTAGAGTTTGAGATGAAGATCTGGAGGGATGAGGAAGGAGGAATGTTATCAGTGTTGTGTCAGATAAATACCCCTTTAGGTGGTTTGTACAGTTAGTATACAGTGGTACCTCTGGTTACGTACTTAATTAGTTCTGGAGGTCCGTTCTTAACCTGAAACTGTTCTTAACCTGAAGCACCACTTTAGCTAATGGGACCTCCTGCTGCCGCTGTGCCGCCGCCGTGCGATTTCTGTTCTCATCCTGAAGCAAACTTCTTAACTCGAGGCACTATTTCTGGGTTAGCGGAGTCTGTAACCTGAAGCGCATGTAACCTGAAGCGTATGTAACCTGAGGTACCACTGTAATGAATTTATGGATATTGGGTGGTATTTAACTACCATGCCCCATCAAAGGTTTCCACCTAGAATAATAGAATTATTAGAGTTGGAAAGGACCCCAAGGGTCACTTGTACAATAAAACTTTTCCCTTCTTCATTCCCCCTGCACATCTTCCTTTAAATTGTTTCAGAAGGTTGGAGGAATCGCTAGAACAGCTGGAACAGAAACAGGAGAAGGAGAGGACATTCTACTGCACAAGCAGACATCCTCGCACTGATAGAACATTCACTTAGAGCTATGTTGAATACCACCCATTGACAGTGGAAGGGACTGAGAGGCAGGTTTGGATGTGTGCAATACTGAGGAGGCTGCTTCAAATAACTCAATGCAATGAAACAATTGTGTGGCTGTAGCTCACAACTCACAGGGACGTGGGTGGTGTTGTGGGTTAAACCACAGAGCCTAGGACTTGCCGATCAGAAGGTTGGTGGTTCGAATCCCCGCGACGGGGTGAGCTCCCCTTGCTCAGTCCCTGCTCCTGCCCACCTACCAGTTCAAAAGCACGTCAAAGTACAAGTAGATAAATAGGTACCACTCTAGCGGGAAGGTAAACGGCGTTTCCGTGCACTGCTCTGGTTCGCCAGAAGCGGCTTAGACATGCTGGCCATATGACTCGGAAGCTGTATGCCGGCTCCCTCGGCCAATCAAGCGAGATGAGCGCCGCAACCCCAGAGTCGGTCACGACTAGACCTAATGGTCAGGGGTCCCTTTACCCTTTACCTTTAGCTCACAACCTCATGACAGCATAAGAACATAAAAGGAGCCTGCTGGATCAGTCCAAATATTCATCTAGCTCAGCATCCTGTTCTCAAAGTAGCCTGTGAAACCCACAGGGTGTTAAAATGAATGGTGTGAGTGTGGCCTTAAACTCATTTGTATTCATTCCTGAAGGCCTTTTCCCCCAGTGCCAGCTATAATGCATTGAAACGTCTTGATCTTGGAGGTGGTCCAAAACAGATATGTTGTTGTTGTTGTTGGTGGTGGTGGGTCTGCATTGCTTGTTTTGTTTCTTTCATGTGTCTACTAGCTATCACTGCTTTCTGCCTTACAGCTAATAAAAATGCATCTATAGAGATGTATATAATATGTTACTGTTTAGTGTGCATATTAAATACTGATAGATAGAGGGCACATATTTTGCTTGCGCGCCAGTGTTAAAGGAACTGTATAACCAGAAACACAATGTTCAGAGAGATACCCAGTAAGGCAATAAAGATGAAATACCTTAATGGATTTCTTTGGGTAATGGGAACAATTTTATTTAAGATCTTGCAACAAATCTTGGTGGAATCCTCGAGTTCTGAGAATACTGGGGGGAAATGACTCCCATTGTAACCTTTTAAATATATGCAACTTAGGAATTTAGAGGATGCTAAAAGTTAAATAGGATAGATCCAGGAGAGGGTAATATGTTATTCTAGGTTCACACTTTCTATATTATTAGTTCTTGAATAATTTATTTTGCATTTTATAACACACAAATCCCTGGCTAGCTTTTTTAAAAAGTATTGATGCAAGAATGTAGATGCAGAATTCACATTGTTAACCATCCTATCACTTGTCACTAGATGTTATGGTTAAGTATAACTCATGAATGGGACATTTTAGCATAAACCAATATGTGAATGTGTACACGATGAAGGAAAGATTATGGTTTCATTTTCACAAAAAGCAGATGATCTGGTGGGAGTTCACATGGTTCAAAGATACTCGGGGTTTGATTTTTAATATCCCTGCACATAGAAAGCTAGCACATCAGGGTGAAGAATTCTGATCTAGCGTCTCTTTCCTGTGTTTAGGAACAGAATTGTTTGTAGATCCCCACCTACAGTCTTAATTTGTCTCTGCAGTGCTTAGGTAGAGCATCAGTAGATGCCTCACAGCTGAACAGGGTGTAGATCTGGTGTAATTTTATGCTGGCTTAATTTACACTAGCTTCTTGTGATCACTGACAGTGAAATTATCAACCACTTAACTGGAAATAAGCCCCATTGAACCTATTGGTTCTTATTAAGATTGCATTCTTATTAAGCATAGGATTGCAATGTTAGTTGTTACAAGAGTCTGGGGTTAGTGTCCATTTAGTGTTCATAACTGGACCAGAAGTTGGCCTCACCAACACTGTGCTCCTTCTTCAACTTTGCTTTTCTGACCTTCCTTCTTCTCCAGCCTGCTACGTGTCAGGAATCTCAGTGGTTAACTCACCAGAATGCTGATATGATAATAATGAGATGTTGACAATGTAAAGGTCACTGGATGCAGATTTTCCAGTCTGAGGCTCTTGTCATGATCTCCAGAGACAGACTTAATTAGGTAAATAAGGGTGCAAATCAAGAATGAGCAGTACAATAGTTATTTACTCAAGAGCCCTGGCCAAACGAGGAAACAACCTGCTAAACATTAGTGGTTCGGCAGAGCATCTATTAAGAAGGCTATCCTTAAAAGAGATTATCTTTCCTAACTACACCTGAGAACACACCTCCTTTTTACCTGTCCATGTCTAATGCATCAAACTCCTCCTTATTATATCCCTAAACCCCTCTGTTCTATATGCCTACCTATGAAACTCCAAACCCTGGCTTTGGCATTGAATAGTTAAAACAATCCCACCTTTGATGAGTCTCATGTATCTTCACATCTTTCTCAAGGGACACGTTTAGCATATCATTGGATGATGGACCTTTGGGCAAGGAATCCTTATGCCTGCATTGGGTCATGGCTTCATCACATACCTGCATCTACACGGCTACAGGGAAGCTCTAGCTTTCTTTGCCAGTCCCCTCATCCACATGCTCTGTTGAATTGAGTTGTTGTTGTTTTGGGATAACACTATTTGTCAGATCTTGGTATATCAGCTTGGAACAGTGTAACTTGTGTGGGTTTCCATCTTGTGTGGGCAGCTGGCAAGGGATATGCCACCAGTTCCTTTAAAAATACTCACTTATTGCAATTTTTGAACACACAAAGGAACGATAGGGAGGTGGTTCCTGGGAAAACACCTTGAATCCCTTTTTGTAAAAAAAAAAAAAAAAATATTGTATGTACAATGAAACAGTTCTATGAAAGAGGGAGCTAGATGCCTTGCATCCTTTTTAACATAGAGGCAACACATTTGTAAAAAAAAAGTCAAGAAAAACAATGTATATAATAATAAATTATTTCAGGCTTTAATTTTCAATCCCCCCCATCCATGTGATGTATATAAGGTAACAGGAAAAGATGCCAAATTCAGAAAGTGCTGAATTTAATTTGCTGTTATGAAAGAAGAATTGAGAACACACCCTAAGCCTGAGTGTTGTGCTTCTGATACTTCATTGGCCTTTCATTTTAATTAAATATACATCTTGCATATTTAATTAAATATACATCTTAATTAAATGTATATCATTCATTCCTTTTTTCTATTGACTATAAAAAGCTGCATTTTTATTGTTTATGTTGTTATCAGCAACAATAACAGCACAGATATAACAAAAGCATGCCTTCACTTTCATACTTACAAAATGATAATATCAACAGGTCTAAGCATTCACAGTGCACTCCTATTCCTGTCTTTCCCAAAGTGTCATTGATTTCATTGGAGCTTACTCCCATATATATAGGAAGAGGAATGCCGCCGTAGTCACCTTGAGATCACAGAATACAATATCACCAAAACAGACTTTGGAAGCAACAGTAAAGAAGAAACACGAGGGTAAAATTTATGATAGCCAATGTTTCCAACAAAAGAGAATGTCCAAATATTATTGTGGAGATGCTATTGCTCATGTCCTACTTAACGTACTGTACAAGGCACATAAATCTACCCAGAAATGCAATAATCTTGTACATTGTCCTGCAGTTACAATGTTGACAATCTCAAGTGGCTGTTAATGCCTGTGTTTACTAGACAACCAAGAACTCAGTTCTACAATAAAATCCTAAGAATTGTAAAACCGTTAAACCACTGCTGTAATATACAACAGAGGCGCTATGAAAAAAGGGAATGATACCGTGAAACAAGTGATGATATATGATTTTGCTCCTTTTTTTTGCCGAGAGGAAGAATATTCAGAATACTCGGTTTACAGTCATCCTCTCCAAAGTGGAGAGCGCAACAGGCTTTTGTTCTTTTCATGCAATTGTTCCTATGTACCGATTTACAAGCTGTGGAAGGATATTGGGGGACCAGCAGCCCACTTACACTAGGCACTCCTTGCAAGGCTTTTTTAGTTTCAGAACACATGGCTGATCCAATATGAGGAACATTCCCTCCTCCCCCTTAGATATGTAAAGGCCTTTTATTTTTATTATTTTATTTTTATTTTTTAAAAAGGTGGGGGTGCCCTGGGATTATTTTCCTTATGGCTAGCCAGCCAAAAGGAATTGGAGGGATTCATTGCTTCATTGCATCCCTATCAAAATGAGCTTGAATTGTTTCCATGGGTCAGTGGTTCCATCTTGAATAGCTACGGCTGAATAAAATAGAATAAAATGAGTCCCCACTTGTGTGAATGTTGAACTCTCTTCAAAGTGATACCATTCTCCCCATCATCACAAGGCCACAAAGCCACACTTTATGTTGTTTGTAATAGGCCTTGCTTTAATCCATGTATTCTAATCATCCAGAAATTAGAGTTGGCATACATGGGTTAACTGCAAAGTACAAGGCACGACCACATTTTTTACACAGCCTGAAATATGGTGCTATAGCCATAGGGTTATTGCTGGAATCATCCAGTCATGACAATGCTGTTTTATGCAACTGCAACATCAGCAAAAGTGAAGGGGCGGGTCTGTTCATGGGTATGTACTTGCTAAGTAGAAAATCTGAGATCAGAACCTGTACAGCAGGGCATCTGTTCAAATAACCTGTCCAACTGAACTACTTTTTTCTCCTGCAAAAGGCACTCCTGTACTCCCTATAAACACCTGCCTTGCAGGTCTCTTTTCAGTTCATTTTGTTCTGAAACAGTAATTATCACTTCACAGTGAGAGGAGTTTGGGTGTTATGGTTGGTGAGAAATGGAGCATTCATTCTCAATAATAATTCTCACCTATTGAAACTATACTGAGCAGTCTCTGCAATTATAAAATAGAACGCCACAAATGCCTCACTGGAAGTTTTCATGCTCTCTGAATAATGTTGAGCTGGGTGTTTTTCTTTGGTGTATTCTTTTTCTTATAAAAATCAGAAGGAATGACTATGGAGAGCCATGGCCTATGATGTGATCAGTCCAAACTCCCACCAAAGTCTGCCTTGTGCTGATGGAACATTTTAGCTGGATACCGCCCATAGCTACCCATAATTAAAATAATCTCATGAAAACATTCATAATTAAAATGTATAATAAATAAGCCCATTAAAACAGCACAAGTTAAGGCAGTTAAAACAATTAAAACTGGAGGTTTAAATCAAGAGATCAGGCAAACACTTGTCTCAACAGCTGAGTCTTCAAGAGCCAGCTAAATAGGTCAGGCACTTCTGATACCTGGAAAATAAGAGAACAAGAAATATTATAAAAACCAGAAGCAATAGGACTTCTGTAACTGGGCCAGTTCTACTATTAGGCAGGGTAAGTAGTGTGCCTCAAACAGCAGATTTTGGAGCACACTTAAAAAGCAGTTGTTAGTCAATTAGTTAATGTACTGTTATAGATCTATCACTGTGGGAGGGCATCATTTGGATTTCCTGCCTCAAGCATTAAAATATCATGAACTGCATGTTTGGAGTAGTTCTAATAACAGGATGGGGCTGAAACAGCTGGAACATATCACTGAATTGCTTGGAGATGAGTAGACTGGTGCTAGATAAGGTATAGAGGAGAAATTTGATATACTTCTCATTTAAAGGCAAAAGGACCAAACCTGCACATTCTGAAATGATTTGAAAACTGATACACATGTTTTCTTTGAAATTTGCACTTTTCTGAATTTTCCAAATTTCCTATTTTAGGGTTACATGTGCAAATAAATGAACATTTTAGTGCAAATAACATACAAAACACATTACAATCAGGGAAAATTGTATATATGTCAACATTGCAAATGAAAATGTGGTCATTAGAAGAAATTTGCACCAAAACGCTGAAAAATTTTCATAAGGATTTTTTTTAAAAAAAAGACAATTGGTGCAGAAAGGTGGAGAGCTGAATTTAAGAATGGGAGGGGGGAATAACAAAAAATGAAAATTAACAAATTTGTTCATCCCTAGGCTTCAATTTAATATAATAGCTCTTCTTCCTTGTTTTATGTTTTTACACCTTCACTTTTGGAAATGCTAGATTATGTCATTAAATAATCTTGCCTCCTGAATTGTTGCATGGAGAACAAGTTTCAAATGGAAATATGCCACTTGTGTGCATGTGTAAGTTTGTTTTTTAAGTTCAAACATAAATCAATAAGCACTTTTTGCTTAATACCTCTCAGCACTCCACTCCTATCCTTCCATAGTTTGGTCTTCCCCAGAGCACTCACTTTCCAATGAGCACATTTATGAGAGGAGAACATTGTCTCCATGTAAATAATGCATCTAAATTGTTATGATCCCCATTATGCTGCATCTTAAATATTCACTGAAATATGACTCTGCCATATTACTAAGTTTCTAATTTAGCTTCAGTAAGGGGTGACAGTCTAGCTAAAAAAGTAGTGCGGAGATCAGATTTTGGAAACAATCACATTTTGTCAAAATGTCCAGTGGTGATGATGGAATGCAAATACTTCAGGCTAGAATACCAACATTTCCTCATATGAATGTGTTTAGCCCACTGAATGTCCCATATTGAATTCTCAGCTGATATTTAACATCAAAATGCATGGTGTGGACAAAGGGGACAGAGAAATGTTTTTCTTTCTCTCTCATAATACTAGAACTCAAGGATCCAGGAGGGGGGCGGGGCGGGGAATACTTCACATAGCACACCATTAAACTATGGAATCTGCTTCCACAAGAGGCAGTGAAGGCCCCCAAATTGGATGATCATGATGATAATTATGATAATAACCACCTTGCCAATCTAACTTGGTTGCCCCAACCACTCTGGGGGGCTTCCAACAATTATAAAAGCATAGTAAAACATTAAACATTAAAAAAAGAGAGAGAGAATGAGGCAATTCATGGATGATAAGGCTATTAATGACTAGTAGCCACAATGGTTATGTTTTACTTCTCCTGCTAGAAGCAATATGTCTGAATACCAGTTGATGGGAATCTCAGTTGGGGAGAGTGCTGTTGGCCTGGCTCAGGAAGGCAATTCTTATATAGCGGTGTGTTATACCATATTAGCCCGAATATAAGTCACACACTCAAATAAGCCACACCTTTAATATTCGGAGGGCGGGGAGAGAGAGAAAGACAATACCCAAATATAAGCTGCTCCCTTAAAATTGGGTTCCAGTCTGAAAATCGCTGCGGTTGGTAGAATTGTAACTCTGAGCCTATTTAAGACTTTGATCTTTCAAGCCCACAAAAGTTACTGTACAATCGCTCAAATCATTGTTCAATTGCTACAATTTCGCAGGCACTCTCACCCATAAATGGCAAATGAACAGTCTCAAGTTTTTGCGCTGTTTTACCGCATGTCTGTTTCAGCAGCGATATTGTCAAAGCTCATTTTGGTAAGGTTGTGAATTTAAGACGCATATTCACTTTTCACAGTTGGGGGGGGGTGAGGCTTATATTCAGGCCAGAACGGTATTTGAAGATGTGTTTCAAGAAGAGGGCAAACATATTTGAACTTTTGTAAGAAACAAGGTAATGGATTCGAGTATGTGTCTATATTAAGGAAACAGAGTCGATCACTTCACCTGTTACAGAAAGAATCCTCTGCAGATACTTGATTTTTATCGGTTAATTTTAATATTGTTGGAAGCAAAACTCGTTACACCCCAAATAATATGTGCTTATTCCACAGGCAGTTTCTCTTTAATTATTTATACTTCCTATATCTTTTGCTCTGTCTTTTCCTTTTGCGTGGGAAGCTGAGCTCTTGCTGGATTTCCTTATGCTAAAAATAACCTGCTGAATTTCGGTGTTCAGTCTCATGCATCAGTTGAAAAGTCAGCCACAGAGTTAGTAATTGGGTGCTGGAAAATAAATACACTATCTGCAGTTTCAGTCCAAGCTAACAGGTCTGAATCCAAAATCATACAAGAAAGGGGGAGTCTGTTTGGAATTGAGCAATTTTTGCTCAGGCTCAGTTTTACTATTAGAATATTCAGAATATTTTGAGTATGCAGGACCGATTATATCAATCTTCTTTGGGATAGGTCACTGTATAAAATGAAGAAGAAGAAGAAGAAGAAGAAGAAGAAGAAGAAGAAGAAGAAGAAGAAGAGGAGGAGGAGGAGGAGGAGTTTGGATTTGATATCCCACCTTTCACTCCCTTTAAGGAGTCTCAAAGCGGCTAACATTCTCCTTTCCCTTCCTCCCCCACAACACATACTCTGTGAGGTGAGTGGGGCTGAGAGACTTCAGAGAAGTGTGACTAGCCCAAGGTCACCCAGCAGCTGCATGTGGAGGAGCAGAGACGTGAACCCGGTTCCCCAGATTACGAGACTACCGCTCTTAACCACTACACCACACTGGCTCTCTGAACTATGTGCCCATTGCTGAAAGTCTTGAGTTTGTGGATTAGAAATTCGAGTTGTCCAATTTTGGACAGGTGTAAGCTGTGGGTCACAGATCCTTTGGCAACTTTGGGCACTTAAAGTTCAAGGTGTTTGAGGGCAGAGAAGAAGGAAGTTTCCACAGCCCCAAAGGGGAGAAAATTCCTTTTTACAAAAACAATGCAGAAGACTTTATATCATTAGTTCAGCGTCAGAGATTGTAATGGTTCTGAATACTAGTTGCAGGGAACTGCTTGTTGCCCATACACTTTAAACACCCATGTCTTACCCCAAAGAATTCTGGGAGCTGTGGTCTGTTAAGTGTGCTGAGAAGTATTAGGAGACCCCCAGTCCCCTCAGAGAGCTACAATTCCCAGAGTTCCATGTGGGGTTTAAACCTCTCCTGGAATTATAGCTCAGGTTATAATCTATGTTACATCCCCCCCCCATTAAAAATAAGAAGAGGAAGAGTTTGGATTTGATATCCGGCCTTTCACTCCCCTTAAGGAGTCTCAAAGTGGCTAACAATCTCCTTTCCCTCCCTCCCCCACAACAAACACTCTGTGAGGTGAGTGAGGCTGAGAGACTTCAGAGAAGTGTGACTAGCCCAAGGTCACCCAGTAGCTGCATGTGGAGGAGCGGAGACGCGAACCCGGTTCCCCAGATTACGAGTCCACCGCTCTTAACCACTACACCACGCTGGCTCTCAGGATAATAACAAGGGGAAGCAAATTTTCAGAACTGCATGAAATAGTCCATATTTTGCTCTGATTCCTCATGGCACCAGATTCAAATATTTCTTTTCTGCTAAATTCTAAAACTGCATGATGTTAGTCTAAAGTGATTCCTTTTATCACATTTCGCAGTCATTGCAATGACTTTGGCACAGGAAAACACATATAACTGCCCATCCACACTTTTGTTTGTCCCATGATTTCAAGTCACAGATTTGAGAAGTGTGGTTTTTTTGGTTTGTTTTTTGTCCTGCTACTTTCCCCAGGAAACCCACTATTTACTGCTGAATTGGAATAAATCCACAGAAAACTTGATTGACATTTGTTCCAATTCAGCGGTAAGCAGCCGATTTTTCCCAGGGAATGCAGCGGAACAAAAAAAGAAAAGAAAAATAAAGATAACCTCTTGGACCCATTACTTTAAATCACGGGACAATCAAAAGTGTGGGTGGGTTATTAGTGTAAATGAGTCGAATGTTTTGAAACCCCTTTACCCACAGCAGCCCTCTAGGGTGGGTATTTACAGACGTGTACCTGCCATTTACACTTTGCATGTTTGCTGCAAGAAACACAGACATGGACACAGTCGACATGGTTGATATTTAGATGTGGAACCAGTCTCAGAATAACAGCAAAGAGGAACGGGGGGGGGGGGGAGAGCAGGAATCTTATAAAAAGAAGATGACAGCCACAAAGTAGCTATGGAATCAGTGAGAACTCAAGCTCAAGGCTTAGCAAACTAACAGCTTTTTTTTGGGTGGAAATTTGTATTGTCAGCCACATGATTTTTTAATAGGTGAGTCACAAAATGTATCCTATGCATAATTTACCAGCCAAATAACCTTTCATTGGGTGCACACAGCTCTCAAGAGATTTCCTGTTCCTCGGGCCTTCAGTGGTACGAATGCAATGGATTTGAGTCAAAAGAAAAGATGTTCAACAAGGTGAAATTTGCATGTGGGTGCAGTGCAAGACAGAATTAGATTCAGTCAAATGACTTCTTTTATTTTTGTGGCACAGTTAAATGAATGGCCATGAAAATAATTTTTTACACTGTGTTTTACAGTGCAATCCTAACCATGTCTACTCAGAGGTAAGTCTTTTTTGTTTTCAATTGGACCTACCCGCAAGTAAGCGGGGTTAGGCTCATGGCATCATTCTTCCAAATTTAATAACCTTAAAACCAACTACACCATCTGGCTGCAAGCGGTTTCTGTGATCCATTCCCAGTGTTGGTTTCCTTTCCGTATGAACATTTGTTCATTTATTTCATTTGTTAAGAATTCCTATAATCCATCCTTCATCTATATAAGTGCCAGGGCAGAGTACCATACAATGCTTGATCAACCTAGCCTTCATAGAAACACTCCTGAACTTTATATACCATTAGCTTTGATTTCCTTTTGTGCAGATCAGATTAAATAGTTGCAAGGTGAAGTAGTCATCTGAAATCTCCATATCCTGACCAAGCTTCAGTATGTGGTGCCAACATAAGCAATATTCTTGAAATGTTTGAGATTTGCAGTCAGCTGGATCTAGAGTACTCACAGTGAAATCCTATATATGTCTACTTAGAATTAAGACCCGTAGCAGAAATGGACATAGGATTGTACCCTAAAGAGCACTCTTTTATATCCTTATTTTAAGGCCCCCTTACCTGAAAATCAGCATAACAATATTTTAAACAATACTTGAAGGTTGCAAAACTTTTGAACATGTGCATTACATTATTTCATCAATGATTACCCAGCTATACAGATGCTAGCATCTCTCAATTATTCTCATTTTCTCTCATGAAGTAAGAATTCCACAGCACATTGGTTCAAGACATCTAAATTCTGCAATGACTCAGGTGGATACAGAATCAGATCCACAAACCAGCATAAGCAAGAAGGATCTTGGGGTATCAAAATATGGTAGTTAGTAGGAATCTACCAACCACTCCATCTTCTGAGTATATAGCAAAAGCACAGTCATTACATATGCAGGCACAGGTGAATTTTAGTTTGAAGGAAGATTAGTTTAAATTTATTCGGCAGTAATGTCATTTATTGAGATTCCCACCTGCACAATGTCGGGAAGACAGAACAGGACTTTTAACTTTGACACCTTTTCACATGTGGTACCAATGGTAAGAGTGTGCTCTTGCTACCACTCTGATCAAAACTTTAGACTTGCTGTGGATCTGGATGTTTGTAGCAAGACAAAAGGACAAGTTGTTCTTTTGGGAACAAACCAGTCTAAAAAGAAGCAACTCATTTGTTACATCTGGCATCCCTGGAGCTTACAATTACATTGGACAAATGATGACAAATTGAAGGACCGAGAGCAAATTCTTAGCTCGTGCTGCTTACTATCTGGGTTTGGCATTTCATGCTGTTGAAAGCATAGGGCTGTAATATTTCTGGTGCAACTTCTACTGTAATTCCTAATAACCTAAGCCACAGATACAGAGACCATGGGCTCATAAAACAAAGCCATGTGTCAAATAATGAGACACAGACCAAAATAAGTGTGAATTCAGAAATGGATTGAAAGTGTGGGATAGAGTATTTGTTGATTTTTTTTAATAGATAAATGTCTTACACAAAAATTCTCAAGTATCTTTTGAAATCCATGTTTAACAAGTCCTCAGGATCTCAAACTGGCAAAAATAACAGATTCTGGCTCCAGTATCAAGCAGTGCTCCCCACTTCATTTTTCGTAGGACAATTTTCCCATCAAAATGGGGAAGGAATTTCCTTTCCATCCTCCTTGGGCACAAAAATGTGAAATAATGGTTTTCATTGGGGGAGGGGGCTGCAGTGTTTCTCAAACTTGGGTCCTCAGCAGTTGTTGGACTACAACTCCCATCATCCATAGCTAGCAGGACCAGTGGTCAGGGAAGCTGGTGGGAGTTGTAGTCCAACAATATCTGGGGACCCAAGTTTGAGACACTCTGGGCTAGGGGCTAACCTTACCACCGGCCTGATGAAGACCAACATCCTTGGTCAGGACATCAACATCACTCCATGCATCAGCATTGGTGACTGCAAGCTTGAGGTGGTAGGCGATTTTGTCTACTTGGGTTGCACCATAACCAGCAACCTCTTCATCGACCACTGCTATTTTTCTAGAAAAAGCGGTGCCGGAACTCACCATGAACACCTCCCTTGTTCTCTTAGAATGGCAATGGTGCCCACCTAAGAGATGCTGGAATTAAGTTCCGGTGGGTTCCAGCTGATAAAAAGCCCTGTCATCAGTGCTGAGCTGGACAAGCATATTAGCAAGGCAGCTAAGGCAATAGCTTGCCTCTCCAAAAGTGTATGGGAGAAATTAATGGCATTGTCCAATATCAAGATGAAGGTCTACAAGCCTTGTGTGCTGAGCATGCTGCTTTATGGAAGTGAGTCATTAGCAACTTACAACTACCAAGAGTGATGCTTCAGTGCATCTGGCAGGACAGAGCCTCAATCAGAGATCTGTTCTCCCAAGCCCACATTCCCAGTATGTTTCCGCTCCTTTCTCAGTGATGTCTATGCTGGCTTTGTCAGGTCCACACAATGGAAAATGGCAGGAGAGAGCTATGGGGAGCTTGTTTCAGGTATCAGGCTCAATGGCAGACCAGCTCTGCATTACAAAGATGTCTAAAAATGTGACATGAAGGCTGGCAACATCAATCCCACCAAGTGGGAATCCCTTGCAGATGACTGCAGTGCCTGGAGACAGACAGTCAAGCAGCGACCCAAGGAGAAATTACCACTGGGAGGAGCACAGAGAGAAGAAATGCCACGGTGCATCTGCAGCAGCATAACACCTTCATCTGACCCAGCTGCAACAAAACATGTCTCTCCCGTATCAGTCTCTACAGTATTTTCACCTCACTTACCAAGGCACAAGATGGACAGATGACAACAGCAATAGTCCAATAAGCCTACTACAGTAGTACCTCTGGTTACGTACTTAATTTGTTCCGGAGGTCCGTTCTTAACCTGAAACTGTTCTTAACCTGAAGCACTTTAGCTAATGGGGCCTCCCGCTGCTGCCGTGCCGCTGCAGCGCAATTTCTGTTCTTATCCTGAAGCAAAGTACTTAACCTGAGGTACTATTTCTGGGTTAGCGGAGTCTGTAACCTGAAGCGTATGTAACCTGAGGTACCACTGTACTATTTAAAGACAAGTATTTCCCCTTTTAAAAAGATTCAAATAGAGCATGTGTAGCTCTATTGAACTATGTGATTATTAGCTTCCCCCCTATTCTGCTTGTAGTTTATTAATACTAAAATAGGTTCTTACATTGTAGGGCAGAGTTAAACAGCTCACTTGTCTGAATGATGCATTTCCTTGCTTACTTCTGGGCATCGCTCTAAGGTAGATAAGAGATCATTATTTGGACACAGAGTACATCTTGCCTACGGTTAAGCTGCTTTCCTATTTGTGTAAGTTCATTTTACCTAGAGAGCTGCAGTACTTTCTCATGTTTCTTCCAGCTAATAGGTCATAAATTATGATCCTCCGTTGGAGACATCACAATCTTTTCCACATATATTGTGAAACACAATGTTTTTAGACAAGAACAGCTAAGAGATATCAGGAGCGGCACCAAAAACTGACCTGGCTAAGGATTATGATCTTGCTGAGGCATCTAAGCCATATAGACATGGCAGCTGTTTCAGACATAGTTATCTTCCCATCTAGCTATATTCATTTAAAACCTTGAAGCATTCCAATGTTGGTACTTGTCAGGGACTGGCAGGACACTGACAAGTGTGCACCAAAGAAATGGGGGCTAGAGTCTGACTCGGGAGAGGGGACCAGTGAATTTGGGGGACCTGTACCAGCCAGGAGGCAAGAGTAGGAGGGAGGGGAAGCTTCAGAGCTGGAGGGTGGATCACAGGATGGGTCAGAAGAAGAGGAGGAAGAGGCAGGACATGCATGTGAAGAGACAGGTATTTTCCCACCCTCTCCTGCACCACTGTCACCCAGAACCGGGGGGGGGGGGGGTTGAAGAGGGAAGAGCTTCCACACAGGCACAGCCTCTGGATGTGTGCATGCAGCCGGTTGGGGGAAGGTACATAGACTGGTGTGGGGGCAGTGGCCTCTTGATGCTGCAATTCCTCCATCTAGCTGCCTAGATGCTAGACTGGTGTGCTGCAGAAGCAACTGTTAAGTGTCTGCTTTTGAAAATAAAGAGCTAACCATCTTCCATGTGCATTCCTTTAGCTGGGGAGAGCCCGTGACAGTCCTCTTGACAACATGGGGAGTGATTAGAGTGAAATGGATGCCCCACTAAGGAAGGACAGGTCCCACAGGACAGAAAAAGAGAGGTGTGACTTAGCTGCTCAGTTGTTCTTTTTGGGTAGTCCTTGCTAGTTTGAGTATAGTGGTACCTTGGTTCTCAAACTTAATCCACTCTGAGAGTCGGCTCAACTTCTGAAACCGTTCGAAAACCAAGGTGTGGCTTCTGATTGGCTGCAGGAGTTTCCTGCAGTCAATTGGAAGCCACGTCAAACGTTCAGATTCTGAAAAACGTTTGCAAACCAAAACACTCACTTCCAGGTTTGCGGCATCCAGGAGTCGATTTGTTAGGGAGCCAAGCCATTTGAGTACCAATGTACCACTGTACTGTATTTTTGCCATGTCATCTTGGTTGTGTATGTTTAATTTGCTGTAGCTGAGAGTGGTGATGCTTTTGTTTTATTGTTTGCTGCTGCTCTGTTAGTACCTTGTAATACTATGGATTCTAGGAGTTGCCAGCATGGTGTCCATGGGTGCAAATATCACAAATCTATCACTATGCCTGATGGACCATCTCTAAATGTAGGCTTGAAAGAAACATTCTGTTGTACCCAATATTATATGTTTGTGCTTGGTTGCTGTGTGTGTGTGTGTGTGTGTGTGTGTGTGTGTGTGTGTTTGTATGTATGTGTGCATGTTCTTAATTTGTTTATAGTTATGTTTTGTAGTGTTATAGGATGGCAAAGTTATTTTTGTGGTAGCTTTTGTCGTTCACATAGGTTGCAAACCATGCTGAGTGCAGTCATGTAAAAAGGTGGCATCCAAATTACAAATTAAATTTCATTCATTTTCATATGAATCATAATGAAGTCTCAGATGCACGTTTCATTCAGTTCATTCCTATGTTTAAAATACCCCTTCATCTGACTGTGCTATCTCAGCACAGGTTTCAACATTTCAACACTGAGTGCAGAACACCGAAGTAAATTTGGATGCAGAACAGATTGAGATGCTTATTGCTAATTTGAATTAAAATATTCATGTTTGGCATTCCTGTTTTGAGGATGCCAGCCTTATTTACCACAACGCTCACCTGTCATACAACAGCATATTTTAAGGATTTTTGCTTATCAGCTGTTTGGTTTGTTCATTTACATACCCCCCATGTGGTTCAAAGAAGGTAGAGCCAAATAGCTTTATCTCATTTTAGCTTGCCAATTGTGTTGTGAAACTTGACAGGCCAAGAGCCAAACTGCATTAGATGCCAAAGTTGAAAGTAGCAGTTGAAGCTATACACTTCTTATTTGAACCAAATATAGTGCAATTAGTGGATGGGGCTGAATCATCATCTAGACCACAGTTTGTAAAGCACTCCCCCCCCCCTTCTTTCAAGCCCAGGGAAGCAGCATGTGTTTTGAATCAGTTTGTAAGTTCAGTAGTAGACTGGATGAAGGCTTGGTTTCCCTCTGCCAGGCTTGGGTAGGCTCAGCCAGTAATAGCTCTGCTCCAATATGGAGTTTGCAACTAGTGCTGTCTACCCACTTTTAGCATTGCTCCCTGTTTTGCCAAATGCAAGAGTTCTTTTGGATTCAGAGGCAATCACAACACACAAATGGATGGAAGTCCACCCCATATGAGAAACTTGTATATCTGGAGCCTAATATCTAAATTCTTCCAACGCTGTTCTCCAAATCCAGACTTGCAGAGCAGATTCCAGTATACAGTGGCCAGCGTAGTTCACCAATTCTACAGCTGCACAACTCAGCCTACAGACTGCCCACCAAGGGATTGTAGCGCATCGTGGTGCTACTTATTCCTGCAGCGCTAACACTAAAGCAATAAAGTTAACAAAACAACCCTTGCCGGTCCCAAAGGTGCCAATAAGCAGGGAGGCAGAATTGTACAGACCAATCAACCTATCTCCTCAAAATACAAACATCCTCCACAGTAGGTTTTCCCTACATTCCCTAATTTATTTACCCCCATATTTGCACTACAATGGCCTTGTTGTTGCCATGCTCCTCCACCTTAAGGTAAACAGCGACAGCATAGTTAACTGGAGGTCAGGTGAGCACACCTATCCCACTGACCACTATGGGACTTCAGGGTGGGAAAAAGTAGATGTGGTTTGCCCAGTACAGTCTGGTAGACCAACCTCTGAGGCCTGGCAGCTTGTGGGTTGGGGGGTTCCTCATCACCACTACTACATCCCATGGACCTGGTACACATAGCATCCTCGCCAGCTGTTTTTACAAGAATATTCAGAGTTTCAGACAAAAGACTCTGATGTAACTTGTTGTTTGGCTCTTATGGAACTACACATAAGGTTAAAAAAACTGAGGTGACTACAATATATATTCCATCAAATAATGCCAAGTCATACATTTAAAATAGAAGGTGCTTTGCTTGTTTGTTTTTAAGAATCCCCATGATTAGGAAAGATTGTTGTTTGTTTGTACTGATTAATATGCAGTTTTAAGGAGACAAATGAAAATATGAATACTCTGGGACTAGTAAAGTAGAACAACTATTAATGAAACAGGAGGAGGAAGGAGAGGGGGGGAATCTTTATTTGCTTTTGAGAAAAAGGTAATTGGTACATAAAGGAGATCTTGAGTCAAAATCTTTTTTTCTCCACTTGGTTTCAAAGAGAAAAAGCAAGAGATGGTTCAGTGCAGCACACCATGAAATCCAGGGAGTCAAGGAGGATGTTTTGGGGATTCTTAAAATCTTTGCATCATTAAAAAAAGAAAACAAAGTCAGCATGCTATAGATGTTTTCCTTGTGTTAAATTTGATATGTTTTCAGGATAAAGCCACCATTATATTCCATTTTCTTCAGCATTAAGTTTGGTGTTCTTTGTGTTTTTTTAAACCAAACAACTATTGGTTCTCAGGTGGATATGGACTTGACAACAGAAAAGAGTTTTTTTAAGTTTACAACATATCAAGGAGAGCAGTAGCAAGTGAACTTACTAAATTTCTTTTTCGTGGCAAACAAATCTGAAGAAATGGTTGCCAGTGGCTTGAATTAATTAATTTTTATAATGAATGATTTTAGAATGTTGTTTATGTTGTACTTTTGTACTGTTTTATTGTTGTTAGCCGCCCTGAGCCCGGCTTCGGCTGGGGAGGGCGGGATATAAATAAAATTTATTATTATTATTATTATTATACCACACGGAAGCAAAAATGAATATTCACAGCGGGTGATATCCAACAGTCATGATCAGAGTAGACCTATTTAAATCAATGAACCTAAGAAACTATTGTTTTCACTGGGTCTACTCTGTAAAGTATTAGCACTAATGTTATGCATCTGCATGGTGCCATTTTGTAGATAAACGAAATACTTATCTTCAGATTGATCTTCCACAACTGGAAAGGAAGGTCTACCTAGTGAATTCCATAAGTATGTGCTGTGCAAAGATGTCCTGAATCTCCCACCACTCAATTTCTTTGGATGATCCTCAATCAAATATTATGGGGGGGGATTATTGATCCATCTCCACCACACTATGCATAACAGGATAAATTTCCACCATGTCCTTCCTTACCCACATTTTCCCACCAAAGTTTAAAAGCCCTGAGCATGGATGGATATACAGTGCTATCTTGGGTTACAGACACTTCAGGTTACATACACTTCAGGTTACAGACTCCGCTAACCCAGAAATATTACCTCGGGTTATGAACTTTGCTTCAGGATGAGAACAGAAATCATGCAGTGGTGGCGCAGCAGCAGCAGGAGGCCCCATTAGCTAAAGTGGTGCTTCAGGTTAAGAACAGACCTCCAGAACAAATTAAGTTCTTAACCCGAGGTACCACTGTATTTCAATGGTTACTTAAATGATACCCTACAGCCTTTTTATATACCAGTAGAAGGGTTCCTTAGATAGCACTAATGAAAGTATTGAAATGTCCTGGCAAGCATTATCAAGTGCCTGTTGAATAGTCACCTTTTGCAACAAACCCTTGGCACATGCCTTAGTTGTAAAGCACATACTCTGCATGCAAAAGAGTCCAGGTAAAATCCCTCACATTTTCATTTTAAATGATTAGGTAGTAGATGGTAAGATATCTGGAAACCTTGAGACCTGTAACCATTTGAAACAGACCAGGGGTGGGGAATCTGCTTTCCTGCAGATGTTCATCAGCTCCAGCCAGCTTGGCCAATGGTCAGTGGCGATGGGGTTTGTAGACTAGCAACTCTGCAGGGCCACAGAGGCATCACCCTGGAGCAGAAAAAGCTGGGGTAGGTAGACAAATAATTTGCCTTGGGACAAAGCAGCTTTCTGCATCCCTAAAGTGGCCATCCTACACCCAGTTATGCACACTGGGACCTTAGTGCATATAACTAAGCACATTATTATATTCATGCATACATGCCCTTGAATCCTATTGACCAGGAAGGCCTTAGCATAATACTGTGCACACCTAATATTTCATTGCATTCATAATTGTCTCTACATTAAAGCATACAGTTTGTTCAATCTATGCGGCAGTATTTGCAATAATGTTTTCCATAACATTATCTGCTTTTCAAAAATCAAAGTGCTGTAAAAAAACAAAAAATAGAGCAGGAGAAAGGTTAATTTTGATAGCCAACTATTAGGATGATTTTGCCACAGAATATTCATGACTTGTCAAGCAGTCTTAATAAAAATTTATGAATTTATGAATGTAATACAAATCAAGCAGTAACCCTCTTGAAACCTTATTCCAAAAGTACATTTTTGTTGAAGCAAATAATAATAGGTCATTTTAATATATGACCTTTCCTATTATTCTTCTCTGACCATCAGTTTGACAGCCTAATCAAATCTAACTGTAAGTTTTTTAAAGTCCTTTATATTAACATCATTATTGTAAATTAGTTCCAAATTGTGTCTTTTCATATTATGAGTGTTCACATTTTCACTGCTCATATTTCTATACTCTGAAACAGCCATGAATACTCTTTAGAGATCAGTAAGCTTCATTACCACCATTGGGGTGAGGGGCAGAGGAAGGTAAATGCGGAAGAAGTGGGGATTCAGGCTGATGATGGCAAGGCATCATTTCAGACCTAAGCCATAAGGAAGAGTTTCATCTACCCAAGAAAAGTGGTAACCCCAGTGACTCTCATGATTAAATAATTACTGAGTGTATTCACTATGCCACACATTGGAAAGCATGGAAGAGACTGGTGTGTGTTTTTTAACAACTTTACAATCCTAACCTCCCCCCCCTTACCTGAGAGTAAGCCTCATTGAAATCCATGGGGTTTATTTCTGATAACACATGTATGGGATTGGAGCAGAAGAGGTTTTAAAATCCAGACAGAGCTAAGTTTACAAAAGTCACATAGAGTGAACTTATTGTTACTGCTATTCTATATAGAAACGATAATTTTTAAAGTTTTATATTGGAGCCCAATTTTTAAATGGTTTGTCAATTTGCAGGAAATTCTCCATGGCCAACTCTTTCAAGGTCAACAAGGAAAACGATATAACTTTGTGCAATGAGCATTTTGAAGTCTCATAGGGCTTTCATGTCAGCCCCACTACTTAAGCAGCTTAAAGCCTATGGCCCAGATTCAGTGTTTTCTGGTCACCAATGCAAGGGCTGTTGTGATAGCAAAGAGGCAACAGTGATGGTTGTGCAATATGAAAGCTAGTACAATGCTTGCAATAGAGGAAGTTTGTTGTGCAACAGGTGGTGCAATGGGAATTACCAGGGCTACCGCAATCTGTTGTGCAGCCAGCCACGAGAACCATGGTGGTTTTCTGCACCTTTTATTGCACAAGCCATTCCACTTCTGTGACTAGTACACAACCAAGGGACTTCAATATAGCACTATGTTGAGTTCTTCCCTGTGTAAAGCATGATCCATTGTGTGTGTACTGAAAATGGGCCTGAAAATGATGAAACACAAATGTTCACCTGTTCTGGATTCTTCTTTGGCGATCACTCATAACTAAGATTGTCTTCCATAAACACAGGTTTTAACAATGAGTCTGTAAGTGACTGTGAAGACCAATTCTGGATCCATACATCCTTCCACAGTGGGGACATTGGTTGCCAGGCGGGAGTTGATCACGGTGTGGATTTGCCAAGCAAGTTCTGGACTACCATTTCCATCAGTCCTGCCAGCATAAATAATGGTGAGGGTTGATGAGAGTTGGAGTCCATAACATCTGGAGGGCACCACAGTGGCTACTCCAGTGTGTGGCAGCAACCAGAACTGACTCAGATTTGAAAGGGGCAATTATTTGTTTGCGGCCAGACAAAATTCATTACAAAATAGAATTCCTTACAGTAATATGGGTTTTGCACACATTTGATTATTACTTAGTTTGATTATCACTTTATTATTATATAATCCCTAAAACTGTAAGAATTTTGGGTTTTACCATGGCAAAAATGGAAAGATATTTTATTTCTGCCATTGTAAACTGCTTCGAGCTGCTTTGACCAGGTGTTTTTGTCAGGTACTCATAAGAGAGAAGAGCTTCTCAGATGATTAAAATTGTGTTGATCTTGTTTTCTGGCAGGTTTAACAGAAGGGATCTTTACCAATCAAAATGCAATATTTTGCTTGCCAAAATGCATCAACACACTCTGCAAAGGGCAATCTTAAAACCATAAAGAACATTTAATATTACAGCTAAGACTGTGGCATTTACATTTGCAGTACAGCTCGATTTTACATTTTGTCATGTTACAATGGGGAAACCAAACTCAAGCAACATAAACACTTCAGCAGAAAAGCATCAAAGAATATCATTCCTTGATTTCACCAGCCATCTAGTGTTGAAGAGCTTGTTTGTTTTTGATCAGATTTGGCTGATGCAGGAAGTAAAGGTCTTCCAGAAAAATTTAATATAAGGATGTGAGTCTATAATTTCTGCCAGCATATTTCTTCATATAATATTGAGTTTCAAGCTGAAGTCAGGCACACATGGCATCTAGAACTTCATCCTATCTGTGGGCAGCAAAATTGTGGGGACCATTTCACCAAATATCTTTTGGGAGGGGAGAAATTCCCCATCAGTTTCTTAGGACAGGGCTCAACATTAGTAGCGGCAGTAGCACAAATCCTTTCTTTTCTCTACATTTGTTATCTCCTACCACTACACATGGCAGCATCAGCAACTGTATAGATTGGCTAGTTATAGTACTTAGGCAGACTAAGCATGTATTTAGGGCACCAGCAAAACAGTGACACACACACACACACATACACCAATCTTTGACATCTGATTTTTTTTAAGCATAAAAGTAATAAACATGGGGAAAATAAGGAAATTGTTAGACTCCCTTACACTCTTTTCCACACTTCCTTCCCATTTTTCCTGTTCTCTTTTTATTACTTATCATCACCTAAACCATGGAGCATCTTACTAACATAGATGGAAGTAATGTGAGGAAACCAGATCCTGTCTTATGTTGCAATGAATCTATGTTTTATTATTGATTATTTACAATATTTTTTGCTCTATAAGACTCACTTTTTCCCTCCTAAAAAGGGGGAATGTGTGTGCGTCTTATGGAGCGAATGCAGGCTGCGCAGCTATCCCAGAAGCCAGAACAGCAAGAGGGATCGCTGCTTTTCCTCCTCCAAAAACTAGGCGCGTCTTGTGGTCTGGTGCGTCTTATGGAGTGAAAAATACGGTATATTGTTATGGGTTTGCAAGGGTCCCCTAAGATTCTTGGGTGCCACGAAGTCAAGGCTTGCTGCTTCTGTGTTTTTACTACCCTCCACTTTCCTTGGAGCTCACTGCACATGGGCCCACAAGGCACACTATTATTATTATTATTATTATTATTATTATTATTATTATTATGTGTGTGCATGAAGAAGAATGAATTGTAACTCAGAAGAATATATTGTTACATGCCAACCCCAATCTCTGCTAAGTGGTAGCAACAGTGCTTTTTTCCTGGGAGTACACAGGGGTATGCATACCCCTAAACATTTTGTGAAAGTAAGTTTGGCCTCATTGAGGGGCAGTATTTCAATATGAGTAGGAAAATGAGAGGACCCCTATACATTATTTGGGGGGGGGGATCACTGGGTAGCAAGATTCCAGGAGGTTCAAGATGCTCATTCAGCATTGTGTTTCCATTGGGAAAGCAAGGCACAGAGGAGTTTTCAGTCTTAGAAATATGGTTTATTCACACATATTCACACCTAAAGCCTTCAATGGAGGGGAGGTACAGAACATTATGCCCAAAGTGTGTCCCTCATTGTTCCTCTCATAGCTTCAGCAAGCTTGGGTCTAAAGCAGCTGTCAGTCATTGCCCCCTGTCTCTCAGTGCAGCCTCTTCCTGCCAACACTGCATGTTCTGCCTACTTCCTTCTCCTCCTTTTCAGCAGCCTTTGCAGAAATGACCGCTCCCCGCTTAAAACGGGGGGCGCCCTTTGCGTGGGCGCGTGCAGCCCCTGGGTCTGGAGCGGCCCCAACAGCATAGGCTTGGCTTTGCCTTCCCTCAGGTGGGATACCTGGAGGTCTCCACCTACCTCAGTCAGTTGTCCAATCCCACCTGGGGGAAGCGTTGCCAAGGAGACCAGGCCAGGTAGGGGAGGGATTACCTGCCCACACAATAGAGGGAGGATCTTACCTAGGAATCCTCACTTTGCTCCAGAGCTTCTCCCACCCTACCCACCCTCAGTTAATGTCTTATTTTGCAGGTTAACTTTTCTTCACAGGTTTTGCAGGTTAACTTTTCTTCACAGGTATGCGGGCGCTGCTACGTTAAGGTCGCTGTTAAAGGGCCGGAAAGGAATTTCCCTGCATTGGCAGGTTTCGCCTTTCCCGTAGCAAAACGTCACAACTTTGGCGGTATCAGGCCTTGGGCGGAATCCTTTTGTCCATCTTCCTCTTGCGGCGGCGATACCAGGGTTCCCCGTTAAAGGGGTTTTCTGAAGGGAGGCTTTGGCCGTACACCGAAAGGGCGTCATTGCTCTCTCCTGCGGCGGCGGCGTTACGGGGGCGGCCATCTCTGCTTGAACATATGTTCTCCAGAGCCGGCCCATCCCCCCCCCACACACTGGATAACCCTGATGCTCCCTAGGTCCCCGGCTGGGGACCAGGGAGGGAGAACGCCCAATGCCTGAGCCAAGGTCTACCCACATTTGAAATTTAATAAAGTTGTGGCCAATTTAATCCCATAGCACGTTGTCTTGAGTCGTTATTCCACATGACGGGGGGACCGTGCAGGATCTGGGGACTCCGCCTGCCCACGCAAACAGCTCCTCCTCTTCCACTTCCAACAACCCTGCTGTCACCCTGGCAACCTCCATTTCAAAAACCTCCTGCAAAAAGCACTTCCCCTGTGGTGACATCACCACAGAAAATCCTGGCAGTTCCAGCCATTCTCGTCTGATGCTGAATGTTTCACCATGAGGCGACTTCCTCAATATCAAGCAAACGGTTGGCATAATTCCTGACAGAAGTGTTAGAAGATTATATTAATATCCCAAGGGATGGTGTGCTGTGCACTATTTCAAATATCTCTATGGAGTATTCAGCCATTTTGCAGACACATTCTTGCATTTGAATCTTCAATAATAAATAATAGTTAAATGGTTTTAACAGGACAACAAAAATGCAGAAGTCTTAGAAAATGCATGCTTAAAATATAATTTTAAGCAGAGCAAAATAGATGAGACTCTGCCTGTGAAAGGTGAGAACATCCCTTTGTTCTGCAAAGGATTTGTTTCTACTGTTGCAATAGCATTTGGAAATATCAAGGCCATTAAAAAAATCTATACTTTGAAAACTCTAATTTTGGAGAACTTTAACATTTTTTAAAAATGATCATATGAAAAATCAAACTCTTTTTTTCAAGAAATAAAGGAAAGCTTATAAGAACAGACCATAGGTGCTTTCCATTGATTTAGAATTTTCCTTGGAGGAACGTCCATCTTCACTTGTTTGCATAGGTAGTGGCATGCTTAATTATGCTGAGACTCAAAAGTAAGTAACACAGCTGTGTCTATGCATATGTTTATAGTTTGAAATGCTGTCTTTCATAATTGTCTTTGTAAGGAAAGGGAGTGGGATAGAGCTGTTAGGAAATTTCCTTGTGGCTGGCAAAATGCCTTTCACACACTAATGATTATCAAGCTTCACAAAGGAAATACTGAAACACGATCTTTTTGCAGGCAAATGTGCATTTGGGTAATAGAAATGATTCTGAGCTCAAAAACACAAAAGACTGCATTCGGAGCCTGAGAAAGTATCAGTAAATGCCCTGAAAATGCCATTTCTGTCTAAGATCATTTGTTGATTTCATGATGCATTTGGACATATCATCACAATGATGACAAAAAGACTACCTTTGACCACTTGGAAATTGGATAATTAAAAAGGACAGAAATTTGATGCATGCAGATGCAATCTTATGGTCCCCAAGAGGGCATTCCATGGGCTATGGGATTTTTCAGATCTTCCTCTCTGAGGGTAGAAATCTGACCTCGTGTGCCTCATCCATGAAGCCACAGAAAGGTCTACAGCCAGTGCCCCAACAATGTCAAAGTTCTGATGTGTCAGGAAAGGCTGTAGAGCTACAGGATCCAAAGCCACCCCATTCCCCCTACATACTCCAGACAACAGAAGCTAACCTAGTTTATTTCTTTCCTTGTGAGCTTCAAAAAAGAAAGGCGGGGGAGCCAAAGAAAAAACACATCCCCCAACTTCACCCTTGCCTGTTCAACCCTCTAGGACATGGGGGGGGGGAGAAGTTTATCCAACTTCAGTTCTCTGCCTACTCATTTGGATTTCTCCACTAATCACTAGTAAATGTCATGTGTAAATACATATGGGTGGTCTTTAAACAAGCTGCATGAGAAGAATTTGAGTCTTACACTTCTGCCATATAAGGCTATGAACAGCCAAATAACATTGGTCCATCAATCTCTCTCATTGTATTGCCTACTCTGATTGGCCATGGCTCTCCAAGGTCTCCAGCAAGGGTCTTCTTTAGCCTTGGTACCTGAGATCTTTAGCCAGCCTTTCCCAATCTGTTGCCCTCCAGAAGTTTTGGACTACATCTCTAATGAGCCCCAGCCAGCAGGGCAAGTAATCGGGGATTATGGGACTTGTAGTTCACAGCAGTAGAGGTCACCTGGCTGAGAAAAAGTGTTTTCCATGGCAATGAGTGGTTTGAATTTGGAGTCATCTGCATTCAAAGCATGAGCTTCAGTCCCTATAATATGTTAACCACTTCCTTCAGTTATTTTGGAGAGAAGTCAAAATATCAGGTGGTATCTAGTAAAGCTTTATCCTGATTATTCTTATGGTTATTATAATTCCTATACAACATGCCCATGACATTTCTCCTTTGATGTATATGTATGACTTTATTTGGGTGGGTGTGTATCTTTTGCCCACAAATTAAACACAAAATTAAATATACCAAAGCTAAGCAATTTCTTTGTTATAATTATAGAGAAATCTCATGCAGAAAATGTCAGCATGTTTGAATTAGATTAACAGCTGCAAAAGGGTTGCTAACAAATTTGCATTACAGAAGGACAGTTTTATAATGATATAAATAGTTACAGATGTATTAATTTAAAGTCCACTAAAGTTGAGACATTTTAAGTCTCATTTTATGACAGAGAATCATCTGCAGCAATTTGGAAAGAAAAAGCAAAATCGCTTCTCATCAGCAGCGAAAATTGTTTAATGGATTTCAGCTTTGAGATTCCCACTCCCCCTCAAGAGTTTTATCTTAGCATAAAATTAGATAGGATAAGGTCAGGGGAGATCTGTGTGGCAGTTGTCATTCCTGTTGTGTTTCACGAGGTAGCCCTGTGAATGATGTGATATTTTGTTTTGGCAATTCGGGTAAACAAAGGTGTATGTAAGGAAGAGGTGACATATGGAGACAATAATATTAGACAGGTTTAAAAACAGCTCATTTTAAAATATGCTTCCATTTCTTTCCTAGAGAGAGAGAGAAGAATTATCCTTTAACATCACTGAAAGATGAGGAGGTGTGTTAGAGGCCAGAGAAAGTCCATATTCTGCCACTGTTTAAGAGAGGGATAACTAATCTGCTGTACTAAAGATGCTGTTGGTCTTCAGGTGTCAATCATGCCTGAGTATTAGTGATGCTGTAACCAAGAAGGTTACAGAACAGAAACATGCTCTGAGTAGTTGTGAGTGTTGTGAGGAGGTTCTATACACCCCCTCCATAATGTTATATGAGATGAAGGTGGACTAACTTGGTGTACATTTTTATTAACATAGCTTAAGAAAGAAACTATGTTGTGTCAAAGTTGTCCTTTTTTGAAACACCTCATCATGTTGGTATGCTGATCCTACAAAGCTATGGACCATATACAATCTAAGCAGCCATGGGGCAAGAGATGTCCCTGACATTTTCCAATGGAGTGCAAGCTCCAGGCTAGAAGTAGCAGTACCAGTGCTTTAAAGTGCATCATTTTTCCATTCTGTTCTGAGTTTGATTTAAATTGATTTTTAAAAAGCCTTTTAAACTAAACTAGTATTAAAATTCGAATGTTAATACTATTTAAATGTGTCTTCTGATGTTCTCTGACAATTTTATTTTTCATTTAAATGTGTCTTTTGAAAAGTTTGAACTTCTGAGAACTGTGCAGCAGCAGATGGAGGAGTGAAAACTTGCTCTGTTCCCATGGATCATGTCATATTGTTGAGGAATTTGCAAAAAAAAATAAAATCAAAATCAGTTCCTCAAGCATCATTAGCATGAAGTATCAGCCACAGGTTCATATGAAGGTTTTGCTAACTGAAGAGGTTAAACAGCAATTAATTTTTCTAAACCTTTACTTAAAGCCAAGACATTTAATTCTTGGCTAGTTGTTCTGGTTTGGGTCTTCCTGTTGTTGTTGTTTTAAACTGTTTATTGAACTTAGCAATTATATCAGAGTGATCACTTCTATGGGTTTTTTGCTCCAGGCCCTATGTGGCACATGCCTGGGATGTAATCTGACAGCCTGTATTTACTGGTGACATTGCCTTCCCCTGCCTTGTCATGTATTCAGTATGTGAGATGTCTTAATTGTGCAAGCAAACAACCCCCTCGGGCCAGTGGTACAGCTATTATTCCAAAAACAGCTATATCAGTTTCTTGCCTGATGTGACAGCTTCCTCCTGAAATTATGTCAGGTTATCATAAAATAATTTGGTAGGACATAGAGGGTTCACTACTGTGTTTTGGAAGTATGTAGGACTTTCAGTAGGCTGTGAATGGCGGGGGGATATTCTATAGTATGTTTATTTCTATATTCAGTTAATTAATTTTCAAATGTTCAAGACACCCAACTTAATTAAACAGTGAATTTGCACATGCTCATAATGACTGCAGACTGCAAGCACCATCTTAAAAGACATCTCCCATCTTTTTCACACAGGACAGAGTGTGTCCTTTAAGATGGTACTGACTATATCAAACATAGTCATCGTCATCATCGAAAAACAAAAAAAAGCAGTCTGTTTCAACACTATAATTAACTCACATACCAGTTTTAGTCAATTAATTACCAGATTCATTAACAATAACGCACATGATTAATCAAATAAGTTTACTTTAACTGACAACACCAATCTCTAATAACCATCCTTTTTAAAACACAACAAATCAATTTCTAGGTTCAGTAAGAAAGAAAGAAATGAAAGGTGTCTGAAACTCAGATTCAAGTGCCAAAACACAATAGAAGATCCCCACCATCACACTTATATCATCATAATCATAATCATCAAATTTATCTACTGATAGATGCCAAAATAGGCCTTCAAGCAGTTCAGGAAATACAAAAAGCAATTGTACAACTTTATTAGAAGGCACAATAATTTAAAATATGGCATTGAATGCATAATAAAACAATCCCATTAAAACACAGTGATTTAAACAAAAGACTCAGGTCAAGAGATGAAAGAAATGCCTGCATAAACAGGAGTATCTCTAAGACCCAATGGAATGCCAATATAGATGTACACATGTAACCAGTGTGTGTGTGTGACCACAGCTTCCAGGACTGAGCCTGACACTGTGCACCTTCTGGCCCATCAACCAACATTTGTGCCTGCAACACGTGTGTAAAACTGAATGTGTTTAGCGTTTCCACACAATAAGGACCCCTGATTGCAGGGTTTCCAATTGCATTCAGAGCCGATACACTATGGAATCATAGGGATGAATATGGTCTTAAAGTCATCTAGTCTAACACAGAGATGATTTAGGGGATATTTTGCAGACATAGGGATGCGGGTGGCGCTATGGGTTAAACCACAGAGCCTAGGACTTGCCGATCAGGTCAGCAGTTCGAATCCCCACGACGGGGTGAGCTCCCATTGCTCGGTCCCTGCTCCTGCCAACCTAGCAGTTCGAAAGCACATCAAAGTGCAAGTAGATAAATAGATATCCCTCTGGTGGGAAGGTAAACGGCGTTTCGTGCGCTGTTCTGGTTCGCCAGAAGCGGCTTAGTCATGACCCGGAAGCTGTACTCCGGTCCCTCAGCCAATAAAGCGAGATGAGCGCCACAACCCCAGAGTTGGTCACGACTGGACCTAATGGTCAGGGGTCACCTGTACCTTTGCACACATAGGCTCTTTTTCCACATATCATGGAAAGTACACAGATGTCAGCAGCAATTCTACTTCTCCCTTCATGCATTGCACGAAGGGGGTTGTTTTAAACATACCTAGTGTCTTCAAGCATCTCAGTTGGAGCAACCATATTCTCAAGTCCTCTGACACCTGGAAACAGTATTACATAACATTCATTCTCACACACAAAAGCACAAAGCTTGCTGATATCACTGTCCTCATTCTCAGTACAACTCATTCTTGAGACTGATGGATTAAAGTGCGGTTTCTGCAGACTTCCTTCTAGGTGCCGAATGATCATTACTCATTGCCACACACCAGTGTGTCAAGAGGAAGCGTAATAATTGATTTGAAACTCTACAAGAGACATTAGTCACTGCTACGTTAAGTAAGATAGGTAAATACAGCTCCACTTATCAGGGTCTAAAAATGTCACACTTTAACGTGAAGGATCATGTGTTAGAAATTAATAGCCTCCATGTAAAACAACTTAAGTACACAAGCACTAGCAACACCTTCCCAAGTTCAGCTCACTGCTGGGCTGCCACTATTGGCTGCCAAGCTCCCATGGGTGGGTACTGTTAGGCTAAAACCAAAAACCAAAAAAAAGACTGCAGCTAGCAGAACGTCACCTCAATTTCCTGACTCCCCACATGTTGAGAAATCAGGATCAGATTGCCTTCAGACACCTGTTTAGCTAGGATATTCAGACAAGGTCTGAGCCCACAACCATTTACTACACTGCACACAAAGATACATTGGGCAGATTCCTTTCCCTAAATGTTGCAGCCATAAAAATGTGTTAAAAATAGAAAGAAAGTTTCCAAGCAGGGTGTGAAAAGGCCGTTTTTGTTTTCAGAAATATTCAGAGAGAGAAAGAGAGAGAGTGTGGTCTGTGGCTCTCTCTCTCTCTCTCTCTCTCTCTCTCTCTCTCTCTCTCTCTGTGTGTGTGTGTGTGTGTGTGTGTGCCATGCGCATGCAAGTCTGAAGAAAATGCTTCCCCTTATCCTTCATTCCATATCCCCTTCCAACTCTCAAAGCAGGAATCAGCAGTGAGCTTCAAAGAAGCTTAAATGTGCAGCTCTGTGTCCACTGTGAGAAGAGGAGGCTGCACTTGCTGGGCCATTGGGTGTAATACAGCAGGCTTTCTTATGTTCTTAAATAAGCAGGGGAGGCTAGCCAACAGAACAATTTTCTAATGTGAATGCAACACTGACGAGTTTTAGTAGGAGAGCAGAGAAAAACCAGCAAATGCCTTTCAAAGGAAACAGTTTGCCAGCATGCTTAAGGTGAGTACTGTGAAATTTAATGTGGGTGGGGGCTAATCTTTTTTGCTTCTCCATAACTAAAGAGTATCAAGATTCATACATGCACGCTGCTGAGTGTTTGAGTCTTTATGTCTCTACTGGGATTCTGCTTGAGCTGCCATGTTTTTCAATGCTTTTCTTGGATATATAGCCCAGTCCACGTTGTTATATTCTGTACAGGCATCTGTCAGTGGTTCTTTGGCTGTAATTCCTGCTTTGCAGGGGGCTGGACTAGATGGGTCCCTTCCAACTGTGCAGTTTTATGATTTCATATATACGGCTTGCACTGCTTGTGTACTGAAGGAGGCGCTCTGTACGCATCTGCTAATAGTCATTGTGTACGCACATGCAACTGCTGACATCATTCATACTGAAAAATCATGTTCTGAAAATGTAAAGAAAGAAAGAAAATGCAATAAAACATATGACATTTATTTTGTCATCCTTGTCAGAAACATTACAGAGCCTGTGGGAGATTGACATTAAAATTTTATTGGGGGAGTCAAACTCATGAATCTCCAGTTCTAGTGCAGCTTATGAGCAGTTAAAGTTAGGAGGCATCTATTGACTCACACCTAAGTGATCACGACCATGGAACATGTAGAGCTGAGTCTAGACCCTGTCACATTTCCCACCACCCCACAGTTGCTGCTCTGCACTCAGGCATTTCCTGCCCCAGAATGCCTGCCACTATCCCAAATGCAGAATGTGGTGCTGATGAGAGGACTGTGAATACCTCATAACTGACTTCCTAGATTGCCTCTGTTGCAAAGCTGTAATTCTGCTTTGGATTTCCATGGCTTCTAATTACTTTTATTGCAAAACCACTACAGAATAGCAATACAGTCTCTCAGCCATATGCATATGCGTTCACGTTATCAATCCATATGTGACTATAGCTGAAAAACAAGAAAATCATCAATGAGCCAAACTCTCTTGAACATGAAATAGATTTTTTCTAGTGTGAATAGCCTAGGTAAAAGGGTTCAGCTTAAAAATAATAATTACTGTACTGAATTTTTGAGGCTTTTAAGATCAATTACTAATCAGTAGGGGGAGGGATGTGTGCCCCATTTGTCATGAGTATTTAGTTTCATAAACATTCTGAAAAAGGATTGTTGTATTTTATCTTCCATAACTAATAATTAGAGCAGCAGAATGCTATTTCTGTGTAGCTTGCCAGTTCCTTTTTGTTCACCCAGAGGCCGCACTGTCTCTCACCTTTATGCCGATAAAATTTATCTGGACCTTGCAGCTTGGACAATGTTTTTACCATATCATCTCTTTTTTGTTTAGAAGGCATTCCTTGTGATTTTTTTAGTACAGTGGCACCTCAGGTTACATACGCTTCAGGTTACATATGCTTCAGGTTACAGACTCCGCTAACCCAGAAATAGTACCTCGGGTTAAGAACTGTGCTTCAGGATGAGAACAGAAATTGTGCTCCGGTGGCGCGGCAGCAGCAGGAGGCACCATTAGCTAAAGTGGATCTTCAGGTTAAGAACAGTTTCAGGTTAAGTACAGACCTCCGGAACAAATTAAGTACTTAACCCGAGGTACCACTGTAGACTAATTGAAATTAATGGACCTAATTCTGACTAAAACTTAGTTGAATACCATTTAATGCATGTGCATCAGCTCCGCGTGCACCCTGAATTAGGAAGTGTATTGGGGTGACTGGAGGAAGATTCCCACATTTCAGGATCACACTGTTAATAAGGGATCTCAAGTCAGATCAAGAAGTCTTTGTTCTTCTGGCTTCCTGTTTCCGGCGGTGGGAAATGGCTGGCTCCCATACGATCGGATCCCAGCCATGCCGGTAATACAGGGCTGATATGGGGGTAATTAGCCCTGGCAGACTCCCAAGGGTGAGGGAGGACTGTCTCGCAGACCCGCAGATTGTCTGAGATTGTCAGCTTGCATCAAGGTGCAAGTGGCAGGACACTGGGTCCCAGAGTACGACACGGCTGGTACTCTCTGATGTCATTCTCATAGCCGGAAATATCTGTTTGATTAAATGATTGGATTTGGCCAATAAACAGACATAGTCTGGACTGAAGAAGACTAAGGAAAAACCTGCAGAACTGTACAGTCCCTGGTGTTTAAGTTTAAGCTCGGACTATAAAGAGATTCTCATCATGGTATGTGGATTACGGAGGTGTTTGGTATGTCTTTTGTTTCTTCTTAACATCTACAATTGGTTTTCTATGCCAAACCTCATTAAGAATTTTTTTTTTTTTAAAAAAGAGTACAGATGGACTTCTATTTATAATTACCGTATTTTTCGTCCCATAGGATGCTCCATCCCATAGGACGCACCTAGTTTTTTTTTGGGGGGGGGGAATAAAGGAACCAGGTCGAGGAACAGCGGGATGGTGGCGCTGCGCCTCCCTGCTGTCCCCCGAGCTTGTGGGGCTGGCCTATGCCTGCCTGGTGCGCGGGGCGCTCTGCTTCAGTGGGCCTTGCCCGCCAGGCGGCAGGCTGCTATCCACAGCGTGGGGAGCCCTGCGGGGAACTCCTGCAGGGCTCCCCATGCTGCGGATGTCTGCCCAGCGCGAGGGGCGCTCTGCTTCAGCGGGCACCGCCTGCCGGGTGGCAGGCTGCTATCCGCAGCATGGGGAGCTTTGCGGGGAACTCCTGCAGGGCTCCCAACACTGTGGATATCTGCCCGGCGCAAGGGGCGCTCTGCTTCAGGGTACCCCTCGCGCCGGGCGGCAGGCTGCTATCCGCAGCGTAGGGAGCCCTGCGGGAACTCCCGCAGGGCTGCCTAGACTGCGGATGTGTTCCCGAAGCGCTGGGCGCTCTGCTTTCAGCACACCCAGCGCTCTGGGAAGCAGGCTGCTATCAGCAGGAACTCCCGCAGGGCTGCCTAGGCTGCGGATGTCTTCCTGAAGCCTGGAGAGCGAGAGGGGTCGGTGCGCACCGACCCCTCTCGCTCTCCAAGCTTCAGCGAAAGCCTGCATTCGCCCCATAGGACGCACCCAGATTTCCCCTTCATTTTTGGAGGGGGAAAAGTGCGTCCTATAGGGTGAAAAATACAGTAAGTACTCAACTGTGCAGCTTTACTTAGACTTGAAAGACTTGATAAAGATAAAAGAAGAAACAAGATGGCGCTTGTTAATATGACACAGCACGGAAAAATGAGAATTCCTCCCTTTTTCGAGGGAAGCAGGAAATATTTGCTGGCTGACTTTGTAACGACTTGAGATAATTTGGGACAACATATAGTGCAGCTGTTTACAGTAGTTTTTCATTATGAGGGAGAGAGAAGGCTGAATGGATGTCTAGCAGCCCCCCCTAGGGCCCGGATGGGGGATTGTGTGGTCTCCAAGAGGCTGATCGATCGCCAAATGACATATCTGTGGAATACAGTTCATTTACATTACAATATTGCAAACAGTATGCTCAACAATTTACAGTAATAGCCTAAGAATGTGGAAGCTACTATGTTTTTAAATCTCAAACGAAAAGCTAGGACAACAGCCCGGATTGGAATGATTTAACAAATTGGGAGTCGCTACGTCATTAAACTTCAGATGATAGACTTGGAGAACAGCCAGGATTGGAAGATTGGAATGGAGTCAGGGAAAGCTGTGCTGGCAAATAGACAGTTAAAATATATATATACACAAATAAAGCTGTTTTCGATGGATGAAAGGATATATGATTTTTGACATGACTGAGAATCGCAGAGCCAGGGATGGAGAACTTTAAAGTGTTAAGATCGGGATGTGGAAAATATGAAAACAGTGAGGAGGCAGGACTGAAGATCTGGAGATATGCTTCAGAGGTCCAGACTATGGGGAGCCCGGAAAAATTAATAATAATAATTTGGATTACAATTTGGTCTTTTTTTATTTTAGTTTTTTGTTTTTAATTGGATTATTATATGGACATGTTGATTGGCTGTTTTTATTGGAAAATCAATAAAAATGATTTTTTAAAAAGAAGTCTTTGTGCTTCTGGGTCACTATGTAGCCTCAGCTGTTAAGAAACTGCACAACTATCGCTGTTGTTTTATTCTGAGAAATGAAACCAAGCTGTATCCCCAAGAGTCTACAGTAAGGACAGACCTTGGCATGAGGGGGTTGGGGCGATGTCTCTCCTCCTGCAGTCTTTCCTGGAAATTCACTTTACCTATATATGTTAACTGAGGTCTCTCCCCCCCCCCAACTCAATCCTAGAGACAATAATATTTACTTCAGAAATTCATGATGGGGGACAGAAGCCCATACCCACCAATTACATTTTTCTCACCCCCATATTTTCTGGGGATCCAAGCCCTTTTTCCCATCACCACCCCTTACCCCATATAATTCATATTGTGGCCATCTGAAATTTGTAAAGTCTACCCTTTTGAGAGATTCACTGCAGGTATCATTCTGAAATCTGGAAACTTCCTTCCATGTCCATACCTGCAAATTACATCCAATTCTAGCAAAAAATGAAAAAAGCTATAGACTTTATTTTTTTAAATAATAAAAATTTTATGTGCTTTCACTCTCAAAGGAATACCCATAATCTTTTACTTCCGGGGGATAGAACAATATCCTGCCCCCCCTCAGTGGCTTTCATTGATGACAGCATGTTTATTGTTACTTCAATCCTAAATGGATAATGAGTATGGTGCTGCAATTTGTTTCCACAATTAATAGCAGCAGCATGCTATGGTCCTTTGAAACAGCAACTCTGACAAGGGAAATCATTGCAGAGATAACAAAGTCAAATACAATAAGCAGGAGATCCTGTAGTAATCCAATAAGAACATTACAGATTTTCTTTAGTATTGATCTCTTCCTGTGGTTTTCACAGTAGACTTATTTCACCGGAAATATTGATGCTGTGTAGCATTTTATTGTGGATAAATCTTGATTATTATTATTTTTTTAAAAAACCTTTGTAAATTACTTAAAATTGTAGGTGAAGACTAAGCTGTGTGAGGTTTGGCATACAAGAACTCCAAACAAGGTAGAGATGATCAGTTATAAAAAGCATCCTGACTTCAGACTTATGGACTTTGCAAAATTCAATTTTTGTTTGTCTGTAACATCAGTCAGTATCAGGAATAATCACTATGCTAAGTATGCTACAGAAGTACAACCTAGCCAAAATGACCTTCTATGTCAAAATTATGCTGGTACTTCACTGCCTGCAGTGGGATGCTTTAAAACTGCCAAAAATAAAATGTCTGATGCCCCTGTACAGTAAGACAGGTAGGGAGAGGCCATGGTCTCATGTGTCAATAACCTTCAGTACAAATCGCCACATCACAGGCATAATTTCTCTGAAAAAGTTCCATTTCAGAATGACATATATCTTCCTTCAGCATTTGGAGGGAAGGGTTGGTGATTACTTGGTGGAAAGTACATATATATAAAAATAACACTGTGAAAATGCTTTCTTAAAAAAAGGTTTGAAAAATACATTGAATTTTGCATAGCTCACTGTTGCTGTCTAGTGTCACATTTTTATATTGAACTTTACAACACATTTGAAATGTTTTACAGTGGAACTTCATGTTACATACCGTCCTCCTTGTGAATGTTTTGGATTACGAGCTCCACTAACCCAGAAGTAGATGCTCCTGGTTGCAAACTTTGCCCCGGGATGTGAGTGGAAGTCACGCACTGGCAGCGCAGCAGCAGCGGGAGGTGCCATTAGCAAAAGAGTGCCTCATGTTACGAGCAATTTCAGCTTAAGAATGGACCTCCGGAAAGAATTAAGTTAGTAACCAGAGGTACCACTCTATTTGCAGCTGTAACTGAGTCCCTGGTAAAGACATAGCCCAGCTGAAACCTTTGCAGTGAATTTTCCCACCTTTCAAAATTGCCATCATTTTGCTCCAGTGCCCCATGAAAATTCAAGCAGAAAGTTCTCATTAGAGAATGTTCTGCTCAGCAGTACAGCAAACCGGATAATGCAAGACTTGCCATGTGTGTGTTTTGAAGCCTTTCAAGTTTGAACCCTGAAACACTACATGCAAAGTTGACGATAGGCCTGCTACAGACATAGTAAAGCCAGAGGATTGCTTGGAAGAAGATCCTCAGGCCATGCTTATATGGAAGCCAATTTTAGATTCATTCTTAGGAAATGAAAAAGATCAGTTGTGGAGCACATGCTTACATAATACAGATGGCTCCAGGTTAACACTAGTAGCAGGACTTGAGGAGACCTTGGCTCATGTATTCCTCCTCACTGCCCACTGAAGTTCACATTAAAAGATGTATCCCACTGTAGCGAATAGAATAACTCTCTCTGTGTGTATGTGTACATATGTGCATGTGGTGCCCACAGCAGTTTCTCTGCAGTGCTCACATCTGAAAAAGTTGGTGACCCCAGCTTTATGTTCGAAAGCATGTCAAAGTGCAAGTAGATTCTCTGGCAGGAAGGTAAACGGTGTTTCCATGCCCTGCTCTGGTTTCGCCAGAAGCAGCTTAGTCATGCTGGCCACATGACCCAGAAGCTGTCTGTGGACAAACGCTGGCTTCCTCGGCCATTAAAGTGAAATGAGCACGCAACCCCAGAGTCGTCTGTGACTGGACTTAATGGTCGGGGTCCCTTTACCTTATGGTACAACCCGTGCTATTTTTCTGGGGGAGGGGAGAGGTGCTGGAACTCACCATGAACGCCTCCCTTGTTCTCTCAGAATGGTGATGGCACCCACCTGAGAGGTGCTAGAACTGAGTTCCAGTGAGTTCCGGCTGAAAAAAGCCCTGGGTGTATCAGTTTTTGTACACACTGTCTGTTCACGTGTCCTGTAGCACTGCAATTTGAATACTAATAAAACTAAACCAGGTCCCGAGGCAGTCATGTGAAGATGCATTTGAAGCTAGGGTTGTCACACGTCTTCATTTGGCAAATGAAGTCCTCAAGCAATCATCTTGCTCTTTCTCTGTCTCCCTTCGCGACCCCTTTCCATATGAATAACATTAGTGAGAGCTACTTCTCTGGCTGAGATTCTAGCATGACATTCTGCACTGGTAATTAATAAATAAAATGTCACCTAACATCAACAGGGTCAACATGGAAACTGAAAGTGACAAGAACATGCTAAAAGCACCAGTCAGGAGGTCAATGCCATAAGGAGGTTGCAGAGACCGACTTGTGCATAAGCTGAGGTTTGACTGAAAGAGATAGAGTTGGAACTTCAACTGAACAGCAGCAGCAGGCAGGCAGGCTGGGTCAGTTATATAACATATTTAGCAGAGCTGCTGTCTGTCTAAATTTACTCCAATTGACATGGCAACGTGGGGTGTGCTGGGAACTGAGCTTACTAGTGATGCTAGAAATGCCAACACAGCATGGACATATTAGGACTGGCCAGGAAATGTAAATTTACAAATCCATCAGTCAAAGGAGGTCATATGGCACCAGTTACTTTAATACAAAGATTTCCAATGGTTGGAGTGCATCTTGAGCCATTTTAAACGATTTCAACAGATTTCACTCTGCATACTTAGTACATTCATATTTCAGATAACTGAGGATCAATCCATCGAAAGCAGGAAGATAAATGCATCAGAAGTAGCGATGATCAGATTTTCCCCATATCATTCCTGTATTGTTCAGTTAGTTCATTCTACCTTTTGATTCTTCTTCCAATTACTATTTTTTTTTGTTTCTTTCTGCTGCCTCAATGTCCTTGCTATTTAAGAACTTGGCTATCGCCAATAAACTGAAGGTTCAGCACCATAAAGCCCAAATTTCAGACCTCAGACCACTGGTGCCAACTCTAGGCGGCCCTGGGTGCCTGGACACCCACAATTTTTTGAGGGCGCTCAGCCCGCACACCGCGGGACTCCTATGCGAGTTCCAGTTTTGTACTGGAAGTGACACTGAAGGCCTTACGTGACCTCTGAGGTGACATCCAAGGTCCTGCAAGGTCTCTGACGCAACTTCCGGTACAAAACCAGAAGTCATATCGGAGGTTTCGCAAGGCCTTGGACATCACTTCCAAGGGTGCCCCGAGCCACAGAGGTCACATCCAAGGCCCTTCCAGGCCTCCAACGCGACGTCTATTAGAAACTGGAAGTTGCATTGGAGGTCTTGCGAGATCTCAGATGTGACCTCTGAGGCCCCACACGGCCTCAGAAGCATCACTGCAGTGCACCTATATAACGTGACGTCATGACATCATGACATCATGATACATCATGAGCACCATTGGGGACCCATAACCTGAGACCCCAGTTGGCGCCCTCGCATCAGATCCACATCACCTAAATTTCCACATTGTGGAAACTAAGATCATGCTCCCAAACCCTAGTTCCACAGTTGTACATGCAGGAAGTGAATCATTTCAGCTTGAAAAAAATTGTTCTGTTGCTGGGTACCACCACTGGCAGCTGCTGCGATGTGATGGTGCTTACCTGGCCTCCCATCACCAGCAGAGGGTCGAGGCATCAGCAAGGTCAGTGTACTTCAAATGTAACAGCAGTGCTAGTCTGGTGCTCCCACTAGTGTAGCTGTGAAACGACCCTCCTCCTTCTCTTTTCTTCAAGCACTGTCCAGACCAAGGCTTGCTTAATTTCTGCAGGCTGTTCGCTAAACTTATGCAGTATGGCTGACCATAGCTGTCAACGTTTCCCTTTTTTTAAGGGAAATTCCCTTACTCCGAATAGGATTCCTCGCAAGAAAAGGGAAAAGTTGACAGCTATGTTGACACTGTCAAAAATGCTCCCCTCTCACGTCTCCCAGACCTCAGATCATTTGTGCTGCTTTTTTTATATACCACAGAATTGTTTTAGTTTGATAGTTCTTAAGGCATTAAACCTTAATTTACATTCTACATGTCCGTTGAATCATACCAAAGAAGATTTTGTTCATCCTAAGATCTTAACAAGAAAATGAAGCTTTCAGATGTTATCTAGAAACAAAAACAAAAAAATAAGAATATTTTGCAGACAGACAAAGGGTGGCTATGCAATCAGCATAGACCACTAGAGTTATGCCTTCAGCTAAGAATCAAAGCCAAAATGGTGCTGCTGTTCATGCGTCAGATCTATGGCACTGCATGAGGTTTCAGTGGCAGATGGGTGGTGTATCCTGGCATCAGAAAAAAAGCATGAATTTTATTTATTTATTTTTTAAAGGAAAGGTTTCCCAGTGTGTAGCTGAAAGGAACCAATGCAAATAAATAAGAGCGGAAATGGAGGGAAAAAGTGGGTGGCAATTAGTTAAGCAGTACTAAGAAAAGAAAAGGGAAACTGTGCCCCTCCCCCCCCAAAAAAATGTTGATGAATTCCAACCACCATCAATCCCAAGCCAGCATGACAGATGGTAAGGGTCAGGATCATCAGAGTTGTAGTCTAGCAACACAGGTTTCCCTCCTATGTACTAATACAGCAGACTATCTTTCTGACAGGAACGAGTGAAAGGAACTGAACAGAATGCTAATAATGGCTGAAAGCTGCCTTTTCCATGTGAGTTTGGCATAGTGTGTGTGTTTGTTTATGTGCAAGCTTCCTGAGCAAAACCGTCTAAAACTTCATATTATGAGGTAAGCTTGAATCTGGGCCCACCAAAATGATAAAGAAATTCTAAAGCACCAAGTGGATGAGGCAGAAAAATAGAAGCCTTTCATGGGACAAGAAATCTTAAGAAATTGGAGAGTATGTTTCAGCAAACCATTAGCTTATTCTGGCTTGCCCTTTCATCAGCTGGGGAATATCAAATTAGACCTACAATGGGCCATATCTTTGACAACATTGCCAATTTAGAAATTGGCATTTATATAAACCTCCTGTTAACACAAGTGCTGTATGTGAAAATGACCACTATTTGCGCATGCACGCACGCACGCACACGCACACACACACAAAACCCATGGTTGATAGCAATGTAAAGGGTATATATATCAGGGTTCACAGGATTTATTCAGTTGAAATGTATATTCTACTGCCTGTAGTGGCTTTCTTCTTTTACAATCCCAAGACAGCTCCTTATTTAAATATCACCAGTCCATGAATTAACAAGAATATTAAATATGAAAAGGAAATGAAATTAGATTGCGTGACCATGTTCCATTTCTTGGCCTTGTTTTCAACCAGATGTGTTCTTGTTATCCCAAGGTTTTCTGTCAACTGGAGGCCCCTACACTTTCCACACAATTTGTGGGAAGAGTGCTGCTCTGGGAGAGCAGAGCTCTGGCATTGCTTCAGCAATTATCAAACTATAACAGCACCCTATTTAAGAGCTGATTGCATTCCCAACCTCACTGGAAGGTGTCTTTTCAGTTAAAGGGTCCCAGGCTACCCCATCAGTTCTGGAGCAGGGGAGACTCTGGTCTCACTGCTGCCTCTGCAATGGAGTTCTCTGAGTTTGGCAACAGTGCATTGTTATCAGGTGCCAATGGCTCATCTGGTGGGCATTCTTTTGGGGCTTCTCCTGCATGCCATTCCCCTTCTGTTTTGGAGTCCTCATCCTTTCTCCCCTGTAGATGAACCTATTCACCAGGTTCATGTCATCCCATCATTTCAGTCTTACATAGGTGGTATATAAATAAGTGGCACAGTGTTTAATGTGTGAATTGCCCCCAAGCTATCAGGTCCACAGGAGTGTCAGGAGGGAAAGAGAAAGAAAAGGCAATGAAGACTGGAATATTATTTCTTATTAGACTTGTGTTTTTTTTGTTATGAACTTTCCAACGAAACTGTCGAAAGTAGATCTATTTCTTTCACATGTTTCAAATATGCCTAGTGCAGCAGAACATTTACTTTGCTATAAGAAGTCCTGAAGTAAGTGCAGGTTGGCCAATGCAGACACAATGAGATCCCCTACAGTCCAATCTATATTTACTCAGGAAACTTCAGCTCAGATATTGAATCCATTTTGCTCACTGCTTGTTACCCAATTTTCTAGCTCTGTTGTGCAATGCCAACTCACCACCTCCTCACAGAGTGAGTCAGTGGCTCATCAAGGTGAGAAAGGAACCAAAATGTTTTCAATTTCCAGCATGTTCCTCCAACCAGGAAACTGGGGGGGGGGGAGAGAGAGAGAGAGAGAGAGAGAGAGAGAGAGAGAGAGAGAGAGAGAGAGATGAAACATGCCCTTGATTGTTTGATTGGAAAAAGTCACTCTACCTAAAAGAGAAAATGGCTTGTATGTTATTTTCATACAGTTGCTATTGTGTGAATGTACCCTACCACTCTGTTGTAAAGTTTCCTCCCAGCACAGCACTCAAGTTGTAACTTTGTGTGGCTCAAGCATCAGGATTTACTGCCACCACATCACATTGCACCTGGGTCGAGTTTCCCTTTTCTTAAGGACCATTTTCTTAAGGAACTTTTTCAGAGATCCACATTCATAGCAAGTGGTGGAAGAATATGAAGGCATATATACAGTGGTGTAGTGTGGGGGTGCAGGGGGGGCCGGCCGCACCGGGCGCAACACCTGGGGGGGGGCGCAGAAGAGACTCAAGTGCTAAAATCCACGGGTTAGGGGGCACAAATTACTTGCCTTGCCCCGGGTGCTGACAACCCACGCTACGCCACTGCATATATGGCAGTAAATCAGGAAGGCTGACAATGAGTAGACCTCCCCCCACTTTAAAAAAATACAGATGGTATTGTGGAACCTCTATATGTCACTCTCTGCCATATTCCCTCTTGCAAAATGTGGGCATATTCACTGACATGATTCATGTGTGCTTATTTATTTCCTATTATTCCTGCCATGGATTGTGGGAGACCACAAACATACATTCTGCCTCAGAAAACCCTGCTTAGAATAATTTAGAATTGATAATGAAATTGCAGGGAGATCATGGAGCTTAGCATAAGGAATATAACCTAGTTCGCCCCCTTTACATCTTCAGTGATTGGCAGAAAAGAAATGTGTATTCAGTTCCCATTCTGCTCTGTACACAGTTGGATAGGGACAATTGCCATGCCATGTGACTCTTGGTCACCTTGGGGCTTGACCATGAGTGGTTACTCACATATGCCCTCTGTGTAAGTCGCTAATTCCTACCGAGTGAGACTATTGGCTTATCTCAACCAACTCTGGCAAGTTTCCAGGCAGAATTTTTTCTTGAGAAGAAGAAGAGGAGGAGTTTGGATTTGATATCCCACTTTATCACTACCCTAAGGAGTCTCAAAGCAGCTAACATTCTCCTTTCCCTTCCTCCCCCACAACAAACACTCAGTGAGGTGAGTGAGGCTGAGCGACTTGAGAATGCAGCTATGCTCAGGACCTGCTTGTGGAATTCCCCTGGGAATCTGTTTGGCCAAATGCTGGACAAAATATAATAGGCCTTTGGTCTGATCCAGGAGGGCTCATCTTATGTTCTTACCCCACCTCCCAAAATCCCTTGCAATAAACACAGTATGCCAATGAATTATGGCCCCTAGTATTCTGTAGATCCAGGTTAGTGAAAAGTGGCAAAATAAAGATGTGGAAAATTCAGGTATGGATATATTCAGAAGGCATTATTAGGGCAACATCGTAGCAATTTTCCTAGAGTTGCAAGATTACTACAATCCTTCCATCAGCACACCAATGATCCCTGAACTTTCTGCATATTTCTTCTTACACTTCCCAAAAGAGAGACTTATGTTATTATTAATTTTTATTAAATTTGTACAGCGCCATTCACCCAAAGATCACAGGGCAGTTCACAACATAAACATACAAAATGAAAACACAAAATACATAATAAAACATCAGTGACTACCATCAGTAGCCTAACATGGCTAGCAGCAGCTCCTCAACCATCCCATACTGTCCAACTTTTTCAGGTCATCTTCCAGGATGTGCTCCCAAATGTGACCCATGTGACAATCTCACCCTGAAATGGCACTTTAGGGGCGGGGGGGGGGTGATATGAGATTGCGGCCCTGAAAAAATGCTTTTTCAGGGTGAGAGTGTGGCACCCAAACAGCTACCACAATCACACATGAAAAACAGAATGTCCCTATTTTCCAAGCCACTTGGTGGGTATGCCACCCATGCTTTCAGTGGGTGCAGCAGTGACCTCCACATCAACAGAGTCTCTTTGCCAGCAGAGGGATACCTCTGTCTAACACCCCACAACAGCCTTGATATGAAAGTTAGTATTGCGCTATTGGTATTGCAACCTTTGTAACACAGTGATTAATATGCTGGCAGTTAACCAGGAAGCTAGTAAGGAAGGAAAGCAGTCCTATCGTTTCTGCTTTGGACTCCAGCCAGCAACAGACCATAATTTGTGCTAAGCAATCTAATCTACCATCTCACTTTCTCCATGCTTCCCTACGAAAGATTTATATCACATGTGATTTAAGTGATAAATGTAATGCTGCACTATATTAACTGTAAACTATGCCACGATATGAATTGCACTTTAATCTAAAGCACTGCACAAGCCAAAATGCAACTTGAGGGGAAATAAGAGGCCATGAGGAGGAAAAAGGCAGAGCCTCACATTTTCCAAAAATAGAGTAGTCAAAGGCATTCTTTCTCACCAGTTATAGTTGACAGAAAGGCTGCTGCTTCAGTGTTCAAAGCAGGGGTTCCCAGGTTCTGGGATCTGGGCGTTCTTTGCCAAACAATCGGACTCCATTATAAATTCTAAGACTTAGTTGTAAAGATGGAACAACTATTTAGCTGTAAGAGCTTCACCAACAGAGCACACTAGTTAATCAGGGCATCGCGCACAAATACATTACTTCGGCAATCAGTGCCTACCAGCTTAGAAGTGAAATAGGTCACCCAATAATGTAACGGTATCTAATCAAACCTATATACTATGGATGTGCACCCTGAATTAGGAGGTGAATAGGGATAATTTGGATAAGGTTTCCACATTCGTGTGTGTGTGTGTGTGTGTGTGTGTGTGTGTGTGTATGCGCGCACAGAGCTCTGTTTTTAACAGATCTAATTTGGTCCTGAATAACTAATAAAAGTTGGAAAGTCACAGAGTGGCTCTGGAACAGATCGGGCTATTTCCCAAATCAACAAATACAGACATAAGTTGAATTTTGGGGCTACTGCACATTCCTACTGCACAGCTATGAAACAGGGGTGGGGAACCTCCTCCCACCTATGCCTAATTAGACCTGGCATGGGTCCCAGTTTGACCCACAAGGTTATCTCCGCTTAACCACACTGATTTGCACTGGTTGAACAGCTTGTTGCCAATGTGTAAAATTTCTCTTAAATCCTTATTGGTTGGAGAGGTCAAAGAGTGGGTCATTGGAATACAAGCATCTTTGTCAATGCACAGAGATCGATCTGACTTCTTTGTGAGGAGGATTTCCACATTCCCACTCACATACCACCCCAAACAAATACTTCTTCAATAGAATGAAGCTGCATCTCACTGAAATTCTCTCATGGTTTCCTAAATCTTCTTTCTACCTCCAAGGGAAATAAATAATTCCCATAATGTGTGGGTCATTAGAAGGAGGATAAATTAATTAGGAACAATTTACATGGCACCATTGAAGATGTATTTCTCTGATATGTTTAAAGCATTTAACAGTGCATTCTTTCAAAAACAAATATCCCAATGCCAACTGGCATTCATAAGTGTTGGAAGGGGAGGTCTGGCAAAAGCTGGGGATGTTGGGAGTTGCAGTCCAGATCGCCACTCCTGTCTTAGACCTTGTCTTAGACCTTGACATACTGAGCTGCAGGACTTTTCCTTGTTCATTTGTTTGTTTGGATAATTTGACTGCCATCAGGAATAAAGCGTGAGAGACTGGGAGAGACATAACCCAGGAACAGAAGCTAGTCTCAGTGGCCAGACTGACCACATCTCTTTGCTTAGGACTAAAAAAAAAAAATCATTGTCAACAATAGTGAACAAAGAGGCAGTGGCGTAGCGTGGGTTGTCAGCACCCGGGGCAAGGCAAGTAATTTGCGCCCCCTAACCCGTGGATTTGCGCCCCCTAACCCTTGGATTTGCGCCCCCTAACCCTAACCCTCAGATGTTGCGCCCGGTGCGGCCGGCCCCCCCTGCACCCCCCACGCTACGCCACTGCAAAGAGGTATGACTATACTGCTTACCTGACCTCCCTCTGGCTACATTGCTGCTGCATAAAGGGATGGCGAAAGGGAAAAACAAGATGGTGGTGAGGTGGGTGTGGTGCAAACATGCTGACAAGAGCTCTAGATTTTCACCATGCCAATCTCACTGCCAATCTTGCCTCTCCTTCTGTCCCAGTATGCATCAGCGATGCAGCTGACAGGAAGTCAGGTGAATGCTTCTGCTCCACCATGTTGCCCTCCACTGCTTCAGATATTTGTTTATGCTATTGAGCAATTTGAACACTGTCACAATTCTTGTTTCTTTTTATATTTGGTACCTTATGTCATCTAATAGTAATGCAATACAGTAAGCAGGGGTTACATTCCGGGATTATGCCTAAAGCCAAAATCATGCATACTCAAAACACATTGGGTTCAATGGTGGGTGGGATTACCAAAGTCATTTTTCCTGGAAACCTACCCTGTTTCCCCCCCCCCTTTTATTTTTTTGGCACATATGTAAAGTTAAATACGCACAAGTTAAATGCACATAATATGCACCCTTGTAGTACTTCTACGTATAGACCCTGATGCAGCTAATGTTAGCTGTGATTGTGCAACCCTAATCCTTGCCTACCCTGAAATAAGTGTCATTGAGTTTAATGGGGCTTACTCCTGCATAAATGTGTGTGTGTGTGTGTGTGTGTGTGTGTGTGTGTAGGATTGCAGCATAAATCAAGCTGATTTCAGTGGGACTGAATTAGTAGTACCCCAGTGTTTCAATAGGACTTAGAATGTGCTTTCTCAGGATTGCTTCTCATCACCAACCTAGATTTTGCTTAGCCAAGACACAGAATGCAGAAACATCAATTATCCACTGAATAAAACGTCAATTTTCATGTGAATTTGATAAGTATCTCATGGGTCTGAAAGAGAAGTTGCAACATCTGTCAGTTATAAAGCCAGAACATATAAATGCACGGCTGAAAACTGATTTCACAGGCATAATAGGAGCGGTGGGCTTTTGTTACAATCAAAAGGTGCAGCAACATTTATATCATTCTCTTCCATATCTGGTAGACTTGTTCCTAGAACGACACATTTGTGATGGATTAAGAGTCACTTAAATAGAAGGGACTTCCGGTTGTAAATAACTCTAAACTGTACTCCATTGCTTTATATGAATTTCAAAGTTAAAAGTATGTTGATAGGCTCATTGTTGTTGTTGTTGTTGTTTGTTATCATCCATTGTTGTTAGTCATATTGCCAGTAGGGATAATTTTTTTTTACTCCTAATTCTTTAAGTTGATTCTACACAATGCTAGCAGATGGAGCTCATACCCACCAACATTTCTCCGATGATAAACCATTCCATAATGATAATTGTACTATTTATACCCCATACATCTTATTGGGTTGCCCCAGCACTCTGGACAGCTTCCAACATATATAAAAACATAATAAAACATCAAACATTTAAAAAATTTTCCTATACAGGATTGCCTTCAGACGGCTCAGAGGTTGGATAACTCCATACCCTCCAACATTTCTCCAATGAAAATCAGGACAGCCTAAGAAAAAGCGGGATAAAATCAGAAACTGGGACAGTTTCTCTAAATCAGGGATGTCCCTAGAAAATAAAGACACTTGGAGGATCTGGGAGCATTGCTACTGCTCTTCAGAATCCTGAATCCATCGTTGCCCTATACCAGGAAGCAGAGGTCTCTTGTGCCTCTTTATTCAGTGCAGTAATCACCCATTTCCCTGGCATGGGAACAAGTCAAGAATGCCATGGGCACCCAGCATCCCGAGAAGCCCCACTGCTCCATCAGCATCCACAGCTGATGCCTATTGTGGGTTCATCTTTATTTTTTAGTCTAGATGCTGTTTTAATTTTCCTTGTTGCTCCGGAATGCCTTTATGTCTGGGGCACTGTGAGAAATTTAATGGAAGCTAAATACAGACACCTTATGCTACTCAAAGTACTGCTGCCCCTCTTTTTCACTAATGGAAGGCAAATTTTGTAAACAGTGGTGGTTGGCAGGGCTGAATTGCTTACCTGGTTTCCCAACATGGGGGGCACTTCTGGTAACCAAGAGGGAGTGAGAGGGGCAAGGCACCAGGGAAGTTGGTTCTGCCATTGAACCCACACTGCACCCAATTCCCTGCTGCTTTCTCCACCCCATGGGTAGGCAAACTAAGGCCCGTGGATGGCCTGGGAATCAGTGTGTTTCTACATGAGTAGAATGTGTCCTTTTATTTAAAATGCATCTCTGGGTTATTTGTGGGGCACAGGAATTTGTTCATTTTTTTCATAATATAGTCCAGCCCCCCACAAGGTCTGAGGGACAGTGGACTGGCCCCCTGCTGAAAAAGTTTGCTGGACCCCTGCTCCACCCCCTCTCAATTACCAGCAGCAACCTCCTTGGGAAGCCATGTCAAGCTGCTGTGCTCCAACTCACTGGTCACTAGTGCTTCCTAAGGAAGGATGGGGACCTACCAATAGAGAAAGAGACCCACTGGAAAAACACTTTGCTCAGGGGGCAACTCAAACCTTGAGCTGGCTCTAGAGAGAAGCTGGGTGTCTCTTCCTAAATAAGTATAATGAAGAGGTTCAGTGTGGGACATTTGTGGAGACCAACAAATCCTTGAACTGATCCTTGCAGTTGAATATCTGGAATAAAAGTGCCCTGGTGGTTATCATTGTAGATAGGTGACCACATAAAATTTCACAGCACAAGCTTGTATTTAATATCCATTTTAAGATTATTATTATTATTTTACAATCAAGTGGTGTATAAATTTTATGAATATAAAGAAAGTTGATGAAGTTGATGCCATTAGTTAACCTTGCATCTGTGTTTGGGTGTTGGGGAAAATCCCCAAGTGACTTCAGTGGACTCGCAGCCTACTGTATATTAAATTATAGAGATTTAAGCATTTAAAATGTGAACTCTCCTGAGAGAGAGAGAGAGAGAGAGAGGTCATTCTGCAGAAGGTCATTCACTCTGTTACCATCCATACACTTAATGTCTAATAGCTGGACCCTAGCTGCTGTGATTGATTTTTGTAACTGGACAAAGAAACAATCCACTGTCTGCACTTTGGCAAGAAGCTACATTGTAAAGAACACTGGTAGCTATTAGCCAGAAATGTATTGTAGAAGAGCTATTATCTGTTGTATCTAAGTGCATGGGTTAGGAACAGAAGCCAGGAACTCAGCCAGCACTCCCATTTATGCTCAGATGACCCTATTAAAAAAATGTAGGCTGAATATAAAGAGTTATAATAATATATAATACACTCTACCCTGGATGCACACATTGAACTCCTGTGCAAACAGACTTTCAATTCAACAGCAGGTGCTGCCTTATATATATACACACAAACTGTAATGAAATGAATAGGCAAGCTTTGGGGGCAGGATCCATGTGTGCTATAGAGTCTTTGTTGTATCAGGAAGATTCTGTACACAGAGAATGAGAAGGAACACTAGTTTGTGCACACACACAAAAGTATGATAGAAGACATCCAAAGCTTATAGGTATGGGTAACATCCTTCATAAACCAGGCAGGGGGACCTTTGGCTCTCAGGATGTTGCTGAACTGCAACCAGGGTTGGATATAGGTGAAGAGAGGCCCTAGGATACTCTACTTGTGAGGCCCATCCCCATCCCCCACCCTCATAACTAGAAGAAAATGGTAGAAGAAGAAAAAGAAGAAGGAGGAGGGAGGAAAAGGAGGGAGGAGGAGGAGGAGGAGTTTGGATTTGATATCCCACTTTATCACTACCCGAAGGAGTCTCAAAGCGGCTAACATTCTCCTTTCCCTTCCTCCCCCACAACAAACACTCTGTGGGGTGAGTGGGGCTGAGAGACTTCAGAGAAGTGTGACTAGCCCAAGGTCACCCAGCAGCTGCATGTGGAGGAGCGGAGATGCAAACCTGGTTCCCCAGATTACGAGACTACCGCTCTTAACCACTACACCACACTGGCTCTCAGTGGAAGTGTTATAAACAAAATTGAGTGTAGCCAAGGATGATGACGGTTATTTAAAATTCTGCCATTCACAAGTTCTCCTCTAAAGGACATAAGATATTACTGTTAAATACCACGGTGATTTTAAAAAATGCATAAAATTAACACTGAAAAACTTTTGCAATAACTGAACTTTGTAAACCTTCATTTTTTAGGAAAATGAAGTTGTAATGTTATTCTTAAAAACCCCCACAAGCGAAGGACTGGCCAGGGCCACTGTCCATTTACTGTATTTATTTTTCCCAATTTGAACTATCAAATGGTGAATTTCTTGAGTCAAAATGAGAGTACCCCTAAACTTTTTTAAGGGGGGGAAAGCACTGGTTACAGTCAAAAGGAGAAATGCGCTAAAGTACTAGGGCACATGCAGAGGGCTCTTGAATCTGAACCACTGGTTATACTATAAATTCCCATGCTATTTCTGAGAAACAATCACAAGAAATAAGGCAACCAAGCAATAAAATGAGCTCAAGACCCCATTTAGACATGCTGAAGAACTGCAAGTCATTTCCAGTGAAATTTTCTTACAAGTAGGAAACTATCCGCATCAGGGAGAGGGGTCCAACCTGCACTTTTCCACTGTGTGCTACTATGAGCACAAGAGGAAAATATTATTATTATTCACTGCACTGTCCTACACTATGCTTCATGGTGTCATTGTGTTACATTAAGCAGCCGCTAGTGGCGCTGTGGGTAAAACCACAGAGCCTAGGACTTGCCGATCAGAAGGTCGGCGGTTCGAATCCCCACGATGGGGTGAGCTCCCGTTGCTCGGTCCCTGTTCCTGCCAACCTAGCAGTTCAAAAGCACGTCAAAGTGCAAGTAGATAAATAGGTAAACCTATTACCTCCGGCAGGAAGGTAAACGGCGTTTCCGTGCACTGCTCTGGTTTGCCAGAAGCAGCTTAGTCATGCTGGCCACATGACCCGGAAGCTGTCTGCGGACAAACACCGGCTCCCTCGGCCAATAAAGCAAGATGAGTGCCGCAACCCCAGAGTCGGTCATGACTGGACCTAATGGTCAGGGGCCCCTTTACCTTTACCCAGTGGCGTAGCGTGGGGGGTGCAGGGGGGGCCGGCCGCACCGGGCGCAACATCTGGGGGTTAGGGTTAGGGGGCGCAAATCCACGGGTTAGGGGGCGCAAATTACTTGCCTTGCCCCGGGTGCTGACAACCCACGCTGCGCCACTGCCTTTACCTTTACCTAGGCTAAAGTTAGCCCAACAGAAGTCTGCTGGCAGGGCAGCTACAGACTGGGGGAAAGTGCAAGAGAGTGGGGAGGGAGAAACATTGCTTTCTTTTAAAATAATATTTGGGAAATAATTCATTCCTGGATCTTTCCATGGACATGAAAAGAAGACTGGAAGATGAGCTCCTGCATGTTGGTTTCTGCTTGTATGCCCTGAGAATAAAATCAAAAGGATGCAAGATTCTTTTTCCAACAGGTCCAGATAGACTTTTAGTGAAAGAGCTTTTCTTACTTAGTGTTCATACAGAATAAGCTCATTGAGTGTCAGGCACCAACAGCTAGAATATTAAGTGTACCTGAAGGGGGCAAAAAATAATTGGGAAAAGGCATATTGTATAGAAACGGGGAACAATATTTCCCTTCCAATTTCAGTAGGCTTATCCCCCCACCCACTTCACACATGCCCAGAGATATCCTCTGTGGAAACACATAATAATCTTCATTAACACTCAAGGCTTCTTTCAATTAAAAATTGTGCTGTCAAATTTGCTTACTTGCATATGAACATTGAAGTGATATACCTTGGGTAATGAAGGAATTTGCCTCCTAGGATAGTTATATATTTCTTATTTACTAAATGTCTTAGACACCTGGTAGCAACTGCTCTCTGGAAGCCATATAAAGACAAAGGAAAAGGCAGAAAAATAAATATAGCAATTAACATGTTTTAAAAATATGAAACAGCATCAAACAATTCTAAAATGAAATCAAAGTGATATTGAATTACAAAGACAACCTGGAAATATCAGAAGGTAGAACATTTTAAACTACAGAAGCTGAGAATTTAAAAACAAAATATTTAAAAGCAGTAGGTTTAAAAAACTAGGGAAAACATAAATAGTTCTTCCTGGTACTAAAAAGATATCAAAACTGTATTGTAACTTTTGAATAAATGTTTTTTGAATAATAAAAAATAGGTGCCAGGTGGCCCTCTCTGGACAGACCACTTAAATTGATCCATTCCTAGAGATTAACATAATCCATTGGATTTCTTAATTCTCCAGAAGATTTTCCAGGCAGCGTGACTGGTGCTCCTGCCAATGACTGAGCTGCACAGTCTAATGCTGAGAGGTCCTTCAGCATAATTTCTCCAAAGCACTTTCTCCAGCTTTGAGGAGTCCAGAAAGCCCATAGTTTTATTTGAAGCTATGAGTAGTGAAGCAGGCTGGACGATGGGCAGAGCACAGATGGCACAAATCCCACTACATATCTGGATGACTAGAGGTATGAGTACATAACTACACCTACCAATTGGCAATGGTGCCAGCAAAGAGAAAATAGCTCTCAGTCGCTATTGAATCCCCAGTGAATCACCCAGCACAGATGTGTAGAGTGGTTAATCAGCTTGTGCACACCAATAGTTCAATAGCCTGCTGCAAAAGATTGGCCAAACACCTTGAGAGCAAAATCACCCAGATGCATGCCAAATCTGGTGATCTAGTGGGGGAACTGGACCAGGTGGGTCCAGGGAGTGTTTAATGCCTAATTAAGAGAGGAAGTTATGTCCACTGTCTTGAAAGAGGTGGGCGTAACACCCCTCTTGAAGAGGTTCTCCCTGGATCCAATGGTTTTTGAAAACTACTATCTAGTCTCTATTATCCCTTCTGGGGCAAGGGTGTGGTGGATGAAGCACATTGATCCATTTCAATCTAGCTTCAGACCCAGTTTTAGCACTGATGTAGCCTTCCTTCTCCTGATTGATAACACTGGGTGAGTGCTACCCTGTTGGTCCTCATTGATCTCTCAGTAGTTTGACACCCTTGATTATGGTGTCCTGCTGGAAGAATTCAGAGGAATGGGACACACTGTGTCAGGGACTGGGCAGAGGAGGAATGGTAGAGACCGCCTCCCCAGCCTGACCCTTTCAGAGAAGAAGAAGACAGTTCAGAATTACAATAGGGGGTTGAGGGAGGTCACAGCTCAGAGGTAGATGAAGGGAAAAGCTGAGAAATAAGGGGAGAGGAGGGGGTGGAAGCACCAGGAGGGCAACAGATGATGGACACAGTGTCTTCAGAAAACATTTCAGACCCCCCTCCTCCAGAACCCGGCAAACCTTGAAAGTAGTAGAGCAAAGGGCCCTCAGTGCCACCCATAGGGGAGATGATGATGAATGAGGAAGTGGGAGAAAAAGGGGGTGGAGAGTCACTTAGGACAATGCCAATATTCCAAGAGGCTGCATTCCTTTTTTTTTATAAGATATTTATTAAGATTTCCACAAGAGGCTGCATTCCAAGCCTCTCTCTGTAAATATTGAATAAAAGCAGGTGGTAAGAACTTTCTTTGTCTTATCCATTCCTGCCAACCTGCTGTGGAGTTGCTTTCTCTGCTGCCTGACACACTGTGCTACAGCGGTTCTGCTCCTATCTGCAGGGTTATCATCTTAAAGTACAGTGGTACCCCGCAAGACGAACGCCTCGCGAGACGAAAAACTCGCAAAACGAAAGGTTTTTTCGTTTTCGAGTTGCCTCGCAAAACGAAGCTTGCCCCGGGGACAGCGGGTCTTCTCTTTTGAAGCAAGGGGCGGTGGGGAGAAGCGATCTTCTCCCCGCTGCCCCCGGACCACTTTTGAAGCAAGGGGCTGCGGGGAGATCGCTTCTCCCGGTGCTCCGAAGCCGGGCGGGGGGGAGGGAACACCTGCCCCAGCCGCCCCGCTTCGGAACGCTGCTCCGAAGCGGGGTGGGGGGCGGGAACACCTGCCCCAGCCGCCCCGCTTCGGAACGCTGCTCCGAAGCGGGGCGGGGGGGCGGGAACACCTTCTGAAGGCGGGCGGGGGGCGAAAGTCTTTGTCCCCCCTGCCTGCCTTCCCAGGGGCTTTTAAATCGCCCCGGACAGCGGAGAAGTCCTCCGCTGTCCCGGGGCGATTTTAAAATGCCGCCCGCCAGCATTTTAAGATCGCCCGGACAGCGGAGAAGTCCTCCGCTGTCCCGGGGTTTTTTAAAATGCTGGGGGTGGGAAGAAAAGCCCTTGTCCCCCCCCCCAGCCTTCAGAAGAGGTCCGGGGACAGATTGTCCCCGGACCTGGTCTGAAGGCGGTTTCCCTAGGAACGCATTAATTGATTTTCAATGCATTCCTATGGGAAACCGTGCATCGCAAGACGAAAAACTCGCAAGACGAAGAGACTTGCGGAACGAATTAATTTCGTCTTGCGAGGCACCACTGTAGTACTAGGTGACTATTGCTCAGCCCCACAATGGTCCATTATCTCCGCTATGTTATTTAACATATAACAGCTGAATAAAAAGAGGTGCTGTGGCTGAGTGGTTCTCATCTCTGGGAATTGAGTGTATGACATGTCCTGGGTGGGGTTGCACTCCCCTAGGAGGAACCATGCATTCTAACTGTTTGGTACCGGAAAGATGATGTGTAATATTAGCATTCGAGAAAAGCATCAATTCGGCATTTGACAAATGGAGTACTAAGTTAACAGATGAAAGGACAACTAGCACATGTTTTATGCATACTTAAACATGATCAGATACACATGTGCATAAATGCTTGCATGGGCTTTCCTCACAACATGTATCATCAGGCCTGAGAAATGTCAATAAAAGAACAATGTGCTTCATTAGGACTAGCAAAATTTCTCAGAGGCGTCTTCTAAACATTGTTATGCCATCATTGAAATATCTCTGAATTAAAGTCCAAGGCCTGTGAAAAGAATGTACAAAGTTATTAGAGAAACATGTTTGGCTAACTCTAGTCATCAGACATCAAGGACAATGTAGCAGAAGAAAAGACAGCTGGAAGGAGACCTGTATAGCAGCCAGCTACTTCGGACCATCAAATTCCATCTGGCTCAGTTACCTGTGCCTCCAGCATTAACAGTTCCAGATAACAAATGGTAGATAACCAAGTGAATCATGAAAAAATGAATTAAAACAACAAGGGCATATTTTCTTCTTGAACTGTGGATTATGATAGATCAAAAGGGAAAACTCTCCCTGTTATAAACATGACCAGACCTGTAGTATCTTACAAGGAGTTATTTTGGGTTCTATCTTTAAAGCACAATGCTAGCTGATCCTTTAAATTCCTGCTGATATTTGACAATGCAAATTCAGTCTCATTATTAAGTCAGATGACCAGAAGTAAATGCTGTGGTGATGGACTTTGCCTATGAACACAAACTGAATTCATGGAGGAGAGGATTTTCAATGGCTTCTAACAATGATGGCTATGCCCTGTCTCTACAGTTGGAGGCAGCAATGCTTATGAATACCTGCTGCTGGAAACCATACGATGGGAGAGAGTTCTTTTGCCTGAATCCTGTTTGCAGGTTTCCCACATGTGGGCATCTGGTTGGCCCCTGTGAGAACAGGATGCTGGACTAGATGGGCCATTGACCTGATGCAGCCAAATCCTCTTACATTCTTGTGGAAAGCTGGCTTCTCCTTGTCAGAGAAGTCCTGCATTTTGGGAGTAATCTTTTGCCTTTCTCTTCAATCACCACTGCCCCTACAAATTTGATTCAGGCCTTACAAATATAGAATAAGAATAGAAAGTGGTCCATACTAGACTCTCCTAATGCACCATTAGAATTACCAGAAACATTTTGCATGTATTTATCTAGGTCAGCATTTCCCAACGTAGTGCCATTCAGATATTTTGTACTACAACTCCCATCATCCCTGATCAGTGGCCATGTTGACTGGGATTGGTGGGATTGGATTGGATTGTTGTACTACTGATTGTAAGACAACAACATCTGGCAAAGGCTATCCTAGGTTCACTTAGTCCCACCCTCTCTTCCTTCATACTTAATACTTTCCTTATATATAGTATGATGTTCAAAGGCTGTCAATTACAGTAAAAAAAAGAGGAAATCTCATATACCCAACAGACAGAAGCAGGAGGTATATTCTACTGGGCAGAAATTATGCGGTATCTTGTTATTTAAGGAGAAAGAGAAGAACACAAATGATATTTGAAAGCTATGTCTTTTGTGGTCATTTTTCTTACTATCTCTATAGTCAATAATTACAGTACTTAAAAGTTGGGAAGTCAGGATAAATGCAGCATCCATATATTCTTTTCTAGCATTGAAAACTTACATGATTTTACAATGTCACAAGCCATTAGTCTTTAGTCACTTGGTATTAAAAGAAATAATATCCATAAGACTCACATATTGCATATGCTAAGAGGAAGGCACGTTTGGCAAACCCTCACCATGATCAACTCCTGCCCGTAAACCTATGTCCCCACAGTGGAAGAACATATATCCAGAATTGGCCTCCACAGTCACTTACGGACTCACTGTTAAGACCATGTTCATGGAAGACAATCTTACTTGGCTACGAGTGATCGCCAAAGAAGAAAAAGAAGAAAGCTAATATCCCCATAGACATTTTAACACAGCTGGTGTATGAATGATTCAATTGAAAGGCACAATGATTGAAAGATAATAGTTTTAAATTAGCTTGCCTTGCCACTAAAGAGATGGAAATTTTAAAATTCAACTTATTGCACATATGTCTCTTTCGCCGCATTGCAGCATTTTAAAAATGAAGCAAGCCATTTGACAACAGAAAAAGAACTTGTTTCAGGCACCTTAAGGTGAAAAATAAATGGAGAAACAGAAAAGAAATTTAGAAGTTTTCTATTGTATCTGGGAAAGTAGTGAAACAAGTCTGGTCAACCAAATAACTGCTTGGTAGATAGGAAAAATGCAAAATTGCAAACACACACAGCTATCTGTCTGATGAATATACATAGCTTCTGTTTTCTTTAAATAGCCATCATTTTAATGGCTAATGGTCCAAACCCATATATTTCTTTGCTAGTATAAGAGCAAGTTGCAGCAGGGCATCTGAGGTTGTGTACACATTACCATTTACTCCAGCTCCATTCACTTAACAATTATGCTGAGGTATGTCTGTTGTTGCACTTGTACAGATGACAGCACATGCACAGAAAGTAGTTTCATGAATGGGAGTTTTGGAGTAGGGATTGTGGGCATGGGGAAAGCAAACAGGTGGTGCATTTTAGGTTAAGATATCTCCGTCCCCTTTCTAGTGCGTACAACATTGTGCATATACAACATGGAACAGCCAGCCTGCTTGGAACAGATAAAGCACATTCATGCACAACTGAATCTAGACTCCTTGAGGTCTGGAAAAGCAGTCCAGAGAAAAAAAGCATTTTTTAAAAAAATACACAAAATTGTTACTAAACCTAGGAATTCTCTGAATTATGTTTCTCCAACTGATGTTGCTGAGCACAATCCTGTGCATATTTACACACAAGTAAATCCCACTGTGGTAACTGGACCTTACTCTTGAGTAAATGTATTTGGAGCTTAAGAAAGAGTGAGTGCAGCGTTGTGTTTAGTGTGTTGGACTAGGATCAGAGAGTCTTGAGTTCAAATCTACACGCAGCCATGAAGCTCATTTGGGGGACTTTGGCTTGACCTACTACGCAGGTTTGTGGTGAGGTGGGGGGAGACCTATATGAACCACACTGAGCTTCTTGTAAGAAATGTGGGGCAGAGGTATAATAGATAAGTAAGTAAGTTGTTGACTCCTGAGGCACCGAACAAGCATGTACAGTATTCCACCACCTACATTCCAAAATTTAGTTTGCAGGGCAGCAGTTGAAGAAGGAGCAAAAAGGGTTTTCTTGTGTGTGTGTGTGTTTCTTTGTGGCTGATTAGCTGTTTTCCCTGTGTAAAGGTCAGAGGGGGCAGGGTTTCTGTTGAGGCAGGGGATTAGCTGTGGGAGGAGCTTATCAGAGTTTGCAGGGCAGCGGCGCACGCCTAGCGGCGCGCGCAGTTATACCCATCTTTTAGATTTAGGGGAGCTAGTCTCAAACGTTTGTTGGGGGAGACCTAGGTTTTTTTGTGGGGGAAGTTATTTGTCCTGTCTTCAAGCTTTTTACGATGGAGGACCTCTGTAGCCACCCCCAACGACACGATCTCAAGATGGAAGGGGAGGGAACAGCTGCAGTCACCTGCGATTCCTGCGCAATGTTTGCCATCTTGCCAAAGGTTGCAGGCAGCTTTACCTGCAGCAATTGCATGTTGATTGCCCTTTTAAAAGACAAAGTCCAGCAACTGGAGGAACGTGTAGCTACGCTCCAAAGAATTAGAGAGCTGGAGCTCTTCTTGGAAGCAACAGAGCACACCGTCTCCACCAAGGAGGAGACAGGGGACTCCCCTGAGAAGGAGGCTAGTTCACCAACACAGGAGCCAGATATATGGAGAAACGTGACTCAAAGAAGTAGGAGGCCCAGGGTTCACTCTGATTGTTTAGAAATACACAATCGCTTTGAGGTCCTCTCCCCTAGCATGGAAGACGAAGAGCAGACTCCATTTGAGGATCTCTCCCTCATTACAGTCAATCAGGTATATGAAGACGAGCAGCAAAGTCAGTCCTCAGGGAATGTGCAGGCGACCTTGGAACGGACAGCTCACAGAAGAACCCCGACCAAACCCAAGAGGAGGCGTGTAGTGGTGATAGGGGATTCCCTACTGAGGGGAACAGAAGCAGTGATCTGTGGGCCTGACAAGATGTCTCGGGAAGTGTGCTGTCTCCCCGGGGCTAAGATCCAAGATGTAACTGAACGACTGCAAGGAATCATAAAACCCACTGACAAATACCCCTTCCTCTTGGTTCATGTGGGAACCAATGACACTGCAAGCAATAGCCTCCAGAAGATCAAAAGAGACTACGAGGCTCTCGGCAGGAAATTGAAGCAACTAAATGCACAAATTGTCATCTCGTCTGTCCTCCCAGTTGAACGACGTGGCCCAGGGAGAGAGGGGAAAATAATGGAAGTGAACAGCTGGCTTCGCAAATGGTGTAAACAGGAACGGTTTGGATTCTTAGATCACGGACTGCAGTTTCTTGAAGATGGACTTCTGGCAAGTGATGGGCTGCACCTCACAACGGTTGGGAGAAATGTTTTTACCAAAAATCTCAGAAACCTCATCAGGAGGGCTTTAAACTGACTAATGTGGGGGAGGGAGACAGTGCTCCTGAAGGTAGGAGTCTATCAATTGATGAAGATGATCATCCAAATGTCATAGACCAAATGGAGCAAACAGCACGCGGACCTAGTGGTGGGAGGAAAAAATCCTTAAATAAGAGACACGGGGGAATGATTAATGGACTTCAATGTCTGTACACTAATGCACAAAGCATGGGAAATAAACAAGATGAGCTTGAGCTCTTGGTACAGCAAACTAAATATGACATAATAGGCATCACTGAAACCTGGTGGGATAAGTCCCACGATTGGAATGTAATAATGGGGGGATACAATCTATTTCAGAGAAACAGACCAGACAAGAAAGGAGGAGGAGTGGCGTTATATGTCAGGGATGTGTATACCTGTGAAGAGATCCAAGATTTAGAACCTCAAAGCCAAAGTGAGAGCATTTGGGTCAAAATTAAGGGAGAGAAGAATAACAGAGACCTCATTGTGGGAGTTTACTATAGATCCCCAAGCCAAACGGAGGACATAGATGATGCCTTCCTGGAACAGATGGCCAAGCATGCAAAAGGAAGGGAGATAGTAGTAATGGGGGACTTCAATTACCCGGATATTTGTTGGACGTCAAACTCAGCCAAGAGCATAAGGTCAAAGAGATTCCTCACTGGCCTTGCAGACAACTTCATTGTCCAGAAAGTGGGAGAAGCAACAAGAGGAACAGCCATTTAGATCTGGTCCTAACCAATGTTGATGACCTGGTTAGTGGGGTAGATGTGGAAGGATCATTAGGCGCGAGTGATCATGCTCTTCTGAAGTTTACTATACAGCGGAAAGGAGCAGCCAAGCATACTAGGACTCAATTTCTTGACTTTAAGAAAGCCGACTTCATAAAACTTAGGGAAGTGCTGGGTGAGATCCCATGGACAGCAATACTAAAAGGAAAGGGAGTTCATGATGGCTGGGAGTTTGTTAAGAGGGAGATAGTAAAAGCACAATGTCAGGCAATACCAATGAGACGGAAACATGGAAGGTGCCTAAAGAAGCCAGGGTGGCTATCTAAAGAACTTTTAACTGAATTAAGATTAAAAAAGGATGTGTACAAAAAATGGAAAAGGGGGGAAACCACCAAAGAGGAATTCAAACAAATAGCCAGCACGTGTAGACACAAAGTCAGAAAAGCTAAAGCACAGAATGAACTCAGGCTTGCTAGAGAGGTTAAAAGCAACAAAAAAGGCTTTTATGGGTATGTTCGTAGCAAAAGGAAGAACAAAGAAACAGTGGGGTCACTCAGAGGAGAAGATGGTGAAATGCAAACAGGGGACACAGAAAGGGCTGAACTCCTCAATACCTTCTTTGCCTCAGTCTTCTCCGATAAAGAAAACAATGCCCGACCTGAAGAATTTGAAGCAAATGATTCAGCAAAGGAAACACAGCCCAGAATAACTAAGGAGATAGTACAAGAATATTTGGCTAGTTTAGATGTATTCAAGTCTCCAGGGCCAGATGAACTGCATCCAAGAGTATTAAAAGAACTGGCAGATGTGATCTCAGAACCACTGGCAGTCATCTTTGAGAATTCCTGGAGAACAGGCGCAGTCCCGGCAGACTGGAGGAGGGCAAATGTTGTCCCTATTTTCAAAAAGGGGAAAAGAGAGGACCCAAATAATTACCGCCCAGTCAGTCTGACATCAATACCAGGGAAGATTCTGGAGCAGATCATTAAGAAAACAGTCTGTGAGCACCTAGAAAGGAATGCTGTGATCACCAATAGTCAGCATGGATTTCTGAAAAATAAGTCATGTCAGACTAACCTGATCTCGTTTTTTGACAGAATTACAAGCCTGGTAGATGAAGGGAACGCAGTGGATGTAGCCTACCTTGATTTCAGCAAGGCATTTGACAAGGTGCCCCATGATATTCTTGTAAAGAAGCTGGTAAAATGCGGTCTTGACTATGCTACCACTCAGTGGATTTGTAACTGGCTGACTGACCGAACCCAAAGGGTGCTCATCAATGGTTCCTCTTCATCCTGGAGAAGAGTGACTAGTGGGGTGCCACAGGGTTCTGTCTTGGGTCCGGTCTTTTTCAACATCTTTATCAACGACTTGAATGATGGACTCAAGGGCATCCTGATCAAATTTGCAGATGACACCAAACTGGGAGGGGTGGCTAACACCCCAGAGGACAGGATCACACTTCAAAACGACCTTGACAGATTAGAGAACTGGGCAAAAACAAACAAGATGAATTTTAACAGGGAGAAATGTAAAGTATTGCACTTGGGCAAAAAAAATGAGAGGCACAAATACAAGATGGGTGACACCTGGCTTGAGAGCAGTACATGTGAAAAGGATCTAGGAGTCTTGGTTGACCACAAACTTGACATGAGCCAACAGTGTGACGCGGCAGCTAAAAAAGCCAATGCAATTCTGGGCTGCATCAATAGGAGTATAGCATCTAGATCAAGGGAAGTAATAGTGCCACTGTATTCTGCTCTGGTCAGACCACACCTGGAGTACTGTGTCCAGTTCTGGGCACCACAATTCAAGAAGGACACTGACAAACTGGAACGTGTCCAGAGGAGGGCAACCAAAATGGTCAAAGGCCTGGAAACGATGCCTTATGAGGAACGGCTAAGGGAGCTGGGCATGTTTAGCCTGGAGAAGAGGAGGTTAAGGGGTGATATGATAGCCATGTTCAAATATATAAAAGGATGTCACATAGAGGAGGGAGAAAGGTTGTTTTCTGCTGCTCCAGAGAAGCGTACACGGAGCAATGGATCCAAACTACAAGAAAGAAGATTCCACCTAAACATTAGGAAGAACTTCCTGACAGTAAGAGCTGTTCGACAGTGGAATTTGCTGCCAAGGAGTGTGGTGGAGTCTCCTACTTTGGAGGTCTTTAAGCAGAGGCTTGACAACCATATGTCAGGAGTGCTCTGATGGTGTTTCCTGCTTGGCAGGGGGTTGGACTCGATGGCCCTTGTGGTCTCTTCCAACTCTATGATTCTATGATTCTATGATTCTATGATTTAGGTATCCAAACAGAATTCAACTGAGACAGAACTAACCAGACAGTGAAATCTCAGATCAACAATGCAGCAGAACTATTCCATTCTGCTCACCCCTAGTTTTTAATAAAGAGTAGCATTGAATATTCACCCGGGGCTTATTAGTGAGGCGGAGAAGAAATACACCACTGTGGTTATATGACTTGACACCAAGCCTCACAAAAAGAATTGAACTATTTGTGATCTCGCATAGCAACCATTTAACGTTTCAAGTGTAAAGACTCCAAACAAATGGTTATTCTCGGGGGTAACGTTGAAATAGAACAAGCCTGCCCATCTGCAGCTTTGCTGTGTGACAGGCCTGCCGCCAGCTCATTCCTGTGCTAGTATTGGGGCTCTTCCAAGAAGCCATATGCAAGCATTACAAAAAGCTTGATAGCCCTGTTCTCAGTCTGATTTCTAAACAGGTATACTGGTAGAGCAGGAGAGGAACGGAACACAGCCTTTCCACAATGTTCATCTCCTTTGTCAAAAGCCCACCAGCTCTTATTTTGAAAGGAACTCATTGCACACAGGCTGGTTTCAAAATCCTTTGCCTTTTTAGCATTAGTGAATTTCAAAATAAAACTTTGTAAGAGATCAAATTAATGATGGCAGCAGTTTTAGTATTAAATAGTGCATACCACTTTCCGATCCTTGGAAATGAAAAAGTGTTTATAAATTATTTTAAGTGTTTATAAATTATTTTATTTAACAAAATGTATCAGCAAAACCTCTAATCAACATAAACCTCTAAATGGTTCACATAAAATAATATAAAATATACACAATAAATAAAGAAATAACATATGGAAAGAATGTGTCTTTAAATTTTATTAAGTAATATGATAAGGTTCTAAAAGTAGGGTCTTTTAGTGTCTTAGCATCTAAATTTTCTGTTATAAAAATACTATATGGTATTAACATCAAACACCTACCAAGCTTCTCGCTACATCCCATTGAAGTTTCCATAATGCTCTTGATGTTGAAGATATTGGGCTTCTGTAGCTGTTGGCATAATCCCCCTGAAGTACTGATGTGAAGCAGTCATCCATCGTATGCCAAAAAATTATCTGAAACTCAGGACCAATGCAATTAGCAGGCATGTGGTTTTTGTTCTTTGTTATATAAATATCAGGTGCAAAATAGCTAGGAAGGGAGAGTTTAATTCTTTATCTTCCTGCGATGGCTAAAAGAAAAAATGAAATGCTATTTGCATTTCAAGGGAAGCTCCAAATGCATAAAGCACAGGGGTTTCCAACCTTTTCAGGCCCATGGGCAAATTTGGATTTTTGACCAGTCCTGCTTGTGCACTTCTCATTGCTCCTGGATCAATGCCTCTTCTCTCTTCCCAGAGACAGAAAGAGAGAGCATTCTCACTCTCTTCACTCTTTCAAGGGATATCTGTTTCTTGAAGATCTGAAAGAGGAAGTGGAAAAGAGAATCATTCTTTTAGCTTCTTCCTCAAGTTCTATGTGGTACTTAGTGGAGAATAGAGTAACCACTCCCATCTCCTCTTTATGAAGAGGATATAGCTTCCAACTTTTTTCGATGCAAAACCAGGATGCATATCTCCTGGGATGTGGTCTCAGGTGAGTCACATGGACCACACCTTGCTCTCACCCTCCGAAAGTACTTTTTGGGGGTGAAAGCACAGTGTGAGAGTGCATGAGATCATGGCATCCAAAATGGCCAGCAAGTTCTCACGAGATAAAATGGGAGTGTCTAGGCAAGGAACATAGGGGCTGCAGGTGGGACCTTAGAAGCCTCAAATCAAGTCTTTTTATCTGGATCTTTGTAAACAGGTACTAAATACACAAACATGGAGAGCGATATAGCAAAAGGTAAAGATCAGTAGAAGTGACAACACATACTTATCTCCGATCTGCCATGCTTTTCTGCCATGCCTTTCTTCCTTTCTTTTACTTCCAATAACTGTTTCTTCCCTGTCCTGGACAAGATACATGGATCGAAGTCTGTCTGTCTGTCTGTCTGGGATTATGCATGATAATATCATGATGCTACATAACCCATGATATTTGGCTAAGTGCTGATACCCCTGAAAACAAAGGCAAGTTTGTCTGAAGGCAATGAATTCCAAATGCTTTAGTGATTTTGAAGAAATCATGAAAAACGATCTGTGAAATGGGGTGGGGTGGGGTGCATTTTTAAAAACAGACTAAAAGAATTAACAACAATATGTGGTTATTTTCAGTTTAAGCATATTAAAAATCTGGACTTCTACTAGGGGACAAAGTTGATGAGACATGTCAACTGCATGAGCATTGGCCCATTTTTATTTTACAAAATAATTTGTTTCTTATCAGCTGAAGGAAAGATAAGAAGGAATAAAAGAATTTTGTTGGACTGCAACTTTGGAATTTATGAACCCATAGCTCCCGTCATCCATGACCAGTGGCTGATTGAGGCTGATGGGAGTTCAAGTCAAACAGAATCTGGAGGGCATCATGTTGGCAATTCCTGCCATAAGAGGAGAAGAAAAAATGTAAGGAAAAATGGACATGAACACAGAATCTTCATTATCCCTTCCATTGCTGGACCCATCTAATTTGTAGCTCCTGTTCCACAGTGACATCTGCCTCCCACATCTCATCTAGTATGACCCTAAAGAGTAGAGCAATAAGAACAGGGCTTTGCACTTTGGCAGAGTGAAAATTGTAACAAAACACTTCAAACAAAAGCATGGCTGAAGAACAGAGAATGGAGATCAAGGCGTTTTCAACATTTCTGTATCTCATGTATGTGAACTGTGCTAGCTCTCTATAATATTAAGCATACACATATAGATGTTTGCTTTTAGAGTTAGCAAACAACTTTGCTATTTTCCCCCATGCTACATTTTTTGCTCATGTTTATTTTCAAGACTCTTACAGAACCTCTTGGGGCTTTGATTTCATATTAGAAATCTAGATTAATCTGTTAAACTTTGACAGGCCTGAAGTGTGAAAACAGCATATGGCTGTGCAAAAGAGGAGCTCTGGAGATCCCCCCCCCCACCGCTCTTAACAGAATGTAAGTCTTCATACTGTGCTCATCCTTATTCACTGCATGCCTATCCATATTTTAACCCTGGAAATAGCAAGGTATCAGCCTAATTCATTATATTTTATTCTCTTAACATCTGCACCACTTGAATGGTATCCCTGGAAAAATAAAAATTGCCTTTCACAAGGACAGTGCATAATTGCTTTCCATATCAACTCCATTGGCATGATAAATACATAGATACGCTACTGTGTCATTGAATAAATTAAACAAATTTATGATTAAAACGTCTATCAGTGAACAGTAAAATCCATAGTAGCCAGATGAAAGCTCCATGAGTAGCAGGGGCTTCAAACAAAAAGGATTCTTCTGGGCTTGGGACATTAGACAGAGTCACCCCTGAGGTCACTGATACTTCCAGCATAGATTGTATTAAAACTTGCAGACAGATACAATGTCCTACAGGGTCTAACCGAGTGCTAGCTTGGTTTGGGCAACAGAGACCACTACAGACTCAGCTCCAAAAGCAATAGCACCAAGCAGTAACAAGGCAACCATTGAATTGAGGCTCTGTCGAACAAACTGATGGATAGGTAAATGGAAGCAGGAGAGTGGTGGTAGTGTAAGTCAAGAAACTAGTGAGATGATAAGGCAGGGTTGCCCTGCTCTAGTACCTAAGCTGTCGGAGAGTAGTTCAAAGTCTGATGTTGACATTTAGCTTCTTATACTAGCAGAGCTCTTGTATGCCACCCACAATCTTGTCAGACAGCCTTTTGCTTCAAGGGTCGGACCTAGACTATAGTACTAGTCCTGTCAGCTGACTGATCCCCAAGGCACAATCCCTGTTCACTTGGGCCCATAAAATCTGTATAAAGGACTGGTTCTTACTTGTCTCACTGAGGGTCATCTCAATATATTTTGCTGTCTGAGGCAAAGAACAATATGGACCCCTTCCTCATTCCACATACAGAAGTCAACTCAAGTTGACTTGTACAATCTTACTTCAACACTGGCAACAGGACAGAGTCCTCCATCACACCTGATGGCAGCAGGGTAGCTTAGGGGCAAGGAAAGTGCCATGCATAACTCTGTCCTCCAACACCTCATCACTATTCCTCTCTTATCATCTGCTGTGTCAATGGACTGGCCCACTCTGTCTAATGGTAGCATTGGTCTTGTTTTCATCAGATAACACTTTGTGTGAATCATAGAATCATAGAATCATAGAATCATAGAGTTGGAAGAGACCACAAGGGCCATCGAGTCCAACCCCCTGCCAAGCAGGAAACACCATCAGAGCACTCCTGACATATGGTTGTCAAGCCTCTGCTTAAAGACCTCCAAAGTAGGAGACTCCACCACACTCCTTGGCAGCAAATTCCACTGTCGAACAGCTCTTACTGTCAGGAAGTTCTTCCTAATGTTTAGGTGGAATCTTCTTTCTTGTAGTTTGGATCCATTGCTCCGTGTACGCTTCTCTGGAGCAGCAGAAAACAACCTTTCTCCCTCCTCTATGTGACATCCTTTTATATATTTGAACATGGCTATCATATCACCCCTTAACCTCCTCTTCTCCAGGCTAAACATGCCCAGCTCCCTTAGCCGTTCCTCATAAGGCATCGTTTCCAGGCCTTTGACCATTTTGGTTGCCCTCCTCTGGACACGTTCCAGTTTGTCAGTGTCCTTCTTGAATTGTGGTGCCCAGAACTGGACACAGTACTCCAGGTGTGGTCTGACCAGAGCAGAATACAGTGGCACTATTACTTCCCTTGATCTAGATGCTATACTCCTATTGATGCAGCCCAGAATTGCATTGGCTTTTTTAGCTGCCGCGTCACACTGTTGGCTCATGTCAAGTTTGTGGTCAACCAAGACTCCTAGATCCTTTTCACATGTACTGCTCTCAAGCCAGGTGTCACCCATCTTGTATTTGTGCCTCTCATTTTTTTTGCCCAAGTGTAATACTTTACATTTCTCCCTGTTAAAATTCATCTTGTTTGTTTTTGCCCAGTTCTCTAATCTGTCAAGATCGTTTTGAAGTGTGATCCTGTCCTCTGGGGTGTTAGCCACCCCTCCCAGTTTGGTGTCATCTGCAAATTTGATCAGGATGCCCTTGAGTCCATCATCCAAGTCGTTGATAAAGATGTTGAATAAGACCGGGCCCAAGACAGAACCCTGTGGCACCCCACTAGTCACTCTTCTCCAGGATGAAGAGGAACCATTGATGAGCACCCTTTGGGTTCGGTCAGTCAGCCAGTTACAAATCCACTGAGTGGTAGCATAGTCAAGACCGCATTTTACCAGCTTCTTTACAAGAATATCATGGGGCACCTTGTCAAATGCCTTGCTGAAATCAAGGTAGGCTACATCCACTGAGTTCCCTTCATCTACCAGGCTTGTAATTCTGTCAAAAAACGAGATCAGGTTAGTCTGACATGACTTATTTTTCAGAAATCCATGCTGACTATTGGTGATCACAGCATTCCTTTCTAGGTGCTCACAGACTGTTTTCTTAATGATCTGCTCCAGAATCTTCCCTGGTATTGATGTCAGACTGACTGGGCGGTAATTATTTGGGTCCTCTCTTTTCCCCTTTTTGAAAATAGGGACAACATTTGCCCTCCTCCAGTCTGCCGGGACTTCGCCTGTTCTCCAGGAATTCTCAAAGATGACTGCCAGTGGTTCTGAGATCACATCTGCCAGTTCTTTTAATACTCTTGGATGCAGTTCATCTGGCCCTGGAGACTTGAATACATCTAAACTAGCCAAATATTCTTGTACTATCTCCTTAGTTATTCTGGGCTGTGTTTCCTTTGCTGAATCATTTGTTCAAATTTTTCAGGTCGGGCATTGTTTTCTTTATCGGAGAAGACTGAGGCAAAGAAGGCATTGAGGAGTTCAGCCCTTTCTGTGTCCCCTGTTTGCATTTCACCATCTTCTCCTCTGAGTGACCCCACTGTTTCTTTGTTCTTCCTTTTGCTACGAACATACCCATAAAAGCCTTTTTTGTTGCTTTTAACCTCTCTAGCAAGCCTGAGTTCATTCTGTGCTTTAGCTTTTCTGACTTTGTGTCTACACGTGCTGGCTATTTGTTTGAATTCCTCTTTGGTGGTTTCCCCCCTTTTCCATTTTTTGTACACATCCTTTTTTAATCTTAACTCAGTTAAAAGTTCTTTAGATAGCCACCCTGGCTTCTTTAGGCACCTTCCATGTTTCCGTCTCAATGGTATTGCCTGACGTTGTGCTTTTACTATCTCCCTCTTAACAAACTCCCAGCCATCATGAACTCCCTTTCCTTTTAGTATTGCTGTCCATGGGATCTCACCCAGCACTTCCCTAAGTTTTATGAAGTCGGCTTTCTTAAAGTCAAGAAATTGAGTCCTAGTATGCTTGGCTGCTCCTTTCCGCTGTATAGTAAACTTCAGAAGAGCATGATCACTCGCGCCTAATGATCCTTCCACATCTACCCCACTAACCAAGTCATCAACATTGGTTAGGACCAGATCTAAAACGGCTGTTCCTCTTGTTGCTTCTCCCACTTTCTGGACAATGAAGTTGTCTGCAAGGCCAGTGAGGAATCTGTTTGACCTTATGCTCTTGGCTGAGTTTGACGTCCAACAAATATCCGGGTAATTGAAGTCCCCCATTACTACTATCTCCCTTCCTTTTGCATGCTTGGCCATCTGTTCCAGGAAGGCATCATCTATGTCCTCCGTTTGGCTTGGGGATCTATAGTAAACTCCCACAATGAGGTCTCTGTTATTCTTCTCTCCCTTAATTTTGACCCAAATGCTCTCACTTTGGCTTTGAGGTTCTAAATCTTGGATCTCTTCACAGGTATACACATCCCTGACATATAACGCCACTCCTCCTCCTTTCTTGTCTGGTCTGTTTCTCTGAAAAAGATTGTATCCCCCCATTATTACATTCCAATCGTGGGACTTATCCCACCAGGTTTCAGTGATGCCTATTATGTCATATTTAGTTTGCTGTACCAAGAGCTCAAGCTCATCTTGTTTATTTCCCATGCTTTGCGCATTAGTGTACAGACATTGAAGTCCATTAATCATTCCCCCGTGTCTCTTATTTAAGGATTTTTTTCCTCCCACCACTAGGTCCGCGTGCTGTTTGCTCCATTTGGTCTATGACATTTGGATGATCATCTTCATTAATTGATAGACTCCTACCTTCAGGAGCACTGTGCTAAGCTTCTGTTCACTTCTTTTCTGTTACTGCCTTTTGGGGTTCAACTCTATATGCTGTCTGCAAACCTTTAAATCATGCCTCTCGACTGGAACTTGACTGGTACCTCACCTGGACTGTGTCACTTTTGCCTTTGGTCTGACAGCCAATACTCTCTGCAAGCCCTAAAATATGACTGCTTAGAAGCCCAAGCCCTGTTGGACCCTGACACTGGCAATTAAACTATAAAGTCATCTCCAGTGTAATTCTGAGTTTTCTCTGAAACACCTTCAACAGAATTAACAACTGATTGGAAATGTGGACCAAAGACACAAAGGGAATTGATAGAATTCTTAATGATATTGCTTTTCTTCTTCTGTCTGGGTATATAATTATCCAATTGTACTGAATGAGATTTTGATTTGCTATTTCACATTCAATAGCAGAGATCAATAGCAATGCAAATTAAACAGAGAAAAACCTGCAAGCCTTTTCATAAAAAACCCCTGTCATTAGAATCCAAACTATAGTTTCTCTTGTCCTGAGTCATTTAGGCGTTTAGCCAATGTATGCTTTGAACAAATGTATTGGCTTCATGATTAAAGATAAGGCCTCTTTTGTTCAATTTTGCTGCCGAGACATTATTTTCCAGTCAATTGACCAAAACAAAAAACAAAAAAACCACCCAGCTGTGTGTGAGTGTGTGTCTGTGTGTGTTAGCAAAAAGGGAGAACTTTTGTTTATACATGCTGGACACATTAGCTCTGCATGACCTCAACCTAGAGGACAGCAGCAGTATCACTTAGCTGAGCCTTCTAAACATTCCATCCTCAAAGCTCTATAATTTGGAAACTGCAACATCTTTATCAGAGCAACTAATGATTAACTGCATCCTACCATCATCCCAAACTAACTTGTCTGAAGTGTTGTTTGATGTTTTTATCTCTCTGTCTGTCTGCCTATGTATTTGTTGAGCAAATTTTTAAAAGCACCACATGGGAGGGGTTCAGATAAATGCTCTTAATAAAAAAGCTTTGCCTAAATTCTCCTGTTATCGCACTTGTCAAATTGAGAAAGCTCCAACTTCCATAAATAGGAATGCAAAGGCCGCAAAAAATGATGATTAAAAATATTGGTTTTAAGGCAATGCACAGTCAAGCTGTGGACAGAAGCAGCTGGTAGCCTGGATTCAGGAGCTAGCGAGTTTCAGAGAAAAGAGCAAATAACAAACGTGGGCATGAACAGGGGGGAAAAACTTGAGATTCTTCTAAGGGCCGCTCTAATTTGGTGGATTTTTGTGATTGTAATCTGCAACACGTCACTGATACAGTAACAGTGTCTGTGACAGAGTTATACTGCACTGTCCACACTTTACTCAGCTTTATTAGTTGTTCTGTGATGCTTCCTCAATATTACGGTGTTATTGTTATCTTTGGGGGGCATTCTTGTGCATAGTGCAACAAAGGCACAAGCAAAACAAGAACTCTGAACATTTGTGGTATGAAATGTTACAGAATTTCAACAGGAACCAATGGGACATGCTTTGATTGGAAATGAAGCAGTATGCTTGCCTTGAAACTTCTGCAGGCCTAAGCAGTATTGAAAGTGAGATCACATATAACCACCCTGATACCATCATGAGCACAAATCATCATGAATGCACAGTAAAAAGGCTGTCTGGAAGGACCCGTAAGAAGAAATATTAGCAGTTGGAAGACAACAAGACCATAGGAAGAGAGAGAAGAGAAAATGAATAGGAAGGGACCAGTGAGTGAAGAGCTTAAAATAAAAACCCGAAGGAAATGAATGAACTCTTTTTTGAAGGGAGAGTAAACAGAAGAATAAGGGGAAACAGAGATGCAGAGAAAGGAACAGTCATACTGTATTAAGAATGGAAGAAAGAGAACAAATCTGAGAGACAAATTTAAAAGAAGAAAGTTACATTAGTCAACCTGGAAGAGAATAAGACAATCAGTATCTTTGCTATAGTTAAAGTGAAACAGAATGTCAGCAGAATTTGGGAATCACAAGTTTTTGCAGTAGTTTGAATTTTAAAAGTAAAAGGAGAATCAAGGATGAAGCTAAGGTTTCATATTTGGTGAGAGGGACCAGGATTAAATTCTCTAAGTTAATTAACGACCCTTTTAGTTGCAACGCATACACACAAAGACTCTCCTCCCTGAAAGAGAGGGGAGTGGTTGTGGCCAGGAGCCCGAGCACCGCCCTGCAGGGGGCATTGCCCCCTGCCTCCAGCTCACCTGGCTGGCGCTCACGCCCCCCCCCGGTGGCCACCCAACCAGGTGCCACGGAGGGGGCGTGTTCAGCAGCCTTTTGCTGCAGCGACAGCCTCTCCCTAGCCTCATTCCTCTTTGTCGTCCCGTCGCGAGTCACCCACCCTCCACTCCCTTAGTTAGGGTTTAGGTCATTGGCCTTGCTATGGACCTTAGGTTGGTTGCCCTGGTTGACCGGGGGGGCTGGTAGGAGTTTTTCCATTTGGCATTAGGCTTTTTGGTTTTTCCGCCTACCTCGTAGCAATCGTCACAACTTCTGTGGTATTGGTGGGTAGGTTAGGCATTGGAATAATGTGCTGTGGTGTGTCGAAGTACTAGGTGTGGCCATCGCCTATGCCTTCAATTTTTGGGTATTCCGTTAAAGGAATCTGGCGGTCGTGTATTCTGTCTGATGCCTGCTTGGCGGGAGGCCTTGGCACAACCCTCGGTGACAGCAGGGGTGAGCCTATAGTTGGATTAGCATCAACAGGCTCCACCTCCTGGTGAATAAACCCACTTGTTTCGATCCAATGCCTAAGCCAATACCTTTCCATTGCTGTAATCAATAAAGTTGTGGCCTTTTCTAGCCCATCAACCTTATATCACGTGTCCTCGTGTTTTCATTTCTCTTTGTGGGGTCGGGTCCTCGAACCACAAACACCTTTTGTCAAACAGCCAGAATTAAAGCACATAACCTTAGCTCCACAAGAAAGTCCAGACATCTCCCCCGTATCCCTTTTCTCCCACAACTCTCTAGCCAGTAACCAAAGAGAGAAATCCTTCCCAGTAGTTTCAGTGACCCAGCAGTCTAAGCACTGGATTCATAAATCAGGTCAGAAATCACACACACACACACACACACACATACACACGGAATAAAGAAGAACAACAAGAGGATCCTAAGATCCAATGCAGTATAAGTTGACTAGTAAAATAAATCAGCAGTTTGAAATCATTTGGAATACAGAATACATAAAAATAAGAACCTGTGGAAGGAGTGTCTTCCTCTGCAGGACACCAGTGCCAAAAGCAGAAGCAAACCATCAGCAACAAGTGCTTCTTACTGGTCCACCCCCTTGTTGATGTTTCCTCATCATCCTCCAGTGACAAGGAAGATTGAGCATCACAATTGCCACTGTTCCTGCCTATCTAGTAAGTGCTGCTGGTTTTTAAATGGTTTTGTCAGGTTTAAAGGGTGTTTGCAGGCTTTTCCAATGGGTGCTTTGATTATATGCGATTTCACACATGCGTGCGGTGCCTCGGAATGTAACCCCTGTGTAAATTGTGGGGTTGCCTATATGGCTTTAAAGATTGGCCAGTACTTTGAATTCTACCTGGGCAGGGGAAAAAAACTGGAAGCAAATGTAGCTCTTTATCATCAGCTATAATATGTTTGCATGAATTTTAAGGTGATTGCCTTAAAAATTAATCACCAACATTTGCATTTTAGTTTATAAATGGTAGCCTTCACAGCAGGAATTTCCAAAGCCAAATTCTAAAAGCTTAAAATCTCATGTCTATTTCATTTCAGCTCTGCTTCGTCTCTGTTCTTTGTCCCCCAAAGTGTCTTCAACTTCAGCAAAACAAAGCTCAGAGGAGCTTTCAAAAGAACGAAATGAACTCAGGCTACCTCACTGCAGATAGATTGAAACAGATCAGCAACAGTCAAACACATACATTCATATATCCCATACTCACAACACCATCCAATATAATATACTTGTTTGATGAATCAGATGAATGAGATAGAATAGACAAAAATACATCTGTCAAAAAAGCAGTTTTTTCATTGCAGATGCAACCCGCTCTGGCTCTCAAAGGGGAAGCGCAGCAGCCCATCGCCTGCTTTAACTCTTTTTTTCTTTTTCTTTTTCTTTTTTGCATTTATCTGATGTTTGCATTCACTGAGGTTTCAGGCTGAAAAGAAAACCTGTTCAGAACTACACTGCGTGACTACAGATTTATTTTATTTTGCACTGCATTGTATCCTCATTTAACAACAGGATGCAGTCATCAATACCCAAAGGATCTGGAACCATAGGCGTCCCTGAGGCAACAGCTGCTCTGTTTCTGTGCATAAGAGGAAAATGGGAGGAAATCACCTCCCTTTTTTTAGGACAAAGGAAACCATTTTTGATTGAATTGGGTTATTTATGAGAAAATATTTAAATTTAGCCTGGTTAGACTCCACCCAAAGTAGAATGTCATACACTGTCCTGGATCAAATTTCAAATCAACCACTAAAAAATCAAGAGAGAAAGCGAGCAATACATATGTGGGTAAAATCATTCAGTCATATGAAAGAGTACCACAGAAATTGCTGTCGTCTTTTCATGGACATTGCCATGAACTTATCTCAACTGATACTACATGTATTGATGAGTTTTTACTTGTCTATGTAACTAGCTTTCCCAGAATTGCCTGTTTTCATATATTAGCATATTTATAATAGAGACGCTCACCATGGATTGACTTTGCTTAAAAGTTGGAATAACTTAGACCATTCCATGACTTGGAAAATGAGTTTCCCCTTCCTGAAAGCCCCCCGCTGCCTAAAACAGTGGAGAGCAGGGGTGGTATCATTCTAGCAGCCCTTGAGAAACTACCAGTTCTAAGGGCCTCTGCATTTTTCCTCTGGGGTATTGGAGGGTGTTTTGGAGATGGACAGGGAAAATAGGGATTATTATTTGGGGCTTCTCTCTTATGAGGTGAATCATTAGGAACCTCTGAAGATCTTGCTCAGTTTAGAACTACGGTATTCAAAAGAATATGGCCATGACTGATTAGAGAACTAGGCCCAAACAAACAAATGAATTTAAATAGTTTTACACTTAGGCAGGAATAACCAGCTACACAAATATAAGAAGTACTACCTGGCTTGCCAGTAGTACATGTGATACGGATCTTACTAGACAAGCTTAACATGAATCAATAGTATGATGCAGCAGCAAAAAAACTAATGCTATTTTAGTCTTCATCAAGAGAAGTATAGTGTCCAGATCTAGGGTAATCATAGTACTGCTCTATTCTGCTTTGGTCAGACCACACCTGGAGTACTATGTCCAGTTCTGGGTGCCACAATTTGAGAAGCATATTGACAAGCTGGAACATGTGTGGAGGAGAGCAACCAAGATGATCAAAGGTCTGGAAACCAAGCCTTATCAGGAATGGTTGAGGGAGTTAGATATGTTTAGCCTGGAACTGAGAAGACTGAGAGGAGATATGATAGCCATTTTCAAATATCTAAAGGGCTGTCACTTGGAAGATAGGGCAAGCTTGTTTTCTCTTGCTCCGGAAGGCAGGATCTGAACCAATAGCTTCAAGTTACAAGAAAAGAGATTTCAACTTAACATCAGGAAGAACTTTATAACAGTAAGAGTTGTTCAATCGTGGAACTAAGTCCCTCAGAAGATGGTAGACCAGGCTTCCTCAACCTCGGCCCTCCAGATGTTTTTGGCCTACAATTCCCATGATCCCTAGCTAGCAGGACCAGTGGTCAGGGATGATGGGAACTGTTGTCTCAAAACATCTGGAGGGCTGAGGTTGAGGAAGCCTGTGGTAGACTCTTCTTCCTTGGAGGTTTTTAAGCAGATGTTGGATCATCATCTTTCATGGATGCTTTAGTTGAAATTCCTACATTGCACAGTGACCCTCAAGGTCTCTTCCAACTATGCAATTCTACAAGTCTGAGAAACAAGGGAAGGCTTAAAATTAACAGATCCTAAAGTTTTGGGGATTTTTTTTTTAAAATGTATTTTTCTAGATTCCAAAAATGCAAAAGATTTGGGCAAGGCAAAACTCATGAGATATAGTTTTAAAGCCAGGGACCTCTAGATTATCATATTCTCAATCACCACCTGAGTAAAGCAGGCTTCCCATTTTAAAAATGATCCCCCCAACTCATAGTTGATAAGGATGAAGACAGTGGAAGTAGAAGCTAGGATGATTATTCTTACTCTCCCAACATCCATGGAGTCCCCAGTATAGACGTGGCCTAAAGCTGTTCTCATAGTGCTCAGTAAAATGAAGGGTGTACTAGACTGTATTTTAAAGCATGATCTGGAATTCAGCTCAGAAAAAAGAAACAAGAGTGGGTACCATCATATTTGTGACAATGTAAATGAATTAATGCTATTTGAGATCTCACAAATCACCAGGTATTGAAATAACAAAACAGTATGAATTGATACATAGCACAGTGTAGTGAAATGCAGATATTCCATGTGACCAGCTGTGGGAAATTTACAATTGGCTTATAATGAATCACATGTTGTTGAACAAGTCTCTTGATTAGATAAATAATGCCTTGAAATGTTCTAGAGATGCATTAACCTGGTTTGTGTCAGTTTCACTTTCATTTTCCCAAGGACAAAGAAACCAAATTGAACAAATTAAATGAAGGTGATCCAAATTAAGGCAAATTACACAGCCACCAACTAAATAAAGGCAGATCAAATTAACCTAAAGCAAACAGTTATGAATTACGAGGCCAGAGTCTCAAAAACGGGGGTAATTATGACTTCAAATATCCATTTTAAAAAACAAATATTTAAGCATGATTAGTCAGTAGAAAATGTCTGGTTTTCTGGCACCCTGAAGTGAACTGTATTAAAAAGAGAATTCTACCCCCAAAAAAACCCCTTTTTTAAAGTCGCTGCTTTGTGAAAGTTAGGGCATTCCGTTACTTTATTAGTTAGTATACATAGATCATGAACCTAGGCCTAATGTACACAACCAACTATTTCCAACACACAAGGAGACATAGAGAAATGTGCCATTTTTTTTATTTATTTAACAAAGATTGTATACAGTTTGATAGTAAGAAAACCTCAATTAAGTGAGACCGAATGCCCAAATGCAGAATCTGCTGCTATAAAATGGGTATGTTAAGGATTCTAGGAAAGGATATATTGAATAAGTATTATCCTTCCTTCACTCATGCTAGTAAATGATGTAGCAGAGCACATTCCCTGCAATATAGCTGGAAGCTAATTTGCAGATTTGTTTGAATCTCTCAGTTAAGATTATTTCCTGGTGTCCCCTTTTATCCCTCTTAAAAGAATAAAGAAACGAGAGTCTTTCTGAGCAAAGTAACAAGTTTACTCACATTTCAGTTCACGATATGATCCCTGAAAGGCAGGCTTTACTTAGTAGTTACACAAACTGAGTGTGAGTTCATCTCACATGGAGACTGAACTCATGTGCTGCTGGCTGAGAGCCAGCAGACAGCAAAATTACATTAAGACAACAAAATGGCTGCAGGAGAGCAGCATGGCAGCAAAAGAGCAGCAACAAGCAAGAGAGCAAGTGAAGCAAGACAAACGACTGACAAAATGGCTGCATGACTCGGCTCTTTTATGGAGTCAACCAGAACCATGCCCATCTCCCAGCTCACATGCAGGGGAGAATGATCCAGTCAGTGGAACAGGAAGTTACACTGACTGGATGTCCCCCTGGCTGTGCCCACTCTAGGGAAATAAGGAATGTTGCATTTGACTGTACTAATGGATTACATCCCACAATTATAAGGAACCTATTATTTGGTTAAGGTAGTAGACAATTGACATGTCATAGGTGCATAAAGTGGAAATGATTGTGCCGATTCTTGTACTTCAGCATATGCAAAATGTCAGTCAGCAAGAAACATCAGAAAGCCAATGCATTCTCTGATAAGATCACATGCACTTGCATCTGTGGGATAACTATCCTATACTTTTGGGAAGAGTTCTGGGGAATGGTAGTCTTTGGCACAGTTCCTGCATTATGGTGGAGTATGATTTTGCATAATTTGGGATAGTGATGTGTCAAAATTTCCTCCTCTTTGTTTTTAACCATTCTGCATCAATTAATGAGGGGGGAAATGCATTCCAAAATTATCAAAGGGGAGAGAACAATCTGTGTGTGGAATTCTCATTGGTTGCATGTGGGGTTCTTGTTGCACTTACCTTGCTTTTGAAGTAGTTTGTGAGTATTCCTTCTTTCATTCATTGAACCATCTCATCATTGGTCCATGCTCTACAGCCTTCCTGGGTGCCCATGCTTCAGTCGAAACCCAGTAGAAGCCATCTTAAGGCAACCCTTCTCATCAAGCTCCCCCCCCCAAAAAAAAAATCAGGAATCATCCAGGAAGCTTGCAGAGTGCTGGGGAAATGTTTACAGGAAATGAAAATATATTCACAGGACCCTTCACTACCTCACAAAAATAAGTTAAGCTCAGAACCTTGCACCCACCAAAATTCTAAAGGAATTCTCAAGTGCCCAGTCTGACAGTGTGGTACAAAAACACATTATTCTATTGCCAAGGAATAAAAATCCTCATAAATCGGAGGGCAGATTTTGACATCACTGTAGATATAGGAACAGCAATATGTGTGGTCTAATAATGCAATATACAAATTCATAGGAAATGATGTGTAGTTAGTTACACCATTACACAAGCTGTTTTCTGTCTCATCCCTCTCTCTATATATATAAAAGCTCACATCCATTATTTTATTAAGAATCAGTTGCCAGGAACTTCAGGATCTGAATTATAAACCTTGTCTGAGGCTGGAACCTAGTTTATTTTTACTGTATTCCAATATTTTACACACACACACACACACACACACACACACACATATCACTTGAGTGAACTTCAAATTAGTTTATGGAAAGAATAAAACATTGAAGGTATCAAAAATAATAATCATAAACAACTATTCAGAATATGGGACGCGGGTGGCGCTGTGGGTTAAACCACAGAGCCTAGGACTTGCCAATCAGAAGGTTGGAGGTTTGAATCCCTTCGACGGGGTGAGCTCCTGTTGCTCAGTCCCTGCTCCTGCCAACCTAGCAGTTCGAAAGCACGTCAAAGTGCAAGAAGATAAATAGGTACCTCTCCGGTGGGAAGGTAAACAACGTTTCCGTGCACTGCTCTGGTTCGTCAGAAGCAGCTTAGTCATGCTGGCCACATGACCCGGAAGCTGTACGCCGGTTCCCTCGGCCAATAAAGCAAGATGAGCGCCACAACTCCAGAGTTGGCCACGACTGGACTTAATGGTCAGGGGTCCCTTTACCTTTATTCAACATATTCAAAAAATAATTAAATTCAACAATAAGATAAAAACCAGATTAAAGCACGTGTCAACATTCTACATGTCTTAATAGGCTTGGTGTGGGGGGTTTTTTGCAGGTGCTGAAAAGAGTACGGTGAATATGCTTGCCTGGTATCAATCGACAGGAAGTTCCAAAGTGTGAATGCTGGCAATTTCTTACAAATGCAGGAACATGTGTTATATGGCACCTCTTACAGTTCTGCAAATCAAAGCAGCTGAGCTGGCATACATGGGTAAAGTGATCTCACAAGTAAACCAGCTGAGCAAATTATCTTGGTCTGTCTGTGTGTGTGTGTATGTGTTCAGGCCCAGAAAGTAAAATCCCTTGTGACTGGCAAGCAGTATGAAGTCTCTGGACTGGTCAGCCTTCATTTAAGTATTTAAAGATCAACAGGAGGAGTGGTCAGCAGTGAAGTGCAGCACCAAGGACTTAGTCTCCTGTCAGTGATGTCACTGCCACGTAGCAGAGTGGTGAGGCGACGCGGCAGGGGACAATGAGATCGGGGCAGTTTAGGCACACCAAGAGAGCCAATCTGGCACTCCTACCAGTTGATGCAACTGAACTTTCCTGATTTCTCTGCAGCCCTACCCCAGCCACATGCCCCGGATGCCACTGCTAGGAGGCCAAGTGTCTGTCTCCACCTCTCCCTCCCTGCCATTCCTGATCAACAGGACAGGGACTTCTGCCTGCTGCATTTCAAGTTTCAATTTCCCCAGGTCAAATACAGTAAATGACCTCAGAATCCTGGGATATAGAAACAGGCTCCAGGTCTAAATTCAAGTGTGGCTGCCCATGGGTACACTCTGTGCCTGACATTAGGAAGGTACTGAAAGTGTCCACCAAAGCTGAGAGAGAACAGCTCTTTGCTACAGCCATACATGTTCACCTGTGTATTATTGTTAACAGCATCAGAAGTGTTTGCTTTTCAGTTTTGCTGCATTGTTCCTATCAAGAAAGCAACATCATGATTACTTCCCACTCGAGAGATGCAAACTTAGACCATATTCAATTAAAGGAAGGCCTGGGGAAATCATATTGATGCTGTGTTTCTTAATTCAACTCATGTGATAGGAACAATTTTTAAAAGAAAGCCAGTCATAAAAGATAGACACACTACCACACCCTTTAGCAGCTCTCCATGCAGACTTTATCTGATAAGGAGCCAATAAAGTTTCAGAAAGATCTTTGCTTACCTCCTTCACCCACTGGAGCATTTTAATTAAATTGACCTCCACTACTTAATCAGACAATTTCCATTAGGACACATAAAAGACCTTATCCATTTCATCTAGGCACTTGACTAAGTCCCTCCAATCATTTTAACTTAATTACTAATAGATGAAAAATGACTTGTCTAACATAATTCCTGTCAAAACAATTCTAGATCAGAGAACTAATGTGAACTCCCAGGGAGATATCATTACATTCTGAACAACGTTCTTTATGTAGATTAGAAGGGGGACAAATGTTCTGAAGTTTTCAACTTGGCAGACAATTCCGGCACACTTTAACATGCTCGCAGATGAACAAGGATCAAAGTTTCTTACTTGGAAGCAACAATATTTTCATTCTCTATATTGTATCTCTTCAAATGGATTTTATATTCTGTTGGTATTTCCTCTTAATTTATACATGAATTTAAACATGCATGAGCTGCAGCCCACCTAGGGATGTTAGAAGGCAGCAATTTCCCTTCTAACCCAACTTTCTCACCATCTGCACTGTTTCTATTCTGCTGCAGTTTGTTTTCTGACAAATGTTATTCATCTTGTATATGCAATTTAAGATAATTTATATAAGTTGCATATTTAATGTAATTAATAACATAATTGTTTTCACACCATTAATTTCAGTGCAAATGCCACTCATTTCAAAGCAAAGGAAACACAATTAAAATGGGTCATTTGTGAACTGAAAGCAACCAAGAGCAACAGTGAATACTGATTGGTATTGGCTGAATTGATTTCAGTTCCAGATATTAGATGAATAAGCAAACATTGACATTTTTTTTCTGTTTCTGTTTTCAGCAGAATTCTTCAACACCCCTAAGCCCAACAAATATCATAGCCTGCAAGGTATGGATTGTTACCTTCTGGACATTTGCCAAGTTTCTGTTTTGTTTAGACCCAAATAGGGGTATACCAATATTTGCTGACCTAGCTTGTTAGTGTTCACTTCTGAGCTCCTTATTGGACCTAGTCTGTGGCTTTTCACTCTCAGCTTCAGGTATGTGTCAAATGCTACCAAAATCTTTCAGGACCAGGCATGGATTCAGGGGTTGTTGATGCCTGGAAAGAAGTGAAATGTGCCTTTTTCAGCCAAGAACTGTATCACAAAATTCAGAGAACTGATAAACGTGAAGAATAGTTATGTTCCATTCCGATATATTAGTATAGAAGGTGTGAATCTTTGAACCAAGTGAAATTTGTTTCCATCCCTAGGGAATGTTGAAGTGAAAATGATGTCCAGCACGTAATCCAAAACTTTATGGAGAATTGACATACAGTGGTGCGCCGCAAGACGAATGCCTCGCAAGACGGAAAACCCGCTAGACGAAAGAGTTTTCCGTTTTGGAGGTGCTTCGCAAAACGAATCTCCTATGGGCTTGCTTCGCAAGACGAAAATGTCTTGCGAGTTCCTGCGGGGTTTTCCCCTCCCCCCTTTTTCTAAGCCGCTTAGCCGCTTATCAGCTGATCCGATAAGCCGCTAAAAGCCGCTAAAAGCCGCTAATAGTGCTAATAGCGCTAATCCACTAATCCGTCAATGGGCTTGCTTCGCAAGATGAAAAAACCGCTAGACGAAGAGAATCACAGAACGGATTCTTTTCGTCTTGCGAGGCACCACTGTATGAAGTTTCCCTCTGCCCAATTCTCTTCTTTGCCTCCATGTACTGTATAAAATTGGATTACCTGTATAGAATATTCTGCAATACTGAAGAAAACGAGAGAGTGTTTGCTGGTTTGAAGCTCTGTGAGAGCACCTGACTCCTTATGTGAGAACAAGAGCTGGGAGATTGGGACCACCCTATTTACATTGAAGGTCTCACCCAGCTAGTTTTGACACCTAATGGTTCTGAATGCTTGCAAGAGGGCAATGGAACACATTGACATGCAATTTCTGCTCCCATCAAGTGAATGAAAAGTTCAAAACTCTATAGCACAAATTGAAGGTTTATTTCATGGGGAACTTTGTATACAGTTGACGCAAGTGTTACAGAGCTTAGCATAGCATAAAGTGTTCTGTTTTGGACTCTTTCCCATGAACTCAATAATAGGTTTCTAATAATTTCTTCCTGACCTATTTTTTAACAGCAGTTTCTTCTCCACTGAGTTAAAATTAAGCCGTTCCTAAATTTAAATGCCCTACTTTATTGGTTATTTGTGCATGTCACAGCTTTGTTGCACACATAGAGTAAGTGCAAGAGCTTGTCCACCCACTTCAACCCAGGGACCCAATTCTATGTACATAGTCCCTTCATTTCATGCAGCCATTACAGTTAATAGGGTAGTCTATTCATGTGGGGTTTTTATAGGCTATGGATTGGGACAAGTTGTCTTTGCCTTCACACCACAAAGAAGAGTCACAACACAAAGCACTGGAATAAGGGTTATATCTATTAATATAAAAAGCGGAGGAATTTCAAAAAAACCCTGAACAAATGGACTGGATTCAAAAGAGTATGGGCAGCTGAGGATTTTTAGCAAACTCTGGTAGGGAAGTATACCCCAAACTCCTGGGCATGTAATGCACCATGGGCAGGATGCATGTGGCTCCCCAGCTAAGGATGGTAGGAAATGACTCCATCCTTCCTAGGTAAGTTTGCTCAGTTGGTAGAGCATGAGACTCTTAATCTCAGGGTCATGGGTTCAAGACTTATATTAAGAAAAGTGATTCCTGTATTTTAGGGGATTGGACTAGATGATGATCCCTCCCAACTCTACAATTCTATGTTTCTGAAATATACTCGGAGTTGAGAGTGGATTTCATGCTCTTTATTCAGCTCCAGTTACAGATAGGTAGCCGTGTTGGTCTGCCATAGTCAAAATAAAAAATTCCTTCCAGTAGCACCTTAAAGACCAACTAAGTTAGTTCTTGGTATGAGCTTTCGTGTGCATGCACACTTCTTCAGATACACTGAAACAGAAGTTCTGGCAACTTCTGTTTCAGTGTATCTGAAGAAGTGTGCATGCACACGAAAGCTCATACCAAGAACTAACTTAGTTGGTCTTTAAGGTGCTACTGGAAGGAATTTTTTATTTTGTTCAGCTCATAATGGTGAGGAGGAATGGAAGTTCCCCCAGAATGTCTGCTTTATATACATTATTTACAAAATGGGCCCCACGTGATTGGCTAATTCTGGGATTCTCCTGTAGGCCAATCGGGTCGCAGATTCACTTCCACCTGGAGCTGGATTTGGTGGCTCCTGTGGACCAATCAGACTGCTGCATTCTGAATCCTATTGTTCTAGGACCAATCAGAATGCTGCCTTTTGGATCCTATTCAACTCAGTACATAACAGTTTCTATGAGCCAAACACACAGAGAGAGACCCCACTGTCCAGGGTTCACCCAAAATGAACATTTCAAGCTAAAAGGGTTCCCGCCTGCCATTATGCACTGAAAGATTCCTGAAGGATGTACTGTTTTTCTCCCCAACTTCCTCACCTGTCCAAACTCAATGTTCAAACAGGCAGCTGAAACATACCACTCCCAAATGCCAATCAAACTGATCCCAGCAATGTGGAGTAGGTGAAAAAACAGTGACACTAAAGCCCATCAAGGAATCCCTGCTCCCCAAAGAAATTCTACTCAGCTACACCAAATTGGTGACTAGCAGAAGCCCACACTGCATATGGAGGAATATATTGGCATGAAGATTTTAGCTTGCAAGAAGGGGGGACTTGTAAAGTTAGGCTCTGACCTCCTCCCAAATTGCCAGAGCCCTCAACTTACTCAAGATGAGCCCTTGTACCAATACTTATTGAATGCAGCAACATGGTATATTGCCTCGTCTGACAGAGGACTCTAGCTCAGAAGACTTAGTGGAGTCCCATTATCCCCCTTCCACTCTGTCAAAGGCAATGACCACAAAAGCAGGTTGGACCCCTTCAGAAGAATAGACTTCATTCATTTAACAAAGGCAGCTTTTTCCCAACTCTTGGGAACTGACTGTTTTGAAAGAAATGACTAGTGCTGTGGTGTTTGTTTTGTAATGATCCATTTGTTTTAATGGATATCATATACCAGAACCAGATTTAAGGCAGTTTGGGCAGTCCCCCCCCCCACACAGGGTGCCAAGACAAGTGGGTGCAAAATTGAGAAGATACATATGGGGATGCAAAATTTTGACCTTACATGGGGCATCATATTATGAAAGATTACCAAAGTCCTCCCCTGCATAAATATATTCCATTAATGTTCAGTTTATAGAAATAATTGCCCCCCCATACATACACACCTATGTTTTTAACTGTTTCTGTCTTAGCTGTAAGCCCCCTTGTGTCCCTGTCAGGGAAAGATGCAGGATATAAATATATATTATAGTAATAAAAAGGATCAATCTAAGACTGAAGCTAGCTGAAGTCTTATAGACAGGTTAGCCCAAGCCCTGCATAGAGCTGCATAGAGCACTTGCAAAAAAGAAAAGAAAAGAAAAGAAAACCCACATAGGATTGCATCTTCCTCTGTTCAGCGGGGTGCAGGTGCTGCTTACAGGGACTTTTCCTGCGAGGAAGGCGTTTGCAAAGGAGCAACCTACAGCCAACAGGATTGACTCCTGAGCTAAGCAGCTGATAAGTAGAGCATTCAATTCTTCAGAGTGCTTTCTTGCCAGCACTTTCCCTGCACAGTAGGCTCTTGTGAAAGAGCCTAGATCCTTACCTTATGTGAAGTTCTCCTTGTTGTGTGACACTGAAGCAAACCAACATCTAGGCACCATTTATACTTTAGATCAGGTGACATTAAAAAAAAATCAAGCTCTAATTCATTCCTGTTCCAGAGATATTAGTACTTGTCAGATCAAAGTCCAGAATTAAAAGTAGAAAAGAATCAAAATTCTTGTGAAACATTGTTTCTCGAAGGAAACGTGTTTCCCTCCCTTCTGTTACAACTTTTTCTATCCAAATATCAGTCACACGTGGTTGAGATTAAAAGACAAAATCTGCTTGATCAATATTTTCCACCAGGGGTACACACATTCCAGCTGCCTTTCTGCTAAGTTGTGTTCTATAAAGAAATTTAGCTCAACCCCTTCTCCCTAATGCCTGAGAACACTATTATAATGTATTTTAATTTCTCAGCTCTTCGGAAAAATTAATCTAATCTTAACTTAATCTATTTTAATGAACCCTACCTAGATGAATTAGATTTCAATTAGATTTTGATTAGAATGAGTAAGCGAGAGACTGCCGCAATGGAGAACAAAACAAGATAGTCACTGACACTGCCCAGGAAAAGGTGGAAACAAAACACAAAGATAAGGCCATGGTTGGTTCCCTTGAAGCCCCTGCCCCTGCTCTGATGACCACAGGCTTAACTGCATACTCTGTAGAATTACAACCTTGAGCTTCATCTCAACTTCGTCTGGAAATACATTGTGAAAACTAACTTTATTGTATAAGCCTATCAGAGAGCACCACATCTTTTATGACCCATTCATCTGAGATATGCAACCAGTTATCCTTCAAATACTGCCTGTTTGAGAAGTTTATCTGCTGTATGGAAGGCTTCTGCAGTTGCAGCTAGGGAAGGGCAGAACCTCTGCAATGAAAGTTTGTAACTTTTATATGTAGATATATATATATTTACTTGAAATGTGGAGGGCAGGGAGAGCCAGCATCTTAACATAAAGGTAAAGGGACCCCTGACCATTAGGTCCAGTCGTGACCAACTCTGGGGTTGCGGCGCTCATCTCGCTTTATTGGCCAAGGGAGCCGGCGTACAGCTTCCGGATCGTGTGGCCAGCATGACGAAGCCGCTTCTGGCGAACCAGAGCAGCACACGGAAACGCCGTTTACCTGCCCGCCAGAGCAGTACCTATTTATCTACTTGCACTTTGACGTGCTTTCGAACTGCTAGGTTGGCAGGAGCAGGGACCGAGTAACGGGAGCTCACCTCGGTGCGGGGATTCGAACCGCCAACCTTCTGATCGGCAAGTCCTAGGCTCTGTGGTTTAACCCACAGTGCCACCCGTGTTCCTGCATCTTAACATAACTGCATGTAAATATGCAGCATCTGATTCCACACATATCATAACGGCAGCACACATATTATTACATATTGCACCATGCCTGCCAGTTTTTCTTTGCTTGCATGTTTTGGGGGAAAGAATAATCTGTTTTGACACTCTTTGAAGTCCTTTGGAGCAGGACAATTAGCACACTTTTTTCTTCCTATACCAATCAAAATAGAAGCTGCATGAATATAACTGTACAGTTATGAACTCTGAGTACAGAGTTGCCAGGGGAAGGCAAGACAGCCAAGAGTGGAGACATGAGGTGCAGAAGTGGCTTGCTTGATGGAGTGGAGCCGCAATGCTAGCTTCCTGCCAGTAGGAAGATGGGGATGTAGGAGCTGTGTGCGCACAAAAATAGAAGCAATCTGACACACAGTCCCAAGCTCTCCACCACCTTGTCCCTCCCCTTCTTGATAAATGGCAGGTACATCACTTCTAGAAAGCCGGTACTGAAGCTCCATCCCACCAGATGAACCACTTCTGATGCAATGCCACCAGCTAGTTCATAATGGATTCAAATAATGTTATTAAATAACTAAAACACAGGCTACAAATCTGTTGATTATTTTTTTTACCTAGTATGTTTACCTAATTTTGAATATATATTTTTCTTATGAGATTTATAGGTTTATTTAGAAGGGTGTGTTCAGTGTCAGATCAGCTCTAGTTAAGATATAAATGTTCCTCTATCTTTGCAGTCCTAGATGTCATGGACCAATCATTACTGGAGCCCATATGAGACATGATCAGGCCACCCTTCTCTATATTCAATAAGACAACAGAGCAGAATGTCCTAAATGTTATATTCGTAACTGGAGAGTTGCTTTAGGGTGGATTGCTTGCAGTAGAATAGTAACAAAACTTAATATCTTGAAAAATAATATGCACTGGGAAATTTCCAACTACATTCATCACACAACTGACATTTGAATAGGTCTGGTTTAATCAAACACCTAGACTTTTAGCTACCTTCCCACAACCACTACTGAACTATTTTCTTTCAGTTATATTTAAATGTATATTTTAAATTCCATATATCTGTGTTTCAACTCCTTCACTTTGAATTTACCTTTTCCAAGTCCCTTTTTAAGAATATGGCTGACCTGGCAGTTTCTGGCTGCTTGATCTTACTAAGCTGTAATTCTGGAAAAAAAAATCCACTTAAATTTTACTTGCTGCACAGACAAAATAAGGAGGGCTTCACTGGAGAATAAATAGGAAAGGGATCTCTTCTGACAATGGAATAGTTACAATAGATTTTGGGAAGGTGGAGGGATAGGTTCTGATTCAACAAATTCAAGAAAAATCAGGACATCTTTTCTGGTACCCAAAAGAAAAAGTTAAGAACCACAACTATATTTCACATTCCTTTCAAAAACTATCAAGGCTTCTAGGCTCTGATGCACAGTTGTGTCATTGACATATGCCAGCTCCTAAAGGCTTTTATACAGACCTAAAGCATAATGTTAGAGCAGTTAACAAGAGCATAATGTAATGTAGTCCTAGAGCAAAATATAATGCAAGATAACCTGCACTGATTACTGATTTTTGTTGGATGATGTTCTGTATGTTATGTTGTGACTCACTTTATTTCTTTCCTTTTGTTTTACTTTTTGTAAATGTAAAATGGCATATAACACCTTTAAAGAAAGAAATAAAGCAATATAAACCTCTTGATGAGAACTGGTGATTTTTAATTTTTTTATTTTTTTTAAAAAACGGAATTTAGAACTATAATGCACCAGAATCAAAGAAACCATGAACTTCAAAGGCAGAATTTGGCATGTGCTCTTCTTCATCCATTACAGACTGGACTAGAATTTATCAGAAACCTTTGAGGCTCAATGTAGATATAGGCTGACCTTACACCTACTTAGGGGTGCAAGGCCTTGATGTATGATGTTGGGACCATGAGAACAAGGGAACTAGAAATTACTGAACAGTCTACAATCTGATGGAAACTGAGCTTTCTTTGCAGAATAATTTGGGAGTCAAGATATAATGGGAATCTTCTTAACATCCACTATTCAGTGGACAAAATTACTTGAAATATTTATTGGGAACTAATGATAGTGCTGAGATTCGTTATGTTCCTGGGACTAAAATACATCTCAATGAATTGTAATGTTGACCTTCTTTCTGAGATGAACCCCTGAATTCTTCTCATATTTTAATCTGAATTCAAGAAAAAATTTATTGCTCCCAGCCACTGATTTCTGCTCTGGCAATGTTCCCACTTCATATGTTCCTTGTGCATGGTTTCTAACCATGTTAAAAGATTTCTAATGTACAGTAGAAAGTATAGAGAAATTTAGACATGGGAGCAAGATCAGTTGAATTCAATGGGGCTTTCTTCTGAGTAGCCATGCTTGTGAGAGGCTTTCATCCATAAAGATAAGGATTGTGCTGATGTGGAGATGAGAGTTTCAGTATTTCTTATGTCCTCCTTCAAGGGTCTTCTGCTGGTTCCCTCACTGCGAGAAGCGAAGATACAGGGGACCAGGCAGAGGGCCTTCTCGGTAGTGGCGCCCTCTCTGTGGAACACTCTCCTGTCAGATCTCAAGGAAATATACAACTATCTGACTTTTAGAAGACATCTGAAGGCAGCAATGTTTAGGGAGGTTGTTATGTACTGATGTTTTTATTATGTTTTTAGATATGTTGTAAGCTGCCCAGAGTGGCTGGGCAAACCTAGTCAGATAGGAGTATAATAAATAAATAAATAATAAAAAACAAAAACTTGACAATCTTTTTTGATTAAACAAAAACTGGTTAAGGCAAAGGAAACATAAATATCAGTCCAGGCAAATTAAGGAAACAGATTTTTCCTCGACACATTTTGGGAAAATGTGTTAGCGTGTCGAGACCCCAAAGCCACCCCTTTGTTGATGAATAAGACACAAGGACATGGATATTAATTTAATGGTTATTGGACAAATTTAGACCACAACTTTATTTGTTACAGAATGTGAGCAGTATTGGCTTAGGCATTGGAATTGACCCCACTATATCTGACTCCTACCCGTCACGCAGGGGGTCTAGTAAGGGTCAACCACCGGTAGGGGGAGCCCCGTCGATGCAAACCAACTTGAGCTCCCCCTGGGTTCCCAACGTGGTCATGGCATGGCCCTAGTCCCACCCCAGGTTTCGGACAAGATCCACCCCCCCCGGAATCCTTTAACTGAATACCCTTAAGCTTAGAGGGGAAGGTGATGGCCACACCTCCCCTCCCCCATCGTCCATGGCAAGGCCAATGTCGAAACTTGAAAATAGGGAGGGAGATCGAGGAAGCAAGCCAAAAGGAAACTCTCCGGCTCGCACCTCAGTTTAAATGGGGCCCGGCCATGCCCCCCCCCCCAGCCAGTGGCTTGGCTGTCTGGACAATGATGTAGACAGGAACCTCTGGGTGACGCAGGATTTCGTCCCCCACCCCCGGAGGGGAGTGGGTGGCCAGGCAGTCCACCGCGACGCCTCCCCACTGGGAAGTGGAGCGGATTTTAAGACAATCACTATAAGCAGTGTCCTTTCCTGAAAGCAGTTCCACATTTCTGTTTTTGTGATTGACTCTTGTCAGCAAACAACTATGCATCAAATGGATTTTTCAGCACAACTGTGTATTTACTTACTCAATACAGTAATTCAAACATAAGCAGAATAACAAAAAGTGTGCTTATTGATGTAGTATAATAAAGAACAAATTGCGCATGGGCAATGGCAAGTTCTCATAGGTGATTGCTCATCAGGCATAAGTCTGATTTATATGATACAGCACAGCATGGGACTCACTTCCACATAGGAATTCCCTCCCCAAATACAGTACACGTCATTTCCTATTCAAAAAGGAAAAGGTACGGATATGCTCGTACCCCTTCCAATCTGCGCCCCATCCCGAGAGACGAGGGTAGGGTGAGCAAGGATTACTCACCTCCTTCACTGGTGTTGTGCAATGCCAGGTCTATAGGCAACAAAACAGCTACCCTGCGAGATTTCTTTATCTCGCAGGGAGTCGACCTGGCTTGTGTGACGGAGACCTGGGTGCGCGAAGGGGTAACTGTTACCTTACGAGAGATGGCGCCCCCGGGTTTCACCGTCCTCCACCAGTCACGGACTGTGGGCCGGGGGGGAGGGGTGGCAGTATTAATCCGGGAAAATTGTTCTTTCAGGGCTCTACCATCGCCATCGATCCCCGGCATTGAATGTGTTGGCCTAGTGTGGGGCTCCGAGGAGAGCTTGGCTGTCTGGCTGGTGTACCGGCCACCTAGCGCACCAGCAGCCACCCTGTCAGGCCTGCTGGAGGCGGTGGCCGGCTGGGCCTTGGAGTTCCCTAACCTATTGGTATTGGGAGACTTCAACTTCCATGCTGATGCCACTCCCTCCTCACAGGCTCTGGACCTGGTGTCTTCCATGGCGACACTAGGGCTCTCCCAGTTTGTTTCAGGCCCCACACATCAAGCAGGCCACACGCTGGATTTGATCTTTGGTGCCGGTATAGATGTGATCATGTCTCCTTCGATGAAGGTGCCATGGTCTGATCACTACGCTCTGAAAGCCAGGATTGACTTTCCACCCCCACCCTGCTTAGGTGGCGAGCCGATTTGGGCTCGCCCGCAGAGGCTGATGGACCCGGATAGATTCCGTCAAGCCTTGCGGGACCTTACTCCCCCTGGCGACTCATTGACTGAGCTTGTTGAGGGCTGGAATACCCAGCTCCTGGCAGCCATCGATGAGATCGCACCTAAGCGCCCTCTGCGACCCCGCAGAAACCGGGCTCCCTGGTTTACCGAGGAGCTTCGGAAAATGAAGCGGGACCTCAGACGGCTAGAGCGAGTATGGCGGGGTGCCCGTGATGGAGCCTCAAGAACATCTTATAGGGTTTTTATGAAAACCTATGAGATGGCAGTGAAGGCCGCTAAGAAGTCTTACTTCTCGGCCTCCATTGCATCCGCTAGCTCTCGCCCGGCGCAATTATTTAGTATAATTCGGTCTTTAACGTCCCTTGAAGGACAGCCAAATTTAAATAACAATCTGACACACAGCTGTGAGGCATTTGCGAGCTTTTTTGCGGAGAAGGTCCTGTTGCTCCGCCATGACCTCCCTGCCAATTTGGATACAATAAAGGAACTGGAGGCCCCTCGACTGTCCTCGGGTCCAGTATTGGACCACTTTGACCGGATATCTCCAGCCGATGTGGACAGATTCCTCCAAGCTGGAAAGCCCACCACCTGTCCTCTTGACCCGTGCCCGTCATGGCTGATTAGAGCGTGTCCAGACGAGGTGCGGGGCCCCCTGGGGGATATCATCAATTTGTCCCTTGGCACCGGGATATTCCCAGGGGAACTGAAGGAGGCGGTGGTGCGTCCGCTCTTAAAGAAAACATCATTAGATCCCTCAGATCTATCCAATTACCGCCCGGTCTCGAATCTTCCAATCCTGGGTAAGGTGATTGAGAGAGCGGTTGCTGAACAGCTTGGTAGGTTTCTGGATGAAACATCTGCTCTGGATCCATTCCAGTCCGGCTTCCGCGCTGGTCATGGGACCGAGACGGCTCTGGTCGCCCTAACAGATGATCTCCGCAGGCAGCTGGATCGAGGCGGGTCGGGGCTGCTGATTCTTCTAGATCTGTCAGCAGCCTTTGACATGGTCGATCACGAACTCCTGGACCACCGCCTTGCCGACGTGGGGATCCAGGGCACAGTCCTTCAATGGCTGCGCTCGTTTCTCTCTGGTCGGGGACAGAGGGTGGAGCTTGGGGGGGAATTGTCATCACGCCACTCCTTGGTGTGTGGAGTGCCTCAGGGTGCAATTCTCTCCCCGATGCTTTTTAACATCTTTATGCGCCCCCTCGCCCAGCTTGTCCGGAGTTTTGGGCTGGGTTGCCATCAGTATGCTGATGACACCCAACTCTATCTGTTGATGGATGGCCATCCTGACTCGGCCCCAGACACACTGACCAGATGTCTGGAAGCTGTGGCTGGATGGTTACGTGGGAGCCGGTTGAAGTTAAATCCTTCGAAGACAGAGGTCCTCTGGCTGGGGCGGGACGATATGGGATCGAGGGGGCAACTCCCATCTCTTGCGGGGGTGCAATTAGTGCCAGCACCGGCTGTTAAGAGTTTGGGTGTAATCTTCGATACCTCCCTCTCTATGGAGGCGCAGATTACAGCTATAACAAAGGCGGCATTTTTTCATCTCCGCCAAGCTAAGCAGTTGGCCCCTTATCTCTCTCGTCCTGACCTAGCCACTGTGATCCATGCGACGGTCACCTCCAGACTGGATTATTGTAACTCGCTCTACGTGGGGCTGCCCTTGAGACTGACCCAGAAACTCCAGCGGGTGCAGAATGCCGCGGCGAGACTCCTTATGGGGTCTTCGCTGCGAGAGCACATTCATCTGGTATTATACCAGCTGCACTGGCTCCCGGTGGAGTACAGGATCAGGTTTAAGGTGCTGGTTTTAACCTTTAAAGCCCTATACGGCCTAGGACCCTCGTACCTACGGGACCGCCTCTCCTGGTATGCCCCACAGAGAAACCTACGGTCTGCAAATAATAACATCCTCAAGGTCCCAGGCCTCAGAGAGGTTAGGCTGGCCTCAACTAGAGCCAGGGCCTTCTCGGCTGCGGCTCCAAACTGGTGGAATGCTCTGTCACAAGAGACTAGGGCCCTGCGGGACCTGACATCTTTCCGCAGGGCCTGCAAGACAGAGCTGTTCCGCCAGGCTTTTGGTCAGGGCGCAGCCTGACTCCCTCCTCTGGCAACCTGCTCAGAATTTTGCTTAATTGGTTGCCATCAATTTGATTTAATTAATTTTTATAATGAAATATTTTTAGATTGTGTGATTATTTGATTGATTATTTGATTGTTGTTAGCCGCCCTGAGCCCGGCTTCGGCTGGGGAGGGCGGGATATAAATAAAATTTATTATTATTATTATTATTAGGTATGCCAATAAGGTGTCTTTCATGATTTGGACCACAACATGCTCTCTTGACCCTCATTCAGCATGGTTTATTCAAGCTGGGCAGGGGGTTTGGCTGGGTTGGCTCATATTTACATGAGGGGGTGGTGCCTGATGCCTCAGTTGGCAGTACTGCAAGCATTCCTTAAACTCCCCCCCCAAAGAAAACAGCAATCCCTCCCTGGAACCTGGAATATGACAGTTGCCATTCAGTGACAAATGCCCACCTTTTTGTCAAGCTGTTTGAGAGGGTAGTGGTGGTCTAGCTGCAGACACTATTGGAAGGAACTGACTATCTTGATAAATTTCAGTCTGAGTTCACATATATGAGGTGCCCTTGGACCAGACACACACTCTCAGCCTCCCCTTCCCCAGAAGGTTGTTGTCAAGATAAAATGGGCAGTGAGAGAAACACGGAAACACAGAAACACCAGCACTGCTCTGAGCTCCCATGAGAAAGGGCAACACAGAAATGTAATTGCGTGGCAATACTCCCCCCCCATTGAGAAATGAAGACACGGGACACAATATTTTAGGTTAATGGGCATAAAAAGGCCACAACTTTATTGATTACAGAATTGAAAGGTATTGGCTTTAGGCATTGGCTCCTATCGACTACCCGGCATGGTGACCGGGAGGGTTGTCCACGAACCGTGGGGGGGTCCTGTTGGAGTACGCCAACTAGGATCCCACGGGTGTCACCGCTCGGGGGCGTGCCGGCGGCCCTTACCTCCGTAGGTTTCGGACAAGGCAACGCCCCCCGGAGTCCTCTACCGGACTACCCCTTTTATTTGGGGGAAGGTGATGGCGCTTCCTTCCCCCCCTCTCATTTGCGTATCAATTCCCCCTGCCAATGCCTAACCGCCACTCGAGCAAAGCTCGCCGCCAATACCTTTTAAACCTGCAACCAATCCCTAATCCCTGCAATAATGTCTCCCAACCACATGTCATTTCCCTCATTGGAAAGATGCACGCCATCCCCTCTGTAGAGGGCCTCGTTGCTGTACTGGATGCTTGGGTGGCCAATGACGCACCCGCCCAGAGCCGCCACTCTACGCTGCACTGCCCGCTCTAAAACCTTTCGAGCTTTATTGACCCCAACCGGGTTCGCACAGTCCCTCCAAGTCCTTCTTTCCAGCAGTGAGGACCACAAAATTGTGATGCTCGGGTAAGCCACCATCAGTTCAGCCAGATCGTCAAATATATGCCATCTCAGGTCAATTGCCTTGCGATAAGCCAAATCATTCTCCCCCAGCTGGATAACTAGTGCATCTGGGGGGCCGTCCACGGCAGCTCTCGCCATCACCAGGGGCTTGAATTCGCTCCAGCGCATCCCCCTTCTTGACAACCACTTCAGCTCGACATTAGCAGGCAAGTTTAAGTTAGGCCCTAGCCCAGTAGTCCTGGCTCGAACATTGGCCCAATGTACAATGCTGTGGCCCACTAACCAGATGTGTATCTTTTGAGATTCTGTAAGGAAACAAATAGAGAGATCGAGGTCAGGTTTGCCACCATTCTCAACTTACTTTCTTAAGTAGGCCTTGTATGCATTGGACTTCCACCGGCCCAGCTCTTTTATCCTCTCCAGCGAGAGACCAAGGTGCACTGCAGTAGTTGCAGCACCAATCCTAAATGAATGAGCGGCAAATTCCTCCGCGGGCAGGCCACAGGCAGACAAAGCTTTGCGCATTACTCTAGTAAACTGGTGTCGAGCCAGGGGGGAACCGTCGGCGTGGATTAGGAAGGGGCCCTGACCACAGGGTCTTAAGTATAGGAAACGCCTTGCATCCCTAACCGGGCAGGGCCCAGTACCTTGGGCAGCTGGTAAGCGCAAGAAGGCCCCCCTACCTTGTTGATCCGTCTTGGAACTGCGCACCTGAACTAACAATTCACTTGTCGATAGGGTTATATCGCTTATGTGGATGCCCCTCAGGCCGTGGGCGGCCCCGCCCTCGCAGACCACTTCCCCCACGCGGAGGGCCCCGAAAAAGGCTATGGAAAAAGCTGCTGAAAATAAGCGCGCTTCATACTTAGACCAGCAAATTTCGCGTAATTTTACGTGTATCTGAGCTAAAACATCATACGTTATGGGCCTCCTCTTATCGGAGCAGGAGGGCTGGGCCCGACGCCAGCCCTCAAGGGTCTTACGTACTATAAACTTGGCGCACGGGTCAGTGTCGAAAAAGCTTTTACAGAAATATGAAATCCCGGCAGACTGAATATTGAGGGTCCTGGGTGCCCGGCCCAATTCCTTCAGGTATGCCAAATAATGTAAGACCTCCCTCGTGGAGGGGACGGCCTTTGGGCTGGCTTTAGATGATCTACTGCGAAATTTAAGGAAGTCAGCCCACGCTTTCTTGTAGGATCTCATAGTGGAGGGGGCAACTGCACAGAATACTCCCTTCAACACTTCCTGCTCCCAAGACTCCAGAGGTGTTCCGGGAAAGGCATCGATGACTGCTCCGCCTCCGGTGCTAACGAGCGGAAGCGCTCCATCTGAAAGCGAGACAGAGCATCCGCAATATCGTTATTAATCCCGGGTACGAATTTGGCTGAGAAGTATATATTGTGCTCGAGACATTGGAGAATGAAGGACCTTAATAGGTTGCCAACCCTAGGGGAACGGGCAGACTGCCTGGAAAGAACCGCCACCACTGCCTGATTATCCGTGTTGAAGCAAACTCTGCGATTGCGGAATTGCTCCGTCCAAAGATGAACTGCCACCAGGATAGGGAAGAATTCTAAAAAGGTCATGTCCCGAGAAATGGGTTGCCCCCGCCACTCTTCTGGCCACCTTTTTGCGCACCATTGCCCTCTGAAATAGACCCCGAAACCTAAGGACCCCGCAGCGTCAGATTGCACTTGGAACTCCGCGTTGAGAGTCATGGAATCCTGCCATAGTGATACACCGTTGTAATTTTCAAGGAATTGTAACCAGACTTCCATATCGTTTTTGACCTCTTTGGGGAGGCGGACCCTATGCTGGGGTGCCCTTAGGCCTGCAGACAATCTGGCCAGCCGTCCGCAAAAAGGCCTGCCCGGTGCCACCACCCTGCCGGCGAAATTCAGGTGGCCCAATAGGGATTGGATCTGCCTTAGCGTAACCTTCTTCAGGGGCAGAAGCTGCTGAATCACTTCCCTGAGGGCTAACAATTTTTCTTTGGGTAATTTGGAAGTTTGGGCCACGGTATCCAATTCAATGCCTAAGTAAATTAAGGTAGTGGCGGGACCCTCGGTTTTTTCCGCGGCCAGGGGCACCCCAAGCTCATCTGCTAAAGCCATGAAGGCGTCCAAGAGCGCTGTGCATCGTGGTTTGTCCTCTGCCACCAAAATAAAATCATCGAGGTAATGGGACACGCCCGATGACCCTGTCCTGGCGCGAAGGGCCCAATCAAGAAAGGTACTGAAGGTCTCAAAGGCGGAGCAGGCCACGGAGCACCCCATGGGCATAGCTTTGTCGATGAAATATGCCCCCTCAAATCGGAAACCCAACCAACGGAAGTCGGCCGGGTGAACCGGAAGCAGGCGGAACGCGGACTCAATATCGCATTTGGCAAGGAGTGCCCCAGGCCCGAATCTGCGGATCATTTTAACAGCCTGATCAAAGGAGGCGTATTTCACCGTACAAAGCTCTTGAGGGATGGAATCATTGACGGAAGCTCCCCTTGGGAAGGAGAGATTGTGGATCATACGAAACTCCCCTGGGGCCTTCTTTGGCACGATACCCAACGGGGATACGTGAAGACCCTCCACCGGGGGCTCTGTGAAAGGACCTGCCACCCTGCCTGCGCTGATTTCCTTCTCTATCTTTTTTTGGGCTATTTCTGGCTTCTCCCTAACAGATTTTTGATTTTGAGGGTCCCCGGTGGTGGGAGGGGTGGACACAGGGATTCTAAATCCCAAGGAGAACCCCTCCCACAGGTACTGTGCCGCCTTTCGATCGGGGTACAGGTCCAGTAAGGCTTTAAGGGGCTGGAGTTTGATGGGGGAGGCGGCTAAACCCAGGTAGTGGTTATTGACGGTTAACAGGTCCTTGATGGGCGGATCCGGGGGCGCCCCTATTACTGCTGTGGGAGAACCCCCGGCCTCCCCGAAAGGGCTGTTGCTTGTTCTTGAAGCAGGCCGAGGCGGGGTGGTTACCCCAGCACCGCTCGCACTCGTGCAAATACTTACAGGAGGGGCGCGAACAAACGCCCCTGTTGTATTCCCAGCATTGTCGGCGGCGCTTCGTCTCTGTCTTACCCGCCTTGGAGGCCTCCAGGTTTTTCTTCTCGATGTAGGGGTTGACTTCTTGGCCCCAGAAGTTAGGATCCGTTAGATCCCAGCGGGTAGAAGGCAGGAGAGAAGCGTTTCTACGGAAATACTCATCGTACGTTAGGGCCGCGTTTTCTCCCGCGAGGGCGTGAGCCCTCCTGACGTGGGCCAAATAGGCGACTAAATCCATAGCACGCCTAGGATAGGCGGCGCACACGACTCCCATAAACACCTGGTACCCGTCCAGCCAGTTCTCAAAGGTGCGCTCTGCCCTAGGCGTCCTGTACCTTCGCTTACCATAAGAACGCCTCCTCTCTCCTTTTCCCGTCAGCTTGGTTGGAGGGAGAAGGGTGAACATGTCCACGTAGTCCCCATTGAGGATCTTATTCCTCTTCTTCTGGGACAAGTGGAACCCCAGTATGAAATCGGTGGATTGATGAGTGGCAACTTTAACGTCCTCCACCAATGCCCCATTCCTCCAAGACAATACGCCATTAAAGGCCTTACGATGGGAATTGGCCCTCCTTTCGTGTGCCCAAAGTGGGAGCCCGTGATTCTCCTCCCCTAAAACCCAGTAGCCATCCATGGGGCCCTCGCCATCTGAGTCAGATGATGACGTACCTGAGTCATCCTCAGTCTCTGATTGTTTACTTCTCTTCTTCTTAGAGGACGTGTGCTTCTTCTTCGACTTCCTCTTCCCACCTTGCACCTCGGCGTTGGCTGCGTTCACGGCTACCACCGGCTGGGGGGTGTTCGGCTCCACGTGCTCTTCTTCCAGCGCGGATCCTGCGCTGTCCTCCGTAGAGCTGTAGTGGGCCTGCTGTTCCTGGAAAACACTAGGAATCTCTGGCATTCGTGAGCCGCGGCTCCCACTGGTGCCCTTGGCCGTGACCGTCCCGTTGCTCGCACCCTTAGCCGGTGCCTTACCTTTGCCCAAGCTCTGGCTTGGTTTCTTAGCGTTAGCCGACCGGGAGCGGGTATTAGGGCGACACATGCTCACTGCTTCTGCCTGGCTACTGCAGCCTGCTATAGCGGGGATGTCCTGCTGGCTCTGACTGGGAGGAGTGTCGGGTATGGCATCCTGCGAAGGCTCTGGTGCTGAGGGCACCGAACCGCCCTTAGACTTACACCGTTTGTAGAACGTTTCAAAGGCCATGAAAAATTGGGCAAAATCTTGGGGGTCACAAGGCAGGGAAGGCAATCGGGTGCCACTATTGCCTGCAGGAGGAGTTGGCGGATTGGCTGAAGTAGATGCCTGCTGGTCTCCTCCAGAAGCCATTTCCACTAGATGGGAAACGAACCACTAAATATACTGGCGAGACTTGCGGTACTGCGCGGACTGACTGTCAATGCTGTAGTAGCCTGTTGCTAAGTACAGTTCAGTATTCTCAACGCTGGCCTAGCAGTTTACCAACTGAACTAGTTCAGTAGTGTCCTCACGGACCCCAGCCACGCGGCCTTCGGTCAAACTACTTCCAGCAAGGACGCTATGGCGCAATAGGTTATTCCGTACTGGTGCTGGCTGCTGTTAACAGGCTAAGCTAGCAGATAAATAGGGCGGCTGCCCTGCAACTGTTGCAGTATGTATGGGCCCAACCCCGCCTTTCTTTATGTATTAGTTTGTTGGCTAGTTTTGTTTTGTCCTGGTTTTTTATTTATTTATTTATTTATTAGTTTATTATTTAATTTTTTATTTTTGTATTTTTTATTTTTTTTATTTTTTTTAAATTTATTATTATTAATATTGTATTTTTGTTTATTTATTTATTTGTTTATTTATTTTATTTAATTATGTAAATTATATTTATTATTTAGCTATCTATCTATTTGTTTATTTATTCCAGTGTAATGCAATCTCTATTGTTGATACCTAATGGGGAATCCTATGCTGCTCTGCAGAAAACTATTTCTCTTTTAAATTTGTATTTGTTTAAAACAAAGTTGCGAAAATCAAGCCAAATAAAACGTTCCAAGAAAAACAGCCAAAATTAGGGGCAGTAATAAAAAGGCCAAACAGACAGCGAGTTATATCCAAGCGGCTGGGGCCGCGACTGAAGATGACCCACCTAAGATGGCCGCCGGGGCTTGACACGTGGCCCCTACCAATATGGCGGCCGCTGCAAGGAAGGTCCCGACAAAAGGACACACTCAAAATGGCCGCCGAGCTTGCGCACGTGGCCCTTGCAAATATGGCGGCCGCTCCCTGACTCCTTCCTCCCTGCCTGTCCAGAAAGCTCAGCTCGCACACCGACGATCTCCCTCCCCCGGAGAGCGCGCCTCCCTCAGCCCTCGCTCCCAGCAGCCCTAGCCTGGGCGCCGCGGCCTCAGTGCGCACGCGCAAAAGGCGTTAGCCGCAAAAACAGGAAATCAAGCGATAATCACAGCGGTACGCAAGGCCGAGGACAGGGGAGGGCTCTGTAAGCAGCAACGATGATTTTTTAAGGCTGAAAGGATGGAAAGTGGCAGGTGAACCCGCAGCGGAGAGGCGGAGCACGGAAGAACGGCAGCCGGTCTGGGGCAGCAGGGGTCCCTATGGCGTCCGAAGGCAAGCGGGGGAAGAGCAGCGTTAAGGCAAGCGAGGGAGGAACGGTGTATAAGGGGGGATGCCGCGGAGGGTTGTGACGGGAAGGAGGCAGGTGAGGGGAAGGGAAGCCAGGAGCGGACGCCGCAACGATACTATACCAGTCTTCCTTGTCGAAGGAAAGGCTACAGTCCCAGTGCGGTCCGCGGGTATGTTAAGGGTATCCGCTGTATAGCTCCACAGTCCGACAAGCGAAGCAATGAATTCCTGCGCAGCCGTCCTATCCCACGGCCTCCTTTTCACGGTGCTACCCGGTAATCCGAAGTGAATTCAGCTCTGTTTCAGAGTGATTCCTACTCCTGCCGGGATGTGCACGCGAGGCGAGGCGAAGGTAGAGGATTGCGGCGCTGGCGCAGGGAGAAGCGGTGAAGAAAAAACCTTTCAGGGGTCCAGGTGAGAAGAGGGCGATCCCCGGGCGTGCCTGGCCTTAAATAGGCAAGGTCCCGCCTCCCCGGCCAGCCAATAGGCTGGCTGGTTCAGTGACACGCCCGGGGATTCCCTGTTCTCGCGCGGGGGAAGAACCAGCCCCCGCGCGGGAGTGGGGTGGAGCAAGCCCGCAACCCCATCTCCTTGAAGCCGGAAATGGCTTTAGTAAATATGTGCAGGCCTCTAGCTGCTGGTCCTTGAATGACAAGCAGAGCACAAAAGCACCAAGTCTGATACAGCTTTTATCTCCTTTTTGTCATTCAAACCCAGAGTTGAATTTTATGTTTCCGACGAGTATGTCAGTCATTGCCGGTATGGCCTACTTTTAATGGTCTACGAGGCAGACAAGATGTCATTGATTGTTAAGGAAATACAAGCCGTATCATAACAGCCAACCGACAATGTGCAAACACACCTAACCCTTCAGGCAAGTGTTCAAGCTAGACATTACATAATGACTCACATTTATTACTTGAAAAATAGCAGAGATGCAAAATGATTTCTTTTCATCGGCCCTCAGAACAGAGGAAGCCGTGGGAAGGAGCTTGCAATGCCTCATCCTCCTTAATTGCTTCCTTTCTTCCCTGGTTCATGTACCTATTCCTTTATATGGTTCAACCTTCTCATATCCCCAAAGGCTTCCTTTTCAAATATTGTGTGGCTTTGCTCTCGTTGATGCCATGTGTTTTATCCACTGTGCTTAGGCAGTGCAGATTTGCAGATTTTGAACAATCTTAACATAAAGCAAAACTGGAAACCCAGTATTTTAGACAGTGTGACACCTACGACTTCTGTGTAACTTGCTCTATAATTTAAATGTATAAGGGGCAGATTTCCTTTTTCTCACTTTTACCTGCCACATTTTATGTCCTTAATAAAGATATTTCTTCATGATTGGCATAATGTTAATTTGTCCCTGGGTCAGAATGATGAAAGATGAACTGCTGGATTTTTTTTTAAACAAAGAATAAAGTAAAACATTCAAATTTAAAATGTTTCTGATAAATACTTTGAAGAATTTTAGCTTTTTATATAAAATATAGTGCATGGGTAGGCAAACTAAGGTCCAGGGCTGGATCAGGCCCAATAGCCTTCTAAATCCAGCCCGTGGATGGTCTGGGAATCAGCATGTTTTTCCATGAGTAGAATGTGTCCTTTTATTTAAAATGCATCTCTGGGTTATTTGTGGGGCCTGTCTGGTGTTTTTACATGAGTAGAATGTGTGCTTTTATTTAAAATGCATCTCTGGGTTATTTGTGGGGCATAGGAATTCATTCATTTACTTATTTTTCAAAATATAGTCTGCCCCCCCCCAAGGTCTGAGGGACAGTGGACTGGCCCCCTCCTGAAAAAGTTTGCTGATCCGTGATAAAGTGTTTAGGCATCGTTTGCTAAGTTATAGGGGTATCGACACTGTTGAAGTACTTCCACAACAGAAATAAAGCTCAAAATGGAAACATGTGTATTCTGAGGTAAAATCTTAACATGGACATTTATTTATTTCTTGCCAAATGCTCAGGGCCTGATGCATACCTTATAATAGTGACAGAAATTTCACCAGAATCATAGGCAGGATTTTAAGAACTATGTGGGATGGATTACAACAGGAGAGAAGACTGGTGAACGGTGAGAAAAGAGGAAAATTTTTATGACGCAGTTAAAAAATGGCGTCTCGCCAAGACAGGCTTGCCGGAGAAAGAAGGACAGGGGGAGGAGAATAAGGATTGTTCGAATGAGAAAGAATGTTGGAATGCAAGTTTGACCTGACAGAGCCCCCAGACTCATTTGATTTATTTGGTAAGCCTGAGAAAAATAAAGGACAGACTGGAGATTAATTTTGTTTATGGAAGCGTTGTACAGAGGCTGTCCCTGACCGATATGATTTTTGGAAGAGTACAAAATCCACATAGAATGCCAGCTTTTAACCTGCTTGTGAAAATCATCAGAGATCGCAAAGAAAGGAATTTACGATAACAACAAGAAGAGAAAGGAAGTAATAAAGGACTATCCGGATCAAACTGGACAGAACTGTCTAATTAAAGCAGTAAGATAAGTGATGCTGTTTTGGACTCGAGCGGAGCTTGATGTATGGGCACCCACAATAAAATTTAAAATTTGGCTGTATAATTTGGAACTAATGTGATATGGATAATGTGAAGTGATTGGCCTGTTAATAAAAATTATTTAAAAAAAGAGAGAGAGAGAGCAGCAAAATAACCAGACTGTACAAAAGTGATGGTATAAAATCAGGCCAAATCTTTATTGACAGCAGCAGACAGGGCAAGGATTGGCATGGCATTGGGTCCCAGGATCAGTTCATCATTCCACAAGTTGATGGAATGGATCTGGTGGGTGTGGATCACTTCAAACCTGTACGACTGGTTGAATTGGCCATTGTTGAATTGTGCCATAGTGCAAGTCAAGCAAGCAAGGTCTCATTGGGGGACCAGGGGGCAGATTCCAAGCAGGCAGATACAGAACCCAGGCTTGGGTTTGCTGTGGTCAATCCTCCCCTCAAGCCCCTTATAGGAGCCCCGCGCCTATACTATGTAGATACTGACCAATTCCATTTCTGCCCTCATACAAACAATGTTCTTCCGCCTAACAAAGGAAAGCCATAATTTCACTGAGGGAAAGGTGAAAATAAAACCCAACCAAGTGCCAATCAGGTTGAAAGAGAAAAATTCCTTTCCATCCCTCTCAACCAATGACCCAAAATTGCTCAGTGAAGGGTGGGCAGGTGGGAAGCTCTCAAAGCAAAATGGCTGTGAGCTCCAGGGGAAGCAGCCTTATATAGACTTCCCCTCCCCTCTTCAGCAAGAGCTCATGGGACTGCTTTTCCCCATGAGCCCATCACACAGAGAAGATACTGGGCAAAACCTTGCCCAGTATTTTCCTGCAATCTATGGGCCACAGCAGCACCGGGCAAAGTCATCCCGTGCTTATTGGGCATGGAATGGGATTTCCCACAATAAATGGTTGAATATATATTTATTTATGTGCTCACTTTTTAAAATACTACACAGATACTAAATGATATAGTTGGCAGACGTTTACAGATAAATGGCATAATGAGGTGAAGAGTTGCATTTATTTATTTAAATTTCTATATATCACTATTCATAAAATATATCAGAGCGGTTGTAACAGTTATACATAAAACAGTACAATAAAAGCTATCTATTTAATCCAAAATTAGCTAACTATATTGGAGATGTGTATTCTTAATTGCCTGCATAAGCCTGATGGAATAGAAAAGTTTTCAGCAGGTGTTTAAAAGTTGAAAGAAAAGGTGCCTGTTGAATTTCTGTTGGCAAAGTATTCCAAAAGACTAGGTTGATAACTCTAAGGACTCAGTTTCCTGTTACTCCCAAATGAGCCTTGCCAACTTGGTGCATGACCAACAGTGTTCCTACAGGTGATTTTGGTGGTTGAGCTGTGATATAAGGCTCCAGGTACCCTGGACCTAAGATGAGGCAGATATGTAAGAATGTTAACGAAAGTTTCAACTTTATTAATCTACAATCAGATTTGCAAGGGGAATATAAGAACATATATATATTTCTTCCCCTGCAGTGTATTCCACCTCAAACTCTTCTATGTCAAAACAAAGTGCATTAAAACTCATAATGAAAAGAGCAAGGAATTCAACAGAAACAAAGCAGATATATTGGTACTGTTTCAAGTAACTTCATTTCTTTCCCCCTTTTTGTTCCATCCTCCTTTCTTGGTTGAGATTTATCACTTTGGAGTTTTTCCTTATGAAACAACATACAGAACATCAAGCTTAGCTTTCCTTTCCCCCATTATATGCCATATATTTCTTGACCTGGCATGTTCACTGCTCTGCTTGGTATCAAGCTAGATCAGTCATGCCAGGACGCATCTTATCAAATATCAGAAGATGCAATAGAGGATGACTGGTTTAAGCTGATGCAATGTGATGGGGCATATCAAGTGAAAACTGAAGACAACTCTCTTAAACTTGTATTTTTAACCAAGCCTCTTTAATAATGAAAGGGATGTTTGATTGTTTTGATGAAGTTTGAACAAAATGTCTGCATGCTGCTGCTTGTGGTCTCTACCAGCCCTAGAAGGCTGTTGCCACTAAGCCACAAACAAGACCTATTTTGGGTTGTTGGTTATTGAATAACTTGCATAGATTTCATTTTATGGATGGGCAAAATCAGACAGGTGTCCAGAAGTGGATGCAGGTGCAGGATGTGTACTAGATATGCAAGTATAATTTAGCATTCAGCTGGACAACTTGAAGCATGTGCAATACTAATTTAAAAGCAGAACTACCTGACTATTTTATGATTGGAGCTTTGTAAGATGACTGTTCTAAGAAACAAAATGTCCTTGGCATTTCACCACTCAGTAGCTATGGAAGCAGTGATATTAGGAATGTTCTAGTTTGTATGAGAGAGGCTGGTGGTTATAGCGATGGATGGCATGGGCATTTTTCAGTTTCACTCTGAGATTTTTCTGAGAAATTAACAAAAGGGATCCAGAGCACAAAGGTCTCACCCACCTGCAGTTTATCCTGCACTTTGGCATTCTCTGTATATGTGCCGATTAAGATGTGAAGTTCTATGAAGATATGGGAGCCTATTAAAAATATTTTTAATAAGCTCATGTGATGCTAGTAAAAACAAAGTGAAATAAAAAGTCATTTTCAAAGGACAAATTAATTGTTTAAAAGACCCGAAATCACCCTGTGACTAATGTTACTGAAGATGCCTATTCAAAAATTCCTAAATGCTCCACGACTCAATGATGTTCATTCCAATTAAAACTGAAATTATGAGATTTAAATTGATTTCAAACATCCCACTCTTCTAACAAAGCAATGAATCATTGACAATGGCAAGCTGTTTCTACAGCTAAATGCAACTCAATGTGGATGTGAAGTAGATTCGTTCAAATATTTAATGAACAAAGCTGGTACTTAGGGTTGTGTTGTTAACTATTGTTGGTCTTTTGAAATAAATCTACACAAAGCAGGAGGTTTTTCAGCTATATTGGACTGGACCCACAAGCTGGAGGGTTGGTTTCAACACTGGAGCAGCTCCTCCTATTGCCATATAGGTGAGAGGAAAAGTGTCAAATTCTTCAGCTATTATCTAGCCACTTTCTCAGAAACTTCCAATAAAAACTGCATTTTTCCAGGCATTTTTCCACTCCATTTTTAAAAAACTTTAAGCTCTTTAAGTAACCAGGAGGGCGGAAGGAAGGAGATATACACTGGCTACTTCCTCTTCTTCAGCCACTCTTCTTGACACCAGCCCCAGATCACTCTGGGTGGACCTGATCCAACTTGGAATGATCTGGGGTTACTTCATGCTAATCAGTCCGAACCTCAGGTAACTCAAATCAGTCCAGGATCCAGAATTTGGCTAGATCTGGTGTGCAGACCTAATGATCAGCTATGGCTACATGTACTTTCCCCCCACCTGCAGTACTGCTGCCTAAGAATGGCTAAAGTCCAGTCCCTGCATAAAGACAGGATCATATAATGATTTGTCCTCCTACATGCACACATCTCCACACCATTCTACACAATAAGTGCAATGCACGTTGATCAGGTGCTGTATAGAATGATGATTCATGTTCTTATGCTTGACTCATAATTAGTTATGTATCTAAAACATTCTGTTACTATGTCTAGAGGAACTTTCAGGAGTGCTCCTGCGCCTTATAACATAGACAGCTGCCCCATGCAGCAATACTCAAATTATTGGGGGTATAGAGAGAAGTTAGTGGAATTGATTCCAAAGTCAAAGGCTGCAAAATCCCTTTTAGATGTAGATGAAGTTTATTAATGTCTGGGCTATAGACCATTCACCTATAAGACAAATAAGTACAGTACAAAACCCAACAGTATAAAATACTGCATAAAATCACGTTGCTACCTAGAATCATACATAAAAGCTACATCTTTAGACTACTACATAAATCACATGTAACATATATAGAACTTAGATATTGAAAGGATAAAATTTAATACAGATAATAATTCTTGCCCGGATTTTCATTTCTGCTAGGTCAAATAGAGAGACCCCTTTTAGATCTCATTGCCACTTGTTTTACATTTCTAATCCGTGCTTTGAAAGCATCTGAACTTCCATATTTCCAAAGTTCTAAACATTAATAATCTTCACATATGATTTATAAAAGAACATCTAGCAGACTGAGATCTAGTGCTTTGCCAAGGTTACCCACTAGCCAGGGAGAAGAAATTGGCTCAGTCAGTGAACTAGCATCTGTCAGCAAGGAAGTGTGGCTAATTCTGTCAGATTTCCTTCTCCCTCAACAAAATAATCTGGCAAGGAAAATTCGAAGAGAAGTGCAATGTAAATCATCTTCTGTTGTTGTTTTTCAGGTAATAAGGTCAAACTGATAACACATTTTATAACTCGGTCACTATTTCACCGTTATCATTTACAATATATTAAACATACTTCTTGCATTTCAGATACATTTGAAGCTAATTTCTACCTTCTAGAGTAGGGGTGACCAACACAATGCCCTCTCAGTGTTGACGACTACAACTCCTAGCATTCCTCCTGAGGACTGAAGGTGCTAGCTGGGGGAAATGTAGTCAAAACAGCTGGAGAATGGAGAGAAAGCCTTGAATACTCTAGGCATGCCCACAACCAGAAGCATTTTCCATGGAATACCAAGTCAACCTGAATTAAGTACAAAAATAAACAGCTTTCAAAGTGGTTATTGCCATGAGTGCCCGGAAGGCTGCTACCCATGGCCTATTTGTATGCAACTATTTATAGTGGGTCTACTGCCTGGCACACAGAATCAGTGTTGCCACCTCAACATTTCAAACAACGGTATACAGCTGTGTGGCAAAATGAGTGGCTCCATGTGGTGAGTGCCACCTGAAGCAGCTTTCAAGCGGTCACCATATGGCTGGCTGCTTGTGTGAACAAAGGGCTCAAATATCAGCATCTCTCCTGGGCACAGAAAAAAATTGAGATGATCTGTAGTCACATAAAATTTGTTGACTAATTCTCAGAGGTAGTTGTTTTTAAGCAATCTGGCATTAATTCTTTTAAACTCGATAAAAGTGTAATGAGAATCTTGTTATTTTACTTTACTCTTTAATAAAGTGGGGTGACTAGAGATATTGGATTTCTAGCAAAGGGAACAATCTTGTATGCACACATAGGCACACACAAGATAGACATAGATAGATAGATAGATGATAGATAGATGATGATGATAGATAGATAGATAGATAGATAGATAGATAGATAGATAGATGATAGATAGATATAGATAGATAGATGATAGATAGATAGATAGATGGATAGATAGATGGCAAGTTTTCATTTCTTTATCTTTAAAAAACTTTCAAAATGTCGTGTTTTTTATCTCCTAGTTTTCATAATGATCACTTTACTGTCTGGAGCTGTGGCTCCTTGTTAGCCTTTAGTCCTAAGATGCCCCACTGTGCACCGTTGCTTTCTAATTATTTTAAACCTATCAATTAAAGCTTCTCTCTAGTGTTTACTTCAGAGACTTGTGCATAGAAGCCCTGACAAAATGTCTCCAAATTAGTTGTAAAAAACAGTGGAGAAAGTCAATGAAGAGAGATGACCAAAAGAAAAGACAAAAATGTCTCTTTCTACGTGCACACCAATCCATTTCTTGCAGTTTTAATTACATGAGAAAGACACAGAGATTCAACGTGGCTTTTCCTCAACACTGATTTGGACTTAGAAAGAGCCCTGCTGAATTTGCTGAATACCAGCAAACTACTTGTGACTCAAAGGTCTGAAATGATTTACTGTGCAATACTGTGTAAATCACAAATAAATACCAAGAAACAAACAAACAAAACCATAATGGACACAGGAAGCTTGAGCAGCACAGGGATAACAAATAATATCATCTTAGTTCATCAAAAGTTTGGGCAGGAAAAATAAGTGCTGGCCTGTCACCAAATAGATGGCAATTCAAGTGAAATGTGTTTGACAATCTCTAAACAGTTGCTGGGTTTGGATTTGAGCTGTTAGTGTGAGATGCCAACTTGGCTTTATGTAGGCATTGCACATAGAGCCTTTTATACAGAGCTGGGGAACCTATTGCCCTCCAAATCTTGTTGCACGACAACTCCCCCCATCCCTGACTACAGCTCCCATCATCCCTGACCACTGGCCATGCTGGCAGGGCAGGGCAGGACAGAGACCTTTTGCTGCCTGTGGCGGACAAGGTGGCACCCTTACCCTCACCTACTCTAAGAGTCACATCTGTTGCTCTCAGTGGTTTTTCTTTTTTGGGGGGGAGACGCAGAGGTATGCATACCCCTAAACATTTTGTGAATCTAAGTTTGGCCTCATTGAGGGGCAATATTTCAACATGAGTAGGAAAATGAGAGTACCCTTAAACTTTTTTTTTAAGAAAAAAGCATTTTTAGAAAAACAACAACACATCAACCCATGAAGTTGTTCAAAAGAATGCAACCCTCAAGCTATGCCCATCCTACCTTAAGGTCATCCTTTCACAAGAAGTATTCCACTCTTTCTGCTTCCTCGTCCTAATTTTTCACTTCTTACCTCAGCAATGCCTGTAGTGCAGGCACGCCAAGTGGGGGGGGGGGCTGAGAGGTCTTCAGCCCCCCAAAAAAATTTCAAGGAGGGGCTGGGCTCTCCCAAAATCCTGTGGCCCCTCTCTACCTCCTCCTCTCTGCCTATGTGATGTGGGCAAGAGGAGACAGAGTGCGGAGCCCAGCAGCCCTGCTCCTCCTCCTCCTTCCCACCTCACGATGTCATGCAGGGAGCAGGAGGCTGAGCCCAGAGCCCAGAGCCCAGATCCATGTTCCCCATTCCCACCCAGCATGCAAGCAGCTGTGGGATGCCCACGTGTCCTGGCCTGGTGCGCGAGCGTTCACACGCTGGGAGGGGGTGGGAGACGCCACGTGGTGTGCCCCTGCAATGTGAGGGCAAGTCGGTGCCCCTGCTGTAGTGTGCTATTTGTTCTGCTCCCAGGTGAAATCCTGCATCTGCATGTTCCCCAAATCACCTGCAACCATGTCACATCCCTCACCTTGGTGCTGCTAAGTTTCCCAGCACAGAGATATCTTGTGCACCTCCTAGACAAGCAAAGAGGAAAAGAACAAGAAGGTGATGTTTTTACGTCCATAGGAGTGACAATCAACATCATGCATTGCTGGAGACAGCACAAGCACAGTGTCTATAGTCAAGCCTACAGTTAATGCAAGATTTTATGGCAGCAGTGAAATAATGAGTGAATTTACATATTTCGCCTGTGGGCCCTCTACTAGGTGACTATTGAGCACTATGGAAGAGTAACAAAAATTATCTGCTCCCTGCTGTACCTGGAGATCAAACAGGGATTTTAAACTTTGTTGAGACTAATAGAGGCAGCTGTGGGTAGCAAATGGAAGTGTTGTAATTGTTGAGAGGTCTCTGCAGCCCAGGCAGGAGGGCAAAGTTAAAGGCAAGCTGGACACCTAAAAGAAAAGAGCCTTCTAATCCAAACCTATTTTTAGCCTGCATTTCCATTTCCTATCAGTTCAATGGAGAACCAGCATTAAAGTTGGGTGGGTGGGGCAGAAACACTGAATTTGCAGTGATCTGTCAGACATAATCTCTGACAGAAAAAAGGGCTGCCAAATTTGCTCAGAGGCTGAGAGAGCTACTTTGTGATTTCCTTCGCTACACCTAGCAATTTACCAGAAGATGGGTGGGGGGAGCCAAAACAAGCTCCAAACTCCTGCCGGTGACAAAATCACACCCATTTCACTTTTCTTAGGCACAGTGTCTCCCAAGGGGTCATATTAAATTGAACCATCTTACACTTGTTTAGTTGGCTCAGAGGGAAACATTGGTGCTGTGTCAGACAGAAGAGTGTTTTCCTTGAAAGATTAATATCCACAGGATGACTATATGTTGCTCTCTAAGGGCACTGGCAAAGTATCTGAATGTGCGAATCAAAGAAACAAATAGCCCAAAGCCTGAGAGAGACAAAAGTCTAACCTGCTGCCCAATGATTACTTCATTCTCATTGGTTGGTTGTTTGGAGACAATGGAAGAGTGCACCTTTGGAGGTGAAGTCAAACCATTTTGTTGCAGCTGGGGTTGTGCTGATGCAGATATACCATGGTTTTTCTTCTCTCTGCACTCCTCCCAGCAGTCATTCCTCCTATGGTCACTGCTGTGGATACACAACCTGACTGGTTGTCTCCAGGCACTGTGGTCATCTGTAAGGGTTACACATGGTGGGGTTAATGTCACATTTGCAGACATCTTTGTAATGGAGAGTTGCAGGAATGCCAACTTGAATAAAATATGGGGGGGGGGAGCATGTAAGCCCTCTGTAACAGATTGAATGGAGCAATGAGGTGACAGGTGCCTCTCCTCAGCCTTCCCTATCTCTTTGGGCTATGACATGGGCTGAGTGTCCCAGAGGGAAAGAGAAAGCAAATTAGCAGTGGCAGAGCAAATCACCCATAGGAGCAGGGTGAACCACCCATAGGGGCAGGGCAGGGCATGTGGCATCCGTAGGGACAGGGGGCGCAACACCCATAGGGACAGGGCACCATGGGGCCTCAGCCACCCTACAGCTAGGGGGGAGGAAGCGGGAAGACAGCATGGAGCCTGCGGGCGCCCAAGATGCATGGTTCAGGCGTGCTGCAGCCCTGCGGTGAGTGCCACCTACCATTTTGTCACCCCCCTCAGTGGGGACACCCGGGGCAAGCCGCACCTACCGCATCCCCCCTTGCTACGCCCCTCATCACCATGCCTAATATAATGTATGTAGGCTACACCAGTAAAGAAGAACTAATGCTGGTTTTATTTATTTTTTTCTACACCATCCATCTTGGAACTACTCCCAAGAACACAAGTCTGGAGCATGTTCGGTTCCAACTTTTTCTGAAGAAATACCTGTGCTTTCTGGCCACTACATGGCAATGGCATAAACATATCTTACAGCCTCCTCCCTTGAAAAAAAAACAACAAAAACAGCCCTGGAAACTGCACTGACTAATAATTTAACTTATTACACTGAATAACTTGAATTATAATAAGCAGGCTGGTAACAGGCAGATGGGCACAAATGAAACACTGTTCCCCTGAGGAGTTCACTATGTCACAGCTCCCTTTGTGGTGCTTGGCGGTTACCACGGCTCTGTGCTGTAGCAATCTGAGCACTATAGAGCTACTTATGGTTTAGGAAAACCTGGGGGCAAGCCTTTCCGCTCTATGCACTGTCTGGAAGCAAAGGGGTGTGAGGCTGGTGGTATAAGCTTTTATCTGCAATCAGCATGCATGGTAGGTGTTAAGCGCTCGGAGCTATAAGTCACATGAAAATAAAAGGGGGTGAAATTTTCTTCAGTTTGAGTGGGAATTTAGCCTGAGGCACTCTGCTTAACTGCAAACCAGAGGATTTCCTTTATTATTGTTCTCTTAACCACCATATCAAACAACCAACAATTCCTTATTAAAGTGGCTGAAGTTGCCAAAGCTAAGCATAGCACTATTTGATCCAGGAGGAGCAATTTAGAGCTCAGCTACTTTCAGCCTACGCATGCACCTGCAGTTTTGGGGGCTTTTTTTTTTAAGCTGGCAGTCTGAAAGAAAGAAATACAACTAACAGTTGCCCATTACACTGCCAATCTTGTTTATTGTCAAAAAAAGGTTTATTCGTTTTCAACAGAGAGCCCAGTTTCAAAATTAAAGAGGATGCAAAGATTATTCCAAAAATATGATCACTCCAAAGACACTGCAATTGAAAGGGGGGGGGGGACATTCCCCACACTGAAGAAGGGGTTGGGAATGGGGAAATAACAAGAACTAACAACACCACTGATCTTCCAGCTTGGTACATCTCCCTAGTGAACCTACTGTGATATTTCATGAATAAAGATGTGCTAAGCCTCATTGGTAGCAAGATAAGGAAGGATAGTTAGTGTCATCTATTCACCACAGTTAAAATGTGACTAGAACAATTTGATTACTTCTATCACTGTTTTCAAGTTTGAGTAAAAAAAATTGCTCTGTAATCCAGTTAAGTACCAAAGTGTGGAGAATATAAGTCAGTTTCCTGAAATGATTGATGATTCTGCTTTTCATGATAAGACTGTGTGTGTGTGTGTGTGTGTGTGTGTGTGTGTGTGTGTGTGTGTGTTGAGGGGGTGGGATCCTGAAGTCATAATACAGACAGTGCATCTTTGGCTGTCAAGGAAATCTTTTCAGTAACAGTTTGAATCTTTCAGCAAGTAGAAAATATAAACATTACTGAATCCCACACAACTGGGAAGGGGAGTAAAAGTAGAAAAGGGAAGCCATTCCTAATATTAGAAATGTATTTTTTAAAAACAAACAAACTCAGCTCTGATACCTGATTGGTTTAAATTCTAATTCTTGTTACCCATGCATGTGGCTTTTTTTTGGGGGGGGGTGTAAAATCTCAATAATCAGCAGTTCAGTTTGGGTCTGTTTTGTAGCAAAACTTCAATCTCCCCATAAAGCTGGTTCAAAAAGTTTGTGAAAGGCCATAGTTCAGTTGTAGAGTACTGTATCTCTTTTTTCATGCAGAATGTCCTAGATTTAATCCCTGGCATCTCCTGGTAGGGCTGGGAATATTCCATGCCAGAAAAGTGTGGGATAAATCGCCCTCGTGTAACCAACATCCTTAATTCTAATCAATGCATGAAGGAGTTAAGATCATAGAGTAAGCTGTCCTGCCAGGCTTAGCTAAGTAACTTCCTCTGACCTTGAGAGGAAGGGTTACCAAACTCTTTGTTCTTTCACTTGCATCATTGAACCCTACCAGTAAGGAGGTTCAAGACGGATGTTCCAAGCTTAGAACATGTGGCTTAAGCAAGCCATCTCTATGTTTCTAATAGACTTTCTATACAAATAATTTAGAAATATTTACCATTTAAAATTGTATTGCCTGTCTTTCTTGCTGCTGTATGAAAGAGCACATCAATCTGACCTTTGAAGGGTTTGTAAGTAAACCACTTAAAATTTACCAAACGTGTAGTCTCTTTCTATGCTAAGGGAAGAGAGGAACTTTGGAAGCAACTTAGAAAGGGATAGTTTAAAGGTCTTACAGCCTATATTTCCATGCTTTACTTGGCTGCATGTTTTGCAATTTTAAATCTCTGCTTGGGCTTTCTCACCAAAAAGCACTTCCCCCCACAAACTGGATTTAGGCACCTAGGGAATTCTCCTTTTTATTTTTCCATATCTATTATTTTTCCCTTTTAACCAGTTTAAACCAACAAAAAGCTGGATAGCCACTACTAGTCAGAACAGACAGTATCGTTGGTCTGATTCAGCATAAGGCAGCTTCTTTTGTTCCTATGTCATTCATCTTTCCCAGATTGCATTTCTTGACTTCTTATTCCTATCCCAGGAGAGCTTGCCATAGGATTGCCCTATGATTGCCAAACATGAACTTAAAGTTGAATTATATGGTTTGATTAAACTGTGGACCAGACTATTAAATAGCTTTATATAACTGTTTTATGATTGGCTATTTGCCAATTATTTTTCAGAATATTTTAAATTATTTATCTTTGCATTGCTGTTGTATTGAAAGTTCCCATGAGAGACCACACATGAGCCAGAAAGCAGGGCAAAATGTAAAATACATAAGTAAATAAAAATTGAATTAAACATTCAGTAAAGGGTAAAATCAGTTTCTTCAGCCATGTCCGGAGCTTAGCATTACATTTTTTGTTTCGCTTCCAGAAAAGACGCTTGTTTAAATATTTACTACTGCTATTATTACGGCAGCATTACCCAAGTTATTTTACAGTCTATACATCCTGAAAAACGAGACCTACATAGTGAGATAAATTTGAAAAGGTTGTGTGTTTGTTTCCCCCTGAGAACGTAACTCTCTATATTACATCCCAACATGAAGAATCACACTGTTTGTGTATGGTTATTGTTTTTTTAACACACACATACATGCAAATATTGCGGTACTCTGTCATTTTTCTCTTATGATACAACTGTATATGGAAGAATACAAATTATACATCTTTATGAAATATTTAAAAATGCTTGGGGATTGCTCTGCTTGTGATGGATAGTTGACTTTTATGACTTTCCCCCTTCATTTTATTAAAGTTGTATAATACAAAAAAGTAGGCTTTTTATGCATTTTACTCTGTTACATTTTTAGAAATCTCTCTCCCCCTCCCTCCCTCTCTCCATCTCGCATTGTCTTACCTGCCTTCAACCATGAGGTCCCAGGACAGGCGACAACAATTTAGAAACACAATATTAAAATCTTTTAAAACAAATTAGAGTTAAGAGAAAAATGTAGGCCCTAAAATCTCTCTATCAAGTGTCAAAGGCTAGGCTAAAGATGTAATAAGGTGGGTGCTCCATGCAGCCGTTGTTCACCTCAATCCAATGAAGGACATTTTGGGGGGAGTATAGGAAGGGGAAGGCATATCTTGCTTGCTGAAGTCCATTCCACAGCTGGATGTCAAAATGTATGGTTAAAGATGACTTGAAACATGTGTTATTCTATTGCAGGCTTCCTCAAACTCAGCCCTCCAGATGTTTTGAGACTACAGTTCCTATCATCCCTGACCACTGGTCCTGCTAGATAGGGATCATGGGAGTTGTAAGCCAAAAACATCTGGAGGGCCAAGTTTGAGGAAGCCTGTTGTATTGCTTGTCACCAGCACACAGCTGTAAACCGACACACATTAACGGTGATGAACTTTCAGAGGCAGATTCACACCACTGCTTTTCCCAAGACAAGGGGACTTATTTGTCTTCTGAATAATTCATTGCAAAATTATCCCATTGCCATTGCCTGCATGTCAAACATGAGGTTTGGGTATCGGAGAATTCGGCTACCAATTTCCCACATGTCCCTGCAAAAGTCAGTGTAGCAGAATCTTTTCTTTCCCACATTAGATTTTCCCATTCATTTTAAACACTCATTGGAGAAATGAACAGGCCTTTAAAGCTGAATTAATATTTAAAATACTCTGGAGCACAAAGGCATTCATTGCTCTCATAATTTTAAGGTATCGTTAATGCAGAAGGCAAGAAAGAGTCAATTTGCATAATATAAGGGAACATATCATGTGCTTCAGAAAGAAGCAAAAATTATAAAGGAATAGTAATGTGTTTTATTTGGGGGGTGGGGGAATCAAATCAACAGCACTTGACATGCTTCCTCAACTATTCAGCTGACTTTTCTTTTCTAAAAAAGCATAGTGGAAAATACTTTGAGCACGTCTCTTTTGGTAATTTGTCAGTGTATGAAAGCTAAGCCTATCAAAGGCTGTTAATAGTGGTCAGTTGAATGGGACAAAGCCAATGAGCCGCCTTCCCAACACCGGCATCAGCTTACCTGGATGATACACAAGCATAGCAGGAGAAAGGTCAGGACCCCTTGCTGTACTAGCAGACTGACTCCACCAACGCATCCATACAGCTCTCACATCACCACTGTCCTGCCCACCCCCATTGTCATCCAAATAAGCTGGACTGAGTGGCACAGGGTCCAAGAAGGTAGTTCCACAGGCTATTACTAGTAGCTAGTAGCCAAGAGAGCTTAAGGGAGAAATCCTTTGGCAAGATCTGCCAGGATGAGCAGCTTAAGATGTAGCAGATGCCCAGCCGGTTGATTCCCAGCTCAGCTAGTGTTAAGTCCCCAACCTCTGCTTGGCTGAAAATATGCCAATGAAACTTGGCTAAGCTGAAGCCAATTTAGTCCCCCTTAAAGGGGAGCGCTCTCTCTCTCTCTCTCTCTCTCTCTCTCTCTCTCTCTCTCTCTGTGTGTGTGTGTGTGTGTGTGGTGGCAGTGGGACAAGAGAGGCTGGATCCTAAACTGATTTAGCTTGGTTATGTGTCCTGGAAACTCAGCACAGAATCCTGTTTAAAAGGCTTGTTTTCCCTCTGTCAGGCTTAGGCAGAGCAGGACTTGGGTTCTGATAATACTTTATGCCAGCCTAATTTACACTGGTTTCCTTTACACCAGACTCTTGTGCAGGGATAGGCAACCTAAGGCCTGGGGGCCAGATGCAGCCCAATTGCCTTCTCAATCCGGCCCATGGACAGTCCGGGAATCAATGTGTTTTTATATGAGTAGAATGTGTGCTTTTATGTAAAATACATCTCTAGGTTATTTGTGGGGCATAGGAATTCATTCATTCCCCCCCCCAAAAAAAAAATATAGTCCAGCCCACCACATGGTCTGAGGAATGGTGGACCAACCCACAGCTGAAAATGGTTGCTGACCTTGCTCTTGTGCATAGGATGGCTTCCTTAATGAAATCTTTCAATTGATAGGTAATATACCTCTGATTACTGGATGCAAGAGACAAGCACGACTGGCAGCTGATTTGGGGTGTCATGAAAGGACATGCAAATTCTTATATTTTTAATTAATCATCATCATCATTTTACTCCCATTGAGAAATGCTTGTGAGGTTTCTGCTTCAGGCACCAAAATAACTTGGCCAGATTTGAATATTATTAATCACCTTGACTGGAGGGGTCTGTGTGCTAATTTGCTGTTCTGTCTCAGCAGCAAAATTATCTTTGGCCACCCCTGGACAAACAACAGGAAAATGCTTCTATCTTGCACCATTTGTGACCTTCCCATCAGTTGGCCACTGCTGGAGAAATACTGCAGTATTTGATAGTGTAAGACAATTCTAACGTTATTATTAAATGTCAACATCTTATAGGTAGCTAGGCTGTAAAATGTTCTGAGAAAGACTCCGAAACTGCTTAGTCAATTCCCATTAGCAAGTTGGCTTTATATTGCTATTTGATTCGCAGAAGTGGCCTTTGGTTCTTGGAATATAAACACAAATCTATTTGCATTCCCCCAAAATACTCACTTGTCATATTGGGCCTGCTGAACACTGCTTAATTTCTAGAAATTGGTGCAAGAGAGAGGCATTTCCCTGTTGTTTGTCCAGGGATGGCCAAGGAAATTTTGCTGCTGTTCAGTTTATTTTTTTTTAGTTATTATGTTAATAGTGTTTTATGGATTGTAATTGTTTTACTGATGATTTGTTAATTATTCTATATAATTCTATATTAAAGGTAAAGGTACCCCTGCCCATATGGGCCAGTCGTGTCCGACTCTAGAGTTGCGTGCTCGTCTCGCTCTAGAGGCCGTGAGCCGGCGCCGTCCGAAGACACTTCCAGGTCATGTGGCCAGCGTGACGAAGCTGCAGCTGGCGAGCCTGCACCAGTGCAGCACATGGAAACGCCGTTTACCTTCCCGCTATAAAGCGGTACCTATTTATCTACTTGCACTTAAGAGTGCTTTCGAACTGCTAGGTGGGCAGGAGCTGGGACCGAAAGACAGGAGCTCACCTTGCCGCGGGGATTTGAACCGCCGACCATACGATCAGCAAGTCCTAGGCACTGAGGTTTTACCCACAGCGCCACCCGTGTCCCATAATTCTATATTAGAGCTAGTCTATTATGTTCTATTATGTTATTGTTATTTATTGTTTGTAAGTTACTTTGTGATTAATTTAATGAAAAGTGGCATAGAAATATAAAAAGTCAAAGAAAAATGCATTTGAATTACTTTTATGAATTTGAGTAGTTATTAATTCTTTTGAGAATAGTCCAGGGCAAGAAAATAGGAAATTGTCTTCTTTTTTAAAACAAAATATCTTATTGGATCCAGACTAAGGCAGCAACCCTAAACACTTTGTTTTCTGGGAGTAAGCCTCAATAAAGTCAATGGGATTTACTACTGAGTTAGACTTGTATTAGATTGCATTGTAAGTCATGTCCCATTGAAGTCAGTGGAGAAAGTTAGTCCAGACTAATGTTCCACTGAAATGAATGGGGCAACTGCAACAAACCTAGGCTGGATCCCACCCACTGGTGATTTCCCATGGAGTGTAACATGGCCATCCTTTCAAGTTGCATTTTCTTTCTTATTTGTTAGCTCTAGATTCTCTAAGCTGGATGGAGCAGTGACTAATAGTCTGGTCACACATGCCTCACACTATATAGAGATAGATGCATACATAAAGCTTGAAGACATACTTCAGAATCCCTAATGAAATGAAGAAATGTGGCTATCTATATTGAGATACCAACATTTTTCAAGTGGCGATGGTCAAAGGGGACAGTTCTGCAGTTGCAAAAATAAAATAAACGAGTACAATATTTTATTTACTCTTTTCTCCTTGGATAGAATTGCAGTCTGTGCTTAAATGTGTGAATTGATGCAGAATTGTGGGAGTTAAATTGTAAAATGTTGTTAAATAGGGAAAATACTAATGACAGCTTAGGTCCTAATCCTGCAAATCTAAGTTACTTCTCTCAAAAGTGACTCCATTGTTTGTTTGTTTTAAATACAGAGTGCCAAAGTAATTGATTCCAATGGGACTGCTCATTGAGCAAAGCACAGCTTTGTCTGACTAATAGTGACAGTTTCTGTTGCTGTACTAAGTTTCCAGGATACAATTAGGGTTGCTAGATGACCCTTATTTAAGGGATATCCATTCTTTCAAATCACCCTCAACCAAGAGAATAAAATGGATGCCCTCCTTATTTCACCTTTGTCAAATAAAGCACTATAGCTCTGCTATCCCCTTTACTTGAAAAAAAGGAAGGAAATATATAGATAACCTTAGATCTAAACTGATTAGAAGGTTTGATTCCACTTGGAATCTTATCTTTGCAACTGAGAATGAGGAGGCAATTTAGTACAGTATATGTTTGTAAGAAAGCACGTCAAAGTGCAAGTAGATAAATAGGTGCCGCTCCAGCGGGAAGGTAAAAGGCGTTTCCGTGCGCTGCTCTGGTTCGCCAGAAGTGGCTTAGTCATGCTGGCCACATGTGAGATGAGCTGGCCACAAGTGAGATGAGCGCCGCAACCCCAGAGTCGGTCACGACTGGACCTAATGGTCAGGGGTCCCTTTACCTTTATGTTTCTAAGAGCCAAAGTAGATATGATACCATTCATGCAATAAGCAAATGTACAAATGTTGCTGTTGGTATTTTTGAAATTACTATTTAAAATGCCATATTTTTCCGTCTATAGGACGCCCCCATGTATAAGACGAGCCCAGATTTTGAACATTATTTTAGAATTTAAAAAATAGTATTATACATGGAAAAGTACGGTAAATACAATGCATAGATGTTCTGAGCTGGACAATGGCCTTTGACCCTTCACTCCGACCTGAGGTCCAAGTCTGGATCAGGGCTCCTATACCTATCATTTCATAAGAAGTAAAGCCTCCAGGGCAAGGAACCTATGTTGTTGTAGCACAGGTAAAGTTAAATCCTAATGTGTGCAAATGAACCCTAGAAGCTGAGGTTTAGAGGGAGTTTGACTCATCGCAAGATGCAGTGCTGGATTATCCACCCACCTGGGGCTCTGGGGGAGTGGTGCTGATCACACAGTGTGACCATGGGTAGTCCTGGAGGACCACCATTCTTCCTGTGTGTCTGAGGGAGATAATGCTCACTTGCCACCCCCCTCCTCAGGTGCCTCAGACTTTCCACCTGATGCAGGCCTCACCTGCGCAACCAATTGGGGCAGGGGCATGGTGGCTGGGATCTGTCCGCTCCTGCCGAATTTAAGAGAGTAGCCAGGTGCAGGTTCACCTCTTTGCTGACTGTTGTGAGATTTTTCCACTCACCCACTCAGTCTGCTTGGGGATCACTCAGTGGGGGAGTGGGCAAATTGGCCCGAGGACCTCAGACTGTCCAAGTGTCCCTATTTTCCTGGGACTGTCCATGATTTACAGAAGCTCTCCTGGTTTCTGATTTGATCCCAGAATGTTCCCATTTTCCTTAAGAGGGCCCTACTGTATTTTCATTGGAGAAATGTTGGATGGTATGGACCCCAGAGCCGTCTGAAGGCAACCCTGTATAGGGAGCGGTTTTTTATGTTTAACGTTTTACTATGTTTTTATATATGTTGGAAGCCACCCAGAGTGGCTTGGGCAACCCAGTCAGATAGGTGGAATATAAAAAATTAAAATTATTTTTATGGGATGGGACATCCCTATTTTCATCAAAGAAATATTGGAGGGTATGAGACAATGCTATAGCTTACATGGTCATTGTATTTGGGGCCAGGGAGGAATTTTCTCCAGCAAGCAAATTGTCCTACTTCATCGCAACTGTCACAACTTTGGAGGATGAGGCATTGGCCTAGATTTGCTTAATGTACTGGTGCTTGAAGTATTGACTTTGTAGATTCATATTAATATAATTTCACCAAGATAATTTCTCCCCCATCCCTATATTCTTTATTTGTTTCAAAATTTATATACCACTAGATTGTAAATAGAACCTCTGACCATTAAAACACTTTAGTATTTGTATAGTGCTTTAAACATTTGCAGGTGTCCAAATTGCTTCACACTCTTTAGCTATTGGCAATCCTTACAACTAAGGTGAGTCATTCCCAAGTGAAGCAGCTTTTGCCTTTTCCTGTTCTGGAAATGGCTACTGACTAGTACTTATCCATAATAGTCTATGGCAATCCGTGTTATTCAGTGGAACTTGCTGCCAAGTCAATGTGCACAAAATTATAGTGGAGGTCTCAAGTTTTAATAGTTTGATAAATGGCCCAAACACGAATTGTCATGGGCAGATTGGCAGCAGAATAAAAGTACTCTAAACAAGCTTTGAAACTAATATTTCCCCCCCTAACATCAAGAGTTCTATTAAGAAAATGCAGCTTTAAATCAAAAAGCATAACATCAATTTAGTTTTTCTTCTGTTTTTATGATATTCATTCATTTTGATCTTTCATGCTGCAGAATTATAAAATACTTGTGAAGTGTAACACTTTTGTTCTTCATTTGATCTGATCACATCAGTGCATTGCTTTCATATCCCTAATACTAGAAAAATAATATCCTGCCAGTTAACTTGGGAGGGCTACTTTGTATACGGAAAGGAAGGAAGGAAGAGGAGGGAGACCCTTAACTGGAAGAATGACTTCTTTCTAAAATAAATGAGATACATTTCATATGGCAGATTTTAATCATATGAATTTAATAACTTACAAATTGGAACACAAAAAGTGAAGTAATAAGATATACCACTTTTGTTTTTCATTCATTCAGTCTATACAATTAGCAGCATGAGAAAGAAAAGAAAGCCTTTATTTTATTTCTAAGGTAAACTTTATTAGGGAAAAGGAAAACCACAAGTTTCTCACTCCATTGAAGTATATGATGTTCCTATTCCTAAATTTAACAATTAGCGATTCATATTAGCATCAAATATTGATTTAAATTTCATTTTGAAGAGTACCAGCACAACCCTGAGTGTGTTTACTCAGAAGTAAATCCCATTCTATTGAGACTTAATCCCAGATAAGTGTGCAAAGGATTGCAGCCTGTATGCTGGATTGGGTTTGTCCTGTTGGCTTTGCTCATGGGTATGTGATTAGAGACAGGCAGAACATAATGGGTATCAATATGCTGATGACACCCAACTCTATTTTGTGTTGTCACCTGAGGCAGGTAAGCTGAGCCATTCCTTGAATTCAGTAATGGGCTCTTTGAGCTTCTCCGCCCACATTGTTCAGCCCAGACACTGAGATCCAGCTCTGAGGGCCTTCTAGGGGTTCCCTCATTGTGAGGTTATAGGGAAACAGGCAGAGGGCCTTCCCAGTACTTATGCCAACTCTGTGAAATGCCTTCCTGTCAGATGTCAAGGAAATAAACAACTATCTGACTTTTAGAAGACATCTGAAGGCACCCCAGTATAGGGAAGTTTAAATGTTAGTGTGTTTGATGTTTTAATTTGTTGGAAGCTGCCCAGACTGGTTGGGGCAACCCAGTCAGATGGGTTGCATATGAATAGCCACCACCGCTGCAGCGGCAAATAAACTGAGGTGGAATGCTGACAAAATGGAGGTGTGGACCTCTGCCAAGAAATTAGGTTTGCAGTCTGTTCTGCATGCAGTTCTTATTTCCTTGAAGGAAAAGATAAGAAATCTGGAAGTACTTCCAGATCCAACATTGTCCCTCAAAGCTCAGGTGAGCTTAGTGGTGAGGAGTACCTTTTTCCAGCTTCAGTTAGTTCACAGGTTTTTACTGTCCCTGGCTTTTTTTTCAGCAGGAACTCAACAGAACTCAGTTCTGGCACCTCTTAGGTGGGCCCCATTGCCATTCTAAGAGAATGAAGGAGGTGTTCAATGGTGAGTTCCAGCACCTCTTGTACATGAAGCTGTCCTTGGAAAATGACTTGGAAGCTTCCATTAGCTACCACCAGAATTTTGACTGGTCTGCCTATTTGCTTATGTGCCTAATTCAATCTGCTGGGGCTGCCACCACAAGATGCTGAGATGGGTTCTTCTTGGCCTCCCACCATTAGGAAGACTAGTTTGGTGGTGACTGGTCTTCTCTGTGGTCCCACCTTATTTGTGAAATGCCCTCCCATTACGAGTAATTTTTTTTAAAAAAGGATTTACTTTTATGTAGTACCTCACTTCAGTGTTGGCAGTGATGAATGACTGCTTTAAACAAGTACAGTGGTACCTCAGATTAAGAACTTAATTTGTTCTGGAGGTCCGTACTTAACCTGAAACTGTTCTTAACCTGAAGCACCACTTTAGCTAATGGGGCCTCCTGCTGCCGCCACGCCACCGGAGCACGATTTCTGTTCTCATCCTGAAGCAAAGTTCTTAACCTGAAGCACTATTTCTGGGTTAGCGGAGTCTGTAACCTGAAACGTATGTAACCTGAAGCGCATGTAACCTGAGTTACCACTGTAAAGAAAGAGGCTCTAACATCTGTAGAGGCTCTAACATCAGTAGGCATTGCCTACTGTAAAAAGCTACCAAACACCAAGTTCCAGGAAAGTCTTGAGTTGTTACATAAATGCGTTCCTTGCAAAGTGGCACTGGATTAAAAAAAAATAAAAATAAAATACTTTGTGATATTAAAAATAGAAATGGAGAGCTATCGCAAATGATTTGAGCCATTCAAGATTTGATATTCCTACTGATCCTGACAGATCCACTCCAAGGCAATCAGTTAGAAAGCTCTATGCCTGACTCTGTAATTGCCCAAGGGTTGTTCATATAAATAGCTAACCCAAAAGTTGCAGAAAGCATTATAAAAACAACAAAAAAGCCATGGTTTGTTATGAATTTGTACTTGATAATTGTATTTTCCCACAGGTTTTAGCCATTGCTGCAGCACTATACACACTGCTGCACCCACATGTCCATGAAACAAATAGAGGGCAACTGGGACCACACTCACTAGTCCTACCCCTGATGTCACCTGCTATAACCTATGTGCCATAAAGGGCTTTTCAAGCTGTTTTGTGTCAGTGAGTCCAATTCCTACTCCTGCTTTGCAGTCTCCACCCCTCCCCTCAGCAATGGGCTTGTTAATCATAAATATATTCTCTGCTGTATTCTCTCATCTCACATTTGAAATACCAGAACTGCACTGATGAACAGAGAATTGCTCTAATCGTTTGATATCCGATATTTCATTATTGAGAATAAATGCAGTAGAATGCTCAAATGAAAATACCAATATAATATAAGAGATAATCTAATTATAGAGCAATGAAATTTATTTCGAGATAACGGTTGTGACTTACTAAGAATCAAATTAAAAGCATCTATAGAGGCTTAATATATCCTGCTGTGAAGTTGCTCTTATTTATTAACAATAGTAATAAAATCAACCTTAGCTGGTTGGTTCATACAAACACAGTCTTTCCTAACAAAATAATTCTTTATTATGGAGAAAAACATAAGATTCTGCTTCCAGAAAACCTAAAAATGAGATTTAAAAAACAAAAAAAAAACCCTGGGAATATTTTATTTTATTATTTTATACGATCTGTGCTATCTATATGGGTTTAATTTGGAAGGTGTGGTTTTGGAAAATGCTGGAAGACTAGAAGGGAATATGATTACATATTTTGAATACTGGATATACACACTGATTGGATCTTAAGATACACAGCTTTGAATGTAAGTTTCTTTGATCAAGCAGGGGGTCTCATAAATGAAAGAGAGTTGTTTTTTGCCAAGTTCCTCTTCTTGTTGGAGTCCCATCCTCTTCTGAAATGTTGACCAACCCCTCAGAGTGATTTTTCCAGTGGTACAGAGGACTCCATGGAGAAGGAGCAATCTGTGAAATTATATCACCCCATTTTCATTAGTAGATGCTGGGAGCACACTTCCTGTAAGGAGAACCTTGTTCACAGGGCCTTAGGATCCAACCACATAATGAATATTGAAATACAGTGGTACCTCGGGTTACAGACGTTTCAGGTTACAGACGCTTCAGGTTACAGACTCCGCTAACCCAGAAATAGCACCTCAAGTTAAGAACTTTGCTTCAGGATGAGAACAGAAATCGTGCTCCGGCAGCGCGGCGGCAGCGGGAGGCCCCATTAGCTAAAGTGGTACCTCAGGTTAAGAACAGTTTCAGGTTAAGAACGGACCTCCAGAACGAATTAAGTTCTTAACCTGAGGTACCACTGTAATGAAATTATTTACTTCAGAAGCAAAGTATATGTGGTACTGTTGAGTTTACAGGCCAAATGGGAGACTCTCTGAGACTCATTATGTAAGTCACAATGAGCTCCTAGCAGAAGAGCAGGATATAAGAGTGGTGGTGGTGATTATGATGATGATGAAATAATGGCAAGGAAATACTGAATTGTCTTCACTGCTAATCAGCTGAAATGCGATTAAGTCTGCTTCTGTTTCATGAATCCTTTTGCTAAACTGCTCAAAAGTTTCCCATATGTCACCTTGCATCCAAGGCAATTCAGTTAGCCTCATCAGATTCTGGACTTGAGGTTCCATTTTTGTGAGTGAAGAATCACAGCCATGCCATTCCATCACCCTCTAACCCACCCTTCAAATATTATGAAGAATATAAACGAAAGGAATAATTTGGAAATCTACTTCTTATTCTGCTTGTGAACGGCTTCAGGCACAAGTTTTGCTTTCCTCAACACAACGTTCATGCCGGTTGACGTTAACTGTACTATATTTTGACAGGGAGCTCATCCACCTTTAATTAATTCCCAGGAAAGCCCTTATGTGTTACCAGAGTGCTGGCTACATAAAGTAGTAAGTCTCTTTCGATTTATTTGTTGTTGTGGGCTGCTCTTGCTGGTTGGACCTTTATCTTAAGGCCTGGACCTAGAAGGTAAAATCATTCTAATGAGCAGAGGACTATATAACAAGATTCATTCCTATCCGTTCACAAATGTACTTAGGTAAGTAGCCTTACTGGCTATGTGACTCAAAGGAAACAGATATATTGCCACTCAGTTGTGTGTTTTTTTAATGGAGTTCTTCTGTAAGGGACTGAAATGTTTCTTTTAACTTCCTGGGAAATTGAGGGTTGCAACTTGATACAGAATCTGAAAACTGGAAGATAATTTATTTATTATTTTATTTACATTTTGCCTTTGCTTTCAGATGCAGCATGTAACACCACTAACCATACCACAGGGACTGAAATGACATGGTGTCAGGGGTTCAGGAGCAGAGGCAAGAGCAAGGGAGGAAACAGAGAGCGAAGGGGAGGAGGCAGAAGAAAAGATGAGTGATGACGACGACCTGAGATCTCCGAGCCTTTCCAGTGAATCAGAAGATTCACAGAAAGGAGCACCAGTGGCCAGGGCAAGGGGGGAGTCTAGGGGGGCACCCCAGGAAGATAGAGCCAGAGGGGACTCAGAGGAGAGCAGTTGGAAATCGGGACCAGCGTCACCGCCAGAGAGCAGGGAAGAGGAAGGGAGCCAGGGAGCAAGCGCTGGCAGCTCACAACAGGGGGGAGGGCATGAGTCAGGAGTGGCCACACCTCCATCGGGGAGCGAAGAAACGGTCAGACGGAAAGTGGAAGGTTGGGCGCGCGCGCCAAGTTCAAATGCACAGGAAAGTGACGCAGTAGGCAGCCCTGAAAGAGAGCCAGGTCCTAAAGCCCGGCGCAAGGAGACAGGGGGGTCCGGGGGGTCGGCGTCAGAAGAATCCCGGAAGGAAGAGACCCCGGGGGGCAGAGGGACCCAGAGGAGAACAGTCAGGCGGAAAAGGTGGAGCAGGGCTAGGATATTAAGTTGGTGCACAAGGGGCGGAGACTCAGACGGAGCTTCGCCGATCTAGCCACTAGACGTAGAGTTGCACGCAGCAGCGTGAGAATGGAAACTGTAATTCAATAAAGACTTTTACTTAATGATCGCTGGCTAGCGTGATCCTCTGTGAGCTAGGATCTGGAAGCAGCTCTGACAGTAAGCTCCGTCCCAGTATTGTGGGCATCTACAGCCTCGAGGAGAGGAGAGAAGCAGGTGCCTACTAGCGAGCTCACGAACGGCAGCCGACATGACGGCAGAGCAGCAGATAGCGGAACTCAGAGAAGCAGTGTCACAACTGAATGCCGAGGCTCTCGCATCCAGGAAGAGAGAGGAGGAGGCAGCCGCCGCCTGCAGGGATCTCCAGGTCAGGTTGGACATGCTTACGAAGCAAGGGCAACTGACACCCAGACAGGAGGGAATTGGGTTGGCGAGACGAACAGGCGGTCTGGTCTCTCACTTCGATGGGAACCTGCAACAGTACCCCAATTTTAGAGCAGACGTAATGTGCGCACTGCAACTGCTGAATAAAGACTTTAGAGATGAGCAAGAGAAAGTGGGATTCATCATGTCCCATTTGCATGGGGATGCTAAAGCATGGCTGCGCAATTTGTGGAGGGATAATGATCCGGCGCTCCAAAATGCGGATGCCTTTATTAAAGCGATGGATGGATGTTTTTTATCAAGCATTGACGTGGATCTTGCTCGGCAGCAGATACATGGACTGAAGCAAGGAAGGGCCAGCGTAAGGCAGTACCATGCCCGCTTTTTCGCTTTGGTCAGTGCCCTGGAATGGGACAGAGATTCGGCCCCTGTAAGAGACCTGTTTTGGGAGGGATTGCACGGCTCTGTTAAAGATGAAATTGCGAGGGGGGAGAGACCCCGGACCACGCAGGAGATCGTTCAGAGGGCGCTGGCGGTGGGGGTGCGGCTGGAAGAACGTCCGTGGAGCAGGGACGAAGGGCGTGGAGGGTGCGAACCAGCCAGGGGCTCCTCCTTCCTTCCCAGAGAAGCAGCGCGTGCGCAATCCACGCCTCCGTCTGGAGGAGGGACAGAACCTATGGAGGTTGGAAGTGCAAGGGCTCAGTCAGCAGCCAGAGCCCTAGCACCGACAACAGTGACGGCGAAGCCTCCTAGAGGGAACAGGAAGTGTTATATCTGCGAGGATCCACAGCATATGGCGAAAGAGTGTCCCCGGAGGCTCAGCAAGCACACTGCAGCCTCAGCAATGGTAACTGCAGCAACGCAGCACAGAGGACCACAGCAGGGAAACGACGCAGTCTGGCTGGAGGAAGAGGCACTGGGGCCCAGCCAGACGTGTCAGTGAAGCAGTCCCCAGAGATTTTGCAGCCCGTGAACCCCCTCCCGCCCAAACCAGTAGTGAGGCTCACCGCATCGCTCCAGCTGCCCAATGGAATCACCATGGACGTGCCAATCACCATTGACTCAGGAAGCAATGCGGACTTTGTAGGGCAAGACTTTGTCGACCGGCACGCTATACAGTTGCTGCCGGCCACGCTGCCCCTGCAGGTTGTCACGGTGGATGGCAGGGAGCTGCTCGGGGGGCAAGTGGTGAAGCAGACGCCACCAATGGTGATGCGACTTGGGAATCACAGGGAAATCATCAGCTTCAACGTCACTCAACTATCGGACACGCCCATTGTATTGGGCATGAGTTGGCTGGACAAGCACAGCCCAACGCTGGCGTGGTACCAGAGGCAGCTGACCTTCGGCTCTTCCTTTTGTGCTGAACACTGCATCGTGCCCCGGCAGGAAGGAGAGGAAGAGGAGACACAGCTGCTGCTAGGCACGCTGCAAGCGATTCCCCACAAGTACGCAGAATTTTTGGAGGTTTTCTGCGAGAAGGAGGCAGACAGGCTACCCCCTCACAGACCATATGACTGCAAAATTGACCTGCTGCCGGGGGCGGCGCTGCCTAAAGGGAAGCTGTATTCCATGTCTGAGGACGAACTGCAAGAACTCAAGGAGTTCATAGATCATAATTTGGAGCGCGGTTTCATCCGGGAGTCCAAGGCAGCGGGGGGGCAGTCCTGTATTCTTTGTTAAGAAGCGGGACACGCCCCAAAAAAGACTTGTCGTGGACTATCGCATCTTAAACAGTGTGACCAAGCCATCGGACTTCCCCATGCCCCGGATCGACGACCTCCTCGCTAAGGTACGGAAGGGCAGCGTGTTCACCAAGTTAGACCTGCGAGGGGCGTACAACCTCATTCGCATGCGGGAAGGAGATGAGTGGAAGACAGCCATGTTCACGCCACTGGGCACCTACGAATATAGAGTTATGCCTTTTGGATTGCAAAATGGCTCCCACGTTTTTCAAGCATTCATGCATCACGTGCTGGCGGGACTTCTCTACAAGACGTGCGTCTGTTTCTTAGATGACATCCTGATCTTTTCGGAATCGCAGCAGGAGCATGACAGACACGTCAAGGAAGTGCTGAGCAGGCTAAAGCAGCATAGGCTCTACGCCAAGCTGGAGAAGTGCCAATTCGACGTGACTGAGGTGGATTTTCTGGGCTACAAGCTGTCTGACAAGGGGCTCGCCATGGACAGCGCCAAGGTGCGAGCGGTGTTGGATTGGAAAAGCCCACGCAACCGGAAGGAGGTCCAACGGTTTGTCGGCTTTGCGAACTTCTATCGCAAGTTTATCAAAGGCTTCGCTATGCAGACAGCGGCCATCACGGACACGCTTAGCTCCAAGAAAAAGAGGTTCATCTGGACAGAGCAGGCGGAGCAGTCCTTTCAGGCACTCAAGCGTCTCTTCGCGTCGGAGGAGCAGCTGCTGCATGTCGATCCCAGCAGGCCGATGAGGGTCGAGACAGACGCCTCGGACAGAGCCGTGGGGGCCGTCCTGCTGCAGAAAAACCCGCAGGGGGTTTGGCGGCCGGGAGCGTTTTACTCCAGGAAGCTCAGCAAGTCCGAGCAGAACTACACCATCTGGGACAGGGAGTTGCTGGCCATTCATGCAGCGTTCAAAGCCTGGAGGCACTTCCTGATCGGCGCCAAGCACGCGGTGCAAGTTTGCACGGACCACAAGAATCTGGAGCACTGGCGCACGGCACAGTTCCTGAACCAGAGGCAGATACGTTGGGCTGAGTTCTTTGCGAACTTCGACTTCCGAATAGAGTATGTCCCGGGGGACACCAACATCATGGCGGACGCTCTCTCCCGTAAGCCACAGTATCTGGAGGACGCAGCGCCAGCGGCCGCCATGCACATCTTCGCACCAACAGTGTGGGCGTGCGCCGCGGCAACCGTGGACCTGGAGGCGGTGTGACGAGCGTTGCAAGATGACTCCTTCGCGCAAGCAAAGATGGCAGAGGTGCAAAGGGGCACGGCAGCGACCGACGGGTTCCAGCTGAGAGATGGATTGCTCATCCGTAAAGGGGCCATCTACGTGCCGGGCGACGAACTTCGCGCCAAGGTGCTGCAGCAGCTGCACGACGCGCCCACTGCCAGGCACTTTGGCAAGGAGAAGACGGTGGAATTAGTCGCCAGGGATTTCTGGTGGCCCGGAATGAGAGGGGAGGTCGCGGACTACGTGGCGAGGTGTGACACCTGCCAGAGGGCCAAGCCAGTGCACAGACCGCCGGCCGGACTGTTGGAACCGCTGCAAACTCCGGTCGAACCATGGGAGAGGGTGGCCCTGGACTTTGTCACGGATCTGCCCAGCTCGAGGGGCAAGACGGCAGTGCTGGTGGTGGTGGACTTGTTTTCCAAGATGGCACATTTCATTCCGTGCGCTAAGGTGGCCACGGCGGAGCAAACCGCCAAACTGTTCATAGACCACGTGTTCAAGGTTCACGGTCTGCCACGGTCTATTCTGTCCGACCGGGGGCGGCAGTTCATCTCGAATTTCTGGCAGAAGCTGATGGGCTTCCTGAACGTCAAGATCAACCTGGCGTCGGCGAGACACCCGCAGACCAACGGGCAAGCGGAGCGGGTCAATGCCATCATGCAGCAGTACCTGAGATGTTATGCGAATCAACAGCCTGCGACGTGGGTGGATTACCTGCCGCTCGCCGAGTTCGCCTACAACAACACGAAGCACGTGTCCACGGGGGTCACGCCGTTCTTCGCCAACAACGGGAGGCACCCCAGAACCTTCCCGGGACTGGAAAGAATGGGGGAGGGGGAGCCGCAGACAGCAGATGCGTTCGCGTCGGAGTTGCAGGAAGTCCACGATCAGCTGCGGCGGCACTTGGAGCTGGCCAAACACGCATACAAGGTACAAGCGGACAAACACAGAAGGGTTGGCGAAGAGATCCATGTGGGAGACTGGGTCTGGTTAGCAGCCCACGCAGTGCCGGCCAGGTCGTTGGCCAAGAAGAAACTGGGACATAAGCAACTGGGGCCCTACCAAGTCGAAGAGCAGGTCAACCCGGTAGCTTTCAGGCTGGCGCTTCCGGAGGGTTCCAGAATGCATCCGGTGTTCCACTCGGTGCTCACTCCCTACAAGGCACCGCACAGGTTTCAGGAACCCAGAACGGCACCGAGTCCACTCAGAGAAAGAACCGGGCACGCGGGAGTGGCACAGGAGGAGCGCATCAACGAAGTCACGGAGATTTTGGACTCCAGATGGGGGGAAGAGGGGGTAGAATACTTTCTCGCCAAGGAGGGCACCCCGGCCAGTGCGAACAGCTGGGTGCCGGGCTACGCCTTGGACGAACCTCTGCTCAAAGACGAGTTTCATGCCCTCTTCCCACATAGGCCAATGCCAGAAGACTTTTTCGACGACTGGCTTTTCACGCCCATGCTTTCTGCCAGCACGTTCCGGGGGTTCGACTCGGACGAGGACCCGATACGAGACGCCCGTTCCCCGGAGGGGTCCCCCTCGGGATCTGCCTCAGAACCCTCGTATTGGTGGGACGACAGACCAGAGGAGCAGTGGCGCAGGAAGTGGCTGGAAGGTCCAGGACGAGCAACGCCGCCAGGAGGAAGTGAGGGAGAGACGGACATGGACGTTTTCGGGGACGACCCTGGTTTCGAGCACGGCGGCACGGAGATGGAAGCGGAGGTGACCGTCGTCGACGAGGGCAGGGAGGAAGAACCGGGAGACTTCAGATGGAGGCCCGCCACGGGAAGCGAACGGTATCCGACGTTCGTCCCTTTGACACAGCAGCACCCAGCTCCCGCACCGAAAGGAGGGGAGGGGGGAACGGGGGGCTTCGAGGGGGGATGGATGTCAGGGGTTCAGGAGCAGAGGCAAGAGCAAGGGAGGAAACAGAGAGCGAAGGGGAGGAGGCAGAAGAAAAGATGAGTGATGACGACGACCCGAGATCTCCGAGCCTTTCCAGTGAATCAGAAGATTCACAGAAAGGAGCACCAGTGGCCAGGGCAAGGGGGGAGTCTAGGGGGGCACCCCAGGAAGATAGAGCCAGAGGGGACTCAGAGGAGAGCAGTTGGAAATCGGGACCAGCGTCACCGCCAGAGAGCAGGGAAGAGGAAGGGAGCCAGGGAGCAAGCGCTGGCAGCTCACAACAGGGGGGAGGGCATGAGTCAGGAGTGGCCACACCTCCATCGGGGAGCGAAGAAACGGTCAGACGGAAAGTGGAAGGTTGGGCGCGCGCGCCAAGTTCAAATGCACAGGAAAGTGACGCAGTAGGCAGCCCTGAAAGAGAGCCAGGTCCTAAAGCCCGGCGCAAGGAGACAGGGGGGTCCGGGGGGTCGGCGTCAGAAGAATCCCGGAAGGAAGAGACCCCGGGGGGCAGAGGGACCCAGAGGAGAACAGTCAGGCGGAAAAGGTGGAGCAGGGCTAGGATATTAAGTTGGTGCACAAGGGGCGGAGACTCAGACGGAGCTTCGCCGATCTAGCCACTAGACGTAGAGTTGCACGCAGCAGCGTGAGAATGGAAACTGTAATTCAATAAAGACTTTTACTTAATGATCGCTGGCTAGCGTGATCCTCTGTGAGCTAGGATCTGGAAGCAGCTCTGACACATGGTATTAAAAGGCCAGAGAAAAGAGAAAATAAATAGCAGTCTTAGCCTGGCAAGAGTCAGTGGTGGTGTAGTGCTTAGAGTGTTGGACTAGGACCTGAGATACCAAATCTCCACTCAGCCATGAAGCTCACTGGGTGATCTTGGGCCAGTCACAGTCCCTCAGCCTAACCTACCTCAAAGGAGATGTGGGTGGCACTGTGGTCTAAACCAATGAGCTTCTTGGGCTTGCTGATTGGAAGATTGGCAGTTCAAATCCACACTATGGGGTGAGCTCCCATTGCTCTGTCCCAACTTCTGCCAACCTAGCAGTTCAAAAGCACACCAGTGCAAGTAGGTAAATAGTTACTGCTGTGATGGGAAGGTAAACAGCATTTCTGTGTGCTCTGGCTTCCGTCATGGTGTTCAGTTGTGCCAGAAGTGGCTTAGTCATGCTGGCCACATGACCCAGAAAGCTGTCTGTGGACAAACGCTGGCTTCCTCAGCCTGAAGTAAGATGAGCGCCACAACCCCACAGTTACCTTTGACTGGATCTAACTGTCCAGGGGTCATTTACTGTACCTTTACCTTTTACTTTACCTCAAAGGGTTGTTATGAGGAGAAAATGGGGAGAAAAAGAACCATGTGTGCCACCTCAAGCTCACTGGAGAAAAGGTGGGATATAAATTTTAATAAATAATATGGCAACCAAGCTGCTTTCTCTAGAGTAGCATTACAGAGCCAGGAGTCAGGACTCAGTGTTGTCACAGGAGCCTCACATAGTCTCCATGGCTAGGAGTACCTATTTCCAGCCGCTGCTGGTCACCAGTTATGCCCCTTTTTGGATAATGATGACTTGGCCAATGTACTCCATGCTCTGGTAACCTCCAGATTAGGCTATTGCAATTTCGCTTTATAAGGGTTGTTGGAAAAGATAGCTGCAAGAATGCCTATAACACCCATTCTGAAGCTGCTGCAGTTGTTTCCTATTAGTTTCTGAACCTAATTCAAAGTGCCCACAATTATTTTTAAAGCCGTAAACAACTTGGGGCCCAAATCTCTGAAAGAGTACCTCCTGGCCAGGAACGAAAGAGGCCCTCCTAGTGTTCCACCACACAGGGGCAGGAATCAGGTGAGGGCTTTTTCAGTGATGGCTCCAATAAAGTGGAACTCTCTTCACACAAACGCATGTCTGACACCATCTCTTTCCAGCTTCAGTATGTTGCTGCTGATGCACCTTTTTATCTTGGTCTTCATATAATGAAGGAGTGATTTTGGAGACTTCCCTGTCATGTGCTGTATTGATTGTTGATTGTAGGTTAGGTTTGTTTACTATTTTAGTTATATGTTTATATGCCAATACGTATGACACAACCTTGATGGCAGAAAGTGAAGAGGAATTAAAGAACCTTTTAATGAGGGTGAAAGAGGAGAGCGCAAAATATGGCCTGAAGCTCAACATCAAAAAAACGAAGATCATGGCCACTGGGCCCATCACCTCCTGGCAAATAGAAGGGGAAGAAATGGAGGCAGTGAGAGATTTTACTTTCTTGGGCTCCATGATCAGTGCAGATGGTGACAGCAGTCACGAAATTAAAAGACGCCTGCTCCTTGGGAGAAAGGCGATGGCAAACCTAGACAACATCTTAAAAAGCAGAGACATCACCTTGCCAACAAAGGTCCGTATAGTAAAAGCCATGGTTTTCCCAGTAGTGATGTATGGAAGTGAGAGCTGGACCATAAAGAAGGCTGATCGCCGAAGAATTGATGCTTTTGAATTATGGTGCTGGAGGAGACTCTTGAGAGTCCCATGGACTGCAAGGAGATCAAACCTATCCATTCTGAAGGAAATCAGCCCTGAGCGCTCACTGGAAGGACAGATCGTGAAGCTGAGGCTCCAATACTTTGGCCACCTCATGAGAAGAGAAGACTCCCTGGAAAAGACCCTGATGTTGGGAAAGATGGAGGGCACAAGGAGAAGGGGACGACAGAGAATGAGATGGTTGGATGGTGTTCTTGAAGCTACCAGCATGAGTTTGATCAAACTGCGGGAGGCAGTGGAGGACAGGAGTGCCTGGCGTGCTCTGGTCCATGGGGTCACGAAGAGTCGGACACGACTAAACAACAACAACAATGCCAATACGTGCCCTAGGATCATTTTGTGAAAGGTCGACACGAAATAGAATAAATAATAATAACTCTCTCTCTCTCTCGGCCATCCTGCAAACTTCAGATTAAGGGGTCTCAAGTTCAAGACTTGTAGAAATAACAAGAAACTTGGAACATGGAACATTAAGAATGTCACTATTCAAAGGAATCTGTTAAGTCTAGCCCCACTGAAATAAATAAAAGTAGCATAAGAGAGGCAGACACTAAGCACCTTTCAGTGCTACCAAGCATCATAACATTGTAATTAGCAGTCTGCATTTTCATTTTCAAACAGTAAATACAGAGTTTTATTCTTAAAGTAAAATAAATTTAAGTGGGGGGAAAGGAGAGAGAAAAAGTTGAAAGGATGAACAGAGAGAGAACTCTGAGGAAATGGGGGAGCCTGTAATATTATATTGTCCCTTGGATCTAGCACTTTACCATCTAGCAATGAAGATGACAAAGAGATAATTAAAAAGTTATTGCAATCTAAATGATTCAAAAATTGCAATTTGTCTCACCATCTAGAGAATTTTTATGCTGAAGCTCCTAAAAAGTTAACATTCAGCTGAATAGTTAGAGGTCCAATAGGCTTAGTGTAAGGCGTCTTGAGCCTTTTCCCCAAACATTAAGTAAATAATCTGTCATAAATAAATTGCTGCTTCTATTTTACTCACCAGAAAAACAGCTATACCAGAATGCAAAGGCATTCTCATTGTAATAAGCTGGGGATGGGACAGAAAATTCTAATAGATTGTCACAACCAGAGTTTTACTGGTGTGCTTATTATGAGTTTTCAGAAGTCAGTTCACTAATAGTAAGCAGAATCCAGCCAAGTCAAACAAGCTTAAGCCTCAATAATACTAGGGGTAGAGTCAAGAACATTCCTAATTCTCTCTGCAGGGAGGAGCCTGGAAGGTATAATCTGAGTCTGGCCCAAGAGAGATCTGCTTAAACTTGACCTCTGCTTTGGCAAGAGTAGCGCAACCCTACTGTGTCCCATGCTTCAGGCTACGTTCCTATTTATTTGGGAGTCAGCCCCTATTGATTAAATGGGATTTACTTCTCAGTGTATCAATAAATATAGTGTTGTGCTATAATCCACCTTTAGGCATCCATCAGCGTTTATCATGGGCTCTCTTCTGGACAGTACAGGATACCATCAATCCTACTGAAATATGAAATAAAACTCATCATGTGTTTGATTTCCTTAACCCTAACAAAATTGTTAAATATAACACAGACTATTTGTTCTGCAGACACTGAAGTCCAGCGCTGAGGGCCTTCTGGCGGTTCCCTCACTACGAGAAGCCAAGTTACAGGGAACCAGGCAGAGGGCCATCTCGGTAGTGGCACCCACCCTGTGGAACGCCCTCCCATCAGATGTCAAAGAGAAAAATAACTACCAAACTTTTATTTTTATTTTTTTATAATATTTTGTATTGCATTTTTTCCAGATAAAAACACAGTCAGATATACAAAGAAACAAGAATAAGAAAAGAAAAGAAAAAAAGATACATCATTTCGGAGCTTTTTTTTTCAATCTTCTACCGGACTTCCCCACATCTCCCTCACCGTGCATTCTTAACAATAAAAATATCAGCAAATTATAACCTTGTTTCATGCGTTTCTTTTGTACTTTCAGATCATTGCATTTTAAGTTTAAATTACTTAATTGATTAACTCTAAAAGCAAATATAATGTTATTTTAAACATTTAAACATTAGTCCTTTCATTGATATTACTTAGTTTCATATATCATCCACTCTCATTGCTGGAGCTAACCTTTCCAAATCATGCGAATTCTTATAATTCATATAGCTTGTAAAATTTTTGCAAATAGTCCTTAAATTTTTTCCAGTCCTCCTCCATTGCTTCTTCTCCCAAATCTCGGATCCTGGCAGTCATCTCGGCCAATTCCATATAGTCCATCAATTGCGTTTGCCACTCTTCCAGTGTGGGTAAATCTTGAGTCTTCCAATATTTTGCAATAAGAATTCTTGCTGCTGTGGTTGCATACATAAAAAACGTTCTGTCCTTCTTTAACACCTTTTGGCCGACAATGCCCAAGAGAAAGGCCTCTGGTTTCTTAGGGAAGGTGTACTTAAACACCTTTTTTAACTCATTGTAAATCATTTCCCAGAAGGCCTTCACTTTTGGACAAGTCCACCATAGGTGAAAGAATGTCCCTTCAGCCTCCTTACATTTCCAACATTTATTATCAGACAAGTGATATATCTTAGCAAGCTTGACTGGGGTCATGTACCACCTGTATATCATTTTCATAATGTTTTCTTTCAAGGCATTACATGCCGTAAATTTCATACCGGTAGTCCATAACTTTTCCCAGTCTTCAAACATAATGTTGTACCCAATGTCTTGAGCCCATTTTATCATGGCTGATTTAACTGTCTCATCCTGAGTGTTCCATTTAAGCAGCAAGTTATACATTCTTGATAATAACTTAGTCTTTGGTTCTAACAATTCTGTCTCTAGTTTCGATTTTTCCACCTGGAATCCTGTTTTTTTATCCATCTTAAACACCTCTTGAATTTGAGCATAATGAAACCAATCTTGCACCTTATTCTTTAGTTTTTCATAGCTCTGTAATCTCCAATTTTCTAATAACTACCAAACTTTTAGAAGACATCTGAAGGCAGCCCTGTTTAGGGAAGCTTTTAATGTTTAATAGGTTATTGTATTTTAGTGTTTTGTTGGAAGCCGCCCAGAGTGGCTGGGGAAACCCAGCCAGATGGGTGGGGCATAAATAATTATTATTATTGTTGTTATTATTATTATTATTATTATTATTATTATTATTATTATTATTATTATTACTATTATTGAAAACAGCTAAGTTCAGAACCTTATTAACTTCTTGGATTTTAAGATAGCTCAGCCCTAATGAACTTATCAAAGGAAAAAGCTGCATAATTTATCACTTCAGATTGAATATTATTGGCAGTGCTTTTTTCCTTAAAAAATTGTTTAGGGCATACTCTCATTTTCCTACTCATATTGAAATACTGCCCCTCAATGAGGCCAGACATAGATTCACAAAATGTTTAGGGGTATGTGTACCCCTGTGTCTCCCCAGAAAAAAACCCAATGATTATTAGTGTACTGGAAATATGCAGAAGATCATTGGGATATTGAGGAGTTTGTGTGGTGTGATGTACTTCATCTTTCCATAACCCATCTTCCTGAACTTCTTAGTAGTCTGAAGGTGTGACTATGTCTGCAAATCACATCTGATACTGTCAGAAAATCAAAGTGAAAGGCTGTTACTTTTTTAAATTAATAAAAAAAACCCAAATCCCTTAGATATATCTGTCTGCAATTTAGTAGACTCAATCCACTCTGGATGTACCTGTAAAATTCATCCACTTTAGTCAAAACAGGAAAATGTTTTAGTCATTTATATATTCCCCATTATAGTGAATAGTGGACAAAGAGCTTTGTTTTATAAAGAGTGGCTTAGAACCTAGACCACAGATTAGAGGGAGCACAGAGAAACTCAGATTTCAATATTTAGGTCATGCAACGTACTGGTACAAGGCAATTCTTGGAGTGTGCACACCCTTAATATTTTCCCTTCAGACCTATTCTGATATTATTTTTTCCCCTGGGATGTGCAGAGAGGGCACGGGGCTCTAGACCTGTCCCAAAAGGCACTTATGCTGCCGTCTTGCTGTGCTGCTGACCAAAATGCAGTCTGTTGAAAAATAGTCACAAACACAAAACAGAGGAGCCCAGGAAATGTATTTAACTGCTTCATTCTTTATTGTGTTTATTCTGGAGGCTTGCATGAATAATTCAGGACATTTCAGGATTGCTGAGGGAAAAATATATTCTTTTAAGAGGTTTAGTTCTCAAAGGATGTTTTTACCAAGTTAAGATGATGGCAGCAAACTTTTAGGAAATATGGGGTGATTTTGAAATACTAACCTGCTCAAGAATAAGCAGTGCAACATTAATACAAAGAGACTGTCAGAACTCTTGCCTCAAATCTCTCATTTTTATTTTTTTAATTGTCTCTGCAGAGCTCAGTCAACTCAAAATATTGTTTTCCTGAAACCTACTTTCGAGAATTGTCTCTGATGGCAATTACAGTACATGCCAAATTACCCTATAGAGTCGATAATTTTAAAGAGTTAAGAAAAATCTGTACCATTTGAGCAGTCCTTTCCAAAAACCTCATTGTAAATCATCCTAGCCGGCTGGTGATATTTTATCTCTTCTGACAGAGAAAAGGAGATATCAGATAATCTTGTACTGTTGCTTGACAACAGCAGTGATCATTTTCATTCTTTTCCTGCTGAATGTATTAAACTAGAGAGGTCAAGTAGACTTTGGTGGGACCACACAGCTGGTCATTTGTTAATGTAACAGAACTCTCATTATCCTGTTAACTGACCCTTAAATATTTCAGACTCATTAAGTCTGTAAGAAAAGCTCAGCTGGATCAGACCAAAGGACTCTTTGCTGCCTCATTCTGTTCTCACAGTGGTCAACCAGGAGCCTATGGAAAAACCACCAGCAGGGCATCATGTGTCCCCATGTAGTTATTGTGGAAATGAATGGCTTGTGTGAATAGCAGAAGTTGTTGCCTTTTGATCAACTCCAGCATTTTCTTTTTCTTTTTTAGTAGTATAGCTTGTTAGCTAATCAGGTAAAGGATGTCCTGCAGCAAGGGATGGGGAGGCACTGGTCTTCAAGACGTTGTCAGACTACAATTCCAATCACTACTCAAGCACTGGCTATATTGCCGAAACTGGTTTCAGGCATTAAGTAGAATAAATTGAACTGTGTCTGCGGATGGGGATGGAATAGATGTGTAAGTTTAGGGTGCTACAGTCAGAGTGTGTAAAGCAGGTTGAGAATACATTCACATGGCAGTTGATTCTGTTTTCACGTCTCCCTAAATGCTAATTTCCCACATTATATTAAAGCTTTTGCATGGTTTTAAAGCTACTTCTGCAACAACAGTGGAATACAGTGGAACTAAAGTGGAATACAGTGCAGGTTTAACAGTCATTTCCATATTATTTGCAAATGGAACTTTTCTGGAAGCAAATAACATGTAAATTAGCACTAAACTTGCACTATATTGTTCCAGAAGTGGCTTTTATGGGAAAGCTCAAGTATAATGTGGAACTTAACAGTTAGGGGAAAGCCATGAATAAACTGCTATGTGGATGCACCCTATGATCTGCCATTTACGCCTTCACTTTCCCCACTTTACTGTCCAAAGCAGTACTAAGGCAATCTATAAAAAGAGGAAGGAATCAGCACAGGAAACTGATCGGGATGGAATATCTCCCCTTCTGTTTATCAGATTGATCTGCATGGATCAGCACAGAAAGGGGTCTAGGTCTGTCCTGTGAGTGAGCTGGCCACACCCAGAGCTAGCATGCAGCCCTCAGAGTGTTAGCCTAGGTTGAATGTGGCCCTCAAAAAAAAAAAAAAAAAGGTTAGCCATCTCTACTTATAATCCTCAATAACAATAACAGATGGATGTCGCATCTGGGTTACTGTTTATATACAAACTCACTGCAAGCTTAGTGAATGGTTGTGCAAACTTTATTCTTGATGAGGCCTGTGAGTCTGCACAAAATAGTAAATAATTTTGCCAGTCCACACCCTTGAGTCAGCTGTTCAAGAACTGGCTTCCTAGGTGTTAAAGGAGCTAGTTGATAATGCATATATTATAGGGTCATTGCTTACACATGTGTAATAGTTATTAACCATACATTTAGCATTTGAGGCTTTCTGGCTACTTTAAGTAGCATGTTGCAATGTTTGGCAATGCACAGGTTGAACCACTTGCAAGTCTTTTGCCATGTCCCATGGTATATATAATGCACATTGAAATACCCCCTTGGGAAGAGGCTTAGCTATGTGCTGCAATGGAATAGCACACATTTTGTGTGCATGAAGAGGTCTCTTTTAGTGGATGGGGAAGCCCATGACAATGAAGGAAGCCCATATAATATATGAGAGCTATGTCAGTGGGCCAAGGGAAAAGTGCATTCACTGAACCTTTTGCCATGAAACTATTGGTCACAAATCCATATATGATAAGGGGGTGACTGTTGTCTTCAGAAACAAAAATTCATATCACAGAAAAGTCTTCACACATTTAAGGTCACCATCCTTAAATTGGATTTACAAGTTTCAAGTGTCTAGTTATGAATTCATGAGCTGGAAATGTGCAATCATAAAATTTATTAGCCTCCCCCAGCTCAACCTTTTAGAACACGACACTATGGAAAGATTTATGAAGTTGCATCAGAGTTGCAAGCTTATGATGTCACCAGACAATTTCACATTATCCCAATTTTTTTTTAGAGGCACAACAGTCTATATCTTATGAATTACTACAAAAAAGAGCCATACATTTTGGGAACTGAGCAGGCATATTAACTGCCAAATAGACGTTCAGGAGCGCCTTTTCATTATCTTGACAAAAACATGGCTGGGTTTTGGGAAACTGAGCAGTATATGACTCTAATATCTACTGCCATCTCTATAAATTTTAAGGCTAGTAACATCCCTAGCCTTATTATATTGTGGATCTAATGTATCACATGGCTGATTAGTGGATCCATAAATTCACTCAACTAGAATCAAGAGGAAGTTGTGCATTTTTCATCTTGTTATTTGTTCAACGCACTGGGTCTACTAGACCCTTAGAGTTTAATGTACTCTATGTAGTAATCAGCAACAGTGCTTTCTCTATTTCCCCTCTGTTATAAGATACTAAATCCCTATTGCTGAGCCTCAATGGATCATTTTTAACACTAATCTCTGATAAAATGGTATTCATTTGATACTGTAAAAATCACTAGAACCAGATTTCCCAAGATAATATTGCAACTAACAACTTATTTACTGTTCTGAAATAAGTATAGGCTCCATAGTTCACTGGTAAAGCTCATGTTCAGACATCTCCAATAGAGTTAATCAGCTGGATGGAGCTGATGGGACTTACAGTCCAAAGCATTTGAAGTGCACTAGGCTGGGTTTGGCCAGAGAAGACCCAATGTAAGGGATCAACAGTTGGCAGAATTATTCTTTCTTTGTGGATATGCAATAGACCGAGCCTATATCATAAACAAGATATAGCTTAGCCAAAACTGCATGCCTGTCAGGAGCTGGAGTCAGGGGCAGGTCAGCAATAAAACACCTGGTGATGGTGAAGTTACCTCTTTATTCAAAGAAACCAAAACAGTGCAGGCCTAGTGATCACAGCAACTCTTTCCAGCAGGCCTTGCCCCAATAAGGCAGTTGCAAGAACTGAAGGTTCCTGCCTCTCTCTAAGGTTCTTCCAAAGGTTCCTTCCCCAGCAGCCTAAGGCTACTTCATCTTGTCTCTTTTTGCTCCACCCTCTTCAATTCTCTGCATGTTCTGGGAGGCCAGAGGAGAGCTGGTCACAGCAGGAGAGGGAGATTCCCTGGCTTCTTCAGCAACCTGCTTCCACTCTGCCTCTCCCCCACCCCTGTTTCTGAACTGCCCTCTGCCCCAGCCTCTTCTTGCTCACTAAACCCTGTTACATCTTCTGCTTCCAACACCTCCTCCTCCTCCCAGTCTGCTCCCAAAAACTGGTCTTCAGAGGCATACCGGTACTACATTTGGTAGTGGAAGCAGCAGATAGTTACCGTGGCTAGCAGCCATTGATATCCCTAGACACTATAAATTTGTCTCGGCCTCTTTTAAGGCCATCCAAGTTGGTGGCCATCCCTACATTTTGTGGAAGCAAATTCCATAGTTTAACTATGTGCTGTGTGAATAGATACTTTTTTTGTCTTTAGTGTAGAATCTCAAACAGCTCACTAATCGCTTAGTGAGAGCCCCGTGATTCAGAGTCTTGGGATTTTCCCCACAATTTGATCATAACTAGAAATGTTATGTATGTGTAGAGGGGTATTTAATTCCACCTCCACCTTAGTAGCAACCTTTCCTTTTCCCTCAACTGCACTGCATTTATGTTTTCTCTGAATCAGAATAAACTTTGGGATGTGATACAGTCATGTGGTTCTCTGAACGGTATCCTGTTACAAGATTTATGCATTTATATAACCAATCAATTCTTATAAGGAAATATCACCTCAATGTGGTGAAACACAAATACAGCACAGGAAAGGCAATACTTAATTTCAGTGGTTCCATTTCCTGTAATTATCTCTATTATAATCTCTATAATTCTCTTTAAGTGAAGGAATATTTAGAAAGAGTAACCTCAAAAGAACTACAGAGCAGTATAATCTTACAGTGGCATTTCTGTGAAGAAAAAACAGTTGTATAAATTCTACCTAACTTAACTTCCTCTTCTCTTCCTCCTCCTCTTCTTCTTCTTCTTCTTCTTCTTCTTCTTCTTCTTCTTCTTCTTCTTCGTTTTATTTTTAAATGTCTTATTGCTTTGAAGTATTTCTTTTGTGCAACAACAAACAAAGGGATAGTGGTTGTAACAATGCCTTTTCCCCTTCCCTTTTAGGAAGGAATGTGAACAGAAACATGTTAAAAATATATTACTAGAGTGAAAAGAAATCAGTGTTAAAAGAAAACAATTTGGATTCCACATGCACCCACACACCCACCAAAAAAACAAAGATCCACATAATCCCAAAAGTTAATGTATTTCTGACGTTTGTTATATTATTACTATGTTTGTATTTTGGTACACTATAATGTAATTGGCATGGCCTTTGGCTAACATAATAAACTTACTGAATGAATGTATTTCTAATGTGCTGTAATTAATAATCAATGTAATATAGTGTTTAGAATGTCCAACTAGAAGGGTAGCTCAATTGGCTGGAGTGTGGTGCTGATAACACCAAACTTGCATGTTTGATCCCCGTAAGAGACAGCTGCATATTCCTGCACTGCATGGGGTTGAACTAGATGATCTTCAGGGTCCCTTCCAACTCTATGATACTAAAAAACCAACCTATGAGAGTTCCAGTGGCTTCAGAGAGAATGAAGAATACATTTGCCAGGTAGGCCAGAACATAATGTGTCCTTGGCACATGGCAAACAAGCTACTTTAGAGTCATTAACTTTCACAGTGCTTGAAAAAAGATTGCCTGCTTTAGTCACAGCTGTCATCCTCTGCAGTCCTTAAATCTTTTTGCTTTTGTCACAGGCCTGTGCTGTGAAAGGGAGAGCAACACAGTTTTGGCTACTCACACGCTATCCCTTCTTTCCTATAAATCAAAACATCATTAGGTAATCTAATAGGTTATATATATTCAAAACAAGTTAGACCTTGGGCGGAAAATTTAACACAGAAAATAAATGATGGAAACTCCAAGTCTGTACAATTTGTGACCCATCAAGCTGAACGCAACCCAACAACAATGTTACCTGACTACTGTGCACGTGGCAGTGCCTCAGTTTTCACCATCTCAGGCAAGAGCCCAAACCAGAGGTCTGGCAACTTCTTCGGAATGGTGTAGTGGTTAAGAGCGGTTGTCTCGTAATCTGGTGAACCGGGTTCACGTCCCCACTCCTCCACATGCAGCTGCTGGGTGACCTTGAGCTAGTCACACTTCTCTGAAGTCTCTCAGCCTTACTCACCTCACAGAGTGTTTGTTGTAGGGGAGGAAGGGAAAGGAGATTGTTAGCCGCTTTGAGACTCCTTAAGGTGAGTGAAAGGTGGGATAGCAAGTCCAAATTTCTTCTCCTCCTCCTCCTCCTCCTCCTCCTCTTCTTCTTCTACCAGGGATATGGAATGTTTTGGGCCACCTTCTGGAGGTCTGCATTCCAGCTGCAGGTATGGCCAGAGGTAGAAATGGATGGAAGACCAGCTATCAAATGTCAGAGATTTCAATATGCACTCAACCAGATATCCATCTCTCCATCCTTCAGTCAGCCAAACAAGAGTGCAAGGACCCATTCTAGCCTCTTGAACCTTTCCTTATGCAATGTAATGAAGTGTTGCAACTCTGATATATTGAACAGGGGAGAATTAAGAGGCTGCATGGGACAAACACAACAAGTATGGTAGCCCATTCCCCTTGGAGTATACTCAGGGAATGAACTTCCTTTACCATAATTTTTGTCACCAGACTGGCTATTTTGACTCTCCATGGAAGCTATCTGGTGCTGACATAGATGACCTCTGACAGAAAAGAGAGTTTGCTTGGCCAGCTGATCTCTAGCCAAGCAAAGCCTTTTGTCTACCAGGGAAATTGGCAATTCTTCTCCATTTTGTATTTTAGTTACCCTGGAGAAGAATTCAGGGACTTGTAATGCTTGCCTCTCCTTTGAGGCAGGCTTTAACAAACCTCAAGTCTTTTTCTAAGTATGGTTCAAAACAACTTATTTGGTATCCCTAATCCTAATGAGAGAGAAGTGTATCGTAGATTATCTTTTTCTGGATGGGACTTTGGAGTGCAAGTTCATCATTTTTAATACCTATGATTCTTCAGCAATTTGGAAGCAAGTCTCATTGACATCAGTGGAGCAAACTTTCTAGTCTAATCAGTGGACTTTTTAAAGGCGTGAATAGTGGTGGATGGTAGAAGTGGAGGAAACCTAGGACTGCACATAAAAGCATGAAATTATCCATGTACCTGCAGATATTCTATTTATATTGATTTATTACAATGCTGCCCTGTGACTTGGAGCTCTGAATCAATTTAAAGAGTTAATATATGCCTTTGATTAAAGGGAAGTAAAGCAAGTTAGACATCAAGAGAAGGGCTGTGTTTAAGTTCAATAGTGATAGCAACTGTGCTTTTGGGATCCCTGGACTATAAGAACCCAGTGAGGCTTTGTCAAAGATGACAAACTGCTTTCAACCATAGCATGCCATTCAGAAAACAAGGGAGGGGAGTAAGATTCCTTGATCCTTGATATAAGGTGTGCCTCTCTGCAACCTGTAATATGGATAGTGTCCAGTCTTTCCAATTCCCCCCTTTCCATTCTAAATGCATTTATTTATAGCTGAATTAGTTTTGTTCCACAGACAGCTCTTGTGATGAGTAGCTCTAAAGCCTTGACTATTGTGTCCCCAACAATGCATCCAACCTTCAAAGCCACTTAAATACCATGCCCTTCCCCCCCCCCTTCTAAAGGAAAAGAACAACATGCAGAGCCATCTCTAAGTAGTCATCATTATATCTGATATGGCATTACGTCCATTAGCATGAACATCTCTTACAAAGAGCTGTACTCTTTCTACCATCACCATAGAGAAGAAAATTTAATAATTTGATTTAAACAAAAACCTTACACGGCAGCATAGTTATACTTTGTAATGCTTTAGAAAGCCGACAAAATCAGATACACCAGATCTCTCATCAATACAATTGAATTCCTAATGTAGCTGTATTCCTTTGAAACTTGGGTGTACCGGCTAAAGCTATGTTGCAGATATTAATATTGTGCAGTTTCACGTGACTGGAAGAATAAGAATTGACTTCTTTTCGAAATGAAGTATTGTCCAGACCCATAAAAATATTATTTAAATTTTACTAGAACAACTTTATTTAAAACAGAATTAAAACATCTGATATACATCTAATACATCCAATGCATCCATACAATGTCTTGTGCTGTCCAGCACAGGCTCAGCATCTTAGAAATAAAAGATAACTTTGTCTCTCTTCCAATCCAGCCTGCTTTAGCCTGTCTCTAGCCCCAGGCTATTGCAGCTCTTGGTTTGAGATTTGCAGCTCAATACCTCTATCACCTGATAGAAGGTTACAACACTTACATGTTAGCTACCAGAGAAACAACAATCAGTTAGTTAATCATTAACTCGGCAAGAGCCCAGAATCCTTAGAAAAACAACTGTGGAAAACCCCCAATGTTAGCAATACACATTTTAAGCCTCCATTAATACACATACAGGGGACGCGGGTGGCGCTGTGGGTAAAACCTCAGTGCCTAGGACTTGCCGATCGTATGGTCGGCGGTTCGAATCCCCACGGCGGGGTGAGCTCCCGTCTTTCGGTTCCAGCTCCTGCCCACCTAGCAGTTCGAAAGCACCCCTTAGTGCAAGTAGATAAATAGGTACCGCTTTATAGCGGGAAGGTAAACGGCGTTTCCGTGTGCTGTGCTGGTGCAGGCTCGCCAGAGCAGCTTCGTCACGCTGGCCATGTGACCCGGAAGTGTCTCCGGACAGCGCTGGCCCCCGGCCTCTTAAGTGAGATGGGCGCACAACCCTAGAGTCGGACACGACTGGCCCATACGGGCAGGGGTACCTTTACCTTTAATACACATACATTTTCATTTCTGTGTGATTATCATTATACTTAACAGGCTACACTCTTATACCCACTTACCAGAGAATAAGCCACACTGAACTCAATGGCACTTACATCTGAAAAAGCAAGTATAGGATTCTGCTTTAATAGTGTGACTCAGAAAGACCCTAATTCAAATAGTGTCTCCTCTATAAGCTCACTCTGGCAAGCCAAGTTCTATTTTCACAGTATCAGTTTCCCCCACTCAGAGCCAGTGTGGTGTAGTGGTTAATGTGCTGTGGTAAGACCGGAGTTCAAATCCCCAATCACCAAGCCCTGAAGCTTGGGTGGCTGACCTTGGGCTGGTCATAGTATCTCAACCCAACCTATCCCATAGATCTGTTGTGAAGATAAGATGGAAAGGGATAGAATTATGTACGCCACCTACAGCGCCTTGGAGAAGTGAGGTATAAATATAATAATAATTACAATAATAAAAAATAATAAAAAACTGTAATATGGGAATAGTAATACAGTTATTGTTTTACTTGCTGTAAAACATGTTGTCTACTGCTGAGGAATACTCTTCTCATAACATATGTGAAAATCAAGTAACATGTATATTTTAAAGTGTATGATGTGTAGTAAAAACTGGCCTTTTTACTGTGGCTTTTAATGGCTAACTGATGAGCGACTCAAATTTTACCAGAACTTGTTGTCTTGGGTATGTTGTTTATCATGCACTGGTTTTATCTTCCATATGGAGTACAGGGAGGAGGGAAAATGTCCTCCCCAGGGCCAGTTAGGGAAGGGGGGAGCTCCAAAAAATTCTCCTCAACCCTGAACTGGTAACTGACTAATCCTACAAATTAATTCTTAAGGGATAGGAAGGTTCAGGAGGGGCATGCTAGAAGAGGATGGTGAGGATGGGAGTAATCCTTGCTTTTAATGGGGAATTACCTCACCTCACCATTGACTAATAATAATAATAATAATAATAAATTTTATTTATATCCCGCCCTCCCCAGCCGAAGCCGGGCTCAGGGCGGCTAACAACAATAAAACAGTACAAAAGTACTGTATTCCTTCCTGCATTCCTTTGCGGGTGAATCACCCCCCCAGAAGATTATCATAGTGAATAGAATATGCCTCGTGCCTTATTAATAGTGTCCGTGTGAGCATTTGATACTTATCAAAATGGGTAGTCTCCAACTAACTCCTACTTAGAGTAAAACTATTAAAAATAATGGATTTAGATTAGTCAAGTTCATTTATTTCAGTGGATCTAATTTGAGTATGACTAAATCCTGGATACAATCCAATTTTTCTATTGTTCCCTTAGATCTTTGTAAAATAAGATTTACAGATAAAACTAGATATATTGCAGCTTTTATCGATAGTTCCTGCTTTCATTGTAAAAGTGCATTTTCCCGGGAAACATACAGGCGTCCATAGATACGGGTTGTAAATCTGGATTTTACACACTTTTATTTACATAGGAAACAGTCACCCAACCTTTAAGTCTCAGACACAGAGATAAATGTGTCTGTGCTTCTGGACTGTATGTGAATTGACTTAATCTTTCTGCTGTTAAATGCCATATGAACAGAACAATCCTTTTGAGGTGGGGATTTGTGGTAGAGCAACCACCACATGCTATAACTTGCTGGTTCAATGCAGGGCAGAAAGTGGAGGTGGCTATTTACTTATTTCCCCCAGTGCAAACATTGGTACCAATAGATGAGAATTAATTATACCACCTCCAGAGCTGGTGCAGTTCTTAGATCTTTAGAGGGCATGTCAAGATAATGGGGGCAGGGCTGCCCTGCCCCATACCTTTCACTGGTGGCCAGGAGTGCCAGCTTGGCCCCACGACCATGGGTGTCCAGGGCTGTGGGTGCCATGCAGCGTGCATGGCTCTGGCACTGAAATTTGTGGGTGCCCAGTCCCTTCATGGGGAATTTTGTGGGTGCTTGGACACCCAGGGCCCCAAGGAGTTGGCACCTTTGTTGGTGGCACATTGTCTATGAAGTTATCCACAGGCATGCCAGAAGCTCCTCTGTGGCTGCACATGGTATTCCCCACTGTGAAGCAACACTTCCATAGATCCCAAAGACCCCCTGGCCGGCCTTTGGGTGACTGTAGAACAGTGACCTAAAATAAATCTTATATAAACCTATTTCAGTTTGAACAACACAATCCTAGCCATGTCTACTCAGAAATAAATCCTACTGAATTCAATGGTGCTTACTCCCAGGTAAGTAGGATTAGAATTGCAGCCTTAGTTGTGTAACATTCTTAATTCCAGTAGGAATAATACATTTCTACTGATCGCATATAACCAATGGCTACAAATCTTTTCCTCACCCCCCCCCCCCTTTTTATGTCTTGAATAATGTATTGTTTGGAATAATAATAAGGTGTCATATATTAAACACAACAGCCGTTTTTGTTCAGATATAATTTCCGTCAACTGATACAAATTTTGTCAGATGACATCTAATTGGTGCATTTCTCTGAAGCAGCATTTTAAAAGTGCTTTATCTTTATGGTGTTCTTTTTTGTTTGTTAGTTTGTTAAAGCAGGTTAAATGTGGAACTTAGCTATGATATCTATATATGCCATAATATTGATTATTTGACTATTTAATTTCCATACCACTTAATATATTAAATATATATCTAAGCAGTGTACAGAAAACTAAAGGAACATACAACTTTAAAATATTGCAAAAATACACAGTTGCATATAAAAATATTACATTAATATAAAATATTTCCATTAAAATGATCATCATATTTGTCCATTAAATACAAACAGCAACTTATTAGGTCCCCATAAGGAAATCTGCATTTCCTGTGTCTAGATATGTGTCGAGGAATAAAGGCCTCCAGGTCCTTTCATTATGGGAAGTTAAATAATATTGAAATCTCACTGGCTTTCTGTGGCACAGAATTATAATGCAATTAAAAAGCTCTGATATGTGATTTGTATGGAAGGCCCAGAGAGCTGTAACCTGATTAACTATATGACTTATGTGAGTTACCCACAGGGAGTTAAAAGGATCTAAATAATTACAAGCATAGTGCAGGTCATCTACAAAATATATTGTCTGTGAAAAGATTTAAGTATGTGAATTAATATATTTCCATTGATTTGGCCCACAATAAGCTGTTGTTGTATAATATTGTTTCACTGGTCATCATTATTAATGTTTGGGGTCAAATTCTCAGCAGTATAGTATGGCATAAACTTAAGTATTTCTACTATCCGTGATAGTAAAATTTCTTAATAGCACACATATCAAATGGATTTCACCATCTTATTTGTTTACTTCAAATTCTGTCCTTGATCCTAAGATCTTAGAGATATGACAATATTACAAAAGCAGAATGCATAAAACCAGCACATGTTTGTCTAAACCAGCATGTTTTGAGCTGGCCTCTAAAAAAGCAACAATTGTGATGCCTCCTGAATTGCAAGGTGTAGGGGTTGCAAAGCCAGGACACTGCTATGGAGAAGGGCAAGCCATGTATTACCATATTATATAAAGACAGTAAGGAACTCCCATACCCATTGCAGATAATTTCAGCTTCTAGGCAGAACTATTTCTGGGGAGATGCTCCTTCAAGTTACCAGGTCTTAAGTCATTCATTGACAACCCAAGGGCTTTATCATGGACCACTCCTTTGAACTGCAAATATATTGGCATCCTTTGTAGTCCTTTAAGAAGTGGAGTGATGTGACTCTGAGCTGGTATGCTGCCCATGAGGGAATATGTCCCTTCAGATCAGAGGTGGCCAGTCCCATTCTGCGACCTGAGACAGAATGGGAAGGCCCTCCCCACAGAAGTCTGATTTACTAGACTTCTGCGGCAGCAGTGTCTTCCAGGGAGATCCTGCAAGATTCATTGAGATTCTCATGAGATCTCTCGGGAAGCACACCCCACAGGATTCTGCTGCCTGAGTTTTCTATGTGTAACATTTTCTTTCTATTATAGAGAGGAGCATTCAATATGAGACTCTGACCTACCGTCTCAAATCATATAACCCTGTCACATGTTTACCACCGCAGTGAGATACCGTATTTTTCGCTCTATAACACGCACCTGACCATAACACGCACGTAGTTTTTAGAGGAGGAAAATCCGTAGGCATGCCACCCGTAGGCATTCCCTCCATAACACGCACAGACATTTCCCCTTACTTTTTAGGAGGAAAAAAGTGAGTGTTATGGTGCAAAAAATACGGTATATGGCAAAGATGTAATGCATTTCCATAGGTAAGATACATACTGTGTGGTGCTGGTCACTGCACAGAACATTTTGTTTTGGGCGGGGGGTCTCTCCAATATGCGTTAGAATTAGCAGATGTCTTGATCTGCCAGAGAAAGGAATTAGCCAACATTAGAACAAGCCAAGAGAAGTTACCTAATGGAAGACAAAGTTACACAAGATATACAGTAATTTAAACACTGAAAATGTGAGGAGGAAGCTGATATTGCTACTAGTAGCAGGCAATTCTCTCTAAATATCATTCCACCTTTCTATATAGTCAGGGAAGAAAGTTTTCTAAAATTTAATGCGACATAGTAAGCTAATTATACTTTTACAACACAGAACTGTTAAAGCAGGGTACAAGAATAATTCATAAGCATCCCAAAGAGATATGAATAAATAAAACTGGCACAGTAAATCTGCATACCTTAGGAATGACAATTAAACAATCTATTGTAGTAGAAGAAACCTAGCTGAAGAAGACGAAGTGAGCAAAAACCAGAAGATGGGCTTCAGAAGTTGTGGCTTTTTTAAAGAAACATTTATTTGGGGGAAGCATTATTTAAGAAACATTTCTCTTAAGCAGATTGCTTTTGAATTGTGGGCACAAAGGATTATTATTATTATTATTATTATTATTATTATTATTAAAATATGATTCAACATTTATAAGTAGCAGAGCATAGGATGAGGTACTGGAATTCCAGTGCTGGCATAAAAACTGTATGTACCCCGGCAGTCAGTGACCCTGCTGCAGTAACACTAAGGAAGAGCTCCTATACAAAGCAGGAAGACTATGCAGAAGACATTGTGTGTATGTGAAAAGGTGTCAGGGTTGTTGGTGGCACCTAAATAAGCCTTTTTAAGAACTGTGAAAGGAGCATTAGCCAGTTAGCACCAGTGAAAATATGTACTGATGGAAAGACATAACAGAATTATTGTGAAGCAAGTGTTTAAGAGAAGTGTTACACAATAGATTTCAGGCAGCACTTGTTTAACATGAATGCTCCAGACACAGTTTTCAGCTTTGCCTTCAACAGCTGTGGCTGAGTTTCAGATCAGGTTGTCCATTTGAGAAGGTAGTCATGGAGGAATGCCTCATAATCAATACATTTTACTTGAGAAGAGGCTTAATCAAACGAAGGAACTACTGTAATATTCACACATGCCAGTTGATGACTTTGGTTTTGACTGTGAAAAGAATACCCCCAACATTCAGGTTGCTTTGTGCTCCAAACCAGGCAAGGATGATCATCTTCATGTTAAAGAACAGTGTCTTGCTATGTTTGTCAGTCTCATGTTGATTGGACTTCAAAAACAATTTGCTACAGATTCCCCTTGGATACTCATTTGCCATATATTATATCCCCCACTTCCAAAAAACTTATTCCTTGCCTCCTACAACTATGATGCAATTCTGCAGCTGAACTTAAGTAATTCTTAATGAAATAAATTAGAAGGAATCCCATCAATTACTAGAAAGGACAAATGAGATTGTGTATGTTTCCAGGTATGAGACTAGAAAAGTTGGCTAAATTTCATAAAGGAAATAAACAACCACTACTGGCAACAGCAAATGCTACCTGAATAAAAGTCGAAGAAAAGAAAAAAGATGGAAAGGCGAATGAAAGGAAGAGCTTTTGAATGAATGACAGTGATTAAAAGAAGCACGCAATGATGTTGGAAAAACAAGATGAAGTCTATGCAAGTATTATGTGGTCCAGTTGTGGTCCAGATGAGTCAATTTATGGATTACTAGCTATTTTTGTTAACACTCTATGGCAGCAAGCTGGTGTAAAGCAAGCTGGTGTTAAATTATGGTTGTTCAGCAGCAGGACTGCTGCTGCTCTGCCTAAGCCACACAGAGGGAAAGCAAGTCCTTAAAATAGTTTTCTACATCAGGTCACATGACAAAAATGAATGGGCTTAAGATCCACCCTAAGTCCACCCTCTCTGGTCCTGCCCACCACCCTTGGAATTCCCATTTTGGAGGACTTATACTGGCTTTGATTCAGCCGGTTGAACCAGAACAAGCAAGTTACAGTACACTGGCATATTTTTGGCTGAACTGGATTTGGGAACTTAATGCTGGCTGAGCCTGGAATCAGCTGGCTAAGCCAGAGTCCCACTGCATCCTAGGCTACTCATCTCAGTGGATCTTTTAATAGCATTTTCAAGGCTGCAACCCTAAATATATTTTCAAACAAGCAAGCCCTGTTGAACACAAATACTTACTTCTACACACAGGCATAGAAGTATGCAACATGGTACACTTCATGCCTTCATACTGGGAAGTAAGTGCCTCTGAATATAAAGGGGCTTACTTTTGAATAGATAGGAATGCACCAAAAGAGTAAGAATATATGATATGCTCTTAGCAGGGAGAGGATAGGTCGCTGTGAAATAGCTTGTGTAGCCTATGCAGTTCTAGTAGAAACTTTTGCCTCTTAAAGATGTAACAGAAAATTCAGGTCCCTATATTCAAATGCAAAGCTGAAGATGTGAATGAAAGCCCTTGCTGAACAAGATATTCCTGTGAATATCAAGTAAACTTCTAGATACTCCTAGATACAATGTACGAACATCTTCCCATTATGGGCTCTTCTAGTACTGATGGGTGATCCAAGCACATGACAGATATGTCCAAACAAGAGATTCTAAAATACTAAAACTCACAAGAAAGTTCATGGCCTTCAAATCATAATAAGTAAATGAATGCATCATAAAGTACGATCTCTAGCATAATTATACAAGGGAGCATATGATTAGAGTCCAAATAACAGTAATTGTTTCATTTTTAATACAACAGAGCACTACAGCTCAGCAATACTAAGTGTACATGTTCACATACATTGTTTAAAAATAAAGAAGAAGTTTTGAAATTAGCTGTTTGGCTACCAAGTACTATATATTTTGGGTTGAGCATCTGCAAAACAGATGGCCCAAAGTAACACTTGTAATTTTTTCCCCAACTGGAGACATCCAGGTGGCACATTATTTGTGGATAATTTGCAATCATCATTTCCGAAAGATTATATATTCAGCAGAGGTATGTGTTTGTTTATTATTGAATCCTCTAAACTGGCATCATGAATTAATGATTTATTACATTGCATTACTTTGTTTATAATGCACTGTTACATTACAGTATGTCAAGTTGGCTAATGACTTGTCACATTATAAGATATCACCAGGCTAGTCTACATCAATTTAAAGACTAAAATGCACACTGCCCTCTCCAGACAGAGATATTCCACCCTAAATGAGGGAACGTTCAAGCAGATTGTATTTTTTCCCCAGCAAGATGGTATTCTCAAAAGCATCTTTGGATGGCTTTCTTTTTTCGCTAATTATAAGACATCTTGATTATAAAGATAACATTATGCTTAAAAAGAAAATGACACACTTCCATGCACTTAAATACTAGATGTTTGGGTTTGTTTTAACTAGGTACCAGGAAGAAGGGTCCTAATATGACTTTTTGGCTGACTCATAATAGCAAAAGGGTCAGAGACCAAGTAAAAGCAGACAGTTCCTCTCCAGCAGTCCCCATTCTTCTCTTAATCCCAATGCTCAACGGCATCAACCATGCTGCGGTATTATGACATCATACCACAGGGCAGGACACGAGCTCCAGCAGCGTGGCAGCGACTGGGCCCCTCCCACCCGAACTCTGTGCTCTCTCTTTCCCCCAAACTCTACGCTCTCTCTTCCCCTCCCTCCCAAACTTTGCACACTCTGTTCCCCCCAACTCCACGCTCTCTCTTCCACCCCCCCACCTGAACTCTGTGCTATTTCCATGGGGCATGGTGCCCCCGCACCTACCCCTGCATTTGTGGGTGCCCAGCCCCTATATGGGAATTTTTGTGGGTGCTCGGGCACCCAGGGCCCCGGGAGATGGCACCTATGTCTCCCCCTTTTCCAAGTTATCACTCACTCACTCTCTCCCTGTCTTCCTCCTTCATATCTGCATTATTGTGGCTTAGCCCTGCATCCAGAACTCCTAGAGTGGGGCACCAAGCAGAATATAACTAGTAGAAAATATTTTGAAGCGCTTTCATTGGATCAAAGGAGGAGGAGACTTTTTAGGTACATTTTATGACAGCTACACTGGCTGCTGGTCCATTTCTAGGCACCATTCAAATTGCTGCTATTGGCCTATAAATAAAACCCTAAATGGATACCTTCAGAGATTGTCCACTCTCATATCAACCTGCTTATATATTAAGATATTTTCCAGGCACCTCAACTTTGGGAATTTCTCTCAAAAGATATTCACCTAGTACAAAGTTTGCCTTCTTTTCATTGACTAATAAAACACATTTTTATTTTCCCAGTCCTTTTATATCTTAACTCAGATTTTATCTAGTTAAGGTATGTCATTGTTTCTTTTGCTACACTTATTAATTTTAACTTACTATTGTTTCATATTTTTATCCTTGGTTTTGTGTTGAAGTGCATAGTGTGAAATATCATAAGAAATAAATAAATGTATACTTGCACATTTATGCTTCGGCTTAAAAAGCATTCCAGGATTTTAATTTGAGGGTTTGTTTATTTTTACCACTGGAATTATAATGCTTTATGGCATTATCCTCTTCCTGACAATCTGAATTCTTTACATACTCAGCATTCCTGAAAACATTGACTCCAATCATTCCTCAGGCAGGGAAAATCCCAAATTAGTGTATATAAGAAACAGTCTGCACGTACCCTATTCTGTATCACTATATTCAAGATACTCTGTAGTGCTGACCTGTAGACATTTATGTCAACCTAGTTATCTTGAAGAAGAATATATTCCATTCCCAGTTCACTGAAAATCTGGTTGTCTCTCAGCATTGGCAAGTGCAGTTCTGACTTTGATTAAGTTCCAAGAATGATTGTGGGGTGCAGAATCAGACAAGCAGAGCTGAGGTAGCCCAGGGGATAGGTAAATGAATGCTGGACCTCTCACAACCAGGTCACTAGTTCAAAGCATATGGAGCATTTCTTAGCCTGACTAAAAGTTGCTGCTGTCATAATCATTCCATCCTATATAGGTCCTTGTGGACAGATGTGCCCATCACAAATACAAAGAAACCATCAAAATTGCCACTAATTGGCTTCCTTCTTAGCAGTTTTAGCCAAGAAGACTTGTGCTAGAGTGGCTTTGAGACTCAACTACCCTCTAATCCCTTGGGGTCTTGGTAAAGTTCAGGGAATAGCATAGATAATTCAGCAGTGGGGGCAAGAAATGTACACTATAACTGAGTGTGCTCCCATATAATTAAAGCTTTCATTCTCCTTGGTTGTCAACCTAATGTCAAGCTAGTCTGTATTTACACATAATAAAGACCAAGGCAGTAGAAGAAAGAGTAGTACCTGGCCTTTTCATATAAAGTGAAGAAAGGTTGGGTTCACACAGCCTCTCTGGTCTCTTGATGCCCCCCCCCGCCCGCCTGCAACACATACAGCCACCTTGCATTGAGAGCCATTAACAGCACACTCTGGCATGCTTACTACGTACGCAATCCCCCCAAACCCTATCCGGATTTGTAGAATGTTGAGTGTTTATTTCTGTTTTTCATATTAGCATTTATTTTAATTATTTTTAAATGTTTTAAATAGCATTTATAACTGTTTTTACTGATAAATTCATTGTTTTATTCTTTTTGAATGCCACTTAGAGGTTTTGTTTTCTACACCATGAAGCGGTATATAAATTTTATGAAATAAATGAATAAAATTAAATCCTGCCATCATCCATGCAGTCAAGCAAGAGGCATAATCACAATTTTCCCTGGTCTTTGACACATGAGAGATATGTTTTTGTGACCACCCTATGGACTGTCGCTTGATACAACCTGCTGAAGCTCTCCCAGCATCTGAACATTTGGCATACATGATAAGGAACATTACACACATAGCAGTGTATGCTGACAGAACTCCATCAACTGATATGTGAAAACCTACTAGTGGGTCCTGGCGTGACCCATGGTGGGTTGCAACAGGAATACCACCACCAGGCTAACATATGGTAATGGATTAAGAATTGGTTTCCCAAATGCCTGTTGAAGTTAAAAGTGGATCCTGTGTCTAAAAAGGTTGAAGATGACCTGATGCAAGGGAATATATGATTGACCCAGGATCCCTGCCCTTTGTGTGAAGGAGTTCTATGTTCTTACATTGCTGTGTGGCTAGAGATCAAACTCACCCACTCCAAGGGCACTGAGAGTAGGGGTCATTTCCACTGGGAGCATTGGAATTCTAGAACACGTAGACCACAACCGCCTAACATATTTTTTGAACATAGAATCATAGAATCATAGAGTTGGAATAGACCACAAGGGCCATCGAGTCCAACCCCCTGCCAAGCAGGAAACACCATCAGAGCACTCCTGACATATGGTTGTCAAGCCTCTGCTTAAAGACCTCCAAAGAAGGAGACTCCACCACACTTCTTGGCAGCAAATTCCACTGTCGAACAGCTCTTACTGTCAGGAAGTTCTTCCTAATGTTTAGGTGGAATCTTCTTTCTTGTAGTTTGGATCCATTGCTCTGTGTCCGCTTCTCTGGAGCAGCAGAAAACAACCTTTACCCCTCCTCTATATGACATCCTTTTATATATTTGAACATGGCTATCATATCACCCCTTAACCTCCTCTTCTCCAGGCTAAACATGCCCAGCTCCCTTAGCCGTTCCTCATAAGGCATCGTTTCCAGGCCTTTGACCATTTTGGTTGCCCTCCTCTGGACACGTTCCAGTTTGTCAGTGTCCTTCTTGAACTGTGGTGCCCAGAACTGGACACAGTACTCCAGGTGAGGTCTGACCAGAGCAGAATACAGTGGCGCTATTACTTCCCTTGATCTAGATGCTATACTCCTATTGATGCAGCCCAGAATTGCATTGGCTTTTTTAGCTGCCGTGTCACACTGTTGGCTCATGTCAAGTTTGTGGTCAACCAAGACTCCTAGATCCTTTTCACATGTACTGCTCTCAAGCCAGGTATCACCCATTTTGTATTTGTGCCTCTCATTTTTTTTTGCCCGAGTGCAATACTTTACATACATGGGTTGCTCCTGAACCCTTTGTTGTCATGCAGTTAGAAGGCATCTCAGTTGCATAAATCAAACATTTCCCAAATCATATTGAGCTCTATACATTGGGGTGCAGGTCACCTCTTATTTAAAGCTGGTGAAAAGGTTAGCTGTGGTTCATTGCAATGCCCTGAGCTTTGCCTTAAGAAAGTCTCAGCTTATTTCTTAACACAATAAGGATTTTAGCTTCAACTTTAGAGCAAAATAGGTCATTCCATGCCACTCGAAAATCACCTCAAATACATTTTCGTGTATGAATGTAGAAAAGTCAGTGCCTGCTCTCTTTTTGTCATCCTATGAAATCACATAATTAAAATAAAGCAGGATCACTTTCTGAACAAAATAATTCCCTTCACAGTAGTAATATATCTCTGTGCTACTGAAGTGGTGAAATGGGGATATAATTAATCCACTGCCCCCTTATCAGGACCAATAAAAATTGAGCAATAAAATATAATCTGATTGTGCCATTAGCTCAAATGAATTTTTCATCATCAGTTCACAACTAGATCATACATTATTTTTCAACAGCTTTTTAATGAGATGAAAGATAATCAAGGTCTGCAGTAAAGTACTATAGTACCGAGTCTGAATAATCATTCCATTTTCATTGTAAAAGGAAGCCTCCATAGATAACTTCCTTGGTATGGATTTCTGGTCTGGATATGCCTGGATACTTATTAACAACTACATGTGCATACATGAACACATACAAACATGCACAATTTTATTTGTATGCTGCCTTTCCCCAGTTCAAACTATGCTCAAGGTAGCTTAGAACATGAAAAAAGACATAATTACAACATAACAAAAGTAGTCATAAACAATAAATGCATAACCAAACGGAACAATTTCCACATAAATCACAAAGATATAGAATAAAGATACAAAAAACCCAGCAATAATATCAGCAATCTCTCCCCACACCAACAAACCACCTTAAGGACCCCCCCCCCCCAGCCTTTGTTGCAGTAGAGCAGACATTCCCAGTCTGGCAGAGTACAAATTCCTGACTGGTAGTCATGTTGGCTAAGACTGATGGGAATGGTAGCCCAAGACATCTGGAGGGTACCAGGTGGGGGAAAGCTGCATGAGGGATGGAACAAAAATTCATTTGAGTTCACACATTAATGTCACACTTCCCAAAATAATTTGCAAGCTGAAATACAGCTATTCCTTGAACTGAGTACTTTTCTGAACTTTGTGGCGCCATTTTCCAACCACTTTGAACTGAACTGGAGTTGCCTTAATCCACTTTGGACAGGATAGTCCTGATTTGGTTCAGCAATCAGCATTCACCCAAAGCAGTTGCCCAGTCCCAATATTAAACAATCACTTTGTGTTGATGTTCCCATGCCTCAACATTATCGTTACAATATGTTGTTAGCAAGTCATGTGTTGCTTACCAAGTCACATTTATCGTTTGTTCCATAGCTTCCTCCTGATTTCCGTTTAGATATTTATATATCTCTGGGCAGGAACTTTGACCTTTTCTCCTCTTTGAAATACCAATATATCTCTGATCAATTAGATAATCCAAGATTGCAATATTCAGACCTTTTGAATAAAGCCAAAAGAATAAATGATCTGATGACAGTGTGATCTATGAATCATTGCAGATGTATTCACACTTGCTACACCTAGTATATTGTTAGTTTCTTATTATCACGTAATTGAAACTAAGAAAACAGATGATCTTGATATGAATCAGCAGTGTATACATTTCAGTTCTAACACCTTATGTTCAAAGTGCAGTTGGAAGATCAGGAATAGGCCACAGTAATTCCAGTGACATCAATGGAACTAATTTCAATTCATTTTTGAATGTTTTAAATAGTAGTTTTCAACTGTCTTTTTACTGATAATTTTCTGGTTTTAATCTTTTTGTAAGCCACTTTGAAGTTTTATTATAATCAGGTTTTATATTCATTTTGTAACATAAATAAATAATTTTACACTCCAGAAACACCCAAAATTTGGTGGTGCATTTGAGGGTATCTGGAGTAGCACAAAATCAACAGCTGCTGTGGTGTGTTCCATCTGGTGCAGGTCATTCATTGGTAGGCAAGACTAGGTCTACTCAAAGGCCTAAAAGGTAAAGGGACCCCTGACTGTTAAGTCCAGTCACCGACGACTCTAGGGCTGCAGCGCTCATCTCGCTCTGTAGGCTGAGGGAGCTGGCATTTGTCCGCAGACAGCTTCCGGGTCATGTGGCCAGCATGACTAAGCCGCTTCTGGAGAACCAGAGCAGCGCACAGAAACACGGTTTACCTTCCTGCTGGAAGCACACTTTGAGGTGCTTTTGAACTGCTAGGTTGGCAGGAGCTAGGACTGAGCAATGGGAGCTCACCCCGTTGTGGGGATTCAAACCGCTGACCTTCTGATCGGCAAGCCCTAGGCTCCGTGGTTATACCAGCAGAAGGCATAGGAATACACATCACTTCTGTGGTTTACATGGGGTTGCCTTTGAAGACTGCTCAGAAACTGTTCAGTTAGTTCAGTATGCAGGAGCTAAAATATTAAGTGGGGGAGAAATCATATGTTTATGGCATTATATCATCTTAATTGGTTTCCAGATTTGTTTCTGTACACTATTTTAATGTGTTTTAATGGGATTTTATGAACAGCTTTCTGAAGTCTCATATGAACTTGTCCACTCACTGAGACATCCTTCTGAAGCCATATTGCAGCCCCTTCCCCATCTGAAAATCATTGTGTAAACATGCAACCTAGGGTCTTTTTCTTGGTAATTTTAAGAATACTGGATCCTAGATGACATGGATACCTTCCTTCCTGTTGTGGCTAGTCATGGGCAACTTTCTGTCATGCTGAACGTAAGAAATGTTTTCAAAATTTTAATTTAATTTAAAGCTTCTGCAAAAGAACATATATCTACATTCAGTTATCAAAACATTTTAGTGGGGGTTCTGTAGAATTCACATGTAGCATATTCTGAGTAATTCATTTCAACGGTTGTTAACAATAGCTAAATGGCATGTCTAATCTACTTAAATGGGACATCTGGTGTAGCTTGATTGGAAGAATTTCCAGATGTGGACTGGTATTTCTAAGCATACATCTTCTTTAAAGCAGTATTCATTAGTCTTCAAGCTGCTAAATGTGAATCAGGAAATGAAAATAGATTGCAGCAGCCATAAAGTGATATCAGGAACTCTCAGAAAGCCACATTACTGAATTAGAACTAGGGTGTCTTCATTCATTCTTATACAGGGATGCAGGAGAAATTCAATTTTGTTTGCATTTTAATGAAAAACTACCTAATTTGCATTTCTCAAATCAATAGGCGAACTGAAACACAATTATCCTTTGAAATTCACCCTCTTCCAAATTTTGAGGACAGTTATCCAGCTAAGCAATATGTACAAAAAGGCATCTATGAGGGCAGTGCTTCTCAAACTTTTTTCTCTGGGCCACCCTTTCAGAATAAAAATGTGGTTGCACCGCTGTGAGTCTTCTCCAGCACTCTGTTTGAACAGCTATTCTGAGTCACAACTCAGATTGTCCTCAGTATGACTTGATGCTCTTACTCTCATTTCGAAAAGATATTGAGCCATATTCTGCAAAAAATTAAATGATGCAATACTATATTACACTGAAATGCTTACCTGTTTCTTTGATTGTCCTTGAATCTTTCCACCACGCTTGCCAGGCTCTCCTTCAATACCAGTGTGGCATCCCATACCCTTTGAGAACCACTGTATTTGGGAAAGTGTACAAAAAATAGTGAAAATTTTCCGTACATCCCCTGCATGGAGACCTGTATGCACACTGGAACTGTATGCACACTTAGCAGAGTTCTGCAAGAAGCGAGGCTGTATAGGTATGTGGCATCATTAATTTTCTTTATTTACAGCAAATCAAAACAACAAAACAAAACATGGCTAGTGTGAACAGCGTCTCACACATGTATCTTCTCTGTCTGAGAGCATAGAACAAAGAGCAAAAACCAAAAGCACACAGAACGGAAGTTCTCCAGTCTGAGTTCCGTTCCCACACTTACAGTGTTATGGAATGGGGGGGGCACCAGGTGGCGCATTGGAAGATGGCCGACAATAACCTCTCTCCGACCCATACGAGGTAATTAAGAGGCTGCTATGGGAAGTATGCAGTCTTCGTGCCCCCCCAAGGAGATGGGGGGGACTGCCTTGCCAGCAGTGTCCATAACGCACCCCCGGATTCGAAAGAAGGGGGTGCCGGTCACTTGGCACAAGCCCTCGATGAGGTTGGCTCTTCCTGATGCCGTTTCCAATCACCGCATGCTGGTTCGCTTTAGCTCGAAAATATAATTGGAAACATATAATTGGAAAGAAGCTAAAGCACATACATCAAGCAAAGTTCGGGAGATAAGACTGCTGATTAATGGATCTCTGTGACCGGAGCGACGGATGGGACAAATAAATCAAGTGATGAACCACCATTAAGAGACTGGTATATTTGGAGTGAAAAAGAAGGGGGGTGGAGGAAAAAACTTTTCTTTTCTTTGCCTTATGTGAATATTAATAACCCTCCACCCCAGAAAGAAGATCGCTGCGTTTTATTAATCACAAGCATGAATTCAAGAACTGTGTGGAGTGGATTATAGTTAAAGAGATGATTGGTAAACAACGGAGAACGGAGGAAAATTTTATGATGCCGCTTTAAATGGCGTCTCGCTAAGACAGACTTGTCTAAGAAAGACGGGGGGAGGAGGATCAGGACCATCGGAATGTGAATGATGATTGGAATGTGATCTTAACCTGACAGAGCCCTCCTGATATACTTGGCAAGCCTGAGAAAATTAAAGGACAGATCGAAGATAAATTTTTTATGGAAGTGTGGAATGGCAGCTGTCCCTAAGTGATATGATCTTTGGAGAGTGTAAAACCCACACAGAGGATGTCTGTTTCTAATCCGCTTGTGAAGATTATCAGAGATCACAAAGAAAGGAATATATGATAACAACAAGAAGATGAAGAAAGTAATAAAGAGACTATCTGGATTGAACTGGATAGAACTGTTTAATTAAAGTAGCAATATAAGTGATGTTTGGACCCGTTTGGAGCTTGATGTATGGGTACCCCCAACAAAATTTAAAAATCTGGCTGTATAATTTGGAACTAATGTGATTTAGAAATAATGTGATGTGATTGGCCTGTTAATAAAAATTATTTTTAAAAAAATACAGTGTTATGGAATGTAATCAGAGGATCACATGATCCTGTGATGAGAGAATGAAATACTGACAAAAATAACATGCAAAAATGCATTATATTAGAAGACATTGCTTACAAAAATGTGTATATTGGTTAAAATGGCATACAAAATGCCCAGAAAAATGCTGATGAATTTTCATGAGGATTTTTTATTTAAAACTTTGCAAATTACTGCAGATTGGAAAATTGAAAAACTTAGAGATAACTTAATGCCTTTTTCAACAAATAATAGGTAAATTGCCTAGTGCCAACAGTAGTGAGCCAACATGGAAGTGGGTCACTTTCTCCATCATTGAAATTTCCTGATGTAAATGTTCACTGTACTCATCACTAACTGTACCACAGTTGCCAGGGAAGAAATCCAAGTGGGAAAGGAGAAACTGGATCTTTAAGGACATATCACAGCCAAGTTTGTGATTCAGCTGAGGATTGGTATTGTTTAGCTGGTTTGGGTTTTGTTATTATGGCCCCAATTACTTAAAATGCTTCAAATTGTTTTAAACTGTTTTCAGCTTGTATGTTTTTAAATTGGGCTTTCTGTGGGATGTGCCAGGGAAGAGAAGAGCTGGTGAGATCCACGGGGCCCAATTGCAGTGGCTCAGGGTAGGGGGAGGTATGGGGTGGGGTGGGGCAGACTGGGTAAAGGGCACATGGTACAGACAATTGGTGACCGTGCTGTGTGCCAGCCCTTCCTCCAACATGGAGAATTGCAGTTGACCTATCTACCAGTCCTTGGGTCTGTGGCTCCTGTTGCTGAATGCCAGGTCGGCTCAGAGTAAGACCTTCCTCGTCCATGAGCTGATTGTGAAGGGGGAGGCCAATCTTGTCTGTATCACTGAGAGCTGGGTGGGTGCGCAGGCTGGAGTTGGATTCCCAGTGCAGCACCAGGATAAACTTGGGTTTTGGGGAGAAGGTGTTGCTATGGTCTATAGAGATTCTCATTCTCTCTCTCTCTCTCTCTCTCTCTCTCTATATATATATATATATATATAGGCTCTCTAGTTGGGGAGGGAAAATCTAAAGAGTGTTTTCCTGGCATTGGGCAATCAGGACAGATTAGGGATTTGACTGATTTGCTGCCCAACTCACTGACTAGCAGTCTCCCTGCCTGAGCTGACAGAGATGGTTTCAGAGGTGGTGTTGAAGACTCCCAGACTGCTGGTTTTAGGGGATTTCAACATCCATGCTGCAGCAACTGGCTCTGCAGTGGCTCAGGACTTCACAGTTGCCAAAACGACTATGCAGCTCTCCCAACAGGCCACTGGCTAAATGCATGTGGCAGGCCACACTCTGTACCTTGTTTTCACAACTGGGCAGTTATATGATGCCATATGCCACAATCAGGAGTTTGAAATACAGTGTTGCCATAGGAAATTATGTACACAATGTGGGCTAGGTCATTTATACATGACTATCTTTTATCTCCTATACAGGAGTCAAATTTTATTGTCTTTTTCATGTTCAGCAACTCTAAATTATTTTCACTTCAGAGGCATTTTGTATGTTTTGCAGTGGAATGCTTTGTTTCCCCTTGATCTTTTTTACCCTTGTGCTATGATAAGCTAAGCCAAGTTTTGACCTGCATCCCACCCATGGGAATTTCACTGAAGCACTTTTCAGGCACATGGTGATTCTTTAGACTTTGTGCAAAGGCCTGTGAGACTTGTAGGACAAGGTATGAATTAGAGTTAATTCACTCAGAGTTCTGGGGGTGAAAATCAGGAAAGCCACACTCTTCACCTGAAAAGGTGTAGCACAGGATGAAGACAAGGCATAACACTATTTTATCTCCAAGCAGTTAACTAATATCTTCATTTTTATGCACACTTCCCCCCATTTTTGTAAACATTCTTTGTAGGAGAACTCAATTACAAAATTAGGATTAGTGTGAATTTTGAAGGATAACTGTGTTTCAGCTTGCATATTTTTTCAGGAAGTGCAAATTTGATAGTTTTGCCTTCATATGTGTACCGAATCAAAATTCTTTTTCCATCTCTAGTTATAGTTGAAGTCTGTTCCTGCACATTTGTTCCCTATGCAAATTATGAGATTTTGTTCAGTAATGTAGCCTTAGTTTATAACCCCTCTTGCTTCTCTGCCCTGGCCTTTTCACACAATGGCATAACCACTAGAAAACATAATCAGTAAAATATAAGTTAAAGCCATCTCCTTTATAATACTACTGAAAGCCAAAAATAATAAATAGCTCAGTATAACATACAAAGCCACCTATTTCTACAGCTCTACAGTTAGCCACTTAAGACCGTACAAATTCCCCATTTCTTTTTCCCCATGAGAAAGGGTAAATTGGAGGTTGTTTCTGTGTCTCTGAGTATGGCTGGAATTGCCAAGTTCTGCTCTGCTTGGTTCTGGCAGGGAGCAGAATTGTTTTATGCTGTTTTGCCAAAATCCTGGAATGCCTGGCAGAATCCAGAATGACGTGCCCTTAGCCAGTGTGATAGTGGTAAAAATTGCACTATGGGTAGTTCTGAGACTTTGGGGATATGAGGAGCCTTGCATCCCAAAGGCCCAGAGATTGAGTGAATAGAGGAGTTAGGGTGTTTTTTTCTGCCTTTAGAACTCCTTCCATACACATAGAGAAGGTGTGCAAACCTTCCCTATACTGAATCTGCTGTAATTTATGGTTCAGTCAAGGTTGGTGCTATCAACCTTGCAAAACTCAGAGGGACACAGTTCTGACCTTTGAATAGCATTATGCCAATAAGGGCTGAATGAATGAAAAAGGGCACAGTTTTATTTTTATTTTATATTTTGAAGAAGTTTATCATTTTGAAGTAATTCATATATTAGATTTTTTTTAATGTATATATGAAATAGGTAGACCACAGAGTTGATTGGAAAATGCACTCAATTTTAAAGTGCATTTAAAATTACCTGCACCTGATATTAGTCATATTGAATAAATGACAATGATTGTATGTTATGTTGCTGTAAACAAACCAAGTCAGATCCTGGGATGGTGGAGGTGATGGGGTGGGGGCAGGATATAATCATAACATGGAGCTCCTCCCATGGGGCCTGGAGGGGGCACACCAGTTCTTGGCCTGAGCTCAGGAGTGTCACCACTCCCTCAGCTTGCCAGTGGGATTCCAGTTGCATTGATATTCACACTGGCTGACTCCCACAGGATCTCCAGAAAACATGCTGGAATGTGTATAGAGCTTCATAATGGAACTCTTACTGGGCAAACAAATTCTGACACCAGTGTCATGCCAACCTTGCTTACTTCAGTGTGGTTCATAAAATTGTGGCCTGTTTCAAAGTACGCTCATGTTTGGTCTGTGGTGAAACCAGACCCCGCCTGCTTTCTAAGGAGTGACCTCTCAGCTTTACTGATTCCCTCTGCTCAGCAGAGGACAGTGGCTGGAATATGAAGGGTGAGGCCGAGGCCTAGCACAGCACAGTGTGATCCACAACACAGTGTGCTCCAAAGGTAGAGGAAGCGACTGAAAAACACTCCCCACACCAATGCAGAACTCCATTCCACCCCTGTATGCCTCCTGCATGACTTCTTATTTACTCTGCAGTGTGGTGGTTGTCAACACTTGTTGATCATATCCAGATCTTCTGCACTGGGGGGCGGGGTATGTTTTCCTTGGGTGTGTTCTCTGTCTCCCAGAGCTAGGGGGATGGGAAACTTGCTGCTTTATTTTGAATGGGATTTCTCTATTTTCAGATGCTCCTGAAGTATTGTGATGAGGTAGTTTGGATGCAATAATCAAATGTATGTTCCTTTTATAGCTGTTTGCCTACTGAGAAGCACTCCAATAGCCCATATTTTCCACAATGAAGATCAAATAATTAAAACTACACTATCATAGTTGGGTTTTTTAAGCTTACTGTTTTAAGCAGTTTTAATATTCTCTAAACTTTGTTTAGAATATTACTCATCAGAAAAAGGTGCAGGAATGGGGAGAAAGGTGTTTATCCCACTTTCTATTTACAGCTTTGCACAAACTTCAATAAAATGAGTTCAGTAAAATATGTTGGCGCAATGCTTTCATTTAAAAAATGACAAATATACCCACACACCTGAAGAGCATTTTTCACAATGGCATCCAGTATATCGTAGCCACAATTAAAATTATGGGATTTTTGCAGGGTTCCAGAATATTACTAATTTGAAACTTCAGCTTCAGCATTTTCACATAACTTCTCATCAGTTTTCCAACATTAGGGTTGATGCTAAGTGTGAATGATGCGCAAAGACAGGAAATTGTGATGAATAACTAGAACAAGTCTGCTGTTTCCAAAAGTGTAAATACTCTAAAGCTGTGATAAATGTACCTGGAAAAATTTACCATGAAACTGCAGCTGAATAGCTGTATTCCTAAAGCACAGATTTATGCTACTTGGGAGTTAGCCTGACAGTTCCATATTCTCGCAAATACTCTGTATTTCATGTTATGCCTCAGAGTGTTATCAGAAAGGTTAATTTCAGAAGCCATTGAAGAGAATTTGTCCAGAATGAGGCACAGTTCACATTAAAATGATATACAAAAATAAAGTGCGTACAGACCAAGGTTATTCGAAGCTGACCTTCCAAATGAAGTAATTCAGAGTAAGTATTAAATCTGTAAAGATCAGACCACAACGCACTTATATTGTGCCCCAAAGCCTTCAGAGTTCAGGGTGTGTGTTTTTTAAAAGGGGGGTGGGAATCTTACTGCACAAGTCACAAAAGGCTGCATTCATAAAATTCCTATCACACTCTGAAGGGATTAGGGCATTAGACCCAACATAGGGCTTCCCAGAGAAGTTCAAGTTGGATTCTCAGTGGCTGAGAAACTGGATGCATTCCATCCATTCCCATAGGAAAAGTATGGAACTTCATTTGAGAACTTTTAAAATAATAACAAAAACCTTACTTGCTATATTTATACCCCACCTTTCCTACAAGGAGCTCAATGTACCTAATGAACCTATTTTATCTGCATCAAAATCCTTTGAGGTGGGATGTGCTACTTTCATTGTTGGATGCAGTCCCTTGAATACCATTTTCTGGGAATCACCGGTGGAGAGAGTGCTGTGAGCACAATCACTGTATCAACCCCACACTGGTCCAGAGATTTGCCGGCTACCACCTTTTGCCCCAGCCAGCAGAACTGCATCAGTGGTTTCACCACTCACCAGGTGGCGTTTTAATTACAGAGTAAATTACTGTATAAGAACTATAAGGCTTACAGAGAGAATTACCTCCGAGCAGATATATACATATATATGACTGTTCTCTAAGTAGAATATACCATTCTTTCCCAATATTCCCCCAAAGGCACCCATAATTACATTTTGATAATGTGTACATTTGAGCTTGGTCAACTAATCAATTAATAGTTAATCAATTAATCAGTTAAAGTATCTTTGGCACCTGACACATACCTATCCTTTCTGGAATTCATGTGAGAATATGAGTGTGAGTGAGTGTATATGACATATACACTCAATTTGTTGAAAACAACAGAAGCCCAAGTGAAATGTGTATTTTTTTCAATGGGGAAACACATCTCTGGAGCTCATCACCAGGTATTCACTTGCTCTCATGCTAAACCAAAAAGGAGAAGGAAGCTGAACACAACCCAATAAGCTTGTATAATGTTTGGAGGCTGCTATAAAATCCAATAGGCAGAGGTGCAATAAAAGCTCCTGAAAAATAGGTCAGGCTCCTCAGAAGACTAGTATCGGAAGGGATCAGCAAATTTTTGCCTCTTGGCTGTCTATGTTCAGAATAAAAAGTATTTATTTTCTAGCTTGCTGGAAATTGCAAAGAAAATAATTGTGATGCAAGGAAAAAAGGAACCTTACAAAAGAAGGAAAACAGAAAAGAAGCAAGAATTAGAAGTTGGCTGAACTGTGTGAAAGACAACGACGGCAATAAAAGTTCTCAGATCCTCTCCTCACCGATGGATTTCCTTTCCAGCTAATATGTCAGATTGGCCTGCCAAAATTAAAAGGTTTGTCAGATGTTACATCACATGCTGTATTACAGGAAAAGGTCACAAAGCAGACTGAGAAAAGGGACTAGACAGTTTTAACCCTCCGGCTATCCTTTATTCTAAAAGGCAGGGTTATCAGTCACATTATTTTCTCAAAATGCTAAAGAAAGTCAATACGCAAATTGCAAGGAACTAACCTTTATGGAGCATGACTACAGGCTCCTGTTGGATACTTGTGGGTGGCTTGCTTTACCTCAGTACAAAACTATTCACTTTTCTTTAAGTAGTTCATGTAGTCTTTTCTCCTTTTTTTCTCCACCCCCGCTCCCTGAAAAGGTATTATATTTTGAGAGATGATTCCAAGTAAAAGGAAGAAAAGGTTTCCATCTTGAAGGGAATTGTATCGCCACCAATTGGGCCTGACTTCTGGTCTGGGGAACTCTGGACAAGGTTAGATGGGCCTTCCTGGTGGTATAATATCACCCTCCCATCCCATGGAAAAGGGCCATAGCTCAGCATGCAGAAATTCCCAGGTTCAATACCTCACATCTCCCGTGAGGAAGAAGCCACCTGACACCTTCCAAGTCATCTTTTGGGGGGCACCCAAGTCCATCCTGTTTTGAGATACTTTTGGTATGTCATTTTGTTTTATTTACCATTTGCTTTCATTTTGTTTCAGCTTTGCTCTTTTGTTTTGTTTTTTTGCAGGGGGCGGGGCGGGGAGCAGATATTTCACTTGGACTGAGCTATATTTTGTCACATAATATCAGGGTAGCTATCATGCTGTCCCAGTCAGCACAGTGAATGTTGAGAGTTGATGTAGTCCAAAACACCACATTAGCTACCTGCAGTTTATATGATATTGTTTTATATCTTTATGTTTTATTCCTTAGTTATCTTGAAAGCTATTATTTGTAAAAAGGGAGCATACAAATACATAAATTACAATTACAATTTATTTGCTCTTTTACCATCGATACCACAGTAGCAGCTTATTGTAGGGTGCAGGCTTAAGAAAAAAATAGAAAATTGCCTCTTCTATAATGCTAGCAAATTAATGTAGCATATTTTGGAGGGGGGTGTTTTTCTCATTGCTGGCACAGATCCTGAAATGTATCTTTGCTTTGTGCATTTAGACCTCAGGGTGTATCATAACTTAACTATAGCAATTAGAGTAACATAATTGTATAATGATAGCCAATGCTTGTGAAAGTCTAAGGGATAAACACAACCTCAGGCTCCATATCCATCAATACCCTGCTTGATTCATTTCTTTGATTGCACAGCCTTAAAGAGTGCTTTCTATTTTATTTCAAAAAGATTGCCTTTCAAAGGCTTAATATGCCTTACTGTGGCTCTGCATATGTTCTTTCCCTTGTTTCTGGATGCTGTTGGCAAGCAGTATACCTCAACCTGGTTTTTTATCCCACTGTGAAAAACACCAGATGTACAAAATTAAAGTTCAAGTTAATCAAAATATTGCTTGACAAAGCAAATAATTGAATTGCACTTTCCAATGCACTGTGGTAGACTATAATTAACATGCAGTATCTTCCGCATTTGAATACAACTTCCAATTTCCATTTTAACATCATGGAATGCTGTCTACACATTTTTTAATGGTGCCCATGATAATAATATATTCTGTTTTTAATCATATTCCACGTTGCAGGAAATGAAGCTTGCAATTTCCCAGGTGCTTACCAAATTACTCCTGCAAGCTAATTCGCAACCCCCAAGTTAAGAGTTTCAACACAGTGCCCATTAACAGCCTGCTTATGTTCTTCCTGTACAACAGAAGGTAAGTTAATATGTGCTTCAATTATATCCAGTTTGTGCATTTATAGCACCCTGTGGGCAGCAGGAAGAAGACTGTAAAGTACTTATCCTGCTTTTTTAATGCCCCACTATATTACTGGAGAGAGAGAGAGAGACAGACAGACATGACAAAGAGATTGAAACTGTATCAATTTATGAAGAGAATCAATAATGAAACTCAGCTCTAAAGCATTGATTGGAAAATGCTGCAAAGACTGTCTAGAAAAGCAAGCTGAATTTATTTTTTATAAGCATTATTAAGACTGTCAGATCTAATAAAACAGACATCAAGTTTATTTTTATCAGGTGTGGGGAAAATACAGCTGGAAAAGAAAGCCTTAAATGAAACGAAGAAATAAATCCCTCTTTTTAACAGCCTCTGTCAATCCCAAAGAAAATTATTGTACCTATAGGTATTTCCCACTTATGCATAACAACAGAGACATGAATGAGAAAAATCGGAACACATCTTACTCTTATCAAATTAAAAGGAATCTGAAGCCTTAACTATGCATTTCACATCTGTTGATTTTTAGCAGTGCTAACCCAAGTCAATTGGCTCCCAGAAGCAGAGTGCAATCTCACCACCACTAAGGATACTGCTGAGAAAGTCTTGTGACACCATTCAAGGCAGACACAGTTCATGCCTTCATCTATCCTTCCCACCAGGTGCCACTTAAAGCAGATCACTTCGCCCTGTGATTGCAGCAAGTGCAACTTTCTCCACAATGTACACACTGTATTCGATCCACAGTAAATCACATGAGCTGGCGTGGCATCTGCAAAAATGCATTCGAAAACAATTTCAAATAACTCTAGCATTAAGAAGAAAGCCAGCACACACAGACACATTGCTGATATACAACAGTGCTCAATGAGCCAGGCCAGAGATCCTGTTCCCATGGTAGAAAAGGAGTCATGCAATCACTTCCCAAACATGTTCATATTGTAATGCAGGGATGCCCAATGGTGGTGCTTTCTAGATGTTGTTGGTCCAAAACACTCTTCACCGTACACAACATGACCAACGGTCAGGGATTATGAAAGTTCTAGTACACAGCATTGGTGCCTCATATACAAGCAAAAGAATTGTAGCCTTTGTACATATGGCATCCATATGGGTCATATTTGGCCCTATGATCGTGGCTGGAGGGACATTGGTTTTCCACCATGGAAACAAGGCTTCTGAAACAGGCCTGAGAGTCTTTTGCTTTGCAATCCAGCACAAAGAAACAGGCAGTTTCTTGGAATTAACATTATATTTAAAACCACACCAAGGTGTTTGGTGCTTTATGTCATTTATTCTCAGCACATACATGCTCATTCCTTTAATTCCCCATGAAATATGGAAAACAAACAGTGGGTTTAGGCTTAAGGCACTTGCGGACATTTTGCTACTGCTTTCAGTTGTCGAATTTCTTCACCTTCAAACTTCAAATGCCAGATGGTTGCAGCAAACACCAATCACTCAAGGGACATGTGTCAGTCCTCTCGTAAGCAGTGCCCTTCAGGAACTTTAACTGGACAGAAGAAGTTAAGTTTAGTGCAGTGTATTATCAATGATGAACTGAATGGTAAGCTAAATCTTAGCTAAAGAAAGCTATTCCCCTTATCAGGAACATAGGGGGTTGCAACTTGCAGTTTTTTGTTAGTTCAACTGCATCACAAGCAATCCGGAAGAGAGTCGCTGATTTCTGCCCCCTTCCATCCCACCTCACCCCACCCATTAAGATTAATTTTGTCTTTGTCATGAATGATGCAAGTGGAAAACAGTCAGTCTTTAGGACTACTAGTTTATGGTTTACTGAATTTTAATTCTGACTTGGACTATTTGCATGGACAAACATTCCATATGTAATTTAAGATACTTGCAAATATTCTTTCCAATAGTGCTGCCACTAAGGTCAAATAATGATTTGGATTAAAAAGTATGATTCAGAAAGTATAGAATTTTGCTGTCCCAAAATCTGCCATGAGAAAACATGGAGTTTTCCTTCTATGCAGGATTGAAACTCTGATATTCGTTTACCAAAAACGGTTTGGGAAGGTATTGAAATGTCATTATATTTTTATCCTTCTTCAAAGCACCTTCTGTAATTACATCCACATGACAAAAGTTTCGTATCAATCCCAAATTAACTGAAGGAAAGGAGGAGCCCCTATTGGCTCCATACAAAAGGGTAACAAAATGTGTCAGCTAAACATAAAAACTGGGACAATAGATCACTGGGTGGTTGTGTTGTAGCAGGTTGTAGGCTAGAGAGACAGAATCACAGAGTCATAGAATTGAAGAATTGGAATTGGCTTCCTCAGCCACCAGGTGAAAAGAACTGTGCTACTCCCTGTGACTCGGAGCCCAACACAAGGCTGCAACCGCTGTCCACCCTGGGACTGGGTAAGTAGCCATTTTTTAAATACTTCCATCTCAATCTGTATGAAGAGCATACTGAGTTGATGGGTGGGTGGGGGGTGGCTAGGAAGGATAAGCACATGAAACTGATCACTTAACTCCAAACTCCTGGGAGATTATGCTATTGTCAATAATGGTTTATTAAATTCATCCGGCCTTTTTGCTGCAGTAGGAGAACTTGCAGGAACACCTTGTATACTTTGTATTGTCTGTTTAAAATCAAAGGAGGACCCAAAGCATTCTTCAAACTTCACACAGAAACCGGGGAGGGGAATACTAACAAATGTGTTTTTCTTTCCCCCTCCCCCTGCTTTTTTGAGACATCAAGAAGCATCAAGTTTGTCAGCAGAACTGCAGATATGACTCTATCAATAATCCATGGCACTTTTGTATTTCCCAGCTGAGGCTATTATACAGCTTTGGATGACAACCTGCTTCAACTTCATCATATGATCCACTGGGACAGAAACTCATAACAGCCTTTCAACATAGATCCTTCATATAAAGGGTAATAACTGCAACTAGTTGGTTTAGCAGGATTTTCAAAGAGAAGGGAAGCAGCAATGGACTGCAAAGGAAGAGAAAAGCAGATTGACACCAGACAGACAATTGCAGAAGGATGATACCAAGGGAACCAAATGGGTGCCTCTGGTAGATACCTCAGTTAAGCTTTAAAATACAGTTTATCTGTGGGGGTTTTCCACTATGAGAATAGTTGTTTTTAGGACACAAACAAAATAAGTATGCAAGTTACTGGAAGTAATAATAATTTGTCCTTGAAATGAATTAATGCTGAAAGCCAAATACTCTTACAAATGCCAATAGGGTCTTCATGTCTCCAAATAATCATAATTCTGTTTATGAATTGTATTCTTCCTTTTGGCACTAAAGAACTAATGCAATAAAAACTCATTTAAAAATAACAATCTAAAACCAATTTTTAACACTCAAACGGTGGGAAATAGGAGGAAAGGGAAGAAAGAAAATATATGTTAAAGGGAATTTGCAATAGATCCTCTAAAACAGGATTGGGGAAACTGTGGCCCTCTGGAAATTGCTGGACTACAACTCCCATCATCCCAGATGGAGATGCTGGGAGTTAAAATCCACCAACATCTGGAGGGTTGCAGATTTCCTACCCCTGCTTTACAACCACCTAATGCAGGAATAGCCATGGAGGTGCCCACCAGATGTTTTGGGGGCACAACTCACAATATCTTTAACCAGCATAGCCAATGGTTATGGATGATGGGAATTGTAGTCCAGCAACAGCTGGGCTCCATTCTGGGTACCCTGACTCAAAGAAATAAAACTTAGTTCATACAGTTTTAAAAGGTAAGAAGGAATTTCCATAATGAATACTTCTTTTCCTGACGTTTGTAATAGTTGTGGTTTTCATTTTTATGCTAGTATTTTGATTGACGATTTGGTTGAATATGACTAGTGAATTTGTTTTGCAGAGCCTCAAGTTGCTACATTTAATAAATACAGCCTATTTATCCACATTGTCTTAACTCTTCTTCCTGGTATGCCAGCAAAGAGGAGATTCAGAGGCCATACATAGCAGAGAGTGGATGGCCGTAGTACTTGTGGACAAAAGAGAGCCACACAGAAGACTTGATGCATCCCCAGGCACTAGAAACATCAGAATCCAAGGTGCATTTGGATAATTAGACAACGAGATAAAGCTCAGTCATGTTCAAAAGGCAGGTTTGCTTAACCCATGCTAGTCACCCACATGGGTAATTGGTGTATACCATCTTAGCCAGCTGCTTGCTGGTCCAGCATGCCACCTTAATGATCCCTGTGCCTCTCGGTGCCAGAAACTAATTGCACCAGGTCAGCACACATCCCAGTGTTGCTTCGGAGGCTGTGTGCCAACTTTAGCTTTACCATGCACAACATTCCTTGTGCTATTGCAGCTTTTTATCCCTTCCCTAGATTCTGCTTCATAGCAATTCACATCGCACAAACAATGGTATATTTATTCTTTTTAAAAAGCTGCCTCTTAGATATATTACCTTTCTAGGTGCACATGGGAACCAAAGTGATGGATTTCCCCTAGCCCAAAGGATCGAAGCATGCAATGTTACTCAAAGAAGGGAAGGAGAAAACAATTCCAAGGGATAAATATTCAACAGCTCAAAAACATGGGAACTTGCACAGTGACATGAGGGGAGCATCACTAACAGCATACAAATCCATCCCTTCAATACTATTTGGATGACTGGGAAGTATCCATCTGTTTTAGCTTGTTTTTACTTTCTTAAATGAAGGTGTAGTTAATGTCCGTTAAATACCAATGCTTCAGAACTGGTGGTGCCAGTAGGAAAAAAAATGGCTATGAGCTCTTGAAAGTTAAGCACCTTTAATTCCCACTGGTTTCAAATAGGAACAAAAACATGGCCGCTGAAGCTATAGGTCAGGGAAATATCTTTATTTACCCCCCAGAGGAGCTTGCTTTTTTAATACTTCTTTTCTTCCTTTTTAATCTTCCACACAGGTGTAAGAAAGAGAGGTTTTGTTGTAGGGAATCTATCATTGTTGGAGTGTTTCCACTCAGCTGCAGTTGCTTCCTTTGGGATTTGAAGCTGAGAACAGAATGGAACAACCTGAGGGAACAATGGTTAGCAAGTTTCACAAATTGCCAGAAAGCTGTGGGAACAATACCTCCTATCATATTAAAGTCTAATGTGTATTGTACAGCTTGTTTCACATTTCACAAGAGGAAAAGCTATTGGAGATGGGAGCTGCATATGCATTGTCTCTCTGGAGGCATCCACAATACATATTTTTTTAAAAAACAAAAATCTTAATATTACTCTTAAACTACCCTTTTGCTCACACAATCTAGAGTATGTGTTCAGCATGGTAAACAGAACATTTCATTTTCTTCTAAAGCATGCTTCAGACACCAAAATAAATAGAAATAGAATAATCCATCAATTTCGGTTTCTCATTTTTCCAACCCTAAATTTACTCCTCCACATTCCCACATCAGTTTAAGATTTTTTGATAAAAGAAAAGGAAAAGGTCTTAATGATCATTCATCAGCAATTTAGTACACATTGCTCAAATAAACACTATTTAATACAATTTTGTCTAATATATACATTTTTGCATTGTGCGTAGGTGCACACACCTAGCATACTTCATGCCTATGTGGGGATTTGAACCCTGATATCCTAGTTCCTATCCTAGTCCAACACTCCAACACAGCAACAGTGAGAAAAAGGCACATTTTTAAAAACCGGAAATATATAACACAAAAAGCATTTAAGGCTGTGATCGTAAACTTAGATGCATGGACTTGGAGTAGGAATGGGATTTAACTGCATGTCCCAGTAATTCAATAAGAATGTTGGCATTTTTCCAAGCTGTCAGGTACTAAGAGCAGCAGGACTTTCACTCTGTCTCTTACTCCCTGCACATATTAATTAGTTTTCAGGATCACATGTATTTCTGAGCCACTGAACTCAAAACAGACGGATCTGTTTCAGGGACTTCCTTAATATGCCTACAAATTATCTGGACTAAATGCTAGGCCATTGATTAGTTCTCAAATGGATACTCTCAATGGCTCCAGCATGATCATGTCAGTTTTTACTCAACACAGGATAATGATGATACATTGATTCTGAGGACTCAGTGTGCTCACTGTTTTCTCAATGAATTCTTATACTGCACATTAATAGATCCAGAACTTAGTACCTTTCATAGCTCTATCGTTGTAATTCATCGAGAAAGAGCAAAGGTTCTGGTAACTGACATGACAACGAGTCACTTGTTACTACGAATGGGTACAATGTATTTCCTTGACTTTGAATCACTCAGGCCTCATGGGTGGGATTTTCAAAAGCATTCACTGTTGGCTGAACTCTGCTCTTTGTGAAGGGAAAAATGAGTGCCTTTGAAAACCCCTAGGACTTGTAAAGGCAGCTGAGTTTCAACCCACATGTCTTAACAATAACTTTCATGAGCAGGAGTGGTAGCGATATTCTAACAAATTGCAAGTATATACTTAGAGACAGACTTTGGAAACACCCTGGCCCCCACTTTTCCAACTGTATTTCTCCTGTCCCTTTCTTGGTTTTACTTAAGATAATCGCAAATAACAAAAAATGTATAAAATATTATTTTATAGAAAACAAATATAAAGGGTACAATTTTACAGATTTCCCCTCTTTTAGTACATGGTATTTTTATAGTGCTTTCATTAGCATAGGTTGTTCAACATCTTCCCCTGTTTCATTAGACCAATAATGAGACTCTGTTTTTCAACAATTCAGTTATCAGCCGGGAAGAACTACTTCCTTCATGTCCTTCTGTGAGCTTCCTAGCAACATCTGGTTTGCCATGGTTGGAAACACCGAACAAAATAGACCCTTGGTTTGATTCACCAGGGATCTTCTTATTGTCTTATCTCCTTAATGCACTTAACAGATAATAATGTATGAGACTAGTTTGGAATGCTTAAAAACATTCCAACTGTTCAGAGAACAAAGCTGTGGCAGAATGATGGAGCATTCTGTAAGGGAAGGGAAAGTTGTAAGTTTGTATTGAATTCTAACTGTATACTGGTTCTAAGGACTGATGTATCTTTGTGAGACAGACTGAAGATTTGGAAAAGGTTCCAACAAGCATATGAGATGGGTGGGTGGGTAGGTTGATGGAAGCACTGGAAAAACAATAGTCTGAGTAATAGGAGTCTGAGAAAGGGTGAGTGCAGGGAATGAGGAAAAGAGCAGAGCAGAGAAGGAACTGAAGAAGATAATCACTAATGAGCAGAGAAGGAAGCAGGCAGCAAATTTGGAAGACTGTGGGCCAGTACTGCTGGATATAATGGTTGAAGAGAAAATTAATTGGGTGAGGAGCAATTTCTACTGCCATTGGATCATTGTGATCTTGCACTCCTAAGGGGACAATAAAGGAAGATGGAAGACACAGTGGATGATGGAGGCTGAAGTTCATAATCGATTAAAACCAACCACTTCTATGATTGCAGGCTTCTATTCACTTGTAATAGCCAGTCTGAACTGGAAACAGATTTGCAAGGCACATTAGGTGCAGCAAGTTTCAGATGGATCGTATTACCAATGGGTGGCAGTTCATCAGACCAGTATGCCATCCTTTACCCTTGTTTAGGTCTTCAATTGCACTTGCAACATGCTGGTCTCAGTGGGGATAAGCACCCTGCACTTCTGATTGCAAGAGAATCACTGCATCTTCATTCCTGCTCAACAAAGCTCAAAACTAATTGTGAGGTGTCAGCAGCTTACTTTTAGTTGAGTCTGCCAATTCTTAATTGCTAGATGTAAATATATAAAATATACTGATTATTAAAGTGACAAAATGAATGATAATGCTCTAGTCTAAAACATTTTATGTCCTAAATTTGTGTACCTCTACAATTTTGTAGTTATTCTCTCATCTGTAAAATATGGACATGTGGATGAAGGCGTACATTCTTGAAAACTGAGCATTTGACAATCAGTTACTGCACTGTGCACCAGATTTGGCTAAGGCTTGAATCCCAAGCCAAACTGGGCTTCATCAGAATAATCCAGCCATAATTCTAATTGGCTTGAGACAGTACCAGATAGCTACAGTTCGTTTGTTCGGCCCAGATGGCTCTGGGCCACCTTGGACTATCAGGGGGTGGGTATCAGGCAGAAAGAGGAGGCAGGTAGGCGTGATAAGACTGCCTCTTTTTTAAATTAAAAATTATTTACATAAGCAGATACAAAATGCAGTAGAAAATATGAGTGTAACAAAAATAAATATAGAAATGGAAAAATGAAATGGAAATACAGAGCAAAGGGGAAAACCAACATAATAACTGAAAGTGCAATGCCACATACAACTATCACATATGAGAAAAAAGAGGCAAGTTAGAAGGCAAGTTAAATTCTCCATAAAGCCTCTCTATATATTTGTCTGTAAAGCAAGGGGCTTAGGGGGTTGTGCAGTTGAGTTGACATAGGGGGTGAAAATTATACCATCTTAAATGAAAATGGTCTATTTTTGATGAACTCTCCATTTGTGTGTCATGCATTCTTTAAATGTGCTATCTCATACTTTCACTAACCACTCCTCTTGGGAAGGAGGTAAGTCAGACTTCCAATGGGAAATCACTGACATTCTGACTGTGTCAAGTAGCATAAATACCAAATATTTATGCATAATGGGCGAGTTGGTAGCATACTCCAATGATAAGAGTGCCAGAGCTGGGTCTGGGGGCAGAACCTGAGAGGTGGTAAAGGAAGTAGTATCAAAAATTTGGGCCCAGAATCTCTGGACTATGCAACAATCTCACCACATATGTGTCCACAACCCTGCCAACAATTTTAGAGTAACCTTCAACAATTCTAGATAAACAGAGTGGAGCCCAATGTCATCTTAATGCTTTCAGTGTTTTCCGTGTGGCTTCCTGTATTCTTACAGAGATAGTTTAAAGTGGGGTTTCTGGCCATATTGCTTCCCATACTTGTTCCTCTATCCAAAGACCCAGATCACTCTCCCATACTGATTGTAGCCCCTGAAAAGAGCCTACCAGGTGGCTGAATCTTTGCAAGAGAAGCTAAAGGTAAGGGAACACATTCCCTGCAAGACCTCATCTTCTTGTCTAGCCTCTCATTCTTCCCACCACTGCCAGACTGCCCCTTCTTCCTGTTCTTGCTTCCTGAATCAGCACTGCAAAGGACTAGATCATCCTGCTTAGCAGCCATTAAATGGGGGGATCTGATCCTATGTGAAGCCCGTGTACCACCTTCTAGCCTATTTAAAATCCCATTTTAACTGTATGTAAAATCTATTTTAAAAAACCTAGCTTCAACCCCCTACCCAATTGCCCTAGGGGAAAATCCAGAGTGGGGTGAGTGACCACTGGGGTCATACATAGCAAATTGGCTCAATTTGGTGGCCACAGGGCAGAATAGGAGGGTCCATGCACAGTCCTTTCAGCTGCTGCAGCTGTTTGCAGAATGCTACTGCAGAGCTGAAAGTAAGGCCAACTTAAATGTTTCCATGTCTCTTTAGTCTTTCTCCCATACCATCTTCTGGGCTATGATGTGTATATTCCAGTACAAGAGTTTAGATTATTTATCACTGAGTGGAGTGTGTTAGATCTTAAAGATAACAGTTCACACATCCCCTCTCAACAGGACTAAAGTGTGACATCAGACAAATCTTTAAATGTTTAGTTTTAATAATAATAATAATTTATTTATACCCTGCCCATCTGGCTGCGTTTCCCCAGCCACTCAATAATAGAACTATTAATGGTCTAGATTACAGAATAATTGTAAAAAATAATGTAATATGTGCTTATAATGCCAGGGATATCGTATAGCACTACTTCAGCACCTTGGAGAGTACTCTCTCCCTCTCTTGCAGCCTTAAAAAGTTTTGCAGCTTTTTTGTGGGGAAAATCAATTGCCCTGTCCATGGTTCAGATACAGTCACATGCACATGATCTATTTGTTTTAATTTATATTGTTTAAGGAGTCTGGAAAAGGAATACAGTGATAACTACCTTTAATCAGCCATCCATGTCTATGGACAGTGGATCTAAATAACTTTCATAAACCATTCATGGTGTGGTATCAAACCAGATGTTGGAAACTACAACTCTCATCACCCCAAGGCAGCATGAACAATGGGCAGAGAGATGGGAGTTGTAGGCCAATATACCACTTGGGAAAGGCTACCGTATTTCATTAATTGGAAAGGTACTACTGTGGGTTCACAGTCTTACTCTACAGTGCACACCCCATGTCCTCTGGAGGGTATTTTTTTAAGGGGCATACACGCACCATGTAGATGGTTCAATATCTCATACTATGAGCAAGAGTGGGGAAATATATACCCCATAGCAGCCCCCTTCCATCAGTTGTAGGGATAACTTCTGAAGGGGGAAGCCTTCTGTACTCATGCTGACGTTCCAGTGTAGAAGCTCAGCCCTCTGCCCAACATGTCGAGTGCTGCAAAAACAGCAATTCAAGGGAGGTTAATAGGCCAAATATTCAGTGTCCCCTCTTTCTTAATAGTAATTGCATTTGGGAGAATGCCAGATCACTAGTGATGCTAGGGTTCACTATACTGTTAGGCTGTAGTATGGTAACTTCATCTCTGCCACCAAAATATTTCTGAAAACCCTCATAAAGGAATACAAGAAATACTTGTACACAAAGAAGATAAAATTATTTTAGTTGTAGTAAAAAACTCAGAAGTGTAAAATGGATTTTGGTGTAAATACACAACCTATCACATCATTATTCATCACCAGGAACAGTATGTAAAGCAGCTGAACAAAAACTTTCAATTAACTAAGGAAGATAGTAAAATACTTCTTTCAGCATCTCTATGGAAGTTGTACATAATAGTCGTCACTTCAGCAATAACATTATAGTAACCATCTAGAGGAAAGGCAGAAGGTGACAGAGGGTAAATGTATGGCGATGTGTCAGATTCTCACTCTTTTGCTCATTATTGCTGCAGTACATAACCTACATGCACTGTAATATTCTTCTGGGAACTGAGGGATTGTTGTGTTATGACAGAGTTGCAATTACAGCCAGTGCCATTGAAAGACAAACACCTGGTTTGCTGTTCCAAAACTGGCATCAGCTGTAGTATCTTTCAGTTTCCTGAGATGGGAACGAACTAGTTAGATGTTTTATCCTATACTTGGATGTTGTTGTTGTTTGTCCCCATACCTCCTTGCTTCTATCTGTCCCCTATATTACCTCTTACCTAGTATTAGTGTTGTGCTTCATCAAAGGTGAGACACTGTGGAGAACTCCAAGCAGGTAAGAAGGTTAAAAAAACCAAAACCCTAACTCTTACAGAAAAATTCTCAGAATACATTGTTTTCTCACCTTCCAAACAAAAGAAGTATTTTACAGACTATTCAATGAATAGTCTCCACTGTTTCTTGGTAGCAGCTACTATTTCCTTTCCCATATCCACAATGCCCTGTGAAAATGCATGCCTGGGGCATTGTGGAAGATGCAAAATGATCAGTTGCAGCTGTTGCCTGTAGTAGCAGCACAAAAAATAACCATTGTGGTGGGGAAAAGAAGCTCTGCTACTACCACTGCTAATGGTGATCTTGATCCGAGAGAATTTTGGTAGAACTGCTCCTGGAGAAATTTGGTGAAATCCCCTTCCCCATAATTCCTGTTCACAAAAAGGGTTAATAACAGAATTTTCTTGCTAGCTGGGGCAGAGATTCTATGCTAGCTTTCCCCAGCACTGGGTCTCTGGAGGAAGATGGGCAAGGCAGCAGGGAAGTTGACATTGTGTAAATGCACCCCAGAGCCAATCTAGCACTCTTGCTAGTGCATTTATCCTCCTTACTGCTTCTCTTGGTCCCTACTGTTCACCTCCTGGTGAGCAAAAGCACCCCACCTGCCTGGAAGCTAGCATAGAAGCTACACACTATTCTGCAATATTGTTCTGATTGGAAATTTCAATATGGCATGCCAGCACCATTCTAAAGCAGCAGTAGCATCCTTATTTCTCTCTATTTCAGAAGTGTAAAAAACATCAGCTGCTTAATGCAAGGAATTCCCAAAGAGTGTCTCCTCCTGCCCCCTCTTACCAATGCCCATCTTGTTTCATGACAAGGACTTTACATAGGAAGCCTTTTGTGATGGGCACAGTAAGCTTTGATGAATCAAAAATTACTTATGTTGTCACTGAATGTTATCTCCCCCGCCCCAAGTTAACCTACATATGCAAACTAGCAAACACTGTCATGTATATATAAAAAAATAGTGGGCTCAGCTTTGAATTTAATGACAATGAGATGTTACTTAATGGCAATGAGATGTTATGTGATAGCAACAAAGAAACTAAGTTGAATATTCATGCGTCAATTTGTTGAGCTGTTCACATGTCATAATTAAAATGCAGCAGTCAAAGCAAACAGTGTGGCAGATTTGTCAGCTGTTAGAAAGATTATGTTAATCACCAGCACTGGGGAGTTCTCAAACTTGGTTGTAGCAAAGCTGCCCTAAGTGAAGAGAACTGTTCGAGCCCTTGAGATGTAAAGAAGGGAGCTGTCTTTAGCCTGAAGAAAAATAAATCCCCAAAGTTGGAGAGGTCATTTGGGGTCTGCCTTGTGCTTTCTCCTTTACCAAGGAGAAGAAGCCCAGGAATGTAAATGGAGACAAAAGCAGAAGAGTTGCCTCACTTTTGCTTCTCTTCTAATGCCAATCAGTGGTGGTGACGGATCCCTATTGGGACTGCTGGGATGGAAGGCAGAAAGGTCAACAGCAATTGGAACAAGAGTCAACTAATTTCACTTCTGTCCCCACCTTCCTATAATCACAACATTGAGATTAAGGGGGAAGAAAATGACAGGCAGAGCTAACCTCTGCCCTGGATGTAAGGAAAAAAGCAAGTAGGTGGAGGCTGGATGACAATAATCACATTGTTGCATGTCCCCCCAATCTGAGTGGCGCGAGATTCCAGGGGTTCCAGGCACTTACCCAGGGTTCATGTTTCCTTTTGTGAATAAGACACAGTGTAGACTGTGGTGTCTTTATGATATATGGTTCATTTACACATATATAAACCTGAGCCTGTGGGGGATGGGTTCACATCATCAACATCCCTAAGGGCCCTGCTTATCCCACAGCTGCAGCCTTGGATTCAAGGAGAGAACTGGCATGGCACTCTCTCTCCTTGCTGTTTTGCTTCTAGGTCACAACAAAACAAAACTCAAAACTTAGGCTTCTGTCCTTCTATCTATCTTAGAGTTCTAGGAGGGGACCAATCCATTTGCTGTGTTCTCTTAATGGCCCATCACCCAGGTGATCACCTCAAGAGGAAGCTAGCTTGGTTAGCTTTTAACAGTTGCTGGATCCCAGGGATTAAAGGTGTCTGGCACCCACAAACCCACAACAATATCTTGATGGGACAGTTGGGTCCCAATTGGCAGATTTTGTTCGTGGGAAGACATGTTGAGCAGAAAATGTTCTCACATGGTTTGCCTTCCTCTGCTGTCATGATGGGACAACAATCAGAGTAAAATATTTTAATATATGACAGACTCTTCATCAGTGGCCTAGTATGTTATCAAAACCATAGCCATTCTGCAAAAAAATAAATAAATAGCCACTTCAAAAAACAAAATAAAAGCATTCTGAGGTCAGCACTTCTGTAAAGAAAATCATCTATATTTCAAAAACAATACATTCATACTTACTGGCAAGCCTTGACTTCTTTAATCAGCAGTCTTATCTCCCGAGCGTTGCTTGATGTATGTGCTTTAGCTTCATTCCAATCGTATGTTTCCAGTTATAATTCCGAGCTAAAGCTAACCAGCGCGCATAGGCGCCGACTTCATGGGGCCTGAGGGGGCCCGAGCCCCCTCAAAAATTCGTTTGGGGGGGCTCTGCCCCCCCAATAATCTCAGGCGCCCCTCCAGCAGAGCGCCACCGCCGCCCCTCCCCCAGCCCAAAATGCACAGGGTCGGGCTGCATGTCTCCTGCCCTCCCTCCCGAGCAAAAGCTCCACCCAATTTCCTTCGGAGCTGATTAATAGGCGCAGCACGCTCTCCCCTATTCGCTCACGAGGAGGCGGCGCCACTTTATTTGCATATTCATGAGCTTATTTATTATTCATGAGCTTTCGCGGGCTCCCCCAATATTTTTTATAAGTCGGCGCCCCTGCCAGCGCGCGCTGATTGGAATCAGTGTCAGGAAGAGCTGACCTCATCGTGGGCTCGTGCCAAGTGACCGGCACCCCATCCCTCGGATCCGGGGGTGCGTTGTGGACACCGCTGGCATGGCAGCCCCCCCCCCCATCTCCTTGGGGGGGGGGTAGGAAGACTGCATACTTCCCATAGCAGCCTCTTAATTACCTCGTATGGGTCAGAGAGATGTTATTGTCGGCCATCTTCCAATGCGCCACCTGGTGGCCCCCGACAAGCCTTGACTTCTAATAGAATAACCACTTAAGGTAGAAGGCCAAAACACTCCACCTCAATCCTTCCTTATGTATAGTCCTGAATGAACTATTAGGTAATATCCAATTAAATACAAATACACAAAGGTTTATCCCCCAAGTCACAAAAATATACCATTATTCCTCAATATGACTAACAATATTTGTTGTTTAGTCGTGTCCGACTCTTCGTGACCCCATGGACCAGAGCACGCCAGGCACTCCTGTCTTCCACTGCCTCCCGCAGTTTGGTCAGACACATGTTTGTTGCTTCGAGAACACTGTCCAACCATCTCGTCCTCTGTCGTCCCCTTCTCCTTGCGCCCTCCATCTTTCCCAACATCAGGGTCTTTTCCAGGGAGTCTTCTCTTCTCATGAGATGGCCAAAGTATTGGAGCCTCAGCTTCAGGATCTGTCCTTCCAGTGAGCACTCAGGGCTGATTTCCTGAAGAATGGATACGTTTGATCTTCTTGCAGTCCATGGGATTCTCAAGAGTCTCCTCCAGCACCATACATTTCATGTATAATAATCTGTATGTTTTTAATTATATATGTGTGTGCGCGCGCACTTGCTAGTGTGTGTGTTTGTTCTTTAATGATTCCCACCCCCCTTTCTTTGGCAACACTATCCTATACATGTAATCTCTGAAGGAAATCTTACTTAATTCAATGGAATCTTCAACCAGGTAACAATATACAGTACTTATATTAGTACTGGACTATATGGCAATGCACTATGTGAATACGTCCTCAGATCATGACAGTCAACATGCAGACAAATTTAAATCAGCTACACTGTGGTCTTATACCCAGTCAGACCATTGGTCCATTTAACTCAATATTGCCTACACTGACCTACCTACACCTACCATTTGCATGCAGAGCAGATGCTCTTTGGCTGAGCTATTGTCCTATCATGTGCACTACTCTTACAGCAGCAAGTATTTTCTTTTCTTCTTTTTGCTAATAGTTTCTTTCCTCCAGTAGAAGCAGAGTAATTCTGAAGCACAGAGAAATGAGAACTATAATATCAATTTTGAACAAAGAAAGAAACTGTCAAGGGAAAGGGGCAAATGGTCACCCACTTTCTTTCTGCTAGATACATAAGAAACAGAACTCAAAATAATGAATTTTCCAATGACCTTAGAAGACACCAGCACTGTTGAAAGTTTCAGACCCATATTGTACATTATCCTGAGCATGTTTGATTGTCTTTGGGGGGGGTTGCTCTCTTTTTCATTAAGTGTGTCTATTTCAGTTTTTGCCACTGGCTTATCTGTTAATGGACATGAAATAGACTAAAATATGTTAATATATCAAATATTTATTTGCTTGTTTAAATATTTCTAAAGCACACTTTCATAGAAGATATAGCAAGCTGATGTACAGTATAATACATGATGAAAAGAACCTTTGTTATCTCCACATTGAGGTGAAACATAAAAGATTTATTTGATAGCAATACCACTGGTAAGTCTCTCATATCAAAATATAGCATGTTTCAGTGGTTATGAACCTCTGTTTTTGCCACTGCTTCTCTCCTCTCCTTCATTTCTTTTTTTTCACAGTGATCATATGCTTCTTTTCTGATTTTAAAGACTGCAGACAAATGGGAGGGAGTTAGAAAATGACATTATTCCAGGAGACAGAGATCCTAGATTCTAAAAAAAGTACTGTCATTGTTGCTGCAATCCTATACAACCTTACCTGGTTGAAGATTCCATTGAATTAAGTAAGATTTCCTTCAGAGATTATATGTATAGGATAGTGTTGCCAAAGAAAGGGGGGTGGGAATCATTAAAGAACAAACAAACACACACACTAGCACGTGCGCGCACACACACATATATAATTAAAAACATACAGATTATTATAATAAAAACAGCAAGGCACTAGCCCTTTCATTAAAAGCAGTCAGTTCCCAAAAGCTTGTACAATAACATACCCTGATCCACAATGAAAATTAAATACATTGTTACCCACATAGCAGTAGCTATTTAATTGCTTTAGTGGAATTTCCTTATTTTTCTCAGACCACCTATGGGGTGTGAAACATCACTGTATCTTCTCTAATACTTTATCTAATTAGAAACATCTAATTTATCACCCATACTTTAAAGCACTTAGTTCAAATTTTGCTTCCTTTGCAGGTGACGCCACCTTCTAAGATTAGTTTTTACAAGCCTGCTATTTCATAGCTGTGCTTGTTGATCATTGACCGTATTAAAGATATATATATATTTTCATAGCTGTGTCCATCATCAATTGGTCCATCGTAGATTGGTTGGCCAAGCTTTATTGTTGTCAAATTGTGGCCTTCCATTAAAAGCATAACTCAGAAAATTCAAGGAAGTACCTATTGGAAAAGACTGGTCATGTAGTATCAATCCAGGTTCATCTTGTCTATTTGTTTTGCTGCTAACATTGTGCCCTGCCAACAGCATTCAGTCAGCTGTTGCTCCTTATACTAAAATTATTTGAAATGACTTGAAGCTAAGGGAAACTTGGAACCGTGTAAGTTTTGATTCCACGTAAGTTCTTTCTGCTATCCATTCTTTACCAGGAAGCATATTAAGACTTGCTTTTTCTGTTGTTAAAAGAAAATATATATATATATATAATTTCTCCTTTTAAATTTTAATTCCCAATGATCTCAGACATCTTTTAAAATTAACCAATTTTGCTTTTAATTGCAGTTCTGTGCTGTATTTCCTCTCTCTCTTAACCATCTGCCTAAATGTTCTGGGTGTGTAAAACTGAAATCCAGATAACTGGAGGATGAGGTTAGAAGAAAATTGAGGAAACTCTGACACACTGTGAATGATCAGAGCGAAGGCAGTGAGAATTCTGCATTTCCATGAGTTTTTGAAGGAAAACATGACTTGGGATACATAGTTAGAAGCTGGGAGGATGGACTCTGCTGGTCACACATTTCTGTGACAGGCAATATTATAGAACAGCCAAATTATTTAATGCATAAATCAGATTGGTACATAAACAAGGTGCCCACCACTCCTGCAAAGACTCGCTTTGTGGAGTTGCACAATGGCGGCTTCCAGTAAGATCATGCCAGGTGCTGCCACCACAGCAACCTGACCCCAGTGGTGACAGCAGGGGTGCAGGGTGCCTGTGGTGGGAAAATCAGATTGTAAATCAGATTGGTACATGACCCATAATTCCTGATCACTAGCTGTGGCTGGTAAGAGCTGGAGTCAAACAACATCTGGAGATTCCCTGCCACTAGGTTGTTCTCTGGGCATCTTGCTTGTGGGCAGACCTTTCTAGATGGAGGGAACTCAAAGAGAGGGCTTTTCAATATATTCTCAATCAATGCTTTTACTATTATTTGACATGGATGCCCCCTCAAATGCAGAAATTGATATTTAATCACTTACAAATGTGATCTAATTTCATGATGCAAAAAACAACAACTCTGTTTCTAGGGCTCTCTGGCATTTAGAAAGGATGTATGCAACTACTTATTAGAGATGCATATGTAATGTTCTAATCTGGGACATCAGAGAGTGAAAGCAGATCTTGGAGAAAAATAGCTCTCTTTGTGATAAATTGACGCACATTTAAACTCCTGAATATGCAGGAGCTGCATGACTACAATTCAGTGCTAAAAACCACATTAGAGGAAATCTAGAAAAAGCATTCCTGATTTATCCTGTCTCTGAACAAGCAGCCTCATAGCCATGGGGAAATAAGCCATGTGTTTCATCTTCCCAGGTACAGAGATGTTTGTCATGTACTTCCTTTCACCTTGCCTTGGAAGGAATGAAAAGCTTAGCAGTCCTGAGCAAAATATGCTGAAAGGATTCCATTTCCAGTTCTGTATTCCAAGGCCCACACAGCAGAAGTCTTCTATTTGCTCTGTGAACTGTGGCAAAGCAAGCAGGCAAAGTAGAGATGACGACACACACGAACAAGCCAGTTATTTTACACATGGGCAAGCCAATAAACCAATGTTAAGGCCAAGAGAGATGATCTTGACTTCGGAGGAGGAGGATGAAAAGTAAAAATGTTAAAGCAGGAGATTAGAGATCAGTTCTTTTGTGGGCCCAAACGCAGTGGATCAGTGATCCGGGTGGGTAGTTTGTAATAGCAGAAATGATGACAAAAGAAAAATCTGGGAATAAAATTGGCTACAACATTTTGGATTACAGATGTAGTAGGCATAGGCACTGAGTATATTTTTGAAGGCAAACAACCCTTCTGCTGATTTATTACTCCTTCAGGGTCAATCCTGGGTTCAGGGATCTCCCCATGATGCAAATCAAATGACAGAACGTAGGTATCATCACATTTGGCAACAGAAGCAGGAAGTCCCTCTCTGTTTAGTGATGTTAATGTGTCATGGCACTTCAGGTTGATAAACTAGATTTGATGGTGTCTCAGATGGAGAATTAAACTTGCTTTTTTATATAATGTGATATATATATATATTTAAAAAAACCCTGCTGCAATCCCATTTTACCAAATAATTTATATTTAAAGGGTTTGTTTCAAGCTGGGATGCCAGGTTTGCATTTATTAACATCAAGATCTCATGCTTGAGAGCTGGGGGGATGCAAAGAAAACTCAATGACTGAAATGTCCACATAAACATTTTTGCTTCTGCTTTTTAAAAACTTTCCTAACTAGCTTCTGGCAGCTTTCCAATCACATCAAATTTGCTACAGGTCTCCCTTATAGTTCCTCTGTTTTTAGCAAGATTGTGCTCTGAACCTTGAGGCCCAAATAGTAACTCAGACTTTGCTGACCTTTCCCATCAGCTGTTCAAGTACTAATGGTGAGGAACCTGCCCTGAGCTCTAACAAGCTGGAAAGTAGTAGCAGTTGGAGGCTCCAATATAGTGCTTGGCTTACATAAGGTACTTTTCGGGGTTGTTTTTTGACATCTAAGCTATAGCCCATATGCTGCACATTGGGTTTTGTAGGGATAATTGAACATCCATTGCTTATTGAACACATATTGCTCACTTTTTCATTAAAGCTGTGTTTATAGTAGCAGGAGTTTTTAATGGGGAACTCTCATATCAAAGTGTTGCTATCCTGAAATTCAAGGCTAAGGAACCTATGGTCCTCCATCGGCCCCAGCTAGTCTGGCCAATGGTTGGGGTTATAGGAATGGCTGAATCTATCATTTGGTTTCTCATATCTGCATCAGTGTATAAAAACTTTCTTTAACAAAGAAAGCCTGCATGGAAATGTTGTTAAGTATTTTTGTGAGCATTACTTCAAATATATGTATTTGAGCATTACTTCAAATATATGCATTTCTGTATGCAGTTTTCCCAATAGAGGCATTTTTACAAGCACTTTCCCCTAATATAATATAATGTACTTTATTTTCATTAATATATGCATTTTTGCATGTACTTTTGTGCTGGGGAACTGCATCACAAAATTTGGAGAATTTTGAGGGATGGCTGTGTTCAGTTCACTTATTAATGTGGGAAACATGAGTTAGGTTGTATTATAATTAGTTGAATTATAATTTGAACTAGATAAATTTTTACCTGGAGTGTCACAGGTTCCCCAGTCCTGCTCTAAACTATGTATCATACTCTCTCGTTTGCCATTTATATGGAAAGCATGTCCGTAATCCACACCAGTGTATATTGGGAACAGGAAGTACTCCAGAAGTTTTTGGACTGCAACTCTCATCATCCCTGGCCATTGTCTATGTTGGCTGAGTTTGATGGGAGTTGGCCTTCAGCAACATTTGGAAGGCTGCAGGTTCCTCAGCCCTGCTGCTATTTTTCTGTTGCTACTGGTACCTATAAATGCTATAAGGGGAGAAAGTGTGTTCATATAAAGATAGATATAAAGAAAAGCCAATGGTACTTTTCAAAGTCTGATTGCTTACGCTTCTACAACCCTCAACTGTCCTGATCGGGACATCCTGTTTTGGGGGACTGTGATCTTGCATGAGAGCATGACAACCAAAAACGAGTAGGATTGTGGCACCCAGAAATATGCATTTTGGGGTGCCATCCTCTTATGTGGGTCACGTAATTTGCACGGGAGCATGGCCCCAGAAGACGGGTGTCTTGGTTTTCCACTGCAGCATGTTGGAGCGTATGTGCTTCAACCTTGACCATGAACTCAGAGCCCCTGTTGGCTTTGGGCCTCTATGCTACTTACTGGTTAATTTGTTCTTATCCATTTGTGACAACGGTGACCATATATGTAATAAGACAATTGCAATAAATAAATGTAAAGAAGAATGATGGGTTCAGCTCATAAATAATGTCAGTTACTCCAGTGATTACTCTATTTTTCTATTTCAATGAGTAACAAAACACATCTAAATCTCCCTTTGCTGCCATGCTTTTTCTGTTGCCTATTGAACAGTAGATGCACTGTTTATAGGATCATTTGATGTTCATTTTCCATACTGGATCCCCCAGAGTCTAGAAAGGACATAGATGCTTCTTGCTTGCTTCCCATTTTGCTTCAGAAATGCCTTACTCAGAGAAGTAAAGCTTGCATAAGTAGTGTATAGCCCTTTTATAAATTGAGTGCCAAATTACCAATAAGTCAAAGTGCACTAGTTATTGTATGCAATAACAGAGAAATTCCACACTCAACAGCCCCCTGTTGTAACATTAAAAAGGTATGAGCTCATAACAAACTTCTGATAAAGCCATTTATCTTATGGAGCTTTCTGGGTGCACTGAAAAAGCCTCTAGCATTCACGCCAGTTTTGTACACGTGTATATTGCAAGCTCTCAAACTCTATAAAATAATGTTGCAGGGCACATCCAGACTCCTAGCTCTGTTAGCATGCAGATGATTGCAAAGCAATTCTATAAGTCCAGTGCTGTTGGCTGTTGTTATAAACAGTCTTGCTTATTGCTGCTCTGTGTTTGAATTAGCTGGGTAAGAATATCTAAAACATTTATTGTGTCTTGAAATAGATGTAACCCTTTGGGAAATTATGATACCCAATACGTTTGACTCAGATGAAGCTTTCGGAAATACTCTTTCGGTGTAACCTTATGCAAGGCTTTGCCATTGCCAACATACCCTGGAAGAAGACTCAAGAGACAAACTAATGGTGGTAAGTTGTATTTATTTAAATGTAACTAGTAGAAGAAATGTGAAGTAGTAACCCAATTATATAATTGTGGGAATTTCCTAACATCTCTTTGAATTCCAACCAACCTCCTAAAGCAAAGATGGGGAACTTGTGGCACTACAGATGCTGTTGGACCCCATCAGTGCGGTCAGAGGCAGTGTGGTGTAGTGGTTAAAAGTGGTAGACTCGTAATCTGGTGAACCAGGTTCGTGTCTCCACTCCTCCACATGCAGCTGCTGGGTGACCTTGGGCTAGTCACACTTCTTTGAAGTCTCTCAGCCTCACTCACCTCACAGAGTGTTTGTTGTGGGGGAGGAAGGGAAAGGAGAATGTTAGCTGCTTTGAGACTCCTTAGGGTAGTGATAAAGTGGGATATCAAATCCAAACTCTTCTTCTTCATCATCAGCCCTGACAAACTGCCAAAACAGCTGCGATTTTCAGGTGTTACATCTTTTAGAACATTGATGGGGAACCTGTGGCATCCTAATATTGTCCCAGCTGCCATGGCAGTTGGTTAGTAGGGATGGCGGGAGATGGAGTCCAACAACATCAGGAGGTCCACAAGTTCCCCACCCCCATCTAAAAGATTTCTCTAGATTCCAGTCAAAATATGTGGTTTAAAAATATTATTCATGTGTGGTGACTGCAAAGAGGATCAGTGGGAAGCACACAAGCACAAATTCCCCTTGCAGTCTCATCATGCCTGAAGGGTTTGAGGGACAAGGATGCCTCATCCCGAAATGGAAGTATTAGCATGCAGATTTGTGTGTGTGGATTTGCGCCAAAGTTTCCCCAAAACCTTTATGGAAGGAGAAGAGGAATTAAAAACTCTTTATGAACTTGGATGTTACCCTAAGAGACAATAAATGCATTATTGCTGGATTATAATATTAAGCTTTCAGCAACAATATTAAAATTAGTGAAATGGTTAATTCAGTATTTTCATCAGTTTTAAATGTTGTTTTAACTAGATATTTTATTAGGTATACCCAGCAGTTAAGCTGGTGATATGGATATCTGCTGAGCATTTAGCTAGTAACTAGAAGCATAAAAATTTAATCATAGGTTTCTTCAGCATTTAAAGCACCACTATCAACACATTTTTCATAAAGAAAAGTCACGCGCTACTGTCAGCTATATTTATTACACCAAGGACCATTTTGATATAATAATGCAGATGTCTTCATTCCATAAACCCCCAGTGGTACTTAAAAACTAGGCTTTTATTACTCATGCCTAGGGCCAAACAAAGCCATAAACCTGCTAAATTCTAATTCAGATACCGCTGCTAGGTTTTGCGCTTTTGTGTGGAGTAAATTACAACCCCGAGTAATCAAATATGGAGAAAAGTGGTAGTCACAATTGTAGGCTTTTTGATTCATGAGGCTTCATAATAAATCAAGAGAGGGATTTATAAACATATTCTAGAGTTATATATTATACAAATGTGTGTATATGAATGTACACAAGCATACACGCACACACAGAAATACCTCCCAAAAATATGTGGCGATATTCCAATAGAAAAATATTGGAAGTGTCAATCAAAGCTACCGGCAATACTCTCTCTCTCATACAAAATGCCTTGTTTAATGCATCACTTCCAGAACACTCAGTCTCAGCTTCCACTCAGCCTGATAATGACCTGGTGCTTGATGCAGTTGCAATATAGGAAGGTATTAAAAATATTACAATTCCTGTCTCCCAAGACATTTTATTACATTTGCAGCACTCAAGGAGGCTGACTGAAGAACAACAGAATTAAAAGGATGGGCAGAAATCCAGTACATCAAACACCTTGAAGCAGCAATGAAATATTTTACCATAAACAGCTCAGTTGCTTTGAGTGTTATATTATGGAAGCATAAATGCACTGGCTATTGTGTGTGTGCATGTGCGTGCGCGCACACGCACATTTTGGGGCACATTAAGGTGTATGTCACTTTATGTATCATAAAGTGAAGGATCTATAACTTCTTTAAAGATTAAAATGTTAAATCAATTTTAGCTGAGGGTTTCCTGCTCTTTTCTACTATGTTGCATTTGGCAACAAATTATGAGATGAGCTTGAGAGATTATCAAATATTTTGTCCTCTAAACTGCACAGACCTTCCGCCCAATGGCCATTTCAAATGGGCATATAATAGATGGATAATAGATGGGCTGGCCATATGAGCAAGGCTTTATATGACTGTACAGTGGAGGATTGACTAATAATAATAATAATAATAATAATAATAATAATAATAATAATATTTATACCCCACCCTCCCTGGCCAGAGCTGGGCTCAGGGCAACTAACACCAGTAAAATTACAGTAAAAACATAATAGGCGGGGGGGAACAATTTAAAATACAAGTTAATATGCAATTTAAAATCCAGCCTCATTTTAAAAGTAGCCCATAGATCAAAACCATAAGGGGAGGGAAACATAAGGGTCAGACTGAGTCCAAACCAAAGGCCAGGTAGAACAGCTCTGTCTTGCAGGCCCTGCGGAAAGATATCAAGTCCCACAGGGCCCTAATCTCTTGTGACAGAGTGTTCCAGAAAGTCGGGGCCAGTACTGAAAAGGCCCTGGCCCTAGTTGAGACCAATCTAACCACCTTGTGACTTGGGACCTCCAAAGTGTTGTCATTTGTGGATCTTAAGGTCCTCCACGGGGCATACCAGGAGAGGTGGTCCCATAGGTACGTGGGTCCTAGCCCGCATAGGGCTTTAAAGGTCAAATCCAGCACCTTAAACCTGACCCAGTACTCCACCGGGCGCCAGTGCAGTTGGTAAAGCACTGGATGAATGTGACCCCATGGCAACGACCCCATAAGGAGCCTCGCCGTGGCATTCTGCACCTGCTGGAGTTTCTGGGTCAGCTTCAAGGGCAGCCCCACATAGAGCGAGTTACAATAATCAAGCCTGAAGGTGAAAAAACATGGCCAAATATTTATGATTGAGTCTTCCACTCAATCTGTGAAGCATTTCAATATGAAACACTGGAGTGGAGTCCTATGGTCCCTGAGGGACCAACTTCTTTGATGCTGGAGACATAGCTCCAATGTTGAACAGGGAAATTTGATGTCAGATCCCTCTTCCTACCACCACCGAAGCCTCTGGTCAACACTGTCTTGCTTAACAATGGTGGTGTGCGAGTGTCTTCCACTGTATCTGAAAGTATCAGGCACAGGACATGTGGTGCACATAGCAATGCCCACTCCATGCCCCTCAGCATCTGCCACCTGAGGCAGCTGCTTCACTTTACCTATTAGTAGGGTGGGGGTAAAGCATTACAAAGATTGCTCCTCACAATGCAGCTTTTATTCAGCTACAGCCTTGCCAAGGAACCTGGCAACACTGGCCACCATCCCAGATATTTCCGGGTACAATTTCTTCAATTCTTCCAACCAAAAGATGCCAGAGGCTGTTTCAGATTGAAGGTAGAATCCAGAAGTCCTCAATCCAGAAGTCAGATTGAGAGTAGAATCCAGAAGTCCTCACCCTCTTTTGGATAGAATGCAGGAAGCACAAAATTTCACTGGGCAAGTCAGTAGCAATTTGTCTCTCAGCCATCATTTTGTAGTTCTAACAACACCCTAAATCAAGAGAGGAACTAGACAACTGAGCACATTAACTTAAAAAGGCAGATAGATTAAGCATTGCTTTCAACAGCATAGTGCAATAGCATAGAATCAGAGATCCTCAGGGATCTTACAAAATAAATTAAAGTTGGCACTGTCAGTAGTATCTCACTCCAGTACTAACCCTGAACAGGGCCAGGGGCCAGAGAATCAGGGCAGGAGGAAAGCTGAGCACCCGTGAACAACAAATGCTTTCATTTCCCTTTCATCTCAAAGGATCTTCCTGCTGATTTCATGACATCCAATGGTTAATGGGGCAATAGACAAAGCTCTGTGCTTCAGAAAAATCCCAGGGTTACAAGTCCACCAGCTTTCCCGGGCCCCTCCCACTTGGGACCAAAAAAATCTATTCAGATTTTTATCAGAGCTGCAGGTTTCTGTGCACTTGCAGGCAGATGGTTCTTGTATTGCCTCTCTGAAATCACTATAAGTAGTTAGGACAACAGGAATCTTATTATAGCTGAAGGAAAGCAGTTGAGCTACATTTTTTCATTTTGCAAACAGGATTTAAGAGGCTCGCTGTTCAATTTTCAAGAGACTTCTTTATTGAGGTGACAGTTCTCAACTTCAAACCACAAAACTTCTTCATTTCCATAGCTTGTGTTTCTTTTAATGGTTTAAGCAAATAAATGTATAAAATGAATAAAACGTTCAGGACCCGCTTCTCCATTGCCTCAAAGCACTTTTGGTACAAATGATTACTATAGCATTTCACAAGGTACAAAGTGATGACAAGTACTAACTCTTAAAAGCACACACTACTCAGAAGTAAGTTCCATTGAGTTCAATGGAACTTGTTCCGAGCCAAGTGGGTATGGTATTGCTGCGTTAATCTTTATGGCAATGCTGGAAGAAGATTTTGGATGAAAATGATAATTTATCCAAGCCTACTAAGGGCATTTTATCATCAAATAAATGTCAGATTCTCTATTCGCTATTACTGATGTGGACAAAAAGAACAGAATGATTGGGTAGGATGTACAGAGTTGTTTGCTTTTCTTTTTTAGTTTTGGGGGAGAAACTGGAAGGGAGAAACCCTCCATCCATTAGAATGATGAATAAAATGCTTTTTAAGGCAAAGTTTAAAATATTTTATGCCCCTTTGCTCTGACATCCAGCATGAAGATTCCAGCAAGAGCCCCATTTGTAACTGGGACGAGGACATGTGGCATGATGTTTGGCATGTGTCCCAACTTCATGTCATTATGGGGAAGGGCAGCAGGCTATAAAAACCTGCACAACACCAACTCCAGCCTCTTTTGCTTTGTGGCACTCACCTTGTCCACCCAGCACTGCAGTATACAGTAGGCTTTGGTTACCTGTGGCTTGTCCACACACTGGCCTTGTGCGTGGGTTGTTTTGTTCTGGTTGTTTTGTTGGCCTACTCTGCTTTTAGAGAGGTTTGGGTTAGGATATGGGTGTGGTTAAATGTGTTAATCTTGTCACATTTGGCAGGTAAGTTCAGGGATGAGAGAGGTGAAGTGATCAGGTGGCATCCATAGGGAGTGATGGATGTTTTGGGTATCCAGCCATTTGGGGCTGTGTGGCTTGTGGGATGGATATGGAGCACCTTTGAGGAGGCCTGGTCTCACCCACCTGTGGGCCAAGAATAGGAGTGGTGTCAGGAAATCCTCTCTATCCTCCTGTGGCTCGTGTACAGGGGCTATGATGCTGTAGGGTCTCGTTTCCTGGGCAGAGTGGCTCCCCCAAGGCAGTTCAGTTAGATTTATCCTGCACAGTTGCTCCCCTCTGGGATGTGTGACAACAAATGAGATGCATAACAACAAATGTGGCCCTAGCTCAATCCATATTTCTGTGTCTTCCTTCATTCCTACCCACTTAAGCTGCAAAGATAATAGTATTTTCAACAATATATTATTATTATTATTATTATTATTATTATTATTATTATTATTATTTTATTGACATGCTATGGGTTTCATGTAGTTAATATAATTTGCAATTATTATGATGCTGTTGGACTACAACTCCCATCATTCCTGACCATGGTTATGCTGTCTGGGGCTGATGGGAGAAAAATGGATAGCCACAGTTTTCTTATCCCTGTTGTATGTGATAATTCATCACTAAAGATAGGTTTGATTTTTTTTAGTTTAGCTCAGTCTCCAGCTTGTGCCACCAGTCCTTAAAAATGTGAGCTATTAGGCAAGAACTAGTTTTGTTTTTGTTCTTCTGGCTTGTTTGTTTTCCAGAGAGTTGGAAGCAATTTGAAAGACTGCTCATTGCTTTATGGTGTGTACTCTCATTCCAGTGTCACCTCTGAAAAAGGTTTCTGTATTGTTCCTTCTGTGTCTGAATAATGGTGACAATAAATAGAAGAGACTATTTCTCAGTACAGATTGGGGGGAATCATTTTGTTTATCATATGGTTTCTATTTTTAATTTTTCCTTTATTTTATACAATATTCCATCTTTCCCACCTTTCTAAGATTTGCTTCTGCGACTTCAGGTATGGCAGCATGCGATTCCATCTCTCTCACTGGATACATTGATACAATAATGTTTGAAATAAAACTAAGGCAACTGTGCTTTTGAATTCCATAAATATGCCAACAGTACAATGCTAAATTAGACATAAAGGGTGGTGTCTGAATACTCCTTTCAACAAATTAGAGTCTGTTTTTTTTGTAATCCTCAGACCACTGAAGATCTAACTTGCTTTATACTTAAATGTGAGGAGAATTATATGTATCCACCTGTAGTAACATTTCAAAAACGACTTAAGGTATTGTTCCTTCTGCTGGTGTGTAATAAAATTAATGAAAATGCTATCTTTGTAATCACATAGATCTGGGCTTTCTTTTGATGTCATGATTTGATATCCTACACATGTCTACTCACTAGGCCAGATTCATCTATACCAGCATTCTAGCTGAAGACATACACCTCACATGCTGATTGATCGCTTTCAACAGGAGCTAGGAGATAATGTCTGCCTGTTCCAGAGAGGTAAGCTGGGTGGCATTTTGTTAAAAAACAACAGCACAGAGTTTTGGAAATTTGTAGCTAAATTTTAATTGGCAAGTTTCTTTAAATTGCAAATATTTACTATAAAACGTTTTGTGGCATTTATTTATTTAGATAAATGTGAGTTGTCTAAAAGAAAGATTAGCAATGCCCTTTTGCATGATTTTTAAAGTGCTCATTTGATTTCAGGTAAAAATCATTTTAAAATATCCCAAGGTGCCCCTTCACCCAACCGTGCTGCCCTCTGCCAGTAGAATGATGCTCTGCTGGCACAGATCTCCCATCCCAACCACCAGACATGTGGGTGGGCAGAAGTAATGCCAGAGCGAGCCTGCTCAAAGGAGCTGTAATATTATAGAATAAGTGGCTTTCCTTATTTTTTTTAAGAGATCAGAAGAGTGATATTTCCCCCCTGTTGAACAGCTACAATATTTTGGGTATACATTTTTTAAAGTAAGCATGGATGTAGTCAACATGCACACTTTGGCAAGGGAATAGGATCGACTACAGCAGCCTTTGGAGTGTACATTCAGTGCCAAAACTGAGCTTATGGCCACATAATGGATGAAACAACCTTTAGGGACAATCTGAAATACAACTAGAATTGCAGAAGGCATTGCAAAACAAAGGGGGGGGGGTGACCCTGCAAGCTCCACTAGTTATAATGCAAAGGACAATGTTTACAGATGCAATGAATAGTAACCGTTTTTGCTTGAAATTATGTCTGTGGATAAATGAGAAATATTGAGATTCAGGTGGACTGTTCAGTTCATTGAATCTGAAGATGGGCACTATATGTATGCCTTGAATGGGAAAATAATATGACACTGGTGTTGTGTTGTGCTGTGCTGTGCTGTGCTGTGCTGTGTTGTGTTGTGTTGTGTTGTGTTGTGTTGTGTTGTGTTGTGTTGTGTTGTGTTATGGTGGGGCACAAGATAGATCAGGATCCACTGGAAGACTTCTGGGTTATTTGTTGTAGATCTACAAGGGGCTCTGACTCTCAATCATTTATAGCAGGGGTAGGCAACCTAAGGCCCGTGGGCTGGATGCAGCCCAATCACCTTCTCAATCTGGCCCGTGGAGGTCCGGGAATCAGCCTGTTTTTACATGAGTAGAATGTGTGCTTTTATTTAAAATGCATCTCTGGGTTATTTGTGGGGCATTGGAATTCGTTCACCCCCCCCCAAAAAAAATAGTCTGGCCCCCCACATGGTCTGAGGGATGGTGGACCAGCCCCTGGCTGAAGAAGGTTGCTGACCCCTGATTTACAGCAATACAAAGGCCTCCCCAGTCTAAACTCGGCTGTGGAAAAAGAAATATTGTGGTGTGAAACAGGACCAGATATTTTGTATGGAAGACCTATGAGCTCAGTTCTGGTACTGGGAATAGATTGTGAAGCTTAGCATCTGCTTAGATCCTCCCTGCCCATGGGTGACTAATTTGCACTTGCCTCCCCTTGGTGGATCACAGATTCCATTAAAATTAAAGCAGACTTCACAAGCCTGAAGTCTGCCCATCCCTGTTGCAGTATTTTCAGCAGGGGGCACCTCTACTTGTAAAAATTGCAATCGAAAATGAGAATTTGGGAAGGACTAGCTCTCATTTTAAGGCTGTTCATGTGTGTATGGGAAACAGGGATAGATAGAAATCAGGGATTTTTGCAGAATTTATCCCCCCCCCCTTCAAATTTGGAAACCTTTACATCCAAGCAGAACATTGAAAAAGGATACCAAGTACTGTAATTGTCATCAGCTAGTTTGAACAGGCTACTTGATGTGTATTAAAGAGCCAAAGATGTAATGTAATACAACCTTGTAATGACTGTACCTAGGACAGTAATTCTCCTTAAACTTATTACAATGTAATAGCAGGCTGGGATTCAGAAGTCCTTGCCTCATGACTTCCCAGAGAAATGTGCATTTTTTTAAGGCTGCACTGAGACCTGCAAGCAGTTTTTAGACTGGATGCACTGGCCTCCATTTGTCTAGCTGCATGTTTTTGTACATTAACAAGACAACATCATTTCTCCAGTTATTTTCATCTTATAAACAATCCCTGGCTATGGAGTCCTTGAAGCTTCAAATTCTGTTCTTTAGCAAGATATAAAATGTGGCAAGGGGGAACCTACTTTTCCTGAGGTCTAGCTATTCAAAGTTTTACACTATCATCTATTTATTCTTCATTTAAAAAATAAAAAAATCCGACTTCCTTCTGACTTGGGTCTAAGGAGGAAAAAGCCCAACCCTTTGCCTAGGTTGGGGTGGCCTCTTTTTTAAAGGACAAACATTTGCATAAAAATTGCATATGATAATTTGTTTGTAGAGATGCCAATTTATAAATAATTAAAATAGAAATAAAATACATCTCACCAGAGTGAGGAAGATGTGATCAGGTGACCTATGCCCACTTAATTTGCTGGCTAGGTGCAAACATTTAATGGGCAACTTTGAGACTTGGACCAAATAGCCCTTCAGATAGAGGATTCCTTCTAAGAGAAGACTATCTTCTGATAGCCCTTCAAATAGACAATTATCCTCTGTGAAGTAGGATACGCAATCATCCTAGCTCAGGGGATAGCAGGCAGTGGGTGGCTTTAACTACAACCCTCTTTCTTAGGAAATTTTATCATAAGCATAATTTCTAGCTAAGCATAGCATTTTGAGGCAGCAAGCCTACTCTAATAACCCTTGACCTACTTTCTACAAAGTAAGAATTTGGGTGGGAGCATGGAAAAGGCCAGAAGTAACTTAGCTCAGTGGCAGAACACATTTCTTGCACACAGAAAGTTCAATCCCAGGCAAATCCATTTAAAAGGATGAGGCAGCAGAAGTCAAGGCCCCTATCTTCCTTAGAGAGCCACTGTCTGTCAGGGTAAACATATCTGGCCTAAATGGGCAAATAACCTAGATGTATAAGGCATCTCTCTGTTTGGATTTTTGAGGCATTCAACAGAATGTCAAAATGGTTTAAAGAGCATGTGAACTTCCAGGTGTTGCTGGACTACAATCCCTGACCATTGACCATCCTGTCTAATAGAGTCCCCAATATCTGGAGAACCACAGCTACCCCATCCCTGCTATAAACTAATTGTAAACTCATTCTCCAAATGGCCAAACAGTAATATCCACACAGAAGAGAGAGATCAACAGACTTTGGAAGAAGCCTTAAGAGAGGAACCCCAAACCAACCCAATGACTAAGCATGCTTTGCTGGGCATGAAATGTCAGGTGAATGTTGCAAGGGAGGTTAAAAACACACACACCAGAGGTTGGAGAAGGAATGGAATGGAGTATCCTTAAAGGGGGACATGGTTGACTGGCTAGAACACTGAACACACACACCACAGCACAACATTTTGCTCTGGATTACATCTGTTGCTTATAATAGCTATTTAGTGTCTAGAACCAGTGATTTGGCCAGAAATAGATATATTCCTCAGGGAGAACACATGGTGTGGAACACATGCAAGGGCAGGTAACTGTCTAGCCCTTCCTAAATGGGTTTCTATCAATAATCTATTGAATTATGGAAATAAATTTCTAAATCAAGCTCAGTTCCAGCTTGAAGGGGGCAGGGAGAGACTTTAACATAGTATTGCAGGTAAATATGAGGCCAACTCATATGAGGTTGAATAAATTGCCTGGAATTAGGCAAGCTACTTGTCTGGAATGAATTGTTACCTACCAGTGACAAGTGGCTGACTGTAAAGGGTGCCTTAATGTTTGTCAGGAAAATGTTTAATTTGTTTCAGCAAATCCCCAAGCCTGGCTCAATATTTTAAGCCTTAAGTGAATCCATATGAGCTTGATAGGACATATATTATCTAACCAGCTAGACAATCCCTAGACAAGATTCTAAATAATGAAGTGGCAAGTTGGGGAGGGGGAGGAAAGGGAAGCATAATGAGCACGGGAGGTTTCCCTTGGGAGATCTGCCAGTTTGATGTGTGCCTTATGCCTGCTGATATGATGTGTTATGATTTCATCATACCTCCGTCCTTTGTCACTCATTTTGGTGCCATTGTAAATGAGATGCTGTGGATGGAGAAATGCAGCCCATTGATCACATTCTACTGTTGGATTCACAGTGCCAGATGGCCTAATTATTCCTAGCATTTCTCACATGCATTTGCTTTCTCAGACACACAAGCTACCGTTTCTTTGTAGCTGGGTTTTAAAAGAAAATCTGCTTGCGAAAAGTACAGTTGGAGGATGTCGATACGAAGAGAAGTAGAAAGGCAACTGCCAGCTGATTGAAATATTTATTATGGGAACAGGTTTGCTTGCTAGAATTAGTCCTTCTGTTTGTCCATCGTCCAAAAAGAGATGAGAAAGATGCTCATTATTCATAATTATGGATTATACTATACGTTTGGACACATAGGTTCGCAAACATTTCCCAGGCATCAATCTGCCATGCATTTGGTCTATGAAATTTTATATCCTATCATTATGAGGCTGACAAGGATATTGATAGAGTGGCTGGTCCCTATTAGGGGACCAGTAGAGGACCAATTCAACAAAGAGTTATCCGTAGGGCTGTATCTGACTGCCATACTCAAAAGAGACCCTCTGAAGGCAATGGACTAACCATGCCTGACTGAGTTCAATAGGCCTTCTCTGAGTATAAACTGGTTGAATACAGCCCATAGATGTTGAACAGGCTTAAGGAGTGGTCCTCATTATGGACTGTGGTGCTTAGTTTTCCTTAAATCATTTTATATCAAATGTTTGTTTTCAAAGACATTTCTATCAGCTGTTCCTTTGAGTGAATGACACAAGCTTTGTAGTCTCAATAAGTAATTTGAGGAATTAATGAAGTCACTAGCATTAGAAATGTTTTCCGGCTGATACATATAATTCTTAGATACACGCCTACAAGTTATTTCAGTCAGAATTTGAAAGTATTCTGCAAGACTCAGACATCCCCAAAAGTGGTTCTGGGAATAGTACCTGACTTGCTATATTATTAGTATTTAATGCAGCTTTTGCCAACTTGATGCCCTCTAGCTGTTTTGACCTACAATTCCCATCAGCCCCAGCTGACAAGTTGACAAGTTTCGTTTAGGCTGTTCAATAATCACAATATTTGCCATGGAAACAACACAGACCTACAGAATATTTTGGATTGTGTGGTCAATGAAAGCAGCAGAACAAATGAGTAACAAACAGTTAAATTAGCCACAAACGTTGCTTTCAGTGCAACTTACAACTTATGTCCTTCTCTCATGGAGCTGGATCCAAAACAGATTCCTTCTGTTAGAGGAAGGGGAAATTTTGATCCAGCTCATGGTATTCATGTGTTCAGAGGGCACATGGAGCAAACACTACAATTGCACTCACTATTCCATCACATCCTTGAATCCACCTGTTCAACAGAAAATCTGAAGAAAGCTTACACACATATAAGGGTGTGTATGTACGCACTGGTTGCGAGCCTGGGGACCTTGCACTGAGGACTTGAATGTGTGCAATTTGTATATATTGTTACATGCCATGCCAAACTCAAAACGATGCAAGATTCCAGGGGCAATGGGATGGGGTGCAACTGAGACTGTCATGTCTTTGTGATATATTGTTTGTTTACACATATATACAACCTGAGCCTATGATGGAGGAGTGAAATAGCTTCAGTCAACTCTTCTTACACTTAAGCTGTGTACACGTTACCATATACTCTGGTGCCAGTATGCTCCCACTGCTGACTTTTGACCCTGTGCACATACGCAGAGCTATCCTGTCATTCCTGGGGGGGGGCTGGTGTTTGATGTGGTTCCCCTTAAACCAGCTTCACTCCAAAAACAAAACTTAAGCCACATTCACTTCACAGCTAAGCTAAGGTGTGTCTATTTGAGAAGAGCAACTGTGTGTGTGCAGGTGACAGCTTCAAGAACAGGAGTTTGCAAATGGGGAACAATCAGGTAATGTGATCCAGTGAAGACTTTCCAACCCCCTCTAATTTGGGTAACAACATGAAATGAGACTTGAAGCACAGCAAGGGAAAATGACCTGGCTGTGTTTTAAGCAGCTAAGGTGTACATAGCCTTTGTCAGAAGTCAGACATCTGTTCAGAAGGGGAGGAAAAGATTCTTGTGGACTTCATTTGATTTCTCAGAATATTTTAAGCCAGCCTTTGCCATTCTGGTGCCCTCCAGATGTTTTGGACTGTAACTCCCATCATCCCTGACCACTGGTCCTAGTAACTAGGGATGATGGGAGTTGTAGTCCAACAGCATCTGGGGAGCCAAGTATGAGAAAGGCTGTTCTACATCCTTTGGTACCCCAAAAAAGAAATAAGGTAGATCGGTTTCCTCATATGCAGTGCATGCTTATGAACTTATTATGGTCAGCTGTTTTGAACAGATAAAGCCAGTAAGTGCTTTACAGTGACCCTGACAATGTGCACTGGCAACAAAAGACTTGTTATAAAGAATAATTTGTTAGCATGCTCTTTGGGTTCTTCATGTTTCTGCATCCCCCTAAATAAATTAATGTATGAAGTGATACAACCCAGTTGTCTCTCCTTATCAGTTCTGTATGCTCTTGAATTCATTTCAGTCAATGAATCTGGGCATGGCAAATATCTCTGTGTTACAGGAATATTTCACAGTTTTCAAGATACACAAACATAAATCTGAAAAACATGAATAGAGGGAAATTGTGTAAATAACCCATGCAAAGAATACACTGAACATAACATGAACATGGAAATGGCAGAACAAAACAAAACAAAGAAGATCAAATCGATCTGTGCTGCAGTACTTAATGTGAAATCAACAGGAGGACATTTGAATAATGCTACCTGAAGCATGTTATGGTGCAAGTATCAGCTGTATCTGACTGGTTTAGAATGGATCTGGGTTAGGGGAAGTGTGAATACAGTAATATGTGCTTTGTGCTTCTTCTCAGTCCTGGCTTTAAGTCAATATTATTATTTAAATACCTTTACGTTAATATGTTTGGAGAAACTGTATGTGACGGGCTCATTGGGGATTTTAATAACAGACTGGATGAATTTGGTCCTTGTGTGTGGAAGCCCCTATACTATTAGTTTTCTTCCCAGGCCAACACTCTTATAATTTCATTTTGTTTGTCCCACTTTGTTTATAGCAGCAATGGGGAATCTGTGGCTGCCAAATCCTGCTGGATTACAACCCCCTTTCAGCCCCAGGAAGAATGTCCAGTGCAGGGGTCAGCAAACTTTTTCAGCGGGAGCCGGTCCACTGTCCCTCAGACCTTGTGGGGGGCCGGACTATATTTTGGGGGGGAATGAATCAACGAATTCCTATGCCCCACAAATAACCCAGAGATGCATTTTAAATAAAAGGACACATTCTACTCATGTAAAAACATTCTGATTCCTGGACCATCCGCGTGCTGGATTTAGAAGGCGATTGGGCCACATCCGGCCCCCGGGCCTTAGTTTGCCTACCAGTGGTCAAGGATGATGGCAAATATAGTCTTACAATGTCTGAAGGAGAAGAGGTCTCCCATCTCTGGGAACCTTTCAAAGTTGTGTGTGTGAATTTTATTAATGTTTGAACAATTGCCTCTGTGTATCTAGGTGCAAACATAAAATTGGGGATAAATGAATAAATAGACACTTGGAAAGAAGGAACTGGACACTGACTAAGAGGAGACATAATGAAAGGTCACATTTTCACTAATTACCTAGAATCTGTGCTCCTCTTTAAAGAGAAAAATTGCAAAATAGAGAGAAAATTTGTGCTTGGAAACCAGACATCAAAACTGATACTACAATGGGCAACAGACTGAGGAGCAACTGCTGGTGCAAAGTCTTAAGATGCATAATGTTGATAGGTTCTAGTTCATGTTGAGAGAGAAGAAGAAAAATTAATCTTCGAGGAGGGGCGGGTTGAGAGAGAAGATGCAAAACTGTTCCGCACATTTGCCTATCATTGAGTATCATGGATAACAACATTTACAGAAGAGGAACCAACCGATCATTTACAACAATTTGTGAAGTCATAGCACCGAATCATAGCACTGATTCAGATTCTTGTGCAGTACCCTGAGAATCCCTGATTCTGGGGCATACTTCTGGGGGAGAATTGTGAAAAAGAGGAATAGAAGAACCCAGGAAGGGTTTGGGTCTAAGAAGACTATGTAAAAAGAGGAACAAGGGAAGAAGAGAAAGAAGGGAAAATGAAAAATGATAGTAAAGAGGGAAGCTGGGAATATCAAGGGAGAGAAGTCTGTAGAAAAAGGAATGAATCATAGAATCATAGAGTTGGAAGGATGTTTAGAAGCAAGTGGTGGCCAGGATCCACACACAGAGAAGCAGAAATCCAGGTAGCAGCAGGGATGGGGGAGAAATTGAATTCAGTACACATATAAAGCCACATTCACACTTTCCAAAATAATATAACTGAAACACAGCCATTGTTGGAAATCCAACACTCAGCTGAATTTTGCAATGCAGTTCTCCAAAAAGTGTGCATAAAAAGTGATATATTACTGGAAATAAGATACCAAAATGTATTAGATATGGGGAAATTGCTTGCAGAAATGTACACTAGTCAAAACTGCATATTAAAATGTGCCTATTGAGGATTTTTGTATTTGGTTGAAATAATCACAGTTTTGTAGAAAACTCAATTTATGACTGGAAAAATGAGAAAGTGAGGCAACTGAAATTGGCAGATCCTTCCATCCCTCATCACTAGACTAATTTTTTAAGTTGCCAATGGGGACAGAGCACTTCGACTATTTCACTTGCACTTCTTTGTGCTTCCTAAAAGGCTTCAAATATTCAGACTATATCTGCTCTGCCAGTTCCCCTTGTTTGCCTTAGTCATAGCCCCAGCTTCCCCAGATGTGTCTGGAAGTTGCTTGCACTAGAATACTCATGCAGCCCAGATTTTGCAAAACTGTAGGCATCCCCTTGACAGCAGTGAATACGCTGCGATGAAACGAGGTTGAATACCGTAAATATATTCTTTCTGAATGATAGAAATTTTTTTGATGATCCAAAATTGGGAGGTGAGGATAGACAGATGCACCTACCATTATTGTTGGGAAATTAAGAGCTGGATGTATTGGTTTATTGAATGAAAATTGCATATGGGTGATATAAATGCTTAGAGTTATTTATTTCTTTAACCAAACTTATATACTGCCTGATTATTATATAGCCTCTAAGCAGTTTACAGGAAATGTTAAAATTATCAATAAAAACTGCAAAGCAAGTAATTAACATTTAAAGATAATTAAAATTAAGAGTAGACCAAAAAGAGGTTAAAACATGCCATTATCTACGTGTCTAGAAATGCTTGCCTAAACAAAAATGATTTAAGCAGATCCTGAAAAGAATATGGCAGAGGCACATGCCTGTTGTCAGTAGGCACAGAACGCCAAACTGTATATGCTGCCAGACTTAATTTCTAATTCTTATTGTAGTAAAAAGAATGAAGTGGGTGGATCAGATTACCTTTTGGTTAATATTTAATCTTGTTTCTACTTTATAGCATCTTTCTGGTTGTTATATATACAAGATGTGATATTTTAGAAAAGGTAGACAATGTGGAAGTAAATAATAATAATAATAATAATAATAATAATAATAATAATAATAATAATAATAATTTATTTATACCCTGCCTCTCTGGGCGACTTCCAACAAAACACTAATACAATAACCTATTAAACATTAAAAGCTTCCCTAAACATAAGAAGTGTTTTATATTTCTGATAACTTTGTTAAAAAAATGAATTCACAGGTAGATTGTGAAATATAGCCTTATTCTTTTGTATTTCCTTTCACTATCCACTACTCCTTACTCCAGTGTAAACTTTCCCCCCTAGAAACTGAGAATATAGTACAACCCTTCATATCAGCCGAGCAGACAGTTAGGTGAGTCTAGTTTCTGTGGATAATAACACTTTTCACAGAAGGAGACTTTCTGAAGGGACCAAAAGGTATTCTAGTCAAAAAAATCAATATGATGTTCAAAAAGTTGAAAGAAATATAATCATCGTCATTTTTTAAAATCCGTTTTTTTTATCCACTTTATGGATAAAGGTATTTGCTAGCTTGCTTCAGAATAACTCAACCATGTTTCCAGATATGTGCAGAAAATGCCAGCTGACCTAAAGAAAACAGGAAATGGCTGCAGACAAATACGACTGACACAGAACCCATCTGAACTATATATTTAAAGCAGTATCATACCACTTTTAACTGTTGTGGCTTCTCCCAAAGAAGTCTGGGAGCTGTAGCTTATTAAGGGTGATGAGAGCTGTTAGAAGACCCTGACTCCCCCAGAGCTACAATTCCCAGACTTCTCTGGGAGGAGGAATAGATTGTTTAACAACTCTGGAAACTGTAGCTCCCTGAGGGGGAAAAGAGGTTCCTGCACTATATCTCTCCACCATTAACAAACTACAGTTCCCAGGATTCTTGTGGGGAACCCCTGACTGTTTAAGGTGACATGATACTGCATTAAACGGATTGTGCAGTCTCTATTCAGAACCCAATGAAACAGAGCTATCATTCGTACTGGATCCAGAATACAGATTCCATATACCGAGTTCAGCAGTGGCATCTTTTGCTTCTTGTAGGTCAGCACAATTACACTCTAAGAAAAATGTAAAAAATGCAACGTTTTTTACAAAGTTGTACAAAATTTAGCAGCTATGTGCGCACCCACCCACCCACAAACACTCTGTATTTTCATTATATAACACATATATGTATAAGACTATTTTCTATCCACTGTTAAAAGTATAAGTACTTAAGAACATGCATAATCATTGGGACCTTAACTAATTAGAGCAACCCCCTGTACAGGTGTCAAGTATGTGCTGTTAATTTAACACTAAAGCTAATTACCTGATCTTATGAGTTACACTGGAGGAAGGCAAGCTAAGAGAGTGTACACAGTTAAATTAGCTGAGGTAATAATGGTATAATCCCTTAAAAGCAGCTCTGATTATTGCACAACAAAATTATGTTTACCTGCTGCTTTGAATTCTGAAGATTTGCCATGAATATTTTAATACACCGCTAACAGTTTACTGTGGTTTCAGTCACAAATTAGTTAAACACCAGAGCATTTTGTCTGAACCATTTTAGCATGATAACCTTTAATGACCAATTCTGCTTTAACAAGTGTATGGACCTGGTCATCCAAACAAATGTTAGTGATTTTTTCAGTTGCTAGCTGGTCTTTCACCAACCCTTTCCTTAACTCAGAGCAAATTAAGTTTAAAATAAGATGAAAGTAATATTTAAAATTCTACTTCTTTCTGATTGGTCTATAATGGGGTTTAAAACACAGTTTGGGGAAAAGGAAGTAGAAAGTTGAATTCAGAAAACCGAAACTCAAATCTGAACTTTCAGTTCTGAATAATTTGGTTATATATACTCAAACGTTAGCATAAAATCTTAAATTCTTGTCCAAAAATTGCTTTCATTTATCCAGAATAGCTAGCAGGTTATTTTTTTATTATCCAGCTTTGTGGTGAGGTGACTAGTTTCTTTGGTGGACAGATATATAAAATGCTGACCTAATGAATGTTTCTAAGAATCAGTTTCATAATAATAATTACTATATGTAATTATTTTAGAAGTGTAAATTCAAGCTGCAAGCTTGCCTACTTATGCTTATGCATAACTACTTAGAAGTAAGACCCCCTGAGTTCAATGGGCTTGCTCCCAAGTAACTGTGTACAGAACTGCAGTCTCAATGCCTTAATTGGTATAATTAATAATCTAAATTTTGCCTAATTGCAAGGCAAACTTTGCCTCATTTAATTGATGGACTGCCTGTTCCTAGAGCTTTGATAACAGGTGCCAAGTTGTGATATTGAAGGAAATCAAGGTAACTTACAAAATAACAACAAATACTATCAATAATCCTTAGAAGAAAAGGCCATTTTAAATGTTTTGATTTAGAAGAAAAGGTTACCTATAATATTTTGTTTTTCCATTCCCTATTACTGTCACACACTATAGGCAAAATAGATTCAGAAATAAATATGTGCCCTAAAAGCAGATGATTAATCAACTAAAATTGATTTGTTAGCTGACAGCTCCACTGACTGTTCCCTGCATAGCTATGTGACTCTACGGGAGAATAACACACGTTCATTCCCCAATCCCCAAAGAGCAGCCACATTGAGGTCATCACAAATCCACACTCTTGCAGAACAGTTTTGTCAATATTAGCTGAACAAGCCCATGCATGCACTGGAGATGATAAGATGATAATGATTCAGAGAGCCAACATATGGTCATTTTCAATACAATCTAAATTATCCGAAGGTTGGAGATATGATTAGGGAACTGAGATGACATCCAAACTATTTGGATCATGGCAAATTCAGGTAGGGTGAAGTACTGTTAAAAATACATATAAATTATTTTAGAGAGAACCTCGTGTTCTCCTTCTCAATGACAAATGCTAGGGTTTCCAATAGTCACATTCAGATGATAGGCTTTACTCTTTTGTTGCCAGTCTACCCACCTGTCTGCCCCCTTTGTGTCACAGAGTAGCCTGAGCAGTGTCACTTCTGTGATACTTACCTGAAAGAAATTGCTACATGCTCTGAGCAAGTAGTTATGGGCAAAGCTTCCTTTAAAAACACACATTCTAGCTCTGTCAAAAGAACTGGCATCATAGACGGCCTGAACTTTCAACGCTGAACTAGCTATCTTTGTTCGACAAACAGCAAGCTCTCAATTAAATCACATAAAAGCATGACTTAATCTGATTTACAGAGAGGGAGGCACTCACCAGCAATAGCGGAGGAAGGGGGCTGCTGGGGGTGCGGTCTGCCCTGGGTGTCATCACTGGGGGGGAGGTGACAAAATGAGTTTTTAAAAAATAATAATCAGTTGGGCTCATGAAACTTTTTAGGAGTGACATGGTGGCTTAGGCACCTGCAGGTTTCACGCTGCCTAAAACAGCAGCGTGGGACTTCCCTCTGCCTACTGCCTCTCCCTCAGCTGCCCTACAGCTGAGGGGCAGGCAGTGGAGAGGCTCCAAGCATCGGAGAGGCTTGCCCCGCCCCCATGGATGGATTGCCATGCCCCCATTGGTGCAGATCACCACACCCCTGGCTGCAGGACACGCCCCTGCACTGGGCACCCGAGCAGCTAGCTATGCCACTGCTCACCAGCACCACATGGGAAAATAATTCTGCTAGACCAAACCAGCTTGCCTCCATAAGCTAGAATTGGATCTGTATAAATAAGGGATCTTGCTTCCCAACCAACCCTGAAATCTCCAGCATAAATGAGTCGCATATGGTTGGTCTACTGTACGAACTTGCAGCTATCTGGCTGTGTGACACTTTCACACATCTTCTGTAGTGTCGGGCTGAATTTCTGACACAGTAACAGACAGATCAAGACAGGCCACTAACAGCAAAACAAGAAAAGCCAAACATGCCTCGCTACTTAGGAAATGACAGCGTTAACATCCATTTTTTAAAAATAGCACCCAGAAGTATCACTTATTCATGGATTTATATATAGCTTATAAAATTCAAAATCTGCCTGTCTACATATCCTGTTCATAATAAAGAAAATTAAATTCTGGTCATGCCTGTATAGGTAATTTATTTATTCTGATAATTTGGTTATATAGTGAAGGAGAAATAAAGGGCATGGCCCTCATTCCATAAAAAGCAACCTTTTCCTGTCATAAATGGTTTTGCACCAAGCTGCTTTTTCAAACTCTGACTCACCTGCACCACTTGTGGTTCAAGTCTTTTCTACAGTAGCTGCAATAAAAAATACATTGCTGAAGAAAATGAATGCATTTTAAATGCTTCTTAAATTCTCCTCATCCAAATTTATCTTGAAATTGTAGAACACCGAATTAATTAGTTGCTTCCAAAGCAGAACTGATCTATTGTCCCTCTCTTAAGTATCTGTATTTTACAGAATTTGCCAGAGTTTTCTGTACTTGAATTTGCATTCATTTATTTCCTTCCTCTGTGTTAGACACAAATGTGCACACTATAAAAGATTGCTTACAATTTACATCCTTCAAAAAAAGAAATCTGTGATTGTTCCTGCAGTTGCATTCAGATTTGTTTTCTTTTAACCAAATCATAGTGTGCACATAAGTAAAATGCTGTGCAAAAGAATTTTGATGCACTATTACCTGCAATCCCTACAAACTGCTTTTTTAAAAAAATGTGAATTAGTTTTTAAAGTTGCCTCATTAGACTGGCACTAAATATAGGGCAGAGGTAAAAAAGGTAAAGGACCCCTGGACAGTTACGGTAAGTCCAGTCAAAGGTGACTATGGGGTTATGGCACTCATCTCGCTTTCAGGCCGAGGAAGCTGGCATTTGTCCGCAGACAGCTTTCCGGGTCATTTGGCCAGCAGGACTAAGCCGCTTCTGGCACAACAAAACATCGTGATGGAAGCCGGAGCGTATGGAAATGCTGTTTACAGGGCAGAGGGAACCCACAAAGCAATAAACAATTGGAATGGGGGAAATCAATTTATTTTATAATGCAAGGGAAACTAAAGCCCTGTCTGGACATTCCCTATAAATAGAACTGGATTGAGGTTGTACCATCCCCCCTGTCTCAACCCTGAACTTCACATTGGCATAGGAAGCTGCATGCATAGATTCCAGTGTGGGTAGGCCCTATCCATACAGTCTACACACCACAAAGGCAAAGGTAAAGGGCCTTACATATACCAGACACCATGCATGCAAAGCTGTATGCAAATATGAAATACACAAATTCAGAAATGCCAAAAACAAGTATGATTCTTATCAAATGCTGCACATGGTAGGGAACCACCTGTACAGGGTTTGAGTTAGAAACAACTCAAAGACAAAGCCAATACTGACTAGATTTACTGGACCCCCTCAGGCAGCTGAGAAACAAAAACTGTGGTGAGTGGTGAAATCAAAACACAAACCGGTTTTAGAAATATTCTTTAGAAAAAACACAGAATTGAAAGTGCTATAATTAACACAGGTAGAAAAACTGTTTTTAAGAATATTTTTTAACTGACAGTGACCTTTTAATGATAATTTTACAATGAAAACATGTCCACCATAATTCCAACATGCAATGCAACCTGTTTACTGTTTGTATTCTGCAAACATCATTTGCATTTGATTTGTTCCTTGAGAAAGGGGAAATGAACTAACACAAGAAATAAATAAAATCCCCATCCACCCAGCTGTTTATATATATATATCTCAATATGATTTTTTTAAAAAAATTCTCACTAATGACTTCCTTGAATCAACTGTTGAGCACTTTTCCTGCATTGCACAGTCACTTTTGACACTTAGATGAAAGTGAAAAAGAAGCCAAGTTGGACATGAACCCCATTTATTCTGAATCTAAAGTTCATCAGCATTTTGGTTACATTGACACATAGAAGGTGAATTGGAATTCAACCTGAGGTTTCTTCTTTTATCATTTGGAATCAATGACCTTTGTGGTATACAGTATTGGATTAAGACTACTCAAAAGTCTTTGGATGCTAACAGGGAAGCATCAATAAAATAAATAAAATAAAATATACAATTTCTGGTGTATTCATAGCTAAACCACATAAACCATAGTAAGCTTTCAGAGCATTTTCTTTCTTTCTTTCTTTCTTTTTGACGTCCCTGATTTTGTCACACATACTAACAGCAACTGTTGATGTATGTTGGATCCTGGCAAGTTCACTGCAAATCTGTTTTTACCTAATTTGAAGGGAAGATAATTTGTTGGAACACTCAAAGAGGCCAAGCCACTGCATATTCAAGCATTAGTAATTAAATCCATCAAATAAAGATCAGGAAAGCACCAAAGAACTCCCAGTAATGCAAAGAAATAATTTACGGTATGTTCAAAGAAGATATTCACAGCCTTCTGGAAGAGCGTCTAGAAATGTCAGACCAATTCAGAAATGTCATTTCCTTTCCAGAATGTAACTCAAGGATCAGATTGTGCAAAGTCTTCCTCGATCTCGACAAATGCTTCTATTAGATCAGCTGAATAGTGCAAGCAGAACAGTTCACTGGTTAGTTTCTCTGCAAGTTACAGGGCATATATATGCTTGCTTTATCTTATTGATCGATCTAGCTTGCTTCTTTAGCACAAAAAGAGTCAGAAGAGGGGGGAAATGATGATGGAAAACACAAGTAACACAAAATAAAGTAGTTTCCAATCGTGCAAAATTTGCTTCACTGGATAAAGCACTTCTTGACACAGTAATGTCCAAAATAAATAAATAAATAAAATCCCTTCCCCAGAAGAAACAGGTTTGAAATTGAAGCCATTCTTATTTTTGTCTTGGTATATTTTTAAGGCTATACAAACACAAAAAGAGAAAGTATCACAGGAACACTTCATTGGATATCAGATTCTTCCGGCTTTGAGGGTAAGCCTTGGACTACTTTTATGTGGTCCCAATTAGCATGTCTCTTCAGGACAGAAACAGAAACAGAATGAAGGGAGGAAAGTCAATGATCCCAACAATAAAATCCAAAATTGACTTTACAATCACAGGTACAAATTGCTCAGGTTGATAATTTCGTTTCTTTTAAAGATCACCGTCATCTAAAACTAATCGGGGCTGCAGGTTTTCCCAAGGAACAGTCAAGAGTCAAAGCAAACAGTGGCATCAAGAAGGTTTGTCATTATTCTCTGATGGCAGTCTGACTGGGTGGCTGGAATTATTGGCGTGTCTAGCCAAGTTCTGGGAGAGAGAGGAGGGATCTTGTGTGTGTATGTTTTTCCAAAATGATTTGATCCTTGTTCCAGCTTGCAAATCAGGCTTCTCCTTGACATCCCTTTATAGCGGAAAGACTAAGAAGCCGGAAAAGGTTGAGTATTTCCACCCTCCCATGAGGTTCCCTCTCTCCAGTTTGAGATGCACTTTGTCTTCTCTTTCCATAAGAAGCAAGACCCCATTGCTGGCTGCTTCTCTGGTGACATCTTGGTCTCCAGCAAAAGCTGAAATCACTGGATAGCCGTTTTGCATTAGGCTTACCTACAATTCAAAAGAAATTCAACATCAGCAGTCTTGCATAGTGTTTGTTTTTAAAATTGCATTGTTACATCCCAATATAACACACCCACATATCAAATTCCAACCCAGTATATAAGTGAGTCTCCCACATGCAGGGATCCCAAATGGGGGTGGGGAAACAGAGTAGGAGGCGATAAGACATATCTCTTGCAGTGGGAGGGGGTGTAAGGTCAAAATGACCCACCACTTTGCTCCACACCTGGCTCAGACTGATACACCTGTACTTTCTCTACCAAATGGCCCAGTCAGCTAGCCCAGTGTGGGGATGGGGGACTGTAATGCTGGCTGAGGGAACTAGGTGTATCTAGTAGTTTATGGATAAAATATCATATTCATAAAATGCTCTGCTAAAATAAGATCACATTAATATAACAGTAACTGCATGGGGTTTTTTCTTTGAGACGTTTTGCTACATATTCAAATATCACAAGCCTTTATGTGAGCCACTTTGCAAAGAAAAAACAAACTGCCCCCCAGTGAAGAGTACATACCTGGATAGTTTGTCTGTTATATACTTTCACAACGTGGAAACTGAAACTATATATTCCTTTTCTTGGCGCTACAAATATACTGGAAGCCAGGTCGAAATGGTTGCCAATATTAACTAATACCTGGAGAAAAGAAGAATGAAAGGGGAGGGGGGAATTAGGTCATGCCTTCATTATGGGGAAGGTCAGTGGGGGGGGGAGACAGAGAGAATTCTCGACCGGCTGCCCAAGCAGTGCAAAGCCACAGGCATTTTGCTGCACAATTAAAACGGACTGCAGGGAAACGAAATAACTTTCCAAGGTGTTTTAAAAGGATTGGTTCAGACAGCTGATTGATTTACACAGTGGTGCACCCAATGCTTCTTCGAGAGAATGAAAGGATCATGATGGCAGCCTGCGTCTTCACAGCAGAGGAGAAAATGTAATGTATCATTGCTGAGAGACACGCAAAACGAAGGGAGAAAAGATCCCATTAAACAAATCCGCCCAGGATTTTTCATTTTCATGTAACAGTATTGAAACTAATTGTCTCTCTTGGGGCCTGTGATGTTAATGCGAAACAAAATGAGACTTAGTCGTGTCACATGTGATGGAACGGTGGGAGGGAGTTCAAATTTTAAATAAGTAACCCCCCCCTCTCTCTCTGAACTTTACACCCCTCATTCTCTTTTGTCTCTTTACCCCATCCTGAAGCACAGGGACTAATTCAATTAGGCTTGAACAAAGAAGTATGGAAGATGCATTTTAACCCACAGAGAACTTAGTGCATGGACTTAGTGGTAAAAGTGAGTGCAATTTGCCAATTAGGGTAATGGAAAATGCTCTTTTGAGCCAAGTTATGAATGTTTCAAAGGCCTCTTGCAGAGTAACAAAAGAAGGAGAAAGCAATGAATCCACGAGAGAGCCAATTTAGTGTGGTGGTTAACATGCTGGAGTAGTACTTGGGATTCAAGGTTAAAATACCCATGAAGTTCAGTGGGTGACCTTGAGCCAGTCACCATCTCTTTCTCAGCATAACCTGCCTCACAATATTGTTGTGGTGATAAAATGGGGAGGAGACCATTATAGCAAGAGCCGTGTACACCACCTGAAGTTCATTGGAAGAAAGGCAGGATATAAAGGTAATGACCACCACCACGAGGAAAGGACTTATCCCAATAATTTGCGTGCTCCGATATGGCTCCTTATGGCCAAAGGCAAGTCACACTAAACTAAGGATATGTAAATGAGGGCTGGCAACTTCATGGCAGGCCTAGAATTAGAAAACATTCCAAAGAGATGTTTACAGTTCTTTGCATGATTGAGATTTGCATTACCTACAGAATCAGATCTGAAATCTTCTGCCTAATCTATCTTCCCAGGTAACTGGTTGCAACAGCTTGCCTGGGGTCTTATTATTACATCTGAGCAGAGCTCTCATAGCTTCCTGCTGTCTTTTCTGTAACAAAGAACGGTTAAGACTGCACACAAAGCTCAGTGGTGCAATGCCACAGATTCTGGCTCTTATGGTTATTTTTCTGTTTTGACTGCCAGGTACTTCCTTGTTCATAATTTCTAGCATGTATCACAATATCCTGTGTGTGTACGCATATATACAAATTAATGTAAAAACCATGCAGAAGTTGGTGAAAGACTGTGGCTATCCTTCTTAAATAAGATTATCAACCTCAGAGCTCATCTAGTCCAGATTCAAAACTCATATGCAAAAGTGTGAAAGAAGAAGAATTTGTGAAACTAGAATCCCATTCATTGCTAAAAAAAAAATTAAGTTATTCAACCAACACTACAATTCTTATTTTAAGGCAACACATCATGGAATTAGAGGGAGGAAATAACTTTATAAACAAAACGGTATGTATATAGTGTCTAGCATTATACAGCTCTACAAGCAAGGTGACAATAGAATTATTCTACAAAAAAATATTCTGCCAATCTATGTCAAAATATTTTTTTCTAGAAGATTATAATAGCTGGGGAACACAATGGGTAAATAATAGAATACACATGTAATCATGATTAGAAAGCAATCCTTGGACAGATGGATGCATAAACAGAAACAAATAATCTGTGCTGAACAAGTCTAAATGACCTGAATGATTTTCACTTGGAAGGTTTTACATAAAATCCCAGTGCATCCCTCTTCTTTCTTCCTAGGCTGGAACAATAAGACAGAGCAATCCTAAAAGCAAGTAGGTTTCCTCAAATGAGCCAAGAGGCAAAGCTTAAGCTTGCAGTGCCTTCACTGTCCCCTCACTGCACTACACCCAAATTCTGCGGATTTCCCCAGGCTGCTGCTCTATGCATGCCTGTCTGGTTTGCCTGACTAGATAAGGGAAGGCAGGAAATCCCAGAGCCACCTCTCTGGAGAAATTGGAATTGGATGTTATATTGTTGGCAATACAGACTGGTGGTTATAATTATTCAAAACAGGGTGACTGAGGAGCCCCCCAAAGATATCTTGTTGGTAGCTACAGCATTAGATGGGGTACTTAAAGGACACTCATCAGAATAGAAAAAAAGGAAGTGATGGCTATTGTTTCATAGAGAAGTTGATGAGCCACAAGTACTGTCAGACTGCTACCAGTGAATTACTAAGGTGGAACTAAAACAGGTAAGAGGAACCTGTGACTCTCCAGATAGTGACAGACTGCAGCTGCCTTCATCCCTGTTCATTGGGCCATATTGGCTAGAGCTGGTGGGAGTTGGAGTTCAACAACATCTGTGAGGGGTGGGCACAAGCTCTCCATCCCTAACTTAGAGAGCATTGGAAGAAGCCCAGTCTAGGGTTGCCAAATATTGAAGAGCAAAAAAGAGGACACATTTGCTGACTTCTACTTTTAACTAGGGATCACTAAGTCAACTCTACCCATGAAAAAAGAGGATGCGTCCTGGGAAAAGAGGACATAAGGCAACCCTGCAGTTAGCTAAGGTGTGAAAGAGTAGGAGGGAGATGCATGAAGGGCATCACAAAGAATGGAGAAAGATCAAAACAAATATTGAAGGTGGAGAAGAGGCAGGGGCCATCAGTCAGTGGGAGAGAGGCCATGTATTGCTCTTGGGAAAAGAGCTTGAGCTTGAGGGGGGTCACTGCTGAACAGGACATGGCTGGAGGGAATTGTGCTGGAATGGGAATAAGGCAGGACTAGGTAAAGGATAGACCGGGAGAGTGGTGGTGTAGAAGACGGGAGTTAGGGATCAATAGGAGACAGATCAATGGGGCTAGGAGTGGGAAGAGCTGGTAGGAAAACGAGTGAAGCTGGACAGTAAACAAAGGGCGAGGGCTAAGTGTAAAACGGGAGAAGGGGAGGAATTAGGAGGAAGAAGTAAGTGGAGAGTGGCTCTTCTGGACGCCAGGGGGCGCCAGAGCAGACTGGCCGGGGCAGGAAGGGTTTACCTGGAGAAAGAGGTGCAAGGTAGAGGCGGGGAAGAAGTGGGCAGGTGGGAGGAGACTCTGGCTTGCCGGCCCCGCCTGGGCGGGGCGTAGTCACCTGAGGGAGGGGCTACGGCCAGGAGAGGCCGGAAAAGGCGCGGGGGGGGGGGGAGAGGGCTGGCGCGCCTGACCTGGTCGAAGTAGATGGTCATGGTGCGGTTGCTCATCTCGGACGGCTCGTGGTTGGTGCTGCGCGTGGCCGAGAACGCCACCTTGGCGCTGCCGGAGCGCACGGAGATGCCCAGCGACGAGGTGATGGCGCCGTCGGCGGACGGGCTGGAGTCGCACACCACCAGACACTTGCCCTCCAGCACGATGGGCTCCGTGTCGTTCTGCGCCGGCACCGCCGGGCTGCCGCCGGGCAGCTGCAGGAGCAGTAGGGCCAGCGCCGCCGCCGCCACCGCCACGCAGGAGTAGCCGCCCGCGGGCTCCGCCAGCGCCCCCCGCCGCCGCCGCCACCACAGCCGCCGCCCGGCCATGTCTTGCCGCAGCGGGGCCCGTCCGTCCAGCCGCGGAGTCCAAAGGGGGCGGCGGGAGGGCGACGGCCGGGCGCTGCTGCCTTCAGTCTCCGGAGGGCGGCCGGGCTGGGCGCCTCAGCGAGCGGGAAACGAGCGGGCGCCGCCTTGAATTTTCGCGCTTCTTCGGCGGCCTCACAGGAAGGCGGGAGGCGCGCTGCAGCCTGCGGGGCGAAAAAGAGCCAAGTGAGGCGGGCGGCGGGAAAGTCCAGCTCCTCAGTCCGCCTCCCCCCTCACAAAAAGTGCCAGACCCTCCCGAGGTCCATCCCGTGTGGTGTGAGGGGGCGGGGGCGAGAAACCCACTCGGTGTCTGTTTTATGAGGTGGAGCGGGACAGGGCTCCTCTCAGACACGCGGCAGAAGGCGAACCGGGCAAAAAGACCTTGACGGGGCGGGCGCGAGCTGCGCTCCGTTTCCCGCCAAGGAACGTGTCACCACATAACCTAAGAAAGGTCCTAGTGGATCAGAACAACGGCCCCGTTAAGTCCAGCACCCTGTTTCTCACAGTGACACACAAGCCCGCGTCTGATCCCGCTTTGGAGTGTGTGCGAGAGCTGAGGGCATCGCAAGGGGTGGGGCGGGCTCTTTCAACATCTCGCTCCTTTTGCAGTGCTTGTTGCAAGAGCCGGATTCTTTTTTAAAAAAAAAACAATGGCACTTCTGAATAAGCCTGGGCTCATTGCCCAGCCCAGCCCACCCCACCCACTGCCAGGAATCGAAGGAAAGCAACCTGGGAGGTCCCTCGACACCTCTTTCCCGCACCGCAAATAGAGGTGCAGACGATTTGCTTCCACACACGAAACACAAGAAACTCCCAGCGTCCTGTCTGATTCCCTCTTTCCTCAGGCACAGCAAGCTGTGGCAATAACCACAGACATTTTATCTCGATCCCAAAGCACTTAGGCATTTTTGTTCTATACTCCCATCCCGATGTAACTTTAAAAAAACCCCACAACACTGAACACAAGCGCGTCTTAGATTTTAGTTGTAATGAAAGCAAAATCTGCGAAGGGAGCGCTTCTGCTTCACGCGAGTTAATGCCTCGGACGCGGAGAGGTCAGCTTTCTTGGAATTGCTGATAAACTCCGCTCCAACTTCGATTCCCCTCCCCCCATGCAACTGGTCCACAAGGCCGTTTCCGCTTTGATGCGCATCCCTGTCCAGATTTAGCAAATCCGTGCCTTAAATTCTCGTGGGGAATGCAACGGGGATCTATTAGTTACCACCTGCAAAGTTCCCGAGTTTGTTCCGGAAGAGTTGAACCTGAGTCGAGTCACTAACACGAACCCCTTTCACTCCGTTCCATCGCTTTCCCTTTCTAAAAAGTCCATCAGGAAGGACACCGCCGCCGCCGCCGCCCCCCCCCCCCCCGCCGCCGCCGCTCCCATACACCACCCTACGAGTTCCTAGTTTTGCTATCCCGTCTTTATCTCCATCTGGATTATTATTTTTTAATGGATCAAAATGAAAGGGGCTGGCGGCGCGCTGGTTTACCTGGAGGGTCCATGGTGGAGAGTCGGGTTTGGCTTAGGTTGCCGTCCGCGAAGTTGTATTGCTTGGAGAAAATGAGCTGAGATTAGGCTGGCAAGCAGAAGAGACAGGATTCGCCTCGTTCTCTCCCGCCCATTGCCAAGATCACCCCCTCCCTCCCTTCCTCCTTCCCACCCTCTCGCAGACACATTCACACCCGCCACTGCTTCTCACACCAGATAAACCCGAGCATGACACACACGCGCGCGCACACAACCCAGATCTGCCTGGACAAATTCCAGCGCGCACACACACACAACCTCCCCCCCCCCCAATTTCCCCCGCTTGATGTCCTGTAAGCAGCGGCTACCTGGAGCCAGGCATAGGCTGCATTTCACCCAGAACGAAGGAAGCGATCCTTTTTGGCTCTTCTTTAAAAGAAACGCGCTCTCAGAAGCTGGTAGAAGTAGATCTCCACATGTCTTCTTCCTCCCCTCCCCGCCCTCCCCTTGCGCACAGACCACCGTCAAATGTCAAGATCGGCCACGGAAGAAGAACGCTGGCAAATATCGGGAAAAGACTAAGCAGCAGCTACGGTCACGAGGCGTGGAAGTCGCTCGTTTACAGAAGTTCCGTTTCTGGTCTGCACAGAGAGGGGCAGCTGTAGCGTGTGAGCGGGGAACAGGGGCTGTCGCTTTAAAAAACCTCAGGACACAGGGGTTGCTTAGGCGCAAATGCCTTATTAACTTTGGTTCCCGCGCCCCCCCTTTTTTTTCCTTTTCCTTTTCCCAGGGATACCCTATCAAGTCTGGAATTAGGTGTGCGAGGACTGGAGGGAGGCGCGTTATATTGGCCGGAACGGAGAGCGGCCTAACTCCAAAAGTGGTTGGCGAGCGCCACCTAGTGGCACTCGCTGCCGTTGCCTACAGAATGCTCTCTACGGGGCTTTCGGAATTAAAGGGATGGAGCGTGCCTTGTGGACGTGGTTGGATTGTTTGGGTTAGAGAAAGAGCATCGGGAGCGGGATTCCCGGGGAGAACAGGAGGAGGATGAACTTTCAATTAAGCTCTCGCCTCCTCCCTCTCCCCCGCTCTTCCCTCTCCACCTCCTGCAATCAAGGGAATCCTGCGCTCGCGGATCTTTTACAAAGCCAAAGGCTGCCATGATGATATATGCTGCAGTCAAGGTTATCATCAGTTGTTATTGGCTGCAATATATATATTTCTCACAGCTCAGCTGGTGCAGCTGCTGCGGAGCCGAGTAGTTGGTGCTGAAAAGCTAGAGAAAGGGGAGACTGTGGAAGAGAGTGAGCCTTTTGTGCTAATGGCTTGTTTATCATGCCACCGGTTTCCCTCCCCCCCCCCCAGGTGATTTTAGCTGCAATTTTTTTTACAATAAAAATAGAAATCGGTGCTATTCCTCAGAGAGAAGCATTAGCGAAGGTTTTTCCCAACTATCCATGATGCCAGTGCAGATAATGAACCTGTGTCCCTTGGCCTTAAGTATCAATTTGAGGCACAATTTGCCCTGGACTCGCCTGCAGAACTTGTTAAACCTTGTGAGGGTTCAACCCCGTAAGAACGAAAGTAACAGCTAGAAAGAGTAAATCTGACTGTGTGCAAAGTGTGTGGGGTTTTTTTCCAGGTCAGAGATTGACTCCAAGCAGATTTCAAAAATCTGGGGTGGCAGGTAGAGTAGGGTCTTCCTGGCATCTTGTTAAAAAACAACAACACCCTGTAATGTGATTGGGCTACTAATCCATCAGATGAGGAGCGCTTGAAGGAGCTGGGTATGTTTAGCATGGGAAAGGGGAGACAGATATGGTAGCCTTTTTCAAATGTGCCTTAAGGGCTGTCACATGGAAGAGGGAGCATGCTTGTTTTCTCCTGCCTGGAGAGGAGGACTCATGGGCTAGCCAGGGGATGGGGGGCAGGAGGGGCAGTCGCCCCTCAAAATCAACAAAATTCAATAAAAAGACATAGCAAACTGATGTTCTGTCCCCACCTAACAATAGGCCTGCCCTCCCCCCCCAAAAAAATCCTGGCTGCACCCATGGTAGGACTATGCACCCATGGTAGGATTCTATGTCTTATCTCAAATTAAACAGTTAAATCCCAAGCAATTAGACCACTGACACCATTTGAAAAACTGATTTTGAATATGACTGAGCACCCATTTTTCTATCAATTTTGTATGAAATACTGACCTAGCCATTGGACAATACTTGGCTATTAAACAGTAAGGTGGGTGTCCCCATTGTACACACATAGTGATATTGAAACAAGTAAAGGTAAAGGGACCCCTGACCATTAGGTCCAGTTGTGACCGACTGTGGGGTTGCGGCGGTCATCTCGCTTCATTGGCCAAGGGAGCCGGTGTACAGCTTCCGGGTCATGTGGCCAGAATGACTAAGCCGCTTCTGGCAAACCAGAGCAGCACACGGAAACGCTGCTTACCTTCCCGCTGGAGCAGTACCTATTTATCTACTTGCACTTTGACGTGCTTTCGAACTGCTAGATTGGCAGGAGCTGGGACCGAGCAATGGGAGCTCACCCATTAGAACTGCCAACCTTCTGATCAGCAAGTCCTAGGCTCTGTGGTTTAACCCACAGCGCCATTTGTGTCCCATTGAAACAATTATCTATGAAATAGCTACCAGCATCTAAATATAGGGTGTGGAGGCTAAAATCTGACTGCTTCTTCTCTGAAAAGGTTCTATGTTGCTTTCTTTGATCCCCTTATTTTTGAGCATCAGGAATTGTTATAAATCTTTACTTTCCCAAGCAGTCTGATGGGAGGTTTAGTACAAAACACTTGGAGGGCACCGTGTTGGAGAAGGCTGCCTAATACCACATAAAAGGTATTTTCCTTGAGGAGCTTCCAGTCTGAAATTCATCACAGAGGAAGCTGCAAAGAAAGGAGCAATTAACTTTGGGTTTATCCAACCTAAAAAAAGCACAGCACTTCCTGAAATTCAGGACAGACATGAGGACCAGAAAGGATTCATTTTCAACAAAACTGTGGATTGCATTCCATGCATCAGTGAAAGAGCTTTCTAGATTGGATGTAGGCTGGACAAAAGTATCTTTAGCATTATGAAAGTTACATTTGACACAATAGACTGACTCATAACCCCCCCCCCCCCCGCTGTATTAAGATAATTCTTGGAAGTGGCTGATCTGGGAATTGGTAAAAAATCACATCACCACGCAGAAGAGGGAAGAGCAGAGGCTACATTAAAAATCTGCCCCAGACTCCATGCTTCAAATTCACTTTGCCATATGCTCTGCACATGCTGTGTTCATAAAATGTAGCTCCAATGAGTTATAAAACTCTGCTTATTCTTCAGGAAAAAATGATGAGGGATCCACGGTGGGGAACCATTACAAAGCATTTACTACTTAGGTGCATTTCTATAAGTGGCAAAGTTCTTCAGTAAAAGTGAGTCAGCGCCAGAAATAAAAGAAAATGGTCCTTTATGGGTTGATCCTGTGGATGAATAACTTCATTGCACTGAACTCTTTTATGTTTTATTGTTATTGGTTTTTCAGTATACTGGACAGCAAGTTGCAGTATATTATAGGCTCTTAACATCCAATAGTAAAAAAGAAGAAGAAGAAGAAGAGCAATTGGAACCATCCTGGTCAAGCACAATTTCTTTGAATATGAGGTTTTTTCCCTCCAAACTGCTAAGTGATGGCATCATCCTATTCATATCTACTGAGTTCAATGGGCCTTAATCCCAGATAAACTCGTATAAGATAGTACTCTGTTCACCAACAAGTGACGCTTACACAGTACACTATATGCCGGATGTCAGGGAACTGACATCAGAGCTAGAGGCGGAGGGAAGGCTCTCAAATGATGCTGGAGAAGGGCCCAGCAGGCAGCTCAACAGATGGGGAAGCAAACAGAAGGGCCCAGCAGGCAGCTCAACAGATGGGGAAGAGAGAGGCAGCTCAACAGATGGGGAAGCAAATCAGCGCAACACCAGGCATAAAGGGGGGCAGATGGGGGAATCGGCGAGAGGGCTCCACCGGACACCAGCGGGGAGAGCATGGGTCCTCCGCTACCCACGCCCTCCCTGCGCAGAAGAGTAGGAGGAGACTTGGCGTCAAACAACTTTTATGTTGGAAAAGGTTTAAGAAACGCCCAGTGACGGATTCTGCTAGCGACTGAGGCAGCCACGAAGTGAAGGGCTGTCCAGACAGAAAGGTTTAACCAGGCAACATAGCCAGGAGAGGCGGCAACTTACGCACGAGCAACCCATACTCATTACACCGAGTTAAGCACTTTTTCACAAATGTGAATAAAGGCTTGCAAGCCCATTGTATTCGAAGGATATTTCATCCTTATACTCTACAACTTCATCCCCATGCTTCCATGTTTTGCATTTAAGTGTGAGCCACAGAGATTCTTAAACTGCATTGCAGAGTCTTATTCAAAACCATGAATCTACCCAAACAAAGACACCTTAGTTGAGGCAGACCTGGACCCTGAAGACTCATGACCTCATGTATTTGTGAGCCACTGGAAAGTCCTAAATTGCTTCCATGGCCAATGGACACATTATGAACATTTGGTTAGTACTAAAAAAATCAATCAAATGGGTCGACGTAAAGGAATAATCCAAATGCTGTTTGCACGTGGTTTAACTTCACCACATGAACATTCTGCACAAATTTTCATGAAATTGGTTGGGGAACATAGTCTTTCTTTTACAATTATTAGAATGTCTAGGCATTACATCTGTTTTTTGTTCTGGTGATAAACCTTTCCAGAAGTGATGAATACTGCATGTTGTTAGCTTTAACATCCAGTCCTAATCATGGGCAGGGAGCATTTATGTCACTGCTTATATTTGATCATCTCCTTTGGAGGAAGACCTTGAAGGCAGTGGCTACTGCAAGTTTCTACCCACTCCTCTAAGGTAAGTGAGGCAGGACTCTGAGCTCCAGGAATCTATCAGCTCTGCTCCATTGGCACATTAATCTGCAAATGTTTGCTTTAAAGAAATCTTCTCCAAATGCATATTTGATTTAGCATGTATTAAATTATGTATTTTATTTCAGAAATATGCCTTGAAATATGTATTTTGATACGTTTAAGCTGACGAGGCCTGTGTCGCACAATATTTGGAGAGCTGCAAAATCTGAGTGGATAACTAAGTTCGGGTATTCACATCGGCCTATGAAGTGTGGGCAAGGAACCTTTTGCAGAAAAATTCACAAAGACTGAATTCCTCAAGCCTTCCTAGATCATCCTATGATACTTGATACATCAGTTGCCCCTGAACATCCAGCCTCAGACCTGAGGTTTCCTACCCCTGGAGCAAACAATGGGCTAGTTGAATTCTCTATTTTGATATGAACTTCTGCAAAGGTCCTCTTTGGGTACCCCTTCTCCACCATCACATCTGCAGTATGTGATGACTATGACTTTTATGTGGTGGCATCCAGAATATACAATCCCCTTCCTCCACAGAGACGATCACCTGAAACTTACTTAGATGTCATTTTAGCTTACTATTCCCACTGGTGTGTTCATTGTACCACCCTGTGTCCCAAATGCATCATTGCGCCTAGAGGCCAATCTCCCCTTGGTAGAATTATGGATTTGGCGCAGGTCACTTAACTTCTGGCTTCACCTAAACTCAAATCCCCCCCCCCCCGGTCTAATATCCCTAGTGCAACAAGACTTTCACAAGTGTCTGGTCTAAAATTGTCAATCAAAAACTTCACTCTTGTGGTTTATCCCCACAACAGCTACTCGCCGTGGGTTATAGTAAAGCAAACAGTCTAATATGCCAACGCCTAAATGATATCGAGCGTCAGAACAACTTGGCCACAATAAGGAAATTTTGCCCATGGTATGACCACTTTCCATCCTTCCACTTTAATTCTTTGGCACCCTATCTATATAATCTAGCAATTCCAAAATATAGATGTGCCTTTGCCCTGGCAAGACTGAATGTGCTGCCCTTGGCTGTACTTGAGACATGATTCCAACAGATTCCACACGAAAAACGCTTGTGTCCCTGCAGAGATGGCAGCACCGAATCAGTGGCACATGCCCTGCTGGCGTGCACTCTTTACAAAGACCTGAGGAATGAGATTATCACTCCTCTTTTATTGCCCATTCCGGGTCACCCAACCACTGCCACAGTGTCATTTCTCCTGGCAGATCAAGAGGAGCAGATGACAGCAAAGGCTGCAAGGTTTCTAGCTGGGGCAATCAGAATAAGGTCCACTATGTATTTGATTGCTGATTCAGGACCCTATACTGTGTTTTATATAATCAACTTCTTATTTTGTTCTGTGTACATCGCAATGTTCTTTTGTTGCTATGGGTGATGGCTGATGCAAATAAAGTTTCATTCATTCATTATGTTAATTGTATATCTTGTTGGTGTTTTCTCCAGCACCTGGTTTATATTCCAATCTTTTTTTTTCCTGTTGCTGATATTTATTTTTACTTCCTTTGTTGTAATATTCTATACAGTGATCTCGTTATCAGTGTGAATCCCTACATAGCCAAAATGACACCAGCCACACATGAGAGGATGGTAGCAATCAACTTGGAAAGATCCAAAGGTTTGCAGAAGTACAAAAATCTCTAGTGGGGAAAAACTCTGAGGCATGAGACCTCCAAAATAGGTAAAATGAAGACTGAGCGTGCTCAGTAGCCACAGACTGCTGGATGTCTGTTGGAAAGAAAGAAAGAAAGAAAGAAAGAAAGAAAGAAAGAAAGAAAGAAAGAACACATGAAAAATAGGAATTGGGGGTGGAATTGAATATCCTGAAAGATGCACACAGCAGCATTATATGTTGCAGATCCCACTTCTTGTATTCTGTATTTTCACTGTAAGTGATAAGAATGCTTGCAGTGGGGGGGGGGGATAACAAAGCTTCAATTTATTCTGCTTTACACTATTTCTGAAGTGGTCAGAAAGCAACAGCTCCCCAAAGGGCCAATACAGAAAACTTTGAAACCTTGTTATTAGTATTCCTCATACAAGGATATATCAGCTTTTTCAGACTCCTGCATGTGAAAGCATATTCACAGAAGAGTTTCCATGAGCATTAGCAGTGCATACATATAATCCCTTTGGCTTTCTGTGCTACAGAGATGCTAGATGTCATCATAAGCATCACATAAATCCAAATCCATTTGTTCATTGCTTGTATTCAAAATCACTTTGGGGAGTTCTTTCTCCACCATTATTTTCAGTCTGCTATGTCAAGACAAAATGTATTTTTAGGTATATTGAAAGGGAAAGTGCAAAGTGAGCCAAACAATTAAGTGACGATGTCTTCAGAACTCCAAACTACATCAGTACTTGTTAAAATGTTCTGATCTGAAACACATTGCAAGGAAGGTAATGTACCCAACAGTGTTGTTATGTTAATTTGCTCCCTTCTCTGTGGTCTGCCAATTTCAGTGATGCTCCCCATATTCAGCAAATCAACAATTTATTTGCTCCTAATAGGTGGGGGGGGGAATGAAGTAGAAATACGTTGTGCTAACTCACTGCAAAAGTGTGGGAGGGGCAAAAAGCTTATTTGAATTTTCTGATGAAAGTTGTAAATTTGATTTGGATTTGAATCTCAAGATCAACAATTCACAATCCAAATCTCTTAACAGAATATCACATTTCAATATATGGCCCGATTTTCTCCAACTGATATATTCTGAATTGCATCTATACTTGAAGAACATAAACACAATGTCCTGCAGCAGAAATTGAAGAATTTTGATTAACCACTGAGATTTAAACAGATTGCAAAACCAGGCTCAATTCCATTTCAAAACACAAGACCAATTACTATAATTTTAGGACGAATGCATTGAGATTGTGGAGAAGGCATGATCTTGTACTCTATTCCACCCAAAGGGTCTCAGATGGACTTTATTCATTCATTCATTCATTCATTCATTCATTCATTTAGTATACAGGTACCTACCGGAATCTGAAGATCATAGGGTGTTTCACAACATAAAAATACAAAATGAGAACACAAAATACATAATAAAACAAAAACAAACCAATAACTCGCCTCCCATAATAATCAATAAGATGAACAGAATCAAATGAAATACAGTGGTACCTCAGTTTACAAACTTAATCTGTTCTTAAACCAAAGCCATTCTTAAACCAAGGCGTGCTTTCCCTAATGAGGCCTCCCATCACCGGTGCCCTTCCACCATTCGGCTTCTGTTCGTAGACCAAGGTAAAGTTCACAAACCGGAACACTACAGTGGTACCTCGGGTTAAGAACTTAATTCGTTCTGGAGGTCCATTCTTAACCTGAAACTGTTCTTAAATTGAGGTACCACTTTAGCTAATGGGGCCTCCCGCTGCCGCCATGCGATTTCTGTTCTCATCCTGAAGCAAAGTTCTTAACCCGAGGTAATATTTCTGGGTTAGTGGAGTCGGTAACCTGAAGCGTCTGTAACCTGAAGCATCTGTAACCCAAGGTACCACTGTATTTCTTATTTTTTAGAGTTCATAAACCGAATAGTTCGTAAACAGGGCTGTTCTAAAACCAAGGTATCACTGTACTGAAGCAGGTGAAATAAAATCATATCTGAATGACTCATCACAATTAGGGTTGCTATACATCTGGGAAAACCCAGACATATCCTTTTGTTGGGGGGGACAACATGCCCATCTGGGCAGATTTTTACATGTTAGAGGAAATGTCCATGGGGGTAGAGTGGGGGAGCTTGGGAGGGCTTGGGCTCAGAATCTGGCTGCTCTGCATGCCTCGGCTGCTGCCAGTCCAAGCTGGGGAAAGAGGTGTGCAGGCGCGATAACTGCAGCCCCTCATATCCCCGTGCCTCTTTCCCCAGCTCAGACCAGCAGTGGCTTGGGCTCTCCTTTTTTCACTCAAGATATGGCAACTCTAATCACAATCTTCAACTCCTCCCAAAGGCCAGGACAAAGCAATGGCTACTTACTATGCCGGGGGGGGGGTGACGGTTGTGACTCCTTCTTGCTCTGTCTTCTTCTTCAGAAACCAGACTATGCTTGCTCACTGGCTCCTGCTGGGGGGATTCCCCAGGGTCAGAATATCAGGAGCAGTCTTCCCACCAAAGAGGGCAAATTTGAATGGGCCAATCATAGGTCCTGATCGGAGGGTGGTGCCCGGCTGGCCGGCCAGACCAGAACATTAATGATAAAGACCAAGGAGAAAGAAAGCCTTGCATTGAAAATAGGAAGCTGTTGTATACAGACTGAAATCGTTGGCCCATCCCCATCCCTGTGTAGACGGATCTATAACAGCACAGGAAATCATATCCTGGCGAAATGGACAAAATGAGCTCTGGGTGATTGTGTGAGTTCTCTTTCCTAAGAGAAAGCTTGTGTTTTATCCATGATCCATCAAAGCACAGTAAATGCCTTTTGAAACAGCTTAAATCTAGGCAATTGCCAAGTTACTAATGGTGTGGAATTCCTCAGATCTATCAAATGAGAACTAAAATTGGTGGTCTTACTCCTTAGTGGTCTTGCAAAGTTCCAGCTGCTAATACATTATGGGATGGTATCCTGCTGCAGTGTATTATCTGGATAAAGATAGATGCCCTGATCCAGAGTGTACATAAAAGATTAACCAATGTGACTTAATGGAGCCCACAAGTGACTATCTTTTAGCCAAAGTTTGCTGCATAAATCATAGATCCTTGCTTCTTTCTTCCAGCCACTCTCCAATTCACTTTGTTATTCCTACCGTAACCTCAAGAGACTTGGTTTTTCAAAATACTATTTTCTCTACAACATCATGGCATCTTAGAAGGGTAAACAAAATAATGTCAGCTCCTCCTTTCTGTCAATCAGCCTTATTCCCATTTTTAAAATGCCTGAGCTTGCTAAACCAATGCTGTCATTTTTATCATCCTTGCTGAGCTCATTTAGTAAAAGGCAAAATCACTTTCCCATGCACAGCCATTATACTACTATGTTATGTTCCAATTAGAGCAATCTGAATCAGCTATCTCTTTCCCTTTTGTAAAACAGACAAAATCACATGTGCCGTCTCGCCTTGGCTTGTCAATTAAAGTATTAGCAACTGTCAATCAAGTGCTAGTCTTCACTTTCTTTGTGAATAATAGGAAGTAGATGTATTCCACAACTATGGGTTGGAAATATGATTCTTTGCCATCTCAGAGCAGACATTCCAATAGAAAATTGGCAGGTGACAAATCTTGCTTCCAGCTATTTTCTTTAAAAGCAAAAAAGAAGAAGAGATATGCAGAAATTGAGCCATGGGAGAATGGTGAGATGGAGAGATTAAAGTCAATCAGCATTTATATTCAAATATTATTATATTAAAGCAGGTGGAGTAGAGAGGTAGGCAAAGTAAATGACTTACCGTAATTGCTGATGGGTGAATGTTTTCCTCCATTTTTGCGTCAGATTGGCCCTGATCCACATTCCACATGGGAAGAAGGAGCTTAAATGGTTCTTTTTGATTGGTAAACCCATTTTGCATCTGTAATACCGACCCTTTGAGCTGCAGATGGAACAGATATGTGCACATAATGGGTAGCATTCAATGAATTTATATTCAGAGTAGTGCCATTGAAATGGACTTTAATTTAGCCAACCTATCTGAAACCCATTGAGAATGACCAAAACTGTACCTATCCCCTCACAGCTTACTCAGACCTCCCTTCACAGCTAACCTCATGCCACACCTTCTCCCACCACAGCTTGCCCCAAGCCGTTCAAGTCTCTTATCTCAGCATTTCACCAACCACCAAATCTGTCCAAGCTACAAGCTACTAGTGAGAGCTGTACTTAAGCCATCTATCAGCAATTAAGGATCTCATCCTTGTAATTCCAAATGCTGTACAACCCATGTGTTTCTTGTGGAGAAAGCTACCTTCTAAATCACCAGGATGGGTAGAACATACTACATCAAACAGGACATCACCTGCAGGTCATGCAATACATTTAGTATTATCAAATGCAGAAAAGGATGTCATGTGACTAGGGTTACCTTGTGTCCTCTTTTTCCAGGTCATGCCCTCTTTATCAGGGGTAAAATTTGAGACAAATTGCATTTCTTTGCTTTGAATGGCCGTCATAGCATCCTCTTATTTGCACTTCAAAATATGGGTTTGACATATCCAGTACATAGATAAAGCCAGTGATTTTTTTCTTTAAAAATGTTTAGGGGTACTCTCATTTTGACTCAAGAAAACCACCATTTTATAGTTCAAATCAGGGGAAATACCACACCTTCACATTCAACTCTGCTTCACACATTAAATGCTCACTTCCGTTTGAGACTCAGGAAACACTGGAAAAGAAAATGAAACCGCCATCGGAGGTGGTAACAATGAAACTGACCAATCACTGTGCCAGATTCCAGCTCCTACTTCACACATTAAACACTCACTTCCGTCTGAAACTCAGGAAACACCATGACAGGAAATGAGGCTGCCATCAGGGGTAGCAATGGAACTGACGATTCACCGTGCTAGAGAAGAAACCATTAAAAAAAAAAGTTTCTTCTCCCATTAGATTCACAGAACGTTTAGGGGTATGTGTACCCCTGCGTACCCCCAGGAAAAAAAGCACTGGATAAAGCTACAACTGACCTATGCACGTTTTAAAAACAACAAATTGGTGATTTTGACCAAAATAAAAATGTGGAGCAATCTGTTGCAATCTAATTCTGAGAACCATAGCCTCTTGGACTTACCAATAACTGCCTCTGGATGCACACACTGTACACACTAACACCCCACGACCTCGAGGGGTGTACCAAGATCAGCAAATGAAGGCCCCCTGAGTATGCCAGCCTCAAATCTCTTTATCTGTCACATTGGAAACAGCATCCATTTTATCCGAGCAACTGATGAAGGTGGAAGCCAAAGTGTTTTGCTAGAAAATAATCTAAAAATTCTGCTTTGTTAGTCACTGTAATAAAGAGATGGTTGTCGTGATTAACTGCATCCTACCAGGATCCAGAACAAACTTGCCTGAAAGGATCTGTACACATAACCTTTCAGGAGCATTTGCAGAGTATAATGTGCATTTAAGAAGGAGAGCCAGTCGAAAGAGCCTGCAAGCACTTACAGCGTTATATGGCTGTGTAACCGTGGCCTCTCATTACAGAGCAATGGATGCCCATTAAGTGCTAAGACTGACCACATTAAAAGCATTATCATCATCATCAGAGCAGAGAGCTAGAAGACTGTTATTCATCAGTGACAACCAGAAATGAAGCTTGAAATGCTTAATGTTATGCATTAAGGAATGGAGTAATGTTGGCAGAAATCATATTGCTTGTGCTCACACTCCTGTGTACCCATAATTCACACATTAATCTTACCCAGTGTACATTGCTATGTGCCAGGAGGAGAAGTACTTGGCATTCTTGGAGCAAGCTCAGCATTGTATCAAACGCTGCATAAATCTTTCAGATCATTGAAGGTGGTGGAGAAAATTAGACCAATTAAATGTCACCCAAAAGGGTAACTGGTAAGAGCCGCTAAATTGGAGTTCACTCACATACTCACTGCAGTTACAGGTGTAGGTTAATATGCAAGGGAAATACCAAAGGGCTAATATAATGGAAGCCAGGAAATTAATTTATATATGGGAGGGCAGTAAAATGATGACTTTTCTCGCAGTGACATTTCAGAAGCTGAAAAGTTTTGTTAATTTGATGGAGGAATTTGGTCACCGCACAATAACATTCCTAGAATGTCCAATTTATGGACTGTCCAAAATTTCCCACCCTCCATAGTAAGGGAGATCATCCTATTCCTCATTTCCTTGGAATCTGTTCCTCGATTATGTTGATTAAGTATTTAGTGCACTGGGGTGGAGCGAGGCGTTCTGTAGAGGGCTTTGTGTTGCGTACGTCTTAACTCATCCACAAAAATGATAATGCTTCCCCCACCCCATCCTTTTTTATTTGAGCATGCTTGTGCCAATAAGGAACTGGTCTCCTTGTTACCCGAAGATGTCTGCTACACCATTTAAGTGGATGTCGTTCTTTATCTTTCTTTGAACATTCTGCAATTTTCAAGGCATCTCGTTCTAATAAAATACTCATGGACATACGAATGTATGGCATTGCCTTCTACGGAATCAGAGCCATGTCTACTTCAACTTACACAAGCTATGCAAATCAGACAGAGATCTTTCTGCTGTCTAAAATCATTTTCAACTAGAGATGCCAGGGATTCATCCAGGGGAGACTAGTCTGTTAGGGCAAATGGGGCACCTCCCCACCAGCCTCTGTCTGCCTTCAGCCAGCCCCTACCTGCCTGCCTGTCTTCTTTCTTACTACCAGTCTAGTGAGTGACATTGAATGTCGCCTTCCTCCTCCTTAGTCTCAGTATTGCCCTTGTACAAATCACAGAGGAGTAGAGGGGCAAAACTGAAGTTAGTGTGCTCCACCTATTGTTGGCCTCTCTGCCTTCTGCCCTACCAGCTCCAATGATCACAAACCACCACTGGAATAACCCTAGTCCTTACTTGGCTCTATCAGTAAACTAGCATCTTTCAGCTGCTATCCTGCACAGCGGCTTCCTCCTTTTTCTTTCCCCCCACCATGGGCTGCATCCATCTGCTCAGAGTAGACCAACTGAAATTGATGAACTAAAGTTAGCCAAGCCCATTCATTTCTATAGGTCTACTCTGAGTGTGATTAGCATTGGCTATAACCCAATGTGTTCCTCCTAAATAGTGGTGCGATCCTTTCACCTTGTTCCTTTTCTGTTCTGTTTTTAAATGAGCTTGTCCCAATGTCTGGCCAATCATACTGTGCTGTCCATTTAATTATGTAATCAATAGCAACCCCCTACCAATAATTTCAGGGGGACGGACTCCAGCACCCCAATACATTTTAGGGATTGGTTCATTTCATCCCCACACCCATTACAAAATTAATGGGATCCCCCCCTCCCCAGAAAGTTCTGCTGAAAACCCACAACAGCCACAAGCTGAGAAGGTCAAGTATACCAGCCATCATATGATACCTAATATACAGCCACCCATAGCACACCTTCAATAGTGTCTTCAAAGTATGTTCCTTGGAGACCAGCAACCTGTTCTGATGTGCTTTGTCTCAGCAATTTCCTATTGCACATATTTTTCAAATAAACTTAAGGGCATTTTTTTTTTATCGAATCATCTTTACAAGCTTGAGCTTTGTTTTCATTTAACATCCTTCCAGCTCTCGGTATGCTGTTCAAGCAATCTTCATGTACCAAGTGTGCACTGGGGGGACATTTGAAATCACTTGCATTAGGCCCAGAGAACTACTAAACTATGAGACATGGAGCAGATAGCAGTGAACTTTTCCATCATGCATACTGTAATGGTGTAAGGGTGCAAGAAAGGCTCTCCACCCAGCTCACATCAACATACTTTAAACCACTGTTTATATATACCAGGCACGTCCAACAGGTAGATCGTGAGATACTGGTAGATCACTGGACATCTGTGGTAGATCACTGGCTCCCCGCAAAGAAGCTCAACAACTTTGGCTCCCCTAAAAAAGCTTAACATTTTTGCCCTGCACCCCAAAGAAACAGGGCTTTCCACCCCCCTAAAAAAAGCTCAACAATTTTGACCTGAACCCCCAGCCAGTTTTTAACTCTGTGAGTAGATCACAGTCTCTTGGGAGTTGGCCACCCCTGTGAACTATCCTGTGTGATCACGACTACGGAGTCTTTATTGGTTGTATTCATACAACATGCCCTTAACTAAATTATCCCAGGGTGGGATTAGGGATTTATAAATCTGTTCATGTTGGTTTCTCACTTATCTTTTTCTGTTTTGTAAAGTCCTCACAAAAATTCGTCAGAATTTTAGTGCATTTCTTGTCTACTACACACATTTTTGTATACATTTTTGCCTAATATACACATTTTTGCCAAGAAGTTATGTCAGCATGATATATCTTTGTATGCCATTTCCAATAACAGCTGCATTTTTATCCACCTTTTACCCCAGTGTATGAATTCTTATACCTATGACTTGGCTGGAGAGCTGCCTTACACAATTTGTAGTAGTGCAAATTTCAAATCATGTCTGTGATTCATTTCACATACTTTTTCAGAAAGTGCAAATTAGAAGGTTCACCTTTATATGCGAACTGAACTGATTTTGTCTTCCCTCCCTAGCCAGGACCAAGGTTGGTCCTAGAGAAGGGCTTAGGAGACTTTCAACCAGCTTTCAATTCCTTGTGCAGCACAATAAGGACTGGACCGTTTGGCCTAATACCGTTTGGCCACAGTAATGACTGGATTGGCCTAATGTGGAGACTGGTGACTGAAGGGTCAAGCAGTCTTATGAGCAAGCCTTAGAAAATTCACCAAGGTCTTTACTAGGGCTTTTTCTCAGCTGGAACTCACAAGAACTCAGTTCTGCCACCTCTCAGGTGGGCATCATTGCCCTTATAAGAGAACAAGGGAGGTATTTGTGGTGAGTTTCAGCACCATTTTTTCTAGAAAAATAGCACTGGTTTACCTTCCCCGAAAAGCTATTCCTAAAAGTAACAAAACTCTTATTTGCCCCCCAGAGTGCAGAATACTTCAGGAAATAGCTAATAACCTGTTATAATTATCAGCTAGCAAAGTCAAGCACTTGATTAGGGGGAAAAACCTGCTTAGACCCAGGAGGCTAATGAAACATATAGCTCAGGTATTCACTTATTTTTGTAATTAATTTAGCATTATGAGGGAGATCTGTCTACTTCTCTAACATTTCGATGAACATTTTATTTTGATACCCCATTTCACTAGGGATAGCTATAGGGGAAATGCAAGAGTCAAATTTTGATTCTGCTTTTTGGAATGAACTCTACTCCATAACTGAAGAAGCTGTCAAGATGCATGCATATATATGCAGGCGGCTGAGGTGCAAAAAAAAATTAGCACTTCCTTGGCTCATCAGAAACATCACATCTGTTTTGAGGTGGGCATTAATGGTTCAAAACTTAAACACTGCAGAAAAGTGGTGCTTTGAGTTACTTAGCTATTGGAGTGGTTTGAAATACATTATATCCTTATGAGCTAAGGACCATTGCATTAATATCCACCTGGAGAAAAAAATTGATTTCTAGCTACAAAACTGAAAAAGCTGACTGTTTCATGTTTTCATGCAAGAAAAATACCAGTAGGGTGTTTCGGTTTGTTATATTCTCCATCTACCTATGTTCTTTTATGGGAGAAATAAATCACTGAAATATGAAGAGAGAGTGAATACTTAAGGCAAGGGGGGGGGACCATATGTCATACGTCATGGATGCTTTAGTTGAGATTCCTGCATTGCACGGGGCTAGACTAGACCCTTGGGGTCATTTCCACCTCTACAGTTCTATGATTTTGCAAGGGATATATGATAGATTATATTAGCAAAAACAAGGTCCCAGCCTCATGTCTAATAACAGGAAATGTAGAGACAAGGAAACTTATCAGTTAAGATAACTAGGCAGGGACCAGGTTAATGCCCCTCCCATTCCTCCCCTTCCTTCCACAGTAAGACTGGAAAAGGAAAGACAGGGAGGCTGGGGAAACTAAAGAGCTTCTCCTCCTTTTGGGCACTCAGCAGGGCCACCATCTAAGGGGGGCCAGCCCTCCATATTTTCAAGAAAGGGGCCGTCCCTCAAAAAAAATATTCTGTGTCAACCCTCAAAAGGACTTGCCAGGACGAAGATGCGTGACTCTAGGGCATCCTTTTGAGGATCACCAGGGATGCAGAAGGGCGAAGTGTCTTAATCAGCAGTTACTCAGTATAAAATAGTAGTATGTCACATGTCTGATAAAGAATGAGGAGTAGTACACAGACAGGGAGGATCAAAGGCTGAAACTAGCAGGCTGGTTATCTTTCATAGATGAGTTTGGCTCACACTATTGTTTTTAGTTCAAAACCATAAGAGTATCTACAGTACACCCCTCTTTCCCAAGGAGGAATGTTACAGCCAATGACATATATAGGTGAATCTGCATAATACACCAATCAGCCTTGTCAGCATAATGCAACACTACACAAAACAGAGTCAGGGAATTAGTTGGGGAACACCTCGACCCAAACAGACCCTGAATCCCAGACAAGGAATTTAGAAGCTAGACACAGAGCTGATGGAGATGTTGCACCTTGGATGTGAGGGACCATGACCATTGCTGTCCAAGAGCTTGAACAACTAATAAGACATAGCAGAAGGGCCTTGCCTGATAGCCTCAATCACAGTGTGCTGCTTTATGTCCTGTGCTTTCTTGAAGACAGGTCTAGAAACAAGCTAGCTAGACTAGGAGTGGCTGCTGGGACCATATAACACTGGTCCTAAAAGATCTACATTGGTTCCCAGTACATTTCCGAGCAGAATTCAAAGTGTTGGTGCTGACCTTTAAAGCCCTAAATGGCCTTGGTCCTGTATACCTGAAGGAGTGTCTTCACCCCTGTCGTTCAGCCTGGACACTAAGGTCCAGCACTGAGGGCCTTCTAGTGGTTCCCTCATTATGAGAGGTGAGGTTACGGGGAACCAGGCAGAGGGCCTTCTTAGTACTCATGCCTGCCCATCAGATGTCAAGGAAGTAAATAGCCGCTCACTGAGTTCCGGGGGGACGGGCATTTGTGGTACTCCAGCCTTGATCACCGCTGCCTTGCCTACCAATCATGGTGGTATCTAGAGCATAAGAGAAAATTATGGATTATGTAGTGTGAACAAGTTAAGTCAGCATAATAACTGCAAGCAGTACTAAAATAAACTCTGCTCTGCTAAAGCAGCATTGCGTCTGAAGCTCTTAACATAAAATGGTACCACATAATCAAGATCATTGATCATCATGACTAACACAACTCAAAAGGTAACTATCTTAAATAAAGATTTTTGTATGCAATTTTTATGTCCTTGTCTATTATTTGACTTTATTACAAATCAGGATTTTTTTATATGTCAACTCAGTTTAATATGAGCCATAGTTTCCTTTATAGCTGCCTTCTTAAAAGACAATCGTTTTGATTGTGCAAGGAAACATTTTTAACACTAGGGAGAAAATTAATGGGACTTGAGGCAGTTACACTCTAAGGTTCAATAGTCTCAAGTAATCGAAAATATTAATGATTACTTATGAAGCTATATGTGTGAGAGAGCTCTGAACAGAATTATCTGTACAGAAGGTGACATATTATGACCTTTCTCTGCTAGAATGGGGTCACATTAAAATCACATACCTTGTAGAACTTACTGTTATGGTCCGTCCTACCCTGTTGTAACAAGTAGAAAGATAGCTCTCTCTTAAGTTCCTAGATACTTGCTCCTTACAGTATTTAAAATTATTTAAAATTATGCTATTATTCTGGTAATCACAATCTCATTTCTCATAGAAACTTCAGACAAAGCAGTAAACAAAGCAATACAAAAACACAATTTAAAACTTTAAACCAGGGTGGAGATCATCTGGCCCACAGACCTACCTTAATAATAATAATAATAATAAATTTTATTTATATTCCGCCCTCCCCAGCCGAAGCCGGGCTCAGGGCGGCTAACAACAATAAAACAGTACAAAAGTACAACATAAACAACATTCTAAAATCATTCATTATAAAAATTAATTAATTCAAGCCACTGGCAACCATTGGGCCAGAGCTCTGCGAAGATTGCCGAGGGAGGGAGTCAGGCTGTGCCCTAGCCAAAGGCCTGGTGGAACAGCTCTGTCTTGCAGGCCCTGCGGAAAGATGTCAAGTCCCGCAAGGCCCTGGTCTCTTGTGACAGAGCATTCCACCAGATCGGAGCCACAGCCGAAAAAGCCCTGGCTCTAGTTGAGGCCAGCCTAACCTCTCTGAGGCCTGGGACCTTCAAGATGTTTTTATTTGAAGACCGTAGGTTTCTCTGTGGGGCATACCAGGAGAGGCGGTCCCGTAGGTACGAGGGTCCTAGGCCGTATAGGGCTTTAAAGGTTAAAACCAGCACCTTAAACCTGATCCTGTACTCCACCGGGAGCCAGTGCAGCTGGTATAGCACCGGGTGAATGTGATCTCGCAGCGAGGACCCTGTAAGGAGTCTCGCTGCAGCATTCTGCACCCGCTGGAGTTTCTGGGTCAGTCTCAAGGGCAGCCCCACGTAGAGCGAGTTACAATAATCCAGTCTGGAGGTGACCGTCGCGTGGATCACAGTGGCTAGGTCAGGGCGAGAGAGGTAAGGAGCCAACTGCTTAGCTTGGCGGAGATGGAAAAATGCCGCCTTTGTTATAGCTGCAATCTGCGCCTCCATGGAAAGGGAGGTGTCGAAGATTACACCCAAACTCTTAACGGACGGTGCTGGCACTAATTGCACCCCCGCAAGAGATGGGAGTTGCCCCCCCAATCCCATATCGCCCCGTCCCAGCCACAGGACCTCTGTCTTCGAAGGATTTAGCTTCAACCGGCTCCCACGTAACCATCCAGCCACAGCTTCCAAACATCTGGTCAGTGTGTCTGGGGCCGAGTCAGGATGGCCATCCATCAACAGATAGAGTTGGGTGTCATCGGCATACTGATGACAACCCAGCCCAAAACTCCGAACAAGCTGGGCGAGGGGGCGCATAAAGATGTTGAAAAGCATCGGGGAGAGTATCGCACCCTGAGGTACTCCACACACCAAGGAGTGGTGCGATGACAATTCCCCCCCAAGCGCCACCCTCTGTCCCCGACCAGAGAGAAACGAGCGCAGCCATTGAAGGACTGTGCCCTGGATCCCCACGTCGGCAAGGCGGTGGTCCAGAAGTTCGTGATCGACCATGTCGAAAGCTGCTGATAGATCTAGAAGAATCAGCAGCCCCGACCCGCCTCGATCCAGCTGTCTACGAAGGTCATCTGTTAGGGCGACCAGAGCCGTCTCGGTCCCATGACCAGCGCGGAAGCCGGACTGGAATGGATCAAGAGACCTTGGCCTGCCAGGGGTTCAAATTTGGGTCTTGAGGCTGTTTTCTCCAAATCATAGCCACCTGCTCCACTCCTGACATCATATGTGACAAAAGGCGTGAGGTAGGTCAAGACATGGCTGGCAAGGCACAATCCAGAGCCCTAACATGTCCTCCCAATTATGCATTAGCAAGGGAAAGCAAGCTTTGGCTCTCCTGCCCGTCGGGTGATGGGAGGCACTGTCAGGAGCCTGTCCTACTCTTGAGTAGGACCCTGGTAGAGACACATGCCCGACTGGCATGTTCTCTCCCTCCTGGTAGATCGTTCGGGAGCTCCAATGGCTTTCTTTTGTCCAGACATCACAGCGACTGATGCCAACAGACATCAGCACACTCAGGGATCCACAAAGTTTGCGCAGTCTGCGTAACAGAACTCAGTAGCTCAGCATTTGGCTAATCTACGTTTATTTACATATAAAACACTTGGAGCATTCTGACTTAGCTCCATCCTCTTTCTCATCAGACAGCAAAGAGAGAACACAGAGGACAATAATCCCACTTCATGGAACACAGTAACACAAACATCCTGTCTCCGTCACTTCCCACTCTGTGGGATGAAAACATACACCATCATGTGATAGACAATAATCCCATGACTACAGACACGGGGAATGAATCTCCAATAGGCACAGCCAAAACCTCCTAAATTGACTGCATGAGCCAATTCTCCACAGAAAACTTCAGCTTTACTGCCCATCCCCTGGGGAACATGATGCCTTATGAAACATGAAAGTACAGGGCTGGTTTATAGAGTTCTTCAAAGTTCTGATCCACCCCTACAAATTGAGCTAGTGAACCACCTATTCTTCCACTGGTTCCAGCTCTGCACAGGAGGAAGTCTCCAACTGCAGCCAAAGTCACAAGACCTGTCCGAAATCAGCTGCACAATTTGAGCCTATATGTGTAGGACTTTGTATGCATACACCATTTATTAGCTGGGCTGTCCCTTCATGAATGGTTTTATGCAGTATGCTAGTTTTATGCATGTGCCATTTTTTAATTATCGTCTGACTCAGTCCCCTGTTAACGGCAGTAGCCCACCCATTCCAGTTAGCAAGCTGCTTTTGAAACTGGCCTTCTGTGGTAGACTTTATTATTATTGCTGGCATCCATCTATATCGGGAGACAAGAGTGCCCCCGCCCCGGGGTGGTAAAGTCAAACCATTGGAGAGTTACAGCACCTGCTTATTATGTCAAGAAGTTCACTGGGCAATCTGTCAGCATGCCTAAGTTACCTCTATGAATCCTAGATGAAAAAGGTTTACTAATATGTTCATGCTCATTTTGAGAAGATATTTTAATGGTGCAATAGACAAGTTGTAGTTAATGGACAAAATATGTTTTACAATATTCACATCTCTTGATGTTTGAGTCTCAAATGTTTTCACATGAACTTGAATCCCAGCTACATATACCCCATGAGATGCTAGCATGCTCCCAATTCTATCTTTCCTGACAGCATAGGCAATTGCAGACCTGTTGCAAATTTCAGCACCAAGTTTTACATTGCTGCAATTACTAGCCATGCTCTGTCTTATTGGCTGGGTCCTTTATTACAGCTCTGACCAGTCACTGGGTGTCTCCACTTGTTTCTGTTTTGCAAAAGGGACTCATAAGCATACCGGAACATTAACTTGGTGCAGTTAAAGTGAATTTAAGCATGTTCTCACCCAAGTACAACAAATCCACTTTGCAAAAAAGAAAGAGACTTTTTGCACCACAGGAAAGTGACAGGCACTGAAAGGGATGGGATAAACAAACAATGAGCAGGAAGAGCAAGCAAATCAGAACAGATGCTTGATAGAGACTAGGCATGGTGAAAACATGAAGACTAAATAAAGTGGTCACCATGAGGAACCCCCAAAATCTTCCCATCAAATGGAACAACTTGTTCAGTCAGAAAAATGTCCTTATGTGAAAACTTGCTTAAATCATGCCAGTTTTAGGATTGCAATCCTATGCACCCATTCCTGAAATTGAGTCCCAATGAATATGATGTTCCTTTGCTTCTGAATAAACATGGATATGAATGGAATGCAGGTTTTGCTTTTTCTTATTCCACGGAGATTTGAGACACTCACAAATGACAAGATTAGCATCACTGAAATTCAAGCACTTCACTGAGTGATAACAGCAGCCTCTCGAGAACCACCAGTTCCTTCATTTCCTCCCTAATGGACACTCAAAAAGTTTGAAAGTGATTAATATTTTCTCTGAAATGTTCAATTACTTTCTAATACATTTCTTGCCTCTGCCTGGTCAAATCAGGAGGAGGCAAGTTAAAAACAGTGTGTGTGTGTGTTTCTCTCTGTGTGTGTCACAAAAGCCTGCTTGGCACCCAAAACCATATTTGTCAGGACATTCCAATGTGTATTTCCTTTTCCACACCTAACCAATCACATGGTTAAACTCTCAAATGGATCAAGTGGTTAGGAGGGTGGGGAAAAGCAGACATACTTAATGTACATATGCAAGAGGCATATTTATATTTTGGGAACAATTCATGTTCTTATGTAGCTGCATTGTTTTATATTTTGTGAATGCCCCATGATCATATTATAAAATAGCTGTGTTCTACGTTCAAGCATGGCTAGGAGTTGTTTCTTTTTGTTTTACAAGCTCAGAAACAAGCTTATCAAGCACTTCTGAGAACTAAAGTTCTAATTTTTCACTAATTTTTTTTACTTTGAATCCATGTTTCAGACTTCGAGCTCTGTTGATCATGGGCAGAGTTGCACATTTTAGCTTTTTGAGAAAAGACATCAGCATATGCATACTAGAATATTAATTTGCAGGCTTTTGATTTATTTCATGTCCTAACATAGCCTAAGAAAAATGTTCCGGCTTTTGCCAAGCACTGGCATGCATTGTTGTGCTTGCAGACAATAAGTTTGTGACATATACTCATTGAGCAAGCAGGTGCTGCCCTCTAGTGGAAGCTATTGTCCAAGCTTTCTCTCTTTTCTTGGCTTGTCATGTTACACTTTGCCATATTTAAGATGGATTTGCATATGAATGACTTCTAAAATGCATCTTTGAAATATGTCCAACTGGAGCGAGGGAAAACACATTCCCCACCAAAAATTCTCCCATTTATACAGATCTGGAAGATTTCCAAAGGCCAGGCAGCTGGGAGACCTTTGGATGTTGGTTGGGCTAAAAAATATTCTGAAATAAAATACAGTGGTGCCCCGCAAGACGAATGCCTCGCAAGACGGAAAACCCGCTAGACGAAAGGGTTTTCCATTTTTGAGCTGCTTCACAAGACAGTTTTCCCTATGGGCTTGCTTTGCAAGACGAAAACGTCTTGCGAGTGTTCCGATTTTTTTTTTGCTTCCCCCCTTTTTCTAAGCTGCTAAGCCACTAATAGCCTTTTAGCCGCTAATCCGCTAAGCCTTTAATAGCCTCTAAGCCTTTAATAGCCGCTAAACCACTAATAGCGCTAATCCGCTAAGCCGCTAATAGGGTTGCTTCGCAAGACGAAAAAACCGCTAGATGAAGAGACTCGCGGAACGGATTAATTTCGTCTTGCGAGGCACCACTGTAAAGCACATTTAAATGCCCAACTGAATAAAAATTTTCTTAAGCTGGCACCCAAAAGGCTATAAAGAAATGGTCCCACATAGCAGTTTTAGCAGAGGCCTACAAGTTTCCCCGTCTTTTTCGAGTACCTTAAGTAAAAAAAAGGTAAAGGTAAAGGACCCCTAGGGACGCGGGTGGCGCTGTGGGTAAAACCTCAGTGCCTAGGGCTTGCCGATCGCATGGTCAGCGGTTCGAATCCCCGTGGCGGGGTGAGCTCCCGTCTTTAGGTCCCAGCTCCTGCCCACCTAGCAGTTCGAAAGCACCTTTAAGTGCAAGTAGATAAATAGGTACAGCTTTATAGCGGGAAGGTAAACGGCATTTCCATGTGCTGCGCTGGTGCCGGCTCGCCAGAGCAGCTTCGTCACGCTGGCCACGTGACCCGGAAGTGTCTGCGGACAGCGCTGGCCCCCGGCCTCTTGAGTGAGATGGGCGCACAACCCTAGAGTCGGACACGACTGGCCCATACGGGCAGGGGTACCTTTACCTTTTTAAAGGACCCCTGGGCGGTGAAGTCCAGTCAAAGGCAACTATGGGGTTATGGCACTCATCTCGCTTTCAGGCCAAGGGAGCTGGCATTTGTCCACAGAAAGCTTTCCAGGTCATGTGGCCAGCATGACTAAACCACTTCTGGTGCAAGGGGACACCACAATGGAGGTCATAGTGCACAGAAATGCTGTTTACCTTCCTGCCACAGCAGTACCTATTTATCTACTTGCACTGGCATGCTTTGGAACTACCAGGTTGGCAGGAGCTGGGACAGAGCAACAGGAGATTACTCTATTGCGGGGATTCAAACTGCTGACCTTCTGATCGGCAAGCCCAAGAGGCTCAGTGGTTTAGACCACAGCACCACCTGCGCTTAAGTGGAGAACTAGTGGTACAGAGTCCTGAATGATGGCAGCCGTGAACTCCATAATGATTCAGGCTCCAAGAGGAAGGAATCTGGGTCCCATTTGTAATAGAAGTTTGCATTCCCAATCCCTAAATTCCCTACCCCTCAAAAAAAAAAATCACTGTCACAAACTACAATGCAGTTGTTTCAGAATGCAGCTGGAGGTACAAGAGAAGACTCATTCTGTAGACAAAGTGAGTCAAGTAAATATATGGATGGAAATGTGAAGAACATGCCACACATTTCTCACACAGGATCTAGATGAAGAAGGAACTGGTTTGAGTCTATGATGAAAGGGCCAGCAGTCCTTGTAATTTCTCCTCATGTACCATAATCACAGGCAATTTTAGCTGGATGTTGGTACTTGAAATAGTATTTCAGTATAATTTGCCAGAGTTAGGGATTGGGGATCTCTAATGCTTTGCATTTTAACACAGATCCTTGAACAGTAAAATAAACCGAAACACGTCTACTTAATTTTTTTGTAGTGCTGTTCTCCAATGAAAAAAATTGTACAGAAATATATATTTGGGGGGAAGTGTGCATACAGGTGCATACATTAAGGAATATAGCATCCACAAAAGACTTGGCCACAGTACTCAATGCTCTGGTAACTTCCAGACTGGAATATTGAAATGTGGTCTACATGGGGCTGCCCTCGAAGATTACTCAGAAGCTTCAAGTGGTCCAAAATGCAGTGGCCAAGTTACTGGCTTGGATTACCTTTTGGATTCATATAACTCCTAATCTAAAACAGCTGCATTGGCTTCCAGTTCATTTCTGGGTTCAGGTCTAGGTGCTCAGGTTAGTATTTAAAGCCCCAAATGGCTTAGTCCCCAAACATTTGAAAGACTGCCTCCTTGCCCATTGCCCCTCCAAGGTTTTAAGATAAGCAGATGGTTCTGCCTTCCTCAGAAATCCAGGGGTGGAGGTGGTCCAGCCATTCTCTGTGGCAACCTCTAAGCTGTGGAATTCTCTCCCCAAAAGAGGTAAATCTGACATCTTAGCTATCCAGCTTTCAGTGAACGCTGAAGACTCACCTCTTTACCCTGACTTTGACTTCTGAGATGTGTGTTTTCAGTGACCAGACTATTCCTGTGATTGTAATCTGTTTCAACTGCTTTTAATTTGTAATTGTTGTAACCCACCCTGGGACCTGCTGGTGAAAACTGGGCAACAATAACAACAATTTGTAGTAGTGCAGTAAAAGGGCTTGCAAATGTACATATTAGGAGTGAGGCATACTAAGTTACTGATTCATTTTTGTGACGCCTTAAAAAATATCAGAAACTGAAATGGAGATGGTGCAAACTGAACCTTAAAGGTAAAGGTAAAGGGACCCCTGACCATTAGGTCCAGTCATGGCTGACTCTGGGGTTGCGGTGCTCATCTCGCTTTATTAGCCGAGGGAGCCGGCGTACAGCTTCCGGGTCATGTGGCCAGCACGACTAAGCCGCTTCTGGCGAACCAGAGCAGCACACGGAAACGCCGTTTACCTTCCTGCCGGAGTGGTACCTATTTATCTACTTGCACTTTTATGTGCTTTCGAACTGCTAGGTTGGCAGGAGCAGGGACTGAGCAACGGGAGCTCACCCCGACACAGGGATTTGAACCACTGACCTTCTGATCGGCAAGTCCTAGGCTCTGTGGTTTAACCCACAGCGCCACCCGCATCCCTTAAACTGAACCTTAGTTTGTAACAAAAAAAAATGAGAAATGGAGATCAAACGTAGCCTGTGCAGTGTTTTCTTCTCTGTAGTAATCCCTAGTATGTCTGAAGTATCTCTGATCATCTGGATACTCAAACAGGAAACATTAGTACACTGATGACACTCAGCTGTGTTCTTGTTTTCTGAGTCAGGTGAAGCTGTGGAAGTTCTGGATTGGGACCAAGTAACTGTGGATTAATCCTGACAAGACAGAGGTGCTTCAGGTAGAGACTTCTGACAAAGTGGACTTTGAAGTATCTTCGAAGATATCCCACATACACAGTAGTCTATCAAGAATCGTCTCTAGGTGCTGACACATGAGGTAGGGCAGTGGGGATGACTGTGCTAGTACCATTCATCTCGTTCTTGTTGCCCATCAACTCGTTGCCCATCTTAATCAGTGAACTTAATCAGTGGACTCCTTAAGCCCCTACCACTTGCTTTTAGAACACAAGAAAACCAGGGTTGCAAAACTTGTAGGATGACGGTGGGCAGAAGTAGCATGTTCACTCCCATTGACTCCCTTCACACAGTAACTTAACACCTATTGGTAATACTTGAAAAAGACTAAGGATGCAATCCTAAAGCATGCTCACCTGGTTGTAAGCCCAGTAGGACTTACTTCTTAGTAAATGTGCATATAATTGCACAGTGAGCTACCAAGCCAAAATGACAGGATCTTGCAGCATCAGATGCAGTTGGTGAACCAACCCAAGTTGGTCAAAAATACCCCCATCTCAAGGTTCATTCCACTTTATTTCAGTACACTTATTTACTTATTGCTCCATAGGGATGCAATGTATGGGGACATAAAGTCAATTGCACAATGCAACATTATGTGGGGGATAAAATCCTGGGAGGATAAAGTATAAATGAAATAGAAATGCAAAAAGAAATGGTCCCTTGATCAATAAAAACGAAGTGAAATTTGTTACATTTTTAAAATTGATATTACTGTATCACTTTTCTCTGCAGATCTTGTTTCTTTTCTTTCTTTCTTGGGATTTCTTGTGAATTACAGAAATATATCCCCATCTTTGCCACTAGGTGTCTCTGCTCTACTTAGGAAAGAAGAGGACTTCCTCCCACCAAAGATATAAATTAATTATTGCTTAGAGCTATTTTCTTTTCCCTTTTGTTTTATCGTATTGCACTCGATAGTTCTGGAGAATGAACACTCACAGTCTTAGAGCAATTGTTTGAATAGAATTTTGCAACACATTAACAAAACAGCTTGGAGGAACATGTAATAGCTGGGGAAGAAAGGTACACAAAGACTAAATTGATCTTTGTTTTGGTTCTTAGCTTGCAATGCTCTCAATATATCTTTAAAACAAATACCCTGGTGTATTCTAGAGTAGTTGACTAGAACTAGGGAGACCCTGTTTTCTCTCAGGAACAAAGCTTACTGGCTGACCTGGCACACTCTGGAAAGTATGCAATAACAACTGCTTGACACAACATTGTCTAACCTCCCCACAACAAATCATAGTAAGTGTTAAATAAACAGTTATTCTAGAAAATGACAAAGTGTTTATTAATATACAGTCATCATAATTGAAGAGTGAACTGCAAAATTCACATATGCTTTTACTTAAGTCAGAATGATCCTGTCCCCTGCAACATATAAATGGATAGGATGTAAAGATTTATAGCATATTTACAGGCCAAGTTGATTGGGTCATAACAATTGCACAGAAAAGACAGGCTTCATGCATATGTCCTTCATAGGGGTGGGAGAAAATTTTTTATTTAGTTTGCATTTAAATGTAAATCTATCTTATTCAAAGTTTTCAAAACAATATACAGCCCTAATCAAAGCTATCTTTTGAAATTTGCACTTTGCTGAATTTTTCAAGGCAGCTTTCCATCCTTGTAATGTATATGCAAATGCACAAAGTAGGGTAAAGTGTGAATCAAAATGCATATATTAGTGAAAATAACATTTAAAAAAACCAAGCCTGCATATATTAAGCAAAATGCATTAAAAATGTGTATATTGAGAGAAATTTGCACTAAAATGAGGATGAATTTTCATAAGGACCTTGGAAGAAAGAAAAATTTTTGCAAACTGATGAGGAAATGTGGATTCCTGAACTTAAGACTGGAGAAAAGGATTAAAGGAGATAGCAGTTTGGCCCAGCCCTAATGCTTCGCACTCGCTTCCTCTCTGATGTTTCTCTCAGATCTGTGGCTGGCAGTCAATTATTTCAGACTCCCTCAGTCCATAGTGATGAGGGCAGAGGAGAGACTGGATGAAGCAATCAGGAGAGCTGTTGATCAACAGCTGAACTTCCATGACCTCCCCATTTAGTCTCTGTAAGGCTGCCGGCATGAATTTCACAACCTGATTCCAGCCTCCCTAATCCATTCTTTAATTTGTTCAAAGTCTTGCTTTGAAATGGAAATCATTGGAGCCAATTGCTGTAGAAGAAAGAAGCCATTTTGAAAGCTTCACCTTTCATGGCACTGCACTTCCGTGGTTGGCTGTTATTTGCTCCAGGTTGAAGGGAGGGAAAACAAGCGTCAAGCACGCCATCTGCTCCTTTTTAGAAAGAAAATGAGCAACATGAACTGTAGTTAATGCTGTTGGTGTAAAGAGAAGAGGGGTGTTATAAAACTATTCACTGACAGATATAACACACTTTAAAACATGAATGAGCCCAATCAGTACAAGATGTATCTTTTACTCACCATCTGTTCTTGAAAGATGAGACCAAAGCAAGTTAATAAAATTCGTGCCAGCAAAATATTGGTTCTGTACACTGAGATAACAGATTGGCATCAGGTTGGGCTGATATTGGAGACAAGCAAATATAGAGGCAGAAGGAGAGGGGAGTTAGAGTAGAACAGATGGCCAGTGGTACATCAAGCCAGTGCCCTTGACCACAACTCAGTATGAATTTTGATGCACATTAACGACTCCTCTATGGGTACTGATTTCATTATTGAGAAGCTTGTTCAAGAATGCTGGGTCATGCATAGGCAAACTCCAGCCCTCCAGATGTTTGGAACAATTCCCATCATCCCTAGCTAACAGGACCAGCAATCAGGGATGATGGGAATTGTAGTCCCAAACATCTGGAGGGCTGGATTTTGCTTATGCCTGTCCTACAATCATAAGAAACAGCCATGGTTTAATTTGTCTGGTGGAAGGTGGGGTGGAGCCAAGTTGGTAGGACTGAAGAGAAAAGAATGTAATTGACATCCCAATAGACAAAAGGCGGGTTTTTTCTTGCAGACTACCAAGCCTTAGATGGTAGCATCCTTTGAAAAACCTGTTCAGAGATACAAACCATAAGGTGGCCAATGCGAAATGCCATATGTTCTATCTTTTGCCTCAGTTAGATTGGTAAAGAAAAAGTGTTTTAGATGTGTTGTCTATGCATTATAACACTGTGACATCAGATGGTGGTGTGGAGGCAATTTCTCTTACAAAGTTTACAACACATTTTCCTGAAATGCTTCTTTGATGTGTCTAGATCCAGCCTTTGTCCTGAAAAGTTCGATGGTAGACCACCGACAATATTTCTTGGAGTTTTATGAAGAAGAATTTACAGGGGATGGGGGTAGGACAAGGTTTTGAAAATGGTATAGGTGCAATTTATTCAGAACAAAAGGCAAAATTAATTGTGAATAATGGGATGACAGAAGAGTTTAAGATTGAAAAAGGGACACGACAAGGTTGCCCAATTTCTCCATTGCTTTTTATATTGGTCCTCGAGGTTTTGTTAAACATGATTAGAAAGGACCAAGAGGTTAAAGGTATACAAGTGAGAGCTAAACAGTACAAACTGAAAGCATTTGCTGATGATTTTGTATTGACTCTACAGGAGCCAGAACCTAGTACTAAAAGGGTATTGGAACTGATTCAAGAATTTGGACAGGTTGCAGGTTTTAAGTTGAATAAGATAAAAACCAAGGTTTTAGAGAAAAATTTAACTATGAATGAGAGAGAGAAGTTTCAGGAGGAGACAGAACTAACATTGGTTAAAAAAGTGAAATACTTAGGGGTTAACATGACTGCTAAAAATGTGAATTTATTTAAGGATAATTATGAAAAATGTTGGACTGAAGTGAAAAAGGATTTAGAAGTACGGACAAATTTGAAGTTATCATTGTTAGGCCGAATCGCTGTGATAAAAACAAATGTGCTGCCAAGGATGTTATTTTTGTTCCAAACATTGCAAATTTTGGATAAGATGGATTGTTTCAAGCAGTGGCAGAAGGATAGCTCTAGATTTGTTTGGCAGGGCAAGAAGCCTCGAATAAAATTTAAGATATTAACGGATGCCAAAGAAAGAGGTGGATTTGCCCTGCCAGACCTTAAACTTTATTATGAATCAGCTGCTTTTTGCTGGCTGAGAGAATGGCTGCTTCTTGAAAATACTGAAGTGTTGGACTTAGAAGGTTTTAACAATGTATTTGGTTGGCATGCATATTTGTGGTACGATAAGGTAAAAGTACATAAAGCGTTTAAAAATCATATTGTCAGAAAAGCATTGTTTAATGTTTGGATAAGATATAAGGATTTGTTAGAAAAGAAAACCCCAAGATGGTTGTCACCAATGGAAGCGAAGGCACAGAAAAAACTCAATATGGAGGCCAAATGGCCGAAATATTGGGAAATTCTGGTGCAAGATGGAGACAGGATAAAATTGCAGAGCTTTGAAAAATTGAAAAACAAAGTGCGAGATTGGCTCCATTATTATCAAATAATGGAGGCATACAAATTGGACAAAAAAGTTGGTTTCCAGGTGGAAAAATGAAAATTGGAAACAGAATTGTTAGATCCAAAAACCAAGAATTTGTCAAAAATGTATAACTTGCTGTTGAAATGGAACACTCAGGATAAAACGGTGAAATCAGCTATGATTAAATGGGCACAAGATGTTGGACATAACATAATGATGGCTGACTGGGAACGGTTATGGACCACAGGTATGAAATTTACGGCATGTAATGCCCTAAGAGAAAATTTAATGAAAATGATTTATAGGTGGTACATGACGCCAGTTAAGCTTGAAAAAATCTACCATTTTCCCCATAATAAATGTTGGAAATGTAATGAGACTGAAGGTACATTCTTTCACCTTTGGTGGACGTGCCCAAGGATTAAGACATTCTGGGAGATGATTTATAATGAAACGAAAAAGGTATTTAAATATACCTTCCTTAAGAAACCAGAAGCCTTTCTCCTGGGCATGGTCGGCCAATTGGTGTTAAAGAAGGATAGAACTTTATGTATGTATGCAACAACAACAGCAAGAATACTCATCGCGAAATATTGGAAGACACAAGATTTACCCACCCGGGAAGAATGGCAGATGAAGTTGATGGGCTACATGGAATTGGCGGAAATGACTGGCAGAACCCGAGACCAGGGAGAAGAGTCGGTGGAAGATGACTGGAAAAAGTTTAAAGACTATTTACAGAAATACTGTAAAATTAATGAATGTTAGAAAAATGTTGGAATGAAGTTATATGGCTTTAGTAGAAATGTTATAAGGAATTAAGTATAAATAGCTTAATAGAGTATTAAAGGGAAAAATAAGGTTAGAATGTGTTAAGACAATTATAGGATAGAAAACAGAGGAAGATGGAAAGGATTTGCTGAAACAATTAATAGAAGTGGAATACAAAAAGGGAGGCGTGAGGAGGTCGTGGAAATTAGTGAAAGAAAGATAAGATATTGAAATTGGACTGTGTTTGAAATGGTTTTTGTTTTGTTTTGTTAGTTGTATGTGTTAGTGTTTTGTAGTGTTTTCTGTATTGTATTGTATTGTATTGTATTGTATTGTTGTATGTTTTTTCTTTTTTGGTTTTTTGTAGTGTTGTGTTTAATTTGTTGGAAAACTAATAAATATTTTTTAAAAAGAAAAGAAAAGTTCGATGGTAGACCAAGGGGTAGCAAAGGAGAGCCAGCAGTGCAACGCATTTAATCCATAGATGAAAAGCAAATTTAGTGAGCCGTTTAATCAACCAATGCAATGAGTGCTTTTGAAAAGGGTATGTTTAAAGGAAAATCATCTTGCAGTGTAGATGCCAAAGTTACCCAGGGTTTGCTATCATTAGCCACAGTAATAGGAATGAGATGTCTCAGCTGACAAAAACCAACTTCCACACTGCGAAGGTTGGCATAGTTAAGCTCTTCTATATGGGTGTTTGCATTGAAAAATGAAAGCATTCAGCTTTCTCTGCCAATTATTTTAATGTGACATAGGGAATTATACTGGCAACATTTGAAATAAAAATATAAGGAGTGGAAGGGTTATCATTTTAACTGCTGTTACTCTACTCATTACCCTATAAATTAAGCTCATTCCACATTAACAGGTCATTATTGATTGCCCTCCAAATGCTTCCATAATTTACTGCATACTGTCTATTTAGGTTCTTTGTCACTTGAACACCCAAATATCTAAATTTACTGTGTGCTATTGGAACGTTAGATACCTTGGAAAACTCTGAATTTTTGGGATCCACACTGTAGAATATCACTTCGTATTTAGAGTAGTTAACTTTTGGCCCCAATAATAAGCAAAAATTACTTAGTTCCTCCCTTAAAGCAATAAAAGTGCTAATGGGTTTTGTTGTAAAAGCAGCCTTATCATCCATATAAAGCCTTTTGTCACTGATGTTAATCCTAGCTGACTGCACAGCCAATTCAATTCTTGCTGTTAGGGGTTCCATAACAAGAGTGAATAATAACAGAGAAGGAGGCAGCCCAGCTTCATAACTAATTGGATTTCAATTTGTCTTGATTCCAAATTATTGATGCATATATTAGCCTAAGAACTAGAAGACATTTGTTGCAAAATTGATACAAATTTAGACCCGAGTCCAAATTTGTTTATTACTCTAGAACTGAGGTGAAAATATTGTAGTCCATGATCAAGAAAGAAATCTGCCTGTAAGAGTCCACTTTTGACAGATCCTTAAAAGGTTTGGGGATAACCACAATCCTAGATTGTCGCCATGTTTAGGATAGAGGGATTCCTTCTAAAATATAATTTAACAAGTTTGTTAGATGGGATAGCAAGGATTCCTTAAAAGCTTAAAAAAAGGGATTAGTATACCCATTGGTTCCATGGTCTTTCCCAGATTTAAGATTTTTAATGGCATCCGCAATGTCTTCTGTAGAGATATGCTTATCCAAAGATGCCCTGTCCACCTTTCCCAGCAAAGGAAGATGCCATTTTGAAATGGTGAATTTGTTCTAGGGAAGGTGAGCAGAATTTTGTGACCAGGTTGCTCACTGGGGCAAGATGGCTTGAGCATTATTACGTTGATCCTGGCCCAATTGCACTGACTGCCAGTTAATTAATGGGCCCTGATTTGGTGCTGTTTTGACCTATAAAGCCTTAAATGGCTCAGGACCGCAATACCTCAAGGACCACCACTCTTCCATATAAATCAATCCAGACCCTGCAATCATCATCTGGATTCCTTCTTCATGTGCCTCCTCCATGAGCGGTCCAGAGGGTGGCCCACATTTGTGAATTGCTCTCCCTAGGGAGGTTCATCTGGAGCCTTAATTACATATCTTTAGACACCAGGCGAAAACATTTCTCTTCAACCAGGCCTTTGACTGATTAACATGTTATGGCCTTTTAAATGTGTCTGCATGACACTGGGTTGTTGCTTTGCTTTGTTTTGCTTTTGCTTTATTAGGTATTTTGTGTTTTCATTTAGTATTTTTATGTTGTGAACCATCCTGTGATCTGCGGATGAAGGGCAGTATACAAATGTAATAAATAGTGGTAATTAATAATAATAATAATAATAATAATAATAATAACAACAACAACAACAACAACAACAACAACAACAACAACAACAGAAATCATATAGAGAACTACAGAAATCCACAAACCTCTGGCAGATCTGTGATGATGAATAAAGTTTTGTACCAGTTGTCCTATGGTGCCATCAATTCTAGGATGGTGCAGTCCCCCCCCCCAATCTATTAACCATAAGCTTGGAACCTTTATCCATCTTCAGAAAATTTCTTTCAAAAACAGCACTAAAGCTAAAGCTTTCAACTCCTTCCATTTTTTATTTGCTTATGTATGTTACATGATCCAGTGACAATATAAATTTGTAATAAAAACTTAGGAATTGTTCCAAGGATCTTACTTGCTCATTGGTCCTTTTCTTCATTAGAAACCTTTCTTTGAAGCACGTACCCCATTCTACCACTTTCATAGACTCCCATACCTCTGGTGTATTGTTTTCTATAAAGTGCAGAGTTGGGACTGCTGTATGGACTTATGTGTGATTTGGTCAGTAACCCAAATCAGATTAAAGGACTCTGTTGGGGTTGACCATTCATGGGGTGTAAGAGAAAATGTAATTTCCACAGGGGCATATCATATACCAGTTTGGGCAGAGATGACTGTATGCAATGGAGTTAAAGAGATCAGGAGAAAATCATTGCAGGGCTGTGGCACACGTTTGAGGGAACTATATGTCAAGTTTGGTCCCAGGGTGCAGCTCACCCCATATGTCACAATCATCTCAGGCCTTCAGAATTTTCAACTGTCTTCTCCTCTTTTTTCAATTGTCTTCTCCTCTTTTTTCTGTCTTCTGACCTTCTTCCCTTGTGCTGGGCTGGGCTGCCCTCATCCATGCGAAATTTGGCTGAGACTTTGGGCTGCAGGTTCTTCACCAATGTTTTTAAAGAACAAGACATACAATGCATTTCTAATTTAATTCAACAGAAACACAGAAATAGTTGAGACTTGCATAAGCCAGCTACAAGTTTCCTTTTAAAAATTGCATACGGGTCATACATTGTATTTGAAGTGCACTCCCTTCAAGAAATATGAACAATTAGAAAGCAATCACTGATCACTCAGCAAAATTTATTCTCAATGAAATTCATCAGAATAAACAAACAGTAAGAAGTTTTCTCCAAGGAGGGACTAAGGACTTGTGGACCACTGCTTTTACTTGCTGCTTTCTAAGTGAGCGTAGAAGGAATGGCACAGGAAAAAAACCTGCTGGTCACTACTGGTCAGCCATGCCTGGCCGCAAGAAGGTTTCTTGTCTTCATCAGCAGTTTCCTCAGCTGAACATACTTTACTGTATTAGGTTATTGGAACAAATCCAATAAGAAGACACAATGGGCCATTTGGCTGATCTCCTGTCCTGCAAACTGCCCAGCAAGCAGATAGCTGGCTCTTCAGCTACCACCTTGAGAAAATAAATACAATTCATGCCAAATTAAAAACAAAACATTACATAATTCAACATTTTAACAGTTTGTCATGCCCATTTCAAACCCTTGCTCCAAGTTGTGACTGGGGAAGGAATCTCCCCCCCCCTTCTGCTAACCCCTCCCCCTGCCAAAGTGATGCCACTGTTCCAGAGGACACAATAGGGTGACATTCAGGACATCTGTGAATGAATGTCTCTGTCACAATCTCTTTCCTTTGAAACTGGAAAACAGACAAGAGTGATTATAGTGAATAAATTCCTCTCTCTTTATGCAGAGGCATTTGACGAAAAGCATATGGCATGAAGGATAAAATATTTAAAATGATATCTTTTTGTTCACAGAGAAATATAACAACATGCAGAACAAGTACATGAATCAATTTCATTTTCCGCACACAGTCAGGATACCTCACTGAAAAGTTTGCCTTTCAAGAGCTTGTCTTATTTCAAGCACACAGATCATATAAAATGTTCCTTTTTATATTGAACTCACTTCCCTAAGGCTGCTTTCATACCGTATCCCTTTATATGCCTGATTATACCTTTGATTGTTGTCTCCAGGGAACTTCAATGATAACCATTTCATGTCTGTCTTTCCTCTGGGTTAGTGTTGAGAGCAGTTCCCTCTCGCACTCTGACACTTCCTCTAAAGCCATCGCCTTGTCCTTCAGATGTGGTGAGTCTGACTGTGGGATCATGACAATCCTTCCTCCCACTTTAGAAATGACATTGTCCCTTCTAATAAAGAGGGAAGTATGAAGGGATCTGAATTTGAAAAAGGTCGCTCTCACATCTATCTGTGTTTGGGAAGACTAAAGAAGTTCATCTAAAGCAGATGTGGGGACCCTTTGGCCCTCCAGTTGTTGCTGAACTACAACTCACACCAGCCCCAACAAACATGGTCTCCCTCCTCTAAGCCAGTGGTTAAGAGCAGTGGAGTCGTAATCTGGTGAACTGGGTTTGCTTCCCCACTCCTGCTTTGAGATTCCTTAGGGTAGTGATAAAGCGGGATATCAAATCCAAACTCTTCTTCTTCTTCTTCTTCTTCTTCTTCTTCTTCTTCATCGAATCTTAGGACAGAAACTGTGTCTCATTATTTCATTGACATGAGCCACTTTGGGACACAAAATTTTTGACAGCAGAGCAAGATAGAAATAGGAACTAAATGGATATGTTTTCCAACTTGAGAAAAAGACAAATGAGCTATAGAATTTTACGTCTTTGTCCTACAGAAGACATACCAGCAGTTCCAGGTAGGTATGCTGTTTGTCAATGAGTAAGGTTGGAATGAAAGGAATTAACTTTTGAGCATGGGCCAAATCAAGAATTGATGCAACTGAGATATTAAACGCATGGTCTGTCAGGATAAAACTGGTAATAAATTGATATAAGGAACCATCCATTCTATTTACTGCTACTTGTTCTTTGTATCTTATTATATTAATCCTTTATGAGTATTAATTTTGGTTGTTTTATATTGAGGATGAGATATTGAAGAAAGTACAGGAGAGAAATAAATCTAAAAACAGAACTGGCAGGGTTATGTGAATCTATCACTGGGATTACTTTACAAGAGTTCCAATGCAGAATTCTCTGAACACTTTTGTTATGCACAAATTAAGTTACCTTGGCTTGTATTCAATGCAGTGCTAAGGCTAAAGTTCCATCAGTGGAGACTAAGGGCAAAACTAGATGTTCCATAAAGGCAAGCAATGTGCATGCTTTGGTTATGTAAGTAAGTATTGCAAGCAGCTGCCTTGCTAATTCAAAATGATCTGGCATCACTGTATCCAAAGACCAAAGAATTTCCCAGCAAAAATCCCCACCCCAAAGCTGCCATATGCATTTAAAGGAAAGCTCTTATTTTCTCCAAGTTCCTATCAGCAGAGAGTTCCTCAAAAGGCAAATAACAACTTCAGAGAGGAGATTTTCTTTTTTAAATTGGGGCCATGTTGGGGAATGAAAGAGTTAAAATTTTCCCTCCCCATCCTCATGGTCCAGAGGCTTATCAGACTCCCCCTTGGTTGCTTTTGGCATAACATAACCAAAACCATACATGCACATTAGTTGCATTCCATCTCATCAAGGTCAGCCCCAAATTTACCTCTTCGGAATTTTGAAATAGTATCAGGCATGTTGACGCAATTTTCTATAAGGAACAGTAGAAGGCAAAGAACTATCACAATAATATATCAGCTCTCTTATTTTGTTTTTCATATTGGGGTGCTAACAGAATAGCAATGCTCTTACTTATTGATTTATCATTTATTATATTATTTTTAATCCACATTCTCATAGAAGTGTATCAATGAAAGTATAGGAACACCAGGACCCACAGAACTGGAAAACCGGGACCTATCAGTGTTTTGAGTGAAAAGAATGTGTTATTTTTTTTCCTACGCAGTATGAAATCAAAGAACTTCCTTCTAATTGGGTTAGGTACATGCTACAGCCATTTAAATGGAAATGAGACTGGAGTTATTTGTCAGCAGTGAAGAATGGTCTTGCAGGCAACTACCTTGCTAATTAGAAACCATCTGGCTCCACAAGAGAACACCAGCACTTCCAAGGTATCCACAGGCAAAAAGGATGTGTTTTATCTGTTAAGATAATACAAACACCTAACGCCATATGTTAGGGCTTAGGTAATTAATATGCTAAATTAGCTGGATCCTAACATATTTCTCCTAGGCTTTCTCAGGAAGTGGTTTCAGTTTAAATGACTTAAAACGAAACAATGTCATCCGAAAGAAACAGTAAAAGAATGCCAACATGGCAACATAAAGTTTATAATTTCAAGGTACACCAGGGATATCCTCCATTTGTGAAGCTTCCCAGAGCTAAGAGAAGGGGTCAGCAACCTTTTTCAGCCATGGGCCAGTCCACCGTCCCTCAGACCATGTGGTAGGCAGGACTATATTTTGAAGGGAAAAAATGAACTAATTCCGATGCCCCACAAATAACCCAGAGATGCATTTTAAATAAAAGCACACATTCTACTCATGTAACAATATGCTGATTCCCCAACCTTCCGTGGGCTGGATTGAGAACCCAGCCCCCGGGCCTTAGGTTGCCTACCCCTGGCTAAGAGCATTGGGAGGGGGAGGGGAAAGGATTTAGTTTACTAATGATGGGTTGAACCACTTCTGCAAATATATGTTCTAAAGATAGTTCAAAGTAGACTGAATTATATAGTTTATTGGACCAATACAGGCCGCTGCAGACACATGCAAGCTCTAATCTTTCTTTGTTGGGTAGAATGATGAGTTCTGCCATTCTGCCTAATTCTGCCCAATGAAGGGTTATAGGGAATTCAAATGCTTTACTATTTCTGCTCAACCTAAACATCCACAATGAAATATTGCCTGGATCCAAAAAACACACGATTACTTCTGCACACCCAAGGAAAGGGAGCTTTGACCCTGGGCTTCTCCATGATGCACAGAGGAGGATTAAAAAAATAATTTGGACTATAGAATGTGGGTTTGCAATTCTGGGGCACAGACAAGACATTGGATGTCTCCAAGAATCGTATTATATGTTTTTACATCACTGAAAAAGCCAGCTAATATAGGGTATTATACACCATTATTTTAACTTAAAGGGTGTACTATTTTATTTAAAAAAACTTTTACTTTTCCAAGATTTGAATCCTGCACAAATAGGTGGCAAAGCCCCAATACTTAAACCTGTGAATATGAATTTATTCTATCTACATGCTATGCAAGAATGTAAAAAATAGAGATTTAGATTAGGTGCCAAGGTGCCTGTTAGATTTTAAATCAGCAGCTGAACAAACTAGGCAAAATTGATGGTGTCTTGTCTGCTATTTACATGCTGGGTTTTATAGTACTGTATTTGTTCTGCTCAGTAAATTTAAGAAATTGATGTCTTGTTCATTAGTCTGTAAACCTTTATTAACCACAAATAATCCAATTCATAGATATAACACTGACATTATATTTGTTCATAGAAGCAAAAACAAGAAGAGTCTTTTGGTGACTTATGACCAGCACATTTATTGTAACAATGAGGCTTACTTTCACAGCACATATCCTTTCTGAGGTAAGAAAATTAGCACATTGCCTGGAAAATGCTGTGGTTCTAACAATCAAGTTACAAAACAGTTACTGTTAACTACTGAAAGTAAAAATCAAAGCAAAATAAATAGTTATTAATTTCCCAGTCTTCCTATAGGAAACCCAGGGGATGGGATCTCCTCATGATGTATTACCCCATTTTAGCTCCTCCACAACATTTCCTAGTAGGTGGGAGAAGCGCTGAACAAAGGTCCCCTCTGACATTTGTCAGATATTTTTTCTCCACAATGGTTGGGAAGGAAATACTAGGTGTGGGGGGGGCCTATCAGCTGTTCAGCTGTGAGTGGCAGTAATGCTTACACGTTAAATAATTAGGTGTTCTTAATTCCAACATTTATTTTTCTAATCTATAGAAGTCATGCCACAGCTCATCAGAGCACCTACTTGCCCTTCAGCTTCTGGGGTCTGGAAATGCCTCCAGGGAGATATTCCATGATGACCCTGTGTTGATCCGAGTCTTGAATATGAGGAAAAGATAGCTGTCCCCTGCTCTGTTCTCTGAGCTCAAGGCTCACAGGAGACTCAGCAGTTTCTCATTCAGAGGAAAAGTCAGTAGCTGAAGTCAATGATCTAATGCAGGAATTTGAGGCAAGAATCCAAGGCACCTCAACAATCAAGGGCCTTGCTGAAGGAGCTGTATGTATTGTCAGTACAAACACCTAGATTCTTATATATCATGATTGGGCCTATAGTATAGAAAACCCATTCTGTATCAACGATTTAGAAAAGCATACCCTCCAACATTTCTCCAATGAAAAAAGGGGTGTCCCGTTCCATAATGATAATTTTACTATTTATACCCCACACATCTTACTGGGTTGCTGCAACCACTCTGAGCAGCTTCCAACATATCTAAAAACATAATAAAACATTAAACTTTTTTTAAAAAAAAACCAAAAACCCTTCCCTATATAGGATTGGATTCAGATAGCTCAGGGGTTGGATAACTCCATATCCTCCAACATTTCTCCAATGAAAATAGGGACATCCTAAGGAAAAGTAGGTGAACAAAACCACGCCTCAGAATGTGAGACGTCACACAGAACTGTTTAACCCTGTAAGTTCTGATTCTCTTCACAAAGAAATCCTCATGTTCCCTCAGAATGAGGCAGAGAAATGGAAGCCTCTTCATAGCACAAAGCTTTCTAGAAATGAAAGGAGTTGGATGACTGTTAAGGGTCCTCACATAATCTTGTAGTCCTTAGCTCTTGGGGAGTGGAGAAGAATGTGAGAGACTCTTACTCTGAATTGGAGGACCCAGGAGGCTCCTAGCAGCTCTTCTCCCAAGGACAAACCCTCATCCTTCTCTGAGTCCTCTGTCTTAAGCTCCTTTGGGAAGGTTTTGCCCAGCATAAACACACACTTGTATAGGGAAGAAATCAGGGGGATAAAATTTGATGAGCCCAAGTTGGTAGCTAGGATCTTAGGCATGCCACTGTTTCACTGGAGGGCTCATCATTTTCCTCACAGATCTATTGAAGATTGCTCCCATATTTCACACAAATGTCTTAATTCTATATTATATCATTCTAAAAAATGGGGGAGGAGAGATCATTGAAAGCACTTTTGGTGTTTAACTTTCTATGTGAAACTATCACACTTTCATTTACTTTCATATTTGTTCTCAGCACTTTCTTTTTCTGTTGCAGGTTATAGGAAAGGTTTTGGCACAGCACTAATTAAAGGACTCTCTCTAAGCTCCCTTACTGCGCACTAATGTACATAAATGCCTTGCTTTAAAAACAGTTGTGGAATTAAAGCACTCTTAAGTCCATTATTGCATGTTAATGAGTATGCTAAATCTCTTCCTTAAAGTGCTGTTGCTGGGCGCTGGTGTGCATAATTGCCTGAGTTGTAACTCAATCTTTTAAAATTGTTTTTAGTGTGTATCACAAAAAATAGCCCTGTTTAAAAGTGTGGTGATTTTGTAAAGGTCAGCTCACCAGGTTGAATCAGCACGAATAGAAAAAAATGCACTTAAGGATTAGAGTGATGCCTGTACATTTTGGGTTTTTAAAAATAAGGACATTGGATTATTTCACATAGAACTGGGAAGAAAGAAACAAGGAAATAACTTTGTGTACACTTTCAGATTTTAAAGCAAGAAGTTAGGGACAACATAGGGACATGGGTGGCGCTGTGGGTTAAACCACAGAGCCTAGGACTTGCCGATCAGAAGGTCGGCGGTTCGAATCCCCACGACGGGGTGAGCTCCCATTGCTCAGTCCCTGCTCCTGCCCACCTAGCAGTCCGAAAGCACGTCAAAGTGTAAGTAGATAAATAGGTACCGCTCCGGCGGGAAGGTAAACGGTTTTTCCGTGTGCAGCTCTGGTTTGCCAGAAGCAGCTTAGTCATGCTGGCCACATGACCCGGAAGCTGTACGCCGGCTCCCTTGGCCAATAAAGCGAGATGAGCGCCGCAACCCCAGAGTCGATCACAACTGGACCTAATGGTCAGGGGTCCCTTTACCTTTACCTAGGGACAACATGCAGTAGCATTTCTGGGAAAATTAGAATTTTGGAAAGAGGAAAAGAAAATGGCAAAAACTACAGCTGCCAGTAACAATAGACTTCTTAGTGGGTTGGTTACTGCTGCTTAGTGGGATGGAGAGTGCGAGGGGCAAAGTTGTGTGGTATTGTGTTTGCAAACACACTGACAGGACGGCAACATTCAATTATATATCAGCAAATTCAGACAAGAAATGAACTGGCAAATGTAGGATAATAATTATTTGATGCAACATATACAACCTCTTCACAGACATAGAATCATAGACTCATACAGTTGAAAGGGACCCCAAGAGTCATGTAGTCCAGCCCCCTGCAATGCAGGAATCTCAGTTAAAGCATCCAGGACAGATGACCATCCAACCTCTGCTTAAAAACCTGCAAGGAAGGAGTCCATAACCTCCTGAGGGAGTCCGTTCCACTGTTTGTTCCAAACAAATAAGAATGGGCGTTCAACAAACAAAGGACATTGTGTAGCTTCCTCATAAACTTTGTGCAAAAAATAAATCAGGATTAATGCTTAATAAACAAGTCATTTAGAAGTAACCAGGGTCTTAGACTATCTCTTCTACTGCTATATGTCTCCATCTGGATGAAACATAGTTTATTTCCATACTCCAGTCTCTTTCACTCTTCTCTTGAAGCTGTTTGCACTGCACTGTACAGGAAGAACTGATGAGCAGTCTAGACCGGCATTAAAATAGGTGATGAACAAGCCTCTCTCTCTCTCTCTCTCTCTCTCTCTCTCTCTCTCTCTCTCTCCTCTATTAAAGAAAAGTTAAAAGTACATTTGCTCAAATAACCAGGAGCCTCCTCAAAGCTTTGGAAATGTCACTGTTTGAATGCTTGTTTTCAGTAGATATGATGCTGGCAGTGGGATATGCTTGTCAACTGTTCTATAATTTGCAGACAGTTGAATAAAAAGAAATTAAGAACAAAGGAAAATTAATGCTGACTTTTCTTTTTATCATGTGTTTGTATAATAGATGCTTTCTGAACATTGAGTCAGGGTAACTGAATGTATTTTCTGTCTGGATAAAACAGGGCTGATAGTTTCAGCAAATGGACCGGAGAATCCTTTTAAGTCATTTTCCTTCATCATGGCAGATGAAACACACTTTGCTATGTGTAGCATGAAATACCTGGAAACAGATGAAAGCTGCCTCTGTTCCAACCTCTCCGGTTAGTAGAAAGCTTCTTGCCAGAAGTCCTGGCACACGTAGGTGTTTTGAAGATCTGATGAGGGTTCATTGCGTTTTGGAGTAATGCAAATCCATAAGAAATCTAGGTATCCTTGGGCTGTGATCTATCTCTCTCTCTCTCTCTCTCTCTCTCTCTCTCTCTCTCTCTGTGTGTGTGTGTGTTGCTATTTCATATACAATTTGTAGTTTTAAAAACTTTGTAACACATTACATTTGCTGCAACAGTTATGTGTTAGCACATTTGCAGAAGATTTTAAAGTATTTCTAACAAATCACGCTGCCACATTCATAAATCTCCTGGAAAATGGGGACAACAGGTTAGTTATTCTTAGGGGACTTTAAAAATGTCTGTGAAACTCACATTTATTTGACACTTGCCCAGTAATTCAGCAATTCAGATGGAGCAAATATTTCAAAATGTCATTGAATGGTAAAACAGAGCTGGCGGAAAGTTGACATTTTAAGCCTTATAACTTTGAAATGTTTTCAGTCATGTATCTTATCTAACTGCATGTTTTAAACTTTTCAAGTTTCAGTTTGAAATCTGCTCTGGGAATGCTCAACAAACCTGACTTCAAATCTTCAAATCTGAGGCACCCTCTTTAGCAGATTTGCGGTGGGCAGGGCAGGGGGAGGAGACAAAACAGAAGTCCTGGTGCTCAGATGAAACCTCACTGGGTAGCTTTAGATACATCCCTTTGATTTTGTCTGAGCTCTAAGTACCCATCATAATGGATTTTCCTCTGCTTGATGGGACACAAACTCACATGTGGACTTTGAATTCACCCATCAACTGTGACTCTTACATTTAATAAATATGATTCCACAGTAAAACAAACAAACAAACAAACAAACATCACCTCATTCATATATATAACTTTTGAATCTGTTGCCTTCCATGGTTCTAGATTCAGGTAGGTAGCTGTGTTGGTCTGACGCAGTCAAAACATACCGTATATAAAAATAAAAAATTGTCCAGCAGCACCTTAGAGACCAACTAAGTTTGTTCTTGGTATAAGCTTTCGTGCGCATGCCCATTGAGTCAATCATCCATCTCCTACTACCCTCCTGAGAAAAACCCCTCCCCACCCTCCCACTATATATAAGGGTCTGGTAACTTCTGTTTCAGTGTATCTGAAGAAGTGTGCATGCACACGAAATCTTATACCAAGAACAAACCTAGTTGGTCTCTAAGGTGCTACTGGACAATTTTTTATTTTTTATATATATTTTGAATCTGTGATAGCCTTAAATACCCCAATACAAACTTCTGGAGTACTGAAATTTGTCCCATTCCTTGTCTTTCAGAGACAAGCTAGATTGCTGTATATGATTCAGGATATCTCCAACAACGTTTAGCTGAAGATTTTGTAGGCTCATGAACATGTGCTTTATGTTTCAAACATCAACTGTAACATTTTATGAGACTGTGTGCAAACAGGCATGAGAATGAATTAAACAACTTACCACAATTTGCTATCTTCTTTTGGGTTGACGTATCTTCTTTGATTCATGGTCTTCATTAGGCTATGCTGCTGTCTTACCTTGCAGTCCAGGAAAACGCTGGAAATAATTTCTCTGTCTCTAATCAATTAGAGGATAATTTGGTTCCTTTTTAAGAAGTATCCTTACTAGTGTGCCTTCACAGTGTCTTCAATGCTTGTCATGTTCCTTGGGGCTGATTGAGATGTTAACATTTGTTTTGCAAGTTCTGATCAGATGGGTCAGGTTCTTGCTATTATTAGAGTGATAGCTTGGGCTCACCAAATAAAATACAAGGTTCGTGGCCTGTCCTTCATAGCAATCTTCCCTACCATGTCATGAAGTTGCAAGGACCAGAAATTGTATCTAGTGAAGCTGTAAAGCTTAAATATTAAAGATGTGCAAGGCTCATGTCATATTAGAAGGTGGACATTAGTGTTGTACCTTGACTTCCTGCATTACACTAATTCAAATATTTCCTAAAGAGACACTCTGTGAAATTAAAATGGAGATTACAAAGCTTATGGTTTTCAATATGTTAATGTAGTTGCAGTAAAGGCAATGCTATTGCGCATAACGTCCATTACCGTATTTTTTGCCCTATAGGACGCACTTTTTTCCCTCCAAAAATGAAGGGGAAATGTGTGTGCGTCCTATGGGGCGAATGCAGGCTTTCCCGGGCTTCCTGCAGCTCTGCGCCACCCTCCGGATCCTGGCGCAAAGCCGCGCGGGGCTCCGGAGGGTGGCGCGGAGCTGCCTGCGCTCCAGTGCTTCTTGCAGCTCCGTGCCACCCTCCGGATCCCGGCGCGAAGCCGCGCGAGGCTCCGGATGGTGGCGCGGAGCTGCCTGCGCTCCAGGGCTTCTTGCAGCTCCGCGCCACCCTCCGGATCCCAGCGCGAAGCCGCGCGGAGCTCCGGAGGGTGGCGCGGAGCTGCCTGCGCTCCAGGGCTTCTTGCAGCTCCGCACCACCCTCCGGATCCCGGCACGAAGCCACGCGGGGCTCCGGAGGGTTGCGCAAAGCTGCCTGCATTCCGAAGCCTGGTGCGCGCTGAAGAGCGCCCCCGGGCTTCGCGCACCTCTCCGCAAGCCTGGGGAGACCGGCGCGGCTCCCTAGGCTTGCAGATAGCAGGCTGTTCTGGGGGCTGTGGTCGGGGGAAGCTCAGGCTTCCCCCGCGCTTGCCCCGTGCCTGGGGAGGGAATTTTTTTCTTTATCCCCCCCCCCAAAAAAATTAGGTGCATCCTATGGGGCGGTGCGTCCTATGGGGTGAAAAATACGGTATATAACCTCTGTTGAGGATTTCTTCTATTTATCTCAACCCCTTGCCACCAAAACTTGTGCTGCGGAAAGAAAGGATAGGAAAGAGAGGTAGGCAGCAATAGGTTTTTTTTAGCACAATGGCATCTAAATCCTCTGGTTGCTGATGAATTCCAAGTTCTATCTTCCCCAACTATTGCCCATGTTGACTGGTTGTTTATGGATGTTGGAGTCTATCAATGTCTGGAGGGCCACAGTTTCCCCACCTCAGAGATACACAAACTAAAATAGCAGCAAACCATAATGGAAGACTTAGGTCAGGCATCCCCAACCTTCAGCCCTCCAGCTGTTTCGGACTACAGTTCCCACCATCCCTGACCACTGGTCCTGTTAGCTAGGGATCATGGGAATTGTAGGGCAAAACAACTGGAGGGTCGCAGGTTGGGGATGCCTGACTTAGGTTTTATAAAACCTGGTGCTTAGAGATTTGATGCACTTTGGGCTCCACTCTTGATTCCCTTTAACAGCAGCAGGACATGCAGAAATGTAAACAAGCAATGCTTTTACTATCACTTTCATCTTCTCTGCCAGAATCAGTTTCTCTGTAAAAAAAAAATATATATTTAAATGTTTTTGATGTTGTAACCCACCCTGGAATAATAGGATGAAGGGTAGAAGATAATAATAATAATAATAATAATAATAATAATAATAATAATAATAATAATAATGTTGATGTGTCAAGCTGCTGTAAATACACAAAAAGTAGGGCTAAATAAAAAGGTGGAAATTTTCTAGATACTTAATTTTACCCTTTTCATTTTCCATTGGTGAGCTGAAGAGGAGAGCTATTTGATCAAAGTTAAGGCTTAGCCAGCTTCTCCCAAAAAACCCCAGCAATAATAAATTAAAAGTGAAAAAGTGTCCTGCTCTTTGAGTCCATTATAATAATCACCATTTACTCAACTGCTTTGTTTATAAAGGCAGACATTAATAATGACTACTAAAATGCAGTTAGAGAGTTAAACAAATATGCCCACCCACCCCCAAAATGTTTTCTTAAAACTCTGCTCTTGAATTTCCCATATATTATTTGGATACCACATATTTGCAGAATACTGTATTCCATAAATATATGATATCTGCATATAGCACCCAATGATATTTGCTTTCAATATTTTGGTAGATGTTACTTGACAATAAATAAATAAATGATATTTAGCAATGGACTACATTTAGTGCCTGACAGCATTTTGTAATTATCATGCAGTAGTATGTAGAACATTATAGTTTATCAGAGTTCCTATCTGAAGCCTGTCAAACCACCAAGAGTTACCAACAAATCTAAACTTAATTGCTCCGGTATCAAATTCTGAGTTAAAATTACATATTCAAAAATTTGATTATTTTTTTTCATTAGTGAGATGGCAAATATCATTTCAGCTCTATATGCCGTTGCCCCAGTTCATTTGGGAGTCTAATGTACACAATGAAGCAGTCTAGTTTGAGGGGGAATCACACCTAATCCTTAGTCTGGTCAGTGTGCACATAGCCCTGTACACAGCTGACATATCACCAATCAGCTGTTTGAGAGGAGAAGCAAGAGGTATATTCAGTTGGAAAGCTCACTAGTGTTTGTAATATAAAGCCATTTTGAATACGTTGCTGAAAGCTTATTTGTTTCAGTAAAAGAAAAGAGTACTACAAAACTCAGTGTAAGAAATTATTATACATTGTTTTATGTATCTTTATATAAAAAGTTACAATTAGCAAGCATATGACACAAAGAAATGGATAGGAACAGCAGTAAGTATGGATGCATGCTTTTTACAATGTATCTCATCAAAGGGATTTTTGTTGTTGTCGTTTGCCAACTCAAATATTCAGCAACATACATGCAAATCAGTTCCTCGTTGTTGCGTTCAGTCATATTGTTAGATTTATATATCCAACAAATATATCTACTGAAGTGATTGTGAATGGATAAATAGTACCTGATTTAATCATTTTATTCCTGAAACTGGGTTATCTTTTCTTTGTAACAAAACAGAACAAAATAAATATAAAGAAAGAAATAAAACAGATGATGACAATAATAAGAATAAATGATAGCAATGATAGTAATAAGAGTCTTATTGCCATCCATTAATTTTAATCATTACTGACTGATGTGTGGGTTTTTTTCTCATGAAACTGGAATAGCTGGTCAGAGTCCAGAACATCTCTAGCTTGCAGTTCCAGGGTCGACATTTTCACAATTCACTGTAGTATATTCAAAAGCACCCAGGATCGCACTATTCCCAAGCAGTCTACATAATGAAAACAATGTACATATAACAAGTTCAATGTGAATAATTGTATTTGACAGAACATATAATGTACAAGTACACAATGAATGACATTATTTTGGTGCCTTTAATTCCCTTTCTTTTTCTAAAAAACCAATTTGTACTCATGTAAGCCCCTTTCATACAAATGTCTGCATATTCCAAGTATTTGTGGTGGTGGCGGCGGTGAGAGGCTCACTGCACATGTAGAATATCCACACTTGGGCTGTTTGTAAACTGCTCTATATTGCCAAATAAATGTGCTCATAATTAAGATGAATGACTAGAACCTTGAAGACAGCTAGGCATATAAGTGCTTCATTGACTTCATTGTCCACAAGACTGCAGGCGGCCTGATTGTATGACCTGCTTTTAAATAGACAAAAGGGAAATGTTGTAGACAGAAATTTGGCACCAGGACACAAAGTCATTTAGGGTGTTGTTTTGGTATGCCAGTAATTGGAAAAAGTGTGATCGCAGTAGTACAACAGTAGTCTGACCTCCAAATTCCAAAGCACAGGTAAGTGATTGTGATCAGCAACTCGACTGGCTGGTAGGGCAGTGCAAAAGTTCTTCAGTTTCAAGTCAAAATAGATCTCAGACTAAAGAACATGTAATTCCATCTGAGCCAAATTCCAGAATAAAAAATTAGCTGTCAAATAGAACTATCTATAAGAAGGTAAGAAGAAATATTTGAATTTTTTTGGTGTGAATAAAAATAGTTGACTCAAAGTGAGAATTCTGTCTCTCCACCACCACCACATTCACTCAAGGCCAGAAAATACTGGCTAAGTAATTTTTGTAGTCAAAATGTTTGTATGCATAAAGCAAAGAATGACTTATGACTTCTCCCTTCTCCTGAAAAATCAAAAGCTTGTCTATCTTACTAATAGTTAAACATTTTGTTTCTATGTGTTTCACTACATAGAATCCATCTGAAAAAAACACCCAAACTGCAGCTCAGATACTTATAGTGACTATTTGGTGCTCTTATGTGTGGGATAACCAGCCTCATATAATCAACATGCTTAAGTCTAATTAATATATGAAGGGGTTAATATCATAGAGTAAACTGTCCTGCCAGACTCAGCTATATCCACTTCCCTTACCTTGGGAGGAAATGGGTAATCAAGCCTATTATTCAACCCCCAGTCTACCTGAGAAGTTCAGGGTGTCAAGAGGTTTCAGCTGGTGGCTCCAGCTCACACTACATGGCTTTCATGAGCCACTCTTGAGTTCCTATACCAATAATTTAGGAACTTTCACCACTCTATAACTAAGTCAGGTGTTACTGCCTGTGCAACTTTTTCTGAATGCTATATGGAAAAGAATATGAATCTGACCTTTGGAGAGTTTGTAAGTAAACCATTTTTAACTTACCAAACGTGGTTATTTTCAGTGCTAGAGAAGAGGGAAACTTTGGAACTCACTTTAAAGGGCATACAGTGGTGCCTCGCAAGACGAAAAGAATCCGTTCTGTGATTCTCTTCATCTGGCGGTTTTTCCGTCTTGCGAAGCAAGCCCATTGACGGATTAGCGCTATTAGCGGCTTTTAGCAGCTTATCGGCTTATCGGATCAGCTGATAAGCGGCTTAGCGGCTTAGAAAAAGGGGGAGGGGGAAAAAACCGCAGGAACTCGCAAGACATTTTCGTCTTGCGAAGCAAGCCCATAGGAGATTCGTTTTGCGAAGCACCTCCAAAACGGAAAACTCTTTCGTCTAGCGAGTTTTCTGTCTTGCGAGGCATTCGTCTTGTGGGGCACCACTGTATTTTAAAGGTCTAATAGCCTATAATTCCATTCTTCACTTTGCTGTATGTTTTGTGATTTTTAAATCTCTGCTGGGGTTCTCTCACCAAGGAATACTTGCCCAAACTTGAATCCTGGCATCTAGGAATTATCCTTTTATGCCTATTTTTCTTCCCCATGCACCAACATTAGGTTTCCTTTCAATAAGAGGAAAGGTCAGTGTGCTCAACAGGAATAAACATGGGGAGTTTTCCCTAGCATAAAAGTTGTTGTTTTTGTGTCAGTCCACACCTACAACAGAATAATATGAAGCCTTAGGTTGTGGCAGTAATAGTTTTGTATAGAAAACTGTCAGCTAGATGCTGACTGTAGAGATATTAAGGGGGAAACAAAAAATAATATCATGTGTCAAAACCCTCCAGAAAACTGTAATTAGTGCTAGCAAAATGAAAACGCACATCAACATAAAAGGAACAAGTAGATTAAATTCTTACAAGCTGTTAACCAAGCCCTTTTCCAACATCATAAATTCTAAATGACAATACAGTGAGATAGCAGATGTCTTCATATCTTAATTTAACTAAGCATTTAAGTGGCATCAAACAAACAGCCTGATTCACAGCTGTTGGCAGCGGAGTGTGACCTGGTACCAGTGCTGCTCTCACAGCAGGGACAAAGCACTGTGCATGATCCCCAGCTGGGAGTTACAAATTTATCCCCTGGCAGTTCCTCTCTGGTTGGTTATTCAAGGTAGAAAATTGTTGTTTAGACTGGAGATCAAGTGCAAATTTTGCTGCTTCCTACATGTTCCCAATAGCTGGGGGCCATGCATATAGCATATCCAAAACAGTAATGCAGGGAAGAGACAATTCAGGGTATTAGACAGTTGGTCAGACAGCCAGTGTGGTGAAATGCATAGAGCACTGAGCTTGAAATGGAAAGACTCTGGTTTAAATCCACACTCAGTCCATGAAATTTGCTAGCCAGTCCTGAGTAGGACATCACCAGTCTTATTTCCTCATGGGGATGTTATGAGGATAAAATTCTTCATACATTGCTCAGGAAGCAATGGGTACAACTAGGGTAGATATGCTGACAGATCTAAATTCAGAGATCCCTAAATTTAGAACTGCCACAGCATGGATCAGGCTGGAAGTTATTACCTATTGAAACACTTTACCCAATCATTTTCTTAAATAAAGGGGGATGTTCATGCGAAACACTTGTTTAGAATTCAAGCTTGAGATGCAGATTATACTTAGCAAGGATGGTCTAATGCAACTGAGGGTACCAATTTAATTTATTGTATGCATTGTTTAAGTTATAGCAGCTTCCTGCCTATAAGTTTAAATTCTTTGTATGCCGAAAGCTTAGCACCATTTTCAAGCAAAGCAAAAGAAAATGAAGGAAACAACAACAACCTCCCACACAGGCACACACACAGGCACACACACACAGCAAATGATATACAACTACTAGACATTTTCAAAGAAAACAAATGGAATGCAAGAGATGATGAATTGGGAACTATATATTTGTTCACTTACCTTCAGTTTGCCTTTTACACCCTAGTTGTGTTGTACTCAGATTCATGTTTGTTTAGAGACCCAATGAGGCAGAACCTGGAATGTTATGGCTATTTCATTCAACATAATAATGTTTGCATAGAAAAAAAAGAAATATATGCATATACATTCTTAAATGAAGAATACTTTACAAACCCTGATCAAATTGATCCAAGACACTTAAAACTGGCATGCAGATTGACAAAAGTAATGCTCTCATAAACAAGGTCAACCCTCAAAGTGCCCCATCAACTCATCCCATTTCAAGCTGGCAGGGCTGAAGTTGACAAGATGCTTTGAGGTTTTCGGATACCCCATGGCCTAGACGTACAAAATGAAACATTGTGGAGCACATGAACAGAACATTAAAACACAGAGAAATAAAGCATGCATATGAAACACAAATCTATTTTTAAAAAGTTCTGGCTGTTTCCAAATAAGTTGTAACATAAGTATTTCTCTTTTTGCATTTACTTGCAAATTTCTAATCATTCTTATTTACAAGCATTCAAGGTGCAATACACAGTATAAGAATCTCCGTGCTAGTCATTAAAACAGAAATCATGCCAGACTTGAATCAGAAAACTCTTCTCCACTACATTTTTTCCCATAAGCAAATCTAAAAGAATATCAAGCTGAAGCGATTAAAATTATCCTGTGGTCTAAATGCCAAATAAATATGACAAGCAGTGGTACTATGGTCAGCTACAGAAATCATACTGTAATGCTTTGAAATATTGTCATTTATTACATAGAAAACCATGTTTCATGGAAAAGGAGTTTCTCCTCATCAAACTATCCAATTCAGGTTTTCTTGAATATAACTGAAAAACTGTAATGGTTAGTGTTGTACTAGGAACTGAGAGACTAGGGTTCAAATTCCCACACAGCCATGAAACTGACTGGGTGACCTTGTACTAGTCACTAACTTTCATCCTAACCTACCTCACAGGATTATTGTGAGGATAAAATTGGGGGGGGGGGAGAGACTTTTGCACACCACCTTGAGCTCCTTGAAGAAAAGATAGGATACAAATTCAGTAAGAAATAAACAAAAGTAATCATGTGCATACTGATTTTTCAAAAGAAATCCCAACTAATTTTAGCAAAGAAAAAGTCTTTGGTATGGTCAAAGTACCTGCATTTTCTTATAGTTTTGTATTTAAATAAAATTAAAACACGAAAAAATATTGACATCAGTATGGAGATTGAGCTATTTATCATGAGCTGAAAGAAGGGGCAGAAACAGATGGCCAAACTGTGTGACCTGAGAGATCCATAATTAGGAGAAGGCTTAACCCTTTCCTCCCTTTCCCCCCACTCAAATGGCAGCTATTAGATCTGGATGTGGAGAGAAGGATACAGATGCCCCCCCCATTCCTGTCATCACAGAGCTCATAGCTGCTTTAGGATGGGAGGGAAAGGTCATCAGGAAAAGATGAAGGAAGGAAAGGAGTAAACTTCCTTTCCTGGATTGCCACTTCCCTGGTTGTCAAACCAGAAGTGTGGGGCTGCTGATTAGGAAAACAAAACAAAAGCTAAGGGTTGAATCCAGTGCTGAGTACAATGGGACTTCCCCATCCTTTCCTCTCCCTGTGGACCCTCAAAACCTGCTCTGGAGTGTCCCCAATCCATTTGGAGGAGATTTTGAGGGTGTAGTGGACAGGAGAGAAAATTTTCATAGCAGAAGTCTCATGTGCTAGCAGAACAGCAGCACTAGGTGTGATCCCAAAGCTGCAGCTGCATAGGCAATCCTTCACGTGGGTTTCCTGTTTCACATCTAATTTGGCCCGGAAGTGAAAACAAGCAGAGCGAGAAAGAGTCCAAGAAGCACATTCACACAGCATGTTTTGATCTGGTTCTCAACTATGGCTGCAAAGGGGTTCCCATGCAAAACTGTCATGGATCAGAGTGACAGCCGCTAGTTGGTGTCTTAGGATATAAACGTTTGCCAGGACAGCTTTGGATTCTCTGCCTTTGCTGTTTCCAAGCAGTGTTTGCATGATAACTCCCAGCACTCCTTTTAGAGCAATTGCTACGGATAAGCTCATCACAAGCTATGTGAATGGATCTTAGAAAGCAAAAGAAAGTAAAGAACTGATATAAATTAGAGAAATAAAGAGGGAAGAGTTAGGCTTGAACCCAGTCCTCATACAATAGTCTTCATCAAAAATCTATTGATACTGACCGCTGGACAGCTTTATCATGTCTGGATAGCCTGTGACTCGTGGTTGGTACCTCTTCGATTTCATCTATCTCGCCCGCATCTGCAGCATCTTGTGAGTAGCTATGCTTCATTACGAGGATATTTCTTCTGTTCATGGGCTGTATGAGAGGCTTTACAGGCTGGGGTTGAATTTCTGTCAATATAGGCGTATCTCTTGTGCTGAGGTTACTACGGCTGCCCTTAGTGCTAGATAACTGTGATCCACAGTGGTGGTCATGAATGCATTTTGAAGATGATCTCCGCAGTTTATGATAATTTTCAAAGTCATCTGCAACGTCTGCAAGGTCCGCTGAAGCTCCTGTCCCTCTAAGAGTGCATAACTCATAGTGAGGAGGCTCAAACACCTCCTGGAATACTGTTTGATCAAAGTCTGCTTTCCTCTGGACATATTTTTTACGAGGCTGCTTGATCTGTACTATAACAGAGATAATGATAAGGAGGACCACAATACAAGAGGTCACCCCAATTATTGTCCCACTGGTATTGGTAAGCTGGTCCAGTATGTTGGCTTTTCTTTTTTCTGTTTGATGGGGAAACATAAAAACAAAGAAAGAAAGAATTAATATTCTTTGTAAATAAACAAATAGTTACCACATTGTTTTTGGCAATTATCACCATATTCTTTGTAAGCTAATATAAGAATGGCTAACTGGAACAGAAAGTTGAATAGGCAGGACAATCCTTTATCTTGATGGTGAGGTGATTCACAGTGCCAAATTCCTTCATGCAGTTGGAAAATTGATCTACCTCTATAGTGGGATCCACATGAAACCATGCAGTCACAGGAAGGAACCTTTTGATTTTTCTATCTCAAGTATTTCCGCCCTGCTTTCCTCTACCAAAATGTTCAAAGGACCTAACAAAAATAACTAAGGGTGCTTCCAGACAAGTGTTTTTTGGAGAGTGTGGGTGGATTTGGTGTTTTCCAAGCATGGAAATTTATTGCAGCGTCCAAATGATGCTGTCATCAAAATTTCAGCAAGTATCCTCCCGATTTAATCCAGATTTACCCTTTCCATTGAAAATCTAAGAAGTTTTTTAAAAAAGCCATCTCAGTGATCCATTTACACTATTAAGCCCCTGTCTGGAAGCACCCTAAGTTTGACAATATAATCTGGTTATAGCTGTAACTTTGCTGTCTAGCGTGAGTTGCTTATTAGCGATATTCTTGGACGCATGATGACAACCTTCAGTATGTGAACTAGCAGCTTACGGTAATTTAAATAGGAATGCTTCCTTATCCTTGAAAACCATCTCAGCTACTAACATTGATATATATGAAATCACTGGTATTAGTTAACACTCACCTGTCTCAGGTGGAAAAGCAAGAATTATTACAAATAAGATTTCAAGTAAAGGGGGGGGGAATCTTTTACTATGAGCCGTTGCATACCTTTTTGTTATATCATACATTCCAAGCTTCATAAATATAGCTCTTCATAGCATCACTGCTCTAGACCCAAAGGATAATCTTCACAGGCTTCTTGTCTCAGCCTGTTCATTCTGGTAGCATAAATTGCACTTGCTCTGCTCCACTGGCTATGTGATTATCACTATATGCTGAACTGTCTTCCAAATACTGCCAAGTTTTATTATAAGAAAAACAGAGGTTTTGTCCACAAAACTGAGAAGTCTACTAGACTGAATGACTCATTGACACATTTCTGTTGAAACTACCGTTGCAGGTGCCTCTCAATGGGAGGAGGAACCACTGGTGTGAAGATATGGGGAGCACTAGGAGTGCAGTCCAAGAGGAATGCTGGCCAGGAAAAAGCAGTGAAATTTCAAGTCTACCTCATAGCTATGTGAGAGGTTGAACCCAGAGACTATAACTAGTGTAAGTCTTTCTTAAAAGGGCATTTTTGTGGGGTGGGGGACAAGACCATATAGGGAAGACTTGAGCAGGAGCCTAACTCAGTTCAGCTCAGTCACGTGACCTGGCTGAAAAGGTAGTGCAAGTCAAACTACTGTATATTTTAAAGGCTTGTTTTCCTTCTAGCTTGGGCTGGCTCTGCTGTCAATATCCTTGCTCCAGAACAGGGTTTGGATCTGGTCCAACTTTACATTGGCTCAACTTGTGCCAGCTTGCTTTATGCCAGCTTCTTGTGCTCCCTAAGCTACAGTTTCAATTGATAGCGAAATTTCTTCCCTGAATCAGGGTCATGTATTGACCAATCTTAATCAATGACTGGATTTAAATCAAATGTGAAAAATATAAGTCACATCCCATGAATGACATAACAGCTCTCTCTCTATATTTTTTTTAAAAAATTCCCGGCAAAGGAATATATTTTTTGCCCAGAAGGTTTGCCCAGAAGGTTGAATGCTATGTTTAAGATCAATTCTTTGCACAGCAAACTAAAATGGTGAAGGATTTCCATTCATTCAGAGTGATATCATATACCATTAAAAATGTTTTCAATTTAGAATAAGTAGCAATGCTTAAAGTGGCAGGATGCTTTCTTCTCCCTGCAGGAAGGAAAAAAATCAATATTTGGCCCTTACTATAATTTATTTATTACTAGAATGCCTAAGGAAAATGAGTCAATGCAACCCTAAGTTCTGTGAACAGAGATAAATCAAGTCTCTTAATGTGCTTAGCATATTAGAAAACAAAACACACAGAAACAAGTAGAAAAGTATGTGGAAATTAAATTACTTCCTTGGGTAAAGTTAAGGTGCAAACTGATAGGAGATGCAGAAGGATAGGAGATGAGGGTGCAGAGTAGGTTTACAGCTAGCTCTTTAGAAAAATTGTGAAGTATTCCTGAATGGTCTTTAAACAACGGAAACTGAAAGGTTTATCAGGAGCTCTGTGATAATTTGAACATAGGCATTGGTGTGTTTATCTGTGGTCCCTGCCTCTGTTGCATTTTTTTTACTTATTTGACTATGCACTTTTATATCCTATTGTGATTTTAAATTGTTGTAAGATGTCCTGAACCGTGCAAAGGCACTATGAAGACAGGACTGAAAAACTTACCTACATACACTTTGGCTTAGCAGACAGTAAGAACAGTATGCCATGAAACCCTTTTCATTGAAGGAAGCCATTTTAACAGCCAGGTATGCGATTCCCTGTTTGATCTGTCCTTTATATCCCTACTCACACTCAGTGAAAATATCAGGCCAGCACATAAGGTTCACACAGACATTTATCTCCATGTACAGACTAAATGCTTTGAGATGGATAAATGCTTTGAGATGGTTTCCCCAGCCACTCTGGGTGGCTTCCAACAAAAGATTAAAAATACATTAAAACATCAGTCATTAAAAACTTCCCTAAACAGGGCTGCCTTCAGATGTCTTCTAAATGTCAGATAGTTGTTTATTTCTTTGACAACTGATGGGAGGGCATTCCATGGGAGGCTCATGCCTACTGGTCCTGCCAAATATCATGTTCCTGATTCTAACAACTATGCATGTGGCACTACGTCTGAAAAGATGTAGGCTTTCACATGTCTGGGACCTGCACACAATGAGTTCCTAATCACACCTGAATGCTAATTCCTCCTAAACCCAGTCCTAAGAGCTACCAGTTACAGAGCGAATATATCTGAAGGGGAAATAAAAACAGGATACAGAATTCATACATTCCCTAATGGGGTAGTTAACCTCCCCGCCTCCGTACTATACTTCCTAATTAAAGAAGAAATAAGCTGGTGATGTTTGCCACTTTTCAAGAACAAGGCATTCATTTACACAGCATTTCATGGCATGCTGTGAATATGTTTCAACTTTTAATTCAGCTTGATATCCCTAGGAGACATGGCTCTGAAATGAAATGCATTTTTAGAGCAAATATTGATAGCTGCTGACTTGCTGGCAGGCACCTTTACTTGTGATCAGCATGTTATTTGAAAATGTATCTCCATGACACAGTAGGCTGCTGCTGCTATTGCTGCAGCTACAGATTAGTTTCAGGGTCTTAGAACCATTTCATGAAGGATTGGTAACATCATCAGCACCACTTTTCAAAAGGTGAAGGAAATTTATGCAACAAGTCTGTTTAGTCCATGTCACATGTGAATTGTGTGGAGGGGTTCTACGTGTTGAAAGGGACAGATAACATGGACTCAGCTACATTAGGAAGAAAAAGCGTTTTATATGCGATATTACACTGTGACACCAGATGGCACTGTGAAGTCCCATCTTTCTCCAACGTGATTTCCCACTTTGATGTTTACAACATGTTTTTCTGAAACACTTTTTTGATGTGTCTAGGTCTAGCCCATGATAGGAAATGTGTATCTGAAATACATGAACTCATTCAGACAGAATGGAAAGAAGATGCATGAAGCATATAATTGTGCATCTTTTCTGTCACTACTGTGTTAAAGCTTCCCCGCTGCTCTACATTTATCAAATCCTTGTTCTGGCTTTGTTCTATATAGCTATACAATCTTTATATATCAACTGTTTACCTGCATCCCATCTCTATCATGAGTTTATTGGAAGGACACATTTAATAGTGGCATAAATTCATCACAGTCAACTTCCACTTGATAGCAAAGAAAACATGGCACTAATGAGCATAAAGTAGCATCTTTCTAATTCCATGTCCCTATACTTATGCATTACCTTTGCAGTGGTTTTCATCCCATGGATACACACAGTTCTGGAGTCCATTGCAGACCAATGTATTATTAATACACATGTTACTATGGCAAAAGAATGTGTTGGCTTCACAGGGGGCTAAAAAAAAGGAAGAAAAAAACGCATCAGTAGGACTCATAGAGTATTTCCAGCCTCCCATTCAATACCAATAAAGATGTCATATAATCCAATACGCCGTAAAGCAGAACCTGGATTTTCCAACTCTTTTTGAAAGGTGTTTAGCCCATGTAATTGTAAATAGAGGCTTGAAAGTGTGTAGACAATTCTAGTGTAATCCCACAAAACATAAAGGGTCCCAAATAGAGAGAGAGTTCAAATATAGTGGCTTCACTCTGTCCTCTGTAACTCTTTACAAGTCAAGTCCTTTATTAAGGTCATAGACCAACATAAGCAAAACATCTACATAAAAAGCTCTGTACCATGATTAGCAGAAACAGAAAAATATGAAAAAACAAGTACTGCAGATTTACTTACTTTGTATCATTTATATAGCCTTCAGAATTTCTCAGCACAAAATTCATTTCATAATATATAATTCATGGCCCTAACAACTCACATTAAATGCCAAAATGAATTGCAAAGGTTCACCACTTCTTAAACTGTAATTCTTATAATGGCCAGCTGGCATTATGAATATGTGTGTATGGGAGAGAAGGGGTAATAATAAGGCTTTTCTGGAATTCAAAGCAGTAAGTTTCGCCACTGACCTCAGTAGGATGCAGTGCTTGTAGGAGAAAATTGGGGTCAATGAACTAACAGAGTTGAATAGCTTGTCATAAGGAGTCCTTTAGTGGCATGTTCAAGCACATATATTTTATAATAAGTACAGCTACAATAAATGTTTGCCCTTCTGATATTGCAGGAACAAAGATTTTCACAGTCCCTGAGCAGAAGGCAAAGCATAGTTGCCTAAGGCTCACAAACTGGTAGAATCAAGTTGCTAATATTACTAAAGCCCCAAGATGAAAGTGTTACTGGAGGCCATATACTTCATTTCAGTTTTCACAGGGAAATCCAATGTCCTCAATGAGAATTTTACAACCCAGTGGAGATTGTTCAGCAATAGAAAGTTCCCAGATCTAAGTTAAGGTTATACCTTCAGAATGACAATCCATTTTTCTCTTCACAGAGTTAGATTGTACAGTAATACTGGCTATCATTTCCACAGGCAGCACAAGGACAAATAATTAGAATCTTTTTTTATAAAAAAAAAAATTGAATGCTTTTCTCCAAAATTTGAGATGCAGTTATCCAACCAACCAATGTTTACAAAAATTCCTATATTGGTGGGAAATGTGCATAAGATTAATATATTCATGGCAGGAATATGGGGGGGGGATGCATTATATTAAGAGAAATTGTTTGCAAATATGTGCACACTAGTCAAAACTGCATCTGAAAGGGTTTATTAGAAGAAATTCACACAATGCAGAAAATTAATGAAGTTTTTTAAATTCATCATCATCACCACCACCACCACCACAACCACCACCACAAATTCCTGCAGAAAAGTGGAGAACTGAATTTAAGATTGGAAAAATGAGAAACTGAAATAATTTTTAAAAAGTTTTTCCATTCTCAACTAAGACCAAACCCCTACTTTCATCTATTTGCTATCGGGACTAAATTTACTTGTGATGATGTACAACAAAGATATTGGGACCATAATCAGTATAATGCTTTCATGTTTTGTGAAATTGCTCACATTTTGCACCATTCCTCAATGTTAATTAAATTTATGTACCATGTGATTGTAGATAATGTATAGTTCAGGCAAATCATTTTTTTATTGGACAGAGAAAGCTTCTGCAATAAATTATGGCATGATCATGCAGTTCCTGTGCATAAATAGCTTCAATTTTGTTTTATCTACTTATAAAATAAATTTGCCATAATTTACATTGTTCAATTGTGTACTTTGCTTATTTGCTTTGTGAGCTGGCTAGAGAACCTCCATTATGGAACATATATGCAGTTGTAATAAACAAACTAAATAGAAATAAATAATGGGAAGGATGCTGAAAAGGCAATTCCTTTTTTCCAATTCCTGAATTTTGATTCAGCATTGGAGTTATTAGGAAAGGAATTTAGGTATCATTATAGAGAATGAACTTTTTTCTAAATAAAAGCTAAAGAGTGGAAGCTTTTCAATTAGGTGATAAAGGCAAGCAAATGGGAATTAGAGGGTTATGTTCAGAGGCGGGATAGCTTTGATTAGCAGATGTTGGCTACAAACCACAGATGATGGTTTGTGAGTTTCCCAGGGGCTTCTTGCTCAACACTACTAGAGAGAAAAGAGTAGATTAGACATTACTGCAGTTTAATCCAGTACAGTAGTTCTTATTATGTTCTGTTGCAAACATCAGACACAAGGTGGCAAACTTACTCTAGAGGATCCAAAATTGTAATTTAGCCCTTAGGATACGAATTAATCTGATCATCCCGTTGAAAGAAAAACAGCAGCCTTTGCCCACAGCTGTTTCTTTTTAAATCTCTCCCTATGGACAGTGATTAAAAATATGAGTGGTGCTCCAGGTCTGGATCCTGTTAACCATTCTTAGCCACCTTGATGACCTATTTGTGTTTTTCCCCATCAGTCACAAATACATTGTTGAGATCAGTTTCACACACACACACAATTTTTATTACTGCTAACTTCCACTTTAAAAAACAAAACATTTACCTTTCAATTTTTAAATTTCCCTCCTCATTTTTTCTCCACAGTATACAATTCAAAAGCCTTATATTTTCACTTAGTTACTATTACTCTGAACAACAGCACTGCATAATAGTGTTACTGTCCCTGTTAGAAGGTAGCTATGCACAATTACAATTTCACCCCCTAACCAAGTCCTTGCTAATCACCCTATCACTCTCCTTCCCCAGGAAACATACAAGTCACAAAACTAGGAGGACTTCGCATGCATTATTCAACTTCACTTGGAAGTCCTTCAGGCTTCTCTCAAGGTGCAGCCATGTTTTTCAAACTGGTCCAGCAACAACTATTGCCTCAGGTTCCCAACAACCAGTTGCACAGAGCCTTGCTCACTACTTGACACATGTCGTTCAACTCTTTGCCCCAGTTTTATCAGATCCTATGTTGGATCTTCAGCTTCCCTTCAGCTATCAACCTCTACTCTTTCTCCTGATTCCCTTGAGGCTTCTGCCTAGGTCCTTCAGTATTCCACACTAATAAACTTCAGCTCCAAAGCTGCTATCCTTTCTAACCAGTACTGAAACTGGCCTTTTATTTACACCAGCCAGTTCCCTCAACACAATCACTACCATTTGGGTGAAATCTCACTGTCTTATCAGACTATATTTATGAGCCAATAAAAGGAGGTAAAATGTATACTAAATGACAAATTAACATTGACCACCCTTTTGATATATTTGATTCTGAAGTTAAAATTCAAAGACCTCTTCAATCATAGCTATCCCCTTGTTAACACGAGGCTACAGTGGCAGTCTGACATTTTACTGCCCGCTAGTCTATCTTTGCCACAATGGTGTTCAGACATTACAGTAAGCTTAACTATAGTTTACTGGAACTAGAAAATGAACATATGCTCACTTTGCTACTCCCTGGTCCACTGGGCTCACTGTGGCACAACACCTAAGTCATGAGTTTAGTGTTACATGTGAATGCAACCACTAGCTCCTATCAGGGACAAAAGTCAGTTTAATGCACATTTAACTAGTTACAAACAGCATCTTGTTTGAACTGGTATAATATTCATATGCTAAGTGTTACCTCATAAACATGATTATGTATATAATAACAATACAGAAGGGGTAGGGAAATAGATTATACTGGGTTGATAGATGTAGATTCTTGGAATTAGTACATTAGACTAACATATTGTATTTTGGTTCCTTCATGATACACATTCAGAAGAGCCAACATTAAAGTTAATGCATTCTCATTAACACCAATTTCAAAGCAGCCTCTATTGGTCACGGTTTCAAGAGGCTACCAAAATAGCCAATAAATCTCACATTTGATTTTTTTTAATTATTACCTTCATAATAATACTGGTTTTGTGTCTTGCAGCTAATTCTTTCCAATCTTATGTAGGCTGCATAAGAGTAAATTCTGTTGGGTTCAATAGAATTTACTTCCAACTTATCTGTTCAGAATGAGAGTGTGCGCCTCTCAAAGCATGATCTTCAAATTGTTCTAGATCACAGTTGATCAACACAATGCAACAAAACGTTGTTGCTGATATTAGTAATATATATATATATATATATATATATATATATATATATATATATATGCTTTCGTATATATACACACACACACACACACACACCAGCTACCATGGTCAGTGGAGCAATGGGGAAGTGAATGGCTGCTCTCCTGTCCTTAAAACACAGCGTGTTGCCGGCACTTACCGGAGGGAGAGAGGAGAGACATGGGGAGCTCAGCACTGAGTGAGGGCATAATGGCAAGTGCACCAAATTGGCTCCAATGTGCTCCACTGCACAGTGCCAAGCTCCCCGTGCCTTGCCCCTCTCTGTCCAGGAAGCACCAGCAGCACCCTGTGTTTGAAAGCATGGAGAACAGTGGCGTTCCACCTCCAGTGCTCCACCCGCTGCTACTGTATACCACTTACAATAAATCAAAGATTTTTAAAAACCCACATTTAAAATGTACAATGAAACAAGCCCATTAAAAAAACATAAAAATCAAACACTTAAAAAGTAATTAAAACAGTTGGGTCAAGAAACTGAAGGGACTGCTTGCCTTAACGGTTATGTTGCCTTTCAAAAGCCAGCAGAATGCCAATATGGATGAACCCTTTAATGTCTCAGCAGAGAGGGCATTTCACAACACTGGCACCACCAGCCTGTCTCCATGTTGCCACAAACAGATAAATATCAGGGCACAGCAAAATTAAGTGGGCCTCACTTAATACAGTGGAAAGGGAAAGGGAAAGGGAATTTTTTCAGGTAACATGATGTTATGAAGCCAACACTGGAAATGTAGGGGAAGAGTAGGGGAATGGTGGTAGGTGGCAGTGGCAGAACTTGGGGTCTCAAATTTCAGTGATGTCTTGTGCAAGGCCAAAATTTGGTGCCGCCCCATGTCTCTCACCTTCCAGTGTATTGTTGAAGCACCCCCTGCAGCAACCCCAAGGCTCTGCACTAAGTGTAACCAAACCAGTTGCACTCTCCTAAATCCACCTCTGTAGGTGGTTGACTATTTATGGAATTAAGAGCAGCTACAGGTGAAGGGATGTCTCGTTTCTCCTCCATAACATGAATACTTTTATACTCCCTTGATTGTTATCTACGCCACATTCTTTAACAAAGATTCTGGTTTGTTCTTATAATTTGACTTGGAGAGAATAACAATCATCAAAAGTATCAAACAGAGTAATGGGAGGTTCAGATTTAGGTCATCCTTATAGGGGTGCTAGGGCTTATACTTTTATACATTTCCTTCCTAGTATGTAGTCATTTATACTTGTCTTCCTTGAATTATTATTTCATTTTCTGCCCAGCCTTCTAATTTATCTAGGTGCTTTTGAATTTCAATCTTGTTCCCTGTGCAGAAGAAATCTTTTCATAGAACGGAATAATGTTATAAAATGTAAGTTAATGCAGTGAAATTCCAATTTAATAAAGGTGTTTCCTGGAACCTATTCAATTCATATAGTACAATACAGCAAACAATGAACTGTAATTCTGTTTTCAGAAGTTATATCAAAGCCTAATCAAAATCAGCATTATATCTGCACGAAGTCACTCTTTGAAGAGCATGCCCTACTGCAACCTTCCCCAAACTGGTGCCCCAGTTGGCTGGGGCCAATGGAAGCTGTAGTCCAAAATATATGGGAGGGTTACTATACAGGGAAAGGGTGTCCAAATACTGATTTCTGAGTTTCTAACGCATGTCCCCCTCGCTACAATAATTCATTACCAAATATTTTTCAGTTAGCATGCATAAAATACATTGTTGTATTTGATTCAAAATTGGATCAAGATACATCTTGCAAGATCAGAACGGCACTTCTACTCCAGTTTCTCTGCTCCAGTGCAGCTCCCCATGCCCCATCACCCACTTTTCCAGCAGTTCCCTTGACCCTTGGGAATGTTTTTTGACAATGCAGGAAAATGAAGTGGACAGAGGAGCCAGGAAAGTCCACTGCACAAGTCCACTGGAGTTTCCCTCTCTTTCTATTTCTGGTTTCAGCCCTAAGAGTATGTAATAGTCTTCAAATATTTGCAGGGCTTTATTTCTGACAATTCACCAAATACATGAGCAAACAAAGAACTTCCTCCCAAACTGCTGGACCAAGACAGACTGGCAGTAAATCAGACTGCCACAGAAGGTGGTAGTTTTGTTAGAGGCTTTTAAGCACATAGCTACCTATCAGGGATGCAGCAGTGGTGGATTTCCTGCATCAGCAATTGGTTGAACTAAATGACTTCAAATGTGACCTCATAATTTGAATGGACTTCAAATTTCCTTTCTCTCTTTCTCACAAATAGTTTGTGTGTGTGCGTGCGTGTGAAAATGGTGATGTCCTTGAGATGGCATTCTTAGAATAAATTCGTCTTAATTATACTCATGGAGTTGCTGCTTTAGCAATAAATGCTCTGGATGACCCTTTCCACAATATGATCATAACTGAAGAACTCACGCTGCTGGAGAATAAAGGTAAAGGGACCCCTGACCATTAGGTCCAGTTGTGACCGACTCTTTGGTTGCGGCACTCATCTCACTTTATTGGCCGAGGGAGCCAGCGTACAGCTTCCAGGTCATGTGGCCAGCATGACTAAGCTGCTTCTTGTGAACCAGAGCAGCACACGGAAACACCATTTACCTTCCCGCCAGAGTGGTGCCTATTTATTTACTTGCACTTTGATGTGCTTTTGAACTGCTAGGTTGGCAGGAGCAGGGACCAAGCAATGGGAGCTCACCCCGTCGTGGGGATTCGAACTGCTGACCTTCTGATTGGCAAGTCCTAGGCTCTGTGGTTTAACTCACAGCACCACCCACTGGAGAATAAAAGAGTTCTAGAGCCATATAAAACAAGAACCCTCAATAGTTCATAGTAGGAACTTGATCAAATTCCTTCTTTGGATTTCACATTATGCAGATGATGTGCACATGAGTTGTGCTACGCATTTTCCTTCCACACTTCTGTGGTCCCTGTGTGAAGTGGAAGCTCAGGCATCTTTCTCCATGGAAGAGATTAACAAGTTCCTCTTCCTATGATATTACAGAAGGATGCAAATAAAGTATACCTGAAGAGGCTCTGAAACATTCTTGGTTCCTGGTAATTATCCCATTTTGATGTGATCAGCTTAAAAAAGATCATTATTATTTTGTTTTTCCTTTAACATCAAGAACAAGAATTAATGGCATCCTCTGTTTATGAAGTTGCTTCTTCCAAAATGAATAGTACACTGGAAACAAAGGACACAGAAGCTAACCATGTTCCAAGTTCAGCATGCATTGGATTTTATTAGTGATAGCAAAACTATGATAACTTAAGAGTTACACCAAACTTTATATATATATATATATAAAGCAGCAAAACAGGGTTACGAAGCTAATCCAAAAAGAAACACCCCCCAAAAACCAAGACACAGAAGAAAACAATGGCATGGCCCTCCTTCCTTATATCAAGGGCACTACAGATAAAATTAGCAAAATCCTCCATAAACACAATATCAAAACAGCCTTTTGCACCAACCAAAAAATAGCCAATATCCTCAGAAACCCAAAAGATAAAATCCAGTTAGAAAACCAAGGGGTCTATGAAATACCCTGCAAAGTCTGCCCAGCCACGTACATTGGACAAACAAACAGACGAATAAATGCACGTATCGCAGAACACAAGAATGCCGTCAAAAAAGAAGAAAAAACTTCCTCTCTTTACCAACACATGAAAGAAACAGGACACGAAATTAATTTTGCAGATTCCAAATTGCTCTTTAACATGGAACATCACCACAAGAGAATAATCATGGAAGCCATCGAGATAGAGAAACACCCTCACAACATGAACAAGCGTGACGACACGTCCCGCCTGCCAGACATCTGGAAATTAGCCCTCCCCACAAAAACCGACACCAGAACCAGAGGCACACAGAACGCCATCTCCAATCAACCACACCAGACCCAAACCCAGACCCTCTCCACAGATAAATTACAGACACCATCCAGTAGCCAAACCATAGTGGCACCTCCGGATGCTGCACCCCCCTGCAATCCCTACACAGATCTGGCTGGCACAGGGCACAAAACCACAGCTCGCCCCTATACACGAAGCCAAGCCAGAGCACAACTAAGTGCAGTACAGCCATCTTCTCAGAAAAACTCTTTACAAGGTCAAGAGGTCAAGACACGAAAGCTTTAGCAACTAATCCACACCTAATGACCCTCCTAAGTGGTACTCAGAATATCACTCAAGTAATCACTCAAGATATCCCTCAAGTAATTAATGAACAAAAGAAGAAAAGGCACATTAACCTAGGAACTTCCTCTCTGCCCAGAACGTTGGAGGCTATACACCACACCCCCTCAACAGTATTTATAGGAACTCAAACACTGAGATCCTACTCTGTTCTAGTAACAAGAAGCCGAAAGCACCAGCCTGAAGATGACGAGTGAGATATATATATATGTAGGTTTTGGTGTCTTCGGGTGTCTTCCCGTGTAAGAGTTGGGGTGTCTAGGCGACGTTTCGACGAGGTCTCACTCGTCATCTTCAGGCTGGTGCTTTCGGCTTCTTGTTACTGGAACAGAGCAGGATCTCAGTGTTTGAGTTCCTATAAATACTGTTGAGGGGGTGTGGTGCAGAGAAGAAGTTCCCAGGTTATTGTGCCTTTTCTTCTTTTGTTCCTTAATTACTTGGGGGATATCTTGAGTGATATCTTGAGTGATATTCTGAGTACCACTTAGGTGGGTCATTAAGTGTGGATTAGTTGCTATAGCTTTCGTGTCTTGACCTTTTGAGCTTGTGAAGAGATTTTTCTGAGAAGATGGCTGTACTGCACTGAGTCAAGAGGTCAAGACACGATAGCTATAGCAACTAATCCACACTTAATGACCCACCTAAGTGGTACTCAGAATATCACTCAAGATATCACTCAAGATATCCCCCAAGTAATTAAGGAACAAAAGAAGAAAAGGCACAATAACCTGGGAACTTCTTCTCTGCACCACACCCCCTCAACAGTATTTATAGGAACTCAAACACTGAGATCCTGCTCTGTTCCAGTAACAAGAAGCCGAAAGCACCAGCCTGAAGATGACGAGTGAGACCTCGTCGAAACGTCGCCTAGACACCCCAACTCTTACACGGGAAGACACCCGAAGACACCAAAACCTACATTCCTGTACCCGTGAAAATCTACGAAAGCATATATATATATATATATATATATATATATATATATATATATATGCTTTCGTAGATTTTCACGGGTACAGGAATGTAGGTTTTGGTGTCTTCGGGTGTCTTCCCGTGTAAGAGTTGGGGTGTCTAGGCGACGTTTCGACGAGGTCTCACTCGTCATCTTCAGGCTGGTGCTTTCGGCTTCTTGTTACTAGAACAGAGCAGGATCTCAGTGTTTGAGTTCCTATAAATACTGTTGAGGGGGTGTGGTGTATAGCCTCCAACGTTCTGGGCACCAGCCTGAAGATGACGAGTGAGACCTCGTCGAAACGTCGCCTAGACACCCCAACTCTTACACGGGAAGACACCCGAAGACACCAAAACCTATATATATATATATATATATATATGGATGGCTGAAGAAATTAGGCTTCCAGATAAGAGTGAGCTTAAGGCAATTCTTCTAAATGGCAAGAAGGTCAAATACTGTTCGAATGATAGGTATCAAGAGACTGACTACTGCTAACCAGCTGTCAAAGGTAATAGAATGGATGTCTGTTCTGTGGTGCTAATAAAGGGATTTCCTCTGATCCCCATGCCACCAATGTAATAATTTTCCTTTATATTTAAGTGTGGGTGTTTGTGCTCAGAAGTTAAGCTCTTTGGGGGAGCTGTGGATGTAGCATGTCTGTCATTATTCAGACTGAAAAACAGACAAAGGGAAGAAGAAAGTGGGGGGGGGGGGTAGAAACAACTATAATATTTTTGAGAACAAATTCAAAGTGTCATAATTTAAAGAGGCATGTCACCTCATTCCTCTTCTCTTTACTTCTCATAGGTTTCAATCAGGGATGTGGGTGGCACTGTGGTCTAAACCACTGAGCCTCTTGGGGTTGCCTATCAGAAGGTTGGTGGTTCGAATCCACGCAGCAGGGTGAGCTCACTTTGCTCTGTCCCAGCTTCTGTCAACATAGCAGTTCGAAAGCATGCCAGTGAAAGTTGATAAATAGGTACCACTGCAGCAGGAAGGTAAATGGCGTTTCCATGCACTCTGGCACTCGTCACAGTCCTCCATGTGCCAGCAACAGTTTAGTCATGCTGGCCACATGACCTGGAAAGCTGTCTGTGGACAAATGTAGGCTCCCTTGGCCTGAAGCAAGGTGGGCACGCACCCCATAGTTGCCTTTGACTGGACTTAACCATCCAGGGGTCCTTTACCTTTTTACCTTTTACCATAGGTTTTGATTTCAGGTAGTGGGAACAAATGTTTCAAATAATGCATCAAAGTTTTTCACATGTAAAACTTCCTAAGTGCGTGGAAATGGTAAGTTTAGTTAAATGGATTAGATAGCACTTGGAACATTAAAACTGGGGACAGAAACTGATGTTACGTAGTATCATCAACAGGAGCTATATGAGTGAAGTGTGCATCCTCTGGCAATGCTTCCTTTATAATGTATGAAGGGAGAATTGACACTGAACTAGATGGTCTTCTGGGTCCCCTTCCAACTCTACAATTCTATGATTCAATAATTCTAAGTCTCTTTCCAAACACACATGGAATCCATGCATTTCACCACAAGATAAACAATTTTGCAGTTTGCAGGCTGTGTTATTATTTGCACAACATGCAGACCCATGACTTTACCAAAAGTCCATATACTCCACTTCATTCTCTTGCTTTGTTTACCAATCAGCCTGATGGAGAATTTAAGAGAACTTGTAAGCTTGCACCCTATTTTGTGACATTCTGGTTGGCCTAACAAAGATACTGCCCTACTTTGGATTTTGGAATGTTTCTTATGCCTCGTCATAGCTATCTTTACTTTTTGTGTGTGACATTTACATATTGTGTTAAAGGATACTGTTGGTTGGAGCCAGATTTGATATAACCAGTGCTTTTTTTCTAAAAAAAAGAAATGTTTAGGGGTACTCTCATTTTCCTACTCATATTGAAATACTGCCCCTCAATGAGGCCAAACTTAGATTCACAAAATATTTAGGGGTATGCGTACCCCCGCGTACCCGCATAAAAACCCCCCACTGGATATAGCTGATAATACTTGTGAAGTATGGACTGATGATGGGGCTCTGGCCCAATTACAAAACCATTTTATCCTTTAACACTCATTTGCAGACACTTATCAAAGCAGATATTCCTTATTACCATTACCATTCACAAATGTCAACAGCAGTTCAAAAATACAGGCATTCATCCACAGCCACAGATGTCCATTCAGACAGGTGTGCACCCTTCCCAATATGGCTACACCTATAAATATATTCCTGGCCACTGCCTACGTCCCATATCTTGCATTCCTCAATACTTGTGTCCTTCCATACTGCTTCAGTGTTGCTTCATAATAATAATAATAATAATAATAATAATAATAATAATAATAATAATAATAATTTATTATTTGTACCCCGCCCATCTGGCTGGGTTTCCCCAGCCACTCTGGGCGGCTTCCACAGAAACCAAAAAACACTAAAATACATGAAAGTTGAAGGAGGAAATGACCACAGAGGCTTTTCTTTTTCCATGGAAAAAGGGAAAGTTCTAGAGTCCTACACTATGCACTGAAGATGTCTTCCTCCATTTAGTGATCAGCAGAAATACTGAGAAACAAAAAGGAAGGAGGATATGAATTCTAAAACCATCTGAGCTGACATATATCCTTTAGGTTTTAGGTCCCCCCCCCCTTTTCTTTTTTCTTTAAATATTTATAGTCAACCCTACATTTATACAGACACCAGAGTGGAGTTCAGAGCATCAGATAAGCGTCATATTATGACCAACTATTAAATAAATAAAGAAAAATAAAGGCAGTTAAAGCAGCACCATGAGCTAATCTATCACCAACTTAAAAACCCTTTGAATGCACAGGAAAACACATTTTAACTTGGTGTCAAAATGATAACAATATCAGCACCAGTCATACGCCTAAGGGAGCTACTGTGACTGAAGCGTTTTTATCCCTTCTCCTTGCATGGCATCCCACCCACAAACAAACCCTGCTGCTAGCAACACTTTAGTGAGTATTTTTGAGTCCCAATTCAACTTTTGGTAAACAGTTCTTCAGGCCATTTGGATAACAAATGTTACACTGAGCGTTAAAGAGTATCTGGGGCTTATTTCTCCAGATGTAACTACAGTTTTGGGGTGTTACTAAAAGAAAGAGTGTTAAATGTGTTTTGAAATAGCAGCTAAGACAGCCTTCCCCTGCCATCCTGCTCCCTCTGTGTCTATCTGAGCTCTATCAAACTGCAACAGTTAATGAAGACAATTGATAGAACAGTGAAATGCCATCTGCCACTACTGTAGCTCTGAATGGTCCAAACTTTCTCTCTCTCTCCTGAAGTCCCCTGAAGAATGGTGTGTGCCTACAGAAGCAGAAATTCACACACTTTTGCTCTCATTAATACAGCAAGCCTCCCTGGTGGCATATCAGTCATCTGCTTTATTTTCTAGCACACATCATTTGCAATTAATATTCAGTACAACTGACACAGAAACAACTAATGGTGTCATTAAGTCCTTCAGACCAGATCTGCCAAAACACACATACAGATTTCACTGTGGTCAGAGGAAACTGAATGCTGTGGGTTTATCACAAAGCACAGTCAAGCAGGTAACAATATGGCTCCATAATACAAGTGACTTGTAAACCTTTGCTAAGATGGTCATATGCCCTGAAAAGAGCATGTGCCTACTGGACTAGTAACCAGCAAAATAATACATAATACATGGTGACAAGTATTTATATGAAGAAAACGTTATTTGTTTCAAAACATACAGCTGAGGTGGGAGCAATCCCTTAGAGGGTCTCTCAAGAGCAGAAAACAAGAAGATTCCTGTGCTCCTTTTTTGATATTGAAAGCCTTGTAAAAATATTCTCACTTACATCCCAAGCATGAACTGGTGACCGTGTGCTTACGCTTCAGTTTTTCATAAGTACTGAATCCCCCAGTGCCATCAGGGTTGTTTCTAAGGTAACAGAATATGATGCCTTTGATTTAAATGAATCAGATTCTGGATATTCAGGATTGCTTCAAACACAGAAATAAACAAACAGCAATGGCGTCAGAGTAATACAGAGTATTATTTCTGAAGCCAGCTTGATTTATGAATAGCAGCTTAAATTACTTTTCAATCTGCACCATACAGGAACAGGAAGAAACACAATTCCTGTGCAACAGGATGCATCAGATTCAAAAATAAATAAATATCCAGTCCAAATTTAGTGAATATGATGCTCTAAAACAGGTATCTTCAGAGACTTGCTCTCAGTCACATACAAAATGCCAGAGAAGAGAGACTTCCGGAGGCGGCGCGAAACGGCAATGGCGGTCCTCTTCGCGCTGTGAAGGGGAGCTCCGTAGAAAAGGGTCGTCCGCTACGGCAAAGCAGAGACCCATAAAGAAAAACCACAGGCAGAGTGAGCCTGTGGCCGTGGGACTCGGCGGGCACCTGAAGCCCCCCCAGAAACGAAGAAGGGGCTCCGGAACGTGGAAGGGGGAGCGGTGCTGTGAGTTCATCGCTCTTTCTGCGGAAGTGAAGCCGCGCAGCTGCTGCCGATGAGCGCCGACCTTTCTTCCTGGAACATTAGACTCTAAACTACAAACCCGTGAGTAGGGGATTTTAAAATTTTTGGGACTAAAGTGATTGAATTCGGCTGAAAACGGGAGACGCAACCAGGAAGTCCGTCTCCCGATCATGCTTAAGAGATCAAAGCAAAGATTTTGACAAGCTGGAAGTGCTTTAAAAAGGATTGTAAAAAGTGTGGATTATCGTGCAACAACTGAACTTGTTTTTAAGAAACTAAAAGAGACAATTTTGCTTTACTTTTGTGGGTTTTCGATTGGACTTTCCCCCTCCTTTGGGATTTACAAATGACTGAGAAACCCAAAGTCACGGACTGCCAGGCTAAAAAAGAACTGTCAAATTGCTGAAACTGTTTTTAATATTGAAAGTGCTACATGCGAGCGTTACAGTTTGGATACAAGCAGGGAAACTGTTTCTTGCACCTTTCTTGAGACTTTGTTTTAACTTGGGGAAAAGCTCTACATGCCAAAAGGAAGTTGAAGGTCCCCTTCAAATCTGTTTTTAACTGCTGGGACTTTAATGGCGGAAAAATCCCTTTCTTTCTTCTGAAGTACAGTTGCACTCCCCCTAGAGGATTTTGGATTTACAACTGTCTGGGAACTGCATTTTGTTTTGATTCTTTGCTGCCTTGTTATTTACTCTCTGGAACTGTCTTTCCCATGGGACTGCATATGGTCTGACCTTGGCACGTAGACAGGATTGGAATGAGTGGCACAGGGAAAGCAAGATTGGCTAAAACGAAAGCTAAACAACTGGTACAAACAACTTTGACCTCTCAGCCACGCAGATCATCTGTCCCAGCTGTTTTAGGGACACAAGAAGGGGAAGTTGAGCAGACATCATCAGAGGATATGGCTTCAGGAGGTTCTGAAACAGTTTTAAATCAAATTTTGGAACAACTGGGAATTTTAAACAAAAAGGCGGATGAGCATTCATCCAAAATTGATCAAGCTACAGCCACTATTAGCAAACTGACTGATCAAGTTGCTCAACATACACAAGCAATTGGGAATCTCCAGGACGCAACTGCAGAAAATCACAAATTGGCTGAGGAAGCTTTTCAAAAAGCTGGGGAAGCCAATCAGAAGGCTGAGGCAATAAAAGTGGAGGTAAAGCCTTTGCATAAACAGGTTAATGAACAGCAGGCCTACCTGTCTATGGTTGAACTGAGAAATAGGGAAAATAATCTCAGATTAAGAGCTATCCCAGAACTTGAACAGGGAGACTTGATTGGTTATTTGACATCAGAATTTTCAAAGTTCTGGGGTATAGAAGAAGACAACGATTTTAAAATTGTAAGTGCTTTTAGATTGGGAAGAGTAGTGAGGAAGGACAGATCCAGAGACTGTTTGATTATTTTGAGATCCAAGCAAGAGAGAGAAAAAATATTAGGCCTTCATTTTGGAAAATCACTTGTCATTCAAGGCATCAGAGCAGAAATTTACAAGGACATTCCGAAACAACTCTTGGACCTTAGAGCTACTTACACAGGACTAACAACACTATTAAAAGGCAATTCAATTCCTTTTAGGTGGGAGTTTCCACAAGGATTATCCTTCAACTTCAAGGGAAAGAAAGTTAAAATTAGAACAGCAGAAGATCAAAAAAAGTTTTTGAACGACCACGAAGAGGACCTTCAGAAAGGAGCAGTAGGTTCTTGGCCACCACCTCCGCCTCTACTTGTACCGACACCTGTACCCTCGGGACCAGAGGATCAAAAGAAAGAGACGCCACCACAGGACTAACAGACTGACCCAGGATGTCTCTGCAGCTCCTTAGTTGGAACATTAATGGCGGGAACTCCCCGGAAAAAAGGAGAAGAATCTTTCATATATTGAAAAAAGAACAATTGGACATTATTTGCTTGCAGGAAACACATGTGACTAGGCTCCATAGGAAAGTGTTAATTAACAAAAGATTAGGCCAAGAATTTATCTCATCGGACAGAGTCAAGAAAAGAGGATTGGTGATCTATGCAAAGGAGAGCCTGTCACCGAAATTTTTATTTAAAGATGAGCAAGGAAGAATTTTGGCAATTGAAATACAGGCTCAAGGAGAAAAGTTTTTAATATTAGGAATCTATGCACCGAACGAGGGGAAATCAGAATTTTATAGGAAGCTGCATGAGACAATGCTGGACTATCTGGACTATACCAACATCATCATGATGGGAGATATGAATGGGGTGGTCTCTACAAATATGGATAAGTCACAAAATCAAAATTTAACAAAAGACGGCAGACTACCTAAAACCTTTTTTGAACTAACTGACAATATGGACTTGATAGATATATGGAGGACAAAGAACCCCTTAGGTAAAGAAGGAACTTTCTTTTCTGAAGCCCATCTGTCATGGACAAGAATCGACCAAATATGGATAACTAGAGGGCTGGCACCTAAGACTAGAAAAGTGAAAATCTGCCCAAAAACCTGCTCCGACCATAACGCTATGAAAGTGGAAATGAGACTTACTCCAATCGGTTCCTTCAGATGGAAAATGAATGACACCCTATTAAGAGATCAGGAGATTGTGAAGAAGGCCCAAAAAACTTTAAATTTGAACACTACGGTGGAAAAAAGAATAATCTGGGACGCAAGTAAAGCAGTTATGAGAGGGTTTTTGATACAACAGAACACGATAAAGAAAAGACTTTGGAATGAAAAAAAGGATAAGATCTTAGAGAAGATAAGAGATGGTGAGAAAAAATTGAGATCAAAACCAAAATCACAGGAGGTTCTGAGAGAAATCAAATTCTACCAAGCACAATATGCTAAATTGATAAATCAAGAAGTTGAGTGGAAAATTAAACAGATGAAACAAAGATCATTTGAATCAGCGAATAAGTGTGGGAAACTGCTAGCATGGCAGTTGAAAAAGAGACAAAAACTGAATACGGTTACTAACCTAGAGATTGAAGGGAGAATTATCCAGAAACCCGAGGAAATTAGAAAGTGTTTCCAGAGATACTTCAAACAACTTTACACGCAAGGGCCGCAGGAAGAGACTGAGATAGACCAATTTCTAAAAATTAATGGACTACCAAAATTATTCCAGGAAAAGAGATCAATCCTGAACTACAAAATAACACAACAAGAAATTGAGGGTGCCATTCAGAATATGCAACTAGGCAAATCTCCAGGACCAGATGGACTTACCTCCAAGTATTATAAGATATTGAAAGAATTTTTGATACAACCACTATTGGAGGTCTGTAATCAGATCATGGAGGGGAAGAAGGTAAAGAAGGTGAAATACCTAGGGGTAAACTTGACTGCTAAAAACCTGAACTTATTTAAGGATAACTATGAAAAATGTTGGTTAGAAATTAAAAGGGATCTAGAAACTTGGTCAAGATTGAAACTTTCCTTGTTGGGTCGAATTGCAGCTATAAAGATGAATGTATTGCCAAAGATGTTGTTTTTGTTTCAAACCCTACAGATTGTGGACAGAGTGGAATGTTTTGGAAAGTGGCAGAAAGATATTTCCAAGTTTGTCTGGCAGGGCAAAAAGCCCAGAATAAAATTTAAGATTTTAACTGATGCAAAGGAAAGAGGGGGATTTGCCCTGCCGGACTTAAGGTTATATTATGAAGCTGCAGGCTTCTGCTGGATGAAGGATTGGATATTGTTAGAGAACACTGATGTCCTAGATCTGGAAGGGTTTAATAATGCTTTTGGATGGCATGCATATTTGTGGTACGACAAGGTTGAGGTTCATAAAGGGTTCAAAAACCATATTGTCAGAAGAGCAATATTTATTGTCTGGACAAAATATAAAGACTTACTAGAAAACAAGACCCCGAGATGATTATCACAAATGGAGGCTAAGGCCCGAAAAAGACTCAATATGGAGGCCGGCTGGCCGAAATATTGGGAAATAATCGGAGACAATTGGAGGTTGCAGAGCTTAGAAAAATTAAAGAATAAGGTGCGAGACTGGCTACATTACGCTCAAATTCAAGAGGTTTTCAAATTGGATAAAAAAATAGGATTCCAGGTGGAAAAATTGAAACTTGAGACAGAATTGTTAGAACCAAAAACTAAGGTACTTTCGAGAATGTATAACTTGCTGCTTAAATGGAACACACAGGATGAGACAGTCAAATCAGCCATGATAAAATGGGCTCAGGATATTGGGTACAACATTATGTTTGAGGACTGGGAAAGGTTATGGACCACAGAAATGAAATTCACGGCATGTAATGCCCTGAAGGAAAATATTATGAAAATGATATATAGGTGGTACATGACCCCAGTCAAGCTTGCAAAAATATATCACCTGTCTGATAATAAATGTTGGAAATGTAAGGAGGCTGAAGGGACATTCTTTCACCTCTGGTGGACTTGTCCAAAAGTGAGGGCCTTCTGGGAAATGATCTATAATGAGTAAAAAAAGGTATTTAAATATACCTTTGTTAAGAAACCAGAGGCCTTCCTCTTGGGCATTGTTGGCCAGAAAGTGTTAAAGAAGGATAGAACTTTTTTTATGTATGAGACTACAGCAGCAAGAATACTTATTGCAAAGCATTGGAAGACACAAGATTTGCCCACACTGGAAGAGTGGCAGACGCAACTGATGGACTATATGGAACTGGCTGAAATGACTGGCAGAATCCGAGATTTGGGAGAAGAAACAATGGAAGAGGACAGGAAAAATATTTAAGGACTATTTACAAAAACAATATAAGTTGTATGAATGTTAAGAACTTGCACGATTCAGAAAACTTCGGCTCCAGCAATTAGATTTTGTGAAACAGAAAATTAAGTTATAAGTAAGAAAAGGTCGAAATTTAAAGTAATATAAGGTTTAATTTAAGGCATAAGCAATTGATAAAAACTACTTTAAATTTAGAAGTATAATAGTTGAAAAGTACAAAATAAGGTATGAAACAAGGTAATAATTTGCTGATATTTTTATTATAAAGAACGCAGGGTAAGGGAGATGCGAGGAAGCCCAGTTAGTTATATTAAAAATGTTCTGAATGGTCGGTTTTTTTTTATATTTTTTCTTTTTTTATTACTTCTTTCTATATTGTTTGTTGGTGTACTTGTTTTGGTTTTCTTGTTTGTTACTTCTTCGGTGAAGGGATTTTGTGTGTACATCTCTTATTTTGTATTTGAAAACTTAATAAAAAAAATTTTTTTAATAAAAAAAAATGCCAGAGAAGATTTCATGTCAAATGATTATGCATTTATTTAAACACAGGTAAGCTTCATGCTAGTCAGTTTGCTGGTATTTGCACCTTGGGAATACCACTTCTCATTCAGAGAACCCTCAGTTGGATAAATATTGGTTCAAAATACTAACATCATTTCGCATGGGACTCCCCTTCCCAAGGAACCAAATCATATTATTTGTTCATAACTGCGTCAATATCTTTTGCTAAATGACTGCATCCTTTCAGTCTCATTTACAATAATTATTTAAAGTTGAATTGCTTCATTCCAGACATGGCAACTCTTTCCCTTTGGTTATTTGGCTTCTAACTGCCTGAAGACAGTTTTTCCTAAGTTTGAACAGTATGTGAATTTCCCCACTAGAGGAAAGAATATTTTGGATCATGTGTATTCCAATCCAAGCAGGCATACAGGGCAATTTCCCTCCCCCACTTAGGTTCATCTGACCATTCTTCACTTTTTTATGTCTGAAGTATATCCCCCTTACGAGAAGAATTCAGCCAGTTATAAAAACAGTTAGAATCTGGCCAGAGGGCGCTTTCAGTCAGCTCCAGGATTGTTTTGAAAGTACTGATCGGAGCATGTTTGAACACCAAGATCTGCACAGATGCACAGGCACTGTACTTTCTTATATTAATGTGTGCACCGATAATGTAACAATGGAGAGGTGCATTAGAATCTATGGGAACTGCAAACCCTGGATGACTGCTGGTGAACACAGCACATGATATCATGGGCTGTCCCCTGAGCCCGCTAGATGACATCGCAAGGGATCGTTGCCTTAGGAGAGCAAGAAAAATTCTCAGGAACAATTCACACCCCGGGGCCAGCACCTCTTTAATCTTCTACCTTCGGGCAGGAGATATAGAAGTATAATCAGTCGTACCAACAAGCTAAAAAACAGTTGCTATCCATGGGCTGTTAGGCTACTGAATGGAAAATAATACAGTGCAACTGACTTTTGGGGTTGGTGTGTTGTGCAACAAGCACACAGAGTGCAATGAGATTGAGTGTTTGGGGAGGGAGTGAGGCTCGGTTAATTTCATTGTACACAGGCTGTACATTGACAATAAAGGTATTCTATTCTATTAAACATAATATTTTGCTTTAATTATAACTATCTATATAAATTGCACTAGCACTGAATCTCTACTGGCACAAAACTCACTGGATGACCTTGGGCCACTCACTTTCTCTTGGCCTAACCTGAGCAAAAAGTAAATAAGTCCCAATAGAGACAAGCTAATTACCAACTAGGATCTACATACCCAGATAATGCAAATTTAAAGAATATAAATCTGGCACTGTGAAATTATTTTATATCACAAATATAAACAATTACAAACATAACTTGAAATTATTCAATAAAATAAACTGAAATGCATTTCAACCTTATTCAGGGCTATTGCATGAACCAATGCATTATGGAAATTTTACAGCCTAACTCCGCCATAGATCCCACTAGTCTTAAAATAGTCTCTTTAAGTGAATCAGATGGTATAGAAGGATTTTTTCTTCTTCTTCCAATCGCTCTTCCTGCTTTGCTCTGGGAGCAGCTTACATTCATCCCAGATTTTAATTATCAAATTCTTTGAAACGTTACCCAGGGATGTTGGGGAAATGAGATTTTATTTTATGTTAAGTTGATCCACAATTAGGTTAGCTTGAAGAAGTTGATTAACAGTGAATCCTGTGCATGTTTACTTTGAAGTAAGTCCCATTGACTTCAGTGGAGCTCCCTGCACAGTAAATGTGTGCAATTCTGTACTCATTTACCTGGAAGTAAGCCCATTTGAACTCGATAGGACACACTTCTGTGTAAACATATAGGATTGCACAATAAGGCTACACTCCTATACACACTTACCTGGCTAGGAGTAAGATAACTGAAAATTAACATTTACTTCCTAGGAGACATATATATGCTTGCACTATAACATTTGGTACAGCCCATCTGACTTCAGTAGTCTTGAAGCACATGAAATTTAAGTTTTATGAATTTAAGTATTATGAGCTATAGATGGAATATTAGGGCTGCAATCCTATATACACTTACCTGGGAATAAGTCCCACTGAACTCCATATGGCTTACTCCTGAATATGTATGAACCAGATTACACTGCATGTCTATAAACCACAAAACATGGCCTACTTCTGTAAAATGGCAGCTACTTCTGAAATAGTCTACAAAGTTTGTATTTCTGATTTTAGAAGGAGATGACATTACAGTGTTAAGTGCACTTAAGATGACTGATTACAGGGGACTTAAGTGTGTCCAACATCTGTCTGCTTTAAACAATGAAAACAAAACTATAACTTCATTATCTGCAGCATGATTCATTTATGAAAAAGATAGCAGTATCAGTGTGGATATCAACAAATAATGCTTAACATCACTATAATTCTACAATATTTGCAAGTTTTTTCTTGCACAAGCTCTGTATACCATTCTCAGTATATAAATAATATGGGGAAATAAGGAGAGGAGCCTAACAGCTTGTTCAAAATTACAAAGGTCACCATAAGCATTAGAAATCCATTTTAGCCAGCCCATCCAGTGGGTACAGTTCAGAGGAATGTGACTTCAGATTAATCCCCACAGTGTCTTTCCCCTATGGCTCATGAACATGGACATCATTGCAGGTGTGGAGAATGGCAAGATAGCACCCATTGCTCATATCCCCATCCTGTCTTCCCCCTCCATTCTGCAAACTCACAGCAAAGCCAAGGCGCTATGGATGGGGATTTGGGTTGTATGCCTGGGTTCCTCATTTGCATAGCTGTCAACTTTTCCCTTTTCTTGCAAGGAATCCTATTCGGAATAAGGGAATTTCCCTTTAAAAAAGGGAAACACTGACAGCTATTCTCATTTGCCATAAGACCTGATGCATGTATCACCAAGTGTGTATATCAAGGGTAGAAAATCCAGGTTCATTGATGCCATTTGGGAATTCTTTCATGTTCAGGTACTGTACCTGTGGAGAATTGGATTTTTTAAAAAATCCTACTTGGTTATTTCATGTTTTGGTCTCACTCTGTATGAAAGAAACACCATTAAGGTTTTTTGGGGGTTTTTAAGACTTGAATCATTTGACATCCTGATGAAGCCTTACGTTCTTGGAAAGATGTGAAGAGCATCTGGAATCGGCTGCTTCGGCTGCCTTCATCTGCCCACATGCGGATTACTCCAAGACCTGTGCGCAGCATCACATCATTAGCAACAGTGCTGCAAAACTTAGCTTTTAAATCCTCCACTGAGCTACTTCCATCATAGACAGCCACAAAATTCCTTTTGCATTCATTAGAATTCTGCATTTCATAGTCCAAGAACCGTAAATATATCTACGAAACAAAAAAACAGTGAATATGACAGTGTAAACCATCATTGGAACAAGAGGCATTTCAGCAACATTATTTCCTTTTAGAAAAGAAATCCACAAATCTACTGGTGTGTAATCAAACACTGGCTGTGTTTATGCTCTGGGGAAAGTGCAGGGTTATTAAAGGAACTGAGCAATATTTTTTTTAAGTAATTTCCATTGGGATGACTATTCTCCCTCTAAATATGCATACGGTCAGCACATGTATGAGCATCACCTGCTGACTGTCACATCAAGTAATTACTTGCATGTGTGAATCAGCCATAACAGCAACAACAAAAATGAAAATGGAAGGGTTTCTGTATTACTGAATCTGGAGCAGAAAGCTCAAAAGCTTTTTACTGTACTTTTAAAAAATTTGTGGGTTTTGCACTCTGAGAAAAAGAACCAGGAATACAATTGCAATTTCATCCCTTTATTCATGGGGAAAGTATAAGATCTAAGGTTTGAGAACCCAGGAATCCTTTGGAAATAAGACATTGGTTTTACTTTCATATTTCCTCAAGCAGGGTGGATTCTAAAGGGTTAAAAAGCACCTTGTTGTTAACATCTCTGTAATTTCTGATGTAGTAAAACATCAAAGCTGTTCCACTGACATAACTTAATTATTTCGTACATTTTATATATTATGAACAGTTTCCGAATTCAGTTCACAGAATAAGAAAATCATTACAAATCAAAACAGAAATAACAAGTAAGCAACCATAAGACTGAACAGGTGAGCACTTAAAAACAGCAGGTTAAAACAATTAAAGCTGCAATCTTACATACACTTACCTGGAAGTAAATCCCATTTAATTCAATGGGACTTACTTTAGAATAGATATTGATATGATTGTGCTCCAAAACTGAAAACTTTAGAAATGTTGGTTGGAAGATTATTATTTCTTAAAGATTAGCATCAAAAGATAGCAAAGAGAAGAGAAAATTCATAAACAGGGCACTACAATAAAAATGTCTTCTCTCCATTTTCCACCCACCTCACCTCAGAAGGCGGGGCATGTGGAGTACAACCTTGTTTGATGACCTGACACAAGCAGTTTGATGTGGGAAGAACAGACATTCTTCCAGGTACACAGGCCCAAGCTGTAAACGGCTTGAAGGTAAAAGCCAAAACTCTTGAGTTGTATTCAAAAATAGACAAACAGTGCAGGAGTTATGCAAACAGATGCATTTGAGTAAAATTTACTGCCTTCTACCATTTTTAAAGCCAAGTTTCAAAGCAATCTGTCAGGCTCCAGCAGAAGGCTATTGAGAAGGGCTGCAGGGCTGCTACACTTATGAAGCAAACTTTGTATCTACTCTCCTTGAACTGTTTCCATCCCAGATCTCATTAGAAGAACTTGTAACAAAGTACTGGAACTTGAGTCTGCTTATTTCCTCCTCCCTACCAGTCCATTTTATGTTTGTGTCATGCTGCTTTGGGTGTGTTTTTGTTATTTTTGAAGAGCCAGTTTAAACAACAAAACAAAAAACTTTAAATAAATAAATAAATTTATAAAACAATCCTACAATGTACATAATTTGTATAAATTAAATATCAGATTTCCTGCATTCAACTGTATCATTTCATAGTAAAATAAACTATACATTATTGTTTTAAAACAATATATTGTTTTAGCAAATTTGCTTTAACTGTTATTCAGAGTTGTCACACATCTGCATGGTGTGGTTTTTTTTTAAAAAAATGTAAATGTACATGGAACCAATTGACACAGAATAATTAGTAAATTGCATGACCAAAACGAAAGAAAGGAAAAGAAAGGGGGGGAGAATGTGATCATTTGCTTCTATGGAGTATAGATCAGGCATAGGCAAACTCAGCCCTCCAGATGTTTTGGGACTACAACTCCCATCATCCCTGACCACTGGTCCTGTTAGCTAGAGATGATGGGAGTTGTAGTCCCAAAACATCTGGAGGGCCAAGTTTGCCTACGCCTGTCTTATATCCTGTGTCTGCTTCTGATTATTTAGAGGGGTGTGCCAATGAAATGTATGAGACTTCCACATATTTCAGAGAGGATACCAATGTAAGGAAATGTAGAAGCAGGTGCTAGGCAAAAGAGAAAGATGAGGGGGTTGAGAGAGAAGGGGACAGAGGAGGAGTTCCAAAGGCAAAAAGACTTTCACTTTTCCTTTGCTCACAGGAATTTCATCCAGTTACCTACTTAGATCTAGCAGAGTAGAGATTTGTCCAAGAGCCCCACTGCAGTTAGCTATGCAGAAATCAGAACTTTCTTTCTCTTGTCTAAGCTTGACACACTCCCTGTGCTGTGCTGCACTACACTGGGCCCTGCAGCGTGAGCTGGAGTCTTTCCAGCTGACTTCAGCGCAGTATGTTATGTAGCACAGAGCTAAAGGATGAAAACTTCCTTCTCACAAAGTCATTTGAACTAAACTAAGCTGTGCCCACGCCCAGTTTGTCTTCTAATGGTGACTATCAGATGCAAAATTTAAGACACTTGACCTTCAGCCTATCCGTAACTGAGCTGTGGCAACTATTTTAGGGGTGGGGGAATCTACTGTATTTATTTTTGATGCATCTCTGAAATGATATGTGTATAAGCAGGAAAAGAGAAAGGTAAGCAAATAGGAATATAGGGAGTTGACCTAGACAGAGTAAGGCCTTTGGTCCATCTAGCTCAGTATGGTCTGCATTGATTGGCAGAGGTTTTCTATGGTATTCAGGCAAAAATATTTCCCAATCTTCCTAAAGATGTTTGGGTCTGCTACAGCTTTTTCCAAAAAGGGAGGCCTCTCCCTCAGTGTCCCTTCTTCAAGGAGCCAGAAGGCCTATGCATAAAAGGAGCTCTCATGATAAATTTCACTCCCTAATTTACACTTTTCTTTTGGTTAGATTGGTTAATTAATTGGGGTCATTGCTCATCAGTTTTCAACTTCTTTTATACTAATTTTTAAAAGCAGTTTAGTACCTAATTTGATAGCCATGTCACTACCCCAGATGTACATCCTCCTATATTCATCTGAAATCTTCATTAATGTTTGGCCAACTTTGCTTTGTAATGACAATTCCCAAAGTGTATTTCATCTCAGCCTAGGGGGTACGAAATTAAGTCACCAATAGATAGACAACAGCACAGCTATACAGATGAGGTATGTTTTATTACCCAAAGTTCCTGACTTGCAACCTTAGTCTCAAGTCGCTAGACTAAGCTTTTACTCCATGGCTGCTGGAGATAACACTAGTAAGCATGACAGAGAGGATTATGTTGCAAACAAACTGGTGTTAAGGGAATCCTACTCCTGAACAATCTAGCTAGCTTTAGAAAAGCAGCATAAGCTGATCAAACTCTTACTTGTGTTGCTCTGTAAAAATGGAACACTTTGCTTTAATCCACAAGCTCTTTAGCCTCCCCAGCATTATAATAGATAGAGCAGTATTTATTCTGCATATCACACATTACTAATCAAGTGCAATTGACTCAAGATTTCAAGCAGTATTATTTGAAAATATTTTCTTTCAAAAAATAGATTATTTTCTAATAAAGCTTGTGCAGTAGAGAAAATCCTAACCACTTTAATCATTTGTCCTTTTCATGCATTTGTGGCAAACACACAGAATCCACAGCAATTGCTTATCTTCCACTAGGTGTGCATAAGCATGTGCGCGCGCACCCACTCACCCAGGTATAATGATTTTTTAAAAAATGTAGAACTGGAAAGGGGTGGACAGACTAGCCTATGTATCATGTCAGATTTACTGTCTTTTGCTCAACCATAGGCCTGCTCCCTCCCTTTTCACGCTCTCTCTCCAAAAGAACACATGAAAAAGCTATGTGTGAATTGTACACATTTGTACTCATGTATTATGCTTAGATTGTTTCTTTCACAATATTTAATTTATTCTGCTGGTTAAATTATGGTTTGTTTGTTTTTTGTCTTACTTGAATTTATTAGTATGTTGTGAATTACTCTCACACCCCACAACTTCCACCACAATTCCCACTGGTTTTTTTGTTTTGTTTTTTATAATAAGCCCACTTTGGACTAAAAATGGGTGAGAGATTTTATTCAAATTTGAAGCTGAATCTATCAAATTTGCACTGTCTGAAACAACATGAGAACTAAAACACAGCCATCCTTCAAAATTCACACTTATCTGAACTTTGTGGTGTGGGTCTCCAACTAAACAATGCTTTAAAATAGGTGTAAATTAGGAGGAATGTGCATAAAAGGAATATATTGGTGGAAATAACATACTACACTACATTGTATTTGGATAATTTGCTTTAAAAGCAAAACTGCAAACAAAAATTGTTTATTAGCAGGAATTCACACTAAAGGTCTGAAGAATTTTCACAGGAATTTTTTTTTTACGTTGCAAACAGCTTCAGAAATGTGGAGAACTGGATTTAAGATTGGAAGAATTGGAAATGGAGAACCAACTGTGGAAAGGTGGCATGCAAATAATCTAAATCAATCAGTACCTCAGCTTTATTATTATTAAAATTATATTTTTATGTTCCATTTCAGTGGGTCACACAGCCTCTGCGCAAGCAAAGCAGGTATTCTGGAGGCACGCTTGATTATTCCAAGTGGTGATTTCACAGAGAGAACCTATTGCAACAGGATATCAAAACATGATGTTTCCTCTTACTTCCAGAAGTTAAAGTGCAAATGTACTCTCCCCTCCACCTAAACTTCCTCCCTGAATCTGCACCCTCACTAGGCTTTTTCTTTTGATAGAAGCCCTAATTCAGAACTGTGTAATTCATGGCAGGATTCAGCCACTTGAGACTACCTACTGTTAACCAAGCTGAAACAATCAGAGAAGAAGCTGTGTTCGTCTGTTGCTGCAACAGCGAATATTTTGTGCTTCTGCTTCAAAAAGAGCACTACTATTTTATAAGCCTGCATTTGTGCATTGCAAGTGCTATCTTATAAAACATAATTGTGTGACAGAAGGGAAAGTAACAACCATCGCATATTATGTTTTCATACTTCTGCTTGAATATTTCATTGAAAACCTCTCTCCAAACCATCAATTCCATGTTGTTTTGGCTAAAATAAATGAAAAGTTCTGGAGCTGAATGCTGGTACTGCTTGAGCTTTGGTATGTCACTGCTAAATGCCTGTGCCATTAGCAACAAAAGTGATAAAGCATCACTGCAGCTGCAGCACATATAATTTATAGCCCCTGGTCACATTATGGTTTAAATTATTGTCTTGTCACGTTTATGATATAGTCTCATCATAATAATGAAAAAAGCAATGTAGGCTGAATTGGAGTTTATGATTTAAAATAAAATTAAAAAATTGAACACAATAAAAAGCCCTGACTGCATACATCAAGAGAAAAGAATCACTGCAAAGGGTGAATAACATATAACTTCTGTAACAGTAAGATCATAATTTCTTTATAGCAAATCACTTTTGATGAATTCTCTTTCTTCATCAGTCACTGAAGGTTTGTTCTGACAACAAGATTGATTGGGCAGGTCAAGAAACCATCAGAAGACTCAGCCAATATCCTAGAAAAGCTCACTGAATTTTTTCCATTCTTTCATCCAAAGCAGAAAACTACATTTGGGCTGAGAAAAACATATCCACTCATATGGTTATAAATCTTCCCACAAAGAACTTAATAGTTGTATGTTTTGAGAAACAAATAGCTTCATGTCTAATTGGAATAATCAGTGTTTAAATTCCAAAAGAGAGATGGTAAAATTTACATATGCCAAACAGACACATGTTTTCTGGCTTAGAAGTCTTGTCTGCTAATCTAGTCAGTATTTGGACCATCTATATTTGACTAGGAGAGGGCAAGAATGGGAAACGAGTAACAGAGATTAATGCTGAAGACTTGCTATCTGTAGAGAGATTTGCTCCTGCTGCATTTTTATCAATACTTTCCCCTGATTATATATATATATATATATATATATATATATATATATATATATATATATATATATATATATTTGCTTTCGTAGATTTTCACGGGTACAGGAATGCAGGTTTTGGTGTCTTCGGGTGTCTTCCCGTGTAAGAGTTGGGGTGTCTAGGCGACGTTTCGACGAGGTCTCACTCGTCATCTTCAGGCTGGTGCTTTCGGCTTCTTGTTACTGGAACAGAGCAGGATCTCAGTGTTTGAGTTCCTATAAATACTGTTGAGGGGGTGTGGTGTATAGCCTCCAACGTTCTGGGCAGAGAGGAAGTTCCCAGGTTAGTGTGTCTTTTCTTCTTTTGTTCATTAATTACTTGAGGGATATCTTGAGTGATTTCTTGAGTGATATTCTGAGTACCACTTAGGAGGGTCATTAGGTGTGGATTAGTTGCTAAAGCTTTCGTGTCTTGACCTCTTGAACTTGTGGAGAGTTTTTTCTGAGAAGATGGCTGTACTGCACTTAGTTGTGCTCTGGCTTGGCTTCGTGTATAGGGGCGAGCTGTGGTTTTGTGCCCTGTGCCAGCCAGATCTGTGTAGGGATTGCAGGGGGGTACAGCATCCGGAGGTGCCACTATGGTTTGGCTACTGGATGGTGTCTGTAATTTATCTGTGGAGAGGGTCTGGGTTTGGGTCTGGTGTGGTTGATTGGAGATGGCGTTCTGTGTGCCTCTGGTTCTGGTGTCGGTTTTTGTGGGGAGGGCTATTTTCCAGATGTCTGGCAGGCGGGACGTATCGTCACGCTTGTTCATGTTGTGAGGGTGTTTCTCTATCTCGATGGCTTCCATGATTATTCTCTTGTGGTGGTGTTCCATGTTAAAGAGCAATTTGGAATCTGAAAAATTAATTTCGTGTCCTGTTTCTTTCATGTGTTGGTAAAGAGAGGAAGTTTTTTCTTCTTTTTTGACGGCATTCTTGTGTTCTGCGATACGTGCATTTATTCGTCTGTTTGTTTGTCCAATGTACGTGGCTGGGAAGACTTTGCAGGGTATTTCATAGACCCCTTGGTTTTCTAACTGGATTTTATCTTTTGGGTTTCTGAGGATATTGGCTATTTTTTGGTTGGTGCAAAAGGCTGTTTTGATATTGTGTTTATGGAGGATTTTGCTAATTTTATCTGTAGTGCCCTTGATATAAGGAAGGAGGGCCATGCCATTGTTCTCTTCTGTGTCTTGGTTTTTGGGGGGTGTTTCTTTTTGGATTAGCTTCGTAACCCTGTTTTGCTGGTATCCGTTGGCGATTAACACATTTGAAAGATTCTGTAACTCAGTTGTCAAGTGGTCTTTGTCAGCCAGGCGTTTGGTTCTGGAGATGAGAGTCTTGGCTACGGAGTTTATTTGTGCAGGGTGGTGGTGTGATTGTGCATGTAAGTAGCGGTTGGTGTGTGTTTTTTTCCGGTAGATAGTGTGTCCTAGGGAGCCATCAGGTTTTTTGTAGATTAGGACGTCAAGGAAGGGAAGTTGGTTGTTGGCTTCTATTTCCATAGTGAATTGTATTTTGGGGTGTAGGCTGTTGAGATGTGTGAGGAAGCTATCTAGTTTTTTCTTCCCGTGTGGCCAAATTACAAAGGTGTCGTCAACATACCTGAGCCAAAGTTTGGGTTTGTGTTCTGACTTGTCTAAAGCATTGGTTTCAAAGTGTTCCATGTACAGATTTGCGATGACCGGTGAGAGGGGTGATCCCATAGGTGCTCCTTCTATCTGTTTGTATCTTTGTCCATTGTGGATGAAGTACGTGTTGGTTAGGCAGTGGTTGGTCAGGTCCAGGATGTATTCGGGGGGATTGTATTTGTTTTGAATGGCTGTCAAGGCTTCATTAATGGGCACTTGTGTGAAGAGAGATACAACATCGAAGCTCACAAGTAGGTCGTCGGGATGTAGGTTTTGCTTCTTTATTGTTTCTATGAACTGGAAGGAGTTTGTAACGTGTGAAGCGATAGATTCTGCATAGGGCTGAAGTTGCTTAGCGAGAAATTTAGCGAGATTTTGTAGAGGTGAGCCTATGGAGCTGACTATTGGTCTGAGTGGTGTTCCTTCTTTGTGTATCTTGGGGAGACCGTAGAGTTTGGGGCATCTGGATGATTTTTCTCTGGGGATGATTCTTAGCTGGATTTCTTCACTGATAGGAGAGGCTTTTATTTTGGATTTGGTGGTTTTTTCCAGATAGGTGGTGGGATCTGTTTTTATAGGTTGGTAGGTAGGGTCTTGGAGTAGATTTGATAGTTTTGCTTGGTAGTCCGATGTGTTCATCACAACAGTGGCATTACCTTTGTCTGCTGGGAGAATGATTATGTTGTTGTCTTTCCTCAGGTTGGTGAGTGCTTTCTGTTCTTCTTTGTGTAAATTGCTTCTGGGTGGTTTGCTGGAGCAGAGGATGTTGGTGACTTCAAGTCTGATTTTATTGGCTTCATCTGGGTTGATTTTGGTTAGGCTAGCTTCGACTCCGCATATGATGTTTTCCGTGGGGATGCGTCTCGGGGCGACTGCAAAGTTGAAACCTTTGGAGAGTACTTTGGTTTCAGTTGAGGTGAGGATCCTGTCTGATATGTTATGTACTGTTTGTTTCATGGGTTGTTGTGGAGGGTGGCTGGGCTTCTGGCGTTTCTCTAGTTTGTGGAGTTTGTTGGTGTGTGTGTCTGTCTTATGTGCGGACTCCGTTTCAGCTCTCCAAACGGCTAGTTGTTTGCATTTGTCCCAGAGTGCAGGGTGGATTTTGTTACAAAGTTTGAGGTGAAGAGTGAGCAGATCTTTGTTGGTTTGGTTTAGTAGGTATCTTTTCTTATGTAGTTCGTTTCTGATTAGGGATAGTTCAGTTCGTTTCAGGATCCTTTCGGTAGCTGGGGTTTTAGAGTGGAATTTAAGTTGGAAGCATGTGGGAATTAAGTTGTTGTCTCGGCAGTTGCGTAGGAACAAGAGATCACATAAGATGGTGGCTCTTCGGATTTCTAGTTTCTCGTAGGTTCTTGTCAGCTGGAAGGTTTCCTCCCCGTAGAGGTGAGATATTTGCTTTCGTAGATTTTCACGGGTACAGGAATGCAGGTTTTGGTGTCTTCGGGTGTCTTCCCGTGTAAGAGTTGGGGTGTCTAGGCGACGTTTCGACGAGGTCTCACTCGTCATCTTCAGGCTGGTGCTTTCGGCTTCTTGTTACTGGAACAGAGCAGTAACGTCGCCTAGACACCCCAACGAAACGTCGCCTAGACACCCCAACTCTTACACGGGAAGACACCCGAAGACACCAAAACCTGCATATATATATATATATATATATATATATATATGATGTTGAAGAAGAAGAACAACCGCATCACAAAACTCAGAGAAGTGTGATTTTCAATGGAAAAGCTGCCTTTTAGTTTGCATAGTATTCCAGGAAGGACAAATAATTTTCTCTCCTGTCTCTAATTAAAACTAGCAGAATTGGTGTGGCCAGGTGGGGATTTTAAGCTAAGCTGCCCTGATCAGAGTATCTGAAGCATCTTAATGGTTAAGGGTTGTTTATCTGGCTTACTCTCATTGCCAGCTGGTTGGAAGAGATATTGAGAAAGGAGCTACTCTCAGGTCCTGGGGGCTTTATGACATCTACAGATCTATGGCTGTCGAGACAGGATGAGATGGATCAGTCAGTCAGGTGCGTCCTCAGCACACCTTTAACATGAGCAAGTGGGAAAAGATATGGATCATTTAATTTACTGATCTAGCACTGTGAGCCAGAGTGAAGTTGCCCATATAAGGGAGGTTCTTCAAGCTCCCCCGATAAGTTTGCAGGAAGGTGCACTGCACTGCTGGTTAGATATGGCCAACATGCTGTTTCTCATTACAAAACCTTAGAGATGTGCATTCCATGAATGAGCCATCTGCCATGAGGTGATGGGGGAAATAGCGGCTGCATCAGATCTACCCATATTAACTTATCAGCAGCAGCAAGCTTCAGACCACAAAAGCTAGCCAGTAGATCCTGGAGTCTCTTTACCAATAAAACCCAAGTGTTAAGAAGAATTAAAGTAGCATAATGGCATAATGTGCCTTTCAGGGCAGTGTTGACATACATAGCCAAGGTTACTTTAATCAGGTGTCAACCAATGAAATCCTGAGAATGTGTCCAAATCAGAAGTCCTCACTTGCATTTTGTTCACTTTTAACTTCTTAGGATCGCCTGCAAGGATCGCCCTTGTTGCACCTGAAATTCTCTTCATTTGTTTGCTGTATGTGCACTCTTTTTCCTCTTGTTTATGTGGCGTGTGTTTTTAAAAGAAAAATGTCATTTGTGAGCAAGTGCAGCTATACATACCAATAATTCTGAGCAATATATTAAAAAAGCAAGGACAGAGCCTGAGAGGAGAAAGAACTACATGTCTCTCTTCAAAGCTTAGATCAGGCATAGGTAAACTCAGCCCTCCAGATATTTTGGGACTACAATTCCCAACATCCCTGACCCAAAATCCCCACCTGGCCACACCAAGGGATCATGGGAGCTGTAGTCACAAAACATCTGGAGGGCCGAATTTGCCTATGGCTGGCTTAGATGCAACTTCTCCTTTGCAAAAGGACCAGAAGCCCACAATTCTATTGGAGTTGGAGTGGGCAGGATCAGTGTGCTTAACTCTTTGTTCATAAACAATCTCTCCAGCGCTTCACCACCCGTAGGGAGCACAGGCCTAGAATCCATGATGGGAAGAAAGTGGCTGGGAGAGAGATGAAAGAAAAACTCTGGATGAGGGCTTTCCCTCCTGCCTGTTGCTCACCTGATGGAAAGTTCCACCTGTGTGAAGCAGCCACTGCCACAGGGCTTTGAAAACACACAGTGGAGGAATAGTATATAGTTCTGCCCTGAAATATCTCCTCCTGATTGTGGAGACAACAACAAAAGTCCTACACTTCATCCCCAAAGGAGATGCACTAGCGAGTGCTTATTTAATAAAGTACAGACAGCCAGGCAAAGAAACTTGGGCTACACTAACAAGCATTCAGTACCAAAATAAAGAAAAATTTACTTCTAAATAAAGGCAGAGAAAGGGGGAGCTATTTTTATATGAGCAATGTGGAGGGGGGGATGTGGGGGGGGGGGACGACCCATGGTACTATGGCATGGCTCCAACAAAAGCTTTAGCTCTGTTTTCATTATTTCCAGAGAAATAAACAAAAGAAGGCCCCCAGGCCTTGGTGCATCCTGTTTACTAGACCCTCAATTTTATTATAGATATTCAGGGCGGGTTTACCTATTCAGCCTTGTCAGCAGAAGCCCTGTGAAAGGACTTCCACTTGTGCATTGTTGCCTCCCCCCCTCCTCTCCACTGCATTCCCTAAATTTGCTGGGTGGGGGAGAAGAAGCCCCAGAACACTGTGAGAAAAGAGGGAGTATCGATCCATTTGGCAAGCTGTAATGCAGATGGACTGATTGGAATGGCTCGATGTTGAATTCCAGTGTGTGTGTGTGTTTCAGCTCTTCCAGAACAATTAAAACTACTGGCATTGCAATCTACAGGTGAAGATTTCCAATCAAAATAACTAGAATCAGACAAAATAAAGATCCCCAAAGTATATTTAAAATCAGCCTACCATAGAACAATTTATTTTGCACCACCTAGAGAACTTTGTGATATGTGGTAGTATACGAATGTCACAATAAATAAACAAAAGCACAACACCTGACTAATTAATCTCCATTTTCCATGGAGTATGCCATCACACGACTACATAAGAATTTTAACTTATGATAAAATACATATAAGACTGATAGAAAATAATGTTACTGATTTGAGCTTCCACATTATCAGACCTATGCATGTCTACTTAAAAGTAAACCCATTAAGGAGAATGTGACTTATTCCTAACTACACATGCATAGGATTGCAGCCTTACAGGGCAATCATATACAAGTCTCCTCAAAAGTAAATCCTCTTGACTGAGACTGCAATCTCATGCCTCTTGGCTCAGAGTAAGCTCTATTAAAATATATGAAATTTACTTTTGTGTAGATATGTATAGGATTTTTTTGTTAACCTTTTTAAATTTATTACCATTGTTCCAGTTGATTAAATAAAGGCAGAAACAAAACTAAAAATCAATAAAGTCCAGAATCCTTTTTCTTTTTGCCTTTTACTAGACATGTTCCGGATTTGAGATTTGAAAGTGGAAAAGCCTGTGATAAAAGTGGAACTGCATATTTTAAAAGAGGGTTTTGTGTTTACTATTACATTATACAAAATGGATCTGAGTGGTAGAAACAGACAAAGTGAGATACAGAGATTAGACTTTGCAAAGGCAAGCACACTCGTATCTACTACAATCTTTTTAAATGGTAGACACATGTCCTTGGTGCTAGACAATATAAATATTTTCAATAGTTAAAATAAGGTGGTGGGACATTTAGCTGTGCAACTGTACACATTGGCTGTAAAACAATAACAATGAAAGTTCACAAAAGGATGAGGTACACGTGGTCTGGTCTGCAACATAGCTCGATACTCTGAAGCACATACGTATCTACCACAACACACTCACAGACAAATTTCGCAGCACCAGGGCCACCCAAGACACATTGTTACGTGAACCACCAAATAAATGGCAGCTCCATATGCTAGGGAAGAAGGAGTGAGTGAAGATCTACATCAGGAACAAGGTAGGAATAAATATATTCATTGGCATCTGCTGCCCCTGTGGATCCTGTCACCTGAGGCACTTGTCCCCTGGTCTCATGGATGGGCCAGCCCTGCACAGCACTACCAAGCACAATTAACTGAGCTACCTACAAATCAGAAAGTCCTTGGTTTGAGTCTCATTTTTCCCTTTAACTTATCAGGTGATCTTTGGCAAACCACTGTATATCATCCTCAGCTCCCCATGTGTGCTTTGGGAATAACATGAGTGATCTGCCTTGCATGACTGTTGGAAGAGTTACAGGAAACTGATTATGAAGTGCTTTGAATATTTTCTAGTGTTACAGAAATGATAGCCATCAAGCCATTGATTATGTTCTGCCTCCACCATCAGAGGCAAGTATCCTACTGGATACCAGCTTCTGGAAACCACAGGAGAGGAGAATGCCCTTGTGGTCAGGTCCCATAGGCATCTGGTTGGGCACTGTGAGAACAGGACTAGATGGACCATGGGTTTGATCCAGCAGGCTCTTATTATGTTCTAATAATAAGCATTCTTTGTCCCAGTGATAAATTGTTACTCTTTAAGTGCTGGAAAAATGAGGTATAGAAGAATGAATTCCTTGCAAGAAATGGGGGGGGGGGAGTGCATTTGCTGTGCTGTGAACAAACTAGAAGGACCCGCCTAAATCTAAAACATCCCTTTAGCTCAAAATGACCAATTTATTATACAGCCCAAATCATGCTTTAGAACACGTGACGGTTATTATCCTGTGTGGTGACAAATTGCTTTTCTGTCTTATAAAGGAAAATAACAGTTTACAGGTTCAATAGTGCAAGTCATATTAAGCAAAGCCTGTCTGTATAAAGTAATAAATGCTGTATTAGTAAAGCCACTTCTTTAAATTAAGTCCCCAAATCAGAGAATGGAACAAGACTGACCTTGGATCTTGGTGGTGCTCGGATGTACCATTTACAATCAACTGCCTCGGTGTCCGAAGCTTTCCCTTCTTTCCCAATTTGCACAGATTCCACAATTCCTTCAGATCCTCCCATCTCAAACTCACAAACTGAGTAATAACAATAACAACAACAAAATCAAACCCAGTAAAGAAGGTGGAGGGGAAAGGAAATATATATTTATATATAGATATAGATATCTATATCTCAATTAAAATTTGAAGACTTCCAAGTGTTATGAAACACTGAACATACCAACCTGGCAATGGTTTCAAAACCCCAAGGTCCTTGAAATCCGGATCTTAAAATAAAATTAAGGAAGAAACAATTAATTTTTTTCTTCAAAAATTCAGTTGCAAACTAGCTTAGTCTTTATTTAGGTAACCCCCTGTAGAAAAGAGCTACTAATGTGCATTCAAGAATGTGACTTGCTTTTAAAGAACAAAGTCACCCACTGAAGGATAATGTAGCACAATAAATTGCTCAAACAAGCTGAATTTGATCCCCCCCCCCTTTATATGAACAACTGGCTGTGATAATACGTTTCCCCTCCTATGAAAATAACACTTGCTAAAAGAAGACTTAGCATTAAAGGCCAATTTCACCATTAACAGATTAGGCATTTAAATATATACCAACAATACAAATACAGTATGCTTCAGGGACAAGAAAGGATCCTTCAGAATTTTACCCACTTTGTAGACAATGCTTTGTTTAAATGACAGCCATATCAGTTACAAGAGTTGCAAAACTTACTTTCAGCTTTCGTTTATATTCAGAGAACAGGTTACAAATAGTAGATGTTTAATCTTGATACAGGATGAATGCAATGATCAAAACAGGCACAGGACTGAAATGTACAAGATAAGGGATCACCAATTCTGTAGTATTACAAGTGTGATTTTTCTTGGAACTTATGCTTCCACAGGAAGCGTTTGGAACAGGGGCAGCACTGATATGTAAAAGTCTTTTGAGACCACAAAGCTCTAACCATTTAATTGTCTTCTGATAGGGATCAAATGTTTAATTGATGCCTGCTGGGTCTCCAATTGGTCTCAAGAAAAAGAGTTTATGCCAGGAATGGATCTAGAGCTTTCTGGCGATATATGAGATAATGTGATGCTGGTGCTGAGATTTGCTAGCAAGGGTATGGGTTAAGAGGTTTTAGTGCATGGTGGAGAATCCTGTTGCCCATTACTTCAAGAAAGCAGGTGCTCAAGTTATGTAGAAAGGCATTCTCATCAATGACTGACTGCTTCAGAGACACAGAAAACCACCGATTTGCAAAAGCCTGGGTAGCCTCCAGAATGCTTTTAGAATGTTGTGAATGCTTTACCACTTAGAACTAATTTTATGCTTGCATTTTGAAATTGTTATAAGCAGCAGCCAGGTTTCAGGATACAGCATGAGGAAAAAAACCAAATCTGAAATATTTATAAATAAATATACATTTATTCACCTTTCTTCTTTGCAGGCATGTCTGATTTTTCACCTTCATAAGCAGCTATTCCTCTCCCCTCCCACCCCCCCATCACACACAAAAAATTGCTGGCCTAGAAAACTTGACAGAAATCTACTGGGATTCAGCCTACTAAAATTGATGATTAATACTTTTTAATTGGTTCAATGAGTTTATTAACTTTACATTGTTTGTCACCCGTCAGAATTACACTGCAGTATGTCAGCCTTGGAAATAATGTTTCAAAATGTGCAGATAAAGAAAATGCACATGTGCAATTATAGAAATTAGATACTGGAATCTGTTTAAGTAAGAACATACAGTACAATGTGATTATTGCATTTTATGCTTACTCTGCCTCCAAGCAGCTCAGTGTACCATACATGAGGCCATGCCGCCTCTGTCCGCACAACAACCTTATGGTGTAGGTTAGGTTGAAAGAAACTGACTTTATTTATTTATTTATTTATTTATTTATTTATTTATTCTTTCCATGCAATCTAGATACCAGTTGATTGTAAAAACAAAAAAGGAAACTCAAAGCAGTTGGTTTTTTTTAAAAAAAAGTCTTAACTCAAACCTTTCCAGTCAGATTCTTAGCTAAAGAGGGACTAGAATCCAGAACTGCCCAAAAACGCCACGCTGTCTCCTATACCACCATCACTACAAGTACCACTGAATCCTCTTTTCCCAGAAGCAGTGCTTAGTAATTTTAAAACTGTTTCCAGAGGGATTGCTGTGTTCTATCATCTGTGGACTGAAACAACACAATGGGTTTTGAATCACACTACATATGTGAATTGGCTTAGCACATGCCTGACAGAATGTCTGGGGGTTTTTTTTGTGAATGGCCACTGTGAATGGCATCTGTACTTTTCTGCATTTCATATCCTTCTGACCTCACTGTTTACGTCTCCCAGCTGTGTGTCTGTGCACCTGCTACTCACTTGATACTGAGCTACATGGACCAATAAACTGACACAGTTCTCTGTGCAGCAGCCAAAGCCTAATTCTTATCACTATAGTGCAATTCCACAATAAGGAAACAAAATAAAAACCTGGTAACGTCTGGAATTGCCAAACACATTTATTGGAAAGATCATATGATTTTTTTAAAGTTTTTTTAAAAAAATATTTATATGCGGCTTTTGTGGGGGAAACCCACAAAGTGGCTTACAACAATAAAAACTACAATCCAACATTACTAAAACCAGAATTCATAAAAACTACAATTATAGTATTCCAGCCTCTATTATAACAAAAATTAATCAGGAGACTCAGCTACATTAGTCAAAATACAGTGTTATAAATGTTGTAGAGCTGAAATAGCAACTCAATTATATTTTCAATTGTGAGCTTTACAATGGTTTTTTGAAGAGCATATTCAATGCATTTTTTATAGCTGTGCAGATCTAGCCAGAAAAGGCCAATTGAAACAAATGAGCATTTAAAGACTTCCCAAAATCTGAAGTGTAGCTGTTCACTGTCAATGTGCTGGGAGGGAACTCCAAAGGTCTTGTGGTCACCTACCTCACAGACCTGGGAAGTAGATACATAACTAGGGCCTCCGACTTAATATCAGGGTCCACATAGGATGATCTGACATGTCATCCTAGCAAATAGACAATTTTCTGGACCCTGCTACCAGAGTAAAGGGGACATTCCACACATCTTCCTTAAAGATAGGTGGTGCAACACCAAAGTGCACTTTTCAATTACACCCATCCTGTGCAAATAAAGTGAGAACTAGGCCATTGATGCCACTAGTGGGAACACTACTATATCCCATTCACTGAGAATGTGGCTATGTATAAGATCGGACCATCTATTTTCCATACCTTTAACAGGCAGAGCTACTTATGAAATCCTCCTCTGCTGAATTTCTTTCCATATTTGGGATTTCAATATTGCTGGGAACATTAATAAGAGGGGAACTGATTAATTTTGGTATCTGGGGTTTTCACTAAAACAAGTGCACATAAAAATTGGCTGATGCTGCTATTTTCAGGGGACTAATCTGCTGCTGTTTTCACATTTTCGCAGGAAATATGATATACTCCCATGGTGGGGGTAGCCAATGTGTTGCCCTCCAGCTATTATTGGATGACAACTCCCATCAGCCTAAGCCAGAAAGTCCAATGATTAAGGATGATAAGAGTTGTATTATGTAATATATGCATTACAGTGGTACCTCAGGTTACATACGCTTCAGGTTACAGACTCTGCTAACCCAGAAATAGTGCTTCAGGTTAAGAACTTTGCTTCAGGATGAGAACAGAAATCGTGCTCTGGCGGCGCAGCAGCAGCAGGAGGCCCCATTAGCTAAAGTGGTGCTTCAGGTTAAGAACAGTTTCAGGTTAAGAACGGACCTCTGGAACAAATTAAGTACTTAACCCGAGGTACCACTGTATTCACACACACACACACACACACACATATCTGGCATTTGGCACCTTTAAGAGAAACAGCTATGACCCAAGAGGCCAGATCTGAGTCACTGGTGTATCCTAGTGGGAGAAATTAGATTCTATGCAGGCAGACTCTTGGACCTCACTAATAATAATGTCTGATTTACCATTCACTCGGTTTTCCATGAGTTCCTGCATAAGCAGCACAAAACAATACATATCTACAACCACTTCTGCAGGACATCATGTTGGATACTCCTGTCCATGGTGCTGGAATGCACCATGAACACCCTCCCTCTTTCTCTTAGAATGGCAATGGCTCTCACCTGAGAGGTGCTGGAACTGAGTTCTGACAAGTTCCCCCTGTAAAAAAGCCTTGCTCCTGTCCTACAGGAAGGAAAAACTTGTCAAAATAGTTTATTCAAAGGCTCTTGTCAGAAGGTTATTTTTTGTTTATTTATTTATTTACTTGTTTTTAAACTCTGCAGTGGGTCAGGGTTCTAGCTACTGGAAAAGAATAACAACCAGAGTGAAGAAATGTGTCAATTGCAAGGAAACTGTGGTTGTCCTATCTTATAATAGTTGGAGGTCTGTTAAAAAATAAAAAGTCAGGAGGGTAATCTGGGTTATAACCTGACAAATTTGCCTGCCTGCAGCCCATTAACAGGAATACATCACGGCTGAAGCCAGTGAATCCTGGCCTACAGGAACTGCATTTCCCCCCTCTAAGTTTCCACTGCATAATTATAACTATTTCAAGCCCTGACAGCTCCCGAGAGACCAGCACAGTAGTCATGCAGTTTGTGAACATCTGCATTGCTGTATCAATGGTGAAATATAAATAGACAGGGAGAGATCACTGAGTGCAATAGAAGTCAACTTTTCCACATCAACCACACAGTAAAGGAAAATACCACTGCAGCACATGTGAATATATTGGCCCTCAGCACCACAGCAGGATTTTACTTCATCTAATGAATTGCTTAGCAGTGAGCATAGCACGAGATAGGCAGAAATGAAGGCCCGACTATAGACTGGCTCACAATGCCATCTAGTCTCATCCTGGTACATCGCAAAAGTCTGCTGCTCTGACTTATGGGCCACCAATGACCTAACATATGCAACAATGACTTACAGTTAATAATGCCACTGAGTAGGTCAAGAAGTGGCCACGATGATGAACTTATCTGACTTGCTGCATAATACATGCCTGAGGAGTTCACCCATCATCAAAAGCAACCAAAGTCAGAGCAAAGGCTCATTTGTCCCAGCAGGGCTTTAATTAAATCCTCCGTCTGGAAGCAAGGAAGCTGCTTGGCCTGATTTTCAAAGGCATTTGTAAAATATGTTCGTTATTTTGAGGAAACAAACCATAGCTGCCCAGAACACTTTTTAATTTTTTTGCCGTTTCAGGACTTGATGTTATTGCAAAAGGCTATTTGTTAAAACCAAGGATGCCTTGAACCCTATAAAAAACAAATCCAAAACAATGCCTGTAAGCATAGACTGGTAAACTAGGGAAGAAATTGCATACAATATAGCTAATTACTTATGGTTGACTTGCTGTGTGCAATTCAGTTAAGTACTGACCATAAGTCATTTGATGTGGACACACCACAAAGAGCCCTGGCCAACTGAGAACTTTCCAGTGTATAAAGCCATATAAAACATGTATTTTAAAACAGGTGTTTTTAAGCACTACAGCAACAATAATGTACACTTAGGGTTGCCATACTGATTGATTAGTTGGGTTTTATCAAGTTTTGATTAACAGTTCATTTCTAGGCTCAATTCCAGCTGTTGAACCCAAATAGGCCCCAAATATCTGAAATACCACTTCTTTCTATATAGGCCCTTTAGTGTGCTAAGATCAATGGAAAGGGTCTCTTGGTAGTTCCACTGCCCTCAGAAGTTTGGGTGGTGGTGACCCAGGAGAGGGCATTCTTTGCAGCAGCCTCTAATTTGTGGAATTCCTTCCCCACAGAGGTATGTTTGGCACCTTCATTAGAGTTTTTGGTCTATGCTGAAGATAAACCTATTTACCCTGGTAGATACATTCTGTTGTACCATTAATAGGTCCCAATTTCCATTGTCCTTTTTTTTAAAAAAGGAAGCCTTCACCCCTTGTAGAATCAGAAATATAACGCCAGATATACAGAGCCTATTCTGCTCACCATGGTTTCCCCGGTAGTGATGTATGGAAGTGAGAGCTGGACCATAAAGAAGGCTGATCACCGAAGAATTGATGCTTTTGAATTATGGTGCTGGAGGAGACTCTTGAGAGTCCCATGGACTGCAAGAAGATCAAACCTCTCCATTCTTAAGGAAATCAGCCCTGAGTGCTCACTGGAAGGACAGATTGTGAAGCTGAGGCTCCAATACTTTGGCCACCTCATGAGAAGAGAAGACTCCCTGGAAAAGACCCTGATGTTGGGAAAGATGGAGGGCACAAGGAGAAGGGGACGACAGAGGACGAGATGGTTGGACAGTGTTCTCGAAGCTACAAACATGAGTCTTAACAAACTGTGGGAGGCAGTTAGAAGACAGGAGTGCCTGGCATGCTCTGGTCCATGGAGTCACGAAGACTCGGACACAACTAAACGACTAAACAACAAAGTCTGCTCACTCATTTTGTGAGAAATGAGCCTACTCTCACCAAGCATCATTTTTAGCTGATTAGTAAAATCACAGCTATGATTGAAATTTAGGGGGGCAGTGCTAGCTGTGTGGTTTTTAAAAAGTTGTTTAAAAAGGCTGGCAGATCAGGGGTTACTTAAGTCCGGTTACTATGATAGGGTGAGAGAATACAACTCTGCAGACTAATCCAGTACTGTTATTTAGTCTGTTTGGTATGCAAGAAGATTTACTGGCTGCGTACACACCATATACATAGCTGTCAAGTGTCCCTTATTTGAAGGGACAGTCCCTTATTCCAGCGCCATGTCCCGCTGCTGTCCCTTATTGATGGATGTCCCTTAAATGGTGTCCCTTAAATTTCAGAGGAAGCAACTCCTCTCCCTCCCTCCCTGCCAGCCAGGGAGGAGGGAGGCTCCAACTGTGTTGCTTGGCTGTGTTGCTCACCCAATAAGAAGTCTAAGAACGACTGTGGGGTGGAGCTTGCATGCCTTGTGTGTGGCTAGTTAATGCAAGCTGAGAGGGGATTTGAATGCGGGATGCAATTTTGTTGCACGTGCTGCTGCAAACTTTGCAGTGCAAAGCCAGGCCGGGGAGCCATCTTAAGTTGAGGCTGCATAGGCCTTGTGGTGCATGTGATTCAGATTCTATTCAGTTGAACCTCTGGTTACAAAGTTGGTTGGACAGTGTTCTCGAAGCTGACCAGACTGCAGGAGGACAGGAAGACTGGAGTGCCTGGAGCAGGTGAGGCTGCAGGTCTCTTATTTTGGCTACTGGTCCCTTATTTTCGAGGCTGCTGGTCCCTTATTTTCAAATCTGTAAGTTGACAGCTATGACCATATAGCATATTTAAATACAGAATATTCCCCCCCAAGAGTTCTGGGAACTGCAATTTCCCTTCATAGCACTATAATTAATGTTTTATGTTTTATTATGTTTTTATATCTGTTGGAAGCTGCCCAAAGTAGCTGGGGCAACCTAGTTAGATGGGTGTGGTACAAATAATAAAATTATTATTATAAATCCCAGTACCCTTCACAAAATGCAGTTCCTGGAAATCTATTGGGGGGTGCTTTTAATGTATAGTGTGTATTCAGATATTGTGAATGTATGTCAACCCTGCAGTCCAGACCACTGTTATTACTCTTGGCATGTAAACAACCCAGGGAAACTGGTGTCTGTAGATGCAGTCGTGACCTTGAAGTCTTCCCTAGCATTCCCAAAGTCTCTAAGCCCCCAACCCCAACTTATTGCCCCTTTGCTTATCAGGTGGTGAGAGTTTACTCCCTTGAAAAGTACATAGCTGAAGGAGGAAGTTGGAAGAATGGCGCCATTTTCCTTTCTCTTTCAGCTCTCTGTGATTTTCAAGGCTCAGATTAATTCTACTGGATCTGACGTTTACCCATGTCCCTTGGAAAAGCGAAGTTTGGGTGCATGTGTATTTCCTGTATTTCATTGGAGGAGGGCTGTTCCAAGGAATGGGGGAAAGATGTAACCAGAGGGGGTGATGTCCAAGGCAATGACTCAAAAATCCAAATTTGCCGAGGGACCTATGAGGGTTGGCAAACTCTCTCTTAGCCTGGCCTTTTAAGAAGAGCAAGTTCTCTAGTTCTCCATCTTGTCCAAATGGAGAAGTCATGTCTCCCCTCCTATACAGATGCAGAGGAAAGACTGGCAGGGAAGTTGGACAACTTTGACAATCTTCTTCTTCTTTAGTGATCACTCGTAACTGAGTAAGATTGTCTTCCATAAACATGGTTTTAACAGTGAGTCCGTAAGTGACTTTTGAGGCCAATTCTGGATCCACACGTCCTTCCACAGACCACCAGCATTACACTTTCCATTTTTAACTTTTGGAATAGAGTAGTTGGACAACTTTGACAATAGTGAACAATGACAGTCCCATCTCCCAGTTTTCCAAAGATGTTAAAGTCAGTCTCCTGAAATACGTGCCTGCCTTGTGATTCGTTCAGCCTAGCAACTTGTCCCTCAAGGCCTCCTGGGCACACAGGATCATAAGTATCAATACGGTTCCTGTGTTCTTTTGTCCCTCATCCACCTACCATCATCAGAGGTGGCCATAAGAATGTGTTTTGCTACGTTATGCCTAATATATAATCAGACCAATATTCTGGTTTGGTGTTTTGTTTTGTTTTGCTTCTGCTTCTGCATAGGTGTACACAGCCACTACTTCTCCATCTTCTATCCCTCCTCCTCTTTTTATACTCCCCCTTAAACAAATTGCTTAGTTATATTTCTGGGCACACTCAAGGGTGGTTTGGTTCTCCCTGATCCCAGACTGCTTAACTTTTCTACACTGGTGGTATAAATTGCCTGGGAGATCAGTAGGGTTGAGGGACTGAAGCAGCCAGGTAGTACACTTAGAATTTGGCAGGCAGTCTCCACTACTCCCAAGTAGACCACTGTGGCTCAATGGGACTTCAGCACCCCTAGGCCTAGGTGCAGCAGGCAGTGGGGAGGACAGAGAAGTAGGACAGGTTACACATTGCTAATGAGCTACCCCACTGGGTTGTCACTGAAGTGTGGTGTTGCTGTCCTTCACAATGCCAAGCCATCTGATTTTATTTTATTTTGCTGATAGAACATTTCTGACATAAGTCTGGGTTTACTGCCTACCTACATAACATTTAACAGAAGATTCTGCCATTTTTTAAATTAAACAATCATTCATTTTCAACATAGTATTTAATAAGAAGAACAAAATGCAATACATAATGCTAATTTCTATGATGGAGCTTCTTCCTACCCAAGAGAGATTTAAACTTCCTCAGTTATATAAATCTTTTCTTAGTTCCTGCATTAATTTAGAGTGACTGTATTGAATTAAATTGTCCAGGTCCTGGAACTGGGGGGATTTTAAGGGCCAATTATTACCCACTCCCAATGCTACCATTAAAAAGCTTCACAGTCCCCAATCTGCTGCATTTCCCTAAAAAAAACCCAAAACAACAACACACAAGCAGAAACAACCACATGTGGTTTGTCATAATTGCTGAATAGTGCTTTAAAATGCTGCGACAGAAATTTCTACCACTTCTCCCCTTTTGATCATTTTCTAACAGCGCGGGGTTTTTATTTACAGCCAAAAATACCTACCACAAGTACCTAAGATCACAGTAAAGCCCTTTGAAATCAAGCTACCGCTCAGTTGCATGCAGAAGTGTCTTGTTCAACTGACCTAAGGAAACCACATATCATACTTTTATCCCAGCAAAATCATACCAACTGTCTCCCACTGTTGTTCCTCAGAGCTAGTATTCAGAGGCACACAGCTGTCCTGACTAGCACTCATAGATACATTATGAGTTCATGAGTGCATCTCACCCATTCAAAAAAACCTGAAGTGTTTTCAGAGGAAAGTGAAAAAGATGCTGAGGAGGTTGAAGGCAAAGCCCGGTGGGAAATGGTTGATGTACTTGCATATGTTTATTCTGGAGAAGAGATGGTTAGAGGTGATGCGGCAGCTATCTTAACATATTTGAAGAGCTGTCACATAGATGATGGAATTAATTTGTCTTATGTTGCTTCCGAGAGTGAAACCCAAACGGATAGGTTCAACTAACAAGAAACGGGATGTAGACTAAACATTAGGAAGAACTTGCTGATGGTAGGAGATCTTCATCAGTGGGAAAGGCAGTCATGGAAGGTGGTAGACTCTTATTTGTTAGCTTAGCAGTTATTAATCAGAGGTTGAATGGCCACCTATCAGGGATGCTGCATTGGCAGGCGCTTTAACTAGATGACCTCTTAAGTCCCTTCTAATTCTATGATAAGAGCTGTTCAACAATGAAACAGACTCCCTTGGGTAGTGGTGGACTCTCCTTTTTTGGAGCTTTAGTTGAGATTCCTGCATTGCAGGGGGTTGGATTAGATGACCCTTGAGCTCCTCGCAACTCTACAATTCTATGATTCTATAAGTTATACTCATAGCATAGTAAAGGTAAAGGTACCCTTGCCCGTACGGGCCAGTCGTGTCCGACTCTAGGGTTGTGCGCCCATCTCACTTAAGAGGCCGGGAGCCAGCGCTGTCCGGAGACACTTTCGGGTCACGTGGCCAGCGTGCCGAAGCTGCTCTGGCGAACCAGCACCAGCGCAGCACACGGAAACGCCATTTACCTTCCCGCTGTAAAGCGGTACCTATTTATCTGCTTGCACCCGCGGGTGCTTTCGAACTGCTAGGTGGGCAGGAGCTGGGACCGAAAGACGGGAGCTCACCCCGCTGCGGGGATTCGAACCGCCGACCATGCGATCGGCAAGTCCTAGGCACTGAGGTTTTACCCACAGCGCCACCCGCATCCCTCACTCATAGCATACCCATCCAAATAAATGGACATGAGTAGGAAGTCCAGCCTTCATACACTGTAACCATAAGCAATTACGCTGTGTACACATTTAAAGCACCTTCTCTCTCCCCCCACCCCCTGGCAAAAAAGAAGAATTCTGGGAACTGTAGTTTGTTAGATCTCTGATGGTTTTTGGCTTAGCTTATCTTCCGAACTAGGACCCATGCTTAAACTCCCTTCTCACTAACCATGAACCAAAAGTAACCAGTAACCAAAAGTCCCAGCTCAGAGGACATTGGCTTAACTCAGTATGGCATAGCATTAAAAAGAATAACAGCTGTGATCTCCTTTCCAGGAGCCTTCACCTTTTCAAAGCCTTCGGAAGCCATTGTTTGGCTTCCTGTGCCTTGTGAACCAGTTCAATAGGAAACATAGTGCTGCCATTGATGTGATGTGGTCCCATCACGCTGTTGTAGGGACCAAAATAGTTAAATCATTTAGTTAAGTTGTCTTGAAGAGAAACTGCTAGGTGGAAAGAGGGCAAAGCCATGTTTGATGTTATTGGAAGGGAGTAAGCAGGCTAATGTTACAGATAAGGAAACATTCAGAGTCATCAGGAGACTTGGAAAATGCAACAAATCATGCTGTAGACGCTTCAAAGAGAAATGCAGATTAAGCACTCTTGCATAGCTGGTGGTGTAAAATATGGTAGCAACAAAAGGGACTAACTGCACATGTCAAAAGGTGTAAATTGCTAATTGGTTAGTGTCACTTAAATGATGCTTTATGGCTGAATAAACTAACATAATGAAGGGAGGGTTTGATGATTTTACACTGCTGTATTTATGTGCGTACTGAGTTTAATTCTATTGTAGAGACTTCTTTATAGTGAGTTCTACTTTGCACATGCAATCAATAAACATCATTGAATTCTTTATCTTGTTATTAACCTTCAGTAAGGGAACCTTCTAATTTCCCTTACAGTTTACTCCAGCATTCACAGACTGACTCACAGAGTGGGACTTGATTGTTGTTTTTGTATTATACTTTACAAGGCGGAAAGATACACGAAACATGTAGTGGCAACAGCTTAGTCTTTCTTGCAACAGCTAGTTTCATTATTTCATAAAAGAAATAATAATCCCCTCCTCCGGTTCTTAAGAAAAGAAAGAAGATAATTTGAAGTTTACTAATAAGGGATCAGAACCAACTTTTGGGTTGCAGTTTTGTAGGGTACGGTTGCACTATACTAATTCCGCTGGGTTGAAAATCAGACCTGACACTTTACACTTCAAAATGTGGGAGGGGACACATAGGTATCAAATAAAAACTGTACAGAAAAAAGAGAAAACATTTGTGAATGGCTGCTTAGTAATGCTAACATGGAATTTTTAAAAGTATCAAGGCATGAAGCTTTTGATGCAATGGGAGCGGTAGGTTACGCATTTAAAGTACAGCCATTTTAGTTAGAAGTAGCTATTTCTGACCTACATTCAACAGTACTTAGCAGCATCAACGGCTGGTTCAGAGCCGTAGGGACAACTGAGCTTGGCTCTCCCATAGTTTTAAAGAATGGCAACTGTGGGCAGAAAAGATTAAGGTCAGGGCTACTAGAGCAATAGAGGTGTGGAATTTTAACCTTTTTCCTTCCTCACTATTTTCCTTGTAGAAAAATGTGATCTGTGTGTCATGCATCCACGAAAATGCTATCTGTATATCAGCCAACAAAGAAAGCAGCAGTAGGAGGAGGGACACATATTTCAACTAAGAAAGCATGCTGGTGTAAATTAAGCTGTTGTAAAGAAACCCCAAACCCAAACCCTGTTCAGCGGTGGAGCATAAAAATGCACATCCCGTATCAGTGGAGGGAAATAACATGCTTAATATTAAGGGACATTGCTTTGCAAAAATGTGTTTAATAAGAGTGTTTTGTTTTTGTTTATAAAAAATGCAAAACTGATGTGGGAATATTGAGAACTGAACTTAATTGAAACTGAAAGAAATTGAGATGCAACAGATGGATCAGGGCACTGGGATCATGCCCCATTTTTATTTATAATATGTGTGTTTGTGTGTGTTTTGTTTCTTTGCTACCACCAACAAAATACATGGCATCTTAGTGGGGCAGAATGCTTGGGGTGCCAGATCAGGGCTTGGCCACCCCTGCCCTAGCACATGTCTAAAAACATAGGAAGCTGCTGCCTTATACAAAATCAGACCAGTGGTCCATCTATCTCCTCATTTTTTATACTGACTGGCAGTGGCTCTTCAGAGTTTTAGGCAAGTTTTTCCCAGTCCTACCTGGAGATTCCAGTGATTGAACCTACATACAAGGAAGATGCTCTGCCATTGAACTACAGTCCTTCCCCACAGCTCAGATACATTATCTGTTAGTTGTGTTGTCTAACAAAGAACTGCAACAAAGCAAATCAATCCCAATTCTACTGGGAAGGAAAGGGGTGAGGAAGAGCAGTGGTTGTTGTAGTATGTCAAAGTTTTAAGTTCCTACTGATTTCACTAAAAGCAAATTTCCCAATTTCCAATTACACTGTTGGCTCCTTCCACAAATCAATTAAACTGGCCTATTTGGATTTAAGCTGATTCTACAGGCTACAGTGGAACGAATTCAGCTAATTCAAGTATCCAGTTTAATTGGTTCACGGACCAGGCTGGATATCGATAAAACCCCATCAAAAAAGTTACTAGAGAATCAATTATAATAATTATTTTCCTGCAGGAACATGAAGTCCTTTAAACTGGCAAGGACAGACTATCCTGTTCCTTTTCGCCTTTATTTCAACGTTGAGGATTGAGGTAGTGAACGTTAACCTGAGAATGAAGGAAGGGTGGAAGGGATTGATGAGCAGCAAATCGTATCCACTCCAAAGTATGACATACAGATGAGGGTGCAAGTGGGTGCAAAAAGGGGGTGAACTGGGCATTTATTTCAACAAAACCACCAATTCTGCATGCTAAGGAGGCAGAAAAATAGTAGATTAAGGAGCAATCCTATGCACAAGAATGTGATGTAAAGTAAACTAGTATCAGTTAGGAGTAGACCAGATCCAAACCCTGTTCAGTAGTAAGACTCCTGCTGCTGCTCTGCCTAATCCTGGCTACTGTGTGGGCACAAACCTTTAAAATAGTGGTCTATGCCAGGTCGCCAGATTACATGACTGAGCTGAACTGGCTGGGATCCGGCCGAAGTCCTCCCTTTCTGTCCCACTACGCTCCATTTTGGGGATCTATGCCAGCCTTGCTCACCCAGCTTTGAACCAGGATGAGCAAATTACACTGGTGTTCTAGCTAAGATGGGGATGGGGACATAACGCCAGCTGAGCCATGAATCAGTCAGCTGAGGTAGAGATCCACTGCATCCTAAGCAGCTCATCCCAGTGGGTCTTGCTGTAGGATTGCCTCCTTAGTCAGATGCCAACTCATGGTTAGAACCCAAGCACACCCAAACCGAACATTCTCATGTGTGCAAAAGACATCTATTTTTGAGTCAATTCAGCTGAACGACAAACAAAAACTAGACTTCTAACACTCTCATTCCAGCACAGTTAAGCTGAAGTATGTACTAGTATTTTAGCCAATGTTAGGCTTTTCAAATTCAGTTTAAATCCATGCCCTTCAACTGAACAGGCTGCACCAGACTTGAAAGCTGCTATTTCAAAATCAGCTGTTCCAAAAGATCACTATTGGGTCAGAAGAGCAAATAATTTCAAGAATGAATCAATCTGAATTAACGCATTGCTATTCCTGTTTCAACAGATAAGACAAAAATCACAACAAAATGTTTTAATTATTACAAAACTATGAGACAGGTTCCTTTTAAGATTGCCTTTCAGGTCCCTGAAAGATTTCTTTTTTTGTTATTAATGTGATTATAACTCATATCAATCAAAACACTATTAACAGGCCTAAGAATTGAATCTGACATACACTTTCTGTAAATTCTCAATGTTGCTTATTTTCAGGTTAATATAAGTAGGATCAGGCTGTACTTCTGCTTTAGAAACCAGAACATCTATGATTTTCAGGGTGCACAGTTAGCCCTCATGAGCTTGTGACCAAACCCTACTTAAAGATTAATTGCTTTATTGATATTTATCTATTGTCAATATAAGTTCTGGGGACTTTTTTTTAGTTCATGGAAGCTTTACCTATATATTAATAAATACTATAATAAATAAGTTTTATTGAACTCAATAGAACTTACTTCTGAATAAGCATGCATAGATTTGCACTGCTTAACATCTTTGAGCAAGGTATTTACGGGGAGATCTACATATTGCCTTGACAAATCCATTCTCTCAAACAGTGATTTGCTAAGATAATTCACAAGATGTTTCCCTTGACACATGGCTGGGCTAGTTCATTGGATCTCACCTTGGGGAAGATGAGTAACAACAGCATTGCAGAGGAGAGTCAGTGGGGGGGGGGGCGGGGTTAAGATAAGGTTACCGGATTTTTTTTCAATGAATCCGCGGACACTTTTCAACTTCATTAGGAATGATAGGATTTTGTATGGGGACTGATTTGTAAATCCAGGGACTGTCCCTGGGAAATGGGGACATCTGGTAGCCTTAGGTTAAGAACACCCTGAAAAGACTGCCCCTAAAATGCATGTTGCAAGAGAAACATGGTGTTCAGGATCCTTTGTATCTTCTTATATGAATTTATTTGAAACTTATTTGTATTTCTGCCTTACAAAATCTATATTTTATATAGGTTGATTCAAATTTGCTTAATCTAACAGGGCTTGTTTCCATCAACTGAAAAAAGTTATGGTTTTTCTATGTGTTCAGATAAATTCTGTTCTGCATTACTTACCAAATTATTATTTTGTGGTCTCAGCTGACTGGATGCTACCCTCTTGATGTGCTACCCTGATGGAAGATAGCGTTGTTTATAACCACTTTCCCTTCCCAATTCTGGAGTTTGCTGTCCATCACATTAGCCAATATGATGCTGTTCACATAAAAACCACATCCTTCTTACCACTCTCCTGTGAAAAATATGCTAGAGCAGGGGACAGGCTTTGCAGGATCAGAACTACTTAAGCTTGGCTTCAAATCACTTATGTTCTGTTTATTTTCTACCATGCACAGAATAAGGGGAATTACAGTAACAGATGTACAATATGCATTTACTTTGGAGGGTCAAAGAACACATTTTTCACAGTTCCACAGCACATCTTCTTAGAAATTCTTCTCTGTCTCTCAAGGGATGGAAACACTTCAGCAATGATGAAATGTCCAAAGCCAAACAACAGGAGAGAAGGAAGGTGCTCAGTTGGTTGTATTGCAGGCCTTAAAATGATAAATCATAATCACACAAACTGTCAGAACAGTCTAGCCTGGCTATCAGAAGTCTTACTTGAGCAAGAAATATACTCTTTTTTTCTTGAAGCAGAAGAAAATCTGGAGACAGCTAGTTATCTAATCAACCAACAGCCTGCATGCTTGTCACAGATAGCACTAAGATGATGTTACAGGACAGGAAGACATGACAAGATCCACCAGGAAGAAATGCCCATGTAATTGAAAATACCAAAACACACACACACAGACATTTCTGTCTAGATGTTTGCAAGCATATCAAACACTAACACAAAGATTCATGAGGAATCATTATCGAGAAGTAGCATATGCCGTATAATGGTGGTTTTTCGTATGTCTATACATCATTGTTTTTAATTTCAGTCATAAAGGAAGCATTTGCTCTTCTAAATGAATGAAAAGTCTTCCGGCCTTAGAAATTGTAATTGTTAGCATTGTTGTAATTGATTATTTAGGTTATTTGAACTGTGATTTTGTCAGTTTTTTAATGGAATTTGTTAACTGTAATGTAATACTGATGTGAACCCACTTTGAGTATAGTTAATTGCAAAGAGGAGGGGGAATAAATAAGCATGATGTGACTTGATAACCTTATTATATTTTATTATATATTGTAATATATATACAGTGGTACCTTGGGTTAAGTACTTAATTCGTTCCGGAGGTCCGTTCTTAACCTGAAACTGTTCTTAACCTGAAGCACCACTTTTGCTAATGGGGCCTCCCGCTGCCACTGCGCCGCCAGAGCACAATTTCTGTTCTCATCCTGAAGCAAAGCTCTTAACCCGAGGTACTATTTGTGGGTTAGTGGAGTCTGTAACCTGAAGCATCTGTAACCTGAAGCGTATGTAACCTACTAGCTAACCATGACAAACACAGAAATCTTTCCTGGCTGGCCTATATAAAAAGCCTTCACATATAAAAACTATCTGGAGTGCACAGCAGTATACCTCTGAATTGCTGGGAACTGCAGGTGGGCAGAGTGCTGTTGCACTCAAATCCTCTTCAGTTCCTGCTTGCAGGCTTTTCACGGGTTGTCCACTTTGAGAACAGGATGATGGACTAGATCAGGTCCAGCTTTTCATGCTAAGTAGGCCGCAAGAGTACTTCAACATGGAACCTGCAGGCCACACACTGCTATGTTACACAAGGGGCACATGAAGACAAAAGATGATGCCCCCTAACTTTCCTAAAGCTGTATAAGTGAGGTCCTGGGCTTTGGGAAGGAGGTGTGAGGCTCTGGCAGAGTCCTAGAGTCTTCCCACCTTCTTCCCAAAGTTGGGAAAGCACTAACTAGGCTTTAGGAAGGAGGCTAGAGGACTCTAGGATGCTGCCAGGCACACATCTTTCCAGCTGGTTCATTCAGTCCAAGGCAAATATTTCTGTACCCCTTACAACAGACAACAGCTAGCTTTCTCCCTCAGTTTGCTGGTTGGCAGACTATTCCTAGGAAGATTTGACACCTCAGCAAGAACAAGCTTGTAAGTGCTTTTGAATGAATGGTGGAAAATAAGTTTGTGGATGCTTGTAAATTGTTAGTGAGCTCTGTTTTGGGGGCAAACCTGCATGCATGGTGGAGGTGATCACCCCAGAAGCTATAGAGTAGAAGGGAAGAAAAACTTTGCTCAAGAAGCTCTGGCTCGTGGCTGAAGGAGGCCTGAATGTCTGTCTTCAGCGCAGAACTTTTTACAGGTTTTTGTCCTATGACTTATTCGTTTTCAGCACAGAACTGATTTTGTAGAAAGAGAAAGTGGGGAAAGAGAAAGGGACAAATCAAAATGCATAAAATCGGGAATGTCAAGGGTGATTAGAAAAAAAAAAAGACAGCATCTTAGTCCTGGAGCTAATTTTCACTTAACTTTTATTTTTCCTAGTTTCAAGTTTTTATAATAGATTTTTGATGGAGTTAATCTGGCATAGCATGGCTGTGCTGGGAACCTGCCAACTCAGCCAGAGATCTGCCGAACCCAGTGCATCTTGCCATAGGATTGCTCCCTAATACATTGGTACCTCTGGATACAAACAGGATCCGTTCCGGAGCCCCGTTCACATCCTGAAGTAAACTTAAGACATGACTGCGTGTCTGCGCATGTGTGTGTTGCGTTTTGTTGCTTCCGCTCATGCGCGTGACATCATCTTGAGCATCTGCGCATGTGCAAGCAGCGAAACCCGGAAGTAACACGCTCCATTACTTCCAGGTCGCCGCGGAGTGCAACCCAAAAATATTCATCCTGAAGCTGCTTCAACCCGAGGTATGACTGTACCTGATAAATATCTTCATGCAGTTTGACAGTTTAACAGACATTAGACAAGTTGTCACTGCAATATATATTGCAATCAGTGACAAATTAATATGGAATTAGAAAGTCAATCAGTGCTAAGATGCACCAAAAAGCATGTATGTGAGAGTCTAAAAGATGTGTTTGCTGCTTATATGGTACAGAAATTAAGACAAGTACCGTAACTTACAACAAGCTACACACATGTAGAATAACATGCAATACTATATCACCATTTCACATGCAACTGAGTGCAGCATGCCATGCACAAAACCATATAGAAAAAAATCACATGCAAACACACATGTCTGGCTGGGATGAGATTTGGAGGCACAATCTGACACAGGTAAAATGTAAATGTGAAGTAATTCATTTTTATGGGCTGCTTTTATTGATGTTTAATGTGCATTTTTTGGCAGATGTGTAGCAATCTGGCACTTGCAACCGTGAGTCCCAATATATCACACAGGAACATGCACAGTGACAAGTCACACACAAACAGATGAAGCAACACATTACACGCAGACACACAGAACAATACAATACACACACACACAGTCGCCTGGTCAGCGAAATTTTTTCTTTTTTTCTTTTGGAGACCATGTTTCATCAGGCAAAAATGAAGAAAATCCCATATTCTTATTGTCTTTTGCCCAAATACGTTGTGTGCCTATACCTGAAAAGTGAATTAGAGCTATATTCTTTTGGCTAAAGATAAACCCATCCGTTCATACTCTAACCACATCAAAATCCTGTAGAAATATTATTATCTTAATGTATATCAGAAGAAGCTGTGAAGGAACAGAGCAATATTCTCTGTAGAGATTCAAATTTTCTCCGGTCTATCTCCCAGAAGATTTTATCACATCAGCTGAGTAACTTCAGTGTTTTCCATTTGAAAGCAAAATTTACGTTTAAAGGAGCATGCTGTGCTTTTACCTAATGTATTCAGCTTCATCTGTAGGCAAATTCCCCAGGAAAGTACCACCAAGAGGCTTCCTACATTTTCTTGTGTGTTCTTCATTTCTCCCAATTGTTGTCAAATAGTTCTGTGCTTTGATTCTATCCTTGCAGAGAGTTAGGGCAGCTTCACAATGAACCAGTAAATCCAACGGCTGCATGTGCACTAGCGTTATATCGGAGTTTCTTTAAGCAACCTTGTAAAATTTGAACAACGTGCACATTTATTAAAAGCATTTTCACACTGCTCTTCAGCCCCAAAGGGTCTCAAAGTGGCTTACAAAGATTAATAATAAGACTGTCCTTGCCCTTAGGCTTACAATGCAAAAGACATGCAGCAAAAAGAAAGGGGATGGGCAGAGGAGGAGAAAAACTCAGGCACTGATTCTTAGTTACAAAGTTCTTATAATGTCCACCAGCTGAAATGAAAATCGTTCTGGCTGAGAGTGTTCTCAGATGTATATAAAGGGTTAAGGATGGATGAGAAATGCATTTTAAATGTATTTATACATTTCGTTTGGTGGTTCCAACCCAATTGTGCATTGGACTGCCTCTTTCATTGAGCACCTGCTCATGTCTGAGGAGCTCGTAAAAGTACACATTAAGTCCTTTTATACAGACAACATCACAGTTATCTGTTTATGTGCTGGTTATTTTAGGAAACCTCTACTGTATATGTGCACAATATGCAAATAATATTATGCATATTATGCATAAAACCAAGGCAGTATGCAGTACCAGCACCCCATGGCAGCCGTTCTGTGCTGGCATCCACACATATCAATATATGAACACTGGCACCTTATTTTTTTTAACCAAAAAAAGCACTTCATGTAATAATGTGTATGTTTTGATCATACACAGGCCTTTGCAGAGCTCGTCTGAGCCTGGGACAGGAGTGTTGTTAAAATAAAGTTACAAACTAAAACAAAAAAGCAGCTGGTCCCTGGCAGCAGCCCCTGGCCAGTTTAATCCTCCAAAGTCTGAAGCAAGTGTACCCAGCTACTCCCCACTCTTGCATGGGCCTGATCATATGTGTCATGGGCCCCTTGTAATGGTGTCCATCAAGATCTGACATGACTTGTCAGTCCCAGATGCAGGAGGAGGAGGAGCAAGGAGGAGTAGAACTGGGGTGGAAGATGAACATCCAGGGATGCAGGAGAGAGGATGTCGAAGGGGCTCTATCTCTTGTCCCTTCTGTGGATTTCAGAACATCTTCAGGGAGGCTTGGGGACTTCAACTAGCCAAAGGAAGGGTCTAAACGGGAGGAGGTGGCAGTGGAGCTGGAGGCAACAGGGAAGAATACAATAGTGTTTCTAATGGGATAAGACAAATGTGTGCACATGGCAGATCCCTAGGGCAAGGAAGTCCTACAAGTGAGCTCACCCCACCTTGTATTTAAAAGTTTGGTAGGAGGGGCATATCAACAGTTAGGATATCTTTGTAGCTTCGGTTCAGTTGCCTCGCTCATATACCTTGGATCCTTCGGGACCTTGTGCTTGCTGCTGAGCCTACACTGCTATCAGCCTGAATAAAGATCTCTTCCTTACTTTCAAGTGAAAGTCGCTGTAGTTGTGTTTTGGGGTGGAAGCCTGACAATAAGCGAATATGTGCAGACATTTGCCCAGAAAAGCAGCATAAAAATATTTTAATAAACAAACAAATAAATGTAATACTGCACATAATATGCAATGATTACTCCTATTTTTAGTGGAACCAGGAAAAAAATGAAGGACTAAGGTGTGAATTAGAAAAACTCAGTGCAGAGAAGCTTGACATCATCCTCATCATCATCATCATTATTATTATTATTATTAATATTAATATTATTATTAAAAATCCACCCCTAGCACTCTAATGTATATAAGATCCACACTTAATTATAATATATTTTGTTGCCTAAAGTGTGGCACTTCCTCACCAGTCTTAGAAATTTAGCTTCACATTGTCTAAAGAATAACTAAACATCAAATTCAGAGTCACCATCTTTGATTACTTACATGCACTGATATATATTTTGTTAGCTTTACAGATGATTGCAATTTGGTGCAAGTCCAAATTAATACTGCTACAAGACTGGAAAAAGAGTAATTATGACCACATAATGTGAAATTAGGGCCACTGCTTGTGCTATATCTACACATTTGATCATAGTTCACTTTTCAATAAGTTCTGCAGGGGCCAATTTCAATTACAAAACAGCAGTGTTTTCTTCTTTTCCTACAATGTGATGTTGAATAATTCCATATTAGTAGCCCAGAAACACCTGTCATATTGTGCTGTTTTCATGCTATAATTTACAGTATATTGCACACTGAATACCATATAAAATAGCTTATCATTATGCCCTCATTTTTCCGTATAAGAGAATGAAAAAAGGTAAAGGTAAAGGACCCCTGGACGGTTAAGTCCAGTCCAATTAGACCAGGCACAGGCAAACTCGGCCCTCTCTCAGAAGAAGAGTTTGGATTTGATATCCCGCTTTATCACTACCCTAAGGAGTCTCAAAGCGGCTAACATTCTCCTTTCCCTTCCTGCCCCACAACAAACATTCTGTGAGGTGAGCGGGGCTGAGAGACTTCAGAGAAGTGTGACGAGCCCAAGGTCACCCAGCAGCTGCATGTGGAGGAGCGGAGACGCGAATCCGGTTCACCAGATTACAAGTCTCTTAACCACTACATAGTCTAATTCAGTGGTCAGGGATGATGGGAGTTGTAGTCCCAAAACATCTGGAGGTCCGAGTTTGCCTATGCCTGAATTAGACTATGGGGTGCAGCACTCATCTCCACTTTCAGTCCGAAGGAGCCGGCGTGTTCCGGGTCATGAGGTCAGCATGACTTCTGTTGCAATGGGACACCATGACAGAAGCCAGAAACACCAGATCCAAACACTTTTTAACAGCTTGGCTACTACTGGCTGAGTCAACCTAAGCATGGCAAAGGCAGAAGAAGCCTTTAAAAAATAGTGCTTGAGTTACACCACTCGTTTTGCCAGCTTAATTTCTTCTGGGTTACCAGGTCACATGGCCAAGTTGAATGGGCTTAGGATCCAGCATAAGCCCCCCCCCCTCTGGTTTTGCTATGCTACATCCCTTTATTCAAGACTTACACCACCAGTACATGTGTTTTTAGCTTCAATGAAGTGGGAAGATTCAACATGTGATCATAGTAAAGGAACTGGTGCTCTAGTTAAAGCGACACAGAAGTAGATTGGATAGGTTCTGATTCAAAAAAAATTTAAAAATTACACAGAACTTAAGGGAGGACAGTTTTTCATTTTCAGCATGAGGTTAAGCACATTGGTCAGTGCAAGCATCCAGGATTTTGATGTGTAGGTCAGCAGCTTATCCAGCAGGCAGGCAATAATTAAATTTCACTCAACTGAATAAAAGTTTTGGCTGCCAAATGAGAGGATTTCTCCTAACCTAATCAAAAGGACTCGTTTAAAGCTGCAGTAATAATGGCTCCCATTTAAACAGAATATTTCATTCGAAAGTGTGTCATGAACTGACACAGTGTCATCCCTGTGCCAACCTCTGATCAGATAGCAAATTCAGCCTGCAGCAATCCTATGCATGCTTACTAAAGTCAGTTGGTATGTCTTAGTATGACTACACATACATAGGACTTGGCTGTTATTGTTGCTGTTACTACACTTTAAAACTCTGTGAGAGTATTGTTTTGTATGGTGGAATATGTGAACACAGAGCTCAGTGGGAACACTTTTAGTATCCCAGAAATGTGCCATGTTTAAGTAGGGAATGTGCTTTGAGCCAGAAAGTCATAGACGAAATTTGAGCGTCTTCAGCCTTAAGGCAAGTCACTAGCTCTTATTTCCATATTACTTATGGGGAGCTGAGGCTAATAACACTGGCATCCATTAAAGGCAGTCTCACAGACCACTCAGATGTGATTTTAGCACCCATGAAAAACAGAATATAAATTCTAATGCATTTTTAATCCCCATTGAATTCAGTAAAGTTAAGCATATACTTAATTCTCCAATGAAATAAAGGGAACTTAAAATCAATGCTTAACTTTGAATTAATTATGCCATTATTATTATTATTATTCCTGGACTGTAGCCAACAAAGTCATTCTCAGAGTAAATTCAGTGAAATGAATGGAACTAAATTAGTCATGTGCATTAATTTCAGTGGGTCTACTTTGAATACTACCAGGATTGGACACAGTCCATTTTTATTACTACTACTATCTGAGTGGAGCATTTCTGAAAACTGAAGTAAATGAAGTAGCCTCTAGCATGATGCATGAGTGAACAGAACCACCAGCTCCTTATTGGGGTAACTAGAAATGAGACTTGACATATACTAATTGTTTATCCAAACATAGCATTATATGCACAATGTCATTATGAACAGTCACTGCACGAGTCTTGTTAAAATGAATTAAAGTTAGCAAAATCTTATAATACCCTGTACAATTTCAGTTGAACATACAATAGGAACAATTCCTGGTACAGCCTAATATTTTCCCACAATATAGGCTATAATTATTAGATACTATTTAAATCCATGCTAGCAAAGGCATTGTTGCTAGTCTGTAACCATTAATAACCAAGTTGCCTGATCCCTCTATTAACCTCTTGCATAAGATACTGAAATAATAAAACATTTGCAGGCAAATACTCATGTACACTTATTAATTTCCACGATTCCAGTATAAAATTTCTACAGAAAACAGAACAGAAATATCATCATACTTTAAAAACTCTTATTCTGAAACATATTTGATAACATTGTCTCTTGAGCCTCAGCTAGCACATACCATCTGGCAAATAATGTCTGTAAGTCTTGTTACACAACAACTCTGGCTTCCCGGTGCTATCTAAAGGACTGATGTGTGAGAAGAGTAAGATATGTTAACACTGTTTTCTTCACTAGAGTTTTATAAACAGTGAATGTGACAGTGTGATCAATTTTTCTGGTTCCTGCCCCTGTTCAAATTACATAGCATTGCTATCATCACCATCATCAAGTACTGCAATCCAATTAGGTGCTGAAATCAATGAGACAAAGGTTGCCGTCTTATGCACATTTACTTTCTCCCTGTGAAGCACCAGGCTGTTAATAGTTTAAAAACTGTTGTAATGATCAGCGGTTGTAAACAACTAAACTAAATTACAATTGCAGCATTTATGTCACATTGATTTCATTTGAACTTTAACGTGCCTCAGTTCTTTTGGATTGCATTTACTGCAACAATCATTTCTAAACATCCTCAATTTCTAGCGTGGGGCCAGTTTTTAATCTGAAGACATAAAACGCCAAAGCACACACAGACATCCACATAAATATGCAAGTACAAATATTCCCTGTGCCTATCTAGCCACTAAAAAGACTGCTTGAATACAAAAGGTGAAACTTAACAACTTGAAGGTGACACTTTCTAATCATACAAATGCTAAGAGGGAAGTACAGTAGATTCAAAACTCTCATCATTTTAAATCGATTACTATTTTATTAATTATTAATGTATATATAGCCTAATTGCCTGAAGGTGGCTTCAAAGTGGTTTAAAAATGTATTTAGTTACAAAATATAAAGAATTTTAAAAAAAAAACCACAATAATTTTGTCAAAACATTCAGAATTAATATGTACAGTGTAACATATCTGTTAAAAGGAGCACAGCAATTAAAAGAGTAAAAGCAGCAATTAAAAGAGTTACACCAGGAGGTTCAAGTCAGAAGATCAGGGAAATCATGTTTAAACATGTGGGACTTCAAGGGCTGCCAGAATGCCAACCCCAGTAGGGAATCTCATATTTCAGCAGGACAAGCATTATGCAAAACTAGTGCCACCAGCGAGAAAGAAAAAATCTCCATGTTGCCACCAGCTGATAAACATCCATCATGGCAGAACTAACAAGGTTAAATATACAGTGGTGCCTCAGGTTACATATGCTTCAGGTTACATACGCTTCAGGTTACAGACTCCGCTAACCCAGAAATAGTACCTCGGGTTAAGAACTTTGCTTCAGGTTAAGAACAGAAATCATGCAGTGGCGGCGCGGCAGTAGCAGGAGGCCACATTAGCTAAAGTGGTGCTTCAGGTTAAGAACAGACCTCCAGAACAAATTAAGTACTTAACCCGAGGTACCACTGTAATGGTCTTATAGCTCTTATTAGGCAAATGAGTTTTCAAGGAACCTGGATAAGTATAATTTAGGACTTTGCACATACAGAGGAGGATTGTTAGCAAAGTCATATAAGTAATACAGATTCTGGAGGTGGTGGTGGTGGGGAATCCTGATAACGCTTTACTGAGGAACCCAAACAAAATAGCATATAATTTGAAGAGAAAGAACAGGGAGGTGTTGTCATTTTTACTTCAGGCCTTGTACATTGCAAGGAGACATTCAACCAAGCACACAGAAGAAAAAATCCCTCAGAACTACACAACTAATCAGGGTTAATGCTACCTCAGTAAACCTCTATGATTCCGTATAGCAGGCCTACTGTAGCTTGTTACCTCCTAGTATGAATTCGTATGTATCAGCAGTTATAGACAACATGTATTAAAAATGTCCCCTTTCCAGACTTTTCTGATAATCACACTGTCTTGGATTATATTTGTGCCAAGCAACTGCAGTATACTTGTTGTGGAAATGCTTTTGATACATTAGTGAACTATTTGATGGTGGCTAAGTGTCTTAACATAATTAGACAGTGAATGGCATCCAATATAATATACTGTTTTCATCTTGTGTTACAATCCCCCACTGAAAATGGGTGCAAGAACTAATGATCTACATAACAATTTCCATGTCCTGCCATCATGAAAAGCAATTTAAACGTGAATGCAACTGAGCTCAGCCATCAGAGTCTGAACAATTTTGAAGAACCCAGACTCCAAGCAAGAGCAAATATTTGTCGAAGTGATATCGGTAGGCATTTTAATAGCACAGCAAAAATCTGCTGCCTCTGCTTTCCAAGAGCAAGAATAATTCTGCTGACAGTAATATTACAGGGTTTGTTTGTATGCGTCTGTAATATTTTGAATGAAGCAATATGGATTGTACTGTGTTGTACAGATTGTCAGCCCACATAGAAGTATCTCTGACAGGCAGGGATAGATGAGCATTTAACACATGAATGGGCTTGCAGATAAAGTAAGAAGAAAGAAAGAAAAAGCACTGCAGGGTCTTTTCATTCAGCCTTCTATTCTTTTGCATGCTTTTTTGTCTCTTAAAAAAATAATATATCTGAGCCAAATTCATTATTGGAAAACATGGCTGCAATGATACATTTCCCAGGGGAATTTAACCCACTAGTGCTAGCAAGAACTTGCCTATGCTTACCTCGTGTTTTGTACTGTAACAGTTTAGGAAACAGTTATAAAATTAAGGCAGCAATGCAATACCTATTTACTTGGGTGCAAACCCCACTGAACTCAGTGGGGCTTGCGCGTCAGTAGGCATGCACAGGGTTGCACTAAAGGGGTTTAACTTACCGTATTTTGCGCCCCATAAGACGCTCCGGCCCATAAGACGCACCTAGTTTTTTGGGGGGGGAAATAAAGAAAAAAAAATTTATTTCCCCCCCAGGTGCGGGGCTGGAAGAACCAGGTCGGGGAACAGTGGGAAGGCACGCTCTGCCTCCCCGCTGTCCCCCGAGCTTGTGGGGCTGGCGATGGGGAGAAGTGCACCAGTCCCGGGGGGCAGGCAGCTCTGTGCCGCCATCCCGAGCGGGGCGGGACTTAGCGCCCCGCTCGGGATGGCGGCGCAGACCTGCCTGCAGTCCGGGGAGGGCAGGCAGCTCTGTGCCGCTATCCCAAGCGGGGTGGGACTTGGCGCCCCACTCCGGATGGCGGCGCAGACCTGCCTGCAGTCCCGGGACGGCAGGCAGCTCTGTGCCGCCATCCCGAGCGGGGCGGGACTTGGCGCCCCGCTCCGGATGGCGGCGCAGACCTGCCTACAGTCCCGGCAGGGCAGGCAGCTCTGCGCCGCCATCCAGAGCGGGCGGGACTTAGCACCCCGCTCGGGATGGCGGCGCAGACCTGCCTGCTGTCCCGGGACGGCAGGCAGCTCTATGCCGCCATCCCGAGCGGGGCGGGACTTGGCGCCCCGCTCGGGATGGCGGCGCAGACCTGCCTGCAGTCCCGGGACGGCAGGCAGCTCTGTGCCGCCATCCAGAGCGGGGCAGGACTTAGCGCCCCGCTCAGGATGGCGGCGCAGAGCTGCGCTGGTCCCAGGACCGCAGGCAGCTCTGCAGGGCCACCGGGAGCGGGGCGGAGCTTAGCGCCCCGCTCCGGATGGCAGCGCAGAGCTGCGCTGGTCCCAGGACCGCAGGCAGCTCTGCGCGGCCACCGGGAGCGGGGCGGAGCTTCTCCCCCGGCTCCCGGTGGCCGGGCAGAGCTGCGCTGGTCCCAGGACCGCAGGCAGCTTTGCGCGGCCATCTGGAGCGGGGAGGGCTTCTCCCCCGGCTCCCGGTGGCCGCGCAGAGCTGCGCTGGTCCCGGGACTGCAGGCAGCTCTGCGCAACCCTCGGAGCCGGTCTCCCGAGGGTTGCGCAGAGCTTCCTGAAGCCTGGAGAGCGAGAGGGGTCGGTGCGCACCGACCCCCCTCGCTCTCCAGGCTTCAGCGAAAGCCTGCATTCGCCCCATAAGACGCAGGCACATTTCCCCTTCATTTTTGGAGGGGAAAAAGTGCGTCTTATGGGGCGAAAAATACGGTACATGCTTTACATTCAGCATTATCAAAACACCTTTATGAAACACTTGGGAAATGAATGCACTTAAACCCACCAGGTTTAATCAGGGCTGGAGTAATGGGAAGCAATGAATGTACCATACTTTCTGATATACACAAACTTTTGGATTCACGTTGGCTAGTCAGACTGTATGATTCCAGAGTGATTGAACAGGGCCATTCACGAAACCTGAAATGACTCAGTGCTTTGATTCTTGAAAATGTCTACAAATCATTCTCCCTTCTCTTGTGGGGGCCCAATTAGTGCCATTGCCTTCCGGTAAGAGTTTGGGTGTAATCCTTGACGCCTCCCTTTCCAAAGAAGCACAGGTTACAGCAACAGCCAAGGCGACATTTTTCCATCTTTGCCGCATCAAGCAGTTGGTCCCTTACCTTTCCCGCCCCGACCTGGCCACAGTGATCCATGCAACAGTCACCTCCAGGCTTGACTACTGTAATTCGCTCTATGCGGGGCTGCACTTGAAGCTGTCCCAGAAACTCCAGCGGGTGCAGAATGCTGCAATAAGGCTCCTCATGGGGTCTCTGCCATGGGAGCATATTCACCCAGTGCTTTTTCAGCTGCACTGGCTTCCGGTGGAGTACAGGGTCAGATTTAAGATGCTGGTTCTGACCTTTAAAGCCCTTCACAGCCTAGGACCCTCGTACCTACAGGACCGCCTCTCCTGGTATGCCCCACGGAGGACCTTAAGGTCCATAAATAGTAACACCATAGAGGTCCAGGGCCCTAAGGAAGTTAGATTAGCCTCAACCAGAACCAGGGCCTTTTCAACACTGCCTCCAGCCTGGTGGAACGCTCTGTCTCATGAGACCAGCCCCCTGCAGGATCTGATTTCTTTCCACAGGGCCTGTAAGACAGAGTTGGCCTTTGGCTGGGAGTCAATTTGATTCCCTCTCCTTCTTTCTTTTTTCCTTTCTCCTCCTGTGATGAGGCTGCATTTTAATGTTTTAATGTTGTATTTAACCTTTTTTAAGTTGTATTTCAATCAACTTGTTTTTATTATTGGTTGTTAGCCGCCCTGAGCCCGGCCTTGGCTGGGGAGGGTGGGGTATAAATAAATTATTATTATTATTACTATTATTACTATATTCAAGTTGTAACTCACAAAGCATCACACAAGAGATAATTGCATATGTATGCAAATTAGTCCTATAAATAATCTACCACTAGCCCACAAATATGTTCAGCAGTCTACCTGGGGACATATACTGTATATGTGTTAGTCATTGGTGTTCCTCTGTGGTCCAGATAACTAAGTAATTCTCTTACAATTTATAAAAGCTTTCCAGCTTGGTCATGTGGAGGTAATTTGGTGACCAGGCTAGTGGCTCTTTTTACAAGTATGTTTTGAGTGTTAAGCAAAACAGCTACTACTGCATGCCCACTTTGAAAACTTGTGCATGAGCAAATATTCAAAAGTACCATGAGCCTGACTAGAAGACGTCACATTTTACTACCCTGTGGAAGTGAGGAAGTTGAAGCCAACATTTGTTGCGTTCAAGCTGTATTGCTGCTATACACAAGTGCTAAACAAATAACATGTACATCTACTTTATCAAGGAGCATAAACATATAATTAATATTTAAATTATCTTTTAACAGAAAATATAATAAATGTGGAAGGCAGATTACTATGTAAACAGTTCATGGTTACTATAAAGTTACTCTGCCTTTTTCCAGTGTTCCTTACTCCTAGTATATTTAGGCCTGCAGTCTAAACTGGGTTTAGATTTCGTTTTCATTTCATCAGGAACTATTATTTATTTAAAAATGTATGCATCACCTACAATCATAGATCTCTAAGCACTTTACAACAGCACCTGAGCACACAAACAGAAAGCAGTGAGACCATAATAGAAAGCCCCCAGTAAAAAATATTTTAAAAGGCAAACAGAAAAGGGTAAGGAAGGAACAACAACAAGACCCAACGCAATGGGGAGGAGGGATGAAGCCACCTAAGGGGGAGAAGGAAAGAAGTAGACTTCCTTGTTTTTCCCTCTGTAGGGTTGGTACTGTGCTTCTCTCAATGTGCGTTTGCATTCCCTGAGAGAGTTTGCCTTCTGTTAAATGGGTATTTTTGTGGCTGGCTACACATCCATCATAGTCATTTTGTGACAGTGTACAGGGTAATCTCTCAAAATTCCAAATAAGCCCCTTTTGGGTATCCCTGGTTTACCACTTTGGTGGAGTTTCAAGTGGAAAGGAAAGAAGTGTGCAGATAAATGGTATTGCTCTCTGAAGCATTACTAGTTCCACAGTAAGCTGGGTTGGCCAATGTGTGCAGTGGTGTAATGGCTTATTTCCTGCCACCTTAGAACTATTAACATAAACCAAAAGTCCACAGAAGGGGCAAAGGATTGACCAGATGCTCCTGTCTTGCAAGAACAGACAATCAGCAAAACTGGAACTTCGCAAACAGAAAAGCATTAGGATAGGACTTATCTGAATTTCAAAATGCTTTGAAACATTATTTCCAAAGATGCCTGGAAAACCAAAGAATAATCTAACCTCTCTATAAATTCTGCTGATTTTATACTAGATGGTTTAGAACAAAATGCAGTACTGCATGCCCCCTAATGTTTTTACCTTTACATTTCCTAAAATCAGTATAATCCACATTTCTAAAAATACCTCTCTTCAGAAGATATGGGGCACAATCCACCCAAAGTTCAGCAGTTCTAAAGCTATTGATTTTCTAGCTCCCACTTGACTAGTAAAATTAAGTATGTGCTTATATCTTCCCTGCTGAAATCAATGGCACTTATAAGTGCTTGCTTGGGCTGTGTCACAAAAATAATCAAATAATTGGTCTGCAAAGTTGTCAACTTTAATCATTTTTAGCTTGCTTGCAAAGGATTTAACAATCTGCTTATTCATTTTTTTCTTCCATATGGCAGCCAAATGGTACAAATTAAAACAAAAGAGGACTGCTTGCTTGTCTGCTGGTGTTGGAATCATTATCAGCTTATTATGCCAGTGCTTGAAAGCTGTAATTTCTTTTCCCAGAAGGACAACAATATCCCTGCCACTTCCGTTGAGTTGCTGACCTGCACCATTGGTCTTGGAAGCAGAAAAACAATATAGCCCTCTTCCCCACTTTCAGCCAGACTTCATCTGTGCTCATTGGAGGAAGGATGGCTGACAAGAGGAGCAAACTTTTTGTCTCAGCACACTGTGGGGAATGTTCAGTGGGTCCTCCTGAGTAGACATGGCATATGGATTGTCTGTGCTCTTCTCCTGTCACATTGAATCATGTACACCAAGGGACTAGTTGCTCACAATTCAGGGAAACACCTTTACTACTCAAACATTTTTATTACCCAAACAAAAAATGGACTACAGAAGTTTTCTTTTTAAAAATATGTCTGAAAGGTGTTATATTTGGCAGGTATTGTGAGGATATCTTTTTTTTTTTTAAGGGTTTACAAAAGTGAACAAATTGAGTCATGATGATCATTTGCTCGGGATTTGGTACAGGAACCATTCAGTGCCAATGGGCCAGAGTTCATCAGCTTGGAGGTATAGAAGCTGTCTGGTCCTCTGCAATTTTAGTATGTGATAGGCTAGGAGGAAGATGTCTTAGTACTTGCTCCAGGCTTGGGGCCAGGGAGGTAGAATCAAGAACTGATGTGGTGGGGGTAGATGTTATATACATGCCCGTCTATTAACAGGAATCAATGCTTGCCCTGGAGCAGGAATAACAACCGGCTATTGCATATCCATAACATGATACACAAGTTCAGTCCAGCTACACTTATTTTTATTGTAATATACAGTTGCTAACTCACACTTGCATCCATGAAAGGGTTAAGGTGAGCCCTGAGCTCAAGTTACAAATGTGGGTGTGGCTTAGAAGGCTTCCTGCAGTCTTTTGTTTCCCATTCTTTTTCCCTCTTCAAGCATCCTGGAGCAAGTGAAGAAGGAGCTGTGTGGCTGCACGGCTCCCTGCAAGTGAACTGAACCTCTCTAAAATGAGATTTTAAAGCCTGCATCTTTGCTAGCCAAAAGATTGTATGATCCTTTTTGTAATCCTTTTTTTTTTTTTAAAAAAAAAAAGTCATTTGGAATATTTTTTCTGCTACTTTTTTTTTACTGCCAATGCTGTAATTTCTGGAAACTCTGAGTAAGCCACGGGGCATGCTGACATCATGGGGCGTGCTGACATCTTGCAGCCCTGGGCCCCATCAATTGTGGGGGCAAGGTGGCACATGTGGAAGCTGGTATAAAACAAGCCAGTGTAAGTTAAGTCAGTATAAAGTTCCACCAGAACCAAGCTCTGTTCAGCAGCAGGCTACATCTAAGTCTTTAAAACAGTATTTGCGTTACAACACCATTTTTGCTGAGTTAGCTAACAGCTGGGTTTCTGCTGATCCAGGATGGGGGAGATCTGGTGGTGGATCTCTGGTTCAGCCAAGGATGAGGGAGTTAAACTAGCATAGTTTGGCTGCTCTGAGAAACTCATGTTCTAGCCAAAGATCCATTGGATCCTAACCCACTTATTCTGGTTGTTGATACAGTGGTACCTCAGGTTACAGATGCTTCAGGTTACAGGCACTTCAGGTTACAGATTCCGCTAACCTAGAAATAGTACCTCGGGTTAAGAACTTTGCTTTAGCATAAGAACAGAAATCGTGCAGCAGCGGGAGGCCCCATTAGCTAAAGTGGTACCTCAGGTTAAGAATGGACCTCCAGAACGAATTAAGTTTTTAACCTGAGGTACCAGTGTACAGGATTGCTCCCACAGTGCCTGTAAAGGTTGTCTCAGAAGACTACAGTGTTTGGTCACAAGTAGATTCACTATCTGGGATATCATAACCTACTATGAGACAATATTTTATAGTATATGCCCAAACCTTCCCAGTAATACTGTGAGAGAATTACTGCTTCATTAAAATGGTACTTACTTCTCAATGACTTGGGACACAGCATGGACTGAACTATCTGTTAGTAGAATATCTAGTAGGAAAAATAAGATCTGCCCTTACATTCCAAGATGAAATGTCACACAGTTGACCATTTTTTCTGCAGAGATTTTTCCTTGCTTTGAAATATTCTTGGCTATCTTTGGAATATATTCAGAGTATCCTCTTGGATTATTTATACATTTTTGAAACAATTATGTATATGGAGGACTCTTTTTATCCTTAAAAAAACAAGCATGCCTGTATTGCAGAAGTGGGCTAGTGTATAAATATTGACTATTTGGGAATACAGTAGGAATATTTCTCAGAACGTGCATCTCATTGAGAGCAATGCAATACAGATGAACACCATCCATGCTTATATGTTAATTATCCCATTCTGAGCTGCACTGAGGCTTGTGTAAGTGTTGTGCATCAAAACTTTATTCCCCGTCCTCTTTTAACCTGATGTTTATTTCCTGGAAAGGGGACTGCATTTTTTTTTATTATATCGATTCCACCAAATGGTCATACATGACATCTGAAAAGTGTATCTATAAACTGTCTTTCCCAAATGGTTTAAGATGTTGCTATACTCTTCTTCTTCTTTTTGTAAATTTTTTAATTACATTTTCTGTTTCACATTTTAGAATATTTGTTTAAACAACCTTAAAATGTCAATGACATCCCTTCTTCTCTTACCATGGTTCATTTTGCATATCATAAATCCTTGCATAATTTACATGAACTAAACCATTCAGTAATCCATTATTACATCCTTCAAAATTTGTTTACACTGTTGAATTTAACTTAATGAAGTCAATGTTTTCAAGTGTACACAATTTTCACCCATATATTCAATAAACATTTTCCAATCTTCTTTAAATGTATGTTCTTCTGGATTAAAAGCATTATGTGAGAAACATGCATATCACTTCTAAGTCATCAGTACCCTCTAAGCATGAAATAGAAAGATTCCCCAGAGAAATTTGCAATGATGCCAGGGGTCTGTCACTCAGGCAGTTGGCTGTTACTGATCTAGGGAAACTCTCATGTTTTGGAGGCCATCATTTTGATTGACTGCTGTTGTTGATTTATATAGAAGTATCTTTAATACTCAAGCAGCAAAAACAAACCTATGCTTTTCTCAAGGGAAATCATAAGGCAAGAGAGCCACTTATTTTTTAAGAGACCTCTACTCTCCTGTGTGAAGTTAAAAATTGTCAAAGTACCACAAAAGGGAAAAAGTATCCATTTCCTTAACAAAGTGTCCACAGAGCAACAGCCAAAAGAATACGTAGAGTGTTAAAATTGTGTTAAAGAGAGATGTGCATGTCAATTAAAATGCTAGAAATGTATCAATAAAAGAAACAGATTTTCCCAGAACAGATGAGTAGAAATATGAACATGTTTATATTCCCCTCTCCAAAACAAATGACAGATTTAGAAGAGCAAATGAAGACAAAAATGCAAACATTTTAATTATGACAGATGCACAATAGCTAGCCTAATTGTGTAAGAACATCAAATAGTTCAGTATAAGGAACAGTGGCATCCAATCCTTACAGAAGAACTTCAGTATGACACAGTGATCACGGCATTCTCAGAAATATTAACAATTTTCATTATCTGGTGTCATTCACCAAACATCCCAATCATCAAATTATTGGGTTGCATCTCTTGGTCTGCAACAAATCTAAAACTGGCACACAATTTATTCTTATTTTATTTTATTCTGCAGCTGTTTTGAAAGTCCATTATCAACATTTTTCTTAGATTTTCAGTACATTTGTTTATGCAACAGCAGGAGTAGTCTTAATCTCAAGGCAGTGTCCAGTATTATTGGGATATTGTGCATTATTAATCATTATCATGATTGGTGGATTCTCTGTTTTATTGATGTATTTAATTGTATTCTTGCTTATATGTATATATATATTTTCAATGATATTATTGTGCTTTATGCAAATGAATTAGAGAGTTTACATCTCAAGCACTATACAAATGTTATTAATAAATAAATGAAGTGCATACATTGCAACTTTGGGATGGGTCAAAAGTTGCAATGTATGTACTTCATTTATTTCTTCAAAAGAAATTCATATGCACCAGTTGGAGCCAGTTACAATGGCAAGTAAAAGTTCACGTGACCTTTGAACCAACTCTATGTAGTATCTCATACATTCCTTGTCATATGAAAGATCAGATGAAATATGCTTCCCCCAAATGGAGAAGAATAGTATCCCTATAATCCTATGACATTTGAAGGGGGGATGAAGTGGGGGGGGGGACCACCCAGCTCCAGTAACTAATACCACAGCCTGGGCAAGCTTGCTTGTAATAGCTGTTTATTTCAGTGGAATTTGCTTCCAGTTAACTGTCCATAGGACTGCAATCTAAATGCAAGAGTGTCAAAATACAGACAGCAACATTGCAAATATTCAGATTTAATATAGTTAACACAGAAGTACCTCTGATTTAGGAAACTTGATAGACCCTGCATACAAATACATTAAACGAGAAACAAAAGGGATAAACTTGGCTCATTTTTATAAGCACCAGGGGTGACATTCAGTATTGTGCATTTCTACTCCCGTGTGGTCCTTGGGGCCCTCAAGAGAAGATTTTGGGGCATGGGATGGGGGGCTATAAGGGAAAGAGAAGTCCCACTGTGCAAACAGAAATCTGTTGTGCAATTGGATGTCATTGGCTGTCACCCAATGAGCATTCTCAATGAACTTCCCTGTACATGGATGGGTTCCAGGTACCATTTCAGTGTGTAGAGCAATTCCTGTGGTTCGGTCTGAGCACCTCTGGCACAAAGTCTGGCACAAAAGCCCTCTGCTAATGCTAATGCTCACAAATTAAAACAATAACAACCTGGCCAGAGTGAGAGGGCCAGGGGGAGATGAAAACCACTGCTGGGCTGTGTGTGTGCCTGTGTGCGTGTGTGTGGTGTGTGTGTGTGTCTGGTCACTCAATAAACAACTCAGTAAGGTTTGAAGTTCATTTAGATCCACTAAAGCCATTTCCCCTTCTTTCATGTGAAACCTTTTTTTTTTTAAATCTGAGATTTAGCAAGAACTTCCATGTAATGGAAGAAACGGGGGGGGGGGAGAATATGTAGTTGCATCAATCACAGTGTTATTTATTTATTTTTTAAAAAAAACTCTTAATAAATAAATATGCATCGAAACACAATTTGGTTATCACAGAAGCCACATCTAGACAATATTAGGAAAATGCAGCAAAAGAAGCAAAAGGCTTCAAATATAGAAATAATCAAGGCACAACATAAAGGTGTATGTATGTGTGCATAAATTAAAGGTCCTGATCCTATTACTAGAGCCAATCCGGTTCAGGAGCATCTACGGATGAGAACAAGGATTCTAGTACAAAAGTACAGTGTGTGGCATTTTGTCAGTGGTAGGCTGCTCTCGGACATTCTACAGCATAAACGGATGCCATTTGCCCTTAATATACCACATGGGTGCCCCTTCATGCAGCACCCATTGGCCCTATAACATTAAGCTGGGATAATGCAGTGACAGTTTTTCTGTAGCAAGTGCCCAAGTCAGGGGAAGGATGACCTGGCAGAAAGGATAAGTGCAGCACATGTCAAGCACTGGATGATGTGACATCAGAACAAGCTGCTCCTTACTACATGGGCAAATATGAGCTAAATATGTATACGTCTCACCTTCAGAATATCATAATTCAGACCCATAGAAATGCAACACACATTTGCAAAGGTAATGAATATTCCATGGATGAATAACAAAACAAAACAAAAGTCCTATAATCACAGTCTTACTTTTCTTATTACTCAGAGGAACATTACCATGAAGGTTCAACTCCAAAAGGGTTTGGATTAGGACAAATGAACTTATTCTGCACTCCCAAAGCTATAAGGCATCTAAAATAGATTCTGCAATGCACTCCATGCATGCACAAAAGGTGCACACAATGTCACTGCTCCCCTTGATTCAGCAGAGGCCATGGAACACCTCAACAGGGACTGGCAATGTGGTAGTGACAACATGACCTTCCTGGGATAGAAGCCTTAGCCTAGGGATGGTGCCAGCCCAGGCACTAGTAAGTGTGTGAACTGCCCCGGTGAGTTCTCTGAATAATGATGCAAATTGGGGTGATTCAAGTCAGACTCCCACTTTCCTGAATCAGATTGTAATATTAACAAGATGTGTTGAGCTGTATCAGGGAGTTCCGCACCTTCTGAGTAGCTCTGTTTATAAAAAGCTAAAAACACAACCTTTCCCCCCTCTTTTGTTATGAGAAAAGAAACTAAGATTCTGAAATAAACCTTGTAACAACTTCTCTGTCTTCAAATGCCTGGCTTGAACTTGCTGGTGTTAAAAGTGGGAGGAAATGCAATCACAGGAAAAGGCTGGCTTGACACAAAATCAACCTTCCTTCCTTCCTTCCTTCCTTAAATATTGCTGTCCAGTCATGTTTGTAATTTCAGATGAGCTCAGCTTTTTTTCAAAACTACAGTTCAAAATTTATTTGTGCACTTATTTGTTCACATTCTTACAGTTTACATATTATTTCATTGTTGTTCAAACATTACAGGTTTTGGGTTTAGAGCCAAAAGGATCATAATACTGACACTGATCCTAAGATGTAAAATTTGAAGATCCAAAGCTCAAAATCTCTAGACTTTCCTAAATGCTTTGCAAGTCCACAGGAACATACATGTTTGCTTATATTCCTATGATTTCCCAGCAGTTAAGCCTGCTGTTGTTCATATGTTCCACATATCTTTTCGTTTCTGATGAGAGGCAATATAGTTGACTATACAGTATGCTGACATTCACATCAATGAAGCCAAACAGAAACACAGATGGTTTCCACCAACTGATGGAATTGAGAATAATAATGTGCCATCTGAGGCCACAGCCTTGCAGATTCCAAGAGGGAGAAACCAAGATAAAAAGAAATCTGATTATTCCAGATGAATAAGAGTGATCAGCTTAGAGCACAGCCTCACTCTGTCTGGATCTCCACTGTCTGCTGCACTACAAAATTGACTCACTGCAGAAAATGGCTCTGAGCAACAGATGCCTTCAAAACATCTGTCTGTGTAGACAGAAGAAAACTGAATTCCATGCCATTCGGGAGGAAATTATTGCAACAAGACAAAATGCCCACACCAGTGGGTCACCTTCCGAAAGTAGAGGTAACTTCAACAAATATCCCAACAACATCATTTCCTCTAATACTTCCAGACAGGACAAATGCTAAAGTATTAGCAAAATAAAATGCATACACTGTGCGATGTCTGACATCAAGCTAATCCAGATCAGAATCAGTCTGAAATATCTATCAGCATCATACAAGCCTGACATCAATGAAAATAAGAAATAATTATCAGTTTCCACACAGGCAGATAGATTATTTCACATATTTACTGGGCCTGTATTACAATGGCATACCCTTCCCCTGTTGCGCTTGGTGGAGCCTGGTGGAGCACTGATTACCTGACCGTCTGTCACCATTGTTGCTGTGGCATACCAGAAGGGTGAAGGGAAAGGCTGAATCAAATGCAAGGATGGTGGAGTGCAAACACACTAGCAGAACTCCTGGATTGTCACCACAGTAACTCACCCTTCCCAGCATGTCACAGGGACAATGCTGACAAGAGGTCGGATAAGCAACAGCACCCCGCCAACTGGTACTGTCCACCCTTCTCTCCCCTCCACACAAAATGTGAATTTCATATATGGAGGCCCAAACATTTGGTGATACTATTTGGGCAACTTTTCTCCTACAAAAAGTAGGGCATAACTGCAGAGATCAGGCCATTGTAAATAAAACTGGTTTGTATACCTGGTTCACTTAGAGCACTGTTGCATGCTGGTAATGGAACTATGTGTACATAAAAGGTGAACTGAAAGTAAGAAGGAAAAATTCCTCCAGCTAAACCCAGACTAGACTGTTTCCCTAACCAAGCCAAATACTTATAAATCTGCATCCCTCAGTTTAGCTCCTGCATTCTTTCACCAGCCTTCTGCTGACCTATTGCTTCTGCTTTGCTCCAAACCTCAATTTTAACACCTTCAATCTGTTCCAGCTCTATTTTAGGATACCCTTGTCCAGAACAGCTGTAGCTGGGAAATTAGCCTAAGCTGGGCATAAGCACCCCTAGTCAAAGAAGCCAAGTGGCAACTTGGAATCCAGGACTCCCAGACCATGAACCTATTCTGTCAGCATAGGCGCCGACTCCATGGGGCCTGAGGGGGCTCGAGCCCCCTCAAAAATTTTTTTTGGGGGGCTCAGCCCCCCCAATAATCTCAGGCGCCCTTCCAGCAGAGCGCCGCCGCCGTCCCCCGCCTCCTCCCCACCTGCTCCTTCGCCAGCCAGCCAGCCAGCCAGCCAGCTGCGCGCCCTAATCGGAGAGCCCCGGCCGTCCCCCGCGAGATTAGGGAATCCCCGGGGGCGGGGGCTCCTGCCTCGCTGCTTCGCAGCACCACCGCCACTGCCAAGGCACTGCCGGAAATCCCGCGAGAACAGGGGAATCCCGACTGGCCACACCTCCCAGCCAGCCAATCGGCTGGCTGGGGGGGCGTGGCTTGCCCTATTTAGGGCCGGAGCCACTTTATTTACATATTCATGAGCTTATTTATTATTCATGAGCTTTCCCGGGCCCCCCCAATATTTTTTATAAGTCCGCGTCCCTGTCTGTCAGGTGGAATACAACCCATCCCAGAACATGTCATCCACCTAATTCCCAGACATAGAAACCACCCACACACACCAATTCAATATTTTCACAGCCTTTCCTGATTCAGACAGAGAGAGATGTGTGTCATCAGCATATTAATGACACCATGCTCCAAATTACTGGATGATAAGCCCCAACAATTTCATGTAGATGGTGACTAACATACAGATAGAATTGACCTTGTGGTGTCCCACAATGTGAAAGCCATGGAACTGAGCAACCATCTCATACTACTTTGTGGTGCTGACCCTGCAAGTTGGAGCAAAAATACTATAATACAGTGCCTGCAATTCCTATGTCCCTGAGTCACTCCAGAAGGATACCATGGTTAATGGTGTCAAAACATGATGAGAGGTCAAGGAGAACCATATACCCTATATCTTCCCCAACAAAGGTCATTAATCAGGGTGACCCAGGTTGCTTCAGTGCTAAAACCAAACTTGAAAGACGACTGGAATGGGTCCAGATTACTGCTTCCTCTAGGCACACCTGCAGCACACCTGGGCCATATTGGCTGTGGCTGACTTGCAGTCCAGCAACTGGAGAATCACAGGTTACCCACCCCTGCCTTAGGTGAAGCTCCTTAGTTCTTTCTAGTGATCTAATCAAAGACAGAATTTGGCTTAAAAATTAAATGGCTTAATCCAAAATATATCAGTTGTTTCACATCATATCCCAAGTCTATTTCAGAGTCTGTTGTGCCCACAATGATGTAACTAAACACAGTGGGGTGATCCCTACTGCTGAACATCCAGCAGCCCGCTCACCCACCCATTTGCTTGCTTGCCTTCTACCAAGTCCTTTCTCATTTTCACTGACCTTTAATTTGCTTTGGTAGCAATGGTAAGAGGAAGGAGGGAAGTTTTTCTACTCCCCACCCCCGTTCCTATGGCTGCATGCCAAATTCAATTAATTTCTGGCAACAAGGTTTTTCAAGTGTTATTGATGTGCATAATTTCTCACAGTGGCTCCATAGCCATTTACCACATTCCCAACATTGGTGTCCCTGCCACTTACCTGGACAGGGTAGGTGACAGAAAAGGTGCACTATCTGGGTACACGAGTGGCAATGGTCCCACTGGTGCAACCACATGCTCATGACCTTGTCACTCCAATGTCAAGGGGGCAGCTCTGCACCACTGCACACCACTACTGATTTCTCAGCACTCTCTGCATGTGGCACACAGCCATTACAGCATGGCAATGTATTAGAAAGGAGGAGAGAGACTGATTCCCCTTCACTTTCTCTGCTGTCAGGACAGCAAAAGCAAGAGCGGGGGTTGTGTGTGATTGTATAGAAGGAAGGCAGCAACAGTTTAAATTCCTCTCTGTTTCAGATTTAAATGAGGGCTGAAAAAGAACGCTCAGGGTTGAAATGCTTGCTTCATATTGAAGTGAGCATGCAAGTCTACCTATATGCACCTTCTGAGCTGTGCTCCGATAATATTTGGATCAATCACTAGTTCTTTCTTGCAGTTCTTTATCCTTTTTTGTACATAAAGTGCTGGCAAGTAGCTATCGTGGAAGAACTAACTACTTGTATAAAGAGATCATTTACTTGTGCTGTGTAAGCCAAAATAAAGTTCACATCCAAAGAGACAATTCAGCAGATAGTCCCTGAAACCATTTTTAAGGATATATAAGCATTTAAATTGTAATTGCAGGCAGGTCACTACTATCTGGGGATTTAAGGAGAAACTTATACATAACCTAGAAATGGAAAAATGCAAAAGACTGAACGAAAACACTCGCCCAAAATGCAGAAGTTTAAGTCATAGGCTGACTTAAAGCATTTACAATTAATCTTCCGCTCCGTGATGCATCCAATTGCTATTGCTGGGACTCAGGCTGCTTTAATCAAATATTACTGTGTGCATTCATACTACACACCTTTATAAACATGAGGAGTCCCATAATCACGAGCAGTCCCATAATTTTGTTTCTATGCTCCTGCTACTTATAAGTTGACTTTTAGTTTCAACTTCCCCACCTGGAAACAAAGAAAAACAAATCTGTTGCTCCACCTAGTTACTGACTACAACTGGATCTACTTTCCACCCATACTCGGTGGCTATGGTTCTTGTGCACCATATAAAGAGTTTGATCCACCACAGCTGGTATGCATGCCTTCAAAACAGTGTAGAACTACTCCTGTTCAACCCAATCTTTGATCCATCCCATTATTAGGTATCCCTCCTACTTCAGGCTTCTGCCCCAAGGTCAGTGGGGGGACAGTTGCCCTTGAGAAGGAGAAGGTGGTGGTAAATGAAGGTGTAGGTGGTGTTTGCTAGATATAACAGAGTTCTTTCTGGCGAGAAATAAGTCAGGGAAATGGGATTTGTACTATACAGTCCCATGATCCCTGGAAGGACAGGTTGTTCCTGAGCATGTTGTAAGCATCTTTGCCAGTCAAGGTCTACTATTTTGTCTCTATCAGTGCTTCCTTACCACCAATAACCCCTCACCCTTCTCAGTGATAATTCCCCACAGGGTTGCCATATGCCCTCTTTTTTCCAGGACATGTCCTCTTTTTCATGGATATGTAAAATGAGAGTTGCCACAGTGACCCATAGTTAAAAGTAGAAGTCAGCAAATGTGCCCTCTTTTTTGCTTTTCAAAATATGGCAACCCTATTGGGCAGAGTCGGCTAGCAGTGTGGACAAGCCACATTATGAACTGCATCCAATTTCAGAATAATATGGGCCCAACTCATAACGTGGGGAAGCTTTCTAGTTCCTCTTATGAATTTCTCGACTCTGAATTCACTTGTGCGCAAAACTGGACACACTTTTTTGATGGAGGCTGCCAGACTGGAGTGCTAAACAGAGTTGTCTTAGATGCAGCTGGATTTGGCAACCTGTAGTGCCAATGCAGAGGCACATTCAATTGACACTATTTACTATTGCTATGAGGTCCTTTTCAATCCCTGCTGAGATGCAGGTTGTTGGACTGATTAATAAGAAAGGTACTTGAAAGGTCTAAATGACTAGTGCTCAGTCAAGTAATGATACATAATTAAGATTAGGTATCTTTTAACACCCTAATAAATTAGGTACCCTTAAACATCCTAGTCATGTGTGGACAGTTGAAAAATACCTAAGTGCAGACCTGGTATTTGTGGCAGGTGCTATAGATTAAATAACTAAAAGAACTTATAAAATAGCATAAATGATCAAAAGCATATCCCTCTCAGAACAAACAATATTCCTCCATAAATCTACAAAACCTCCATAAATTCCCACTTATTCCTCCATAAACCTACGGAATGCCATTCAATCCTTTGAAAGTTGCTGCACTGCAGTCTGATTGCAGTGCACAAATTAAAATAAACTTTAATATATATATAATGAGATGGGGAAATACTTCAGTACTAAACTTGACTGCAAATCTCCATTTTAGCCTCACAAATTAAACCAGATGATTTGACAAAAGGCATAATTGGACGACAGCAATTAAGATTAGGAAAATCTTTCATGGAGGCACTTAATTGAATGCACGCTATTCTTTGGATCTCAGAATCCTTTGGCAAAACATTTTGCTTTAATAGACAGAAAGGGGGAAATTACTCCAGCAGATTCTGCCTTTATAAAAGGCAGTGTTCAAAGGAAATAGGAACAGCATAAGTAGCAATACAAAATATTTTTACTAGTAATGTTCAAATGCTATTCTGTTGAAATCATTTTAAAACAAACTAATGACATATTTCCACTTTTGTTGTATGGAGTGCATTAGTGCACTTATTCTACTATCAACAGCATAAAGGCATTAGATAAACTCTAATAAGCCTACCAATAATCTGTTCACCAAGTGACTAAGCTTATTGTGTGCAACTTCCATCCTTCTTGCACACAATAAAGATGCTATTATGGAGAGAGCCAACATGTGGTGAAAAGTTTGAACCAACTTGGCTATTGTGTGATCATAATATTCCCTGCATGAAAAATATAGTTACATTATCCAACATTTTCATCATTCAAGGAAGATGATTACAGCTTTTTCAACCATTATAAGCCACTCTATAGCAATAAACAGAAATGGTGTGTATTAAAAAATGCACTGTAGAAAGCCAAGAATAAATTCAGAAAAAAGTGCTGTTTTCTGTTTTTTAAAAAGGAAAGGAGAACACACATATTTCTATTTCCATTAAAACTATCTGTTTAAGTTATATCTCTCAACTTTGCCCAATTGGTTGGCCAATGCACACACTGTTAGCCCAAGTGTGGTTTGTTTGAAAGTGCACCCAATAAAGTCTCTTTTTTACCAACAAGCTACAAGTGAGGTCGTGGCTTCTTATTAGTTTATGAATCATCACTTGTTTTTAACTAAGGTTTGGCATTACGCATAAACACAACAGCCTTTTTCAATCATGGTTTGGCCACCGCACCCCAGACACTTGGCAAGGTACAAAAGTACAAGGCAAGATCAACTGGAAAACAAACTAAGCTTTGGAGAAACAACCCATGGCTTGTTTGCTTGTTTGTGAGATAGTTCACAGTTTGCTGAGCAAACCATGGCTTTATGTTATGTCTGAATACAGCCACTGCCTTAATATTAAAACCATGTTATGTCATTATATCACCAAATTCCACTCAGTATAAATACCAAAATATTTCCTCCAAAATAATTAGAGGTTATACTCACCAGGTGTAAAATTGTATCGTGCAGAAAATCCCAAAGATTCAAGTTCACCATCAGCAAAAAATTTAATCCACAGGAATCTACCACTGGATTTTATTTTGGGTGGGTTTTGTTGTCCACAGAAACGACCAATTATTGGGGAAAATCCAAAAGGTCCATCCCGCACTTCAATATGATCAAATTTACACTCCCACGAAGGCTCTATGGAATATTTTTCATCAAAGTGTAACTCAATACACTGTCTTGGGGCAGCTGAAATTTAAAATTAAAACAAAACCATTAGTTTTCTAGTCTATGTTTGCTTTCAAGTGCAGAGCCTGTCTGTCAACTATTCAACACAATATATCCTTAGGGTTTGTTTGTTTTTTAAGGAAAAGTAACTTAGTTTATGTTCAGAAGCTACACTATTTGGAGTAGGCAAAATACATATTTCACATTATTAATTTGCAGGATCTGTTGATTTTCCTATGAAAGTCTATTTTGTTTTTGTTTGTTTTGTTTTTTAAAACCCTACTGGATTTTATGTTCTGGGACAACACTTGGCATCTTATAATACGACAATCAGGAAACTAAGAACTTAAATCTTTGTATACCCAAAGCTTTCTGTTCATGACCCTGTGCTTGCCTGAGCTCTTCTCATAGCAGCAGAGCAACTTTTCTAGCAAGCTTTGACAAAGCAAGGGAGAGGCACCTGCTATAAGAAGTGGTCCTCAGAATTCCTGGTAAAGGTGAATGGAACTCTAAGCATAACCCTGGGCAATGATTCTACAGTTGTTGGCATCCACCTGTCTCAAGATGTAGTCAAACTGTTACATTTCCAGCACTGAAGTGACATCCCCAGGACTCAAGCCTGGGCAGTGTGTATGTAGGTCCTGAGCTTCCCTGACGAGGCCCACCTCTTGGCCTTGCTGATGTGGTCCAAAGGAAAGCAGAGAAATACATTTGGCACCAGCTTGGCTGCAGGTGTTGTGAGTAGGAGATGTACAAGGCACCATCCAACTGTCTTAGGGTCTCCACTCTGGATTTGTGTAGGGTTTACTCCCTAGACTTTCTTCTCTCAAAGATATCCTGCAAGGCAGCGGAGGTTTAGGATCAGAGTTTTCTTTCTTCTAGATGGGCTACCATCTCAGGCTGATGAGTCCCATCTGCCTCTATAGCAGGGCTCCTAATAAGGAATAAGGGCAATGCTCATATATGAAGGCCTAGTCCTTCATTCTATGTAGCAACAGATATGCTGATACTTATGAATGAAATAAAATACTACCATAAAACAGACATGTACAAACGAAGCAATTTCCAAATCTGTTTTGTAATCTGCCACCCACCTGCCTGCCCAAATCTAGTAGTAACTGCTTCAGAAAGTGGTAAGTTGTACCTGTCTCTGTTGTGGGACATGCATGCAGGGAACAAGTTCTACTTGTTCAACAGGAATACTAGCTCCTCCTACACATACCCTAAACCTGTTCTGGGTTTAGAGGGCACAGAGGAAGGAGAAGGAGGGAATGTCCCATTGCACAAGCAGATCTCATTATCTCATTTCGCACATGCAACAGTTTTGCTGTATCTTGCCCTATGTACATGGTCACCAAAGTGCTTTGGTGCAGAAATTTCTGAATCAATTATAATTTTCAGCATCTATTCTGACTTCCTAAATAATGAAGAACTGGAATTTCACACCAGAAAGTTAAAGACAGATGTAATACAAAAAGAAAAAGCTCCAGGGATGTCTTCTCAGGGTGTCTTTCAGGTATTTGAAGCCTGAATCATTTAGGGCTTTAATGTGAGCACCATGAATTGGGCCCAGAAATCAACTGGCACCCAGTGCAGCTGTTTTAAAACAGGAGTTATATGAAATCTGAATGGAACCCCAGCCACCAATCTGGCTGATGAGTTTGGACCAATAGAAGGTCCTAAGTCAACTCTAGGGGCAGCCCCATGTAGTATGTATTACACTAATTCATGGGTAGGCAAACTAAGGCCCAGGGGCCAGATCTGGCCCAATCACCTTCTAAATCTGGCCCATGGATGGTTCAGGAATCAGCGTGTTTTTTACATGAGTAGAATGTGTCCTTATATTTAAAATGCATCTCTGGGTTATTTGTGGGGCATAGGAATTCATTCATTCCCCCCCCCCCTTCAAAATATAGTCTGGCCCCCAACAAGGTCTGAGGGATAGTGGACCGGCCTGCTGAAAAAGTTTGCTGACCCTAGTGACTAATCCAATCTGAAAGTTGCCAGAGCATGGAATACATTGCCCAGGATATGATAGCCATGTTCAAATATATAAAAGGATGTCACATAGAGGAGGGAGAAAGGTTGTTTTCTGCTGCTCCAGAGAAGCGGACACGGAGCAATGGATCCAAACTACAAGAAAGAAGATTCCACCTAAACATTAGGAAGAACTTCCTGACAGTAAGAGCTGTTTGACAGTGGAATTTGCTGCCAAGGAGTGTGGTGGAGTCTCCTTCTTTGGAGGTCTTTAAGCAGAGGCTTGACAACCATATGTCAGGAGTGCTCTGATGGTGTTTCCTGCTTGGCAGGGGGTTGGACTCGATGGCCCTTGTGGTCTATTCCAACTCTATGATTCTATGATTCTAGGTCATCTCTGTCCAGCAGGGGCCACTGCTGACCAACCTTCTGAAGATGAAAAAATTCATTCCTAGCCACTGAGACTACCTGAGTCTCCAGTGACTGTTGAATCCAAGAACCCTCAAAAACTGTGAATCTGCCCCTTCCATCTGAATGCAATCCCATCCCAGGCAGGCCCTTTCTCCGCTTCCTAGACATGAGAATTTGGGACACATAACACCTATGTCTTTTCAGGATTCAGTTTATTGGTCTACATCCAACCCACCCCTGCTTCCAAGCGCTGGTCCAACACCTCAGCTGGTTCTCCTGATTCATTTGAAGCAGAGAGACAGAGCTGGGGATCATCTGCATATTGATGCATATTCACTCCAAATCTCATAGTGACAGCTTCCAGAGGCTTCCTATAGGTGTTAAATAGCATGGGGCACACCACAGGACAACTCCAATGGCACTGAATACTAGCATTCTATAGCTACTTTATGGAAACAGCCCTGGAGGTAGGAGGGGAACCACTGACCTACAACCCCCTGAGATGCTCCAAAAGGATACCATGGTCAACAGTATGAAAAATCAATGAGGAGAATGAGCAGGGTCACACTGCCCCCTCCCAAATCTCCAAGGCAGTTTCAGTGCCATGATTGAAGCTAACTTGTCTGAAGCTGGACTGCCACCTTGTCCACTGGGCAATAGATGTTTAACACTTCTGGATCCAGGGAGGTCTTCCTGATCAGGGGGCATACCACCAACTCCTTCATGGTAAATGGTACTGACAATACCAAAATGAATTAAGATACTGAAGCACTAATTAATTATACACATTATGTAAATGTTTCACTTTAACTCCTGGAGTTGTTCAGGTTTCATCTTCTTCTATCTTTAACAACTACATTAACACCAGAACCCTACACATGTCCTCTCAGAAGTAAGCCCTGTTAAGTGAATCCAAAGTTAGTGTGAGTTGGACTACAGCCCACGAGGCATTAAAAAAAAAGAAAGAAATTAATATATTACAGATTTTAACCCCTGCGTTTTATGGTTCACCCTGTAGGACTGTTTAAACTATACAGCCATTCACCTCATAGCCATGCTTTGGATTAACAAAATAGATTGAGCTCCGGAGAAGCACTATGTGATGGCTCAAAGGATTATTTAAGAGCTTCCTATGCCCTTTGCCAGAGAATGGGGTCACATGACAAATTAAAAACAAGAAACAGAATTAAATTCCCTGTTTTAGAAAACTTTATCTCTTCATCGCCTAAATCTAAAATAAAAGTTATCTTGCCAGAAAATCCAGCCAAAGTCTCTTTTCCAACAAAATGTGATTGAGCTAAGTATCCTTTTCTTTTCAGATGGTTTTTGACTGTTTGTTTCCTGGTCTTCGTGTATACTTCTATTTCAATCTTCTGGTGTGCATGCAGGTGAATCCACAAGACAATACTTCAGGTTTTGTTGTTTTTAGTTCAGGCTCGGAAACAGACTTATTTATGGTCCCATCAGGAAAATTCTAACACAGCATGGATTTTGCACAGATGATCTGTAAGTTGTCATATGCCAAAAAGTGGTCACTTTTTAAAAATCTTAGAGTGCAAAATACATGTGTGGTATTCTACAGTAGACACAAATACAAAAATCACAGTTGATTCTAATCCTGTTGCCATCAGTGCAATGTACTAGAATTATGTTGCATTGATGGCAACAGCATTAGAATTCTAGCACTTCACCTTCAATGAATTGGAGACCCTGGGCACAAAATACACAAACAATTTACAGTGGTACCTCGGGATGCGAACAGGATCCGTTCCAGAGCCCCGTTTGCATCCTGAACGGAACGTAAGACGCGACAGTGCGACTGTGCATGCGTGGGCTGCGTTTTGCTGCTTCTGCGCATGACATAATTTTGACCACCTGAGCATTCGCGAGCGGCGAAACCCAGAAGTAATGCGCTCTGTTACTTCTGGGTCGCCACAGAGCGCAACCTGACAGCGCTCAACCTGAAGCGCATTTATCCCGAGGTATGACTGTAATTATTTTTTACTCCATTTAAAGTGAGCAGGTACAGCATGAAAGATTGCATTTCGCCTTGACAACACAACACATCTCAATGGATGGCTACTCAAGTTGTCTTAAACATTAACTTCAAGTTTACAGTGGCAGCTTATTTAATAAAACAGAAAATACCACAGTATATACACCCTCAGATGTGAGAGGACTACCAACATATGAACCAACTTTGACCCTGCATTCGTCATCTGAGGTCTTTCTTCGTGTGCCCCCTTCCATGAGAATTCTGGACAGTGGCAACACAAGAATGAGCCGTCTTCTGTTGTGACTCCCTTTGCAGAATGCTTTTCCCAAAGAGGCTCACCAGTGCCATCACTCTATATCTTTAGGGGCAAAAACTTTCCTCTGTAACCAGGCTTTTGGCCTTTAACTATCTGTAGCTTTTATAAGTGGGGGTGGCACTTGGACTTCTGATGCTTCTCTCCTGGCCTTACAAAACCCACCAGACTCTGCTGCCTGATCTGTCACAGATCAAGCACTTTCTAACTCTGGCCATGGCTGCACTCAGAGACCAGGCACTTTTAAAATCACAAGTTGGCTGCTCTAGCTGAAAGCTTAAGCAAGCAGTTTTCTTTTCTTTATTTAAGCAATAGTTGAAAGAGCTGTCCAACTTCCCCCAGCTTACAGATAGGTAGCCGTGTTGGTTTGCCATAGTCAAAATAAAAACATTCCTTCCAGTAGCACCTTAAAGAACTAACTTAGTTGGTCTTTAAGGTGCTACTGGAAGGGATTTTTTTATTTCCCCAGCTTGTCTCTCATAGGATCCTGCAGTTGCTACTGCAGTGGATGTCTCTGCTTGTAATACAATACTTGCAGTTCAGAATGATATTGAGCTGTTCATGTGCTAACAACCAGAGAGGTTACAAAAGAACCAATTGTAATTGCACCTTACTTGCATTGTACCTTATTGTTGTTTCTCCATAGCTTTGGTGAGAGAAAAGGAAGAAAGTAAGAGCTGCATGGCCTCAAACAGACATATTATTGGCTGATATAGTTTGCTGTGGCTGAGAAAGTCTATTTAAGTTCCCTTTTTTTTTTAGGGGTCAGGGGGCTGAGTTCTGTACCAAAAGTAAAAGCCTAAGATGCAAGGAAATGTTGCTACAAAATTTAAAGGCTATATAGTGCAGCCATTCTGTGATGAGCTTTTACTACTTGAACTCTTAGCAATCTTTTTAATTTAGGTTCTAATTACCTTTCTTCAAAGACTCCTAATAACATGGGAAAGACTGCTTAATGCTTGCATGTCTTGTCATCTTTTTCATCTAATTATCTTATACAAGTGCCATCTTGAGGTTTTACATCTGCTTAAAAAGGCTTTGGGTTCTAACTAGAAGCAGAGGAACAGTTGCAGTGAAATAGCCCCATACAATTAAGGCTTTAATTCTTACCAGCCTGTAATTTCATGTAGCTGACAGCTGAAGCTAAGCAAAAAATCTGTTTCAGTTTAACAGAATGTCTGGAAAGGAGAGATTGATCTAAAAATCTCCCCTTCATAAATGTGAGCTGGTTCCCTACTAATGGATTGGAATAATCCTTGATATCTCCAGTTGCTCAGCAATTGAACAGAGGAAGCTAGGGTCATTTTTCTTTCAAACGGATATTCTCTGCTGGCTTTGAAGAATGCATTATGAATACAAGGAATGTGAATGGAATTAGTGAATATTATTACTCAAGCAGATAATTATATAGATGTGCTTTGGAACAACAAAATATCATTGCTCTTCAACACAGATAGTGTTACAAAGGAAGAAGAAAAATGTTATTAGCTTTACAAAAATGGAGATGGTCTTCAATGGAATGCTGCTGCTAATTTTGCATGGCTTATAGTACATCAAGCCCAATACATCAAGTTCATCCACATTATAGAAATGTGCAGAGTGGAAGGTTTAATTTGTGGCTGCTACTGCAGTTTTAAAGCATTCACTGTTTATGATAACAAACAAGAATTTAAGTGGAAAAGAATGACCAAGCATACATAAAATATTCTGAATGATACAACCCTACATTTCTTTCCCCTTTTGTGTAGGGAAAAGGTCCACTACACATGTTACATATTTTTCCTAGTATACCTAAGATGCTTTCGTCTAGAAGCATCAAAGGCCTGTATCACACAGACACATGTGGCTGCAGCTCCCTGTTGGTACACTTGGTGGCAAACCTGAATATGCTGCCAAGAACTGTGTAAAATTGCCCTGAATCTAGGCATATTATGTCTTTTACAACATAAAAACCCAGCCACATTCAGCATTCAGTATTGGCCTTAATACCACACTATTTATGGGAAATGATAACTTCCATTCAATTACCATCTTGCAATTTTGTGTATTGCACAGTTTTTCTTTCAGGAATATTTCTAAACACACACACACACACACTCACACACACACACACACACACACACACACCATCAGACCTTCATCTAATAAGATCAATGCAATGCTGTCCATTGGGCTTTATATAAGATGAATATGAAACTATATATCCTAATTTACCCTAATCATCTGAGGAATGTTCAAAACATGGTGTACTCAAAAATCTGCATTAAAAGAAGTAAAATGTCAAGTGCACTATTTAACCAAAGGAAGGGGTAAATAATGATAATAATGATGATAATTACTAGAGTTGAAGCAGGGGTATGAGATATGGTTTCTAAATTGTTCATGCTCTCTAGTCTGTCTATTATAGGTTCAAGTTCTATAGTGTGTGAATGGCAACTTTCGGAATGAAAAAAACAGTCCTTGATTATTGGGCTTGGCAAAGTCAAAGGGTAAAATAAGGTACTCATCATATCATGGTACTTGGACTTTAGATATGGAAACTGATGTCTCCCAATCAGAGCTCAAGGGTGACTGGAGATGCTGTGAATGCCCAAATTTTGGAATTTTGGAATGTCATTGTGGACAAGTCTGTCAGTGCCTTTTGGCCACAGAAGCTAAAACTGCAACCTCTTATGTTTAGAACAACAGCCTACCCCTAACTACAGATTAACACCAAATCTTAGATAGAACTGTTAGTCCCTTCATGTGACCTGAAATCTCTTTCAGGCCACTGTGGTTAAACAAAATTGGGTGCCAGATGGACCACTGGTCTTATGCAGCAGTGCAATTATTGTACTGTATACAATTTCTCACCCTTGATCTAAGTATTTCCCTATTCCCAAGACTCCCATTACAGAAGAAATGTAGATTAATCACTACTTGGGTTTTTTTGTTTTTTTGTCTGTTTATAAAACTTTACTTCCTCCAGGCATAAATATCTAGGTAATCATATGATCTTCATCTCCACTGAAGCAAGCTGAAGGCTTTCAGACTCTTCTTTTAAAACAGTCTCAGCCTGAGGGCCTACTGATTAGTTTCTTGTATTCTAAAACTTAAAACCCTGGCAGTCACTCATGTTTATTATATAGAAAGATATTACAACTAACATATTGCCTCAGCTTTCCTGATGACGTGTAAAGCATACAAATCTTACATCATATCTCATGCAGACAGTTTATTACTGAGCTATTCATGATGCATTTTCTTAGATTTAAGTTTAAATACATGTTATTAATTTAATGATGGTTGACTTATTTATGTTGTTTGATTTGAATTGTATGGCTTCTTTTTTGGAAGCCAGCTTATGAGGGCCCTAAATGGTGGCTTACCTTAAAGAAAGAATTATAATATAGAAAAACTGAATTATCAGTTGCTTCATTTACTCTACAGGATTTTTAAATTTTTTGAACAATGTGGGGACTTGGACAATAGGCATCAGGAGTGATCTGTGTTCTCAGAATTCATTCTAACATTTGTTGATACTTCTGTTTTCCCAATACGCCTAGTTCTGTTCATCTATTTGTAGATCACTATAATCAGTCATTTCCAGACTGGCCCCAGGAAATAAGAGATACTCTTCTTACAAACAGTGATACTCTTTCTTTTCTTTTTAAAAAGCAATTTATATTGATAAACTAGCATTTTAGACTCAATATTTTTTTTTATCTGTCAATAAGGCAACAAGAGAGATGAGAAAGACTAGTAAGTATATTGCCATGCCATGTATCACCTACTGGAAATGAAGTACAGCAGCTGTTACTCTCAGTGTTTAATCTTTTTATTTTAGCAGTACTCTCTGTTGGCCAAAAGAGAGTGAGTAACAGATTGGAAGCTGCCATTGCATGGTACTATATGTCCTTGACTGTGTAAATTGTTTGAATATGGCAGTTTACAGTGCTCTCTTACTATCTTCAGGCAGAGAAAGAAAGACGAGGCTGAGACAAAGCCAACAGTTGTCATAATATAGCTTTTCTTTTCTTTTATAATTGGCTGTGAAAGCATAGTAATGACCGAGGCCCAAGAAGATGGCTATTTTCCTCTACCAATAAACCCCCTCCCGCTTTACTAAGTCTTTAATTAAAAATAAATACAACCAAAGCACTGCTTTTTTTGCAACACAAGCCTGTGTGTATCTCAGAAGTGTACTATGTGTGTGTGTACTCAGAATAAAGCCTAATTGCATTCAATGGGACCTGCTCCTGGGTATGTATAGGATTGCAGCCACATTTGACCAAACTGTCATTATCCAAAGGTAGATATTACAGAAGAAGATACATTAATTATGAAAAAAGGATAATTTAAGAATGAAGGACTTGGGTAATCACCTTCTATAATGTAGACACACTCTCTCTCAGGAGGATATTTGTTGGGGTAATTGGGAGAAGTGAAGATGCCTCCTTCTGGGTATTTTGTCCACGTTCCACACTGTACTGTCTTTTGTCCTTCTGACGTGGTTTGCTTTTCTGGGGGGGAAAAGATTACAATAATGATAGCAGATGTAGCTTACACCTTAGTTCTGGTTTTATATATATATATATATATATATATATATATATATATATATATATATATAAATACCATGGGTCCTATTACCATCTTGTTCATTTTTTAGTCTATGGCAGTTTTCCGCTACAGCTGCAGATGAATATGCTTAGAAACTCAGCTGTCAAATATATGTGCCATAGGATCTCCCTTCACAAGAATTACACAAGCAGGTGGAAGAGGAAGCATTCTAGAACCCAAGGCTCTGGTGAAGGTTACAATGGCCACAATATTGTTGCATGCCACCCTAATCTCCAAGCAGTGTAAGATTCCAGGGGTTCCAGGTGCTTACCCAGAATTTGCGTTTCCTTCAGAATGAGTCACAGTGGAGACTGTGGTGTCTTTATAATATATGGTTTATATACATATATACAATCTGAACCTATGATGGAGGGCTTCACAGCATTAACACCCCAAAAGGGTATTGTTTCTCCCATAGCCACAGCCTTGGATTTAAACAATTCTCTGACACTTTATTCAGCTTGCTGCTTTGCTTCTAGCCCGCATCACTCCAAACTCTCTGCCTTCAACTCTAACTATTCGTGAGTTGAGAGAGGGCCCCCTACCCATTCATTTGCCATCTGGCACACAAGCCCTTTCCTCTGTTCCTCTTATTGGCCCATCAACCAGACCAAACACCTCATCAGGAAGCTAGCCTGGCTTATATTTTAATACTTATTGGATCCAGGGGTTAGAAGGCTCTAAACATAATGCCCCCCTCAAAAAATCATAACAATACATTTAAAGAAGAGGGAAAGAATTGCATGGAGATTCTTACTCCCTTTCCTATATTCCATCTCACAAAATACATCCTTTGCATTGAAGCCATGCTCCAGAGTTGCTGCCTATAATGGTGAAAGTGAACTCATTAGATAGACAGGGAGACTTTTCCATAGACAGCAATGGATACTGGAATAACAGTATTTCAACTATTCATTCATTTTTCTTTGCATTTAACAAAATGTAATTACTGTTTGATTGTAAAAAAAAAAAACAAGCCTCTAAGTTTACAAAAATTTAAAATTAAAATCATTGTGTTTAAAAAAAGAAGTCAAAAACAAAATTTTAAAAGTAATTGTGCAAAAGTAATTGTGCCCCAATTTCTTGGGCTGGATTGGGAGGGACTGTGAGACTTATTGACTTTCAAGCTGCATAGGCAGATGGCTACATTTATGAAGGAGATCTTGTGATTTCTATTAATCTGTCCTGAGTTGCTTTTTCCTCTCTGTTATGTATTCAGCGGCCTGTGTTTGCCTGAGCCTGAGCCTGGACTAAGGATTCAGAGCCCCTGAATACATGATATGCAATCACAGAACATTTCAGGAATTGGGCCTCTGCATTGGCCCTTAAACTGCGAGTCATGATTTGCAGCTTGGGAGTTTAGACAGCCAATCACGTGGCCCAGGCCTTCAGAAATGTATACAAGCAGTTGCTTTGCCCCTGTGGTTCAGTTCTGTTAGTTCGATAAAGGTTCTTGCTGTTATTGCTGTGTACTTCACACTCTCTCTCTCTCTGCGTAACTCAGTTTATCCCTTCAGGGCAACAGGGACTACCACATCTAAAAGGGACAGGATGATGGTAGCACAATATGTCTGTGTGCAATGGTACTTGTGAAAGAGTTATATTGGAATGCTGCGTAAGTAAGTAAAAGAGTTTTGGTTAGACTTGGGGCTTTGCACATCCTTGCAACTGCTCACATTGGGTAGAAATCCTGCTAGACAGGAAGATTTCTGTATCGTACAACCGTTAGACTAGGGCCTGAAAAACTAGAATTCAGATTCCCACTCAGACAAGAAACTCATTTGGGTGACGATGGGCCAATCACTGCCTCTCAGCGTATCCTACCTCACAGAAGCAGTGTGAGGATAAAATGGGGAAAGGGAGACCCGCACATGCCACCATTGTTTTTTCAAGCGAAGTGGGATACAAATGAATAAAATGGGAGAGTGGAGGTGAAAGGGTAGTGTTTTAGTTTGAAAATTTTAAGATAACGTTTTAGTTTTCTGTTGATTATGTTGCTTTGAATGTATACTATATATTTAACTTTCTTCAGTAATGTTTTGTTCTGGATTGTTTTATTTGATGTTTTAATGTGTTGTAAACTGCTTTGAGATTTTTCTTCTTCTTAAAAGTATAAAGCACTATAGAAATGAAACAAATAACAACAGTAATAATTTAAGAATAGATCTCTAATTACAAGTATTTTTAGAGAGCTCTCAGAAAAATCTCCCACATTCCCTACCATCACCTGAAAATTCTAAATGGGCAAAACAGTGTTGGGTACACTATATTAGATTGATATAAGATTGGACTACAATGGACTGTTATTTTTTATTATACTTGACTATGAATAGATTTACATTTAAAGAACACTCTCTGTTCTTGTGGAGATGCTGAATTTGTATTTCCAAGTCAGACAAGAACTCTCATGGATGTAATACTCACTTTATATTTGAGGGGGACAATACAAGCCTCTCAGGTTACAAGCCAGAAAACATGAATTTTAGTGACATCATAAGTTGTACCTTATCCTTGGGGACAGGGCTACGTTGCTTTCTGCATTTTCCAGATCTGTGATTCACTGATTTTATAAATGTAGCCACCACAGATTTACTTTACCCAGCTAATCATTTCCTTTTCCTTTCCTTTCTTAAAAGGTGCTCTTGTTTCTTCCTGTGTCCTGGACTTTCCTTACTTCAGACCAGCATTAAATAAACTGATCAGTATGGCCACTATCCATACTATCTGTAAATAAGGAATCTTGTTTACTATGTTTTTAATTATTATTTAAGCCTTAAGTAGGCCTAAGTTTTTTTGTTTTTGTTTTGAAGTTCCATAATCATTTTTAGTTGTCAAGGATGCAAACATTAAAAGAAAATCACTAAGCTGAATAAAAACATAAATATAAACCCAGTTTATGCCTTAAAGGCTTGAATAATTTAAAATACTCTAGATAATGGAAATATTCTCCATAAAAAACATACCTGCTCCTTTTTTTGTTGCCCCAGCCCAATGTAGGATGATAAAACTTGCTACAACTGAAAAAAATAAAGAAATATATTAGTTATAATAATAGATTTGTAACAGCAATCAAAAGAGCTACAGCATTTCACAAATAATAAACAAAGAAGGAGCGATTTCTGTATATCTATCTTGTAGTTGCGCTTGGCTATGTGATCTGATTTTTGGATATGAACAGTGTTGAAGATCAAAAGGCACATTGGTGACAGGAACACAATTTAATACTCTTTGATTGAACTGGGTATTAATTTAGATAGAAGTTCCTCATAGTTGTATGCACTCTAGAAACCATTACTATTGGTGTTACTTAGATCTGACATTCCACTTGCTACAAGGACACTTAATAATTGACTGAATTATCTTATTTGGTCTACTTAAGCCACACCAAATTATTAGCATCTGTTTGGTTCACAAACAGGTGAACTGGTATACTACAGTAAATCCTCCAGTGTCTTTCAGTATAATTTTAATAAATATTATGGTTTTGTCAACATGGTCTATTCTTGGTCTATTTTTGTAACTGGCCTGTCCACAGGGGAGGCTCCTCTGTTGGGCAAAGTGGCGCATAACCCTTCCAAGAGCCCCCCAAAATCTCCAGAGCCATAGTCCAGTCTTTCTCTTGTCACCCACAGTCATTATTAATACATTTCCACTGACTGAGGGGCTTCTTAAATGCTTCTGCCCATCTCTGCTTAGACAATCACTACTAGCTGGTCACACCCCTGTAACAAGCAATTCTGCCCCAAAGAAATGGCTTGGGTAGGATGGTGGATTTCATTCCTGCCTTAATTCCTATGGGTGCTCAGGTCCTGTCCCTCCCAGCCCACTCCTTTCTTTCAGTCTTTCCTCCCCACAGCCTTTTCACTCCTATCCCAACTCAAAAATCACTTAAAGCTAAAAAGCGCATTTCAGACTCTTTTCATGTTGTCCTGTGTTATGTATAGCGTCTGTATGTTGACATGTATATTCTTGGGAAAGTATTAACCTGAAGTCTACTTTTAACAATGTTTTAAATTGCACATTAATGATGTTTTGATTTCAATGCACATTTTTAGCTGTTGTGTTTTGCTTGTGAGAAATCCAGAGAACTCCTGTTTGGGGAGGTGATGTAAACACAGTCAATAAATCAACTCTGTTTACCTTGGAGTAAACTCCATTGAATGTAACAGGACTTATTTCAGAGTAAACATGGTTAGGATTGCACCCTAAGGCAGCCACCAAAACCCATAGAATTGACTTGTTCATGCTCCAACCTGCCCATGACCAACTTTTCTGGGTTGAATCAATTCATTATTCTCCTCTTACATATTCTATCCTCACAAACCTGAGACATAGGCTGACAGTGAATAGCCCAAGTTCACCCAGGGAGCTTCATAGATGAGTGACGACTTTAACCCTGGTCTCCTGCACCCTTAGTCCATTTAAAAGCCCTCCACAATCTGGAAAGAAGGCATAGAAGTGAAAAAATTGGAGTAGGGGGGAACCTTTTTCCATAATGCTGAAAATTTAGAAAGGACCTTGTTAACAGTTCTATGTGGCACCTTTAAGACTAACCTGAGGATTCAGTCCTATCTGGTAGCCATCCCCATAGAATTTAGTGCTGCTGACTTCTGAGTAGTGTGTGGTTATTGTGACATTAACCCACACTAGAAATTGTGACAGCAGGAACCCCTTCTAAAACCAATGTTAAACACTTTTCAATTTAGTTAGGTATTAAGGACTTAAACAACTGCAATCCTTTTGTGTCTACACCTTTGCAAGGTAGGAGGATAGGAAGAAAACCAAAACAACTTGTCTCTGCCCATGTGACCTCCTTTGTCTCGCCCATGTGACCACATTGGCCCCACCTATATGACCTCCCTGGCCACAGCATGCTCCACCAGGTTCAGTAGCTAACTCTACTACTGCTCAGTTCTCAAAAAGTTTGTTGTGTTGCATCTAGTGTTTTGTAAGTGCCATTGGAACTATTCTTGTAGCTTGCCTTGTACCTCGGCTAATAAGCGAGAGACCATTTGTGGAGTGTGCCAGTAATATTACTGACCAGACTAAAACATGGACCACAGGAATTCAGTTGTTTTCTGTTAATTAAATATTGTTAGAAGCCTGCTTAACTTGCGGTATTGTGAGCTTAGACATGTGAATAAGGCCAAGCTGGTTTCCAGCCAGTCCTCAAAGCATGCCTCCAGCAGAAATCCTGTTTAGTGGGGTTTGTACTGGCAGAGCACTTTGGGATCAGAAGCTGACTCAGCAGAGAAAATACTTTGAGATAATGAGGACTTAATAAGAAGGAAGAGCATAACCACCATTTCTGTAAGCCGCAGCATCTGCTGCTGTTGCTCCATACTTAAGAATACATTCAGTTTACTGAATATCATTTGCATGAGCAATTTGCAAATGATACTTGGAAGTTTTTGTTTCTTATATAAATCTTGCATGATTGTCAACATACTTTTTCTTCAGAGATGGATTGCTGCAATGCATGAGGCTCAGTAAGGCTTCAGAGCTGTTACCATTTGAAACATGAGCACAATGAAGTTACCCATTTACTCATGTGTATTTTATGCGCAAAGAAATAAGAAATTGATTCTGTGCTTATTGAAGGCACTACACACTATGTCTTTTCTAGATAAGGGTTCACATGTTTGTGAATCAGTGCAGCTGCAATTTGAGGGCTTGAAAAATTGGTCACTCTACGGTGCATTTAGCACATTTAGTTCTCCACAATCCCTATTACAAGCAAGGTGGTAATCATGTGATGGCATAGTTAATTGTTGTTATATTTGATGAACAAAGACTAGGAGATGTACTTGTTTCTTCAAGGTCATCCAATGAGCAAATTTAACAAAGCCTCCATCAGTCAGGCCATATCAATTCTACTGTCTTCAAGCTAGTAGACATTGGGATAAAATGAGAAGAAACTACTGAAAATACACATTATCCTGAGCACTCATTCATCCTTTGTGGATACCAAGAAACATTGCTAGACATGCTTTAGGAAGAATCAAACTTGGGTTTAAATAAATCAGATAAAATATTAATTGTACCTGCCCTGCTCATACAGACACACTAGTTTCTAGAGTCTTGAAGTGCTGAGTCTTGATGAAGCACCTTTCCATCCTTTCTTCCATCTCTGCACTGTTCCAGTCAAGATGCCAGTTTGATACACTGCTAGAGCCCAAAACCTTTATCTTAAGATACACATATCTTAGACCAGAGAAATGATATTTCACATTTGTCACATGGATGCCACTAACAATTATGGCTTCGATCTTAAGATAAATTAACTTACTGAACATCACAGAAAGAAAGTTTTTCATTGCCTCTTCTCCCCTGCAGCCACCTGCAATCCACCCCCCCATTAAAAAAACACCCTCTCTGCAGGGTTGGAGGCCCTTTCCGAATAATATTGGGGCATCAGCTATATTATCAGTTCAAAATGTAGTCACACCTCATTTTACGCAGTGTGGGGTTGTCCTACGGGTTCCAATTTAAAAGCAGTACTGTGATTTTCATAACGATTCAGCAGAAACAAGAGAGCTTATATTCTCTGTCTGTCTGTCTGTCTGTCTCTCACACACATACACAGATGAATATGTCCATCCCTGCCCCCCCCCCCGCAACCCCCCCCCCAAAAAAAACACTTAGATGAATAGTTTTTGGCAGAGGAATGCTCAGCCTGGAAAAGTCTCACACAGGAGTTGAAACCTTATACATAGTTTCAAGACAACATTTGGAGATGTCACACTGAAGAAACAGTCAGTGCACTGGCTACAAGAAGGAGACCTGAACTCAGGCCTCTGTTCATTCACAAAGCTCACTTGGTGATCTTGGACCTGAGTTCCTTGGAGGCAGGGCAGGATAAAAAAATGTAATTAATAAATATTAACAACTTGGCAGTTTCACATACCTCGTCCAACCAACTTCAGACTATGCCTTGAAACTGCATCCTAAATGGCTGCAGAGGTGAGAAGGATGTCAGGGGACTATGTAGCCAGTGGCGTAGCGTGGGTTGTCAGCACCCGGGGCAAGGCAAGTAATTTGCGCCCCCTAACCCGTGGATTTGAACCCCCTAACCCTAACCCCCAGATGTTGCGCCCAGTGCGGCTGCCCCCCCCTGCACCCCCCACGCTACGCCACTGTATGTAGCCAATAGGTGCCCATGACGTCACTCTGAATTGCAGTGGTCCTGCTAGATGGCGAAGACTGTGTTCATTTAGTAGCTATATAGATAGATAGATTGCCTTTTGATATAATGTGTGACATCCTTGAAAGAGAAGCACTGCCTTCAGGTGGCATAGCTGGATTCCATGCCACAAAGGTTAGTTAGCACTCAAGGACAACCTAGCAACAAGGCCAATTCATAACTCTGTAAGACATGGGCAAAACTCTTCATTTAGCCGATGTGTAATTTCAAGCACATATCTTTTGCTGCCTTGGAGTCCCAAAACACTTTTTAGAAATTCTGTGGCATAGGAATTGCTTCATGGCATTTTAGAAATGCAGAGACCGGGACTCATAAAACTTATGTGACCTGCTGGAGGCCACAGAACAAGGGGAGGAGTAAAATAGGGACTATATTCCAGTTGCATTGTTCTAATAGCTGAAAACATTTGTTCCAGCATGCCTGACATAACTCCAAAGAGGTCAGAATGGAATCCATATGCCAAGTTACTCAATAAGTTTTACATGATTTCTAATAATATAGGAAAATGAAGGCATAATTCTTAGCAGTGTGCAAAACATTTTGATTTCCCTGAGCATGTACAGCCAGTGATGTTTCAAAAATTCCAGAAAAGTAAGGAACAGCGCTGTTCTTGGAAGAAGATATTTTGAAGAATGCATTGTGAATTGGTGGCTTTAAAGTCAATGTTAACAGAGAGAGTTTGTGCAATGCCATATAATACAAATGCATTATGCCCTGTGCCGTCTCATGCATGCTTAACACCATTCATTAATGTGAATTGGGAAAATGCCTCAATTCTAATTGCAGTTAGTCACCATTCATTTTAATAGACTTCCACATAAAATACCGGTGACTGGGTCCTGAGTTTAACTTCATCAAATGTTGTGGCCTTGCACCCTGATCCAAAAACTCATGAACTTGGTCATTATGTCTGCATGGAATCACAGCCTCAGTTAGCTCTGGAAGTCAACTCCTGAAAACTACAAAACTGAAGGGTATCATACAGTTATTTCCACCTACATCTGAAAAATGGGCATAATGGTGATTTACTGTTGCAGGCACAATAAAAGGAACACTCACATCCTATTAAATTTAATGGCAGAATTTTCTTTGATTCTAATCAAATGGAGCTAGATAGCACAAACCCATTTGCACATTAAAAAGTACTGTAGATGTTATGCATTCCTATTAGCTACTAGGCAACTGAACACTAACAACTTGGCTGTGGTTATACATAACTGATTTTTTAAATTAATTCCATTCACATGATTAGAAATGTACTAATACAAAATCTATCTTCCCTTCTTTTGATTACTTTTTCTATGGCCTCCATCAAAAAGGCAAGCTGTGCAGCAAATGGGGAAAGGGACAGTCTGCTATCTTGACACAGAAGTCCCATTCATTGAGCTTTAAAAGAGGTAAAACAAGAGTTGTTCTCATTGGGTCATCCTTGTCACTATTTCCCCACATTCCACGCTGCTCAGGAAGCTTAGATTTTGTGTGTGCAGTTTGTGTAGACTCCAAGTGCCTTCCTGCACATTATTTAGATAGAACTTAAGTCAATTTAAGACACGAACAGGGCAAATAAGTAAATGACAAAGGAAAGTTCCCTGGCCATTACTAATGTTCCAAACTATTTTGATACTTCACAAAGAAAACAGATATCAGAGGCATTTTACACAATGTTTGTGAGCACACTCACATAAAATTAAATTGGCTTAAATCCTAGTAGTTGGTCTCAGCTGCGTGCCCTCTGTATGTCAATACGTGCATGCCCTCCACTTTTGTACTATTCTCTCTTTTTAAAAAAACCAAAACTGTCCACTATTAATGAACTGTGTGTATGTGTGTGGAACCACTCATCTCCCTTCCATTACTGTAACTTTTGCTTAACTGCAATGTGCTTAGCACAATGCACACACAATAACAACTTTAAAAAAAAAAAATCCAGTTAGTGAAATAAGTCCAAGAAAGATTGCTGCTCCAAAACTGGGTGAATCAACAATCACCAACTTGAGTCCAAATACTTGGATTTCATCCTTCCGTGATGATGACTACAACAACTACTGTCCGAATTCAGTACTGGCGCTAATCCTTAGTAATTACAGTAATCAATGAGTTTATACTTTGGATTAATGCTGATGTCCTAGAACTGGCACAGAAGATGGATGTGTCATTTTGGTTTGGTCAAAATCGCAGCATCAAACCTGAAATGGGGCTGAAGAGTTAGAAAATGTAGAGGGCTCTGGACCCATTTACATGGAAGTAAGCTCCACTGATTTCAATGAGACTTATTTCCAAGTTAATGATTTAGGACTGCAGCCAGACTGGTAAACGTCTAATCTCTGCCCCTACACAATTACGTGGTTAAGTCCCATCGATTCCAGTGCTGCTGACTTCTACCGTAAGGGAGCTTACCGCGGCCTGAAACCTCAATAGCTCAAGGAGGGGTGGGGGCAGGTAAAGAGAGTTTTGCAGGGCATCCTTCTTCCCCCCCCCCACCTCTTTCTTTTACGCATGACTTTGAAAGCTACAAGCCAAGCTCTAGGATTGGAATCTCCTGAACTTCATCCTAGTCAAAACAAACAAATCTTCAGTAGCTACATTTTTAAATTTTATTTATATATTTTTAATGCGGGGGGGGGGGCGGAGGAGGAAAAGGAGGGGAATATTTACACCTACGCCATTAAGCTTTCCGCACCTGATTTCTCTACTAGTTGGGTCACACACAATGCTCTCTGCCCAAGAAGGTGGCGGCGGCCAATGTGGGCAGCGGGCAGCACAGGGCACGGTTGGCCCTGAGGGATCCGGCGGAGATCTACGGTACTTACTGTGAAACAAGCTGCGCCCATGGATCATGTCTGTTCCTTACACAAGGGGCTTCGATCTCCACTAATTCCATTTAGAGACGAGAGGGCTTCCTGCGGTGGGAAGAGGAGGGAGACCCGAGCAGCAGCCTGAAGCCCACGCGCGCTTCGCGCTGAACCCAAGTGGATCAGCGCCCCCGTCTCTCCAGCTCTTTCTCTCCTTTCCCCTCTCACCGTCGTCTGGCGATGATCAGCCCCCCATCTCCATCCCCTGGCTCCGGAGCGGCCAGCATCGGATCCTAGCAGCAGCAGCAGGAGCAGCAGCAACCGCCACAGGGAGTCTGCATAACTGGCCGAGAAGGGCAAGGCGGGGAAGGGAGAGCAAGAGCCCTCGACACACAAGCTCCACTTCCAGAGATCGCAGTCCACCACCCGCAGGAGCCACTAGGCTCGAGAAAGTGAAGGTTGGGGGGGAGGGTTCGTCTCCTCTCCTCCTTTCCAGGCTCCCCCCCTTTAATCACCAGTTTCATACAACACCAAAAGCAGCCCCAAGTATTTCCTGGAGAATTTCGAGGCCAACCTTTCCCGGCCCTGGAGGTTCTTTTGATGCATCGAAGGGGGGGTGAGCGATGGGTCCGTCATCAGTTCCTCGATCTCGCTTCTCGGACGGGCAAGGTGGTGGGAGAGACACCCAAAGAGGGGAGAGGCAAGAGTTGAGGGGAAGGCAGCAAAAGGGGGTAGAGGGTGGAGGGGGGTGGAGGAAGAAAGAGTCACCCAAGGAGGGGCTTAAGGATCTCTGCGCGCCATTCAGTTACAGCCGAAGTCTTTCCAAACCGGCCAAGTCCATTTTGCCTCCCTTGCGACACAGGATCAAGCCGGAGCGGAGGGTTGGAAGAAGCCCATCTCTCAGCAGCAGCAGGGCAGGAAGAGAGGAGGAAGGAAAGGAAAGCCGGTCGGGGGGTGTCCTCTTCAACAGTCCAGGACAATAATCTCTCTGTGTGTTTCCCCCCCTAGAGATCCTCCTAAGTGGCGAGGGGCGAAGAGAAGCCAGGAGACTCGCGGATATTAAAAAGAAATGATTAAAAAGGGAAAAAAGAGGGGGCGCCTCCTCTCTGGTCGCCCTTTAACTTGTGCCCTGCTCTTCACCACCACCACCTCCTCCTCCTCCTGCTGCTGCTTCCCCCTTTGCCAATTTAGACCAGGAATCTTCCTGCGAGCCGCAGTCCCTCCATTTGCAAGCGCGCAGGATGCTGTCCGGGGGTGAGGATGGCTGGGGGATGTGTGGGTGGGTGGAAGCTGCAATAAAAGTTTCGCTGTGGATCCTCTGGCGGCTGATCGCACGCTTGCCTCTTCCCCTCACTCCAGAGATAGGCGAGGAAGGGGGCGAGGGGTCCTCTCTCCTACCCGCTTAGGTAGGCGCCTTTCTCCTCCGCCGCCGCCTCTTCCCCATCAAGGCAGCACCATCCCAAAGACGGCGAGCGGGCTCCGGCAGCAGCAGCAGGAGGAGATGCTGGTCAAGGGTGAGAAAGGAGGCGGCGGGGGGAAGGGGGCATCTAGAGACCTAGTGCGGGAGCTGGTAGGGGACAGAGATGCCCTGCCCCCCCGCAGGGCCCAACTTCCTTCTTTCTGGCTCCTGCCAGCGGCTCCCACAGCTGCTGCCAAGGGCAAAGTCCGCAGTACCCGCTTCTTTCACACACAAGGATTTCCCAGCCGGCAGACGCCGCCGCCGCCGCTGCTTCCTTCTCGATCTCCCTCTCCCACTGGCGAAGGCATCCACCCAGGAAGAAGAGGGAGGCGGGAGAAGAGAGAGGTGACTGTAAATAAAATCGTTTGATAGTTAAGGAGCAGAAGGGAGGGGGAACCATGCACCCCCTTTCGACCTCCTCCTCCTCCTCCGGCTGCTGCAGCTCCTCCTCCTCCAACACCTGCTGCTTCCAAAGCTGATGCAGAGAAGGGGAAGAGTCTCTCTTCTGTTCTAGATGCCACTAAGAGAGGATGGGGGTCCTAAGCGCGGGAGACAACCTGCAAAGCTAGCCCTGTTTGGGGGGGGGGGAGAGATGGACTTGAGGCAAACAAACTAGGGGGCCTTTCCAAGCCCTCTTTCCCCTCCCGCAAATGCTTCCGACTGCACTTCTGGTTGCAAAGGGCTCCGCGGCTCTTGCAGCCTAAATCTTCCTGCTGAAGTAGTAAGCCCTGCGGATTTCTATGGCCGCTTACGCCCCCCAAGTAGGGGGATCTCAGCCGAAATCGGGCAGCTTGCTTTGGAAGAGGACTTGATGTCAAGAAAGACCCAGGTTCAGATGACTGCTTTTTCTTTTTCTTTTAATTTAAACTGGTTCCCAACTGGTGTCAGTTTCCCAAAACAACATGGATTTTTTTGCAAGCGACTTTTCTGAGCAAAAAGAACGGATGTCTGCTACTCCAAGAGGCCCAAGGAGTGGTGTGTTGTCCCTCGAGAACGGAAAGGGGGTTGTCAGCTGGGAGAAAGAGACAGTCGGCTGCAAAATATAAAGATCCTTTCCCTTGTCCCTTGCGCCAATGAAAAGACGTCGACTTGGACAGTCACATCTCATGCATGCTTTGACCCAAAGTCAGACTCCAAAGCCCGATCCATAATAACCAGTTGCCTTGAAAGAAGACGTGACAGCGGCCCCATCCACTCTAAACGTTCCTGATCTTATACACACGTATATTCAGAAGCTCCTGTTAACTTATATGCATGCTAGGATTGCACCGTGCAGGTGCACTCGGAAATAAGTTCCACTGGGTTCAATTATGGGGCTTACTTCCACTCAAAGGTAGCAGCCAAAATCGGATGTCACTTCCCTAAGACAGTTGTATATACACAAAGAGTCGAGAAGTGTTAAAAAAAATGGTGCTCACTCCAGAGTAGATTGAGATCCGGCTTGCTTTTGTCCCCCCCCCCCCCTACACGTTCCAAGTTCCAGGTGGACTCATCCCATATGTAGCCATGAGCCATACACTTACAAGCCGCAGAGATTTAAGGATCCACGCTGTCAGCAATAAAGTTCCAGGTACATGAGGACTGTGAAGTCATCTTGGCAGATGGTATCATTTTTCCTTCCTTTTCCTTCCTGAATTAGAGGTCTCAAGCCGGCTCTGCAGCAAAAGTCTCCTTCCACGATACTTTCTTTTCTTTTTTGATCGCGTTCAGATTGCCTCCTGTGGTTTGCCTTATTAATCCTATAGCTATCAATTAAACGAGGAGGAAAAGTGCTGCCTTAATCTCTCGCCCCCCACCCCCAAATTTAGGGTATGCATGAGTGACAGTTCACTCATTCCGGAAGATCAGCTGTCTCCCCCCACAGTTGTGCAGCGTCTCTCTCCTCCCCACCCGCTTCAGCAGCCCCCGCAAAAGACACAAGCAACAACACGGATCAAGCAGAGAAGCCAGAAGGCTCAGGTTATAGCAAACGCTGTGGAGCGGGGAGGGAGAGGGATTGACAACACCTTCTGCAGGGCAATGCAGACAACCTATGGCTAAGTTTCAAGTTATAGTTTGCTTACAAAAGATTACAGTTTTTTTTTCTTTTTTAAAAAAGTAGAAAGGAAAACAGCTGAATAGGCTGTTCTGAAGGGAAATGTGCTGCGTTGCCTTTTCTAACAGCAAGAAATCCACACAGCCTCCTCTTGCCAGATGGATGCTGTACATTGAGAAAGGGGAGGGATGTGTAGATGCACAGTGCAGTGTTATCTGGGGTGGTTGGTTGTGTATGGTGTGCCATCTGGTGCACCAGAAGAGTAATAGAGGGCTACTGCATGGTCCAGGAGCTGTAGCATTAGGCCTGGAAGGCAAGGTTTCAAATCCCTGCTCAGGTGGCCTTGAAACAAGTCATTTTCTTTCACGCGACCTCAGTTTTGTGGGATGTGATACATAGGTAGCAGTCAAATACAACATTCCTTGTTTTCCTAGCATGGACATGCAAGGAGATGTTTGGTCCAGCCAGTCAGAACTTCCTGTTTCCTCCTGGACTGGGACATACTTCCTCTTGCATGTGATAGAGGTGGGCATGACCTTACCTGTGCAGGTAAACAAAAGCACGAGGCACGCACCATCCTCCCTCTCTTTTTGACTTCCTCTCTTTGTTGGAGAGGCTCTTTTTAGCTAGAGATGCTCTGTTGGCTTTCAGCCAACAGAGGACAAAGAGACTATCTCCATATGGGATAGACTCACATGTATATATATGTCACTAACTCTGTCTTCAGGGATCCAACTGTGAACTGATGATGCTGTAAGTAAACTTTTATATACTTTAAATAAGATTGTGGCATGATCATTCTTTTAAGAGGGAAATAAGGGATCTTACCAGGAGTTTATCTTGAGAAGCTTAAACAAGCTTGCAACCAGCTACCCACTGTGTGTTTAAAAGGAGGAGGAGATGCATATGGACTATCTGCTCACTTCCTTTTCTACCCCCTGCTACTGCTTTTGACAGTCCTGGATTGCTCCAGGTGGACCCCATTTGACCCAGAGTGATTCAAGGCTTCGTCATTCCAATCCAGCTAATCATAGGCTGGCCTGAATAGGTTCAGCTTTTAGCATTCATCTGAATCCAATGCCAAACCCTATGATGAGCCATATAGGTCTTTTGTCTGATCCAGCAGAACTGTTCTTAGCATCTGTAAAAGCAGAGTTGAATAGGTGTAGGATCTATACAATGCATATGTTGAATGTATAAAATGCATATAGCCTGATCCAGCAGGCCAAAAGCAAAAAATATTTGGATTGCCATTACAAAAAAGGCTGTAAGTTGGTCAAGAGGAATATCAAAATCAATATACAAAGCAGCATTTCTCATGCTCTACTTGCAAAAAAATGTCCATATTGACAAAAATGCAACAGGTGAATTTGCTTCTGATAACTCATTTTACCAGATCATGTGAAGGCAAACACAATAAAGATTGCAAAATGCTTAGCAACTTAAAAGTGCTTTGAAAAGCTTGACACTCCCAAATTGAAAGCTTATTTGGAGAGAAAACATCAGTGTGCATAACAGGAAAATTGTGGAAATGGACAAGAAGAAGGGATTGAAAGTGTGGAATCCCTAGAAAATGCAATACATTGAACAATGTATTACCATCTTACGGAAAGCAATGCATTCAGAAATGAGGGATTCTGTAAGTAGTGCAAAACAGTATATTAGCATTATCTTTTAATGAAATGTCTCTGGCGGGAGGGGGGACACATTTTATAAAATTAACCAGTACAAAAATGAACAATTTCATGGTGAATAAATTTTTGCTCATGCTCAGCGACATATGTATTATGAATGCTGTCTGTACCAAATAAATACATGTGCTTTCTAGCCCTTTAGCTAAAGTGTCCTTAACCAAGTCTCTCTCATCTGAATGCTGCTAAGGCGCCAAAAAAGAGCCGCTGTCCTGCACCTGCTACCATACCAGTCCAATGTATTTAAATAGCCAAACCTTTTTTCTTTGTGTGGGAAGTGATTTTCCCTTCTGTGAAGATAAAACAAGCCATGATTTGTTTTTGTTTTGAAACATAGGCCATCTCAATTATGCTGGAACAATATGAGCATAAGCCAGGCCAGCCATCTTTCCAAAGGAGCAGACCTCTGTCCCTTTTTAAGATCTCTGAGGAAGCTGGAAGTGGCACAGCTGCCACCTCTCCCGTCACAGTTTGACAATGATGGGAAAAACAGCACCTGGCAACATTTAGTGGCTATAATTCCCCCCCCCCCATCGCTGCAATGCTACGAGGACCAAAAATACATTTGTAGGACTGTCTTCTTTAGGGATTAGCTCTGGCCCTTGAATAGTACTTAATAAAATAGTTACATAAGCATTTTTATACAACCGAAATGTAAAACAAACCGAAAGAAATCGCAACTGTGAGAGCCTGAAGGATAGAAGAAACTGAACCTTCATGCTCAGTAATGATGGCTGTACATTGGCCACATTTGTATGAACAAATCTCAGCTTAATAAAATGGGATATACAAGAGCTTTGCACACCTGCCCACAGCTCCTTTGTTCTTGCTTGTTTGCATGAGCAAACAAGCCAGGAAGATGCAGCTCATTATAGCTTCCTGTTACATATTGATACCAACAGCAAATTATGGTTAATGGCTGTCAAACAAGCCAGCTTTCAATCATTGTTTTGTATTGGGGATTGTTGGGAAGCTGTTAGCCATAGTTTCCTGGTTTAGCCAGAATGGGAAACTATGGTTAATTGTGGCTCTTGGCTTGTTTTACACAAAGTGACAAGTGAACTGTAAGCAATGGGTCTGGGTGTGATACTTGTGTGTATCTCAGCTAATTCAAAATTTGATTGTGTCAATGTGCCCAGTATGTTCTGGGCACGTAATCTCATGTATACAGAAATGCACAGGGCTGATGTGGGTTCCCACAGCATTTAAGAGCATGGCTCCATTGACAGCTAAAAGCAGCCATGGTTTGTATAAGAATGCCACTATTTTGATTAACCTTTCTCCTGTGCCTTTAACAGTACTATCAGTTATTTTCATTTACTGCATTTCCATCTTCCAAGATGGTCTACATAGATCTCCTCCTTTTATCCACATAACAACAATCTTGTAAGAAAGGTGAGTCTGAGAGACTGTGAGTGGCCCAAGGTCATCCACTGAGTTTTATGGCTGATAAGGGATATGATCTCTGGACCTAGTCCAATCATTCTGACACACCTCTAATAACCAGGGCTTTCCCCCCAGCCAGAGCTCCCATGAGCTCAGCTCTGGCACCTTTCAGGTGGGCACCATTGCCATTCTAAGAGAACAAGGGGAAAATTCGTGGTGAACTCCGGCATCTCTTTTTTCTAGAAAAACAGTACTGCTAATAACTACATCACACACTTTGTTATCTGGCACACAGAAATCAAGCGGCTGGAGCTTTTCCTGGTGTTGAAATAAACGGTAGGAAAAGGCTCACCTGCTAATTGTATATCAGATTTCTGTTACAGGCACATAAGCAGAGCCAGTTTCAAAAGGTTCCCATCCCAGTATGCTGAAATACATAGGAATGCAGCTAAAAATAGGATGTGGCACCTGTTTCCCTGCCTTTTGATGTACACCTCTTTGTGGTGGACAGCAGCATGCTCAAAACTGCCACAAAGATGATCTCTCTATTTTAAGACACATCAAGTTGGTATGAATCATGGAACTGCTTGAGACTTTCAATGGGAAAGCCAGACCAACAGATCATCAGCAAAGCATTATGGAGTTGTGGGGAAATGTACAATTAACATTCTTCGTTAAATTTAAGAGTATCGGTTTAGAACAGAACACTTTTGTTGCTGATGGACACACAATTTGTCTGCTATTGTTGTTTTAAGGAGCATCCCAGGTTCGGTATAATGACTGGACTCATCAGTTACAAGAAAGTAAGTTTATACTACAATGGACCCGCCCTGCTTGGACTGGAGAAGGAAAGTTGGATAGATCCTCCTATGCAGGGATGCTCTGGCCTTTGGGATCTGGATTTGGGTCAGGGGGAGAGTGGCGCTCTGAAATATCTTTTGGACTTTAGTTCTGACTATGGAGAATGGGCTGACCTGTTGAGAAGGAATAAAGACATTGCTAGGTTGGAGCTCCCCCAAGATCTACTCCTCAGTGCCAAAGGAAGGAAATTAAGAACAAGATCAGCAGAAGGCAAAGTAATGTGCATGGATATATATGAAGAAGATCTACAGAAGGGACATGGAAGAGAGTTAAGAGCCTCGGACAGAAGGTCACCAGGTTAATGGACTATATGGTATTGATAGAAAGGACTGACAGAATCCAAGACCAGGGAGAAGAGACGGTGGAAGAAGATTGGAAAAAAGTATATATATAAAAAAATTATTTAGAGAAATGTTGCAAAATTAATGAGTGTTAGAAAAATGTTGGAATGAAATTACATGGTTTTAGTAGAAATGTTATAAGGAGTTAAGTATAAATAAGTTTTAGGGTTTTAATGGTAAGATAAGGTTAAAATAAATTAAGATAATCAAATGACAGAAAACAGTGAAAGAAGGAAAAGATTTGCTGAAATAATTAACAACTAGAACACAAAAAGGGAGGTGTGAGGAGGTCGATGAAACAAGCTAATGAAAGATAAAGATATGGAAATATTGGATATGTTGTGTTTTTTTAAATAAAATTTTTATTGAATTTTCAAAATTTACACACACACAGACAATACACAACACAGACATACAAACACAAAAACAAACACATATAATTTCAAATCCCTAATTTCTTAACCACTTTCCCTGACTTCCCCACACCTCCCCCTCCTGCATCCCAACTCCAATAGTTTACTCAGCAAGTTCTTATCTCCCACCTTTATCTTATTAATATTTTACTATTCTTCTTTGTTAACCAAATTTAACTTATAAACCTCAATTTATACCAAAGTACCCATCCTTTACATAGTTTTCTAAGGACGACCCCATTTCCCTTCCACAAATTTCCCAATTTTAATATTATTTACAAAACACAATAACAAAAAACAACATATACTTATACACCCTTTGGATTCCCAAACTCTCGCACCCCCCTTTCCCGGTCTCGATCCTCAAAAAGTATCCATCAATCTGTCAACTCTCAGCCCGGATCCCTCACGTCCGAGGCCCTTAAATCTCTTTCAGTCCCTCCCTGCCGGTTTTGTTGGTAGTCATTTGTAGTAGACATCGAATCTCGGAGAAGCTCTGTCCCAATGGGGTCTATTTTTCTTCCAACCAGACCTCCGTATTCAAAAGTGGAGCCCGAATCATGTTTCTTGTTCTTTTTAAGTCCAAATGTCCCAAATGTCCCAAAAGCCCCAGTTTTCACCTTGATCAAGTTTATAATCCATAGGTCTTCCGAACTCCCCATGGGGAGATTCCTCCAATCTTCATTCTCAAGTTCAAACCAAATTTTCGTCATCCAGGTCTTGTTTTCTTTGTAATCCATTTTTACAGGCCACTGGTTGTCCTTTTTCACCTGCACCATTTCAGCTCCTCCTTCCCACTCCTCTGAGTCTGCACATATCTCTTTTTGTTCAACTGCAGAATTTTCTTGAGTCAAGTCCTTGGGGCCATCAACGAGATTATTTACTTTCAATTTCAAAGTCATAACATCTGTAGCCATAGCTACACTCTGGTCTTGTAATTTTCCCACGAGAAAGAACATTCTTTCCAACTCCGCCTGTAACTTTCCATCTGCAGCCATTGCAATGTCTCAGAACCCCCTCTAGAGGGGTTCTGGTTACTTAGTATTCTTTCTCCAACAGTCTAGTTACTTTGTTCTTATTTTTTCTTTAATTTCAACGGCTTCAAGTTAAATGTATCAAAAATAACTAGCAGAAATAACAGAAGGCAAATTCTTGTAACTTTGACAGCTCGTTTGACAGCTGTCAAACTCTTTATACCTCCTCAACAGGCTCTCTCGCGGATCACTCCCGGATCCCGGGGGGTTACGCCTCAGCTCCTTAAAATCAGTTCTTATCCTCCAGCAAAATACTTATAGTGCCAAATCGTGGAATTAATACCTTTTATCTCGCAAAGAGAGAAGTGGTCTCTCGACCTTAGTTATCCAGTTCTTGCTTTAAATTGTCTACAAAACGGGGGGTGGACTTCCTTTTAACGCATCCCCCGGTCGTGCCGAATTTAAAAGAAAAATTTTAAGTCCAATTTCCGTACTACTCACGGGTTGTTACTTTTGCAGCCCAAATATTCAAGGAAGAAGTCAGCGCTCTACGGCCATGGCTCGCGGCTTCACTCCGTAGAAGAAGCGATCCACTCACAGCACCACGCCACTCTCTGTCACCAGTTCCGAAGCCTTTAAAAAGGCTTCTTCGCTGGTCGGGGAGAGTGCAAATGGTGCCCGCCGAGTTACCAGGTCCACAGGCTTCCGCGCCTGTGGTTTCTGAGGGTCCCCGCATCGCCGCCGCGGCAGGACCCGTCTTCCACGAAGCCGATTCCCTCCGGAGCTCGGAGGGAATCCGCCATTTGCCGATCGCGCTAACCCGGAAGTCAATATTGGCTATGTTTTTAACTGTTTTTGCTTTTGTTTTTGTTTTGATGTATCGTGTTTTTTGCTTTTTCTTTTTTTTATATGTATTGTAATGTGTTGATTTGTACTGTTTATTTTTTCTCTTTCTTTTTTACTTTTTTCTTTAATTCTTAAACTTTTAATAAATATTATTTTATATATATATATATACTACAATGGACCCTGTTATCTAGTCAGAGCACTGTGTTCCCCCCCTTTTTTTTAGCTCTGGGATATTCAAGCTTCAAATTCTTCAAAGTGCTTAAAAAGACAAAGGTACTTCCAAAACAGAATGAAGACAGGAAACAGTTTAAATGGTGTTGCAGCTATTAAAGCCTCAAGATGTGTCACCAACTCTACAAAGACCACTATATAGACATGCCCTACAACAAAACATATATTTACTGAATCAGTATCTACACACACATTCTTCCATTTTCTGCCAAAACAAATGGATGCCAACCAACCAAGAGGCTTGACGATCTTCACTGCTATCTGAGGATGTGGAGAACTCCTCTTGCCACCAACTAATTTAGGGCAGGGAGGGAGGGGACTTCAGTTTTTGCCTTTATGTTGGATCAGAAGCAGCTGGTACTGACTGGCTGATACAGTTGCCAACGGACCAGAAAAAGGCAGACTGTTCTTCTTCTCCACCTTTAGCAATAGTTTGATCTACAGAACTCAGCAGATGAGGCTTTTTATTGCACAGATGGAGATAAATGTTATCTCATCCTACTGTATGGATCAAGTGGCTGCAGAGGTATGGGAACAGAACTGATCATGTGGCCACCAACCCTAATATTCTTCTGCCATTTCAAAACCAATTTTAATTTTTAAATAGATATGCCACCTTTCCACAGAGTGGTGTGAAAAGCAGCTAGCAGCAAATAAAATACAACATAAAAACAATCCTATAACTATAAAGTACAATGCATAAAACAATAAGGGAAAACATTAGTAAAAAGAAGCAGCAGAATATAAAACCTTTCAGTCTGAGTTCCAAAGTCCTGTTTAAATAAAAAGGTTTTTACTTGACACTAGAAGATTGCTAGAGAGGAGGCTATACAGACCTCTCCAGGAAGAGACTACCAGAAATGGGCAAATGCATGTCACTGAAAAAGACATTGATAGGAGAGAGAGAAAGGTCTTTCACCCCCCAAAAAAATTAAACCTGGGCAGGTTATTTTCTTTCTTCTTTCTGATCTTACCTTATATTTTCTTAGATGAAGATCTGAGGTTAAACCCCTTAAGTCAGCATGAGACCTTTTTAATGGGAAATGGGGAAAAATAGTTGCCTGTTTTACTTCCATCTCTCTCCACATTGCGGCCAACTGGTCTTCTGTATTGGCAGGTAAGGCTCAATGAGATACCCAAGTCATCTGACCATTGACATTGGCCCCATTTGTGATTCTGAGTATAAGAAGGAAAGGATGAGGAGATGGAATACGCCAAGAAAAGAAACAAAGCAAAGGCATGGTCAGCTTTCACAATAGCAGATCCTACAGCGCCATGCTCTAAAGCTGCTGCAGGGAACCAATGAAGTCCAGCAACATCCTCAGGCCTGACTCCCACAGCCCCCAGTTAGCATGACTAACTGCTAACTAATCGGATGATGGGAGTTCTAGCCCAGGAACATCCAGAGGATCACAGGCTCTTCATCCTTTCTTTAAAGAGTGGATTGTCTGAAAACAAACTGAAATTAAAAGCATAACATTTATGCTTTGTTGAAAATAAATAGAAAAATTGCTGTGAACATACACAGAAAGAAATGGAGCGACAAAGCGGCAAATTATGTTAAGTGGTGATAAACACCAGGAAGTATGGCCTACAAGAAACACTGAAATAAATCCCACCTCAGTGAGAGGGAGGTTGCTGTTTTTCAGCTCAGTTCCCCATCTGTGAAAAAATAGTGGCCTACCTTCTGAAGAATGCTGAAGCTACAGAAGTGATAAAAATAAAGAAGCAATCAATCTAAGATGGGAATGATGCTGAGGAGTGAAAGGATCTTTTATCAACTTGTCCCAACTCCGCTTAGTGAGCTACAAAGAAAAGCAAAATACAGGAACACCAGGCAGGACAAAGACCATTTTCATTCTCAAAACCGTCTAGAAAGTGCTGTTTTTCTAGAAAAAAAGGTGCTGGAACTCACCTGAACACTTTCCTTGTTCTCTTACACTGGCAATGGACCCCACCTGAGAGGTGCTGGAACTGAGTTCCGGTGATTTCTGGCTGAAAAAAAGCATTGAGTCTAGAAAATGTGGTATGTCATCATCATGCACACATAATCTCTCAAAAGGATTCCAACCAGGGTTTGGATATATAAAGCTGTCTCCAAAAGCCAGTAATAGATTTGAGGGAATTGGTCATTAGGAAGCAATTCCAACTGTCCATGACCTACAGGGATCCCCAGCTGACAAAGCATTGTGGTGAGTTTAGTGGGAGACCTTGGGATCTCAAATTTCAGCAGTGCCCTGTCCGACACAAAAATTCAGTACCACCCCATGTCTCGTCTTCTATTCTACATCATAGCTGTGGCACCTTCTGTGGCTCCCTTGAGGCTCCCTGCCCAGTATAACCAAACCAGTTCCCCTAAATCTACCTCTGGCGAGTTAAGCAGCAGGACAAGGAGAGCAACTCTTTTCCTTGACCTAAAGAAAAACCAAACTCTCACTAAATTAATTTTTAACTATGAAGACAATTCTGCAGGTAGAATGTCAGCAAGAGCATGGGGGCTTTCCAGTGCTTTAGGGGAAAGACACTTATGTTATCTGTTCCTCTATCTCCTACATATCAGACCCCCAAACATGTTTTATATAACTTAAAGCCCTTTAGGAAAAAGTGGCTTATTTCAGGAATATTTGAACTGCTTGATTTTGAGATACAGTGGTACCTCGGGTTACATACGCTTCAGGTTACAGACTCCACTAACCCAGAGATAGTACCTCGGGTTAAGAACTTTGCTTCAGGATGAGAACAGAAATCATGCTCCGGCGGTGCGGCAGCAGCGGGAGGCCCCATTAGCTAAAGTGGTGCTTCAGGTTAAGAACAGTTTCAGGTTAAGAACAGACCTCCAGAATGAATTAAGTACTTAACCCGAGGTACCACTGTACTGAGCTGTGCATTCTATTATTAATTCAGCATTGTATATATTATTTAAGATTTCTGTACTGTTAATGAGTTTTTGTAAACTACATACAGAGTTGTTTAGTTTGTCTCTCTGTATTCCTTGGATGTGGTATTATGCCTGAGACCATCACATGCTATTTGAATCAAGATGACAGACTGAACAGATCTGGACATATCCAAAGATCTCCTCTCCCAATTTGGCACAACAGTTCATGAAATGGAGCACTGGGTTTTTGTTTTTGTTTTGATACCATTTGGACACCAGTTTGAATCAAGGTGGTGGCCCGAACCTTTCAAAACTGCAATGATTTTAACCAAATTTGGAATGAAACTAGCTGGGCTGTGTACCAGATTTGGCCAAAGCCTAAACCAAATCATGCTGATTCAAGTGGGTTGGGGGTTGTGATGAGGGAGGTGAGGAGGCTAAGCAGGTCCAGCACAGCAGTTAAGTTAAGCAGAAGCAGCAGAACTTCAGGAATTGTGTGCCAATTGTGTGTCTTGCTTGCTGCAGGGGTGTGCTTTGTCGGCATGTTTCCTACAGACAACACACTGGCAAAGCAGCATCCAGCAAGACTGGACTTCTGGAAGTACACTCAGGAAGAGTAAAGGAGATGTAGCATCCCCTTCCCCTTCCCACTCTTGAGTGTATAAGACTTTTAAGCCCCACCACTGAATTGATTCAGGGCCAGATCTGGGACTGGTGTTCTCCCTGTCAGGTCAGGGCCCTGGGTCAGTGCTGTGCACAGCCCTAAAACTGACAAATTACACTGTCCATTTATAAACCTCATTTTGTGTGTGTGTTTCTTAGATTTCCCAGGCAACACCAGGTAATATCAGCTAGTCTGTTCACAAATTTAAAAAATTGATCAGTAAGTAAACATTTATAAACAAATATTATCTTTCTTTTTTTCATTTAAAGCTAATACATGCTGTACCTCTGTGACTGCTGTCTTACTGAAGAAAATGGCATCATTACCACCACTCTGCAATACAAATTACTTGGCTCCACAAGTAGGCCCTTGGAGGGGTAATTAAAATATTGTTATATCAGCATTTCCTCATTATCTTGGAGATGTTAAACCTGGCTTAGGTTTTCTCTCTTTTGGACTACCCTTTGTTGAATGTTCACATATGCTCATTTCCACAGAGGCCTCCATGTTTAAGTGAACAGCATGCACTTCATCCCATTCAATGCATTTCTGTTTCAGCTTCCTAAAAATGAGCAGCCACAAGTTTAGCTGCTTGACACTTTCAAAAGTGCCAAGCAGGGTGTTAGCAAAACTGTTCAAAGACTCTTTAACTGTGTGATTCACAGCAAACCATCGTGCTAATTCTATGAACTGTAAAAACTAAAAGGTCCTGCTACAAAGGTGGGATGGCATAATCAAGATGTATTTTGAATAGTAGTTCAAGGCAAGTATTTGGAAAACAAACCCCAATATACTATATATATTCCTATAAGATGCCCCCAAAGCCTAGGTTATCTAATTTTACTGAATAAATTAAAGACATGGAATTTCTTTGCAGGCACTGCCATTCCTTATAACACAGCTCTTTCAATGTAACACATTTTTCTGTGGAATTATTATGGAGTTTTTGTTTTCGTAGCCCATTCTGGCGCACATTGACAATAAGTTTCTAGTGGGTTAACTGCTCATACTGACAAGCATGTCTGCCTAGAGCTAGATTCATGCAAGACAACACTATATTATTATTATTATTATTATTATTATTATTATTATTATTATTATTATTATTATTATTATTATTATTGAAGTAAGTACTAATGTATTCTGCTTACATTTGATAGTTCAAGTTCATAACAATCTCTGCAACAAAAAATGCTAGCCATTTAGTAGATGGGCCAGAGTGCTTTTCAGCATTCCAGGTCTCAGCTACCAATGCCTTTCAGTTGTGACAAATCAGAGCAGAAGTGCTACTTTGAGAAACAATTCAACCTGGGAAAGACATGATTACAGACCATGAATAGGAAATCATTTTGTAGAGCAGAGTCTGGTTAAGATTGCTGATTTTGGTTAAGACATATTTTTGTTCTTGCATATAAATGTCCCTGTGCACCTAGTGCCATAGATTCCAATGGTTGACAAGAGCTAGAAAATGTGTAATAATTCACTTCAAGAGATGGAGTGAAATACAATATTAACACAAGCTATGAACTTTCTTTTGCAGAACAGTGCTATATCATGACATAAGAGCAGGTGAGTGTCAAGTTACCTCTTAAACTTTCCCTGCTCTGAAAAATGTTGCTGAAATATTAAGATCTACAAATGGAAACTACGGTATTCACTCAGCCCTGCCTTGTCCCTCACAGCTCATGCATGTCGCAAAGGTGAGACTTCCATGGGATCTTTTATCCATGAGGCAACAAGCCCAGTTTAGAGAGAAAAAACTTCATCCTGAAGCATTAAGGGATGCTTGGCAACACATCTTACTGAAGATCATAACACCTTTTTAACCCACATGGAACTTGCAAACTGTGACTTATTTTAAAGGGCATTTCAACTGAGTAAAAATATAATAAAACCCAAAGGACAGATGGCTCCTAGTATACAGAGTTGGCCAACGCCACCTTATTCTCATGGCGAGTTTGGAGCAAAAGCGAAAATATATTGCCTACTCAGCCCAGACTCTCACAGCACAATAAGTGTGAAGACTGAGTGGGTAGATGTCAAGCTAGCAGTTCAGGGAAGCAAGACATACAGTCTTAAATAGCTGGCCAGTATCCACTTGGCTCACCTACATGACTCCCGCAACATGGCAAATTTAGAGCATATCTTTTTGTCTCTCCCATGCTTGAATAGGCATCCACAGAGCTGTGGCAGGGATGTTAAGCCAAAACAGCATCTAAACCTTTGCAGATCTTCATAGTTTTGTTTTATTGGATCTGTTGAAGGGAGTATTGTGTTATGAACACTAGAAGCTTCTAATAGGTTTGGCACAGAGCAGTGCAATGTGTTCAGTTCTGAAGCTCCAATGGTATAATATGATTACTGTGTTTTTGGTTTCATCTGGCTTTAATTTGCTTTTCCTCTGCTCTTTTAGTTATTTTGCATTATTGTTATTATATTGGGGTTGTGTGTTTTTATACGTACTTTATATTCTTTAGTTATCCCCTTAGAATGCAGTCATATCTTGGAAGTTGAACGGAATCCGTTCCGGCAGTCCGTTCGACTTCCAAAACGTTCAGAAACCAAAGCGCAGCTTCTGATTAGCTGCAGGAACCTCCTGCAGCCAATCAGAAGCCGTGCTGGATGTTCAGCTTCTGAAAATCGTTCGAAAACTGGAACACTTACTTCTGGGATTTGATCGTTTGGGAGCCGATTTGTTTGGGAGCCAAGGCGTGCAAGATCCAAGGTATGACTGTATTGTAGAAACAGCAGACCAACTTTTATTTAAAGTTGGACCTGTGGCACTGTCACCATGAATACTGTTACACACAAAAGAGAAAACCTGTGTGGAGGTATTGGATCAGTTATGCTCCCTCCAAACTGTTGACCCTTCATAGCCTCCTTGAAGAAGATCTGCAGTTCCAATACTGCTTTCTTGCACAATGCTGGTATAGGAGACAGGTCCAACAGATTATAACCATGCAAGTTCTCTGAAAATTCAAAGATTCTAGCATTATGCCAGGGCAACTGAGAGAATTACTTATGCTATGGCTAATAATTAAGACTGTAATCCTAAACTCACCTACCCAGGAGTAAACCCCACTAAGGGGGGCAATCCTATAGCAAGATCCACCAGGATGAGTGGGTTAGGAGCCAGCAGATCTCTGACTGAGCTGGGAGGTTATTGGTGCAGATGAGCTATGCTAGTTTATTTTACTTATCTTCAGCTCAGCCAGAGATATGCCAGCATACCTCCTCTATAGCTCAGCCAAGACCCAGCTGGCTGAGCCAAGCCCTGTGTATCTTAAGTCATCATACCTCTTGAAAAGGGGTGGTGGTGATGGGACCAGAGAGGTGGGGTTGGGGAATCAACACCAGCTGAGAAGGAGATCTGCTGCATCCTAAGCTGCACATTCCAGTGGACCTTACAATAGCATTACACCTTTAGTGCAAGTCCATCTATGAGCTCAGGGAAAGTGGACCGATATTCAAACATGCATAGATAAGTCCTAGATTTTGTGACTGACCTGTTTGGGATGTTAGAATGCAAGGGCAAAGAGGCAACTGTGCTAGAACAGGGAGGTTAGTACATTCCTGTGGAAATCTGATAGTCCAGGCTGAAAAATAATTACAAGCAACTTCAAAACAAAATTTCTTCAGCAGATTTCATGTATGCTTAATGGGAAGAGCAAAGATAGGCATTTGCACTAAATTCTCTTTGGCTGCTGTCCTTGAAAGCAAATCAAGTGAGAAGTAAAATGAGTGTCACATTGAAATAACTAATTGTTAAGACAGTGTGTGTTGCAAAACCTGGGAATGTGAATAAATAATGAGGTTAATCAAGATTTTATTACAACAGATGCATTTGTCATTCCAACCTGTTTAAATGTGCAAAGGTGGAATCAGAAAAATCAGGAAAACCAAGTCATTACGTTATGGTTCTTCTTGAAGCTGTTATGGAGAAACTGGCAAGATTAAATGTACGATTCATGATTAATTCAATGAAAGTTTTTATATATATAGCTTCTATTTGTACCTAATAAAGACTAGTTCCTGACTTGGCTCCATCCTGTGACTCATGAATCGTCAGAAGTATTAAGCTTGGAGGTTACATCGGCATACATGCAGTGGTATAATATCTTGTTACCAGCCCAGAGCATACCCTATTTCCTTACAGCAGCCCCTTCCAGCTGGCTCTCGTTCTTTGGCACATATATGGAAGAACACATTAACAGAGTGGTTAGACGCTCTTTCTTTGCAGTCACAGGTCCAGTTAAGACCTTCCCAAGCCACCAATGCAACTGTGCTTTATTTTTTAAAAAAACTGCATTAAAGTAGAATAGTCTATTTTTTCCTAACACTGGACAGTCTCTAGATTTTTAATAATAGATAATAATAGATCTCTAGTCTCTAGATTTTTAATAATAGATTTGTTTGATGACTTTGATTTGACATGAAGTCACTGAAATGGCCCGTTTGGGGGCCAACAACAGTGGGGCAATAATGGAGAGGTGGGAGGATATCCTCCTATGTGGGTAAAAACAGAAGATCTTCCAAGGTGAGAATTTTTCCAAAGCCAAAATGCTGCAGAACAAAGTCTTAAGGCTCATGTCTTTCACTGAATGATGTTATTTAACATAGATAATGATCTGCACTGAGTTTCTTTGTAGGGAGGGTAGGGGAGCAATTAAAGTATTTTAGAATATATGAGGTTGGGCTTGGGCGATCCAATCTTGTTTTATTCCTGATTGTGTCAGGGTATCTTTTTATTATCACTGTTGTCATACATTTTGGAGAGCTGTGAATTTTTAGAATGAAAAGTTTTGGAAATAATCCTGTCTGGGCAATTTCCAGTGGGAAAATGGTAGTGGAAGAATTAATGCCCCCTTCTCACATGTCTCAGTAAAGATCAGAGACCTGCAAAAATGCTTTTTGTGAAGTTATAATGTGGCCTGTATTAAACCTGGTTCTTCCTGTTCAGAGTATGCTTAATAGTGATGTTCAGCTTGACCTGATTGCCTGGTTCACACTCCATGTTCCAGCAAAGAAGTGGAATGCTTGTGGACAGTCAATACAGTGTGGTATGAAAGAATATGCAAGGTGTTAATCCTGACCCATCTCACTGACATTATCCAAAAACACACAAAAAAAAAACCACTCACACACATCCAGGACAGAAACTGAATATAAAATTTAGCTAACACAATTTTCAGTTCATTCTAATGTCAGACAAAGGTAATGCATATATTTTCTTGTAAAAATATTCTGAAAGAGCACAGGAGAAATGTTCAGGTCTGGCTGAGCAGCTTCAGTAGTCGATTAAAAAATAAAGAATATAGACGTGCAAGCCAAAGCCCTTGCACATCATAGTTTTCCTTTCTTTCAAACCATCTCACATATCTTTATAATCACAAAAATGTCTGGAGACTCATAGCTAAGGAAAGAAATTCAGAGACCAAACTATGCTTATGTTCATACATTACTATGGCTGATGTCGTTTATTCATAGCTCAAGCAGACAGTCTTACAGCTGATCTCACAGTGAATATTACTCTAGCCCTGAGGAACATCACCTCGCAAAATGTAATTCTTGCTCTTCGTGCTAGATTAATTCTGGTGTTTGCTTGGAGGCATGTTCCAGTGGGTAGCAACGCCATTGAGGCATATCTCAATGGAGAGTACTAAATATATGGGGAAGTTTTAAGATGCTGGGTGAACTTCTTTAGCAAAAGGTAATTTGTTTTAGTGCACTGAGGAACATTTCCTGTTCCTACCCTCTCTCCTTCCCCTCCCTTCCTCTCACATGAACATCCCTGTTGTTCAAGATTTTGATAGTATGTGAGTTCAGTATGGGAAAGGGATTGGGGGGCGGGGAACCAAGCAATGGCAGGAGCTAAAAGTTTTGTAGAACATACCTGCTCTCTTTTCTTGCCATAGGAAATGCCAATAACCTGGCGTTGGAGAGTCAGTTAACTTTTGTTGCTCCAGAACTGTTGAAGCAAAAGAAAAACAGAAGCCCAAGGGCTGCTGTTTGTGTTAGCTATGGAAAAGCATGCTTCTCTTCTATTCAAGTAAATCTTGCTTTGTGTGGGCAAGTGTACCCATTAAGAGGACTGAAATGCACTCATTTCCATGCACAGAAGTGTGTCCCATTAAAGCTACAACTTTATCTGCTTCATGGCTGTCAGAGTAAATCCTAAGCAGGCAACATAGTTAGTACACTAGGAGAAATAGTACAGGGATTTCTAATTTGTAAAGCCAAGATAACAACTTTTTTCTAGTAACCATCAATAGCCTATACCAGCATTTACCTCGTATTGTTTGCTATTCTGGGCCTGGTGGCATGTTGAATGCTGTGTAAATATCAGCAGCGATTTGTACAAAAGAGTTGGCCATTTCAGGACAAAACTGTGTCAAATGGCTGGAATAATCTGGTGGCACTGTCCATAGCTCATCTTATGTAACCTGCATTAGACTTGTGAGTTTAGAAAGCCTTACTGGAAGATTGCCAAGCTTCAAGAATTCAGTGTTATTTTAAAACCCATATTATCTTAGAAGCTAACCAGTGATTTTTTCTTTTTCAAAAGATAGAACTCCATTCCACTGCTTTTTCAAATGTGAAGGAAAAGTTATCTTATGAGATTTCTCCTGATACCAAAGATTAGGTTGCAAAAATCAGTGCATCTACTTCACATCCTGATGTATTTGTTAGAGCAGCAAGTACTGGAACAATGTCCATCACCTGAATCCTTGAGAATATAGGATGTACAATAAGCTTTACATTCCACTTTTTTTGACGTCATGATGATTTCTACTTTGGCACCAGATAAACAGTTGCAGATTTTTCACCTTTTACTGACAAAGCTGATGTGTTTGCAGTGACTGCTGGCCAACAACCAAGAAGTCAAATCTATTTTAATAAGAAATGGGAGTCCTGGCAAAATTCTATCTAGTGACCTAAGTATGAAAAAAAGTGATTTTTAATATTCTAACATACTATGTTGTTCCAAGATTTGTTTCAAAACCTAGTGGATTTTAAAGCAGTTTATTACTATGACTGTCGAAAATCATAGACTGGAATCGTACAAGAGTTAGAAGAGAGCACAAGGATCATCTAGTTCAACTCCCTGCAGTGCAGGAATCTTTTGTCCAATGTGGGAAACAGACCCATGACCCTGATCTTAAGAGTCTCATGCTCTACCGACTGAGCTATAATTTGTAATTACAGTCGTACCTTGGAAGTCGAATGGAATCCATTCTGGAAGTCTGTTCAACTTCCAAAATGCTTGGAAACCAAAGCGCAGCTTCCAATTGGCTGCAGGAAGGTCCTGCAGCCAATCGGAAGCCACAGAACCCCGTCAGAGGTTTGGCTTCCACAAATAGTTTGCAAACTGGAACACTCACTTCCAGGTTTGGGGCATTCTGCAGCCAAAACGTTTGGGAACTAAGCAATTTGAAAACCAAGGTACGACTGTATATGGCAAGAAAAACTGGCTCTGTTCTTCTGCTAAGCCAGTGGGGAAAGTAGTGCCCTTAAAAGAAAAGAAAAAATACCCTGTGAATCTTTCTTATCTGACTCATTTCATTGCAATGTGTGAAAAAGAATGATCAACAGATGACCAGCTTAGACTGCTATCCTTTACACAGCTCCCAAGTGCAAGTCCCACTGAACTCTATGATTTTTCTCAGTTCCATTCTTCACTTGTTCTCTTACATAAAAGACACAGAAAGAACAAAATCTTGGAAAGAAGCACCTTGCCTTAAGACTTTTTGACAGTTTGATTTACCTACTGTCGCTTGGCATAGCAGCAAGTATTGTTCCTTCTGTTTTTACCATCTGAGCAATAAAGTCAGTTTGAGAAGGGAGGGGGGCATCTTGGCTCATACTACCAGTCCATTTCCAATCTCTAAGTGTCCTTGAAAGTATTGGCCTAATTACAAAATTATTCTATGAATATTTCCAATCTGCTGCTTTGGTTCTCAAAGTCTTTCATGCATCTCTAAGAGAGGCGTTTGCTGGGAGTACTTAAGCAGAGGCTGAATGACCATCTGTCAGGGATACTGTACTGTTTCAGTGTAGCTGCAACCTGTATTGTAAATCCTGCACTGAACTTGGGATTGGTGGTCTCCAAGGTCCCTTCCAAATGAATGATTTTATGAGGCAGGGTTGCAGACTTGCCAGTCTTTATTTTCTCAGTTAATATCACTAATTGTATAATGTGTTCTAATCCATGATGGTAAACTATCAGCAATCAACTGGCCCAGTTCAGGCATAACACTAAACAATAATTTAGTATTATGGAAAACAATGTGGTTAAGACTCAGGCATGAGCAGCTGCTCCTTCTCTCTCCTTCTGCTATGTGTCCAGGAACTATCATTAGCTTAAACCTATACAAGGAGTCATGGGACACAGGTGGCGCTGTGGGTTAAACCACAGAGCCTAGGACTTGCCGATCAGAAGGTCAGCGATTCGAATCCCCACGACAGGGTGGGCTCCCGTTGCTCGGTCCCTGCTCCTGCCAACCTAGCAGTTCAAAAGCACGTCAAAGTGCAAGTAGATAAATAGGTACTGCTCCGACAGAAAGGTAAACGGCGTTTCCGTGTGCTGTTCTGGTTCGCCAGAAGCGGCTTAGTCATCTGGCCACATGACCCGGAAGCTGTACACCTGCTCCCTCGGCCAATAAAACGAGATGAGCACCGCAACCCCAGAGTCGGCCATGACTAGACCTAATGGTCAGGGGTCCCTTTACCTATACCTATGCAAGAAGTCAAAGGGATACATTGCACCCTGGGCAACTTTCCAGGGCTGCACACCAGTGATGGACAGAGCCAGAAGCAAAAGTGGGTAGGGCCAGATGCAAAAGTAGACATGGCAATGGATGTGTCTCTTATCTTCAGTGTGGATGGCTGCATTCCAGCCATGCAAAAGTCAGTTTTCTACACAGACACAGACCTCTGTATCCTGCAACAGGCATTATCACAGTTTAAGGACACACTGCAGCTAGAGACAAGGCCTTTGAGGAAGGTGTGAAGGAGGGTAGTGAATGGCACAGAGGGAGACCTGAGGACCTTAGAGAGAGCCCTGGAAGCCCACATTCAGCCCCCGCGCCACCACCCCAATAAACTACGGTTTATAAAAACCAACCAATATCAGAAACCACAGTCTGATCTCAATGTGTTTGCATAAACCATAATTTAAACTAAGCACAGTTTGGCCTGTTGCAGGCTGTGCTTAATTTATACCAGGAAGCTAATGGTTCCAATATCCTGCCTTGCTTGAGGAGAGAGATAGGAAGAGCTCATCCTTGAGGCTTGACCAGAACGATTTGCTTTAGTGTTATGTCAGAGCCAGGCAGCAGAGTTAATTGTGCTTAAACCCAATGCATCTCAAGGTAAAATATGACAGAACTATAGGCATGTGCAGGGGGCATGCTGGGTGTGCCCAGGGAACACCCCCTTTTTTAAAGTGGGTCAAGGGAAGCAGACAGGGAGAGATGCAGAAAGAATAATGCTTGGATGGGTCTGCAGCTTCTGCCCAGGTTTATCTATGGAAGCAGCAGTAGTGGGGTGGTTGGTTCCAGTGGGGGCAGTAAGGAAGGATGAACTACTCTCTCCTTTGCAGGCAGAAGCTACAGCTACAGCTACATTCCAGCTTTTTTCTTCTACCTCCGTCTGTCTCTGTCTCACGGCTCTATCTCCAACTGAGCTCCACTAACCAGCTTTTGTGGAGAGATAACTGTTGAGGTTAGGGGTTGCTTTGTGGCACACAAACAAGGAGGATCCATCCTGCCCTTAACTCATAGCATGAGTCTTTCTTCTTGACCACTCTTACTGTGGTGATTTTGTTAGCTTTTTGCCTCTTTACATCTTTCATGTGCTTATTTGTTTGTCTTGTCATTTCCCCCTCTCCTGCCTTCCTTTGTTGATATAAATATATAAAAATCCCTGGCTGCACACCCTAAGGAAATGCGCTACACATGGTTATGGGTGGAACATAACCAAAATCAATGACCTAGAATTGAAGTTATTGTTCAGACTCATCTATGAAACCTTGTGACCAGTGTTCAGATACGTAATGATGATTTAAGGAAAATACTTTTCAGCAGATGGTGTCATTTAATGAATAAGTAAATTGTCATAAAGCTACTAATGAAGCTTGACATCCTCCTACAAGGTTAAACAATGTTACATTGCTGATTAGCCACTTCCATGCAGGTAAACCTATTAATTCTTTGCTGAATGTTAGAAGCCATTTAGCTGTGATGGTTCAGAATGTGACCTGTGATCTTGATAGCCCCTCCAGAGCTCCTAAAAAATAATAATTAAAGACCGTTCACTCAAGATTGAAAATGCTGTAATCCTTCAAAACTGTATGGCACTGGGACCTTCATAATGGCACATGCCATTCAAACTATGTTTCAGGATGTAAGTATGGTTTGGGCCCATTAAAGGGGGGGGCAGATTTACTCATAGTCATCCCCAAGCTGAATAGGAAGCATTTTTTTAATGTATCAGATGAATGGAGTATGACATTTATATGATAGCCACATATAGCTACATGCAATTTTCATACTTTTCTGAACAGAAAAGAGCATTCTGTACAAAAAATACATACTATTTGAAGCTGCTCCAGATACATTTTAATATGGTACCTTAAAGATTGCCTCTCCATGCTCACAACATTTCTTTTCATCTTTAAGCTACAATTATCTATAGACACAGAGGTAGAGCAGACTTGCCTTTCTTTCATTACTCATAAGTACTGAGAAGCTCCCACTGGAGTAAGGAGTGAAGGACTTGCCAATACTCTCTTCACCCTGAACACTCACAGTCTTTTGCAGAACCCCTCAAATCTCCATGGCAATTTTTTGGAAGGTAGTGGAGCTGCAGACAGAAGCAGGAATCAATGAAAATCACATCTTCCTTCCTCCAGTAGCAGCCCAAGCGTGAAGTTCCACTACAGAAACTCTGAATAAATAATAATAATAATAATAATAATAATAATAATAATAATAATAATAGATGATTATACTCTGCCCATCCTCTCCAAGGAGCCTAGGGTGGCAAACAACACGCTATTTACAAACAAACAAAAACACTCTAAGACTATTAAAGTATTGTAGAAACAATTACAATCAAAAACATCCAAAAGTAGCTACAGTTAAAAACATTTCCAGCCAATGATTTCAGGGTTTTCAGGAACAGTATTCTAAAGCCATCAAATGCCAAGTTAACAGGAATGTTTTCTGATCCCTACTCAGAGTTAATAATGATGGAGACAAGTGTACAGTACCTCACTAGGGAAGGCATCTCTATAACCTTTCAGAGTATAAAAGGTAAAAAGGTAAGGTAAAGGACCCCTGGACGGTTAAGTCTAGTCAAAGGCGACTGGGGAGCACAGCGCTCCTCTTGCTTTTCAGACTGGTGTTTGTCCACAGACAGCTTTCCAGGTCATGTGGCCAGCATGACTAAACCACTTCTGGCTCAATGGGACACTGTGACTGTTTGCCAATTAACACCACAGGTTCTTCAAAGGATCTTTGGTAGACAATATAGGAGGGGAAATAGTTTATTTGAACAGCATAGGAAAACCTCCTCAAACAGTAAACCTTCTTAAACAGCAATAATAAAAAAAAAACTTACACAGAGAAATAACCCCAAGGAAACAATTCCAAAGAAACAATTCCCCCACAAGACCTTCACCCACATACAGCACCAGATCCAGCCATAGGGAGCCTCAGCAGCATTTGGTCTATCATCCTCTCCAACTATGTCGCCCTGCACCATTTGTACCTGCCCCAGGCAGGTGGAGCTGCTTGTCTCCATGGCTGCCACCTGTGACTATTAGGGCTCCTAATCTGGGCAGTCAGGCCCCATCTGGGCCACCCTCAAGGCCCAGGGTGCTCCTGTGAGGACGCACAGGAAGGGTTAGGTGCACAAGGCCAACCCTACACCTCCTCGGTTTTCTTGCATGTTTTCCACTACAGTGATGAGTGCCAGAGCAAATGGAAATGCTGTTTACTTTCCTGCCACAGTGGTACCTATTTATCTATTTGCACTGGTGTGCTTTCAAACTGCTAGGTCGGCAGACTCTGGGAGACAGCAATGGGAGCTCACCACCATCGCACGGTGTATATATTTAAATGTAAATGCATTCATTAATTGGACATGTAAATAATTCTATTAAATGTGGTTTATAATTCCTAATAAATCAACCCACTTTTCTTCACATTTCAAGGTTGGGTTGGAAAGTTTTAAAATCCTATTACTAGAGAACAAAAGCAGTCCTGTAAAAAAGAATCTCTCTAAAATCTTAATTAGTTCTGGATTTATTGTTTCAAGTACAAAGAGGTCCACATTTCACTACAAAGAAGCTTTCAGCTCCAAATCACCAAATTTCTTTGTTTTACAGGAGAGCAATATACCACGGGAGAAAGCAGAATAAAAACACTGCATGACAGAAAGAGGTGCATTGAAGGATGCCTATTGCAAAAGAAAAAAGCTGCTTGGATTTCCAAGACATTTGTGTGATCAGTCACCTAAGATCAGGATGGGAGAACATCTTTCAGTCTATGCCTTCCCAATCGGTTTTCTTATGCTTTCCCTGCATAGATGCATCTATATATTCATCATGGATCAAAGAGATCACCAGATGTGCCTGCCTGAAGAAAAGGAGCATTCTCACATGTTCTCCAGTTTAGAAAAAGTGCCACTGCTGCTTCATATAGGTTAATAATAAAACGTTGCATTGTGAATCACTCTGGACCCAGCCTCTCCATTTCCATTCACCCTGGAACATCGTCTTCCCTATGCCATCCCCAACAATCCTCATTCAGCTAGTTTTTTGGGAGGAGCGGGGGCTACCCCTAGGGTAACAGCCACTGAACACTTTGGAAACTTGAAATAATATATGAAATTGGATTTAAAAGGTAGGCTTTGAAGGAATGGAAAATTATTTCAAGGGCATTTAAACCCATTCAATAATAGGTTATTTCTAGAGCAGTAAGGGCACAAGCCTATACACGCCTACTTAGAAAACAATCCATTGAGTTCAATGGGTTTTATTCACAAGTAAGTAGGATAAGAATTGCAAGGGCACAGACCATTTAGCTGACAAATGTGAAAGTGTTCAGGAATTTTTATGGTGGAGGAGATATATTGTGCACAAATGAAAATTAGTGAAATATATATCTTAAGCGGTACATTTCTAATTCGTTTTCCACACTAGAAGTGAGAAGAATGAATAAAAATGCCTGAGAGCACAATTTCACAGAGTAACTCATATATATTAATCATATTAAATATCAGTAAGCTATTCTGAGGTCCAGATTTGTCTCTGAAACGCAATGGGAGTTATTATGGAAACATGCAATTTCCATAAGTAAGGAATACAGAATAGTGCCTTAAGTTAACTTAAGGAAGGGTGGAAGGAGGATTCCAATCCCCCTTCTTCCCCTGTAGCCCCCTGCACTCCCCAAAACGCCTCTCTAGAAAGTCAAGGGTCCTTCCTGAACATTGTGGTATCAGGCAAGGTGGGATGTTTGGGGGGAAGAGATTTTAACATCATTGCCCAAAATGAGGAATATTTCCTATCCCACAGCAGTCTCCAGTACCCTGTTGTACATTGTCCTGACCTCCCCAAAAGGCTTTTCAAGGATTAATTTCCTTACGTTAACTTACCCAAGTCAACACCTATTGGATTGTTTTTTTTTAAATTAAATTATTAGTTTTTAAACAAATACAATCACAATTAAACATTTATCCAGCAATTCATCTAATGGTGTTTGTTTTATCCATTGTCTCTAGACACATTCAAACATATTACTTAACGTAGCCCCTCCACTGAGAATACTGAGCAATCAATTTATGCAATCAATTTATGCTGCACCACTAACATACTAAAATATTGCAATCAATATATGGTGCATCACTAAAATGCAATATTTGCATATCAAAAGATAGGCATTGCCCTCTTGAAATGTAGCAAAGGAAACCTTATCAATTGCTAAGTTATGGATGATCTTCCTTAGTGGAAACCATGATTCAATGTGCACGGGATAGTTCCCCCTCCCATGTATTATTTTTCCTAAGTCCTACTATGCATTACCAACTTCTCAGATCCTTCTAGTAATAACAAAGGAGTTTTGTCGCTATTTAGCATAACATCATAGTAGATCTTCAGTCATTTGATTGCTTGATGCTGCTGCATTTGACACCAGGATGCCCTTTACCCCAATGTTCCCAATTACAAAGAATGAGTAATTGCCTTCTAAGCATATTTTTACAGCTACATTAAACAAAGGCCTTTTAAGAAATCCTGAAATGAAATGCCTCTATATACATAACAGTAAGATCATGCAAACCCAGTGCTATGTAGCTGTAAACTGCATCACACAATATCCGCCCTCCCTTTCCCACAGGTGGGCGGGGTTTGCGGCACCGAGCGGGGCTCACCTGGGCAGGTGCCACCCACCTGCTTGAGCCGGCCTTTGAACCGCCCTCAGCCAGGGAGGACAATGAATGGCTGGCCCTAAGGTCAAAAGGAGCATCTGAAGGAGCGTCTCCACCCCCATCGTTCAGCCCGGACACTGAGATCCAGCGCGAGGGCCTTCTAGCGGTTCCCTCATTGCGAGAAGTAAGGTTACAGGGAACCAGGCAGAGGGCCTTCTCAGTAGTGGCGCCTGCCCTGTGGAACGCCCTCCCAGCAGATGTCAAAGCAATAAACAACTATTTTACTTTTAAAAGTCATCTGAAGGCAGCCCTCTTTAGGGAAGTTTTTAATGTTTGATGCTGTACTGTTTTTAATATTCAGTTGGAAGCCACCCAGAGTGGCTGGGGAAACCCAGCCAGATGGGCGGGGTATAAATAATAAATTATTATTATTATTATTATTATTATTATTATTATTATTATTATTATTATTATTATTATTATAAAAGAAAAGAGGCTGACGCCTTGGCTCAAGCCTCTTTTGCTGTTTTTCCTTCCAGGATCACCCACCCACCCTCCCTCAAATTAATAATTTCTTGCCTTCATAATTTCATCCTAGGTCAGCGATCTTCAATTTAATGATTCTTTCATTACAGTCTAATATTTTGCATTCCCGGTCAGCGGGCGCTGCTGCGGTCATAAGATGGTTGCTGTATTCAGAACCGGGAAGGAATTTCCCCTGCATTGGCAGGTTTCTCCTTCCCCATAGCAATTTCGTCACAACTTTGGCGGTTTTTAGGCCTCGGCAAGGTAGCCTTTAGTCTAACATCACGTCGGGGGAGGGGATGCATTCATGCTCCCTCCCCATGCGGTGGCACTTGCAGGGCCCGTTAAAGGGCAAAAACCGGGAGTCCCTGGCCCTAGAGCGGCGGCATGTAGGTCAAACTCCCAGGACGAGGTCGGTGGAAGGGCATGCTGAGTAAGTTTGCGCTTTGCAGTCCCCTCTCACTGGACCTCATCTGCCTGCATATTCTCAGCCAGGCGGGCTGAGAGGGTTACCTGCCAAGGCCTGTGCCAAGTTTCCCACTTCTGAAGTTCAATAAAGTTGTGGCCAATTTGAACCCATACTCTGGTCTCTTGTCTCATCATTTGGGGTAAAGGGGTAAGCACCACAGACAGGGTTTAGCGTGTGTGCCTGCAAAACTATTCTCTTATTCATAAATTATATTGTATTTTCAGTTGTAAATCCACACACACACACACACACAAAGACTGGATTAAAAAAATGATTAAGGACACCAAAATTTGATGAGATTAGTCAACAAGAAAGCATAACATATATGCCAAAATGTGTTGACTTGCTTCTCTAATGAATAGTCAGAATGTACTTGAGTAGGATATTCAAAACATATTATTCTGTCAAACCCAGTATCTAAGCAGAACATAATTTAGCCTGGAATAATCTATGTCCTTTTACTGTATAACAGTAAACTAGTCATTCTGTCCTTCTAAGCCAAGGGTGAGAAACCTGTGTCTCTTCAGGGGTTGCTGGGCTCCATCCCCTACCAGCCAGCATAGTCAATGGTCAGGCATGATGAAATTTGTTCCCCACACCTTCTCTAGGCAATGCACTTGAACTAAATCACCAATCTTGGGAGCCAGGTACTTCAAGAACACCTTCTCCAACACTGACCTGCCTGCATGTTAAGTCATACTTAGAGGAACTCCTCCCGATATTGCACCTTCAAAAGTCAGGTGGGTGGCTATCGTTGAGAGGTCACTCTCAGTTGTGGCAGAGTACCTTTGAAAAAGCAATGGCTACTTTTTTTCCCCACGGCTTTTAGAACCTTGGCTGAATCTGGTTTTATTCTGCTGTGCTGCTTTTATATTTTTACAGCTTCTGCTATTTTTTGCTGTTATTTGATTGTATTGCTTTAAATATACATATATGTAGTTATCCCCCTGGAAGCAATGTATTTTCTAGATGAAGTATTCACAATTTACAAACACTTTAAATCAAAATGCTCAAAATGTAGTAAATGACTCTATTTTCAGGATTGATTTGGGGCATATTTTCCCTTCACTTGTACACAAATGAAAGTTGCAGTAGCCACATTCAAAGTCAGTTGCAATGTGCTAGATATGAGCAGGGCAGGAAATCAAAAGGCTAAAATGGTAGTTCTTAAAGCTGCACTCTATCATGATGCATATCCCTTTGAATTTTCCACTTCTCATTGCCATTAATTTCTTGGCCTAGCTCCGTAAGCATGCCATTATAAAAACAACCTGACCAGCTTGCTGTGAAATCATATTTATCTGCCAACAAGTGATTTTCTTTTGGAACTGTCAGCACTATTTGTTGTATAAAAGCTGAACTGAAGCAAAGGATTAGAGAGTAAACAAATTTGGGAACTGAAATCTTTCTCTTTTTTGTAATAATATGAATATGCACTGGAACATGAGCTACACAAATAGTGCACTGATGCCAAAAATGCAAATTAATTGAATTGCATAGAGACTTGTCATGACTTACAATGCATGCGTGTAGTGGAAGAAGAAGAAGAAGAGTTTGGATTTGATATCCCGCCTTTCACTCCCCTTCAGGAGTCTCAAAGCGGCTAACAATCTCCTTTCCCTTCCTCCCCCACAACAAACACTGTGAGGTGAGTGGGGCTGAGAGACTTCAGAGAAGTGTGACTCGCCCAAGGTCACCCAGCAGCTGCATGTGGAGGAGCGGAGACGCGAACCCGGTTACCCAGATTACGTGACTACCGCTCTTAACCACTACACAATATTGCTTCAGCTACCTATAAAAACAGATTTAATAAACCACTAATTCATAATGATCTGATCCTGTTAACTACTGCATTGGGAGAATACATGGATGGAGCACATTGACTATTGCTCCCACATGACCAGGGGTTAGCCTCTTTGCCACGTTGCTTGTATGGACAGCACTCACATGAAGAAAAGAAAGTTAGGCTAACCCCACCTACCTCTAAATCTATGTATTAAGTTCAGATATCTAAAATGCCAGGTATCATCTGAACGCACATGAATCAATCCGCTTGGTGAAACTAAGTAGATCCTGGGTCTGGTCAGTGATCACCTAGGAATCACAGGAATACCACTTTGGAGTTTCAAGATGGAAGAGGAGCAGGATATAAATGTAATCAGTATCCGACTTTTCAATGTATTATTTTCCTTACAATCTAAAGAGGGGCATGTTGCTTGTAATCAGTAGAAGTAATAGTCCAGTTGTAAGAATTATACTGTAGAATTACACTGTAGAAACAAAACTCTAATTTAGCTTGATTAAATGGAATAAATCCAATCGCAGCGTGGAGAGTCATCTAAATTAGCTTGATTAAGGTCACAATCCTATACATACTTCCCAGGAGCAAGTCCCATTGAAGTCACTGGGATTTACTTCAAAGTAGACATGTATAGGCAAGAGGTAGATGAAAGGACTAAACAAATTATCCTTCAGGATTTAGAAAGGGCTCCTGCTGAATATCTGAGTCCATAAATTTATGTGATTGAAATGTAGATTATTCCTTTCTAACAGTACAGCTCTACTAGACATGTCTATTCAGAAGAAAGTCCCATTGAGTTCAATGGGTCTTATTGCTAGGGAACTAGGAAAAACCTACTTAAGGGGATTTACTTCATAATAAACATGAATAGGACAGCAATGTAGATGGCTTTTCTGCATTGGCTTATGGTATTGTTTCTGCTTCTGCAGTAACATTTCTCTGACAGATGTCTGGAAATGTCTACACTGTAGATATTGCATAAAAGTAAAGTGATTCTGCTGACATTTTTATTTTTCTCTAGTTGGCAACAAATGATATGGAGAGAAATTACTCTTACCAGACCTCTGCATTTTTGAAGAGTAGCTGCAATATTTTAAAATGTGTCTGTCTTTCACTTTCTAATTTACCAATCACATTTGATTTGGGATACCATACATTTTTGTGAATCTCTCTCATGTAAGTTCTTTCTAGGGCTTTAGAACTTTTTTAGGTTGCCATATGTCCTCCTTTTCCAGGATACATCCTCTTTTTCATGGGTAGATTCATCATAGCGATCCATAGTTAAAAGTGCTTCCTCTTTTTTGCCCTTTAAAATATGGCAGCCCTATAATGCAACATATTCAAATAGTAAAAATAGCACCACCACTCCTGTAGTAATTTAAGTGACTTTTGCTAGTGATTTAGGTTTTAGTCTTAAGCACACTTACTAAGGAGTAAGACCCATTAAACTTCTTCTGCGGAAATACACTTTAGGTTTATCCTGCATACAGCTGATGATGGTGACAAGAGATGAGGCCTTTTCCGTGGTTATATGATTCTGGAGTTCCTTGCCCTATGAAATGTGAGTGGCCAACCCCCGGCTCTCTTTCATCAATTGGTGCAGATATTTTATTCTGAAGGAGTGTCTCCAACCGCATTGTGCTCTCACCCTCAGAAACAACATATTTTCCCGAGGTTTACCGGCAAAGGTGTACCTAGGCTCCCTTGGCAAGGAGCTGTATCAATGCCTCCACAGCCGGGAGAGACCATGGACCAGAAACTCAAAAGGTTCCTTTAAAAATAAATATATTATTATTTGCTTTTTGTCACCTTTCACACTTCTCCAATGACTTCCTCTGCAACCATCAAGGGTCTGCTCTCCTCCACCTCCCTGCTCATTTTCCTCCTCCATTGGTCCATCTGCCTGACTGCCTCCATCCCTCTGCTCACTGCTTTCCCTTCTGCCTCCTCCTTCCCTCCCTTTTTCCTCCACCTCCTGCAACTCTTGTCCAGCCTCTCTGTCTTTCTTCCCTCTGAACCCCACAGGGTGCTCCACTCACCCTTCCCACAATGCCCTTGGCTGATATGGGAAGGGGCTCCACAGGGCTCCTTCAACAGCCCATGCCAGCAACCAGTTCCTCTGCTGAAGTGCCCTGGGGCATCTGCGCACCTTGTCCAGCCACCCAGAGCAGCAGAGGAGAGGTCTTGGAAGCATCTGAAAGGGCAGACAGATGGTCTCCTAGCCACTCCAAGCCAGAATAGAGAGACATGGCCTTCATCCTTGGTGGGGCCCAACCTAGCCAACCCCTAGGGGTGCCCCTGCTTACTATTCACAAGAACACTGGGGGTCAGAGAATGAAGAAAGATGGTGTGTGAATACCGTATGAAAGAAACTTTGGCCTGTTTCCTGCCAAGTCCAAGCTTAACCTCAGTTTTCCTAAGACAAAAGACATCATTCATGCTGTGACAAATGACAATAATCAAGTTACTGATTAGCATAAAATTCCAACTGCTCCTTAGAACAATTGCATTTAATAGGCAATTAATCCTCAAGTGATGCCATGCCTATTAATAGCAACCGTGATAACCCTAGTGCAGCCAGAACCATTTGGCTGAATGTGTAAACATCTCTAAGTAGTGTACATATAGTGACTGGATTTATGATTATTTATATAACATTAAATTTGTATGAGTCAGTTTCTGCACACACACACAAAAGAGAAAGCTGTGGGAAGAGTAGGAAAAAAATATTGCCTCTGAGATATGAAGGCTGACATGAAATGCCTGTGTAATAGAGACCCCAACATGATTGCTTTTTGCAGGGGAGCAGTATATCAAACAAGGATTAAAGAGCCGTATTTTCAACCAATGTCCTTATCTCGAGTCACATCAGTGTGTGATCTCCTCCCTATTATCAACAATGCTGAATGTGGCGATCTGTCTTTGTCCACTTTTTCACAGACCAAGTCCGTATTTCCTGTCATGCTGTTTCTTAGGTATAGAAACACTCGACAAAAAAGCCATTTCCCAGTCAGTTTTTCCTCTTTTTGTCCAAGAGGCACTTCACCAGGGGTGAAGTCAAACCGCTAGTGTGTATGGAGGTCCTGGGCTGCCCAGACGACAAAGGGTGTGCATTTGCACACTCTGCTGATGTGGGAACGCAACCCCAGTGCAAATCAGGCAGTGCTTGTACTGGCAAAATTATTGCCTTAGTGTCTCATGAACTGGTGGGACAATGGGGAGGGGAGAGAGAATTATGGTGAGGGGTGTAGCTATGACTGGTGTTGTTTAAAGGTAAAGGTAAAGGGACCCCTGACCATTAGGTCCAGTCGTGACCGACTCTGGGGTTGCAGCGCTCATCTCACTTTATTGGCCGAGGGAGCCGGCGTACAGCTTCTGGGTCGTGTGGCCAGCATGACTAAGCTGCTTCTGGTGAACCAGAGCAGCGCACGGAAATGCTGTTTACCTTCCCACTGGAGTAGTACCTATTTATCTACTTGCACTTTGACGTGCTTTCGAACTGCTAGGTTGGCAGGAGCAGGGACCGAGCAACGGGAGCTCACCCCGTTGCGGGGATTCGAACCACCAACCTTCTGATCAGCAAGTCCTAGGTTCTGTGGTTGAAGTGTAAATTAGTGTGAATGCAAGCCAAATTTCTCCACCATCCCTGTAAGTGGGAAAGTGAAGACATCAGGTTCGTCTCTCCATGAGCTGCCTTTGCAGTGAGCCTTTCCTGCACCTGTACTTATTTAAGGATGAACAAGATATAGAGCTGCCTCGCTATGTACAAAGCATGCATCGAGTTTGGCCTTAAGTAGTCATAAACAAGTCTGTGACCTTGTATAATAAATGAAAGGCTTGGTTTTTCAAAAGTGCTGAGATGCTACTGATCTACTGAGGTCCATGTTAACTGCAAATGGTTCATCGTGCTTCTTTGAAAGTCAAATCCCATGTAAGTAGTTTTGCTTCTTCACATCTAGAGAGATTAGCTTGCAAAAATGAGAGAAAAAGCTTCCCCTTTCTCTTTGGGGAAATGAATAGAAAGATCAAAATATTTCAAAATGGATTGTAGCAAATTATGCTGTGCTTCTGTGGGAGCTTTAGGCTGCAGGAACAAAAACAGCCCCCCCCCCTTCAAATAGGCGATTGTTAAAAGGCAACAAGGACTTTCTGCTTCTTCCTTGACTACATTATCCACAGTTCAGAACCGTTGGACTCAGAAAGGGTCAAACCTTTTCTCAGCATTTTTCCCTCTGCAATTTGTAGAGGCACATTTTAGGAAAAGGTTTTTTTTATTGTTCTGCAGATCATACAGCTCAGCACTATACAGAAAAGTTTCATCTCATCTCCAAAGATCATCAGATATCTGTAGGTATTTTTCTAACTGAATATGGGGCAAAGTTAGTTTTCTGTTTAGATGTTTCCAGATATGCTTGCATGTTGGTTAGTTGTTTGCAGACCTGTTTTTGTGCTTGTCAGTAAAAGAAAGGAAATTAAAACCAAAATAACATTTTAGAGAAAGGGAAAGAGCAGTCAATGGGGAATCAGGAGAAGTAACTTTTAGGGTTCTGTTAAATGCTCCTTGGGCTTCAAATCTATAGCAGGCCTTTCTTCTATCATGGGTGGGATTTCTAGGGCTGCAAAGTGAGGCAAATGAACTCTTACCAATGGTTAGGCACAGAACCCAGGATCTGTTTTACCTACAGATCATGATGTGCTAAAATGTTAAAATGTCTATATTTGAGCGATAAATATGTGGACATCTGCACTATGCATCAACTAAAGCAGATGTCCATTCATTAAATTCTTTGGGGAAACTTTGCGTGCAGAAGGAAGAGATTTATTCACACTTCCATACCAGAAATCCTATCATTTTCAATCTATTCCCCATACTTCCTTGGCTTATACTATAGGTTGCATCTAACACTGCAGTTCCATTTCCACAACAAACTTTCACATGTGCAACGGAACTTCCTCTTCCTCTTCTGCTGCTTGCAGTCCTCCCATGTGCCTCAGAATCTGCCCCAGAGGGAATATTTTGGGGGAGAGGGTATTTGCAGGTGGGAGAGGAGAGGAGAGGAGAGGAGAGGAGAGGAGAGGAGAGGAGAGAAAAAGGACCTCATAAGACAGTTTGTGATTCTGCCGCAGAAGTCTTTTCTAACTAATATAGCACAAATCATTTGAGGGTTTTCATTCACAAACGTCTGCTGAACCCTTTCCCCCCCAAATAGGAAAAAATGGCATTTTTTTAAAGGAGGTGGGAAAAGATTGTGTGAATTTGCATTAAAAGTTTTGTATAGAGTTATTGGATTTTCTTTTATTTAAAGACTGCATACATCCTAGGATGTGAAGCGATATTGAGACCATTGAATCTTGAGACCAAATTGAATAAATCTTAAATGCCCCAACATCAAAGGCACTGCCTCACCAGGTACTAAGATGAAAGCTGCTTGAAAGCCCAAGGATACAGTCTGGAGATGATGTGGTCCTGAATAATAATAATAATAAAACATACATATGTGTATGTCTAGGCATGTATTTATCTTCGTTTTCTGCTATATTGGCATTTTCCTGTGAGCAGATATAAAAACTAATAGCTAGGCAAGGTCAAATGTTGCAAATGAGATAATCGGAAGACAGTAAATTGAAGACAGGATGACCTTTTGGAAGATTCATCAATGATTTACATACAGTAATTTGCACTCATCCTTTATCAGGCTGGAGGAGTTGCTCCACAATGTCGTCATCAATACACTTAAGGAAGAGGCTGCCCAACTGCGGCCAGTACTGCTGAAATAGCATGAGGTCCAAAATATTCCTTTCCTGTCAGGTAAGCAACAACCCAGTGGATATTTCTGAGCCAACTGCATTTAGCAAGAGATAATGTTGCCAAGAACAAAAACAGGGACTTAATTCTGCTTATTCCTGTATGGCTAAGCAGGAAAGCAGGTGAAGCCAGAGCCAGATTACAAGACTCTGTTCTGGACCATGTTCTGCAGGCAAATGTATTATTACTATTTTTAACATTTATTTAGTGTCAACTGTGTGCCAAGGGCTTTAAGGTGACACAGCTCCCAGCCTGAGAGTTTCCTCTCTACATCAGGCTGAAAATGGACTAGGGGGAAAGGTGAGACATAATTAGATAAGGAATGTGGAATGGATGAGGGAGGTGGGGCAGAAGGGTCGGACAGAGCACATCTCAACAGTCTTCCCCACATTTGCTTTTACTGCTATGCACACTGCTAGTGAATGTGGATTTGAAACAACACATGTCACTGCATCAGAATTCTCCAGTGGTCAAGAGGTTCTGTATTGTACTCATTCATTTGGAATTCCTGTTGTGTCCCAGATACACATTTAGTTTCAGGCCACAGCAGAGATCAGCTTTGGATTGTGAGATGCTGAGACAAGATATAGTCCAAACAGGCGAGGTCAACGCTAGGCCAAGAAAATCAGGGGTCAGGGTGCTACTCAAGAGGGGTTAGAGTGGGTGGCGCTGTGGTCTAAACCACTGAGCCTCTTGGGCTTGCCGATCGGAAGGTCGGTGGTTCGAATCCACACAGCGGGGTGAGCTCCCATTGCTCTGCCCCTGCTTCTGCCAACCTAGCAGTTCGAAAGCACACCAGTGCCACCAGATAAATAGGTACCACTGCAACAGGAAGGTAAACAGCATTTCTGTGCACTCTGACACTCATCACAGTGTCCTGTTGTGCCAGAAGTGGTTTAGTCATGCTGGCCACATGAACCGGAAAGCTGTCTGTGGACAAACGCTGGCTCCCTTGGTCTGAAAAGCAAGATGAGCATAGCAGCCCCTTTGACTGGACTTAACTGTCCAGAGATCCTTTACCTTTTTTACCTTGCTAGTCAAGAATGGCACAAAGAATATGATGATGGTGATGGTGATGATGGGAATAAGTTGTTCAGATTGATGCATTAGCCCTGAGAACAGAGAGTTGTAAGCTCTCATGAGCTGGCCTTAGCCTGTGATGTCACTTGATTATAGTAACTTAATCAGTGCAGCACTTTTTTTACTCAAGTTTGGAGGAGAGGTAGCACAACAGTGGCATAGGACATGATTGATAGGTGCCCCTATCTTTGGAGACAGCATTCAGTGCACGAGAGTCATCACACACTGCAATAGCCCAGATTTTGCTTTGCAAAATGCATCTCTGAAGATTTTGTGAATACTCCTGTATTCATGTACCTATTTTTATGTAATGAATGACAAACTGTATGAATGACAAGGATGGATAAATATTTGGGATAAAGGTGAGCTCTGCAAGATTGCTGAAGATGAAAAGCAGGTTCCTGTGGCTGATAGCTTCCTCAGATAAACAGAGAAAAGAAATGATCCATTCCAGTACACCTATGTCCTCTTGTTTAGAGGCACTCTGATTATTCTCCTTCACAATAATGCATACCAGAGATGATGGTCTGTGTCCATGTAGTGAGGAAAGGAGCATAGAGTCCAAAATAATGTCTGCAATCAACATGCCATTCTACTTGCTTTTCCGAGGTCCCCCAGGCCACCCCAATAACTCACACTTCACACATCAATTTTTGTTTAAGGTTTTTTTGGCATGAATTTGGCCACAACTTTATTTAAATACACACACGTGAGTGGTTGCTTAGGCATTGGTTACGACTATCTGTCCTTGCCCCAGGGACAGAACTGACTTCCGGATTCCAGAAGAAGCCAGTCAGGGAGAACCATATTGGGGGAAAATGAAGCTGGGCATCAGTCCCTCATCTCTCACCCTCATGCTCCTGGTGGCTTGCACGGCCCAAGTCCGATGCCAGGGACTAGAACAAAAGGGATGGCAAGCCCCTGGATTCCTTTAATGGAATTCCCTTTCAGCACCACCATTGGAGGGATAGGCACTTACCCCTCCACCAACCAATTTTAACCAATGCCTAACCACCAACCTTACAAGTTGTGATGATTTGCTACGCAGTAGGCAAAAACCAAATGGCAACAGCCAATCAGCCAAATGGACAAAATTCCTACCAGGCCCCTGCCCCAAGGCAGACGACCCCATGACAGGCATAGCAAGGTCAGAGGACAACAACCACCCCCCCTTTTCAGGGAGGGTGGGCGGGTGATCCGGTGCACGCATCCCAAGAGAAGACCCCAGGCTACGAGCCCTGTATTTAAGACCTCTGACCCCTCCCACACTTTAGCAACATAACATTCTCCCCAGCAACACTCTTTGCCCAATCACAGCATGTGGCCAATTTTGGCCCCCACCACAACACGTGCTCTCTATTATGGAGAACACGCTTTGTCATATATCAAGAGACTGAACAAAGTATTAAAAATTTGGGGACAGAGCCATTTTGAGATTAGAACCTCTGGAGCACCCCAAGGATGCTTCCAAGATTGCCCAACTCTACCCATCCCTGTTGGCTACTGCACTAACTATCAGGTTAGACAGAGCAACTGTCTCTGGTAAATTTATCCTTGCAAAGCATGAGTGCATGAGCTGTATGACCAAAAGCTCTTGAATAAATGAAATTGATTTAAAAAAAACACACCTGGTACCACTGCTTTGGTTTCTGTTCTTTTCTCTTCTTATCCTGGGTTGTATTCATGAAACAGATACCTGTAAATGTGTATGATTTTCAGTGCTGTTAAAATGCATTCACAAACAGATGGAGGAATTATTGGGTTGTACTTGTTTTTATTTTTATTACGTATTTTGTGTTTTTATATTGTGATTTTATGTTGTGAACCACCCTAAGACCTGTGGGTATAGGGAAGTATACAAATTTTGATGATGATGATGATGATGTGTTTGACACAATTGCACATTCTAACCCCACTCTCCATATCCAAACAAGATTGCTGAGAAAGATATCATGCATCTTTAGAGAGGAATGGAATCCTGAAGTTTCAACATTGCCATCTGCATCTAAAAAGCAAAATGCCTTTAATTTTTATGGTTGTGGGTTGCAACCAAAGTTAGCATAATACTTTGATACAGCTTTGATGGGAGCATGCCCTGAAAACTACTAAAACCAACAGGGTTTCAGGGAGCTGTCATGCATTTTATGCTACTTTAAAGTAATGCATACCAAGATGATAGGCTTCCTGCAGATTGTAAAGAATGAAGATGCAACATATATTTTATGTCTCAAGGATGCACATTTTTAAGACAGACAGTATAAGAATTAATGAATCACATAAACTGCTGCATCAAAAAGGCTTGCTTGGGATTAATGTGGTATACATCTGAAGAAGACTTCCACTGCAGTTGAGTTATTGTATTTGATGTAAAAAAAGGGGGAAAATGTCCTCTATTTTTCTATACCATAAGATGAATTGCTTAAGAAACTTGGTATATTTGCATGGTGAAAATGTAGTAGTAAAGAATTAAAGAAACAGGAGCAATTCAGTGCAACTTTGAGCTTCATTGTCTTCACTCTAGTTTCCAGAGATCTACAATATTGTTTGAATCTATATTTTGGGATGCTTTAAATTGCTAATGCTATAAACAATCTGATATTTTTGCCATGCATCGGAAAACACTGTTGGCATCTGTGGAACTGAACAAAATAGCTAACAGAAATATTTTTTTCTGCACTTTGCTAGGGGAACTAACATGAAATTGTTTAGCTGGGGGGAAATTCCCTCCCCAGAAAATGCAGAACTAGATGATGTTGTGCTGCAAACATAAATTAAAACCCAAAATCCTTTTCATATAAAATGGTATAAACTACATGGCTGCATGGATCTCAGGCCATTTGGCGGGCAAGAAAGCTGCTGTTCTGACCATCTAATTGAAGAACTGACCCTATGTAAGAACCAGGATTCCACTATATTAGGACTGGGGAGGCACCACCTCAACCGCCCCCCACAAACCTATGAGTTCACAGGGTTAACTTGAAACCAGTATGTATCTCTCACGGCATAACCTACCTCTTAGGGTTGTTGTGATAATTTAATGAGGTGTTATGTATTATTCATTTACTTATTTTTAAAAATTATACCCTGCTTTCTCCCTTCCACATACCAGATATAAAAGCAACAATTCTCTAATTATTAAAACTCAAATGATCAAACTGAAAACAAGAGCACACCCTGAGCTCCTTGAAGAAAAGGCAGAATATAAATAAGCATCAGTAACAACAAAACAGCTACAGAGTTGATATTTCCAATGAGTTTAGTATCTAAAGTCTTCAGATGTGCTGCTTTGTAGAGTGTGACCAGAAAGAAAGTAGTTTGCTTCCAGATGACCTGTTTATTTAATATTCATCCTGATTTCTTTGCACCAAGTTAACAGGGAAGTTAGTGTTGTAATATACAGTTACTGACTCACACGTCTGTGCCTGAAAGGGTTAACTTGTCCCCTGATCTCAAGGTTCCAGTGTGGGCATGGCTTAGCAGGCTCTCAACAGCCTCTGCTACACCCTGCCCCCTTTTTGTCTTCTTGCTTCCTGGAACAAGCAAGGTGCCATGCAGCTATGGCTCCCAACTGCAAGAAAAACCAAGTGTTCGGAATCTCTCCAAAAGGTAGGTTTTACAGGTTGCATATTTGCTAACCCAAAGATTGTATAATCATTTTTGTAAGGAAACCAAGTTCTTTTAAGTCATTTGGGACCTTTTTCATCTTTCTGTCAACAGAGGAAGATTTTGTTTGCTGCAACTTCTGTTAACTATGTGAGTGAAATATTCACTAATTTACAAAGCTATGTTTCTGTGATTTATTCTAGCCTTAGTATTTCCATGGGGAATGTTTCTTTAAAGCTGGATAAGGGCAGATGTAAAACTAGCCATGTTTTAATGTGCATAGAACAATCACCATTAACTCTGCTATGAGAGCATAAGAATCTCTTTTCCAAACATCTCTCTACAACAGTTAGAGGGCATCAGCTGTTTATTGAAATTAATTCTGATTTGTGTCAAGCAAATTAATTCTGATGTTGTGTCAAGCAAGTATTATAACCCCACGCTTCCCAGTTCATTTTGCCATCACTTCCCTTCTTGCATATAGTCTGATTTTGGGGAGGAAATGGCTCAAGAGAGCCAAGCATACTTTAATTGCATAACCTGAACTTAAAGGTAGGTGACTGAATCCCACCTGAAAACAGCAACAGTTTGGAAGCACCCTGAATTATTTTAGTTCCTTTAATTTAAGCAGGTCCAGATTTTCTTGCCCTCTTTTGTATCTGGCCTTCCAGTTCTCTAGAATGTACAAATTTGGATTTCTATGGAACTCCACATTCTTTTATTTAGAGCATTTATTAAATACCTTATCGCCCATAATAACATAGAAGAGCACTGATGGATCAGGGCAGTAACCCATCTAGTTCAGCATCCTGTTCTCACAGTGGCCAACCACATGCATGTGGGAAACCTGAAAGCAGGACCTGATGCAACAGCAGCTATCATACCTGTGATTCCCAACAACGGGTATTCCAAGACATTCTGCATCCAACAGTGGAGGTAAAGCCTAGCCTGGGGCTGTGTGCTCATGCCAGAACACAAGCAGGCAAGGTGTGGCGAGAGGGGGTCATTTTGTATGAGAGGAGAATATGTCCTACTATGTTTCATTTTATCCACTTTTAGGGGGACTGCCTTTCCTATAATCTACCACATTGCTCTTTCAAGGTCCTAGGGCGTATGTTGGAGCCAACTCCAAAAAGGAGAATCACCTGCCACATCTAGTAAATCTATGGGGTTTGTGGCTTTTGTGAGTAGCATTGCTAGCAGAAAGACAGAAGACAGTGAATATTCAACAGGAGGATTAAAAATGCAGGCTCCTTTGCCTGGACAGCATCCTAAATTGAAAGTGTTCTCAGGGTGGCAAGGTTAATGAGTGTTATTTACAGAAAGCAATTTGAGAACCTATTTAACTTCAACATCATGCAGAGATGAGCCCTGACCTAGTAAGTTAATAAATAGGGGTTTCCACATGCACAAGACAGAAGCCAAGCACATAATTAGCAGCCCTCTACATTTGAATGAGCTGGGACATTGTGCAAACATTTTATAACACCAAAAGGAACATTTAGAAATAAAAGTTGGCGAGGAGCCGGGGGGAGGGGGGAGTCCAAAGACTTGCGCAGAGCGTTTAGGAGAGTTTGTATGTTTCCTTCCTCTGTTTTGGAAGTGGTGGTGCAATCAAAATAGAAGGCATTTTATTTCATCATTCTTATCCTGAGATGATTCTTGTCTGCATATCAGGAATTCTAATCACAGCCCTTGGTGATTATTCTGTCAGTCAAAAGCAACTGCAGAACTACGCAAAAGATGACACCCAAAAAAACCATATTTGGCTGAGGTGAATATTGTATATATTCTTTTGTGGGGCCGTTTCTTCCTCATGAAAGTAGGATATGCCAAGATTTTCAGGGAATAATGTTCAGTGATTTGTGTCTTACCTTAAATATGAGGTCCCTGGGGTGTATTCCACTCTTTCCCCTCTTTTCTTAATAAACAACAACAACAAAACCAGCCACAAATCCTTGCTGCTACTTCACATGGAACAGAATGCCCCTGGGAACTGACACTGGATATTTTATTATCTCTTCCTTACTTCATTTGTCACTATAGGAAACACCAGAGTCGATGCTGTTCTTCGGTTTTTCTTGCCACTGTACTGGGAGCTCACAATCCTGCTTTGCCCTTCACTTCCATATTCTGCAGCTGATTTCCCAAGCAGGATTTCCCAAACTGTAACGTTGACCTTCAGTGGTGCCATTACAATGCTTTAGTGTTCTGACTACAAGGAAGGAATACAGCAGTACTGCTTGCAGCTGCTTTCATCTTCAAGGGAAAGAAATACTACTAAAAGAGAGGTCTTACATCTCATTACTGAACATCCTACTGCATTTCTTTACAGTTAAGTGGGGGGGAGGTATCTTATCTTAGAGGATAGTGGGATCTCATGCTATGAGCAGAGCAGGGTCACATATTTTTAACAGCTGCATATTCCTTCATCGTAGGGCTGTATTGGATGATCCATAGGCCCCTTCCAACTCTACAAATCTATCATTCTATGCCCACTAAATATGTTCTGGGTGTTCTCCAAACTCTCTACAGCAAAGGACATGGGGTGTGCATGAGGAGAGGTGATAGGTGGGAGTTCTGTTGGACAAGCAGAAATACTTGCATTGACATGTGGGTGAGGATACCCATCTGTCAATCACTTGGTGTCAATATGTCATATATTAACAAGTGGATTGGGTTACCCACCTGTCAAATCTCTTGTACTTTGCAAGTCACCTCATTGTCCCCCTTTTAAGCACCTAACCTCAGAGCCTTAAAGGGAAATAGGAAGACCTCTGAGATTAGGGATTTAGGAGCAGGGAGAAGACTTGCAAAAGGATGGCAAGATACTTTGTGAGGCTCCCCCTTTAATCACTGGTCTTGGAGGCTTAGAAGGGGAGCAGAAGATGACTTCCAAGGCATTTTCCAAATATCCCCACACTTCCCTTTTTAGCCTCCAAGATTGGGGACTTAAACGGGGAGGAGGGAGACTTGAAAAAAGCTGTAAGCAATCTTAAAGCCTTTGCAAAAGGCTCTTTGCAAAAGCTGTCATGTGCAAGCCACTTCAAAAGGTACTTTTGCACAGGGCTTTAATCCTTGCTCATCTGATGAGTGGGAATTAAATCCTGCTGCCTTGGCTGCATGAACTTGTTCTCTGCTGGGAACAGGATAATGTGGCCAATACAGAATTAAACCCCTCCCTTCTGTCTGTCAATAGATGTCACCACCAATGGGTGGTTTGACAGATTGTGCTTTGGGAGATTTAGCCTTGCAGGAAAGATTAGACCAGGGCTGAGTGAGATGTTCCCCACCCTGCTTTATTTTGTAGAAGAAACCATGATTCTTTCATCTTGGCCTTTGCTCATGCACAACATTTTGTAAGAAGATGCAGTCTCTTATTATTCTAAATGAAGATGGACTTCATATTGCACCACATGAACATCATCTATTTAAATGCTGCTGCAGCTAGAGACTGATTAGATTGCATGGCAAGATGAGGTGCACACATCAGAAAGAAACATAATTAACTGGGGCAGGAGGTCAGGGAGACAAAACGGGGAAGAAGAAGAGCAGCAAAGTGTGCATACAGGATCTGGAAATCAAACCATTCAAATCTTGTTAGATGTAATGGAAACAAAATGTCAGGTTATCATCAGATTTGTCAGGCCAGCCTTAGAAGAAGGACCAAAAAAAATGGCTTACTTTTTCTTCAGCAATAGAACAGATAATTTCCCATTAAACAAATGACAGTCAGGAAGGTTTCAATGGCTACTGTAGATACTATATACTCAAATCACAATAGCCACAAAAATGATTGTCATGTTCTTTCTCTTTCTGCTAAGAAGAAAAGACCTTGTTCTAAAACATGGCAAACCTGTGTACGAAAAGGCCACTGTGTCAGTGAAGAAACAACTTATCATTTATTAGTTGCAGATACATTGACCCCATGACTACCCCTTGGATCTCTAGCTTGAAGCAAGTTCCCCCCCCAGGCACATCTTATTTCTTTCATGCCCCAGAGCTCAATTGTGGGACTCCTCTTTAGGAGCAGCTATAGTCTTTGTGAGGAACAGATCTCCATTATGGAGTAACAAATGAACAAAATCACTTTCTTACAACTTTAGAACCAAAATGTGCACAAAGGTATGGGGCACATGACTTTTTTTCAGCTGGAACTCACCGGAACTCAGTTCCGGCACCTCTCAAGTGGGTGCCATTGCCATTATAAGAGAACAAGCATTTATGGTGAGTTCCAGCACCTCTTTTTCTAGAAAAATAGCACTGATGAGGCATACAAACAAAAGTTTCTGTATTCAAACCTAGACAAGGATATGTTAGACCCACATTTTCCTATGTAATAAACTTGGTTTTATCCACAGCCAGAAGCAGAAGCTGAACATTGGCAGCTAGATTTCTTTCTTTGCAAACTGTACAGTCCCTTCACTTCTTACATGTATTGAGAGGGGAAGTGTAAATACAGTGGTACCTCGGGTTACAGATGCTTCAGGTTACAGACTCCACTAACCCAGAAATAGTACCTCAGGTTAAGAACTTTGCTTCAGGATGAGAACAAAAATCGTGCGGCAGCAGCAGTGAGAGGCCCCATTAGCTAAAGTGGTGTCTCATTTTAAGAACAGTTTCAGGTTAAGAATGGACCTCCAGAACAAATTAAGTTCTTAACCCACTGTGTGTGTGTGTGTGTGTCTAGCACCATTTTTCTCCTTTCTGTGATTCCCAATCCTCTAGACAAGGACTTGTTCAGCAGTTAGTATTCCATATGTAATCTACCATGGGTCTTCGGAGGTATTAAAAGCACCACAGGAAGTGGCATGAATTTTGGATGGGGAATTTTAAAGTACAAAGGAAGGATGCTTTCCTAATGGCTGCCTAGCGATAAAAATCAAAGCATTCCATTGCCTTGACTGGTTTAGTTCAAATAATGAAACATTTGTTTCTAGAATGACATTTTAGGTAACAACCCTACTCAGATTTACATGAGATTAAGTTCTGTTCACCTCAAAAGACTTAATTCTGAGTAGGGAGGCACTGCCAGCGTCCTAGTGGAAAGTTACTCTTCCTGGCAGATGTCCATTATACAGTGCTTGTTTTGCTTCTAATATGTATCCGGTATGTATTATATTTGCATAATGAGATAAGATTTCTGTAATAATGTTCAATAGAAGTCAAATGAAAAATCCCAAATCTCTTATTGCATTCTGGTCACCTTTGACTGTATTAGATTTCTTGATGGGGCAAGTCATTCTGAAGTTGCTGAGACAGAAGCTATATTGATCTGCCAGGAAAGTCAAACAATGCCAGATGCCAACGTCCTGCTGAATGCATAACAACATTAACATATTTATGAAACAGATAACTTTGTGAAAAGCAAATAACAGGTGCACAAATATGTAAAGATAATGAATATTTGGGGATGGGGAGGGAAGAGAGAAAGAAAACCTTTCAGTTAATACAACTGGTGCTGACAAGACAAGGAGACCTGATGGCAATGAAATGTATACTGAGCATCTTGTACGGAAGAGCGCAAGTAATAAAAGATGTTGCTAGCCTCTTAACTAGCTGCCCTAGCTGGAAGAAACCTATTAGGGACAAGGCTATCAGTGGCTAGTAGCATTGTAGCTCTACTCAACTATATCCAGCGCCAGAGACAGTGTTGTTCCTGGGGAACAACAGCAGGAGGGGGTTACTTTGTTCATGTCCTGCTTCTGAACATTGCATAGGCATCTAGTTGGCCACTGTGGAGTAAAGGATGCTGGATAAGATCATCTTGTATCCCCAGTGCTGGATTTACAATGTTTCCATCAATGCTTAAATTTCAGCAATGCTGTACTTTCATTGAGTGGATAAAGAAGAGAACAAGGTCTTGTTTCTTATAACCAGATGCTATTAAGTTTGGACCTCTCAAGGTCTCCTAGCCCAGGACATCCAGTTTCTTTAATCTGGACCTGTTCCCACAGGTGGATTGGCAGTATGATTTTGCTTTGCTACTGCTCACACGTTTCCTGTTGCCCCAAGAGGTCAGCTTCATAATCCTGCTAACGTGTAACCTTTGTTCTTCCCCCTTCTCTTCCCTCTGGGCTTTTCACTTGCTTGTCCAAATTTATTTATATATCACAGCACCTCTAAACCCTCAGCTGCACTACCAGAAATTGTACTGGGATCCATTCCAGGCTGTCTCCTATTATGGTAAGTTCCTCTAATAACCAGCATCTCCCTCTACTTGATGTCCACAGTGGCCTTTTAGCCCAAAGCTGTGGTGATGAATTGCAGGAGCAAATTAAACCAATTAAAAATACAATCAGAAGAACTTGTGAGACTTGGGACTGTAGGCCTTTTCCTTCCTAGACGGCTGTAACACCTATTCCCTTCTGACTGTCATTCTGTAAAGCAGAAAAGAATTCTGTATTTTGACATAACAGATAATGGTAAATTTATTACACTCAGGTTTTTCTATCACAGCAGACATTCTTCTTCCCTTTGGATGAAACAAAGTTTTGCTCTGGTTGATCCTCTATTGTTAGATGCTTTCTAAAGCCAATATCAAGCCATTCACATTTCTGCTGTAAGAAATTCATTCTTCTTCTGTAGGTTCACAGCCATCACTAATGTACTTATTTTATTTCCATGATAACTTTCCATATTGTACAAAAACAGGAAATACCTGTTAAGATGTGACTTTTTGGTGCCCAAGGTGTAAAAGAACAATTTGAATGTATATTATAAACATGCTTTTTCCTGTAAGGTGTTAATAAGCTCTTGTAACTCAATTAGATCACAGCTTGTTAAATGTTAATGAAACAGTAATCAATTTATCTTCACTCCTTGCCTCTCATTGCACCCCAGGCTTGCACAATAACAGTCCAGCATTGCATGCCCTAGCGTGTCCTATTACTTAAGCAAATTAATTTAGATTACTTTTCGAAATCCATGGGGTGCTAGACGAAAAAAGAACTATATGTAGATTTGAAATTTATTTAAGGATTTTTAGCAGAAGTTTGTATTTATTGAATAGCTTCATATATCTGCTGTTCAAGCCAGAGACTGATGTCGCAACATGTAGACAGCTTTTCGTTTTTGTTTAGGAGGAAGGTATACTGCCTTTAGGGACATGGATGGCACTGTGGTCTAAACCACAGAGCCTAGGGCTTGCCGATCAGAAGGTCGGCGGTTCGAATCCCTTCGACGGGGTGAGCTCCCGTTGCTCGGTCCCTGCTCCTGCCAACCTAGCAGTTCAAAAGCACGTCAAAGTGCAAGTAGATAAATAGGTACTGCTCCAGCGGGAAGGTAAATGGCGTTTCCGTGCGCTGCTCTGGTTCGCCAGAAGCAGCTTAGTCATGCTGGCCACATGACCCGGAAGCTGTCTGTGGACAAATGCCAGCTCCCTCGGCCTATAGAGCGAGATGAGCGCGCAACCCCAGAGTTGTCCGCAACTGGACCTAACGCTCAGGGGTACCTTTACCTTTATACCGCCTTTAGAAATAGCCTGGGATGGCTCCAGACTGGGGGGTGGCTCTTGGCATAGTGCTGGCTATGACTCTTCACCCCGCCACACACAATGTGCAATATGTATTCTTTCTGCCCATCCACCACTATAATACCAGCTCAGAGGCCTAGCAAAGGAGGTATGTGAGTGTTGGCAAAGCTTGGTTTATCTGGTGAGGAGCCCCTGGATCTCTCAGCCAATGCTTGTCGGAGTTCAACCCACCATCTTTGGAAGGCAGGTGAATGCCAACTAAAATCTGTAACTGACCTGAGCCTAAGACAGCACTGTAGCCAGCCAGCCTTCCTTCTGAAACTGAGTCCTTAAACTCTGCAAAATATTCACGAAATAACAGACTTCTTCTTGTGGATGTCTGGAAATGTTTGATAAACACGTAATAAAGCTTTCTGAATGATAGGTTCACAATATACATTTTCACACACAGAGAGAGAAATGTATAGCACCTAGAAATCATACTGTAGAACAGTTGCAGCTTTCATTTCCCCTCATAATTAATGTAAAAATGTAATATAATGTAATAAAATTAGCTTTCCTTTTAAACTTACTTCAAGTTTAATATCATCTGAAGATTTTGTATAGTTGTTCCTTTAATACAGAACAGGCTTCCTCAACCTCGGCCCTCCAGATGTTTTTGGCCTACAACTCCCATGATCCCTAGCTAGCAGGACCAGTGGTCAGGGATGATGGGAATTGTAGTCTCAAAACATCTGGAGGGCCAAGGTTGAGGAAGCCTGGTATAGAACAGCATCGTATGTTTTGTAAGTACATGGTGCCAGACTCAATCCCGGGCATCTCAAGGCAGAAGTATGAAACCATTTGGATCCCTTCCAGTCGGGATTCAGGCCTCATCAGGGGACTGAAACTGCCTTGGTCACACTGGTCGATGATCTCCAGTGGGCTAGGGACAAAGGTGAGAGCTGTTTCCTAGTTCTGCTGGATCTCTCAGCGGCATTTGATACCATCAACCATAACATCCTTCTGGACTGTCTACAGGGGCTGGGAGCTGGGGGCACTGTTATACAGTGGTTCCGCTCTTTCCTCCTGGGCCGTGTTTGGAAAGTGGGGGGGGGATGAGTGTTCAGACCCCTGGGCTCTCACTTGTGGGCTGCCTCAGGGTTCTGTCCTCTCCCCCATGCTTTTCAACATCTACATGCAGCTGCTGGGAGAGATCATCAGGGGGTTTGGGCTGGGTGTCCATCAATATTCAGATGATACCCAGCTCTACCTCTCTTTCAAATCAGAACCAGTGAAGGCGGTGAAGGTCCTGTGCGAGTGTCTGGAGGCGGTTGGAGGATGGATGGCGGCTAACAGATTGAGGTTGAATCCTGACAAGACAGAAGTACTGTTTTGGGGGGACAGGAGTTGGCCGGGTGTGGAGGACTCCCTGGTCCTGAATGGGGAAACTGTGCCCCTGAAGGACCAGGTGCACAGCCTGGGAGTCATTTTGGACTTGCAGCTGTCCATGGAGGCGCAGGTCAATTCTGTGTCCAGGGCTGCTGTTTACTAGCTCTATTTGGTATGCAGGCTAAGACCATATCTGCCCAAGGACTGCCTCGCCAGAGTGGTGCATGCTCTGGTTATCTCTTGCTTGGACTACTGCAATGCTCTCTACGTGGAGCTACCTTTGAAGGTGACCCGGAAACTACAACTAATCCAGAATGTGGCAGCTAGACTGGTGACTGGGAGCGGCCGCCGAGACCACATAACACCGGTCTTGAAAGACCTACATTGGCTCCCAGTACGTTTCCGAGCACAACTCAAAGTGTTGGTGCTGACCTTTAAAGCCCTAAATGGCCTCGGTCCAGTATATCTGAAGGAGCATCTCCACCCCCATCATTCTACATGGACACTGAGGTCCAGCGCCAAGAGCCTTCTGGCAGTTCCCTCACTGTGAGAAGCCAAGTTACAGGGAACCAGGCAGAGGGCCTTCTCGGTAGTGGCACCCACCCTGTGGAATGCCCTCCCACCAGATTCTCCCACCAGGTGTCAAATAGAAAAACAACTACCAGGCTTTTAGAAGACATCTGAAGGCAGCCCTGTTTAGGGAAGCTTTTAATTTTTGATGCATTACTGTATTTTAATATTTTGTTGGAAGCCACCCAGAGTAGCTGGGAAAGCCCAGCCAGATGGCGGGGTATAAATAATAAATTATTATTATTATTATTATTATTATTATTATTATTATTATTATTATTATGAAACACCCTTGTCTGAAATGTTGGAGAGCAATACTCTTACAGTCTAAACTAGTTTCCTATTTTCTGCACATTATGCATGATCATGTTTATGGAACTTTAAGAATCCTTTAGCTCATCAAGAGAAATACACATTCATTTGCTAACATCTTTCATTCATGAATTTTTTTGTCAATTTTCCACAATAGAAAATTAGTGTATGTATGTGTGCCTGTAGTTCAAGATATCAGCATTCTTTGTTCAATCTCCCAATTCAATGGGAATGATGTTGTGGCACTAAGCAGAGGGGAGAGAAGTATTTCTTCCTCCCTCTTACAAAGCCTTTGGGAACAATGCTAAATCATGATGTAAATCATTGTCACCCGAAGCATTCAGTTCTAGGAATGCAGCCACATTTCAGTGAGGAGCCAAGCAGGTCCAGCTCTACCATTTAACGGAATGAGGCAGCTGCCTCAGGGGCCAGATCCAGCAGCTGGAACCCCCAGCCACCTCTTTAAGCCCCAGCCCCCAGCCATTTCTCTTTGTTGGAAGGCAAAGTGGTGTATGAAATACAGGCATCTCCTGCACCCCCTAAATTGGACTGCTGTCCTAAGGTGTGGCAGAGGATGCTATTTTGTAATCATTTTTTGGAACAAGGTCCTCAGATAGGTTGTCCCTCCCAGTCACTCCACTCAGCAACCATTTTATGATATTTTAATTGTATAATTGTAGAAATAATTTTATTTTGAAGAGTTCAATATTTTGTATTATATCTCAATTTATTTCATTGTACACCATTAGGTAGATTCTGGCTATGAATTATTTTATAAATATAACTCATGTCCACTCCAAACACTCTAAGTATTTGGGTACTTCACTGGACTGAATACCTGCATAGCACTAGTTCATGAACTCAAGGCAGTAAATTTTTAGATAATAGATTTACTTGCTGAAATTATATTGACACTGTTTTACTAATGGCAAATAAATACGAACCTAAATGAAAGCTAATCTCGGACAAATATATCTCATTCTCATAGCAAACATAAGCTATGATAAGTTATTTGAAGAGGAGATGTATTAACCTTTCACTTATTAAAATTCCATTCAGGTCTGGAGATAAAAATTGACATTTTTAATCATGAAAACATACAGTGCCTGGATATTTGCACAGAAGAGTCTGCTTGCAAAGGAATATGAATTAGCTGAGTGGCTGAAAACCTCCAAGTCAATAACCCATTATAGTTTAGGAACAAACAATGGAAGTGCAATGATGAAAGTTAAATGTTCTTGAATTAATCAAGGGTAGATGGGGTTTTATCAGCTAATCTGGTCCCCAGCTAATTATTGTAATAGTTAATGTGTCATGGATTATGTTAACGATGGACAAGAGAAGTGATATTTCACTTCCTAAAAACTGAGCTGTGGAGAAAGAAATCCAGTAAGAATGGTTAAAACTAAAGCTGAATCTAGAAGAGGCAGAGGTTGTAATGATAGTGTTCTCTAGAATTGTTGTTTCTTCCCGTTCTGAAGGGCATTATGCTTCTACAAATTAAAAAGCAATGGTGGACTTTGGGGTCTCTAATTTCAGCAATTTGAGCACGCACTCCACCTCTCGCACTCCATTCTATAGCATTGTTGTGGCGCCCCTGCAATACAGCACCCAGTGCAGCTAAACCGGTTTTGCTACTTTTAAACCACCTCTCAATAAAGTGTGCAGCATTGGGAGTGTTCCTGGGCCCAGATTTGCTGCTCAGCTATCAGCAGGGATGGTAGCTGTAGCATTCCTGTCAGAGTTCAGAACTTCTGTAACCACTTGCATTTACTACTGTTGTGCTTTCTATATATGACTGGTAGCTTTATCTAGGCAAGACAAGATGCTATAGTGCCCTGTGTAGAAAGTGGGCTGCATCCCTTCCTTGCCTAGCCTTCCCCACTTACTGTTCCCCTTCAGTCACATTCACAGCCATGATGCCTTTTTCTCCATGCATTTGTCCAATTCCTTTTGCAAACCATCTTTATAATACAAGAGCCAGCTAGTGTCCACCAAGATTATGTGATTCCCAGCTTTCTAAATGTGTCTTTCTGCTCCTGGACTGTCCAGATATGGAGGGCTGTGTTACTTCCCGCACTGCTTAGGTCAACTGAGCAATGCTTAGCATTTGCTCTCTTCCTGCAAGACTGACCATTCCCAGTTGCCTAGGCAACACAGCAACACTTTCTTCCTTCACAGGAACAGAAGAATGTGCCACACTGGAGCCAAGCAGTTCATTGTGTCTGCAAACATGTTTTTGTTGTTGTCCTTCCACAGGCAGGTGAAGACTTTCTTGTTCCAACAGGCTTTTGAGAACGGACTGCTTTTAATGAAAAGGCTGGTGCCATGTTGTTTTTATTGTAATTGTTTGTGTAGTTTTAATAGAACTTAGGAATTTTTGTGTGTGTGTGATAATTTTTCCATGCTTTTTATGTTTTTAGTAGTTATTATTATTTTCTTTAGCTGATTTGAGTCTTGGCAGGGGAAAAGGTGAGGTATAAATCAATAATAACAACAACAACAACCAGGGGACAATTATAAATTTGCCCTTAATCAGGCCTTGTGGATTCTGAGTATTTGTTTTATTCTCAGAATACACCATCAGAATACACCAATTTTGAAATGTTAATCCTGTTACTGAACAGATGTTCTCTTACTATATTGAAACAGCATCATTCATGATTTATTTACCATTTCCTGATTAGTTTTTCAAAAAAGCTCACTTTAAAAAAAAAATCCAAAGTATGCAATATCTCCCTCTGTTTTACACACACTATTCCATTTCAGACAATACCACACTACACTTCCTGCACACTGGGGCCTTCATCTCTTCCCTTTGTGTATCAGATGATATAGTAAGTAGAGAACAATAATGGTGAATGAATGCTTTCATCAAACCTGCAATGCAAACCTTAGAGTTAGTCCAGAGGTTGCAGTCGGGAGAGAACATGGCAGCTAGACTACTTTTGGGGGGAACTACAGCCAGTATATAACGCCTTGCTTTCAGAAATAGCACTGGCTGTCAATCTGCTACCAGGCCAAATTCAAGGTGTTGGTACTGATATATAAGTTTCTACACAGCTCAGGACCAAATTACTTGAGAGCAAATTTCTCCAAAGACACACATTTTTGTGTGCCGCTTAATCCTAATATACGTATTTTTGCAAAGCAATTTTACCTAATACAATGCATTTTTTCAATGTTATTTTCACTAACAGATGCATTTTAAGCACACTGTGCCCTTATATTTGCATTTTTTGCACGCATTCCTTGACCAGAGACCTGCACTGGAAAATCCAGAGATGACCACATTTCAAAGGATGCTTGTGTTTTAGTTTACATGTTGTTTTGGAAAGTGTGATTTATGTAAGTTTGCCTTTAAATGAAAACTTAACCAATGTCTCTTCCATCCCTTAGGGCTGCAGAGAAAAAGGAAAATAAGAAAAAATTGCCTGCACCAACAAAAGTGTTTCCTGAGGAGAGTTCATAGGATCTCCATATTCAACCAAAGCATATAAAACACATAAACCAGAGTAAAATCCATGTGATATAATTCTATATTACATTATACTAAATTGCATTTTAGTGACCATTCTTCTCTCTCTCTCTCTCTCTCTCTCTCTCTCTCTCTCTCACACACACACACACACACACACACACACACACAAAAGAAAACTTTGCTACAAAGTTTCTAAGTCTTGACTTAGCCAGGACTATTACAACAAAAATTAGGCACAACAGTACTAGTCATGAATTGTTCTATAAGTTGAACAGGAAATTTTAATTTCATGCATCATTTGCAACTTGATCAACTAATTCCATAAACTCAGAAGGTGTTCATACTGTAAAAGCTAATGAGAAACTAAATAATGGCATTTTGTTGTTTCTTAGGCACCATATGAATTGTCAGCCATTTTACCTTTTACTCCTTGAGTTATTCTACCTCCCCTCTTTTAGTCTCTTTGCCAACGAGGAGCAAACAATAACACAAGATCCTGATATTCATGTAACAGGGTCTAAAACGAAGCAGTCTGGAAACACAAAGGGTGGAATCCAAAAGTGGGGAGAACAGGAAGATTGAAGACAACCAGTGGCGTAGCGTGGGTTGTCAGCACCCGGGGCAATGCAAGTAATTTGTGCCCCCTAACCCGTGGATTTGCGCCCCCTAACCCATGGATTTGCGCCCCCTAACCCTAACCCCCAGATGTTGCGCCCGGGGCGGCCCCCCCTGCACCCCCCACGCTACGCCACTGAAGACAACTGAACCACACTGTTCAAAGCCCTGCTATGCGCTTGCCAACAGAGTGGAAGTGAGGGCATGAACTTACTACTTTAATTTCAAATAGCTTGTGAGGAACTCACGCCATCCAACCATGGGGAGAAAAATCTTTTAAAAAAACATTTTACTTTAATGAAATAAAATACTGACCTTCCTAATTGTAACTACACAGAAAAGGGGCACATTAAAGAGCCAGAGAAAAACAAGGAAATTAGCAGGAAGGAACTATGATGGGATAAAAGAATAGGGTAGCTTCAGAAGGCACCATTGACTGTATAAGATGAGTCGACTGCATCTGAACTGGGGTAGGTTGATGGCTTCCACAACAGCAGCTTTTAATTTATACCTGCTGTAAAGGTCTCATTGCAGAACACCACATTTGGTGGGGGATGGGTCTTGAACTGCATGACATACTGTCACTGGGCGCTGGGTGAAGCCAAAATATTATTAAGGTTCTCACAGACCAGCAGCTGTTGCAGTGACATTAAGAGTTGGAGAAGCAACAGCAGGTGGGACCACATATGCCACTTCTTTCTGTTCCAGTTGCACATATCTGCCAGGCAATTATGGAAAAGGTCAGGGAATCTTTTCCTGAAAGGACTATCCCAAACATCTATGAAACCCAATAATGATGGATCATACTCGGCACGTTTCATGAGAAAAGACCAAAAATGTTGGCTAGGATACAGACTGTATGTACTGTACAATGCCATTACCCATAGACTTTTCCTATAAGTAATTATCTGTATCATCTATTATCTATCCAGGGATTGGGAACAAATAAAAGAAAACTCATTTTTTGCAAAAAATAAAAATAGTATTCTGCTTGTAATCAGAATTAATGGAACAACCAACTTTTGGAATTAGGAAATGAGAATGAGATAATTTGGAAGTTCCAGGCTAATTACAAGCCAAGCCCAAATCTCTCCAGAGTTTGGATCTAACTCATAACTCTTTCAAAGAAGAATAGGAAGAAGATTATTGTCCCAGGATTCCTCGCAGGTATTCAGGACGAAGTAGGAAAACAACACAAAATAATACAATGACATGTTTAAAACAGTATCAGCCCATCCTACTATCTTAGCTGCTCTTTACCTTTCCTGCTGAAATTTACCTAGAGAAAATGAGAAGGGCAGTAGGTCCACAGGGGGCAGTAATACCCTTGGGCAGTGTAGTAAACAAGGGATTGTTGGTCCTTACACTTGGGAAACCTTTGGGAAACTACAATTCTCATGTCCAGGATGCTGTTCCTATAGTATTGAAGGGTCTTATCATGAGTGCTTCTTATTGCTGCCATTGCAGCAATAAGATATGTTCTGATATTGATTGATATGTTCTGGGGAAATGGCTGGAAAAACTCTCTTCCCTCTCTTCCACCATGTGGGCAACACCATGTGTGGAATGTGTACATTACACAGACATCTGTATGAATGCTGCCTTCTTCACCCATCCTTCTCCCCACTTTAAGGTCAAAAACGTGGTGCCCTGGGAAGGAAGAAAAGTTAGCATACTGAGAACCACAACATAAAGGGAGGGAGGGCTCCACTTTGATCAGCTTCCTCACCGCGCCCACCTGGGCTGGCCAGATTGACAAAATTTGAACTGATAGGTGGCAGGTCTTTCCTGCAGCTGGCCAGGGGACTTTCCAGTGGACAGACATCGAGCATGGTGTTGTTCCCTCAGGCCTGGAGCCTGCTGCAATGGGCTGCAACCCCCACCCACCCACTGGGTAAGCAGCCATTATTGTTACTTTATGAAGGCTAACTTTAAATGTTAGAATGGTGGTGATGCTAATACCTATCAGCCTGACCATTAGCCAGGTAAGACTAAATGTGAATCCTGAATAATTCTACATGGTTGCCTGAGCATTCCAGGTTATCTTCAGAGTTCTTTCTTTTAGTCTAATTGTCATGCTGGTTAAGGCTATTGGAGGATCTTAATAGTTCTGACCCAAAACCTGGGCCAAGGGTCCTGAGATTTCAAATAGATTCTTTTAAAAGTCATTTCTCCTTCAGCTCTCACTTCTGCAAACCAATTGGGCAGGAAACATTCAGATTTATTTATAGTACTGTTGTACAAAAGCAGCTAGAACTGGCAGGATTCCTTGCTATTATCTAAGGAGAGAAATTTGCAGGATAAGAGAGCTGTTCAGAAAAAAATAACAACACTGGAAGCTAAAAAGATGCTACCTGCTAATGCAAGCAGCATCCCGCTTTTTGACTTTCAAGACTTTGACTTGATGTCAGCTTGACAACAAACTCCTTGCCTTGCTGTCCTCTTCTAATGTTGCTGTTGCTAATTTTGAAGTTTTTTTTTTTGCTTAGTAGCTTGATTGTAAAGCAAGGTGCCAGCTGGGTGCAGGAATCTGATTAATACTCATGAAGAAGAACACTACTTAGTGGAGATGATGGATTTCAGCCAAGTGCCTTGTAAAATACTGATTGCAGAAAGAACTGCTCACTGGGCTGATGCACCCTTCAGTGGCAGCTGAAGGCTTGGTGATCTGCTTCCTTTCCCCTTTTCTAACTGTTTGGGATGAATTGGTTTTGCCCATGGTGCAATCTCATGGCCCTTGGCCTGAGTTCCTGGTCAGAGCTGTGTTGAGTGAGAAGGTCTGCAGGGAGATTCATCACACTTATAAGTCTCCCTGCTATTGGTAACTCTGCATGATAAAGGTTTCCAAACATGCAAAGAATTGCCCTTTGGATCTTCTGTCTGACACATGAAAGTCTGAGACTGCAGCTAACAGAGGCAAAGTGTACAGTGGTACCTCGGGTTAAGTACTTAATTCATTCTGGAGGTCCATTCTTAACCTGAAACTGTTCTTAACCTGAAGCACCACTTAAGCTAATGGGGCCTCCTGCTGCTGCCACGCTTCCGGAGCACGATTTCTGTTCTCATCCTGAAGCAAAGTTCTTAACCCGAGATACTATTTCTGGGTTAGCGAAGTGTGTAACCTGAAGCATCTGTAACCCGAGGTACCACTGTATTGTCCTGATCCACCATTCCCATCTTCAGGCAAACACTTGAATAGGGCTTCTCTCATGATCTCTTCAAACTCTCATCTCAGAACATATCCATCACTTTGAGGATGCTCTTGTTTTGACCTCAAATTCAAACTATGCAGCAAAGGAGTATGTATTATATCAGGTTCACTTTTTTATGCTTTTGCCTATCTCTGTTTCTACCACAGGAGAAGTTAATAAGGAGAACAATTTCTGAAGTGATATTCTTAATCTGGAACTACAGTGCCGTGTATTCTTAACTGCTAGATACCTGCAGTTGTCTAATAATGTTATGGACAGAACCTTATTCCGGTGTCATAGGCTTTGTTACATTCCTAGGAATCAGAACCTGCTTTTCCAAGATTGTTATCTGATATAACTGTTAGCACCAGGAAGTGTCTAACCTGTGGCCCTCCAGATGTTGTTGGACTATAACTTCTATCATCCTTGACCATTGGCTATGCTGGCTGGAGCTGATGGAGTCCAAGCAACATTTGGAGGGCTACAGGTTCCCCACCTCTGGTCTACACAAAGAAGAATTTAAGGGTATATCAGCCAAATCAACTATTGGTGACTATCCCTGGGTGATTTAAAGTTCATTCTATGTGGCACACGGACTCCACCAGGGAGTACAATCTTGTTTATTTACAGGTAAAAAAAGAAAAGCAATCCTATACACAAGAAGCTGGTATAAGATACACCAGATCCATTCAGCAGCAGGACTAATGGTTAAGCCGGCCTAAGTCTGGTAGAGGGAAAACAAGCCTTTAGAATAGTGTTGGAGTTACACCACCTTTTTTGCCGACTTAAATTATGCTGGGCTCCCAATCAGATGAATAAGATGAATAGGTTTAGGATTCAGCCTAAATCTCCCCCTCCCTGGTCCCATGCCCACCACATCCTCAGAATGCCTGGCTTAAGATCTGCTAAGTAAAACTCAGTCTAGGTCCTGGTGGCAAAGATACATCAACTGAATCTCCAGGTGAACTGAGGGAGTTTAGCTGTTGTGAGAACCTCCAGGCCCAGCTGGAGATCTAGATCTGAACCTTGCTCATCCTGGATCAGACAAAATTAGATGTTGAAGCTATTCCAAAGAGTCATATCTCTCTCTCTCTCTCTCTCTCTCTCTCTCTCTCTCTCTCTCTCTCCTCCCTACTTCCTTCCTTCCTTCCTTTCTATATTGTATCTATATATCTATCTATATATCTTGCTTGCTTCATGATTTCTTTCAGAGTTTTCTAGTTTAGGTTTTGAACATCAGAATATAAATATATATCAGATAAACACATTTAGGCAGAAACTGCACCCAAACATCCTTTGGAGCAATTAAGCTATGAAAAATAGTACAGGTTTTGCAAACAGATTTAAGAAATGACTCAGTACCTCATATGTAGGATTCACCAACCTTGACATAGTTTTTAAGTGCTTGTGACTTGAATATCAGTGTAAGGACATCCCTTCCCACCCCAGCAGAGAAAAAGTAAATGAATCAAATGTCGGCCTACTTTTCTGCTTCTGTGATGACTTACTCTGCAGTGACTGCTTGGTGCTTGTCATTATTGCTATAATGCCCCTAAGTCCACAGTTATGGTGGCTGGGGGAAAACCCAGAACATGCTTAGGGTGCGCTGGGGCTACACTGGTGGAGCAGAGGAAATTTCATTGTACAGATGAAAGTGCTTATGCTAGCAGAACTGTTTGGTTGGATACCATCCTCGATTTCCTGTTATTATATTGTTGTTACAAATATTTTTTATGGATGTTCATCTGAATATTTTATAATGGAATACCATATTTTAACAAAATAGTCTATATTGGATTTCTCATACAGGGTGGGTACTCTCTTAGTTAGTTTCTCAGATAATGCAATTGTCCATAAATTCTGCTTCCATTGTGTGTTGCGTAGGTGATAAAGTCCTTTCCTCCTTTCCCACATTTTTTAAGATTAGGACACTACAGAAAAGGTGCCTATTAAAAGAAACTACTTTTCAAGTGGTCCTCCAAATACAGAAACTTGGACATGATTATGGTGCTGGGATCAGTGTCACTTTAAAGAATTGGCGGGCAGGTTAGTCCTGTGCTGAAATCATTACATGGCTTTAGATGCCAGGCAAAAACATTCCTCTTTGCCCAGGCCTATTGCTATCGCCTGTAAAAGTGTAGGGGAGAGGACTGTTGTTATTATTATGATTATATCAGGCTGTCTGTCAGTATGCTTTTTACTCTTTGATGTTTTGTAATGTATTTCTAATGTTGTACACCACCTCACATCTTTTGATAAAGGGTGGTATATAAATTGAATTAACAACATTCGTTCTATGCATCGAGGTCTAAAGTATGGAGGGAGAAGGGAACTGTTCCTGAGGCCTCAGCCCTGACCTTCTACACAGTCAGAGGAGCAGCAGAAAGATGTGTGTAGGTCTGCACACAATTCAAACTCCCTGTGACACACTGATGATTGTAGGCTTCCACTCTGCAGGTGCCCATGGCCAATGGGCAGACCCTGGTGGTGGGACTGACAGGGCACTGGATTTGGGGATGGGAGCAAGCGGGCTAATGCCAGTAGAGAGCCACACAGGTCTCATGCCAGCACGGGGCTGTTGTGTCATTTGAACAGGATGCAGCTGTATTTGTATCCACAGAAAGAGACACAACTACACTGTGGAGCACATTTATAAGCCACACAGCTTGAAATCCACGAGAGAGAGAGAGAGAGAGAGAGAGAGAGAGAGAGAGAGAGAGAGAGAGATCTGAGCTGCTTGTGTTTGCTAAAAAATGTAGCCAAGTACCTGAGTTTCCTCTGAAACATTAGTTAAGATGAGGGACACCCAGAATTTACCAGAGAGCAATAGGGATCCCTCTTACTAGGGATGTGCAACCACCACATTGTTTTATGCATTTGTTCTGGACTCCAATGTACAGTAAAAAAAAATGTACTAGGAAATATGAGCCTGATGATACTAAACTAGTCCTCCAGCTTTTAAATCATATTTACTGCAGCCTCGTCTCTCTCAAATGCTTTTAGAACAGTTGTTACGTTCCCTGATAGAGTGATACAGAGCACTCTTGAATGTGCGAGATAAGAATGTATCAAAGTAACCTTCAGGCTTTTTACAGAACACATGGAGGGCTAATATCCTGGAATTTCTCCCTTTCAGCACTCTTAACGGAGATGATGATTGTTGTGTTGGGATTGCTATTGTTGTACAGTTTACAGAGACGCTGAGAAAATGTATTTTCCCATCTGTATACCCTGCAAATGTGCACATCTTGGGAATTGATTGTATCTTTCATCTACACTTTATGAATTACTACATGGGATGATGGCATAGGTGAGAAACCACTGCTCTCCTGGCTTCCAAACACAGAATGTTCTTACGGGCTGGATTGGATGTGGGGCAGTGCTGTTGGCTTGGCTCTGTGCAAAATGCATAATTTTTTTTTATTTATTTATATATATTTACTGCCCTTTATTTAAAGATCACAGGATGGTCTACAATATAAAAACACGCAAAATACATACCATAATAGCAAACAAAAACAATACCTCCCACAGTTTAAAAGGTAACAGACTGTTTAATTAGATAAAGGCATGAGAGAAGAGGGATCCTTTTGCCTAGCGCCTAAAGATATGTAATGAAGGTGCCAGGCAAGCCTCCCTGGGGAGAACATTCCACAAGCGGGGGGCCACCACAGAAAAGGCCCATTCTCACATTGCCACCCTCCAGAAATATTGCAAAAGAGGCACATGAAGAAGGGCCTCAGAGGGTGATTGCCAGGGTCTAATACTCATTATAATATATAATAATATTTTATTGAACAGAGCCTGAAAAAAAAGTAAAGGTAATCTAAAGTAGGCATTTTATATGCAAGGCACTTCTAAACTACTTATCAGAATCCAATTAAAACATCCAAAATATATTTACGAAGTCTGAGATTATCTATTCTTGCCTAAAAGTGTCAGCCAAATCCTTCCATTCCTTCAATTTCTAGCAATCGTTAATAGAATCTATCTCTCTCTCTCTCTCTCTCTCTCTCTCTCTCTCTCTCTCTCTCTCTCTCTCTGTCTCTCTCTCTCTCTCTGTGTGTGTGTGTGTGTGTGTGTGTGTAATCAAACATAACTTATAGATTTTTACAAATATGCAAATATCTAAATATCAGTTTTGTTTATAGTGAACCAATTAATTATCCCACAACTGCATAGTGAGCATTGTAGCTGCCATTTAAAATATATGCATGAGTGGTTCACCTGTGTCTCATATGCCAGCAAAATTATACAGAGGTAATGATATAAAAACCCTACCTCAAAACTTCCAAATTGTCCATACATACAGACTTTCTCCAAAATGGCCTTTCTGCATCAAATAGGGTCTTGCAGTAGTTTTTGTGCATATTACCACTGGTGCATTACTTCTAGATCCATCTCCCAGATAGGATTTCACTGTGTCTACAAAGCTCTGGCTTCCCAAAGCTTGTGACTTGAATGAATCTAATATTTGCAGACCATTTTTTTAACCTATTTGATTTAGCATAGTTATCCATAAGCCCTTAAAGAGAAATGAGAAGTGGGTTTACTTTTTGTGTGCGTATGAAAGCTAAATATTGAGGGGGTCTAGAACATGCTTTTTAAAGGGAGGGGCATCTATTTTGGATGATACTTTCACTTGAAATAAGCTGCCAAATTTTCTGGTAATCACATTTTCTGGCAGGGTTATATTTGGTTGCAGCAGCGTTTTGCAGGATGATTGTTGGCAGCTGCATGCAAATTACCCAGGAAGCTGTTGATTTCCTGGCTATGCTAATTGCTTAGATCAGACTGAGTAGGGACTTTGTTTTGCTTCCCTATTTGTGGAGGCTCCTTATAGAAGTATCCTGTACACAGTGCACACCTGATTCAGCTAAAAGTCTCTTCTACGGGAAATGGTTGGCTACATCCTTTTGAGGCACTTTTCTCTCCACAGCTATGCTACATAGCAAATCCTTTGTAACCTCATTTACTGATATTCTTGCCTTTTGTTCCTACCAGAAACAGTTTATCTGTTCTAATAAATTTAGAGAACTGGCTGACTGCATGGGTAAAGAGAGAGCTGCAAACTGTAAGTCCCCAATTCAAATGCCAGTGTAGCTACGATCTATCTGGTAAGTCCCCAATTCAAATGCCAGGGTAGCTACGATCTATCTGGGTAGCTACGATCTACCTTGCAGCTTCAGCTTCCCCTATTCAGTGCTTGAAAAGGTGTAATAAAGTACCCACAAGACTGGCTTTACATGGTTTTGCTTTGCAAATGTGCTAGCAGTTTTACTGCTGCACCACTAGGTTGTTATAAGGCAGGCATGTCCAAAGCCTCTTTCGGGGGCCTAATCCAGCCCTCTGGTCAGTTTAATCTGGCCCCTGTGGCAGTTTAGTTCCTGGGGTAAAATCCTAAAAAAAAACCCTCAACAACTTCAATCCTAAAAAAAGGACAACAACTTTGGTCGGCCTTTGGTCGGCCCTCATGGCCCTTCATTTCATTAAATCTGGCCCTCTTTGAAACAAGTTTGGACACCACTGTTATAAGGATTACTGTACTGAAGTATGTGAAGTGTTTGGGGTGCTAATAATAGCAATGAATAATTATGAACAATTAATATTTATTATTTTAAAAGTGCATGCTTCTGCCATGCACAGACCCTTTTCTGGATCAGGATTTGCCCCTACAACTGAGTATTACCCGCCAACAATTTCTTTTGCTAGAATGGGGTCAAGTTCAGATGGTCACTACTCTTAGCTTTTGACACTTCTAGTCACTAGTACAGTGGTACCTCGGGTTATGAACTTAATTCGTTCCAGAGGTCCGTTCTTAACCCGAAACCGTTCTTAACCTGAGGCACGCTTTTGCTAATGGGGCCTCCCACTGCCGCCGTGCCACCGCCACACAATTTCCGTTCCCATCCTGGGGCAAAGTCTGTAACCTGAGGTACTACTTCTGGGTTAGCAAAGTTTGTAACCCGAAGTGTTTGTAACCCGAGGTGTTTGTAACCCGAGGTACCACTGTATTAGAGACAAAGCCAAAGTCCCTGATGTACAGCTCATCAACACTCTCAAAACTACCAGCTATATAATGGGCAGTTATATGCATGCATGCACCCAAGAACAGGAACCTTTTGACATTTGGTTGAAATGTGCTATCACACAATCGTCCATTTGGGATAAGCCAAAAGCCACGAACTCCACAGTGCTGTACCATCATCAGCCCCTGCACTAATGAAGTTTAGGCCACAGATGTTATAGGGCTAGTGCATTTAAGAGATGTGCTCATAGACTTAAACAACTGTGAATTTTTAAATGATGCCTTAGCTCAAATCAGAAAGCAGGAATTTCAAAGGAAACCAGCAATCTTATAGCCAGTGTTCTTTAGAGATTGTTCATTAATATGATTTATACCTGGTGCAATAGAGATCTAACACCACATCATATAATGTTGCATTGCTACATCACATATTTTTAATATAATACTGTGCCTACAGCAATTTTTCATCACTGAAGATTGCAGCTGTTGTGAGTTTTCATACAAAGTTGTGTAATGAAGTACAATTCCTTCAAAAAAAAGTTTAGAAAAGCATGGAACTACTTGTCAAGTACGATGTGTACAGGCCAACCAGCCTATATATTAAACCAGCAATTTCCAATTTTGCTTTCTTTCATTCCCTGCCTTGAGGAGATGTCCTCCAATCCTCCTTCACCATTGTGCTCTTGGTCATAACAATTCCTGTTCTAATATACAAACCCATTTACCAAGTGAAGTTACCTGGGGTTTAGTTTCAGAGGGCTATTATAAAGCAGTCACATCCATAAGGATTTATAAAGTTCCCCTTTCATCTATCTAGTATGTTCTGGCGTCTGCATTCTCAATTAATGGTATATTCATTAAAGAGGTTACACCCGGGTAAAGCAGAAAGCAGGCATAATCTTTACAATCTGTTCGCTCGCCAACTCTATTTGTAGATTGTTCCTTTCAGCACTACATCTTCTGAACAGCGCCTCTTGTTCATGCATGTTTAGTGAAGAAAAATATTGGTCACCTCAAAACAGGCCCCTGTTTGCTGCGGACTGAAACATAGGACAAAAGAAATTAGTCCAATACATCATAAAAAAAAGTTTGAGAAAGGAAGAGAGAGAGAGAGTAATATGATGAAGCTCATTCAAAATTATGTCTCTGAAATGTACAGGGTATTATTTATCTTATTAAATGGCCCAGTCTGCTATTACAAAACTCTACCTTGAAATGTCCTTTATTCATGTCTCCTATTTGTGACATGATTTGTTTTCCCTCCAGCTGGACTGAGATTTGCACTATTTGCTAAGATACCCAAAGACCTAATGCCCCTGTCACTAATAATTGCCTCTTCAAGAGCTAACCACTGTCACTGAGAAGAAGCAACAGTAAAGGCAAAGGAACTAGTGAATGCAACCAGGTGTCAAATTATAAGAGCATCTCCTTTAAAATGCCCCAAACAGAGTATTAAACAGACAAGCAATTCTTCAAAGGTGACACTTTTGTCAAAGTACGATTCTGAACATTTGGAAAGTCACATGGCTCAGAACTGTATCAGTTCATGTTATGCAACACAGGGCAGTGCATGTTTGAATGCTTCCCCCAGTTCAATACCTCCCTCAATGTCTGAGGCTAGCATTGCCTCTTGTTAAATGTACTACCTAGAAACTCTGTTTACAACATGAGAAAGGGGCATAAGAATGGGGAGAGGAAGTCTTTAGTGAGTCCTGTAAAGACAGCAGGAGCTCTATAGTCCTTTGCTTGTGCTTTGTATTCTTTTATGTCATGTCTTATTAGTGCTCAGCACTTTCAATATCCACTTTAACCTTTCTTCAAGCAGCCCTACCGAACATTGAAGAAGAACATTTGTAAGGATATATGACTTGCTCAGACATTTACTGGTGCAGGGCTGACATTTTCATCTTCTGCTACAAGAGGATACAGACAAAAGATTAAAGAAGAGACTTTAATTGATTCCCCATTATTGGATTTTTGTACAGCCCAGCAACATTCGTATTCTGTGTTCTTGTCTCTCCCATGCAGGGGACAGAGCTTCTATTAAAATGAATTCGTACTGTTTGATAAATGCAATGCAATGCAGTTTACCACTAGATATTTTTCATTTACAATACTTGTTGGAGAGAAAACAAAACAAATAATATATGAGCACTGACGGTTCTCTAAAAGTAGCCATATATTTACTGATACAGTTCAGTTTGGTTGTTGTTCTTGTTTCAAAAAATAGCTCCATGAGTCCTGACATACTTGAAGAAAATGGAATATATTGTAATTACTTAAACATGTGCTGCTGTTAGAAGACTATTTTGCTTGCTGCCTGCTGTTTTTTCCTGGGAGCTTGAGTTTGATGTGCCTCGCTCTTTCACAATGTGAAAATCAGACCTGCATTGAGCAGGAGAGCAACTGCCAAGGCATGAGCAGAGGATGTGGAGTGTGTATACAGTTCTTAAAAAGGTAAAGGGACCCCTGACCATGAGGTCCAGTCGCGGACAACTCTGGGGTTGTGGCGTTCCTCTAGCTTTATTGGCCGAGGGAGCTGGCGTACAGCTTCCAGGTCATGTGGCCGGCATGACTAAGCTGCTTCTGGCAAACCAGAGCAGCACACAGAAATGCCATTTTCCTTCCCGCTGGAGTGGTACCTATTTATCTACTTGCACTTTGATGTGCTTTCGAACTGCTAGGTTGGCAGGAGCAGGGACCAAGCAACGGGAGCTCACCCCGTCATGGGGATTTGAACTACCGACCTTCTGATCGACAAGCCCTAGGCTCTGTGGTTTAACCCACAGCGCCACACACATTCTTAGATGGCACTAAGTCCCATTTTTATATGGGTCAATTATGGAAGTATGCTATTCTCCTCCCACAACAGTTGCTATTTAAATAGCAAAAATTGGATGTGTTTAATGCATACATACATTTAATGCATTGCCTAGTTTGACCTGTATGAAGACTGCAAACTTCATACAATCATGATCATTTCTCAAATTCTGGACTACCTCTTGAATTGAAGGGACATCACTGACACTCTTCCCATCTCTCCCCAACTCATTGGTGTGAGGTGACTATATGTTAATGCAAATTTGTTTTTATTTTAAGACAGTGCTGTGGCGTCTCTCTCTCTCTCTCTCTGCCCATTGCTATGACCCAATGGACATTAAAAGAGTTATTGGAAAGCCAGTTACAACTAATTACAAGGCTTGTGTACCTGTTTAGGATTAAAAACACAACCACCAGGGCTTATGATTTAATTTTCCCCACCCTAAGTGACCACCTAGGACCCTGTGCCTATGGTAGCATTAAAGTGTATGTTAAGAAGGATCACTGCTCAACTATAGAAGTTTGGACTGTAGAGGATGCTGTGTTCAGGGTCATAATATTTCCAGCTGAATGTTCCAGGTGGAAGGGACAGGAATAATTTGTTCCTGATGATGCAAAAGTAGATGGTAGCAATTATTAATGGTAGCAATTATTAAATCTGGATGGCACCAGTTTGGGGAAGGCTAGGTTCAAATGGTCCAAACTCCCATAGAATTCTACTAAACTGTTCAATTCCGCCCCATATGGCATTTCAAGTAGACAGAGCTCATGACTGTGGTTTCATTTTTGTGGTAGATGTGCATATCTTATGGTAGCTTCCAGGCTGTGTTCAGAGTATGCCACTGCTAGAATTAAATGCAAGTAGATGCAATACAGAACTAACTGTGGGACAACAAATGTTGGACAAAAGGAAGTATAAGAGTTTGAGGATACAAATTATGGATAAACTGCTTCTTGAGATGATACCGTTGTCTTCTCAAAGGACATAGCGACAGTTACTCTTATTTTTGAATAATGAGAAATGCATGGCCAAAATAAGGCAGGAAAAATGGCAAACTTTTCAAAGGGCTTCACATCAGATTTTCCAAGTAGACAATGAGAAAGAGAAAGTGTTAGTGCAGGAAGAACTACAAGGGAACTGGCTTTCAGAAACTGAGTAATGAAACGGGAATGCAAATTACTTGAAACCAAAGATCTTGGTGGATAATGGGTTCATGGGTTAGAAACATTTAGCAACTCAGATTTTATTTCTCCCAGGGATGTGTAGAGTAGATGTCCTCTTTATTATACTTCTACCTTTCCTCCATTAAAAAGGTATTACAGTATATGGCAGCGAGGTTATTAGACAGCCTGGTTATTAAGCAGTATATCTTGATGTGTGAACCTGACACCTCAATCTGGTTCTTGCGCTGGCTGTCTATTAGTTTTTTAGTTGGGTTTAATGTATCGGTATAGACGTACTCCTGCATTAGATGGCTCATCAGCTGCTAGCAGAGACTGCAACAGCAGGGAAATGTTCAGTGAGAAACTCTTACTCAGGTATCTTAATGGAACAAATTGATAACATTACATTTGACCCACCACACAGAAGGCAGTCACAAGCCTGACCACCAGGGGGTCAGTACATTTTTTGCTGCCTGCTTGCGGTTGCAGAAACAGGCATATAGTCAAGCAACTGTTGGCAGGCAATAAAGCATGACTGGTGGTCTGCTTGAAGGATCTCAAGCTGTCACCACTCTGTTAAGACCACCTTCTTCCATCCCACCATTTCCAAAGGCAGAGACTGTAAGGGACAGAACTCCACAGCTTTGCTGGGCTGTGGTGGGAGATTAAGAGAAAGAGTAAACTTTGGGACAGTATAAGAATTAATTCCATGAGGTGGCCAAACAATGTTATTTGAAACTTAAGTTCATGATGATGAGAAGAGGCCAGGACTTTCTGTAGGTCTTTAAAATTTTGAAATGAGATGAGTTTGGGGCTCTGAAGGAACCGGGGCTGCTTAAAGCAAGGGTCGACAAAGCTTTTCTGGCTTGGGCTGGTTCACGGTCCTGCAGACACCAGACACCGCACTGGGTCAGAGTGTGTGTGCGCGCAGGAGCTTCCTGCAGCCAATGGGAAGCCAGCCAGCATTGTGGAAGGTGCTCCCCACTCTGCTCTGCGCCAGTTTAGCGTAGCACATGGGAGCTGACTGAGCGGACAGCAGGGGTCCCCGAGCAGGTGGTGGTGCTCCATGGGCCAGTTAAACGACCCCCATGGGCTGCTTGTGATCCATGGGCCTTATGTTGCCGACCCCTGGCTTAAAGTTTCCAGACAAAGAAACTGTTTCTTCCAGACAAAGAAACTGTAACAGTGACCTTTAATAGTGATGTAGAAGTAGAAGAGGGGTTTTAAAAAACAAACACAGGTGTAGCTTTTCTGATCCCCATGTAACAAGCTTCACCTGCCAATCATCTTTGTCTTCTCTTCAACTATTAAATGAACAGGAGCTCTGCACTCCTCAAATCTGGTAGCCTGATGCAGATTCTTCATACATCAGCTTCACTCATCCAAATTACAGAGTGCCATAAATAGAAAGCTGAAATGTGAGGAACAATTAGAATGGGAGATAGATAAGGTAGGTAGACAGCATTCCAGTGGGAATATGCCTCAAATTAAAATAATAGTGTTCCATCTGAGTTGTTAATCATCACCTGCCAGCAGAAACACCAGAGCAAAGCAGAACTATTTATTTTCAAAGTGGGAATCCACTTTTGTTTTCTTTTTAATGCAGGATACAGTTAACTTATTATCACAATAGTCAGGCCACCTGGCTCGGGTGAAAAACTTAAATGAAATAAAACAATAGCAATATTATTATGTTCCTAATAAAACCCAGCAGGACTGGAAGTAGAGACAAAAGTCCTATTAACTGAAATTGAGTTTAAATGAAACAGGGCCTGCCCATTAGCTTCAATAATAATAATAATCCACTTTGGCAAAGCAAAGCAGCATGGAACTAAAATAATATTGAGAACTCAACTGAAACTGCTTCATAAATTGTGGACTTGCCCACAGCAGGTGCTGCATCTATCAAAATCTCAGAAAAAAAATACTATAGAATTTTTATTTCTTAGTTGTAACATTAAGAAGAGTGGGGTGGCTGCTTCAGGTGATGAATGCATGGGGAGCAGTGATGACAAATTTGGTTATTCCTTCTGAGCCCTCATGGCCATTCCCCTGCTCCTCAAGTGCTGTAGACAATGGTGTCCTTTCACCATGCTGAAGTAAAATTAAGCTGCTAATTGACTGGGAGGGGACACCAACTTTGTTCTGCCCAACCCCAGGAGATCCCATTCTACCCACAAGAGTTTAGTGGTATAATGAACTGGTCCTGGCCCTACTGCCATGCCAACCCTGCCTACTTCAGTCAATACAGATTTGGCCGGAATTTCACCCAACACTTGGTGTCCTGTGCTGTCATTTCCTGCTTCACCAGGTCACGGAGTGTGTCTGTCAGGGCAAAACAATCTTAACATAGTCTCTGCTTTTATGGACATGCTACCTACCCACTCCAATACTTTGGCCACCTCATGAGAAGAGAAGACTCACTGGAAAAGACCCTGATGTTGGGAAAGATGGAGGGCACAAGGAGAAGGGGACGACAGAGGACGAGATGGTTGGATAGTGTTCTCAAAGCCACCAGCATGAGTTTGACCAAACTGCGGGAGGCAGTGGAAGACAGGAGTGCCTGGTGTGCTCTGGTCCATGGGATCACGAAGAGTCGGACACGACTAAACGACTAAACAACAACAACCCACCCACCCCCAATCTGTTCAGTATGTTCATCCTTAAGTGTCTTCCCTTTCTCACATTCCATTTTTAATTAGCTCATGTTCTGCAATTACAAATGTCTTTTCCAAATAAAACCGGAGGGACAGAAATGGCATATTGATCTCTGATGTAGTAACTGTCCCATAGCCAAAGTGCAATGAGATTTATTATTTGGTTTGTCTCTAATGTCTATTTTGATAAAAGGTACAAATCTTATTTGCCAATAAGCAACCTTTATAGTCTCTGTTGAAGTATTTAGTGGGCAGGTACAGCATCCAGTAAATGTTTAAGTTAGGTTACGTGAGATTGTGTTCTGCATAGCTTTATGTTATGGAAGTAATTCCAAAAAGAGAATATGTTGTGATACAGAATAAAACATTCAGAAACGTACATGCCAAGTCTAAATAAATGGGCATAAATAGCCTTTAGACTGGAAGGGTGACCTGTGTGGTTTATTAATTTGATCCAGGAGCAGCAGTGGTGAGATTGGTAAATAGAAATATTACCTTTAAAAATAACCTTAAGTCAGGCATGGGCAACCTCGGCCCTCCAGATGTTTTGGGACTACAACTCCCATGATCCCTAGCTAACGGGACCAGTGGTCAGGGATGACGGGAATTGTAGTCCCAAAACATCTGGAGATCCAAGGTTGCCTATGCCTGCCTTAAGTGGAACCAGTACTTACATTTTTCATTTCTATTTGATGCCATGCTTTTTTTCTATTCTCTCTTTTTGCTGGTACTCTGCCAATGCCAGCTGCTGCTGCTTCTCATTCGTATGATCACAACCAATCAGGGATCACATAGTGTATAGGAAAACATTACAACACTGTGATAATGTGACATTAATTCATTGTGGCAGGTTTTAGGAAAATGTAAGTGGATATTTTTCAAGAAGCATTGAAAAATTATTTAAGTATTTTTTGTTCATTGCATTTATATCCTAATTTCTGTCCAGATACCTTCAGGTGGAATGCATAGTCAGTGAATTTCATGGCTGTGTGGTGATTTGAACCCGGGTCACACAGGTGGTAGTCCAACACTAACTGTTACACTACACTGGCTCTCATGGGGGGAAATGGTTTTTTTCTTCTTACATTGTCTGGATTTAAAAGTAATAGAAATATGAGCAGTTTCACATTTGTCTTATAGGCTGGTAAGTGCTCTGTGTCAAGGATAATAGGAGTTCAGGCATCAAGTCTGAAATAATTCTAGTGGTGGTAGCAAAACTCTTGTAATGTGTGTAGTTCATAGGCCCTACAGAATAAGGGAACCAAGCTCCAGCAGTGATTCCCTGCTGAAGGAAGTGGGGTGGCAATTTTTGTCAATTCCCCCACCTCCCTACATCCTCAAGAGTCATTTCTCAGTAGTTTAGAGGAGTTCCCCAACTGTCAGGAAGAACACCTTTCCTTCACTTTTCTGTAGCAATTATGTCTTTCATATAAGTTCTATTTTTAATGCTGAACATTTAAAACAGTTGATACGTATATGAAAATCATTAATACATTCCCTGTATGCAGCCATTTCTTGCTTCTTTCAATTAAATAACCCTCCTGTTTGCACTTGAAATTCCTATCACCATCTCTGGGATTCTTGGAAGACTGAACAATAGAAGCTTAGAGTGAGTTTTCTGTTTTGCTGATAAGTACAAGAGGTGTTTGATGTAGGATTTGTGTTAATAGTCAATCAGCATGCTGCTTTGAATGTTTCACTGGTGGTAATTAAAATGTTACCCAGTACATTCTAATTGTTGTGCCAAATGTGATTTATAGAGAACTTCTTGGAAAATCTGTGGCATGTACTAGCCCATGCAAAGAAAATGATCAAAGACAAAATTAATTGTCACAAGATCAAGCCTTTGACCAGCAGACTCAGTTGTAATGAGATTTATGGTCTTTCATTTAGGATGTCTGTCCTTTCTACCAATGTTTGAAGCAACAAGAAAAAAACTAACTTTTATTGTTTGCAGATCAACATGCCTACAATAAAAATATATTACATTCAAACTATGTATTTTAATTTGTGACTCCACGTTGCTGTCACTGTAATTAGCACAGCTTTATATGAAAGGGACGCGGGTGGCACTGTGGGTAAAACCTCAGCGCCTAGGACTTGCCGATCGCATGGTCTGCGGTTCAAATCCCCGCAACGGGGTGAGCTCCCATTGTTCGGTCCCAGCTCCTGCCCACCTAGCAGTTCGAAAGCACCCTTAAGTGCAAGTAGATAAATAGGTACCGCTTTATAGCGGGAAGGTAAACGGCGTTTCCGTGTGCTTCTCTGGTGCCGGTTCGCCAGAGCAGCTTCGTCACGCTGGCCACGTGACCTGGAAGTGTCTGTGGACAGCGCTGGCTCCCGGCCTCTAGAGTGAGATGAGCGCACAACCCTAGAGTCTGTCAAGACTGGCCCGTACGGGCAGGGGTACCTTTACCTTTACCTTTATATGAATGTCTAGATGGTTTTCTTTGTTTAGTGTATGTATGTGTGTATGCTTTATTTATTTTTAAAAATAATGATTATGCTACCTTTCTTTCAAAGAACACCAAAGCATTCATTATTAATATTATCTGTGTCTACTTCCAAATGTGGAACTCTTGTGTTTTTATATTTGAACTATAGAACTGACAAATTAGGTAACTTATCTTTAGCACTGTGAATTATACCTTTGAGAGACCAAGCTCATTTGCTACTGGCTCTGTCAACGCTTGGACCCAGTTTACAACCCTAAGAGAAAATCAGAGCATCGGTGTCATAATAACTGCATGACAAACACGAGGCACTCTAATTTTGGTAGTCATTTAAAAAAGAAAATAGTAGATTGAATAGGTGCTGCAGATGTTAGTCTAATTGTGAAACCTCCTAAAATGCAATCTAGTTGGCCATTTTGGCTGCAATCCAAATTCCACCTACTTGGGAGCAAGCTCCATGGAACTCAATAGGGCTTACTTTTGACTATAGCTGTCACCACTGGAAAAGTTCCTCAGGACACTTTGGTATGTGAGATTCCTAGTACTGTAGTGCAGGCACTACAGCTTAGGTAGGCAAACTAAGGCACAGGGGCCAGATCCGGCCCAATCGCCTTCTAAATCCGGCCTGTGGACGGTCAGGGAATCAGCATGTTTTTACATGAGTAGAATGTGTGCTTTTCTTTAAAATGCATCTCTGGGTTATTTGTGGGGCATAGGAATTTGTTCATCCCCCCCCAAAAAAAAAAATATAGTCTAGCCCCCCACAAGGTCTGAGGGACAGTGGACTGGCCCCTGCTGGAAAAGTTTGCTGATCCCTGCACTACAGTACCTCTCTCAAGTCATCCCTTGTTTGAAAGAAGTAATGTGTAAAGCAATACATCCCTAAGGCATAAGACAGAAGAAGTGGACTAACATAACTCAGAAAGTAAGCTAATTTTTAGCTATTCATTGGAATAACCTGAACATGTTTATGGCTCCAGGTGGAATTATAAATGCTACTGTCTGCCAAATATTTCTTCTGCATTGTGAAATTTGGCTCTATCTCTCTTAAGAATGATGTTCAACTGGATTCTGCCTGTTCTTCTTACATTCTTTATTTTTGGGTTAATTTTCATGCAGCTAGATCAACTACAGCTAGGGACCATCTTGGCTGCAAGATCTGCTCCCTGCCTTGCAGACCTTTTCCCACCTGGCCTGAGAGGACGGAAGCCCGACTGACTCCAGTTACAAAACCTGAAGCTGCTGGACAGACTCTTGGGCGGGCGTATTGTTTAGTGGGGTTATTGGAGAGGGGATTGTTGCTGCTGTTGCTGATAATAATCTTTTGGATCTGTATTTTATTTCTTATTATGATATGTAGAAATTGTTCATTTTGGCTGTGTACTTTTTGATATTTTAGTTCTTGGTTATGACTACTTTTGGATACTTTTGGATAGGTGTGTAATTATCTTGTTTTTCATGTTGTAAGCTGCCTTGGGCATGGTTTAAATGCTGGAAAGGCAGCATACAAATAAAATGATTTATGAATGTATGCAAATCCACGAGGTAAACAAACCATTTTATTTTACATTATTAAATGACTTTACCAGCCTGTGTCCTGAAAGGCCTTCTGAAACATTAATTTAGTTGATTCAGTGTATATATCTCCAAATGTGAATTGCTATAGTTTCTTACTTTTTGTGGATCTCTGTGTGCATATTTTTGGCATCACATTTTTGGCATCACATTTGAAACACAGTATTCAGTGACTTTTGCCCATCTTTGTGTGTAAGTGCAATTAAGGGAGCAAAACACAAACTGATTGGGCACAGGCAGACTTTTTTTAGAGTGAGTACAGACTGCTTGTCAACTGTATAATATAAAGAACATTATCTTAGTATTTTGAATAATATTTGATTGACTGATTGAGATGATGATGTTAGTAGTGTTGTGTCCAACTTCTCCTACCTGTTTATTCAAGGAAGTCAATCAACCTTTCTAGCGTGAATGGATATATTTGGACCTAATTATTAATGTTTATTAATTTTGATGTGTCTACTCTGTGTACGCCTAGTATGGGTGAAAATCCTTTATCACTGTTATCCTTTACACAGGCTTCATTGTTATGGAACTCTAAAGAGAGCATCTTATGATCTGATAAGATAAGGTTACCAGATTATTTTCAATGAATCCGGGGACACATTAATTAATTAATTAATTAATTAATTAATTACTACATGTTCAGGACACTGATGCTGCAGCGATGGCAGTGGCAGAGGGGCGGCCGCCACCTTGACCTTAACTGCCACATTTCCCCTTCCTCCAAGGCTTCTATCACCTTTCTCCATGAGCCTGGGCAGCCCCTGAGTTGTTGGTTCTTCGGTGGTGGTGGTGGGGAAGCGGTGTGCGGTGGGTCAGGCATAGAAGGCAGAGAACGAGGGCCGAGAGCGGCAAGGCTCAGGCAACGCGATGCCTCCCTTCACATCGGAGCAGCCTCAATCCCATCCCTACTTGTGGGCAAGCAGGAGGGGCAGGGTTCTCTCAGGCAGCGTGATGTCTGTCTTCCCATCAGAGCAGCCCCAACCCCATTCCTACTTGCGTGCAAGCAGGAGGGGGTGGGGATCACTCAGCTGGGAAGCGAGGCTTCACACTGCCTTTTGGAGCAGCCCCATCCCAACTCCTACTCGTGTGCAAGCAGGAGGGGGCAGGGATCTCTCAGGCAGCACGATGCCTCCCTTCCCATTGGAGCAGCCCCAATCCCATTCCTACTTGCATGCAAGCAAGAGGGGGCGGGGATCCCTCAGCTGGGAAGGGAGGCTTCCCATTGTCTGAGAGATCCCTGCCCCCTCCTGCTTGCACTGAAAAGGATATATCAAGAACTCTGGCCAAAAGTTTCAATATGAGGAATAATTCCTACTCAAGAGTTGAAATGAAAAACGTGTATATTCTGCTAAGAATAACAGTTTGAAGCTAGTAGTAAATTTAAACACAACGTGTAAGTACAATAGTTATAAAGTAATGGTAAGTAATCTGTTGGAAGTCTGTATCATTTAATTCTTTTATGTTTCTTTTTCAAAACGCACAGAGAAACGCAAGAAAACTTGGATGCAATTATCTAAGACGCATGTCGAAAAAGAAACATAAAAGAATTAAATGATACAGACTTCCAACAGATTTATAGTCGTCAAAAAACCGAGCTGAAGAAGGCGTGTACTCCGAAACAGGGCCCTGTCCTGGTCACCACTACTGAGTCGTACATCTTATTCACACTCCGGATACTCCTTTTGGCCCTATTTGATCCTTTATTCTTTATTCTTTATTCTGATTTTATATAATATGGACTCTTTTTAACTGCTATTGAGACTTGTATAAAACAATTGTTGTGCACTGGTATTTTATGTACCTTTGTACTATATCACTGTATATTTGAAACTACATTATTTCTGTACTTAAACGTTGTATCCAAACTTACCATTACTTTATAACTATCGTACTTACACGTTGTGTTTAAATTTACTACTAGCTTCAAACTGTTATTCTTAGCAGAATATACACGTTTTTCATTTCAACTCTTGAGTAGGAATTATTCCTCATATTGAAACTTTTGGCCAGAGTTCTTGATATACCCTCCTGCTTGCACGCACGCAAGCTCTGATAGGCAGCATGAAGCCTCCCTTCACAGCTTAGTTGCTGGGGTCAGGGAAGGTGGAGGCAGCCCGGAAGCTGCATCTTAGAGCCCCTTCCCCACCATCATATGGGGACTTCCAAGCAGCTCCAGAAGCCAACCAGAGCCAACTGCTCTGGGCTGCTGAGGCTGCTGAGACTGCTGCTGCATTTCCCGGGGACATTAGATGAAATCCGGGGACATTCCAGGGATGGAATTTGTCCGGTGGCTTATTCACAAATCCGGGGATTCTCCCCGGGAAACGGAGACATCTGGTAACACTATTATAAGAACAATACGCACACACACACCCACTTACTTTCAGATAGCAGAAAAGTCAAGTAAAGCTGATTTTCAGCCTGGATGAATAAAGGTTAGATATACCCAGGTTGTGATATCAAATGCAAAAGACACATTTATCTTTTATTTATTCAAAATGCAGGTTCAGTATACTTCTTGGGCACTTCTGAATGATGGAGTTCAAATGAATACAGTAGAGCAGTTCTCAAATGTTGTAGGACTACAACTCTCATCAACCCCATCTAGCTAGCCAGTGGTTAGGGATGCTGGGAGCTGTAATCCAACAACATCTGAGGTTGAAGAGAACAGTATGATAGAGACTGTGATCTACTCGCAGAATAAAAAACTGGCAGTGATCTACCCCTTTTGGTGGGGGGTGGGGTTCAGGTCAAAGTTGTTGAGCTTCTTTTAGGGAGGAAAGTCCCATTTTTTAGGGAGGAAAGTCCCATTTTGGGAAACATGTCAAAATTTAGGAAAGGGGGAAATGTGCTCACCAAAATAGCTCTAAGGAAACAATCTGCCTCACAGCAAAAGCTCAGTCTTCCGTTCCAGTGATCAAGCAGAAATGGAGGAGGGGGCGAGGGGCCAGGGCCAGATGCTCTTGCAAAGGAGCATCAGATTAACCAGAACCTCCCGGGGATTGACCAGTGGATCCTGATCAACCTGTTGGACATCCCTGCTAGGGCAGGAAAGTTCAGGTCACATATAGATATGAAGAGAAGGGGAAGAACCTTCAGAACTGGATCTATTCATCTGTCTTTGAGCATCTCTCATAGCGTGCTTTGATGTACTTCTTGGAAAGGGCTTCTTTTATACATTGAGGTTCTGTAAAACAATCTGGCATGTGGGACAGCAGGTGATCCATCACCTTGAAAACAGGGTTTGAATATCCCATGCCTTGCATTTTACTGATTTATAACCATCGTGTATTCTAATGTTAGCATGTTGCAATGACAACAAGATTGCTGTGGTAACTGAGGACTTGTCCCTCGCTACAGACACATGGAAAGACTTTGAATAGCATTGAATAAATATGCACGTACAATAAACACTGCAAAGTGGATAGCTTAACTACAATGCCCAGGAGGTGAAGAAGGTGAGCAGCTGTTTTCCATTCTGTTCCTCTGCTCAAAGGATTCACCAGTATTTTCAGACCTGCTTGTCTGCAGTTCCTGTCTGTTGTGTCGATCAAAGTCAGAAGGAGTGACACCTTTCTCCTTCATTAAATTTCTTCTGCTCAGTGAGCTTTTCCATAGAAAAAAATAAAATGGGTAAATTCAGAAGTACTGGGGATTGGCACGCTCACAAAAAGAACAGAAAACCCCTTTGCATTCACCAAATTGCTTAGCAGCTCATTCCAGTGGTCATTTGGTTCATCTACTAGTGTTTATTCAACAGAACTAGTCAAAGTATATTGAATATTCTCTGGGGATTTAAACAAGCTCTCTCCTTTTGCATTGTCCAAGTGCATTTAAGAACATAAAAATGTCTCACTAGAACAGGCCAGTGACCCATCTAGTCCAGCATCCTTATTCTCACAGCAGCCAACCAGATCCTTGTGGAAAACCAGCAAGCAGAATTTGAGCACCAGAACACTCTCCCCTCCTGTGGGTTCCAACAACTGGTAATCATGTTTATGCCAAACTATGGGTCAGAGTTGATCACTGCAAAGGCAGGAAATGAGATGGCACAAATCTTTCCCCCCTGCCCTTCAAATGGTCCCACTTGAAATTGGTCCCACTTGAAAGTCTTGGTAGACCATTTAATGATTTTTCAGCCTGTTGTAATGTGCTGTGAGAGATGCTAAGGTGTTTTTTTATTTTTTAAAAAAAGTTCCATGGAATTCAAATTTTACTACCATAAAATATAATAGGAGATAGAAGTAGTAATGATAATGCAACTAAAATTCAGTATGATTATTTGAATGGGACAGATGTACCCATTTGATTTTCAGCGTACAGTGGTACCTCAGGTTACATATGCTTCAGGTTACAGACTCTGCTAACCCAAAAATAGTGCTTCAGGTTAAGAACTTTGCTTCAAGATGTGAACAGAAATCGTGCTCCAGTGGTGCGGGGGCAGCAGGAGGCCCCATTAGCTAAAGTGGTGCTTCAGGTTAAGAACAGTTTCAGGTTAAGAACAGACCTCCAGAACGAATTAAGTACTTAACCTGAGGTACCACTGTAATATATGTCAGCCACCAACTCCAACTCTGAGTCCCCCTGGTTGTCTTGCATGCTCTTTCTTTTAGCTTCTTCCCCTGTTTCTTGCCACTTCCTTCATTCCCATCCATTGACTCTCTACTCTTTCCAAGCGACTTTATCAGCCTCTTTCCCCCACTTGGGACTGTCTCCCATCTTGCCAGCAGGCACAGCTTTACTCCTTTGATGATGGCACTTCCAGGTCACCCATCTCACCTTCCAGGCAGACCAAAAGGTTCTAAAAACAATGGTGCACTCACCATTCTACACACACACACACACACACACACACAGTTCTTCATTCACACATAGCTGCAGCACTCCACATAGCTGTGACTGTGAACTGCCTGATTAAAGAGCACAGATCACTAGTAACCTGCAGACCACACTTTGAGAACTCTTGGAATAGCAGATGTTCAAGAGCCGGACAGTGTTTGTCTTCCTTAGCTGCTCCTTAATACTTTTTACTCTTCACTGCAAGTCAATGGAAAGAAAAAACTTACACTCTCCCATCCAGTTAAACATGCATCAGCCACTTTATTGTGCAACCTGCCTCTTAAGATTCACAAGAGGAGTCCTTTCAGGTGTTAAGACATGTTTATTCAGCACATCCAGTTCCTGCAAGTGGAATGGAAACTCTGCTTATTTTTATTTTTATTTTTATTTATTTAAGGCATTTGCCTACCACTTGATGATCAGCATGTCTAGATGCGGTACATAAAAATGAAATGGAGAATGAAACCATCAGAAGTCATCAAAACCAAACACTAATGAAAATGGTCTGCCTCAGAATGGGTAGGCAGCACAGGTGTCAGGATGCGCAAGGATGTATTGCACAAAACCTCATGAGAATTAAATAGACACAACTTCCCTATGATTTCAACTTCTTCAACTGGTAAAAAAGGCACAAACATGGGTTAGACAGAAATCCCCCTCATCCATTTCAACGAGACAGGAAACATAGTTTGATTTGTCTATATGAGAGGCAGACTTCCCACATCCCCATCACATAGTAGACAAAAACCTTTGCAGACATGTGTGCAGTGAGGCAGAGAAGGAGAGGAGAACAAAATAAACATGAAGCATATCTGCTGTACAATAAGGACACAATGTTATTGTTTGAGAGTAGCTTTGGGGAGCAAGCGTGGGTTTGTAGGGAGTCAGGCAATCCTCATTGCACAGTTCCACCTAATGTTCTTAGGACCAAGATAACCTTCTGATTCTTTCTTCAACCAGTGACAAAAAGCCTAAAAAACTAGCGATAGAATAACATAACATTTATTATTTATTTGCATAGTGCCACTGCTGTTACTGTACATGGCACCTTACAGAGCAATGTAAACAAGAAAGGTCCCTGCCTTGAGAAACGTACATGTATGGACAAATATTCAAACATTTGGCGTTATTATTTATCTAGTTATTTTCCATGATCAAGGCTTGCCCAAGGCAATGGGCAATGAGGTACCAGCTCCACATATAGAAGTTGTCTGGATTGGCAGCTGGTGACAGAAGAGCATCCTGCTCCCCACCCACTAGCAGATAGTATAGTGGGCCTGTGTCTCTCCCCTAACCTCCCTCCAGCTGCATTGCTGCCACATATCAGAATGGAGAAGGGGAGGAGCAAAGTGGCTGTGAGGCCAGTGTGGTGCAAACCTGCTGGCAGCAATGCTGGATTGGCATATTTACACTGCACCAACTTTGTCATGGGGAACAACTCCTTTCCCCATGTTGTATGGTGTGGAAGCCTGTTGTTCAAAAAGAAATGGCAAAGACTCCAGAGGGTGTCCCTTAAGTAAATCTGAGGATCCTGACCCATGAGAGCAAATGTTGAGGCCAATTGGTCTTTTATTAGCAGCCAATCTCAAAATGTCATATATGTATTTTAAAAGAGGGGTGGAAAGATAGTTCTTGGTTTAATGAAGAATACTCCCTAGCATTAAAACAACAACTTAACAATTGCAATAGGAATCCTGTACATCTGGAAGGCTGGATGACTTGTTGCCATCCAGATGTTCTCAAACCAGCTCCAATCAGATGAGCCAGCATGGCCAATAGTCAGGGATGATCGGAGTCAGAGTTCAGCATCTGGAGAGTTACAGGTTGCCTAGCCCTAGTGTATCTTCTCTGTTATCTGCATTTCCATGCGCCATGGAACACTGGGATGTTTAAAGGAGATATATTAATCACAGCCATTGTTTATTTTTTATTTTTTATTTAATGGAACAAATGGGAAAGTGTGCAAAAGTAAAATGCTGATTTGCATTTGCAAATCATTCATGTAAACTAAGGTCACCCGCCTTTGGGTTGTATCAAAGAACTGACTCTTCAGAAAGCCTCCTTTATGCAGAACCGAAGGGAATACATGCTGCAAAATAATCAGAGAGGTTTTTTTCTAATTAAACTCAAGGCTCTCCTTCCCTCTATGAAGCTTTTCCTTTAGATGAAAGATGTTTATTTCTTTTTGCCAGGCAGTTACTCAGTGCATTCATTTTAGAAAGAGATTAATTCATTTCTCTGTCACCTGGGATAGTATGTGTTTCAACCCTGAGATGCCCCCTGGGTCTGACTAAATGAAATGAGCAGGACTGTGCTTGCCCTAGAGCTAACAGGATCTCCCGGCGGTTTTTCCAGGATCTCCACAAAATCATTAACTACAGTGGTCTTTTTAAAAGACAAACAAACAAAGAACCTGTTCAAGTCCTTTTGAAATAAGGTCTCTTACATGTTGAAAGCTGTAAACTTATACACTCTTACCTGGGAGCAGTGGCGTAGCGTGGGGGGTGCAGGGGGGGCCGGCCGCACCGGGCGCAACATCTGGGGGTTAGGGTTAGGGGGCGCAAATCCACGGGTTAGGGGGCGCAAATCCACAGGTTAGGGGGCGCAAATTACTTGTCTTGCCCCGGGTGCTGACAACCCACGCTACGCCACTGCCTGGGAGTCAGAACCATTGGATACATTGGGGCTTAATTTTATGTAAACATCGTGGGATTGTTTTGCAAGTTACATCTTACTGAAGTATCTGCTGATAGAATAGAACAGTTTTCATAAGCCTCACACTTCCACACACCTGTGGCAAAGTAGCTATCACAGGCACATTAATAGGTTTTTTTGGGCTGCTGGTAAATGTGACACTTCCTCATCCCATGAATGAGTATGAGCTTGCTGGATCAAGCCAATTGGTCATCTTAGTCCTGCATTCTGTTCTCACGGTGGCCAACCAGATGGCTGTGAGAAACCTACAAGCAGGACCCTAGCACAAAATCACTCTCTCCTCCTGTGGTTTCCAGCAACTGCTATTCGGAAGCATTACTGGCTCTGGCTGTGGAGGCAAAGCATAGCCATCATCGCTAGGAGCTCTTGATAACCTTGCCCTCCGTGAATTTGTCTACTCCATTTTAAAAGCATCCAAGTTGTTGGTCATCACTGCCTCTTGTGGGAGTGAGTTCCAAAGTTTGTCAGAACTATGTGAAGACGTTCTAGATTCAGGTTGGTAGCCGTATTGGTTTGACGCAGTCGAAATATATATAAACAATAATAATAAATGTCCAGTAGCACCTTAGAGACCAACTAAGTTTGTTCTTTGTATAAGCTTCCGTGTGCATGCATGAAGAAGTACAGTCATACCTCGGGATAAATACGCTTCGGGTTGAGCGCTTTCAGGTTGCGCTCCACGGCGACCCGGAAGTAATGGAGCATGTTACTTCCAGGTTTCACCGCTCGCGCATATGCAGATGGTCAAAATGATGTCACGCACATGCACGGAAGCGGCGAAACATGACCTGCACATGCACAGACGCGCTGTCGCATCTTACGTTCTGTTCAGGATGTGAACGGGGCTCCAGAACGAATCCCGTTCGCATCCCGAGGTACCACTGTATCTGAAGAAGCATGCATGAACACGAAAGCTTATACCAAGAACAAACTTAATTGGTCTCTAAGGTGCTACTGGACATTTTTTTTAATTTTTATATATATTTCAGCTGTGCGATGAAGTATTTTCTTTCGTCTCTCCTGACGGTTCCAACCTTCCTTCAACATCAATGGATGCTCCCAGTTTTCATAGTGTGTGTGTGTGTGTGTGTGTGTGTGTGTGTGAGAGAGAGAGAGAGAGAGAGAGAGAGAGATCTGACCCTTTTCTCCAAGCTATGCATGTCTTTTATACCTCTTTTGTGTCCCCTCCCTTACATGTCTTTCTTTTCTTAACTAAAAGTCTCCAATCCCTTCATTATGTTGGTGTCCCTTTCTTATGACTCAGTCCCTAAGTAAAACTGATCCGTATCCAACTGATCTTTCCACATCACGTTTCTCCTAGCTCCTTAATGGCTTTGGGGTTGGGGTCCCTTTGGTGCATCACTTCTGGCTTGTGTGTCTACATCCCCTCACTAAGTGCAAATATTTCATTTGCCAATGTCTGCCACCCCTGCCTTTGATGTAGGCAGGCATAGCTGCTTTGTCAGCCAGCTTCAATCAAACATAACAAAGCACTGTTACCTACAAACTATAGGTAACCACAATCCCCAGTAGCATCACAACCTGATGGGAACCTCCAAAACATAGCCGTTCCAATGCATCAGGGTGATGAATCACATAGCCTTAATCGTTGACTAGCCTGGACATGATTGCCTCCAAGAGACCTGCAAAGCAGAGATCATAAACAACTAAAATGGCCCCTTAAGCGGATAATGATGATCTTATCACTGTATATAAGGTTAAATATATTCTAGCCCTATGTATGCCCAGTTTGTGTGAGGTTAGGCTGTGCAGCCATGCTTCCCTGCACAGGAGAAAATTTAATTCTCAACCTCTTGATAATATTAAAGCTTTATTAATTCCTGGCTTATGACACATTATCAAATATTAATTTCCCATTTGAGTAAATAATGCACTTGGAGCTTTCTGGAGTCATTTGTTTACCATGATAATCTATACTTCAGGTATAATAGGGATCAGCGAAATGGACAGTATAGCTGATTAAACAGCAAATTGAAGCTGAAGCAATTACACACCACCTAAGCCATTTATTGAGAATACCTCAAGATAAGAGAGCGCTGTTGTTACCCCACAGCCACTTCTTTGAAAGAGACTTTCATGAAGAGAAATTACTGGTTTTGGTAGGAGTGCAGTGATAAACTTTTGGTTATTAACCACCATTAAAGTAAATTCTAGCTGTTGTTTTGACATTGCACAACCACTGACTACCTGCACATACAAAAACAGCAGTTCTCAGCTTCAGTAATATACCATCTTGTCACGTATTAGACAGTTTGGGGACCAGTTCACACAATCAAATTGGTATCTTGAAGAGGTGGCTCAGATGATAGTTTTATCCTTGTATAGAGTGCTATTGCACTCTTGTCTAGCTTGCCAGCTTCCCACAGGCATCTGACTGGCCACTGGGAAAACAGGATAGTGGATGAGATAGGCTATTGAATTGATCTAGTAGGCTCTTCCTATGTTCACTCCTCCAAAGCTATCAACGCTGGGCTGAGTTGTATGATAGCTTTGTAGTAGCACAAAATAATGTTAGTTGACTAGCAAGGTAAGTGTGGGGATAACACAATTTCATTGCCATCCTACTGGGCGTCAAATTCTACAGACATACGTATTGACACATTGAGAAGACAAAACAAAATCAAACCAGGCTTCTCTATATGCTGCAATATATATCACATGCAGCCCTGATGCCAAACCTGTGATTGTCTGTTAGACACCAACCATCATCAGCCTCATTCAGAATGGGCAAAGGTTAGGGATGAAGGGAGCTGTAGTCCAATATTATCGACAGAGGCACTTGTTCTGAATCCCTGGTGTCTATATACAGAGGCACCACATTGCCCCACCTCCGCTATTTTCTTACTTTTAAAAAATCAACCATGCCATGGTAAACAGTGCATAAACTCCAAGTTGGCTTGAGATGGAAAACATTACAGTGGTACCTTGGGTTAAGAACTTAATTCATTCTGGAGGTCCGGTCTTAACCTGAAACTGTTCTTAACCTGAGGTACCACTTTAGCTGATGTCAAAGAGAAAAATAACTACCAAACTTTTAGAAGACATCTGAAGGCAGCCCTGTTTAGGGAAGCTTTTAATGTTTAATAGACTATTGTATTTTAATATTCTGTTGGAAGCCGCCCAGAGTTACTGGGGAAACCCAGCCAGATGGGCAGGGTATTAATATTATTTATTATTATTATTATTATTATTATTATTATTATTATTATTATTATTATTATTATTATTATTAGCTAATGGGGCCTCCCACTGCCGCCGCCGTGCGATTTCTGTTCTCATCCTGAAGCAAAGTTCTTAACCCGAGGTACTATTTCTGGGTTAGCGGAGTCTGTAACCTGAAGCATCTGTAACCTGAAGCGTCTGTAACCCGAGGTACCACTGTACATTATTGTGAGATGCTAAGACCTCTCACAAGGTCATACAAAAGTTACTGTAAATTTTGCAAGATGACTATATTCCTATTCTGTTTGTTTTTGAATGGGTAAAGGGGACAACAGTGTTGATTAAGCAGGTTTGTCTTTAAATGCAAACTGAGTTGATTTTCTCCCCCATGCATAATGGCAACCCTGGCCTAGCATTACTATTCATGCACACCAACATTAAAATCCAGAAGAGGACCCTTGGAAATATCTGAGACTCTTCCCAAAAGAAATTTACAAAGAAGGAGGCAATTATGAACTGAGATTGTGTAATTTCACTCATCTAATACCAAGTACACCAATGAGATTTATACCTAAGTTACTTTTTTATTGTCTTCAGTTCTAAAAGGTTTCATTATAGAATTCAGACATCCAACAATTTTAATTTTTTCTGCTTTTGTGAAAGGTGGCAAAAGAAAAGTTTCATGAGCCACCTGTTGCAAACAGACCTTCAGATTTCACACATGCTGACTGGCAGAGGTTATGGTTTCAGGCCGCAGATGAAATATACATAATACATTCCCTAGCTAATTATTTGTCAGTACATTAATAAATCAAACTGATCCCTGGAAGGCTATCTAAATATAGCAGGATTATGAGATGTACTACATACTTAATAACAGTAAATTGGATGGCTTAAAGACAAGTGATTTCCTGTTCTTAATACAAAAAAAGATAGCATTTATCATTAGGAGCTAACGGGAGGGGGAAGGAGCTTCTGGTGCAGCTTCTATTCTGACATGTGTTACATTGACCTGAGTTTACCAGCTCCTTATTTCAGTGGATAGACTATGTTCTCATGATCTGAATGCCAAAAGTTTCAGAAGCACTACAATGGGCACCAATATTTTCCATATTCATAAGTTTTCTACAGGCATTCACTGCAGAGCAAGGTGGCTGTGGTAACATGTGGGTTGAACTTTCCCCCCTGAGTGACATCACATGATCAGGGAGTGTTATCCAGCCAATGAGTGACAGGCTATTATTTAACTTCTCTGGATATGGATTTCTCTTGCATATGCATCAAAGACCTCTGCTTTTTACTCTGCAGAAAATAACTGAGAGTTAAATTTCCATTGCAGACCAAACTCATCTGAACCATTTGTTTTCGTCTGGGTTTTTTTGTTTTTTGGGGGGGCGGGGGGGGGGTTAGTATTCTCTGAAAATGAATGACATTGGTTCCAACCCTGAAGAGTTGCACTCTATGGAACTAGACTAGATATGCTCCTAGATCTACCCATGTGTGTCTGTGTGTTCCAGTTCTCTTCCAATTTATGTAAACCTATCGACTTTCCAGGCCCAGTTCTGGAGTATACGTGCTTTGAAAATCTCACAAAATTAAAACAATAAAATAATCAAATTTAATTAAAACTGCAGAAGACAAATCACAGCAGGATAAGAAGGCAGGGAGTCTAGCAACATATTTAAAACTAGATTCAGTTGGTATTCTAGAAAGCCTGGGGAAATAAAAATGTCTTTGCCAATAACTAAACTAAACTAAACTAAACTAAACCAGAGTAGGGCCTGTTCAGGCATTCTAAGCACACAAGAAGAGTGTGTTAGCTCTGTCCATTTGATCTCCATCTGTTGCACACATATAACTTGCTTATTTTATTCTTACCATTTGCATGTACCTTAATCACAGTCATCTCTAAGGAGGCTTACCGTACTGTACAGGAGGGTTACCGTAATGCAGCTGGGAAGCCTCCTATACTCATAAAGAAAAGGGGGGCTAAAAAAAATTGCCCCTATATCACTGGGCTCCCCCTGCCAGTGATGAGTGTAGCTCCCCACACATCAGGTAATCCATGCAGATCAACTAAGGAAGGGGGTTAGGGCAACAGCCCCACCCTATCCCAGCCCCATTCAGGTAAGCTGAAGTGATGCCACTGCCACAAGTGAGGCTGTGCCCCACCACACTGACCACTACCTCTACCACTGCTGGAAGGGATCTCTTGCCTGTCACCACTTTAGAAGGCAGACCCACACAGAGAAGGGCCTCCGACATTGATCTTAAATGCTGGGCAGGTTACATGAGGGATAAGGTGATCCCTCAGGAAAGCAGGTCCTAAGACATGTTTAATATAAAGTGCATTTATGTGTGCTAAGAAGCAGACCGGCAGCCAGTGAGGATGTTTAAACACTGGTAAATTGCCTAAGGTCAGCCCCAGTCAGGAGTCTGGCAGCGACAGACTAGATAATGTTTCTAAGTCCTCAAAGGCAGCTCCATGTATCAAGTATGGACATAATGTAGGCTGAATGTTACCAAGGCTATCCTAAAAATAAAGTTCTTAATCTTTAAGGCAACAGAAGACTGCAATAAACATGTGAGAATTCATGTTGAAGCTGGTTAATTTCATCACTTTACTTTTAGATACTTTATTCTGAAAGAGGGAATATACAGTAAAATATCGCCATGCAGCATGCAGCACCTGCTATTATGTTGCGCGCTCTCTCTCTCTCTCTCTCTCTCTCTCTCTCTCTCTCTCTCTCTCTCACACACACACACACACACACACACACACACAAACCACAGTGCGTTCTTTTCCATTTTTCACCCTGAACAGCTTTGTCAAATATCTCTCTGCCCACAGGAATACTTTTCATAATGTTGCAGTCTGAGAGCAATTACAATAATAAGCCCTAGCCAAGTATACACAGGCAAACAATGCAGCAGTGATATGTTCAAGGCCTATTATACTCGCTTTCCAAATTACAATTGATTTGAGATTTTCTTTTATAGTAAGAAGGGTTGTATAACCATCATTTCTATGGTGACTGTTTATTAATTATGTTTACATTCAGATTTCTTTTAGTCCTAAGTTTAGGGCACATGAATACCATTGGGTCAATATGCCTATTGCTCATTGTGAGGGATAAGTACTTTCTTCTTTTTTTTAGAAAATACACACAAAAGCTGTAAAGTGCTGGTGTGTGACTGGTTTTATACTCGGAAACCACTTAGAAACCACTTTGGCAATAAAGTAGCATAGAATGATCGTGATGATGTATGTTTTTTTTCAGGTAATGGGAAGTAAGAAGAAAGTTTGTTGTGGGAGCAATGGAAACAAAAATGGACAGGCTTTCAGAAGAAGTACTGCTTCTGAAGAGCAGTTGCTGGAAGCCAGAGCAGGGATGAATGCTGTTGTACAGGGATGAGTGCTGCTGTGGGTTTCCTACAGGCACCTACTGTAGTTGGTCACTAGGAAAACAGGATGTTGGACTGGGGGTGGGGGGTGGGCGGAGACTGTCAGTGTTTGAAAAGGAAAAGGTTCTGACCTCCTTTGCCTGGTCCTTGGATCCTAGTCAGCACAAAGAGTCCTTGAGAAAGAGTACTTTGCAGAATGCTGCTTTTATTCTTAAAAAAAGTCTTCTCCAACCACGACCGACAGCTTTATACATATCAAACACAACCAGCTTTCTACCATCCAACCAACCCACAACACACACAATCAATGACCACTCTATATATACAGACATGTGCAGGTGAAAGGTTGCATGAGTCATGCAGGCTTTGCCAATTCATTGTAGGCCGCTGACTCATGCTGACTCAGTTTCTTTTGTATTAAAGAAACAGCAGCTAATTTTAAGCCGTGACAGGGACCATTGGCAGGATCCACCAGGCTCTTCTTCTGTTTCTGTTAGGTTCACTGTTATGTCACTAGGAGGAAAGACAAACTGAAGAAAGACTGAAAAGAGAAGCCAGATAATTATTAGATACTTCAATAGATTTCAGTGGAATTTCACCTAGATTATGGAGGGAGAATTTACTTCTCTCCATCTGTTGCTGGACTATAAAACCCATCATCCCTGACTGTTGGCATGCTAGCTAGGGCTTGTGGAGTTCAACTACATCTAGAGAGCTACCCCTACCCCTTACCTAGTTCCCTACCCCTTACCTAGATGTTTTCAATATAAATACAATGAGCAGTCAATTGAAGGTATCAGCAAATGTGAACACCCTTGATCACAAAGAAGATCAGAGTGTACACTGTTGTAAACAGGTGAATTAGGACAGTGTTTTCCTAATCTTCAAACCACTTCCATCACTGCACTCGCACAACTTTTTAATTGAATACAGCCCTTTGCTTCCTAGGCATATGTTGCTTCATTTTGCTCATGGTTTGTACATTCATCTCTGTCAAGAAAACCAAAACCTTTTTTGCATTCACCTTTGATCTAAATGTGAAAATCACAAAACTTTGCCAAATGTTACTTTTTAAACAGAATTGGATGAAATGTACAGGGGTCACAACCCCTTCTGAGAGGATGATATTTGCCAAATTTCAGACAAATAGGTCCCAGGTGTGTTTGTTTCTCTAAGCACCTTTCAAAATGGAGTTTCAAATTGAAGTTTTCTGAGCTAAGTATTTGCATGACACGTCCAGGAAATGTAGAGGTGCCCTTTGGTAAATTCCCTGCAATATTGTACATGGATATGTGTAGAGATTCAGAAGTTATCCAAAATCCATCAAAAGCAGTATCTGGGGTTTCTTTTAATGATTATATTTGTACCAAATTGGCATAAAGTAACAGAGGTTGGAGAACTAACCCCTGAAAAGTTCCTTACATTTTTATTTTTATTTTTAATGATTTCAATTCCTGTAGGGGTTCCTAGGAAATCAATCCCTTTTGGAAATGTGCACTTGTGGTTTAATTATGCTAAGTGCTGCTTTCTCTGTTGGGCTGAGAAGAGACTGATGTCCCTTGTCTCGTCTGTTGCCGATTGTCTCAAGCACCTCAAACGTCAACCAAACTGACACATTGGCCCTCCAAGCTGCAGGCCTGCAGGCAATGTCAGCCATTATTCCACTGACAGATTGACCTGTCAGCTATGGTGCTGGTTTGCTCTCAGTCAACCTTCCCCCTCCTGCTTCAGTCTCCCTAATAAGGAAAAAACTTCAGAGTGTGATGGAACTTGTTGGCTCCCACACCCAGAATGAAGAAACAAGACAGGATGTATGGTTGAATGTATGTTCACAATGTTTATTAACTAGTTTATGGAGGATCTGCAGCATTAAAAGATAACCCAGTCTTGTCTCTCTATTGGCAAATCAGATCAGAGGAGCTAGGAGGCGGAAATCCCTGCCTTCATCCTGACTCAAGCCAATGCACCAGAGTAACAATTTGCAAACTTTATTGGGTAGTGTCAGGATTGCTGGTTACTCCATGCTGCTTCTACTTTTTCCTGGTTTAGTATTTATTTAGTATTCAAAGTATTTATGAATCTTACGTTTCTGATGCTAACATTCATAGATGCTAAAATACACTTGGAATCAACAGTCCAACTGTACTGTTATTTATATATAATTTACAGTTCTACTGTTTGGACTGTGAAAGGCAAAGCACATTCACAGGACGGATTGCAAGACCTGCCAATAAATGTGCTTTAATGACTGGACCTATATTAGATGTGATCTGTGAATGGAAGGAGCCTGTCTATTTTTTTTTTTAAAAAAAAAAATTTTATTGGGTTTTCCGCTTTTATAAAGACAATACAAACACAACAATAACACAAGACACAAACATGTATAGATTCAGCAGATCCTCTTCTCATAACCTTGTTCCCTGACTTCCCCCCACCCCCCCTCATGCATCCCAATTCCCAAGATTATATCAGCAAGTTGGTATTTTTCCTCTTAACCATCTTATTCATTTTGTTACCTCTTTTCTAATAAAAAAATTGGTTTTCCTAAGTTGGACTTAAGTTCTCTTCCATCGATTTTTCATTTTGTCTTGAATAAAAGTCATATTAACCAAACATGAAAGTCTTAAGAGTTTTTAAGAATCTCCTCTTCCCTCCCTCCCATCCCCGGTTTTTGTCCCTTCCCAATAAAAATCCAAAGTCAAGATTCTCAGCCTGGGTTCCTCACGTCCGAGGCTTTCAAGTCCCTTTCAGTCCCTCTCCGCCGGTCTCGCTGGTTGTCCTTTATGTCAGTCGTCGAGTCTGGAAAGAGATCTTTCACCATCAAAACATATTCTCTTCCCACAAGGAGATTTGAAAGCAACTGCTGGAGTACTTCCACAAAGCCTGTATCCTCAAAGTCAAAGTCCAAAAGGAGGCCCCAATCGTATTTCTTTATTTTAAGTTCCTGTACATATTGTCCCAGAACCTCCTCCTTCTTCTTCTGCATCTTTCGCAGACTTGTGGTGGTTGTGTTCCCAGAGTCTCCTTGCTTGTGTTCCACAGATGTCAGCTTTTGATTGTTGCTTCCCAAGGTTACTTTCTCTTTTTCTTGTTTAGTCTCTTCCACCTCTGTAGCCATTGTTTCCCATTCAGCTGTGGATTCTTTCTCATTCAGGTCCTCAATACAAACAGCAGAGTTGCCTGTTCCCAAGGTCATAATGTTAAGTTGTTTATTCATGGCTAAGCTCTGCTCTTGTAAGGTTCCCACCAATTGAAACATCCTTTCGATTTCCACTAGTAACTTTCCATCCACAGCCATTGTATCCATTGTAGTTTCACAGAATTCCCCCTAGAGGGAATCTGGTTACTTATTAGTCTTTTCTCCAACAGTCCTTTAGCTTGTTATTGTTACTTTGTTTCCAACAATTTTAGCTCAATTATAACTCGTCTTAATCCAGAGGGATCTTAAATAGTGATTTTTCCGCTTTAAACTGCCCGTTTGACAGCTTTGACAGCTGTCAAACTCCGCAGCTCTTACACAGGCACAAAGGCAGGACGTTCCCGAGCCCGGGAGGGGGGGTTGTTCAAAACATAAAGAGGGTCTCCAAAACTCCACTCTCCAGCACAAAATTTCCTTTAACTAAATCTTGAAAGTTAGTGTCCTTTTTAACTCACCCCACCAAGGGTAGGCTCTCCAGCTTAGCTCTTATGTCGTTGCTTAGATCGTCTGCAGGGGGGGGTGCGGACTTCCTTTTAGCACACCCCCCGGTCGTCTCCAATTCAGGGAAGAATTTTTAAAGTACCAATCCGTCTTACTCACGGGTAATTCTTTCAGTCCAAATTTTCAAGGAAGCAAGTCAGCGCTCTTCAGCCATGGCACACGGCTTCGCTCCGCTGGGGTAGCGGTTTACTCTCAGCACCACGCCACTCTCCGTATCCTCTCCGTAGCCTTTAAAAAGGCTCTTCGTGAATCGGGGAGGGCGCTTAAGGTGCCCACCGAGTCACCAGGTCCTCAGGCATCCGCGCCTGAGGTTTTTGAGGGTCCCCGCGTCGCCGTCGCGGCAGGACCCGTCCCTAGCGGAGCCGATTCCCTCCGGAGCTCGGAGGGAATCCGCCATTAGCTGTTCGCGCCAACCCGGAAGTTCCGGAAGGAGCCTGTCTATTCATAGAATGGGCAGTCTTGATCCAACTCATCATATTTCAATGCTTGTATATATGTACGCATTACAATAGATGAGCTCCTTCCATTCACAGAAGGCACTTGGCTCCAGCAGAGAGTTACTGCTGGAGGAAGGGAAAGCAATTTTCACTGAATGCCTCTTTTCCCTGAAGCCCCCTGCATCTTGTCTCATGCTGTTCTGGAGAGTTACAACCCCCTGGAGGAGATTCTCAGGAGGCCCCTTCCTCTAGGTCATGGGCAAACTAAGGCCCGGGGGCCAGATCTGGCCCAGTCGCCTTCTGAATCTGGTCTGCGGCTGATCCAGGAATCAGCATGTTTTTAATGAGTAGAATGTGTCCTTTTATTTAACATGCATCTCTGGGTTATTTGAGGGGCATAGGAATTCGTTCATCCCACCCCACCCCCAAAAAATATAGTCTGGCCCCCCACAAGGTCTGAGGGACAGGGGACCGGCCACCTGCTGAAAAGGTTTGCTGACCCCTAGGTCAAACAGAACTCCACTGAGTACAACTCTAGAACCATCCTAATGTACCCACACATAGACAGACAATGGAAAAATTAATCACTCAACAATGATAGAATCAAATATGTTGTTGTTATGTTATTGTTATGTGGATAATGGCAGCAATTCTTGAAGGCCCTATCATACCTGCTGGGTGACTTCTCCTGCCTTTTGGTCCTGATGTTGGTGTGATGCTCACATGTTTTCCAGACCTGGCGTGGCCTTGTGCTCAGCTGCTCATGGACCCTAAATCAGGTCTGAAGTGCTGTGGCACAAAATGATTCCATGAACACTTTCTGCCTTTCTAGCATGGGAATAATCACAGACAAACAGGCAGATTGGTTCATGATATGGCTGATAGAGCATGGAAATTGATTCAAGACTCCTGAATACTATTAAACAGCCTGGTGAAAAGAGAAAAGGGGTAGGAAAATTATGAAAATAGAATGGTGATACACACACACGCATGCGTACACACACACATATCTATCAAGGTCACCATTTTAAAAGCAATCCCACTTAATATTCCCAAAGATAATAAGTTACTTTTCTTGAAGGCCCCTGTGAATTTGAAATGCATTTTTTACATCAAAATTAATTCAAACGTGGACAAGTATTGATGCCAACAAAGCAAATATTACTGCTGGAAATATTGTTCCCTCTCTCAGAGGTCCTAAGCAATAATGTAATGGGTTTGGAAAGCAAAGTGTGCTTTGAACCCTAGAGACCATCAGCCAGTTAGTGTTTCAGTCATGTTGACATTCAACTCTTGAAAACGACAGGGTATACCTGTATTTGGGATTGGTAGGGCATGGGGGAATGACTGTGTCTGCACATACTAGTCTCTACAAAAAGCTGGGTTCAGTGGCTTTCACAAAATAAAATGCTTCATAAATAGGAAAGAAATCTGGACGTTTTCTAAATACTTTGACATTGTGACTTCACACAGCTTGAATAATAACACCATAGTATTTTGAACTATTTTTTAAACCCTCTTCATACAATGAACGGGGGGCATAGAAGAATTTCTCACTGTGTCTTTGCCTCCGCTATGGCTGTTCCAAGCACACACATACTGCTAAAGAGAATATTTGGGAGGCAGGGGATTTTAGTGTTAAAAATGGCAGCATAACCTTTCATTAATTCCCCAACCCCACCCTTTAAAATGGTATTCTTATTATAGCATGTCATTCCCAGTGGCCCAATTGTTAAACTAAATGGATGGAATATTTCATAAATATGTGCCATGATATTTGTCACAGTATAAAGCCTTGTGGCACCTTAAAAACTAATACATTTATTGTGGCAAAAGCTTTCATGGCTCAAATGCTCTGTTGTTCTGTTTCACTGCAACAGCTTTACTCAGCTACATGGCATTATTTCTATAAGGCTCAGTCACAAAAGGGTTGCGTGTGTGGTGTATTGATAAGAGAGTGTGGAACACCAAGGATAACATCTCCATTCAGTCACTGGGTGACCTTATGCCAATTACTATCATTCAGCCTAACCTATGGTGGGGTTGCTGTGGGGATAGCATGAAAACCAGGGGGACCATGTAAGCCACCATGAGTGATGGCAAATAAGTGTGTGTTCATATATGCATATAAGCACATATAAGTGTGCATGTATGTGTATCACATAGCTCCTCCAAAACCCAGTTCCAGGCCCAAAACCCAACTGGAATGTGATCCTGAATAGACAGGCAATGTGTTATATGGCAGGAAAGTGAAACTAGAACTATGACTGAAAGATAGAAGGGCAAGAAAGGGCTGCATTAGAATGTCTGCTAGGGCTGTTGTATAGTCACTTATAGACAAGAAAGGAATTAAAAGCAACAAAAAAGGCTTTTATGGGTATGTTCGTAGCAAAAGGAAGAACAAAGAAACAGTGGGGTCACTCAGAGGAGAAGATGGTGAAATGCAAACAGGGGACACAGAAAGGGCTGAACTCCTCAATGCCTTCTTTGCCTCAGTCTTCTCCGATAAAGAAAACAATGCCCGACCTGAAGAATTTGGAGCAAATGATTCAGCAAAGGAAACACAGCCCAGAATAACTAAGGAGACAGTACAAGAATATTTGGCTAGTTTAGATGTATTCAAGTCACCAGGGCCAGATGAACTGCATCCAAGAGTATTAAAAGAACTGGCAGATGTGATCTCAGAACCACTGGCAGTCATCTTCGAGAAATCCTGGAGAACAGGCGAAGTCCCAGCAGACTGGAGGAGGGCAAATGTTGTCCCTATTTTCAAAAAGGGGAAAAGAGAGGACCCAAATAATTACCGCCCAGTCAGTCTGACATCAATAGCAGGGAAGATTCTGGAGCAGATCATTAAGCAAACAGTCTGTGAGCACCTAGAAAGGAATGCTGTGATCACCAATAGTCAGCATGGATTTCTGAAAAATAAGTCATGTCAGACTAACCTGATCTCATTTTTTGACAGAATTACAAGCCTGGTAGATGAAGGGAACTCAGTGGATATAGCCTACCTTGATTTCAGCAAGGCATTTGACAAGGTGCCCCATGATATTCTTGTAAAGAAGCTGGTAAAATGCGGTCTTGACTCTGCTACCATTCAGTGGATTTGTAACTGGCTGACTGACCGAACCCAAAGGGTGCTCATCAATGGTTCCTCTTCATCCTGGAGAAGAGTGACTAGTGGGGTGCCACAGGGTTCTGTCTTGGGCCCGGTCTTATTTAACATCTTTATCAACGACTTGGATGATGGACTCAAGGGCATCCTGATCAAATTTGCAGATGACACCAAACTGGGAGGGGTGGCTAACACCCCAGAGGACAGGATCACACTTCAAAACGACCTTGACAGATTAGAGAACTGGGCAAAAACAAACAAAATGAATTTTAACAGGGAGAAATGTAAAGTATTGCACTTGGGCAAAAAAAATGAGAGGCACAAATACAAGATGGGTGACACCTGGCTTGAGAGCAGTACATGTGAAAAAGATCTAGGAGTCTTGGTTGACCACAAACTTGACATGAGCCAACAGTGTGACGCGGCAGCTAAAAAAGCCAATGCAATTCTGGGCTGCATCAATAGGAGTATAGCATCTAGATCAAGGGAAGTAATAGTGCCACTGTATTCTGCTCTGGTCAGACCACACCTGGAGTACTGTGTCCAGTTCTGGGCACCACAATTCAAGAAGGACACTGACAAACTGGAACGTGTCCAGAGGAGGGCAACCAAAATGGTCAAAGGCCTGGAAACGATGCCTTATGAGGAACGGCTAAGGGAGCTGGGCATGTTTAGCCTGGAGAAGAGGAGGTTAAGGGGTGATATGATAGCCATGTTCAAATATATAAAAGGATGTCACATAGAGGAGGGAGAAAGGTTGTTTTCTGCTGCTCCAGAGAAGCGGACACGGAGCAATGGATCCAAACTACAAGAAAGAAGATTCCACCTAAACATTAGGAAGAACTTCCTGACAGTAAGAGCTGTTCGACACTGGAATTTGCTGCCAAGGAGTGTGGTGGAGTCTCCTACTTTGGAGGTCTTTAAGCAGAGGCTTGACAACCATATGTCAGGAGTGCTCTGATGGTGTTTCCTGCTTTGCAGGGGGTTGGACTCGATGGCCCTTGTGGTCTCTTCCAACTCTATGATTCTATGATTCTATGATTCTATGATTCTACTGCTAATCTATTACACTTTCTGGCATCCATTGACTGCTGGCCAAGGTGGTGAGATAAGCGAAAGTACCAATGTTTATTCCATTAGACCAAGGGTGGGAATTTGGTTCCCTCCAGCTGCTGTTGCATCACCATTGACCTTTGGCTATGCTGGCTGGTGCTGATGGGAGTTGGAGTCAACAACACCTGGAGAGCCATGTTAGACCCCACCACCACTCCCCCGAATTTGAACTTAATACTTTGAATAAAGATTTGCACAGCCCACATCCATAGAGGCTTTGGATTCACTGTCTGGGGCCTGGGACATAATATGCACACACATACATTGGAGGCAAAACAGTTTTTTAAAATAAGAACAACAAAGATAGTTGTACGAATGGATAACTTAGAATCAGACCTATTAGAAAAGGACTGTTAGCTTTAGAAATGGCCAGATTCAACAAGACACTATTAGAGGCAATTGCAGTGCTGTTTCCAATCCTTAGCATTTCACAGCAGCGATAAGAATGGGCATGGGAAGAAAGAGAATGAAGTGTGTCAAATTAGCACTCTCATTCAGATGTAACACAAAGCAGAGGTCGTGAACTCTTCTGGTCATAAATGATCCCATGCTTCTGCTCTTCTAGTTTCCTGACTGGTTTGCACCTTAATTATTCATTATGATAAATCCCAAATCATTTCAGTGAACTATGGGGTGAACTTTCAGGGTTGCAAATAATTGCTGGAATCATTTCGATGTGTTCTATCTTTCAAAATGCATTGAATTTAAATCGTATGAGATTTAGCGAACATGGTTCATAACGAGCACACGGATAGCCAAAGACTAGTCTTTATTTAATCGTGTCACTGTTCTTGCACCTATAGTCTGTGCTTCTGGGGGAAAGCAGAGCATAAAAGCAACAAGTAGTTAAATGGGATGCCTTGCACTGTTGAAGAGCTAAAGCTATTTCTTGGACACACCCTTATATCTATGTGTTCAGCAATTTCCTCTTCATTTCAGGCCTTATCTGTCTTCAACAAAGGTTGCATTCAATTGTGAGGTTTATTACATTAGTTTTACTGGTTATAATGCTAGCATTTCTCTCCCGATTCCTAATGTTCCTTTTACACTTTGTTGTCTTATAGAACTGTGCCTTTTACTCAATATACCACCATGTCACACTAAACTTTAGATGGCAGGAAAGAAGTGTATACCCCAAATATTGTCAATGGAAAACTCTCATGATTTTCTGAGTTAATTTGGGGCGGGGGTTGCACATGGGGTTTTTTCTGGAAACAATTAACATGGAAATGAGCACTAAACATCTGCAAGATTCTATTAGGTTTTCAGAAATGGCTTTTGCATTGAGTGAAAGATCACATGGAATGTGAGAGTGAATAGGTAAGGAAACGTTATGAAGATGGAATGAAGTGGCATCTAAATACAGCCAAGAATGACTAACCCAGAATGACTAACACTGAAACCCTCCTAACCATGCCTACTTGGGTGGAAGTCCAATTGGATTTAATAGGTCTTATGCCCAGGTAAGGGGGTTAAGACAGCAGCCTAAGGCTGCAATTGTGAGGCTGCTGGGGAGATCAAAATGTATCAGGTATACAAGCTTCCGTGTAACTTCCACTGAAACTGAACTGTATATGGCAGGCCTGTCCAACTCCTAAGAGACTGCAATCTACTCACAGTATAAAAAGGCTGGCTGTGATTGTCATTGCCAGGAGATGTTGAGCTTTTTTTAGGGGAGGATTGGCCAAAGTTCTCGAGCTTTTTTGGGGAGAGGGTTGGCCAAAGTTATTCTTACTCGCTAAATTGATGTATTATTGATTCTTAGCTCAGTCGGTAGAACATGAGACTCTTAATCTCAGAGCTGTGGGTTCAAGCCCCATGTTGGGCAAAGGTTTCCTGCATTGCATGGGGTTAGCCTAGATGACCCTCATGATCCCTTCCAACTTTACAATTATATGATTATATATATATATATATATATATATATATATATATATATATATAGGTTTTGGTGTTTTCGGGTATCTTCCCGTGTAAGAGTTGGGGTGTCTAGGCGACGTTTCGACGAGGTCTCACTCGTCATCTTCAGGCTGGTGCTTTCGGCTTCTTGTTACTAGAACAGAGCAGGATCTCAGTGTTTGAGTTCCTATAAATACTGTGGAGGGGGTGTGGTGTATAGCCTCCAACGTTCTGGGCAGAGAGGAAGTTCCCAGGTTATTGTGCCTTTTCTTCTTTTGTTCATTAATTACTTGAGGGATATCTTGAGTGATTTCTTGAGTGATATTCTGAGTACCACTTAGGAGGGTCATTAGGTGTGGATTAGTTGCTAAAGCTTTCGTGTCTTGACCTCTTGAGCTTGTGAAGAGTTTTTCTGAGTTTTTCTGAGAAGAGTTTTTCTGAGAAGATGGCTGTACTGCACTTAGTTGTGCTCTGGCTTGGCTTCGTGTATAGGGGCGAGCTGTGGTTTTGTGCCCTGTGCCAGCCAGATCTGTGTAGGAATTGCAGGGGGGTGCAGCATCCGGAGGTGCCACTATGGTTTGGCTACTGGATGGTATCTGTAATTTATCTGTGGAGAGGGTCTGGGTTTGGGTCTGGTGTGGTTGATTGGAGATGGCGTTCTGTGTGCCTCTGGTTCTGGTGTCGGTTTTTGTGGGGAGGGCTAATTTCCAGATGTCTGGCAGGCGGGACGTGTCGTCACGCTTGTTCATGTTGTGAGGGTGTTTCTCTATCTCGATGGCTTCCATGATTATTCTCTTGTGGTGATGTTCCATGTTAAAGAGCAATTTGGAATCTGCAAAATTAATTTCGTGTCCTGTTTCTTTCATGTGTTGGTAAAGAGAGGAAGTTTTTTCTTCTTTTTTGACGGCATTCTTGTGTTCTGCGATACGTGCATTTATTCGTCTGTTTGTTTGTCCAATGTACGTGGCTGGGCAGACTTTGCAGGGTATTTCATAGACCCCTTGGTTTTCTAACTGGATTTTATCTTTTGGGTTTCTGAGGATATTGGCTATTTTTTGGTTGGTGCAAAAGGCTGTTTTGATATTGTGTTTATGGAGGATTTTGCTAATTTTATCTGTGGTGCCCTTGATATAAGGAAGGAGGGCCATGCCATTGTTTTCTTCTGTGTCTTGGTTTTTTGGGGGTGTTTCTTTTTGGATTAGCTTCGTAACCCTGTTTTGCTGGTATCCGTTGGCGATTAACACATTTGAGAGATTCTGTAACTCAGTTGTCAAGTGGTCTTCGTCAGCCAGGCGTTTGGTTCTGGAGATGAGAGTCTTGGCTACGGAGTTTATTTGTGCAGGGTGGTGGTGTGATTGTGCATGTAAGTAGCGGTTGGTGTGTGTTTTTTTCCGGTAGATAGTGTGTCCTAGGGAGCCATCAGGTTTTTTGTAGATTAGGACGTCAAGGAAGGGAAGTTGGTTGTTGGCTTCTATTTCCATAGTGAATTGTATTTTGGGGTGTAGGCTGTTGAGATGTGTGAGGAAGCTATCTAGTTTTTCCTTCCCGTGTGGCCAAATTACAAAGGTGTCGTCAACATATCTGAGCCAAAGTTTGGGTTTGTGTTCTGACTTGTCTAAAGCATTGGTTTCAAAGTGTTCCATGTACAGATTTGCGATGACCGGTGAGAGGGGTGATCCCATAGGTGCTCCTTCTATCTGTTTGTATCTTTGTCCATTGTGGATGAAGTACGTGTTGGTTAGGCAGTGGTTGGTCAGGTCCAGGATGTATTCGGGGGGATTGTATTTGTTTTGAATGGCTGTCAAGGCTTCATTAATGGGCACTTGTGTGAAGAGAGATACAACATCGAAGCTCACAAGTAGGTCATCGGGATGTAGGTTTTGCTTCTTTATTGTTTCTATGAACTGGAAGGAGTTTGTAACGTGTGAAGCGATAGATTCTGCATAGGGCTGAAGTTGCTTAGCGAGAAATTTAGCGAGATTTTGTAGAGGTGAGCCTATGGAGCTGACTATTGGTCTGAGTGGTGTTCCTTCTTTGTGTATCTTGGGGAGACCGTAGAGTTTGGGGCATCTGGATGATTTTTCTCTGGGGATGATTCTTAGCTGGATTTCTTCACTGATAGGAGAGGCTTTTATTTTGGATTTGGTGGTTTTTTCCAGATAGGTGGTGGGATCTGTTTTTATAGGTTGGTAGGTAGGGTCTTGGAGTAGATTTGATAGTTTTGCTTGGTAGTCCGATGTGTTCATCACAACAGTGGCATTACCTTTGTCTGCTGGGAGAATGATACACAAGATACACAAAGAAGGAACACCACTCAGACCAATAGTCAGCTCCATAGGCTCACCTCTACAAAATCTCGCTAAATTTCTCGCTAAGCAACTTCAGCCCTATGCAGAATCTATCGCTTCACACGTTACAAACTCCTTCCAGTTCATAGAAACAATAAAGAAGCAAAACCTACATCCCGATGACCTACTTGTGAGCTTCGATGTTGTATCTCTCTTCACACAAGTGCCCATTAATGAAGCCTTGACAGCCATTCAAAACAAATACAATCCCCCCGAATACATCCTGGACCTGACCAACCACTGCCTAACCAACACGTACTTCATCCACAATGGACAAAGATACAAACAGATAGAAGGAGCACCTATGGGATCACCCCTCTCACCGGTCATCGCAAATCTGTACATGGAACACTTTGAAACCAATGCTTTAGACAAGTCAGAACACAAACCCAAACTTTGGCTCAGATATGTTGACGACACCTTTGTAATTTGGCCACACGGGAAGGAAAAACTAGATAGCTTCCTCACACATCTCAACAGCCTACACCCCAAAATACAATTCACTATGGAAATAGAAGCCAACAACCAACTTCCCTTCCTTGACGTCCTAATCTACAAAAAACCTGATGGCTCCCTAGGACACACTATCTACCGGAAAAAAACACACACCAACCGCTACTTACATGCACAATCACACCACCACCCTGCACAAATAAACTCCGTAGCCAAGACTCTCATCTCCAGAACCAAACGCCTGGCTGACGAAGACCACTTGACAACTGAGTTACAGAATCTCTCAAATGTGTTAATCGCCAACGGATACCAGCAAAACAGGGTTACGAAGCTAATCCAAAAAGAAACACCCCCAAAAAACCAAGACACAGAAGAAAACAATGGCATGGCCCTCCTTCCTTATATCAAGGGCACCACAGATAAAATTGGCAAAATCCTCCATAAACACAATATCAAAACAGCCTTTTGCACCAACCAAAAAATAGCCAATATCCTCAGAAACCCAAAAGATAAAATCCAGTTAGAAAACCAAGGGGTCTATGAAATACCCTGCAAAGTCTGCCCAGCCACGTACATTGGACAAACAAACAGACGAATAAATGCACGTATCGCAGAACACAAGAATGCCGTCAAAAAAGAAGAAAAAACTTCCTCTCTTTACCAACACATGAAAGAAACAGGACACGAAATTAATTTTGCAGATTCCAAATTGCTCTTTAACATGGAACATCACCACAAGAGAATAATCATGGAAGCCATCGAGATAGAGAAACACCCTCACAACATGAACAAGCGTGACGACACGTCCCGCCTGCCAGACATCTGGAAATTAGCCCTCCCCACAAAAACCGACACCAGAACCAGAGGCACACAGAACGCCATCTCCAATCAACCACACCAGACCCAAACCCAGACCCTCTCCACAGATAAATTACAGATACCATCCAGTAGCCAAACCATAGTGGCACCTCCGGATGCTGCACCCCCCTGCAATTCCTACACAGATCTGGCTGGCACAGGGCACAAAACCACAGCTCGCCCCTATACACGAAGCCAAGCCAGAGCACAACTAAGTGCAGTACAGCCATCTTCTCAGAAAAACTCTTCTCAGAAAAACTCAGAAAAACTCTTCACAAGCTCAAGAGGTCAAGACACGAAAGCTTTAGCAACTAATCCACACCTAATGACCCTCCTAAGTGGTACTCAGAATATCACTCAAGAAATCACTCAAGATATCCCTCAAGTAATTAATGAACAAAAGAAGAAAAGGCACAATAACCTGGGAACTTCCTCTCTGCCCAGAACGTTGGAGGCTATACACCACACCCCCTCCACAGTATTTATAGGAACTCAAACACTGAGATCCTGCTCTGTTCTAGTAACAAGAAGCCGAAAGCACCAGCCTGAAGATGACGAGTGAGACCTCGTCGAAACGTCGCCTAGACACCCCAACTCTTACACGGGAAGATACCCGAAAACACCAAAACCTGCATTCCTGTACCCGTGAAAATCTACGAAAGCAAATATATATATATATATATATATATATATATATATATATATATATATATATATATATATATATCTGACATTATTTTATTACCAGCAGCTTGTTGTCCAAAGGGAAAACAAAGTGTTTTAAAATTAAGACAGCCACATGTGGCTCTATGTGGGACAGGGTATGCTGAACATAAACTATGGTAAGATGTTATGGATAAATTGTACTGTTAAATATAGATGGTCAGGTCCTACTGATTGAGAGGCAAGTCTTGACCCAGGAACAGTAACCCAGAGAATCCTAATACAGTGTGTACAAAGCTAAACAAATTTTGTCTCCCTTTCATCTAGAAACTCAAGAACATACATAAACTTGCATCCAAGACAAAGTTCAGCTTATAAAGAAGTAATGGATGGAGCAGCGCTGTGCTCAAACTTGTCTTCCAACTTCTTGGAGGTTTGCTTCCCCCATGAAAGAGGCTTTCATTTTTCTGTTTCATTCATTGGGCCCTTTAGAATTTCTTTAGAATTTCAGTGGTCATGGAGCTGAGTTATCTTTATGAGATAGTCACAGGTGGTGTGTTTGTTTTGCTTTCCACTAAAGGCCTCACAGGAGACCTGCCTTATGATTGCTTTCCCTGAACTTTATAATTGGAGTGCAGGAAGTCAAGGACACTGGTTACCAAGTAACTCAGTGCAGTGTGTTCACTTTGTTTCCTGGAAAGTGCAAGAAATATTTCTGCACTAATTGTTTTCAAGGTAACAAGATTGCACTTCAAAATAATAACAGCAACAACAGCAATCAGCTGCCAGACAAATGATAGTCCAAGTCTTCTCACATTTATGGGACATTTCAGATGAGGCCATCATCAGCATTCAGGAAGACTACAGAAGCCAAACCACTGAAGAGTTGACTTGTAGAATGAAAGAAAATACACTCACAAACACTCCTTGGCCAGCTTAAAAGTCTGGTAAGTGCAACAAAAACCTGCACCCCACTCATGAAAATTTCACAAAAATGTTCTAACCTGCTCCCCCCCCCTGATAATTTTCATTAATTGGTGGTGAATGATTGGGGGTGGGAATGGAAGGTTTTTTGGCACAGCATTAATATGGAAGCTAACACAAAGTAAATCAAAACTTTTATTCACATGAGCTATTACACAGGAGAGATGAGTATAACCTTACAGTCAAATGTTCGTGTCATGCTGGTAATGGAAGTTATGAGTCATCACGATTTTCTGGCCATGAAATTAGGTCAGGGTATCACCACAAACTTCAAGAGCTATTTTCCTTGGTAGATTAAAATAATAATATTTCTGAGGAAGAGGAAAAAGAAGCCCTGAGAAATGTTTATATCAAGCAATGCATCAGGGACTAAAATGAAAACTCCAGTTGATACCTATTCTTATGTGGCACCACTAGTAGGAAAGTTTCTCCTGATACAAATATTTCATGGATCCTGTGAATTGGCCGGTCCCAGCTGGCAGAAGAGAAAGAAATATTGACAGTAATTGCTTTCATCAAGATGGTGCCATTTTCTAGATGCTCCACAGCAGCATGTACACCGACTGCCATACTTTCCCATGTGTGTGTGTGTGTGTGTGCATGTGTACACACTCAAACATGGAGAACATTACTGACCGAAGTTTACTATGCTAAGCACATAGTCTCAAATCATACATGGCTTGCTGCTGCTTCTCCTGTTTAATATATGTGCTTCTGAGTAGGTAAAGGTAAAGGACCCCTGGATGGTTAAGTCCAGTCAAAAGTGACTGTGGGGTGGTGGCGCTCATCTCGCTTTCAGGCTGAGGGAGCTGGCATTTGCCCACAGACAGCTTTCTGGGTCATATGGCCAGTATGACAAAACTGCTACTGGTGCAATGGAATGCTGTGACAGAAACCAGAGCACACAGAAACACTGTTAACCTTCCTACCACAGCAGTACCTATTTATCTACTTGCACTGGTGTGCTTTTGAGCTGCTAGGTTGGCAGGAGCTGGGACAGAGCAACAGGAGCTCACTCCATCGCAGGGATTCAAACCGCTGACCTTCCAATCAGCAAGCCCAAGAGGCTTAGTGGTTTAGACCACAGCACCCCCCGCACTTGTCATCTTGCCCATGGGGATGGACACTTTGGGAATTACCAATGAGGAGGGCCATGGTGCAGTGGTAATTGTTGTATGGAACCACAATTTCAATTCTGCTTTCACCTGACTGTGGAAAAGTAGTGAAACAAGGTTGAAAATATGGCGGGGAAGTATAAATCTAAATATCTCCAATCAGACCCTTGGCTTTTTAGTGTATACAAATTCATCAGTTAAGTGAATAGCAGAAGCTACGCCAGGATTTCTGTTTAAGAGGAAGTATAATATAGGAGCACCTTTGCTGGCTTGAACTCAGCTTGAAAATCCACGATGGATGTGTAAGCTGCAGATGGAGATTTATACAACTGAAAAGATGCAAATCCTCACATTAATAATTCATAGAAAAATGTTATCAAAGAAAAAGCCAAATCTTTATCAAAGAAAAGAGCAAAGGAATCGGCACCATCTTAAACATGCCTCATTTAGTTCAATGGGGATTATTCCCTGGTAAGAGGATTGCAGCCTTAGAGATATTTTTCTATTATTTCAGATAGATAGGATCATTACTGTGATAATGTCTCGTGTAAGATGATAACAATGAACAACTCCACAAAAAGCAATTATTACTACATGCTTTATTAGAAAGGAAACTGTTTTTAGGGTCACGCAAACCCAGAACATGGGGGGAAGAATTTGTTTGCCTCAAGTGTAGCAGCATTAAACACAGTGAAGCTGTGCAGAAAACACTTACCTCTGGCACTCGTCACAGTGTTCCGTTGCGCCAAAAGTGGCTTAGTCATGCTGGCCACATGACCCAGAAAGCTGTCTGTGGACAAATGCCAGCTCCCTCGGCCTGAGGCTAGATGAGCGCTGCACCCCAGCCTTTGACTGGCTTTAACCGTCCAGGGGTCCTTTACCTTACCTTTACCTTTACCTAATTCATTTAACAGGCACTTTGAAGCAGAAAGCATCATAACAGCACTACCAAGGGTCAAACTGGACACAATGCCAGAGATTCATGTCTTTCTTTTATAAAAAGCCATTGTGGGGGCTGAGCCCATGCATTTTACTAATAGGGATAAAGAGCAGCTTTTGGGGAGAGGTAGTTTTCAGCACAGGGAAAAGAGGTAACACCCCCTATGATGCAGTTCCTATCCTGTAGCGGGATCCTTTTTTAAAAAGGTGAAAGACACTGCAAGTGTCATTTGCAGAACTCCAGAATCACATTGAGTTTGACCCCAGGTTCAAGCAATTTTAATGCCGTTTTGCAACACTTAAGCTTATTTACATATCATTTTCAGACCATAGTTAGATGCTGCATCATCATCCTGCTCAAGGACAAAGGAATTTGATCTATGACAAAAAGACAAGCTCAGAGACAGTGCAGAGATAAGTGTTTGTTATTTATATTGCAACAGTTTCTGTGCTGGATCCTTCCAGAGAGTTTATGTAATTAATTCTAAATAGTTTCTGATTTAATATAGAAATGCCTCTTGATGTCCTACTGTTCTCACAACACATTTGCAGAATGTTCTGGGAAACTACCGCATGCCATGGCCCGGACAATGGTTCATCTGCTTGAGCTGTAGGGCTAGATGAATCTGTCAAAAGTTGTTTCTCTCAGTTTCTCAATTTTAAATTCATTTTTCCACATTTCTGCATCAGTCTGCATCCTGGTGGTTTGAACATGTGAATATAAGAATATGCCTTACACAGAGTCAGGACACTCGTTCATCTCATTTAGTACTATCTATTCTGACTGATGGTGTCTCTCCAAGATTTTACAGAGAGGTTTTTACCAACCTGGCTGCCTGAGATGGCATAAAGGGAACATAGGAACATCTACATTCAAAACATGTGCTTTATCACTTGGAATGCGTTCAGTAATATTTCAGCCGTAGGCTTTCTAAAACATTTTTTAGAAGTAATTTTTAAATTAATTTCAAAGAAGAGTGAGAATCTCAAAAACCATCGGCAAAAGTGTGCATTTGTATCTTTGGCAGCTGAGTATTTAAAGTAAATACTCATGCTCATCTGTCAGACAACAGATGCAATTTCCTAGAACACTGGCAGAAGCTTGACTGTCATGCAATGGTGGTAGCACGGAAAAAATGCAATCACAGGAAGGATGATACTGTAGTTCCTGAACATCAGGCTTATGTCAGGCAGTGATGCACTAGGATAAATTATCCTAAACTCGATCCTAAACTCAATCAGTAGCAGAGTCATGAAAACAAAAAATAATATAGCCACCAAAGCAAATACCAGGGAGCAATCTGATGCTTGAAAAGCTGGTGGAAAGCAAGCTAGCGTAAACTAAGCTGGTGCAGTTACACCAGATCCAAACCCCATTAAAACACCTGAAAACAGTGTTCCATGCTGGGTTGCCAGATCACATGACCCAGCTGAATGGGTTTATGATTCAACTCCCTGGTCCCACGCCACCATCTTCCTGGACACACACACACCCTCCCACTTTTTGGGACTTACAGCCCAGCAAGTTATGCTGGTGTATTTTAGGCTGAGTCAAAGTTGGGGATGTAATGGCCACTGAGCTCTGCTGAGTCAGCTAGCTTTATCAGAGATCCTCTGTTTCTGAAGCTGTTCTGGCAGATCTTGTCGTAGAATTGCTTCCTTAATGTAGCCATAGAAACGACAAATAAAATAGCACTGGCAGTCAGTTCCACAGTATTCCAAAAACTCTGCCACTGCCCAATATTAGCCACACACAGAGCAACAGACATAGTGATGGCCGAGTGACCTCATGGCCATGGGTGTCACTGGGGGAGAGAACCCAGAGCTTGAGACTAAAATATATTCAAGTTAATGACTTGTGAGCTAACCTTAAAGACCTGGCTTTTCCATGTTGTGCCTGTCAGGCTCAAGCCTGCACGTGCAGCTACAAATTCTTCCTCTTTTGCCAATTTCTTTGAAAAGAAACAAGAAGTTTCAGACCACGAAGACACCCCAACATTCCCCCAACTAATGAGGGTCTTTTTTGTTCTAAGAAATTAAATGAATTGACCCTTTTCTCTGTCACAACAATCAGAAACACTTCTTTCAGCCAAGCACCTGCACATGGCGTCACTCAGCCATTCAGGTGAGCAAGAATGATGTCACAAAATGGGCAAGATGAAATGGCAAATAGAAAGAATGCTTTGCTAAATTGAGAGGTGAACCCCATGGAAGGTGAAGACCAGTGGGTAACAGAACATAATCTTTGACAGACAGACACACCCTCAATGTTAGTCTTTTTAGATTGATATTGCCTCATAACGTATCAGCCTACTTAATTGGCAAAAGACATTTCATTCTGTAGAAGTACTCTACTGTCCTTATGACAAGATTGTCAGCAGTGTACATAATCATCCCAATATCAAAGGGATGGGAAACCTACAGCCTTCCAGATGCCACTGGACTCCAACTCCCAACAGCCTCAAGCAGCATATCCAATGGTCAGGGTATGATGAAAGTTTTAGTCCAGAAACATCTGGAGGACCACAAGATCCCTATCCCTGCACTATCATTTTTGAGTTGTCTTGAACCCAGTCATACCCAGAGCACAACCACTGAAATCAATTGACTTAAGTTAGTCATGTCTGTTTATTTCAGTGAGTTTACCTTGAGTATGACAGACTCAACTGTTTGAAGGCTTTTAACAGAGTTTCAAACACCTGGAAAAATCTATTCAACCACAAATAACAACAGAATTAAGCTACATCAAAACAACAAGCAATAAATAAATAATTTCACGGGCAACAATAAAGATGATAAAATTACTCGTCACTTTGTTAAAATTACTCATTGTCCGCAGCTTCAAAAATACCCCAAAATAACATCCTAATTTAGAATCCAATTTTGTAATATTGTTCCTTTGTGAACCAGATTAGTGCCTGGATTTAAGTGGATGCAATGCTGCTGGTATTTGTGAAGACATATTTTGATTCTCTGGCTTTTATAGTCAATGATGCCTTTCCTATAGCCTTGAAAAATTATGTCCTCACAGGCCTTTCATTAGCATGTCTATTTCAAAAGGTCACTCCTACACATTGTGTCACAAGACCAATTTAATTCAGTCCTTTCATAGCAAAATTACTGCTTTCACATATTTAGCAGGAAAATATGCTTTATCTCTAAGACTCCTTCTAGATGAGTCATTGTTGATATTATTATTAAACTAAATATAAACAATTTATTGGGGAGAGAAGTTTGAGATGAGAATAGTTGATGTATGATGGAGCCTGCTGAAGAATATTAGGTCAAAAGGCAAAGCAAGGAATGGTCTCTGAGAAGCATTAAGAGGTTCCCAAAGAAGACTAAGAAAGTTTCCCTACTGCGATCAATAAATGAGTTCCTCAGTAATCCATTGCCTGGAGAGGTACATACCACATGATTGTTCATAAGTTTCCATCTGTGACATGACTTGCCACCATGGAAATGCATATAAGAATAGCTAATTTCCACAGGTTTAGATTTCATATTGCTAAAGCAATTTTGGAGGAAATAAACCGGCTTGCAGGCATAACAGTCAGACTTAAATTCCAAGGCCTGATTAAGCTGGTTTGATACTACAGTGGTACCTCGGGTTACATACGCTTCAGGTTACATACGCTTCAGGTTACAGACTCCGCTAACCCAGAAATAGTGCTTCAGGTTAAGAACTTTGCTTCAGGATGAGAACAGAAATCGTGTTCCGGCAGCGCGACAGCAGCAGGAGGCCCCATTAGCTAAAGTGGTGCTTCAGGTTAAGAACAGTTTCAAGTTAAGAATGGACCTCCGGAACAAATTAAGTACTTAACCCGAGGTACCACTGTATCTGTTTACATATTTCTAAGCTTAATTGTGCTTTAGTATTCACCTTAAAGTACAATTCTTACCATGCTCTTTGCTGACACATCCCTAAACTCAAAGATATATTTCAGTGATCACCCTGAGTCTTTCATGTCCATCATTTTTTTAAAAAAAATATGAAACTATGCTCACCTGTTACTGCTAGTGCTACTTATGAAAAATACTACAGTTAACATCACAAAACAACATACTTCAGAAATTCAGCTGGAACCCACGAGGGGGAAAAAAGAAACCCATGCATCAACATGCCTCCTCCAACACCTGTCCCACCCTATGACTTTTGACCTTTCCATGTTTAGTGCATCGTCCTGAAGGGAGCTTGTAATTATCTGGGTTCCTAATTGTAAGGAGAATTCTAAGCACACTCAACTGAAGATGCATAAAAAACCTTTCAGATCTTCCTGCTCAAGGTGCAAAAGTCAGGGTGGAGTGAGTGTGCCCTTCATGAGGAGGGACATTGTGGCTGGAGCAGTGTAAATCCTTGTAGTCCCTCACATACACTTTTTGCCCTTGCTTCTTGATGCTGAATGCCTGAAGAGGGCTATGGTGTTTCCTTATTAAATCCTCATTAAAAGCAGAGATGGGGGATAAATCATAATTAAATCCAGAGGCTAAAGAAGACTCCCTGCAAAAGACCCTGGTGTTGGGAAAGATTGAGAGCACAAGGAGAAGGGGACGACAGAGGATGAGATGATTGGACAGTGTTCTCGAAGCTACCAGCATGAGTTTGACCAAGCTGCGGGAGGCAGTGGAAGACAGGAGTGCCTGACGTGCTCTGGTCCATGGGGTCACAAAGAGTCGGACACAACTAAATGACTAAACAACAACAAAGATAAGGAAGTTACAGAAATCACAGAAAAGCTGAATGACTCCTTTGTGTCTGTTTTCTGTGCAGAAGATATAGGGCAGATAGTTGTTCCTGCCCCAAACTGACTTATTTTAAGATGAACTGAAGCAAATACTAGTGACACGAGGTGAAGTTCAGTTTAAATGTTAACAAATCACTGGGTCCAGATGGCATCCATCTGAGAGTTCTTGAAGAACTCAAATATGAAACTGCTGATGTTTTAAACAAAAATATGTACCCTGTCCCTTAGAGCAGCCTCTGTACCAAAGGACTATAAAGACAACACGATGCCATTTATTTAAAAAAGAGCCAGGAACAATCCAAGAAATAAAGGCTTTTCATACCTCTTCTAGATGAGTTTATGGAAAGCATTAAGAAAGATAAAGCATTAGCGAAGCATACAGAAGAATGTATTTTGCTGAGGAACATTCAATGCAGTTTCTGCTAAGTTAAATCCTATCTCATTTACTTTTTAGAATTCCCTGAGCATTTCAGGAAGCATATGGATAGGGGTAATATGGTAGGCATTGTGTACTTGGACTTTCAAAGAACTTTTGACAAAGTCATTCACCGAAGGCTTCTGAGTAAGCAGTCATTGGATAGGTTGACAGGTCCTATTACGCATCAGTAACTAGTTAAAGAACAGGAAGTAGAGCGTAGGAGTACATTGGCAGCTCCTATAACAGAAGGGGGGGGGTCTTCAAGATATCTCTAGTAGGACCAGTGCTTTTCAGCTTGTTCATAAATGATTCATAGTTAGGGGTGGGCAGAGAGATTGGTCAGATTTCCTGATGACACCAGATGATTCAGAGTGGTAAAAAATAATAATGTAAGAGTCCTAAAGGCATTTCTCCAGTTTGGATGAATGGGCATTAAAATGGTAAATGTGTTTCAATATAAGTAAGTGTAAAGTGATGTGCAGTGGGGCAAAAATAAATAAATCCTAATTTCTCATATATACTGATTGTGTCTGAGCTGGTGGTTACTGACCCAGAAAGAGATCTTGGAGTCATGATGGATAGCTCAATGAAAACAACAACGCAGTGTGCAGCAGCTGTGAAAAAGGTGAATTCCATGTTAGGGATCATTAGGAAAGGGATTAAGAATAACACTGCCAGTATCATAATGCCTTTATGTGAATCTATGGTGCAGCCCTGCTTGGAATACTGTGCACAGGTCTGGCTACTGCATGTCAAAAAGGATATTGTAGAGCTGGAAAGGCTGCAGAAAAGGGCAACCCAAATGATCAGGGGACTGGACCGACTCTATGAGGAAAGTTTACAAGATTTGTTTATATATATATATTGATCCCAAGATGGTAGTTAATGGGGACAGGCCAAAGGAAGGACTTCTTCATTCAGCACATTGTTAAACTGTGGAAATGTCTACCACAGTGTGTAATGATGGCCATCAACTGGTGATGTATTTAAAGGGGATTACACAGTTTCATGGAAAATAAGGCTATCAAGAGCTATTAGTCAGGACAGCTATATTCAACCTCCAGTAGGGCTTTGAAATGCTGGTTGCTGGGGAGCAATGGTGTAAGTGGACCACTGACCACATGTCTCAGTTTGGGGCTTCCCATGGGGATCTAGGTGACCACTCAGGGGAAAACATGCTGCATTAAATAGGCCTTGGTCTGATCCAGCAGGATTCTTCTTAAATTGTTAACAAACATCATTTAAAAATTCACAAAGCACCTTAGTAACTAATGGCACTTGGACAAGGGAAAGGCACAATGAACAGTTAAGAGTACATTCCACACATTCTTACCTCTCTAGGACTGTGCAGTAGCAAACACAGAAAAGATAAAGTTCATCTATAGTACATTTGATAAGCAAATGCATGCATTGCTATGTGTGTTGTGTATATCTATCTGCATTGACAGATCAGCCCTCTTGGTTGATTGTTTGGTTTTATTACTATACCACTTTTCATCCGAGGATCACAGGGTGGTTTACAATTTAGCTCAAGGTTTCCTCACTCTAGTTACAGGGTAACAGGGTTCTTTCAGTGCTTTGGAAATACAGTGGTACCTCGGGTTACAGACGCATCAGGTTACAGACTCCGCTAACCCAGAAATAGTACCTCGGGTTAAGAACTTTACCTCAGGATGAGAACAGAAATTGAGTGGTGGCAGCGGGAGGCCCCATTAGCTAAAGTGGTACCTAAGGTTCAGAACAGTTTCAGGTTAAGAACAGATCTCCAGAACGAATTAAGTTCTTAACCCGAGGTACCACTGTACAGCAAAGTTAGATGAAAACAGCCCTATAAGGCGTCTGAGCAGGACATCCTGTACCGCTAAAATGAACTATGCTTACCTTTCTTCCTGGGGAGAAGGCCAACACAAAACCAAGCAGATGAATTCTCATGGACGGACTTGCCATTGCCAACTATGTGTCAGAAATAATTAGCGTGACAGAAAAGAAACGTCTTTCTGACATTAGGGGGCAGGTAGAGGATAGTGCGACAAAGAACCCTCGAGTTAGCTAATATATCATTCCCTCACTTTTAGCATTTTCCTTTATAAGCATTATAATTTCTAAGACATGTATTTCTAGTGGACTAGCAGCAGTGTGGTTTTGCTTTGATTTTTTTTTATTATTATTATTAACTAGAAATACGGTGACAAAGGTAGTCACAATTTCAACCCTGTTGAAAGACATCAAGACATTTCTTTCAGATATTGCTCCATTCAAGAAAAAGGATATAACTTGTTCACTCCATATAACTAACTTGAGGTACAACATTCTGGCAGTAGGAACAAAGCTTTCTTCTCTGTATGGTTTTGTCTATCAAAGTTATGTCACATGCTTTCTCTTAACAAGGAGTGCCTATTGTCACTGAGAAGTAGGTCAGGGCCTACTTTAGGTGTGAAACAGGTAACAGGATTCCCAGAATGGTTCTCAAGTAACTGGGCATTCTACTTGACTAATAATGTTTTCCATTATAAAGTTACTGGCAGCCTCATACCTGGTGTTGCTTGACCATTCTATGAAACAAATAAAAATCAGTGCAGCTTTGAAAGTTTCAGTCCATCATCTTGATTCAAAATGATATCAAATAGTACCTAAACAAAGTCAAAAAGCTGGTTGTTGGTCTTAGCGTCATGCAAAATTTGGTTATGATATTTGAATTGCATAGGAAACAACTCTCCAAAATATGAGGTAGATTATTTTCAAAATAGCTAACAATCCGTGCTCTGGCTTGAATAATGGGAAGCATGGAATCTTTTCTGATTCCTCTAAGCTAGGTATATCTGTGCTTTTTGACTAGATAGAAGCAGCCAGCTAGCCATTTATAACCAGTGAGTGGTTGGCCAACTTCTTATCATTCATAGAGGGTTTTCTAGCTGTCACAAAAGAAGGAAGCTTTTTGCCAGATCTCTTTTTTCTGTGACTATATCTAAGAACCAATCAAATATTCTAGCAAAGGGGGAAGGTGTTATTTTATTTTATCCCGTATCACATTCACAAGGCACCTCACAAAAAAGGACATGCACCACCAAAGTACAATTAACAATAGAATCCAGATAAAAATATAATTAGATAGATAAAGTTAGATAGGTGTTGTTATTTCCTCTCATAGGGTCATGTCAGACAACCTGCTGTGTGATTTTTTTATCTGTTAAGGGAGGAGGCCCCACCCATTTGCCACCTCACACCAAACCACTTAATTACCCTTAATAGTTCATCACCCAGGCTATCAGCTCATAGAAAGCTAGCTGAGCTTGATTAGATTTTAGCACTTGGTGGATCCAGAGATTAAAGGGGGTCTGGCACTCAGTTTATCACTGATTAAATTCTAACATTTTTGGATCCAGGGATTAATTAGAGAGCCCAAACTCATAACACTATCTTAAACTCTTTCTGCGTGTAGAACATATGTTGGCTTGTCTGCATTTAAGAGTTTTATAAAAAGATCTGTGTGCATGGCAGCTTCTTAAAAATCATGTAACTAGCATCCAGCAGCTGCTGCATGATTTTTTTCTCTCCACAGGTCACTGTTAAAGGCATGTCTGCAATTTTCTCTTTCCTCCATCAGCTCCTAAGCACTTGCTAAGTATCTTCATTACTTTCCAACATCCCATGAAATAGGAAGACATTCCGTTAACTCAGCTAATCTCAGTGTTTGACTTACCTTTTAGATAGTGCAAAGCAACACAGAAGGCTGTTAAGTATCTATTGTTAATTAGCCGACTGCAGGAGGGGAAAAAATAAACCAAATGGACCTTTCTGTTGTTTAGCCCACAGAAACATTATCATACAGTTGTCTTTCATTCACTATGCTGCCTCTGCAGAAGCAGTCAATTAACAAGCTCAAAATTGTACAGAAGTGCCAATAGCAGAGTTGGCACTGGCTCCTTGCTACAATACAATATGGCAATTTAGGGCTTTGGTCAAACATTGCTTGCAAAAACCAGGAGGAGTCTGGGGTCTTTGAGCCAGGACCACGGACAGCTCCTTAACAGCAATTGTTTCCATTATTTGTAATGGAAGTGAACCAGAACAAACCAGATTTTCCTTCCTAGTGCTTTGACAAGAAGAAATTTACTCTCTGTTCATGCCTAAGTTTTTTTCTCCTATTGAAAAGGGAAGTCCTTATTTAATAGGGCCAATGTAAAACAAAAGTGGTCCATCATCCCAGAACAGTACAGGTACCCAAGGTTGAAGAGAACTCCTTTCTAGGGTTCATTCTGAATAGGACTCAAGGAAGAAGCAACTGATAACAGGAAAACAAACAGCACTTCACCTTCACTGTAGTAATGAGGGGGCAGGGTTAGTGAAGTAACTGCCTGCATTCAAGGCCTCTACTTATTTGGGGAGCAAATATTTCACAAACTCCTTTCCCTTTGCAAAGTGTGCCCATGTGAAATTTAATTGATTATTCAAGGGAGGCTCAAAAATGAGTAGTTTGCACACAGCCCAGCCCCCCCCCATTATGTTCTCCACCCAACTGGGGCACAAAAAATAGTCTCTCCACAATACTCCCTAGGCAAATGGTGGCAGCAATCCTATACCCTTAGGTAGTAATGCTTTATCACACAACCAAATCCCAATGGCTATGTGACATCTCCACTGTTGACACTAATGCATCAGTTTATTTCAGCTGAGAACACCATAAACAAGTACAATACAAGGTAAGGAATTGAGGGGATTCAGTAAACATTTCTGTGCCCCCAAAAACAATTTCCCCAAGATAATCTATAATGAAGCCTTGATGAACCATCTCAACTTTGCTCTGTGTGTTCTGCTGCTTCTAGAAGAGCCTATAGCCTTCTTCAGGGTTACACTGTGAGGACATGAAAGCCCCACCCCAAAGTCCCCATCCTTCCTGAGACCTTCCCACGCTAATCAAGAAGCTCAGAATGGGGATTGTAAGCAATTTTGGTTGATTGTGCATATAATCCTCTCTGCAGTTGGGAACCCTGCATCATCAAATTCAGCTTTTAATACATAGTTATAAGATGGCTGTGATAGAAGGAATCATGGTTCACTAACAAGTGATGGGCATGAAAGAAACAATGAGGTCTTTCCTTGTGATAACATTTCATCCACGGTGAGTAAATTGAAAAAGCAAGAGGTGCATGCAAACATTTCAAATGTGAGAAATATTCTGCCTGACTGGAGTTATCACAGATCTGTGCTTTTTCCACCATGCAGTGAGATGCAAATTAAGGCTCAGTAGCAGATACTGAATACTCAGCTTTTCTCTTTTCTGCATAAAAAATGGATTGCATTTTGGCTGCGGTTTAGTAGATTTGCATATTTCAGCTTCCATGATTGTTCACTAGAGTTTTACAATGTCATTTCTCCTCCATGCCCACTGTTGGCTTTAGTGCTAGGCAAAGACTATCATGTTGAAAATCTGTTCCTTCCTTGATGTAGCTGCCAAATGGGCCCTTAGTTCATTGAAAATCAAATTGTGCGGTGTTTTCTTTGTGGCACTGCTGTGGCCATGCTATCATCCCATATTTATAGTGCTTCCTGTATTATTGCTCCCTGTTTTCAATTGCACAGATGCTATGAATATCTGTTCTTTATTTTGTCTCGGCTTCACAAGCAACCGAGAAAGTGCTTGCTTCCTGTTGCTTATAAATTTGAGGATAGTGACAGAAGAGTTTATATGTTGTTTTTATATATATTGGTCAAGCTGAAGCGTATCTTATCATGGACAGATCATAGCTGTCAACTTTTCCCTTTTCTTGCGAGGAATCCTATTCGGAATAAGGGAATTTCCCTTTTAAAAAAGGGAAACGTTGACAGCTATGGGACAGATTGATCTTCATCATCTATTAACATTTGAACAACTCCCAGCACCAAAGAACCTAACATAGGCAATATACCAAAAACACATTGCAAGGGGGAAATGTAGATCTGCTATAGGCATACATGAACACTTTCTCTTAATGCTAACTGCATTATCCCCCATCCCCAACCCTATCCTCACTTCTCCCATTGTGCTATATTTTTTATTGCTCATCTTTATTGCATTTTATATGAAATCTATTATTAAACTCATCCTACAAATGGCATGGACTGAAGCTGTCTGATACTGAGGGCTGATACTGTATAAACATTGAGGGGTACAGGCAAATTAGTAGACTTACTCAGTTATAGTGAAAGAGTAAGTAAAATTTGCATGTGGTTCTTAGGAAGAGAGAAAGCACATTTTGATTATGGCAAAATTTGCAGAGGTAAAGGGTGGGTGAGGATTTTTTAAATATATAAAGTGCTGCTTTGGCTGTTGTATTTATATTAGTACACTGGGTGATATGCAACTAAGTTTTACTCAGACTAGACTAGACCCATTAAAATTAATGGAGCTGATTTAGGGAGCAATCCTATACACAAGAAGCTGGCATAAATTAAGATGGCATAAAGTTACACCAGATCCAAACCCCACTAAGGAGCAAACATACTGCCTGCTGAGAAGCCCAAGCCTGTCAAAGGGGAAACAAATCTTGAAAATAGAGTTTGGCTTACACTACCACTTTTTCCAGATCACATTACTAAGTTGAACTGAGTTAGGATCCAGCTTCAGTTCCCCCTGCCCAAGTCCAGTCCCTGCCACATCAGTGAATTACACTGCCCTCTGAACTCTGCCTCAGCAAGTTAGACCAGCATATCTTTGGCTAAGTTAGAGTTGGGAACTTAATGCCTGCAGGACCAGGAACCTCTAGAACCCTCCAGAGGTCCATTATGATCCTAAGCCGCTCATTCTGGCAGAGCTTGCCATAGGACTGCCCCCTTACTCACATTCATTCATTTTAATGAGTCTACTCTGAATTAAATATAGTCGAATACCCTTGTATTTCTTCTTAAAGTTTTGTTTTTCTACATTATTTTAAGATCATGAGTTCTGAGGTATTCAATTATTAGCCAATGGTCCTGGACTTGTGGTAAATGATCTTGAGGCCTATTTGAAGGCTTGCAGAAAGTAAATAAATGACCAAAATAGATTTGTGATCCTTCAGGGAAAGCTTCAATGTACTGCTCAAGGATAAAATGGAAAATATACTCTGGTTGTGCTGCTGAGTCTAAACAGAACTCCATCTTTTAAACTATTCCTCTCTGTTTAACTTTCCTTTTTAACTAACCAGCATTTGGAACCAGCTTGAAATGCACACTAAAGAATGGAACAAAGGTCTCTTCCGGAGATGACCTGCATATTGAGCCTTTATCCTGATTATATGAGGTTTATGGGGAGCTTATACATGTATTCTGATTTGCTTACAGGCTGATTATACATCATTGCATTAAAAATAAGTTTAAAAATCTCACACTTTTCAGTGCATTTCCCCATCATTTTCCTCACTGCAAAAGGTCTGAAAGGGTTTTTTGGGGGAGGGGAGAAAGTCTTTAGCATAAGGGTGCCAAATCCAGTTAAATTGCACAATCTGAATTAGCCAGTTTGCAATTGAATCCTACTTGCACAACAGCAACACTTTGGAAGTGGTCAGTGGTGCCTTTGTAAAAAGGGGGCTAAGGGAAAACTGCAGTAGCAGTTGTGTGTGATGCTCCATTTCCTACTTAGTGAAAACTCTGCCTGCTATCCCCTGAAAATGCTATCCACATATTTACCTGCACATTTTCAAAGTCTGTTCTGTAAGTAACCATGAGACCCAAGAAGAAGAAGAGGAGGAGGAGGAGGAGGAGGAGGAGGAGGAGGAGGAGGAGGAGGAGGAGTTTGGATTTGATATCCCGCTTTATCACTACCCTAAGGAGTCTCAAAGCAGCTGACAATCTCCTTTCTCTTCCTCTCTCCCACAACAAACACTCTGTGAGGTGAGTGAGGCTGAGAGACTTCAGAGAAATGTGACTGGCCCAAGGTCACCCAGCAGCTGCATGTGGAGGAGCAGGGAAGCGAACCCGGTTCACCAGATTACGAGTCTACCGCTCTTAACCACTACATCATGCTGACTCTCCCTAGGAGTGTGCATTTATTTAAGACAAGACATGAGATTCCTAGAATGCCAATTGGACACCAGTTTTTTTTAGTATGAGAGGAAATGGAGATTTGGCTCAAGGATGGTCTACTGTTAATAGTTCTCACTATTACATATAATAAAAGTGAATCAAACACATTATAGCAACCTGATACCACATTAAAATAAATTTAGCTACAGGACAAAACAGCTTCAAGTAACTTTATAGCACCATCTAACAGAACACAAGAGGGAGACTCCCATAATCCAGATTGGACCATTGGTCAATCTAGCTCAGCACAAGTCTTCACCAAAGAGATTTGCATTGAGAATGCAAAGCCTTTAAAATAGCAATTCTTCCATTATTATGCATAGCAGGTCTATGAAAAGGGATAGGCTTGTTTCAGTCAGACAAGCCATGTGGGAGGAACACAGGAGAGGACAAACATGAAAATTGGCTATTTCAAAGTAGGGGTAGCAGACATTTTCCTTCTCATGTGATGTAATTTAAGTGGTCAAATGCAAAACTAGGACAGCAGAGACCAATGTTCAAATTTCCATTCAGCAAAGGATGCTTCAGGAATTCATTCTTCCCTAATTCCACTGTGAACTGACTTGAAAGTTTTGAGAGAAAATACATTAAAAAAAATGTAAGCACATGTTTGCATGCAAATTTCCTTGCTGACTTTTTTGGCAGATTAATTTAGAAATTTTGATGCAACAGCCTTATGAGTGAACATCACATTAAGTGGATATAGACTGATTTATCCACCCCTAAACTCAGACACGAACAGCAAAAACCTCATCAAACTGTTCTGAGAATAAAGGGGTGGAAGGGAAACGATGCATGGCACCTTGAGATGATGAGGAGGAAGATGATGATTTAGAGGAGGGAAATGTGCACTGCTCTTTGATCATGAAAATGTATTCTCATTTCTTCCAGTATCAAAGCAGGCTATGCTACAACTCTTTGAACAGAATGCATACAAAGCAGAGACAATTATCAATGGGAAGTCTTTATTGCATGCTCTTTCCAGATGATGAAAGCAGCAAAGCAACAAAGCCTTTAAATGGAGATATATCTGAATGTGAATGCAATTAAGCAATATTAGTTATTCTTCCCTCCCTGCCTTCCAGAAGGAATATATAAACCCTTTTTTTTTCTGGATAGCAATTGCCAGTGGTGGTTTATACACTGTTATGGTTTTATTTCTTTATCATGTTGTTGGTGTAAATGGATTTTGTTTGTATTATTCAAATTGCTTGGGACATGTCTTCTTACGTTTTATGTAAGCCACTTTGTGTGTAGCAAAAGCAACAGATAATTGGTTTAAATTACAGTGGTGCCCCACAAGACGAATGCCTCGCAAGATGAAAAACCCGCTAGACGAAAGGGTTTTCCGTTTTTCGATGCGCTTCGCAAGACGAATTTCCCTATGGGCTTGCTTCGCTTCCACCCCCTTTTTCTAAGACGCTAAGATGCTAATAGCCTTTTAGCCGCTAAGCCGCTAAGCCTTTAATAGCCGCTAAACCGCTAATAGCGCTAATCCGCTAAGCCGCTAATAGGGTTGCTTTGCAAGACGAAAAAACCGCTAGACGAAGAGACTCGCGGAACAGATTAATTTCATCTTGCGAGGCACCACTGTAATAAGCAAATGTTTGAGTACTTGCCTAATCATTCCCACACTGCCTAATTTTGCTAGCCTACTAACTAATCTGCATGCATTTTTGCATTTTATCTCGTATATTTATGTTGTGAACAGCTCTGAGAGCTACAGATGAAGCGTGGTATATAAATTTAATAAATTATTTTTTTAAATGACGTATTAAAACAGGTTGTTTACATCTGGGAGCAGATGAAGGCATACGGTTGTGCTGCTGCAGATGCACTGTGGCCTTTCTTCTCTCTGGTATAAGATTTTAATAAATAAATTAAGTATGAATGTAGGTAGTGTACTTTGTTTGGTTGTTTGTTACAGAAGAGGGGCTCCCCCCTCCCCCCCACACACTGTGTCTACACACCAACACTTCTGCTAATACCATTCCTTCACCTCTGGCCAACCCCTCCTTCTTTTACATCTTTCCTCTCCTTACTCCTCACCCAACGCTCACCTATCTCCACAGGACACCCAGGCCTCCCCACCTCCCACAACTTGCCCTTCTCTTTCCCCTTCCCTTCACATCCCACCCCTCTTATTTCTCTCACAGAAGGCCCCAACACCCAACTCCTTCTAAAGGTGAGAGGCACTTCAGAGAGCAGTTTGGCAAATCACTCTCGGAAGCGTCTCATTCCCTCCATTAAACCTTGCTGCAGCCACCTTTAATGCAGAGGGGAGGCACTTCAGAAAGAGGTTTGTCCTCCCTGCTTCATTACAGGTCACCTGGACTGCCTGTCACCCATGCTGCTTGCTCACTCACCTGCCTGCCTCTCTCCCATTCTGTAAGCATGCTAGAATTGGCATAATTGAACACCATCCTGACAACAGCTTTACTTTTTATGCATATAGGAAGAAGGAAGGGGGCTGCATAAGAATCTAGATCAGATTTGGGGGAAACTGTGGTGCTCCAGATATTAAAAGAAGAAGAAGAAGAAGAAGAAGAAGAAGAAGAAGAAGAAGAAGAGGAGGAGGAGGAGGAGGAGGAGGAGGAGGAGGAGGAGGAGGAGGAGGAGGAGGAGGAGGAGTTTGGATTTGATATTCCGCTTTATCACTCTCCTTGAGGAGTCTCAAAGCGGCTAACATTCTTCTTTCCCTTCCTCCCCCACAACAAACACTCTGTGAGGTGAGTGGGGCTGAGAGACTTCAGAGAAGTGTGACTAGCCCAAGGTCACCCAGCAGCTGCATGTGGAGGAGTGGAGACGCGAACCTGGTTCACCAGATTACGAGACTACCGCTCTTAACCACTACACTACACTGGCAACTTCCATCAGGCCCTTTCAGCATGGCCAGTGATAAGGAATATTGGGAATTGTAGTCCTGTAACATCTGGAGAGACACAGATACCCTGTTTTTCACAAGCTAAATCAAAGCAAATTCTTGACAGTCCCAACAAGATAGAAATTCCACCTAACGTGAAATTTTGTGGGAAAGCATGAATGAAATCAAAATGAGTTTCATTAAGGTTTTTGTCAGAGCTGCTCGAAAATCCTAGCTCACAGAGGATCACGCTAGCCAGCGATCATTAAGTAAAAGTCTTTATTGAGTTACAGTTTCCATTTTCAAGCTGCTGCGTGCAACTCTACGTCTAGTAGCTAGATCGGCGAAGCTCCGTCTGATTCTCCGCCCCTTGTGCACCAACTTAATATCCTAGCCCTGCTCCACCTTTTCCGCCTGACTGTTCTCCTCTGGGTCCCTCTGCCCCCCGGGGTTTCTTCTTTCCGGGATTCTTCTGACGCTGACCCGGACCCTCCTGCCTCCTTGCGCCGGGCTTTAGGACCTGGCTCCCTTTCCGGGCTGCTTACTGCGCCGCCTTCCTCTGCATTTGAACTTGGCGCGCGCGCCCAACCTTCCACTTTCCGCTTCACCGTTTCTTCGCTCCCCGATGGAGGTGTGGCCACTCCTGACTCATGCCCTCCCTCCTGTGGTGAGCTGCCAGCGCTTGCCCCCTGGCTCCCTTCCTCCTCCCTGCTCCCTAGCGGTGACGCTGGTCCCGATTTCCAACTGCTCTCCTCTGAGTCCCCTCTGGCTCTATCTTCCTGGGGTGCCCCCCTAAACTCCCCCCTTGCCCTGGCCACTGGTGCTCCTTTCTGTGAATCCTCTGATTCACTGGAAAGACTCGGAGATCTCGGGTCGTCGTCATCACTCATCTTTTCTTCTGCCTCCTCCCCTTCGCTCTCTGTTTCCTCCCTTGCCCTTGCCTCTGCTCCTAAACCCCTGACATCCATCCCCCCCTCGAAGCCCCCCATTCCCCCCTCCCCTCCTTCCGGTGCTGGAACTGGGTGCTGCTGTTGCAAAGGGACGAATGTCGGATATCGTTCGCTTCCCGTGGCGGGCCTCCATCTGAAGGCTCCCGGGTCTTCCTCCCTGCTCCCGTCGACGACGGTCACCTCCGCTTCCATCTCTGTGCCGCCGTGCTCGAAACCAGGGTCGTCCCCGAAAACGTCCATGTCCGTCTCTCCCTCACTTCCTCCTGGCGGCGTTGCTCGTCCTGGGCATTCCAGCCACTTTCTGCGGAACTGCTCCTCTGGTCGATCGTCCCACCAATACGAGGGTTCTGATGCAGATCCCGAGGGTGACCCCTCCGGGGAACGTACGTCTTGTGTCGGGTCCTCGTCCGAGTCGAACCCCCGGAAAGTGCTGGCCGAAAGCGTGGGCGTGAAAAGCCAGTCGTCGAAAAAGTCTGCTGGCATTGGTCTATGTGGGAAGAGGGCGTGAAACTCGTCTTTGAGTAGAGGTTCGTCCAAAGCGTAGCCCGGCACCCAGCTGTTCGCACTGGCCGGGGTGCCCTCCTTGGCGAGAAAGTATTCTACCCCCTCCTCCCCCCATCTGGAGTCCAAAATCTCCGTGACTTCGTTGATGCGCTCCTGCTGTGCCACTCCCGCGTGCCCTGTTCTGTCTCTGACCGGACTCGGCGCCGTTCCGGGTTCTTGGAACCTGTGCGGTGCCTTGTAGGGAGTGAGCACCGATCTGTGGAACACCGGATGCATTCTGGAACCCTCCGGAAGTGCCAGTCTGAAAGCTACCGGGTTGACCTGCTCTTCGACTTGGTAGGGCCCCAGTTGTTTATGCCCTAGTTTCTTCTTGGCCAACGACCTGGCCGGCACTGCGTGGGCTGCTAACCAGACCCAGTCTCCCACGTGGAGCTCTTCGCCAACCCTTCTGTGCTTGTCCGCTTGTACCTTGTATGCGTGTTTGGCCAGCTCCAGGTGGCGCCTCAGCTGATCGTGGACTTCCTGCAGCTCCGACGCGAACGCATCTGCTGTCTGCGGCTCCCCCTCCCCCATTCTTTCCAGTCCCGGGAAGGTTCTGGGGTGCCTCCCATTGTTGGCGAAGAACAGCGTGACCCCCGTGGACACGTGCTTCGTGTTGTTGTAGGCGAACTCGGCAAGCGGCAGGTAATCCACCCACGTCGCAGGCTGTTGATTTGCATAACATCTCAGGTACTGCTGCATGATGGCATTGACCCGCTCCGCTTGCCCGTTGGTCTGCGGGTGTCTCGCCGACGCCAGGTTGATCTTGACGTTCAGGAAGCCCATCAGCTTCTGCCAGAAATTTGAGATGAACTGCCGCCCCCGGTCGGACAGAATAGACCGTGGCAGACCGTGAACCTTGAACACGTGGTCTATGAACAGTTTGGCGGTTTGCTCCGCCATGGCCACCTTCGCACACGGAATGAAATGTGCCATCTTGGAAAACAGGTCCACCACCACCAGCACTGCCGTCTTGCCTCTCGAGCTGGGCAGATCTGTGACAAAGTCCAGAGCCACCCTCTCCCAAGGTTCGACTGGAGTTTGCAGCGGTTCCAACAGTCCGGCCGGCGGTCTGTGCACTGGCTTGGCCCTCTGGCAGGTGTCGCACCTCGCCACGTAGTCCGCGACCTCCCCTCTCATTCCAGGCCACCAGAAATCCCTGGCTACCAATTCCATCGTCTTCTCCTTGCCAAAGTGCCTGGCCGTGGGCGCGTCGTGCAGCTGCTGCAGCACCTTGGCGCGAAGGTCGTCTCCCGGCACGTAGATGGCCCCTTTACGGATGAGCAATCCATCTCGTAGCTGGAAACCGTCGGCCGCAGCCTTGCCCCTTTGCACCTCTGCCATCTTTGTTTGCGCGAAGGAGTCATCCTGCAACGCTCGTCGCACCGCCTCCAGGTCCACGGTGGCCGCGGCGCACGCCCACACAGTTGGTGCGAAAATGTGCATGGCGGCCGCTGGCGTTGCGTCCTCCAGATACTGTGGCTTACGGGAGAGGGCGTCCGCCATGATGTTAGTGTCCCCCCGGGACATACTCTATGCGGAAGTCGAAGTTCGCAAAGAACTCAGCCCAACGTATCTGCCTCTGGTTTAGGAACTGTGCTGTGCGCCAGTGCTCCAGATTCTTGTGGTCCGTGCAAACCTGCACCGTGTGCTTGGCGCCGATCAGGAAGTGCCTCCACGCTTTGAACGCTGCATGAATGGCCAGCAACTCCCTGTCCCAGATGGTGTAGTTCTGCTCGGACTCGCTGAGCTTCCTGGAGTAAAACGCTCCCGGTCGCCACACCCCCTGCTGGTCCTTCTGCAGCAGGACCGCCCCCACGGCTCTGTCCGAGGCGTCTGTCTCCACCCTCATCGGCCTGCTGGGGTTGACATGAAGCAGCTGCTCTTCCGACGCGAAGAGACGCTTGAGCGCCTGAAAGGACTGCTCCGCCTGCTCTGTCCAAACGAACTTCTTTTTCTTGGAGCTAAGCGTGTCAGTGATGGCCGCTGTCTGCATAGCGAAGCCTTTGATAAACTTGCGATAGAAGTTCGCGAAGCCGACAAACCGTTGGACCTCCTTCCGGTTGCGTGGACTCTTCCAATCCAACACCGCTCGAACCTTGGCGCTGTCCATGGCGAGCCCCTTGTCAGACAGCTTGTAGCCCAGAAAGTCCACCTCCGTCACGTCAAATTGGCACTTCTCCAGCTTGGCGTAGAGCCTATGTTGCTTTAGCCTGCGCAGCACTTCCTTGACGTGCCCGTCATGCTCCTGCTGCGATTCCGAAAAGATCAGGATGTCATCTAAGAAACAGACGCACGTCTTGTAGAGAAGTCCCGCCAACACGTGATGCATGAAAGCTTGAAAAACGTGGGAGCCATTTTGCAATCCAAAAGGCATAACTCTGTATTCGTAGGTCCCCAGTGGCGTGAACATGGCCGTCTTCCACTCATCTCCTTCCCGCATGCGAATGAGGTTGTACGCCCCTCGCAGGTCCAACTTGGTGAACACTTTTCCCTTCCGCACCTTCGCTAGGAGGTCGTCGATTCGGGGCATGGGGAAGTCCGATGGCTTGGTCCCACTGTTCAAAATGCGATAGTCCACGACCAGTCTTTTTTGGGGCGTGTCTCGCTTTTTAACAAAGAATACAGGACTGCCCCCCGCTGCCTTGGACTCTCGGATGAAACCGCGCTCCAAATTATGATCTATGAACTCCTTGAGTTCTTGCAGTTCGTCCTCTGACATGGAATACAGTTTCCCTTTAGGCAGCGCCGCCCCCGGCAGCAGGTCAATTTTGCAGTCATATGGTCTGTGAGGGGGTAGTCTGTCCGCCTCCTTTTCGCAGAAAACTTCCAAAAATTCTGCGTACTTGTGGGGAATCGCTTGCAGCGTGCCTAGCAGCAGCTGTGACTCCTCTTCCTCTCCTTCCTGCCGGGGCACGATGCAGTGTTCAGCACAAAAGGAAGAGCCGAAGATCAGCTGCCTCTGGTACCAAGCCAGCGTTGGGCTGTGCTTGTCCAGCCAACTCATTCCCAATACAATGGGCGTATCCGATAGTTGAGTGACATTGAAGCTGATGACTTCTCTGTGATTCCCAAGTCGCATCACCATCGGTGGCGTCTGCTTCACCACTTGCCCCCCTAGCAGCTCCCTGCCATCCACCGTGACAACCTGCAGGGGCAGTGTGGCCGGCAGCAACTGTATAGCGTGTTCGTCGACAAAGTCCTGCCCTATAAAGTCCGCGTTGCTGCCCGAGTCCACGGTGATTGGCACGTCCATGGTGATGCCATTGGGCAGCTGGAGAGATGCGGTGAGCCTCACTACTGGTTTGGGCGGGAGGGGGTTCACGGGCTGCAAAATCTCTGGGGACTGCGTCACTAACACGTCTGGCTGGGCCCCAGTGCCTCTTCCTCCAGCCAGACTGCGTCGTTTCCCTGCTGTGGTCCACCCTGCTGCGTCGCTGCAGTCACCATTGCTGAGGCTGCAGTGAGCTTGTGGGGCCTCTGGGGACACTCTTTCGCCATGTGCCCTGGCTCCGCACAGACGTAACACTTCCTGTTCCCTCTAGGAGGCTTCGCTTTCACTGCTGCCGGTGCTAGGGCTCTGGTTGCTGACTGAGCCCTTGCACCTCCCACCTCCATAGGTTCCGCTCCTCCTCCTGGTGGAGGCGTGGATTGCGCCCGCGCTGCGTCTCTGGGAAGGAAGGAGGGGCCCCTGGCTGGTTCGCGCCCTCCACGCCCTTCGTCCCTGCTCCACGGACGTTCTTCCAGCCGCACCCCCACTGCCAGTGCCCTCTGAACGACCTCCTGGGTGGTCCGGGGTCGCTCCCCCCTCGCGATCTCATCTTTAATCGAGCTGTGCAGCCCCTCCCAAAAGAGGTCTCTCACAGGGGCCGAATCTCTGTCCCATTCCAGGGCACTGACCAAAGCGAAAAAGCGGGCATGATATTGCCTCACGCTGGCCCTCCCTTGCCTTAGTCCATGCACCTCCTTCCGGGCAAGATCCACGTCAATGCTTGATAAAAAACACCCATCCATCGCTTTAATAAAGGCATCCGCATCTTGGAGCGCCGGATCCTTATCTCTCCATAGATTGCGCAGCCATGCTTTAGCATCCCCATGCAAATGGGACATGATGAATCCCACCTTCTCTTGCTCATCTCTAAAGTCTTTATTCAGCAGTTGCAGTGCGCACAGTACATCTGCTCTAAAGTTGGGATACTGTTGCAGGTTCCCATCGAAGTGAGAGACCAGACCGCCTGTACGTCTCGCCAACCCAATTCCCTCATGTCTGGGTGTCTGCTTTGTAAGCACGTCTAACCTGACTTGGAGATCCCTGCAGGCGGCAGCTGCCTCCTCCTCTCTCTTCCGGGATGCGAGAGCCTCTGCATTCAGTTGTGACACTGCTCTTCTGAGTTCCTCTATCTGCTGCTCAGCCGTCATGTCGGCTGCCGTTCGTGAGCTCGCTGGTAGGCACCTGCTTCTCTCCCCTCCTCGAGGCTGTAGATGCCCACACTTGTGAGACGGAGCTTACTGTCAGAGCTGCTCGAAAATCCTAGCTCACAGAGGATCACGCTAGCCAGCGATCATTAAGTAAAAGTCTTTATTGAGTTACAGTTTCCATTTTCAAGCTGCTGCGTGCAACTCTAGTAGCTAGATCGGCGAAGCTCCGTCTGATTCTCCGCCCCTTGTGCACCAACTTAATATCCTAGCCCTGCTCCACCTTTTCCGCCTGACTGTTCTCCTCTGGGTCCCTCTGCCCCCCGGGGTTTCTTCCTTCCGGGATTCTTCTGACGCTGACCCGGACCCTCCTGCCTCCTTGCGCCGGGCTTTAGGACCTGGCTCCCTTTCCGGGCTGCTTACTGCGCCGCCTTCCTCTGCATTTGAACTTGGCGCGCGCGCCCAACCTTCCACTTTCCGCTTAACCGTTTCTTCGCTCCCCGATGGAGGTGTGGCCACTCCTGACTCATGCCCTCCCTCCTGTGGTGAGCTGCCAGCGCTTGCCCCCTGGCTCCCTTCCTCCTCCCTGCTCCCTAGCGGTGACGCTGGTCCCGATTTCCAACTGCTCTCCTCTGAGTCCCCTCTGGCTCTATCTTCCTGGGGTGCCCCCCTAAACTCCCCCCTTGCCCTGGCCACTGGTGCTCCTTTCTGTGAATCCTCTGATTCACTGGAAAGACTCGGAGATCTCGGGTCGTCGTCATCACTCATCTTTTTTTCTGCCTCCTCCCCTTCGCTCTCTGTTTCCTCCCTTGCCCTTGCCTCTGCTCCTAAACCCCTGACAGTTTTGTTTTTTAAAAAAGTTTTAAAATATAACAAAAACAGAGGTATCCACCCATTCTTAAGTTGATAAAAAGGTTTGTCTCAAGAAAATATTACGGGAAATTTGGAGGTTCCAACTCCTGTGAAATCTGTGTGACATACTGAAGAAGAAAGATGTTTAATGGTTTAGCAGCTTTTCAGGAGAGTTTTCCATATCCTAATGTGGGTGGGTGGGTGGGGGGTTACTTATATGGTAAGTATGATGTGGCAATCTTAGAAGTCCTTTCTGGCCTTTGCCTCTTTCAAGCTAGGTCAAAGCAAAATTATGTATCCCCAGCATTTCCATTTGTCCTACTGACTCATCACCACACGCAAAAATGATAACATTTTATAATTTAGGATTCATCAATAATAACAATAATAATAATAAAGTTTCCCTTCAATGATAGGTCAACGCTGTATAACAAAACTGAAATCTCACCTAATTACTTCATTAGCATATCTGCCTCTGCTTTTGAAGGACTTTGACAACAAATGGGCAACAAGTTCTGAAATTCCATCCATAACTTTGCTACTGAAAGTTATTTCTAAAAGCATAGTCAAAAGGACACAAGACTGCAGAATTGTCAAATTTACTGTTTTGTTTTTTAAAGAAAATGTTTTTTAAAAAACCATACCGAGTGACAGAAAATTTTCCGGCCATGACAATCTCTAAATTAGTCAGCATACAATTTTATGTGTTTCCAAGCAATAGAGGCTTGTTGTGGGAAACCTCAACTACCTAGAGCAGTGGTTCCCAATTAGGAGTCCAATGAGCAATGGAGTCAATGAGCAATGGAGGGTAAATCCAGTTGTTGGGTTCTGTACTCCCTACAATGTAGAGATAGCTTTGAACTACATGGGGCTACCTTTGAAGGTGACCCGGAAACTACAACTAATCCACAATGCGGCAGCTAGACTGGTTACTGGGAGCGGCCGCCGAGACCATATAACACTTGAAAGACCTACATTGGCTCCCAGTACATTTCCGAGCACAGTTCAAAGTGTTGGTGCTGACCTTTAAAGCCCTAAACGGCCTCGGTCCAGTATATCTGAAGGAGCATCTCCACCCCCATCGTTCTACCTGGACACTAAGGTCCAGCACCGAGGGCCTTCTGGTGGTTCCCTCCCTGCGAGAAGCCAAGTTACAGGGAACCAGGCAGAGGGCCTTCTCGGTAGTGGCACCCTTCCTGTGGAATGCCCTCCCACCAGATGTCAAAGAGAACAACAACTACCAGACTTTTAGAAGACATCTGGAGGCTGTTTAGGGAGGCTTTTAATGTTTGATGTAGTACAGTATTTTAATATTTTTTTGGAAGCCACCCAGAGTGGCTGGGGAAGCCCAGCCAGATGGGTGGAGTATAAATAATAAATTATTATTATTATTATTATTATTATTATTATTATTATTATTATTATTATTATTATTAACATTTCTGAAAATAAACATTTCCAACATTTCCATTGTATTTCATTTTTTATTTAAAAAAACCTGATTCACTGTAGACTCATTAAGTTCTATTTAAGTGTCACAACTGATTACTCTTCTGCTAGGACTTCTTCCTTTTTCTTCTAAGTATGATAATAATCCAGAATGTTCCTTGGGGGCTAGTTACAGGCAATTGCAATTATTTTCCTGAGCTTTGTGTAGAAATGACAACTCTGCACACCCATTAGTTTATATATCTGTATATAAGCTATTAAGGTAGCAATTTAAAATGTTTTCCAGTCTCACCCAGGTTTTATGCGTCTGGCTTTTCTCCTGGGTTTGTACAAAAAAAGTCAGAGAACATATTTTCTCAGTGTGCCAACATTGTATTTTTTGGTACCATTCTGCACCCTGCTGCTTTGATGCATTCATCTCATACATTCAAATGAATAATTAATTGAAATGGAATGTGTGGTCCTCGAAGGCCAGGAGCTTATATTAGACACCCTGCTTGCAGATGACTCACATCAACAGGAAAAGAAGAGGGGAAAGCTGGTGGTCAGGCAAAAAAAGGATGTAATAAATGCATCCCAGTTAAAGGCTGGAAAACACATTGCAAGATATTAAAGCAAGAATAAAGGAAACCATCAACAGTGAGACCTGCTGGAGTGCAAGGCAGCTGAGCAAGAATGTCAAGTTTTGCTGCCAGGCCTGGAGATATCTAATGGGGTATTTGTGTCATGGCAGCTTCACCAAACTGCTAACATTCTTTTGACACCAGAGAGCTTTCTAAGTCTTCAGCAGATCTGAAAATAAGTTGCCTCTTCACTTTTTCAGCCAATAATATGCTTCAACAACAACAAGTTGCAAACAAAGGGGGGAAGCAACCATCACTCACAAAATACCCACATATTTAGCATATAAGAATAAATATTAGATAAAACTTTTTTTTTATAACTACGGGTTTTTCTTTTGCATGCTGTGTGTGTGCCAGACAGAGAAACCCACCCCACGACCTGATACAGAGATCAGGAGCACAGAGTGGAGGTTCTTTTGCCTACTGGTATGTTGAATAGTTTTTTCCTTGTTATATGAATTTTTATATGGCAGCACAGATGTAGACTGCGCAGTACAAAGATGCTACCGTATATAGCAAACTCTGAAGAAGCCATTTAATGAAGTGCAATTAGATGCCACATTAAAGGTGCATTTGTTCAACCCTTTTGTTAAACGTTGACAGGAGTGGGCAGCAGGGAAGAGTCTCACAATGCTTCAGAAGGACATAATTACAAAAATTTCTGTGACTCAGTCTCAAAAGAACTTGAAACAAAATGAGTAACCTGATGATTCACATTCGTAATGGCAAGGGAATTACAAGAGAGAAAACACTGGTGAAGCACTACAACCTTTCTGCCCTTTGAAAATAAGCAGAGAACTTTAAAAATCAATATAGCATTTTACAGGGACCTGCAGCAAGAGGATTTTGAATGGGAGCCATGTCAGGAAATAGCCACGATACAAGTTAAGTATTAGAAAGACTCAGCTACCAAAGGGGGAAAGCAGTCTTCCTAGAAATAACAAGCTAAACAGGAATAGCAGAAGATATAACAGCATGAACAGCTGACCTTGAGGAAAGAATAAATAAAAGGCATTAGTAATCATTGTAAGTTTGTATCCTATCAACCAGTAGTAGGGGGAAAAACCTGTAGTAGAGACCACTTAACCATGCAGACTATGCAGTGGTCCATTAAGACAACTGGCTACTCCTGAAATATATGAAAAGACATCAATGTGATCATATGCATAGTTCCTGAATAAATTACTGAGGCCGGATTTGATAAAAACTGAGAGTGAATTCCAACAAGACAGGCTCTGGGGGTTTATGATTCTTTGCTTTGTACAACCTACTCTAGACAGAGTTGCATTCCCCCTGAAGGAGCAGGGGTATAGTTTGGGGATACCTTTTGATCCATCTTCATCATGTGGCCTCAGTGACTTAGACTGCCTTTGATCATAGCACACAATTAGAAGCTATGACAATTCCTGGAGAGAAATAGCCATGGCACCATATGTCTTATAAAAAAAAGGCACCAATGGCTCCTCTATACACCAGAGTCCTCTTAGTAATCAAGTCCTGAGCCATGTAGTCCTGTTATTCTGTAATCTGGCAAATAAATTATTTCATTTTCATTTCTAAAATAAGGTGTGTGTGTGTGTGTGTGTGTGTGTGTGTGTGTGTGTGTGTAACACTTTCTCTATATAACACAACAAAAAAATTATATTTGACTAGCAAACTGTCCTCACTCCAGGGGTGTAGGAATTGTTTTGGTCATCCTGACTCTGGTTCCTGTTAACTGCAATAGGGAAAAACATTGCCATGGCAACAAAACCTCTTAAGATGTACACTTCCCGAACTCCTTATTTAGATTTTCACTCCATATTTGTTCTTTGTCCAAAACTATTTCATGTAGGAGGCAATGAGAGAACTCCACTCCCCCTGTAATACATGTCAACAATTTTTTCTAAACTTAGAAGGCTAACCTTTCTTCTCAAATGTAATTATTTCTCTTCTGGAAGATGCAGTATGTGACAGCCAATCCTCCTTTTTTATTCTAAATGTCTGGCAAAACTGTTATATAGTACACAAAGTCCATGGAGCATGTTCGCTTTTTGTTGGACCTTCTATAAACATCTTGTTTGCTGTCACCATTAGGCTAAAAGCCAAATGAAAACAGCAATGACTGCAGTATCCTGTGATATTGGAAAGTCACATTTCTACAGGCAATCATCATCTTTGTATCTGCAGAAACACACACTCTCTCTCTTTTTTAACATGTCTTGTGATCTGGAGAGTTTACAGCTTCCCAAATCAGAGAGAGAAAATCCTTACCAGAAAAATAGGGTTGAATGAAATATTATGCCTCTGATAGAATGGTCTCCCCACATCACAGAGGGCTGTGCATGTGTCACTGTGCACAGGGATCTATGTACACTTGTCTGTCTAGCAGATGGTTTGTATCACCATTCCTGGATATACCATTCCTGGATGTTGCTGGATCCACCATTTCTGGATGTAGAGAAGGTAGGGCTAGAATTCAGTCCCTGAAATCCCAACTTACAACAGTGGACCTTTCACCTTCCAGGTGTTGCTGAACTTCAACTCCCATCATACCCAGGAAGCATGGCCAATGGCCAGGGATGATGGGAATAGTAATCCAACAACATATGGAAGGCCAAACACATCCGATGTGTTGGGCAATATTGTGTTACATGTGTGGTTTCTAATAGGTCAAGAGTAGCCAATGTGGTGCCTTCTAAATATTATTGGACTCCAACTCCCATCAGCCAGCATGGCCAATGGTAAGTGAGGATGGAAGTGGCTACATTGGCTACAGCCGCAATAAAGTAAAGCAAAAAGGAATGGAATGGAGGAATGCTGTGTGTGGACTACCTTTGCTGATACTTCAGACAGCAACACTTCAACAGAGATCTCATGAAAACAGCAAATGCAGGTACTGGACTGCCAAGGACTCATATTATGTCTCTAATGTGTGACTGGCCATTCCAGCAAACTTTTCCTTAAAGATTACACCCATCAACTTTGTTTTCCCCCTCTGGAACAACAGTTCAATTTTAGGAACAATGGTTAGATAAATGGATAAATTGGTTGGATGGGCCTTGAAAGAGTTAATGCAAATCAAGTCATTTGATAGTTTGCTTACTTCACGGTAAACAAACACTATTTCCCGCTGCCCCCCCCCTCTAATTACAAAACACCATCCCTCAAATAGCTCACAATTATTAAATATGGTTCTCTGTCATTAGCAGTAATAAAACCAAACCTTCAACATTTAATTACAATTTGCTTCGGTGGCTAATTACTAATGCTACAGTTATAAATCGTTAAGCACTGGAAATGTGCTATCTTTATAAAAGAGAGATGTGCAGCCCAGCCCAATCTGTTTTAACTCTGCAGGATGTCCCAATGTGCTCAGTGGGATCCATGTCTTATTAAGTGTGCTCAGGGTAGCAGCCTGGGGTGGGGGGAGATGAAAACATACTGTCTGTTTCTGGGACTTATGCACACCTAGTCCATGCTATTTCAGAAAATGCTGTTTGCATGTATTCTCATTTAGCATAACCCCAGCCCACAAAATAAATTTGCTGAAAGTTTCATAGTAGTCCTAAGAGAGATTGGCAGTGCTCTGTATGCCAACGTAAGAACTTCATAGGAAGCTTCATTTGCATTCAGCATCCATCTAGTCCAATATGCTAAGCCAACAGCCTTGGCCCAGTATACCTAAAGGAGCATCTCCACCCCCCATTGTTCAGACACTGAGGTCCACCTCTGAGGGTCTTCTGGCGATTCCCTCACTGAGAGAAATAAGCTTACAAGGAACCTGACAGAGGGCGCCCACCCTGTGGAACATGCTCCCATCAGATGTTAAAGAAATAAATAACTACCTGACTTTTAGAAGACATATGAAGGCAGCCCTGTTTAGGGAAGTTTTTAATGTTTGATGTTTTATCGTGTTTTTAATATTCTATTGGGAGCTACCCAAAGTGGCTGGGGAAACCCAGCCAGATGGACGGGGTATTACTTACTTAGTTAGTTACTTACTATACTGCCCTATACCCGAAGGTCTCAGGGCAGTTCACATAAAATATCGAATACATAAAATCAAAACAAAAACAACAACCCAATAAACCCTCCCCAAAAAGAGCCAGCATTTTAAAAAGGGTATAGGATGTAGATCAAGTCAGGCAAAGGCCTGGTTTAAAAGGAATGTTTTTGCCTAGCGCCTAAAGGTGTATAGTGAAGGCACTGGGGAGAGCAACCTTTATTTGCCTTGCACAGAATTACTCAAATACAGTGGCGGAGCTTCATGCTCCAGCACTGGGGGGGGGGCAGAGAGCAGGCGGGGGTGGGGCTGGCACGCATCCCGGGGGCATGGCAAATCACCCGCAAGGGTGTGACGCGCGTCCTGGGGGCGTGGCACCCAGCACGAGCGGGGGGCAGCCGCGATGGTACCCCACCGCGGTTGCGCTGCCAGGGGCAGTCACTCCCCCCGCACTCTTCTTCCTCCGCCAGTGCTCAGATATATAGATTTCACATAGCTCTTTCCTCTTTGCATCTCTTCATTGACTTGGTCTTCATTGACAGCGCAAACCCTGGCATACGGAGGACGTGTGTGAGCAGTTTTAAAGGACTGGCCTGCCAATTGATGCATTATCAATTATTCCATGAAATCATTCATCACACCAGCTTCTAAGCTGACCATCAGTTTGCATAATGTTCCCAGACTCTGGCAAGAACCCTAGCTAAGAATAATCTATTTTAATACAAAACAATCACCATTTTATTTTTATAAACGGGTTATAAATAATTAGGGCAGTCTGTAAAGAACCAATAAACAAATAGTTGAGCATTTTAATGTAACAACTTGGAAGCTGAATGAACGAGGCAAGGGAGGGGGACAATGGCTCAGCAGAACAAAGCAAGTTTGCATTTTCTGAAACATTCTGTCACAGAAAAGAGGAGGAAAATGGAGCCAGAACATTGTGAAAGGTAGACCATGCTTTTGCCTTTGTCCAAGATTATAGAATCATAGAATTTTAGGGTAGATTTTTCTTTTTCATAACAGGTGTACTTTTTAGAGTTCCTTCTATTTAGCTAGAGTTGAATACACACAGAGATGATTTATATGTCATTAATCTCTTACGATGGTACCATACAGCAGGTGATCACATCTTTGAATGTTGCTTCACATCAAAATGGGGGGAAATGCCACATATCAGGGAGAGGGATTCATCATCTAGCCTTTGCCTAGTTTTCTGTGCTTGAGGAATTGTTGTCATTGGTATATGTGTTATGCTCAGTGGTGGACTTTGGAATTTAAAATTTCAGTGGCACCCTGTACCACCTCAATTCACCCCCTCCCTCCAGCCTGTTGCCTTCCATTGTTCATCATTGTTGCAGCACCCTCTGTGGCACCCTCTCAGGTCAGCACCCAGTGTAGGTGAACCAATCACAATTCCCTAAATCCACCTCTGTTATGTTTACACACAGAAGCATTCAAAATACAATTTCTTACTTACAGTCTGAGACTGGTGAAAGAAAATGCTTTGCCTCTCCTTAGTTTTGCAGCTTTTACTTCTGATGAAGACATTGTTATATTAGAATTCCAACTAATTAATACCACCCTAGGCAGCACACACACTTATGTCTCAATAACATTAATGGGAATTTTAAGCCCATAGCCATGGTCTGGACTCCAGCCTTAATTATTTTAAAGACCTTCAATTCTACTATGCAGTACTCTAATCTACTACCCTACATCCTTAAAAATGGACCTTGGACAGTTAGTAGAAATTAATCTTGCTACCAGTAATGGAAAGACAAACTTCTGTGCAGAATATGCTTGGGTTAAACCAGTCTGTATTGTTTAAATATCTCTGATGCCTTAAAGGAAGATATGATTCTTCACGCTCCATTCACATGCAGACCCAGCCAAAAAAAATTATTCTCCCTGTACTGTATCCTGGCAGGGGCATGCTTTTTTCAGTCAAGATGAAAATTAATTCTTTGAAAAGTAGCCTTCTGGACCAGTGGGTTTTCTCTTGCTGTGGTTGATAGGTCTGTAATGTCTGCCTTCCTTTAAATGCTTTATGGCCAATCAGCCGTAAGTATTGATTTATTGTTGTTAAGTTGTCTCCAAAATAACTGCAGCTGGGCAGAAATACTGTTTTCACAGCAGGCCATATTCTTTGATTAATGAGTCATCAACTTCCTTTCATTCTGTATAATAAGAAATCTTACTAAATAATAATTACCTTTGTCCTAATGGGGGAACTTGTAGACTGGGGGAGACTAATAATAATAATAATAATAATAATAATAATAATAATAATAATAATATGTTTTTTTTCTCTTCCCCAGTAGCCCCACTCCTTTTGGTCCTGCCTTCTGGTCCCAGCCCCTTTGGCCTTCAGAAGGTCACCAGAGTATAAATCCGCTTCTCAGGCTTAAAAAGGTTCCCCACCCTGTACAGGGGAAGGTGGTCCTTGCCGAAACACTCACACACACCTTTCACCCATCCAAATGGTACATAGTGCTATGTCTATGCTCTGGTAACCTCCAAGTTAGATTACTGAAATGCTTTATACATAGGGCTGCCTCTGAAGATGGTTCAGAAACTTAAGCTGGTGCAGAATTTGGCAACCAGGTTGCTCACTGGGGCAAGATGGCTTGAGCATAATTCATCAATCCTGGCCCAATTGCACTGGCTGCCAATTAGTTTCTGGGCCCAATTCAAAGTGCTGGCTTTGACCTATAAGCCTTAAACAGCTCAGGACCACAATACCTCAAGGATTGCCACTCTCCATATGAATCTACCCAGACCCTGACATCATCATCTGAGGCCCTTCTTCATGTGCCTCCTCCATGAGAGGCCAAGAGGATGGAAACACAAGAACGAGCCTTTTCTGCAGTAGCTCCCCATTGTGGACTGCTCTCCCCAGGGAGGTTTGGCTAGCATCTTTATTATACACCTTTAGGCACCAGTTGCAAACATTCCTCTTCAAACAGGCCTTTTGCTAACTAATATCCTATATCCATTCAAATGTGCTTGTGGGAGAGGTGGGGTTCTCCCCCCCTTGTTCTTATTATGTATTTTTATGTTGTATACCACCCTGAGATCTACCAGAATAGGACAGTATGCAAATAATAATAATAATAATAATAATAATAATAATAATAATAATAGCAACAACAACAAGAATAGTCCTAGTCAGATATTCCAAATACTATACTAGAGTAGTCCCAGAGCCATAACTTACTTTAGTCAAATGTACACCTTAAAAAATATACTGCACTTGATTTTCATTCCCATCAAAAGAAAGTTCACCTCCTCTCTTTAATGATCATACCAATATGTCAACAGCTGAGGTAAAGTATCCAAATTGTACTTTCCACACAACACATTATGAAAAAAGCAGCCAACCATTTTAATCACACAATGGCACTCAGTTTGTCTTGAGACAGTTATCTTCTCAACCTCATGACAGGGACACACATTCAGTGTCACACACACACACCCCACACACCAATTCAACCTTGATCAGCTCAGACCAGGAAATCTTGCAGCACTTCCAGAAGATAATGACCTCTGGCATCTGATCAGTGACTCTGATGTTGCAAGCCAAAATGTCCTTGGGGGTGGCATTGGGTGCCAAATGTATAATGAGGCTAGACAACGCAGGATAGATGAAATTTGGAACCCAGAGTAACACAGCTCATGATTAGGGGTGTGGGGAGGAATATGACTTGTAAGTCACATTCACTATAAAGTGGTTTAAGAGAATAATACTTTTACCAAATTGAAACATGAAACACGCAAGGGCTTCCAACTTTGGCTAAAGTGCTTCTGGGAGATCCACATTTGTCATATGGGATAACAGCAACAAACCTCATCAACTGTTTGCTTTCCAGCAGCTGTGTTTTAGTCGCATAACACCTTGGAGGCCTATTTAGCGTTCTTGGCTAATAACCATTTGTAGACCTAGACCAACCATAAGATTTGTCTGTTTCAGGGGTAGCCAGTCTGCTACCCAAATCTGCTTCCTTATTGAAGCAGTCAAAGTCAGGGGTTATTGCCACTCCTGGCAGAAAAATCTAACAGTTGTGTGACGAAGCATTTTCTTACATCTATCCTGAATGTATCACCCATCTATTTTATTGGGCAAGACTGTAAATGTGTCAAGTGTGCACACAAAGACACATCACCCATTTCCTAGAACACAACTCATCTATTACAGTTTAGGACAATGCTGTGCTAAAAGGTCTATTTTCATGGTGTGGAAACAACAACAACAACAGTTGGGAAATTTGTTGTAGTCTTGGGATAGAAACCAGAATTCTTAGAGATACTGCTGAACTTTTTATTGAGATTTCATAAGCAAAATATAGTGGTGTGATGTGTCACTGTGCCTTGCTGTTAACCAGAAGGTTGGTGGGTTAAACCCACCAGGGACAGCTGTGGGCAGGATTCCTACATTCAAGGGGCTTGGGCTAGATCACTTCCAAATCTCAAATTCTGTGATTCTATGAAATGCAGTTATCAATAATAAACAGAATCTTTCTTTCCTTATACACGAACAACTGAAGGTCAGAAAATTGTTTTTTGCTTGTCCAAAATGATATTTTCCAGGGTTTCTTTTATGTGCACACTATTATATGTAGAAATGTATCATATACCGCGTTATCCGTCATGTGTTAGAAATAAATTTCAATGATTTCAATAGGACTTAAACCCACATAAGATTGTGATCTGACTCCTCGAGTCGTTGATTCTGTTTCAAGAATGCTTGGAGCTGGTTGAAATTATGCATTTTCTTAATGAGTGGATTATAAAATAGTTTATAGTGAGCTAATGCAAATGAGTTCATTTAATCTGAAATCTGAACTCATATTTTTCATGTATTTTTTCCTCTTTTTTATTGATGAATGAATTTGTATTATGAAGTTTAGTATGATAGTTATGGATTTATGCGATCGGTGTGCTTTGAGCTGATTGTTTCAAAGTAATATATCCAGCTAAGTTCATATTATTTGTAGCATAATAATGGTTATGCTAGTGAAATGTGATTCTTCCCAAAATAAAGAAGTAACACAAGAGTTGTATTTCAAAGGACCATATTTATCCTTTTTTTGATAATTATTGCTTTGTTTTCCCACAAAGCCTTACTCATTTGTTTTACTTTCCATGCTGTGAAAATCCCAGGGAAGGCAGTTATAATAATGGTTTGAGCAAGACTAGTGAAAAGCCATTGGCAACCTCCAAAAGCAAACCCAACATCCTTCCTTCTGAGGAGCAGCTCTGTCCTCTATGCCTAATCTGCTACAAAATGAGTGCATCTTTATACAAGGAGGCTACATGTCAAAACAGGACCATGGCTCAACCATAGCTCAGTGAGAGATGCATAACTCCAACTAGGGCTTAGAGAGAGCCCTTCTGAAACCCTGATGAGCTTCTGCCAGTCAGTATAGACAATACTGAGCCTGATAGACCAATGGTCTGACTCAGTAGAAGGTTGTTTCCTATGTAGTTGTTTGAGCTATCACTCCCTCTACGTGCCTGTTGTTATGCAGTAGGTTATACTAAGAAGAGGTACAAAATTCCTCACGTGCTAAGTGAGCAGAACGAACGAGCAATTAACCATAACGGTTTTAGCATGTGGCCATGTGAAAAAGATTTGGGACCAGTACTCACACATAACATATGCAACATGGACGTCAACAGATAACATGATTGTTTGCTACACCACAAAGGTGAAGATTATGACAGAACTGGGCCATGTGTGAGGAGTGCACCCTTCAGCTCCTCCCCATGACAGCATCACCCCATTTCCTGAAGGGACGTTAGCCTTGCATGGTTGAGGACCATATCAGTCTCTTTAATAGGCCAAAAATAATTATCTGCACTGGCTTTCATGGTGTTCCTCATATTCTTTTTGTTTCTCAGAATTATTCCTGTTGGGTTTTTAAAACAAATTACCTCAATATTTCTTAATGAAAATTAAAAATGGGATGGGGTTGATTTTAGTGGATTGAGGGTTTAAGGCTGCAGTTTCAAACACACTTCGAGGCACCAATTCCTGTTTTAACTTAATAGAACTTACTTCCTTGTAAACATGCTTAGAATTGCGATGTAAACTCCTCAATCTTTAAATAACTCATCTGGAAGAGTGTCAAGAATGGTTGTGAATTCATTAACATGTAAGGTAAGGTAAAGGACCTCCCTGTACGGTTACCATAAGTCCAGTCAAGGAAGAAGTAAATATGTTTTATACCTCTAAACTAAAGTTGGTAATGAATTATTCCCAACTGTTCTATTGTGGGCATCTTTGTTCAGTGTGCGAAACTAGAACTTTTTGCTGTGGTACTATATAACACCTTGTCCTCATGTATTGCCTGTTAGTATATCCATGCTACATCCCATACCGAAGCATTACAAAAATGCCTTTCATAAACCTGACAAAAATGACAAGATGAAAATTAAAAACAACAATTGATAGCATTCCGGAGCTGTTGTCATTTCTCCAGCTTAGTAAGTATCCCAGGTTGCTGCCTGTGTCTATTCCCCTTCAAAAAACATTCAGTATTCAAAACAAAGGGCCTGTAAAATATTTCTCCAAGGCCTTCTTTCTAAAATAAAAAATCCTTTCAAGACTTGTTTGATAGACCAATTCTTCAAAGAAGAATAATAGTGGAAAGAAACCAGGCTTTATGGAACAAATCTAGTTGGTCCACCTTTGAAGAGGAACCATACAAATGAATCTGAGCCTCCTAGATATATCGGTAAAATGTCTCAAAATGCGAATTACATAGAATCTTTCCTCAGAATTCTGATTGTTAGAGTGGTTGGTTCTTTGTGATGAATATGACCAAAACATTCTGTCCTGAACTTCTCTTTCCCTCTTATTTTTCTCTCTCTAAAAACAATCCACATATACTTCCACACACACCCCACCCCTGAAACATTTAACGCATATGCAATGTAAATAATACAGTCAAACATCAGGTTTGTAAAGTTTAGAACTGATTACATCAGGTAGGTGTCTCTTACTCTCTGTCGGAACAGACTATTCTAGAGTGAGCCATGGCTGGCATAGCAAATTTGGGATGTGAAGAAACAATACACAGTGAGGTTGCTTGGATCTCATTGGGGATGCAGGATCAAAGTAGCTTCTACACATGATTATATTTTTATGTTGATTGTGAAATTTTGAGGACATGATGGAGGGATCATTAAAGGAACCAAAAGAGCCACCTTCCTTTTCCTCTATCCACACACAAGGCACACCAGCTATTACTTTCCTTGTGGTTCCTATTTTATCCTTTCAGCTCTTGCCTTCTAAGCCAGGCCTAGTCTTCACTTCAAGCTAGAAGTTCATCCAGAAGCTTCAGGTAGGGGAGAAATACTAGTTGGACAAACAGGAAAGGTGCTTGCCTCCTGTTCCAACTCACAGCTGGCATGCGAATGCCCACAAGGCAGGGGCACTACAGTGGCATACAAAGGCTGTTCTCACCTCAAGAGGGTTTTGTCCTAAAGCCATACATGGCTGAACCAAAAGGTCCTGTAAACACACCAAAAAATGTGCTTTGTCAATATTAAATTATTCTGCAAATTATCTTTCATATTTACTTTCCATGATAATAAGCCTATAAATATTTACTTGGTGCATGCTAATGAGAAAGTTAATGCTCGGCAATTTACATGAGCAAAACACTTTACAAATATTGACTAATTAGCTCTATCAAACAGTTCATAATTAACTGCCAAAGAATCTGATTATGTATGTACTAGACTGTGTGATAGATACACCTGTGCATATTACTTACCTGTCATGCATAAGACTTCAAGCACCTGGAGCGATAATGTAAGCAGCACAGTAATGGAAAACAAAGGCTTGCGAATCAAAATGAGGAGCCACTTTTTCTCAGAGTCTGTCATTAGTAAACAATTTGATGGCTGACTCATGTTTAAGCAATCATACTGATACTATACATGTTCCATCCACTTAAGATGGAGTAATTATGGTAGCAGATATGGCAAGTTTGTACAGATCTAGAACACAGCAATTGCCACTTGCATTATTTGGGGGGTTAGCGTTTTATTTCTTTAAAATGCTAGTTCACTCTGCATTGCTTAGTTAATAGGATTTCTTTTCCGTTGTGAAACACAGTAGAGGACAATTGTTCTGGAAATGTTATTATGGGACATTTAAATCTCCTCTGCAAACAAAGCAATAAATCTGCTTTGGAAAATTATGTCTACTGGTGGCAATAACCCATTCAAAACCTAGGAAGCAATATGCTGTTGCCCAAGTTAATATCTACTTGATATTATTATATTCTTAAAGGAAGCAATGCTGCTTCATTAATGAGCCACATTGGCAGATGTTTTCAGAGATACTCATACACTTTAATGCGACTACTCCCACAATGGTAAGTCTGCCAACTGCCTGGAAAACTGCAGGCCTGACCAGTCTGGGAATGCACCATAGCTCAGTAGCTGAGCATCTGTTTTGTATGCATAAGGATCCCTGGTTCAATCCCAGGTGTCTCCAGGTAAGGCAGGAAACTCTGTCCAAAACTCTGAAAAAATGCTGCTGATCAGTGTAGTTAATGCTGCTGAGATTAATGCCCCAATGGTCTGAACTGCTGCAAAGGTAGCATCCTACATTTCCTTTCCCACATTGTGGCACAAGGATACAGAACGCACAATTATTTTGTGTACACACCAAACTACATTATCACAGTGAGGATGGTTAAGAGCAGTGCTGTTTTTCCTAGAAAAATACAGTAGGTGATGGAGCTCACCATGGACACCTCTCTTGTACTCTTATAATGGCAATGGCACCCACCTAAGAGGTGCCGGAACTGAGTTCTTGTGAGTTCTGGCTGAAAAAAAGCCCTGGTTAAGAGGAACCAAGAGTCACACATGTGCATGTATCCCACCAGGTGTGGGACAGACTCAAATTACTACAGTCACATCATGCTGCTGTTCTAGCAACTACCGTATTTTTCGCTCCATAAGACACACCTAGTTTTTAGAGGGGGGAAGAAAGAAAGAAAAATATTCTGCGCAGAGCATGTAAGCGGCTCTTGCTTTTCTTGCTTTAAACCCTTCCATCCCTCAAGCCCCCAAGAGCTGTACACGCGCTAGGTGCAGCTCTTTAAAGAGCGCACGGCTCTTGCTGGCTTTTCCGGGAGGTGGGGGAAGGGACAGAGGGCAGCCCGTCAGTCCCTTCTCCCTCCTCGGGGAAAAACCCCCAAGAGCCACACACACGCTCCACGCAGCTCTTCAAAAGGAGCGCTGAGCAGAGCCTCCTGCCTGCATTCACGTCATAAGATGCACACACATTTCCCCTTACTTTTTAGGAGGGAAAAAGTACGTCTTATGGAGCAAAAAATACGGTATATGTTTTAGCCTGCAGAACAAATAACATAAGGTGGTGGGAGATTCAGTCAGGAAATTGTTATTACATTCTTACCCCCCAAAAAACACTGTTCTGATTTAAATCCTTCCCCAATCACTATTCCTTTTAAGTACCTCCTTTTTTAAAAAATAACTATCCTATTTACAGATCTCTTCTGTCACATCTGCTTTGTCCATTTTATGTAAACATAAAGAAACACTGAATGATAAGTAGTTCTTTATTGGACAAGAACAACAATTCTGCAGCACACCAAGTGAAACATTATTTGGCTTTATTTATCTATTTGTAAATATTTTTCCTAAGGCAAATTCATGTTCGCAATGGGTTTATAAGACTTAATTGAAAAAGCTGGCAGAGGCCTGTCAGAATCCTATAGTCTCCAGACTTCATATAAAGTATTTGGCAGTCTTTCAACAAAGCCAGATTCCTTGTCAGAGTTGATACATTTATCAAACACAGCACACGCATTTTGCATCAGTGACTATAAAAATTGATCTCTGCCACTTGCCTTTATTTCCGTAGAACTCCAGAATTAAAACAGGAGGGGATAAAATAATGAAGCATTGCTTTGTTTTTAAATTTCATCTCTTAGGCAAACAAGCACGCTGATATTAAGGAAATTGAAAAGACCTCCTTTAAATAAATAAATAAATAAATAAATAAATAAATAAAAACCATCAAGTAAAGAAGTCACAATGCATATTAGCTGAGCTGCTGAAATTACCAATTACTTTTTAAAAGGATTTGAATTCCATGGATGACAGAAAATAGCTCAGTAGAGACAACTGTTTTCAGACACTTGCTTAATTTTGATACCTCAGAGCCAAATAAAAGGTCTCATTGGTAGGAAATTATATCTAAGTACATTAAGCAAAAGGCATATTTGGTCCAAATACAGAGTGGAAATTAAATCAAATGTTTTCATCCTTTTTCTCAGGTACAGTTGCCACAGGTTAGCTGCAATTTAAATAGTGCACTAACTCAAGACACCCAACATTGATTTATGATTGTAGAATATCTGCAGAAGGTGGTGGTGGTGATGATGCTTCATACACTTCATAAGCACTCATCAATTTTAATTTCTGTTCTCAAGCCTGGGTGCTCTTGTGATTCCTTCACTGAACCTTCCAGTTATGTATTTTCCTCTCATGTTTAAGGAGGGAAAGGTTTATTATCTACATAATAGACTTCTCTTAAAATCACACCAAGTGTTAATATGAAATGTGCAGAAGTGTTCAATGAGCTGAAAGTACAGTCAGCTGAAAATTGCGCACTGTCATATCACGGCCACCAAACGCACCATTCCAAGGAAAGGGACAATGTTGGAAGAGGTGCTGACTCTTGGGTGCATGGGCCAATTAAAGACCAGTCTGTCCCAATTCTGCAAGGGGAGGCAACTACATATGTCCCATTCTGTGCAGATCTTTAAGGGAAAATACAAATGGGAAGTCCAAGATCATTTTCAATCAATACATAAAAGTACCTGCAAGGCAGTCCAAGGGCTGTAGCATTGTCCCTCTTCTTCTAAAAGAGATTTCTGTCCTTTAAACTTGTAAAAATTGCTACTCTAGAGGCCCACAGCCTGAAGCAAGTAGCACATGGGGCTTATTGCCACTGTCTGCTTTGAATGCAATAAAGCACATCCTCAGAGTGACAGAATTGGTGAAGTTGCATTGATTTGGGGGAGAATGGGCCAGGAAAAAAAAACGGCTGCCCCCAGTTAAGAAATGTTCAAAGAGCTGAAAGTACAGTAGGCTGAAAATGTGCATTATCATATCACTGTTCCACTCCTTGTAAAAGGAAGAGGTGATGACCTGGAACCGTAAAATCATCTTTTGCTGCACATATTTAGAATCCATGCATGCCAGGCTCACATTCCTGGCTATGGCAGATGAAGTCATAGAATTGTAGGATTGTAGGATCATAGATTTCACTACTGGGAAAACCATAGTTAAAGCTATTGTTTTCCCAGTAGTGATGTATGGAAGTGAGAGCTGGACCATAAAGAAGGCTGATCACCGAAGAATTGATGCTTTTGAACTATGGTGCTGGAGGAGACTCTTGAGAGTCCCATGGACTGCAAGAAGATCAAACCTATCCATTCTTAAGGAAATCAGCCCTGAGTGCTCACTGGAAGGAAAGATCGTGAAGCTGAGGCTCCAGTACTTTGGCCACCTCATGAGAAGAGAAGACTCCCTGGAAAAGACCCTGATGTTGGGATAGATGGAGGGCACAAGGAGAAAGGGACGACAGAGGACGAGATGGTTGGATAGTGTTCTCGAAGCTGCCAGCATGAGTTTGACTAAACTGCGGGAAGCAGTGGAAGACAGGAGTGCTTGGTGTGCTCTGGTCCATGGGGTCACGAAGAGTCGGACATGACTAAAACAACAACAAGGATCATAGAACTGTAGAGTTGGAAGGGACCCAGAGGATCATCTAGTCCAACCCCCTGCAATGCTGTTGGTGCTGCCACCCAAGAAGACTATCTGTAGAGCCCTTTTAATGTTCTTACCCTCCTGTCTCTCCATCACAACCACTTACACTGTACTGACATATGCAATGACAGAAGGAAATGCCTCTGAGGGGGTAAACCAGGTATATTCAATTTCCCTAGAGCAGTGATGGCCAAACTTGGCCCTCCAGCTGTTTTGGGACTACAACTCCCATCATCCCTTGCTAAGAAGACTAGTGGTCAGGGATGATGGGAATTGTAGTCCCGAAACAGCTGGAGGGCCAAGTTTGGTCATCACTGCCCTAGAGAATCCTGTCTATGGGTGGGTGCTGTTATTGCAGATGACCTTCATATGGTTCCAACTGTGTGAGAAAAAATGAGGGTTCTGCTTGGGTGAAACTGTAAGAAAAACACTGGGGCCAAATACAATCGGTAGAATGTTTGGTATCTGGTGGGCGGGGCTTATGTGTTGGTTAAGGTTGAAAGGTTGGTTAAGGTTCGAGGACCAACTGTCTCTTCTTGTTTCTTGTCTCAGACTTGCCTCATGTTGTTGTATTTAATTTCTCTCATTATGTTATTTTGCAATTTTCTTTTACTATTAAAGCTTAGTTTACATTTGCACGAGCCACTTTTTCTCAAAGAAAAAGAAACTCTGTTGAAGAATGATGGAATATCCTAAACTTGGGTGAGTGAGGGGATATTCCCAGTTTGCCAGGAGAATTGATTTTGTTACTCATCCCCCCACCTCCACAACAGAAATTACATAGCAGACTATCAAGGAAACCTCAATCCTCCTTAGTGAATATTCAAATTCCTCCTGGTATTTTCTTATGAAGAGATTGGCAGCAATTAATTCAGAATTCGGTAGCAATTCTCAATAAGATTAAAATCTAAAACCCACCCCATTCTCAGTGTAAGCCAAGCCAAATAGAAAGTGCTTCTTAGACATGTTTCACCTCAGCTTTTAAAAATACATTGAAGTTAGTATCTACTCACTGCCTGACTAACTACGGATTAAAACAAGATCATGGGGGGAAATCCTCCAAAAAGTGTAAACATCTCATAAGAAGTGTAATGAGAGAGTCGAATTATACATACATACCCCACTATTTACATATTCAAAGTTTTGCATCTCTGGGCTTAAAGGTAAAGGTAAAAGCACCCCTGACTGTTAAGTCTAGTCACGGACGACTCTAGGGTTGCAGCACTCATCTCACTTTACAGGCCAAGGGAGCCGGCATTTGTCCGCAGACAGCTTCTGGGTCATGTGGCCAGCATGACTAAGCTGCTTCTGGAGAACCAGAGCAGCACACAGAAACGCCATTTACCTTTCCGCCGGAGCGGTACCTATTTATCTACTTGCACTTTGACGTGCTTTTGAACTGCTAGGTTGGCAGGAGCAGGGATCGAGCAATGGGAGTTCACCCAGTTGCGGGGATTTGAACTGCTGACTTTCTGATCGGCAAGCCCTAAGCTCTGTGGTTTAGACCACAGCCCCACCCGTGTCCCATCTCTGGGCTTACTCATAGTATATTCATTTATTTCTGAGAACTCTTCGGGGGAGGAAAAAGCTAAAGAGTAAACACTACACAAATCTGGAGTAGAGTCCCTAAGATGGTTTGATGGCGTCTTGTACGCCTCATTCAGGCAACTCCTGCAGCCAAGCTGGTGCCAAACACATTGGTCTGCTTTCCTTTGGAGCACATCAGTGAGGTTGAGGGGGGGGGTCTTGCCATCTGACCAGGCCAAGACCTCCACACACACTGCCCAGGCTTGCGTCCTGGATAACTTACTTTGATGCTGCTAATGCAGCAAAAACCATGTGGGAGGCAGCAGTTATGAGTTACTGGTCTCTGAAGCCACAACAGGTACTGTGAGTCTCCAGCGGTTTGACTTCGCCGCCAGAGGTGCACTCCCTTTTCCTTCAAGACAGATGGAGAGATGGATGCCAACAACTCTTCATAAACCTTCATGGTGCCAAAGATGTTCTAATGTGCTTGGCTGCACCTGATAGATTTCTTGTTTTTGTTCTATTGGTCATTCGAAACAACAGTCACAGGTGCTCATGGCTACATGTCTCATCTAAGAGCCAAGCTCTTATTTGCTCAGTAAACTATGACAGTCTTTGTGAGCTTTCTTTTTTAAGAGAGAAGGATGAAACTTTTGTGCTTGATTTCATATTTCATTTAATTACTATCAACAGGGAGTTGAGAAGGAAACGTTGGCAAATCATTCTGTCATTTTATTCTCACTATGAATTATTATACTGGGCCTATTATAAATAGTTCATCTTCCATCTGTGCCTTTTCTTTGTTAAAATGCTGCCAGTTTCAAAAATGTGCCATGCAAAATTGCAATTTAAAAATGTTTCTTTTCTCTGTTGGTGATTAGAACAAGTCATTTTCTTTGTCTACCAGGTTTCTGAGTTTAAAATAAATAGAACAGAATCAATATAAAGGATGCTGCATTGAGGTTTGTAGATCACATTCCTTAAATGCTTGAAATTATGATGTTATATTAATGGACACCAGGAATCTAACAGCATAGCAGTAGAAAAAAGCAGAAAAACTGAGCAATATGGGAAATTAAGGTTGTAATCCTATGCATACTTGCCTGGGAGTAAACCACACCGAACAGAGTAGACTTGCTTTCAAGTATACATGTATAGGATTACAGGGTAAATGTTGGATTCTGTTGGAAGAGTTTAAAATATACCGTATTTTTCACTCTATAAGATGCACCAGACCACAAGACGCACCTAGTTTTTAGAGAAGGAAAACAAGAAAAAAATATATTCTCAGAATCTCAGAAGCCAGAACAGCAAGAGGGATCGCTGCGCAGTGAAAGCAGCAATCCCTCTTGTTGTTCTGGCTTCTGGGATAGCTGTGCAGCCTGTATTCGCTCCATAAGACGCACACACATTTCCCCTTACTTTCTAGGAGGGAAAAAGTGAGTCTTATAGAGCAAAAAATAGGGTACTTACAGAATCCATATTAGGAAAAGCAGAATAAAGCATGTGACCAGTTGTGACCTGTTTCAACCCACACTCATGTCTGGTCTTTTGTGTATGCTTATCCTGGCCACAGGAGGTGATCTAATGTACCTGCTTTGGTCTTATTCCTACTCTCTTCTTCCTGTTACTTAACCTTAATCTTCACTCACTTACTCTGATCTGTAAGACATGCCTCTCCTGTTTGAAAAATTCAGGCTGAGCTGCAGAATTACTTGAGTCTCAGAATTATCTTCCTGGGACCTGCTGAAAGAATTGCTGTTTTCTTCCAACTGTTATTCTTTCTGCCAGAGCTATGCAATGGTGGCACAAGACTATATTTCATTTGGCTATGATCCAGCAAGGAAGCATCTGCAAAACATCCCAGAGCAGATGTGCAGCTGAATAAAAACTGATGCAAAAAAAAAAGGTTTTGTTTTTTTGAAAAAAATATCCAACTCTCAAATTAAAAACCCTACTCTCTGCCAAAGTTCTGATGTATAAATGGAATGCTTAATAGGCTGCAGTGGTATAATTAAGTCATCATCATTAATAAAAGTACACTGCTTTCCTAACTCAGCTATTTGCCTGACTTCTGCAAAAGAGAGGGATGGCCGCCTTCAAAGGTCACACTCTGAAATGCATATGCCAGCTGATCATCCAGGGCAAGGACAAGGCTTTGTGGTTGCTGCTGATCAGCTGAGAAACCTCTTTGCTTTTAACTATTGCCTCATACAATGTCAGGTGTAGGGCAGATAGGGATGGCTTGGCCAAAATGGACTCTTGGCCCAAAGGAGGGGGCCTGATGGGCCTTATTAGGCCCACAGGTTGGAAGCCTCACAGCCATGGTATAGGACATCTCATTTGTTGGTCTAGAGATGGCATACTTTTAATTCCTAACAATATACTTTTCGGGGGCAGGGAGGCAATTCTCATCACCTCTTATAGCATATTCTGCTTGCTCTTGAGCACAGTTTAGTCTGGAAAGGGAGCTGATATATGTATTTAAGGTTCAGTGTATTTTTCTTAGACTGAAGATATGGTCAGGAGTTTATGTTGCGTTGGACTCAACAAATTGGCAAAGGACAGTAGCTCAGTTGGTAGAGCATCTGCTTGGCAAGCAGAAGGCCCCGGGGTTAATCTGTGGCATTTTCAGGTAGGACTGGGAACAGTTCCTGCCTGTAACCCGGCAGAGCCCCTACTGGTCATTGTAGATTGTCCAAGACCACTTGCTGTGTTCCTGACCCATAGTTGTCTTGCATGAACAAAATGGCACTTCTATTGCATAAGGTCCCCTCCCCTCCTGATTTTGCTGCTTTCTCCACTTCAACTGCTGCCCCTAGTGTTGTATGTCAGGCCATTTCAGAGGACCACCAATCCTCAAGTGGGCAGAGCTGAACAGGAAAGTCCAGTTGCAAAAGTGGAACACTCTGGATCTAGCTCTATGTCCTGCAAAAAGAAGGATACAACAATCTGATGGACTCACTTTAGAATAGGGAGTAGCAGGGATTGAACCAGGGATTTTTTAAAACTGAACAATACCCCATAAATGTTTTAAATAGTACTGCTGGCCATTGATTACAGTGTAATTTATTCAACATGCGCTCCCCAGCATCAATCTAGAAAGCAAAATAATACTACTGCAAACACAACATACAGCAACACCAACACTACCTTACAAGTCATTGCCTGATGATGTCCTAGTGTTACCTGTCCCTCAATCTATAGTAATGATGGAATGACTGTACGATATTATACAACCTAGTAAAGACAGAAAATATAACATGGTGACGCTCTATCCAATGACAACTGCAAAGTTGCAAATTCAGCATATTCCAGGACTCCCATTGGACTGGGCTTTAAAAGCTATTGTAGAACAGACACTGACAGCTGTAAGCAAACACATAGGGGCCCATAACACAACAGGACTGATGTTTCCCACTGTAACACTGTCAACTCAATAGCTCAATAGGTCTTTTCCCATCTTACCTTGGAGATGCTATTAATGAGGCTCTAAATAACACAGTTCCATCATTGTTCGTGTGAAAGGATCAACACAGAGGAATGATCCCCCATTACTCTCACTCTTGCTCAGCTGGGCAGACCTCATATTAATGGCTAACCTTTGTGTTTCCCTCCCATTTAAAGACCCATCCTAGGTAATGGTTTCTGACTTAAGCCCACTTCTCCCCGGCCACCTCACCTCCAGTGCCATCCACTTTGGGCCCTTGCACTGGTAGAGTCATGTTGGTATCAAGGTCCTGTTAATGTAACCATCATGACATCTTAGAATGATAGAATTGTAAAGTGGGAAGGGACCACAAGTCCAACTGCAATGCAGGAATCTTTTGCCCAATGTGGGGCTCAAACCACATGCTGGCCAGTATCCCCAATTCTGGCATTGTCAGGGTACATTGGTGCAAGTAAGGAGATATAGTAGATCTCTGTCTTTGATCCAACTGATATAAGTCATGGGGATATTGTTGTACTTGACTAAGATTGCTACAAATAGATGGAAGCTCATTCTTATTTCCTGCTTTTCAGGTGGAGCTTGCAAATCAGTTTACATAAAATGATTGCAACAAAAATTGCAAATAAACATTATACATCAAAACTGAAAATGAAATTTTGTCTTGAAGAAGCTGGACCTGCTTTTTCTCTGTTCTTCTCAGGGAGAAGAACTGGGAGATGGAGAGGGGGGCTGCATGGTGACTCTGAGTAGAACTGAATACTTCTAAAAGTGTTATTCACATTCCTTATTTTCTATGGTGTAATCAAGTACTTCTTGCAATGATTTTTTCATAGATGATGATGCTCTATTACAAACACAGGACTGTAACTGCCTAAATAAGGCTTTAAAAGGATGAAGTCAGGGTAAAAGTATTGCACTTCCATGAATTTAAATGTAGCCTATATTTCATTTGTCTTGCTATTGATCAGCTGAAACCACTAACTGTTTTCCTTTCACACTGAGAAGAAAAATGATAAATGATTAATAAAATGATGGCATCCATAGGAAATTATTTTTCCATGGAGCATTTTCACTTCATAACAAAGGCTTCAAAGAAAAGGCAACATGCTTCACAGAACGGAAACTAACTGGCTGCTAGCATCAGATTCTATCTCTCCATAAAATATTTTCAAAGTGTTCATTCAGCATGAAAACTTTTCCATCTAGTACATTCTATCAAACTTACTTTACTGAAAAAGTATAATTTTCTAAATGTTTGTACTGTTATATCCAGTGCTTTTTTCTTTAAAAAAATGTTTAGGAGTACTCTCATTTTCCTACTCATATTGAAATACTGCCCCTCAATGAGGCTAGATTCACAAAATGTTTGGGGTATGTGTATCCCTGCGTGCCCCCAGAAAAAAAGCACTGGTTATATCAACCTGAAAATCAGTCCTCACACCATGACCCATAATGTTATACTAAATGGGATTCTCCTCAGAGAGGGTCCTGGTTGCGAGTGGGCCTCAGGATGCCCCCAGCATATTGCCAGGTCCAAGGGGTGGAGCTAGGCTTGCATAAAATTTAAACGGCAGCGCGACATGGCCCACGGCACTTGCTTCACACTGCCAAATACCCACCCTCCCTCTCTAATTTTAAGTTGTGCTCCTTTGGCCTTGCTTCAGTTTGGGTCGCCTGCTTTGGAGCAGGGGCTGGGTAGGAATTTTTTCCACTTGGCAGATTGGCTGTGGCCACTTGGTTTTTGCCTACCCCCTTAGCAATTGTCACAACTTTGTAAGGTTTGGCAGTTAGGCATTGGCTTAATGAAGTGTGTGGGAGGGGAGGTGCAGCCATCACCTGCCCCTCCAGAAATAGGGTATTCCGTTAAAGGAATCTGGGGGTCCTGGATCTCGTCTGAAGTCTGCTTGAGGGGCTAGGGCCATGCCAGGACCACAGAGACCCCGGGGTGAGCTTCAGTCAATTTACATCGATGTTGCTCCTCATTTGGTGTTTACCCTTCCAGACTTTCTGCCAGAGAGACAGGAGTCAGTTATAGTCGTTGCCAATGCCTAAGCCAATATCACTCAGTGTTGCTGTATTCAATAAAGTTGTGGCCAGAATTATGCCCAATAACTTAAACTAAATTATGTGTCAGTGTCAAGTTATTTACTTGGGGGTGGCTCAGGGCCTCGAGGCACAATACAAAAGCTAGTAAGCCCCATCTTTATTTACTGCAAATCTTAGAATCTGAGCTATTACCAGTACCCAAATTGGTTGGTTGATTTAAATATTTCTATACCACTGTATTATAAAAATATACCACAGTGGTTTACAACAATATAAAAGCATAAAACATACAGTAAAATAATAAAAAAGATTAAAGCAAAGATTTTAAAGCAAACACAAGTAGACCATTGTGGGTGATGTACTCTTGATAGTCTGCAAAAGTTTTCAGCAGGCATTTAACAGTTGCCACAAAAGGCCCCCGCTGGGTGAGTTCACAATGGATAGATTCAGATGGATGATCAGGTTGTCACTGAAATGGTGAAATCACAAAGTTGTAACAGTGAGGGTGAATGTCTCAATGACATCTCACAGCAGTTCACCATGTCCAAACTCAGCCCACATGTCAGAGCTGGGTTGGTCTGCATTTCAGGCCTTTATCATAGAAGGTTGGATGAACGATGTGATCAGTCGCACTGTATGTTATGGTGGTGGCATGTAAAATTCATCACACTGCACCCATTTCTGACTGTTGTAACAAATTAAAATCAGCCTTTGGGACAGCCATGAAAGGAATTTCAGGAAATGAATAACTGTAATCTTATTACTGTCACCCCTTAGTGTATCAACTGTTTATCTCAGTATACCCAAAGTATTATGCCAAAAATGCAGTCAGCTCTTCAATGGGCGAATTTAATCTTAATATATTATTAGCATAACTCAACCATTCAAAAATGTTCCTACAAATTCACAGACCTCTTGAATTGTTTCTAAGCTGGCTAAGGTACAGACCCCACAATAAACCCCATGAATCAATCCATCAGGGTCTAAATTATGATCACTCATCTTACAGAATTTCTTTTGACCGATCCTTCTATCCCTAATGGCAAATATTGATCAAATGTTTGGTAAAACAATAAGCAGCTGGATATGTCAAAGTCACCCGTGCACTTCTTAACATGGAAGTAGGTTGATGTAGGTACTGGTCTATGTCTTCTCCAAAACTCCTGATTTGATTGCACATAGGATCTCCTATATCTGGCCTGTTATCGTCCTAGTGAAGTTGCCCCTGTGTCAACACAGCCCCTTGTGTCTGCCCTAGTGTGAGGCCTTAATTAAAACCTACCCTGGCAGTGGCTCTCCCCCTGCCAAAATTAAAATTGCCAAAATGTTCTCAGTCACCCCTTGTAGCTGCAAGGGTATCCCAATTAGTTACTAAATAAAATACATCTCCCATTCTCATTCAAATTTCCCATAACCATGCATCATCATGATCTTCTGATACCACTAGCTTTCTTTCTTCCCTAATCACCAGTAAAGAATCTCAAGCCAAGCTTAGCATCTTGGATGTGGTCTTGAGGCATGTGGCACTGAGCCTTGTTTTCACTTTATTAGTCCTTGGTTACTCTTAAATCCATACAGTGAGAATGGAACACGCTGCCAAGTAAATGCATTAGCATTAGAGTCCATGCAATGAGAGTTAGCAACAATCCGGCTATAGTCCAGTTAAAGCATTCAAAATAGCACATAGGGGCTTAAACTGGGAAGAAGGAGTAGGCTAGGCACACTGCTCCATACATGACCTTCCCCCCAAAATCTGAAAGGAGCCTGTAAAGGTGTTCAGCGAAATGCACTTACAAGTTTCCAGATGATCACAAGCCCCAACAATGTAGGGTTGCCCATCCCCAGAGAGGCTTGTAAGGGCATTTGCTCAAATATGCTTACAAGACCTCCTTCAGATCTTTGTGCTCAGTATGTGAAGGTCATAGAATCACAGAGTTAGAAGGGATCCTGTGGATCATCTAGTCAGCACCATACTCTAACCAACTGAGGTCTGAGAGAAGATCAATATATTTGCATGTTTTTGTCCTTCACAAGTTCAGGTAAATACCTAAAGAGAGTTAGAACACATTCTGCAAAGAGAAAATAAAACATGTAACTTCTGAATGTCAGAGAAATAACAAAAATCCTAGAATGCATAATCTCCATGTAATCAAACACATCATTTGCTTCTGATCAGACACACACTCTTGAAAGCAGAGATGGGCAACTCATTTTCCTCCAGATGTTAAAGGTAAAGGTAAAGGTACCCCTGCCCGTACGGGCCAGTCTTGCCAGACTCTAGGGTTGTGCGCTCATCTCACTCTATAGGCCAGGACTGTCCGCACTGTCCGCAGACACTTCCCGGTCATGTGGCCAGCATGACAAGCTGCATCTGGCGAGCCAGCACAGCACACGGAACGCCGTTTACCTTCCCGCTGGTAAGCGGTCCCTATTTATCTACTTGCACCCGGGGGTGCTTTCGAACTGCTAGGTTGGCAGGCACTGGGACCGAACACACCCCGCCGCGGGGATTCGAACCGCCGACCATGCGATCGGCAAGTCCTAGGCACTGAGGTTTTACCCACAGCGCCACCCACGTCCCTCCTCCAGATGTTACTGGACTCTAATTCCCATCAGCCCCTGCCAGCATAGCCAATTTTCAGGGATTATGGGAGTTCTAGTTCCACAGCATCTGGAGGGCCAGAGGTTTCCCATCACTGCTTTAAAACAACTGATTTTTTTACTCCCTGTGCAGTTCTTTTTTAGTTTTTCTTGCCTGTACATTTACAATACAAATCATTTTTATTTTCAGCCTGCTGAACAGATTTAAAGACAACAGTTCAAAAATTACAGTTCTGCCTTATTTATGCACAACATTAGATTCCTCTGCTCCTTTTAAAACACCTTGCAGTGATTTACAGGAGTAACCTGAGACAGCAAACAGATAAAGGAAAGACCAGTGACAGATACATCACACTAAAAATGTAGGTTGCTGTGCTTTGAGTAATTCATGTTAATAGAGGCTTACAGCACAGATTTCAGAGAGTGAGGGATGATTATAGCTAGTTTTGAAGTTTTGTTTTATTTACATTGCCCAAAATTCAGAGCAAATTTCTGCCTGGATTGTTGTAGGTCAGGTATGAGGAACCTTTGGCCCTCCAGATATAGCTGTAGATGTTGCTACAACTCCCATCAACCCCTGCAAGCATGGCCAGTGACCAGGGTGATGCGAGCTGTTGTTCAGCCACATTTAGAGGGCTATGGGTTCGCACACTTGTTGTGGGTAGACATTGGTTGCCTGAATGAGAATCAGTGAAGTATGCTTAAACAAAGCAGAGATTTTGGAATTAAATATCAATATGAAAAGAAGTCAATATAGAATAAATGTTAAGGTGTTAATTTTAATGTTTAGATTCTGTGCTAAGTCACAGCACGGATAAGATGGGGCAGTTGGTGGACTCCTCTGGAGAACTAAAAACTTTGGGAGCAAAGCAATGTTTTATTTAAATGCTGGTATAAAATTTCAAAAGAATTAGAGATGGCTATGATGTCAAGGAGATTGAACATACAGTGGTACCTCGGTTTACAAACTTCCGGAAGTCTGTTTTTAAACCGAAACCATTCTTAAACCAAGGCGTGCTTTCCCTAATGAGGCCTCCCACTGCCGGTGCCCTTCCACAATTCAGTTTCTGTTCTTAGACCAAGGTAAAGTTCGCAAACTGGGACACTACTTCAGGTTTTGCCGAGTTTGTAAACCGAAAAGTTCGTAAACAGGGCTGTTTTAAACCAAGGTACCACTGTATTCTTGAAAGATCTCTGTGGAATGAAGCCATTGGGTCATGAATTATTGCATCAGGCTAGTCTGTTAGATTCATCACTAGCCAGATGTGCAGACAGTTTCATTGAAAAGAAAAGTCTACACATGTCACTTATCTAGTAATAAACCACCATATTATTTGATTGTCTGAATGCATCACATTTCTATAGGGACCTTTCTGTCACGAACAAGAAATATAGTGGCTGCTTGCGGCATATGAAACTTCAATGTGCTCATGGAAAATAGCTTTTTATTCAATATTAGAATGGTTCAGATGCCACTTCTTCAGTTACTTGGTCTATATGAGATTCTTCTGCTGTGTATACAGTGGTACCTCAGCTTACAGATGCTTCAGGTTACAGACTCCACTAACCCAGAAATAGTACCTCGGGTTAAGAACTTTGCTTCAAGATGAGAACAGAAATCGCGTGGCAGTGGCGGGGCGGCAGTGGGAGGCCCCATTAGCTAAAGTGGTACTTCAGGTTAAGAACAGTTTCAGGTTAATAAGGGACCTCCAGAACGAATTAAGTTCTTAACCCAAGGTACTACTGCACTAGGAAATTTGCTAAACATGTATTTTTATATAACCATACAAGATTAAACACTTTGGAATTTTTTATCATTTACCATAATAATCAATCTAGGTTCATTGGATGAGTCACCACTTGCCTATAAATTTCTCCTAGATACCTGATGTATAACACTTCAGCACAATCGATGCACTACATTTAAAACGGGAGGCACACCATTCTAAACCACTCTTCAATTTATTGTTTCTTCTTTCAGGTTCATAGCAATAACCCTAGTTGTAGCAAATTCTTCTAGGAGTCCCATGACTGGTGGTTAGTTTATTATGTAATTACACACAATACTATATGGCAACAGCAAGGATTTCCTGGAAATATCAAGTATATTTGAAGCAACGCAAGTGTGCGGGAATCAATGTAACCCTCTTAAACCTGCCTAACAGTTTCTGAGGGCTGCTCAGTCAATGAAGTTGGATGTTTATTTGAAGTGAGATGAAAGGCAGCAGCATTTTTGCTTCATCACAAATCAGTATTTATATGGAATGCCTCCCCCTTTGATTTCTACAGTAATTGTTAGGGCTGTCACCCAGTTGAAGAAAGGTTTGTGTTAGATTTATATTGCACATTTCACAGATGGCAGGATTTCTTTTTCTTCCACCTACCATTTTTTGCACTTGCACCATAAATAATGGGAAACGTATCTGCTTCCCAATGAACCACAGATATATTTACAATGTATAAAAATATTTTAATTAATTAGTCTAAACTGGCTAATTGACTAAGGGGGCAATCCTATGGCAAGATCCACTAGGATGAGCAGCTTAGGGTGCAGTGAATCTCCCCCTCAGCCAGCTGATTCCTGGCTCGGTGGAAAATATACAGACACACACACACAAAAATTAAATTACTAAAATGCTGTAACAAGTGAGTAGTAGGTAATACGGAGTTGTAGGACTAGACTCTAGCCACCAGAGGCTTGAATATTTTATAAGCGCTTCTGAAATATTACTCCACTTCTCCAGGGGATACATTTTAATCTGTTTTTAAATCCTGCCTGTAAAATAACACATCTCCCCTAGACATGCTATTGCTGAACTGCTAATAGAAGCATCAATAACTGATCAGTCTGCTTACATTTTTTGATACATTTATCGCTGAAAATTATATGAGGTTTTTCCGAAGCTGTAAGTATTAAAAGAGGTAGAAGATTAATGGATTTTGAGGACTTCCGGGTTGGCGCCATCGATAATGGCAGATTCCCTCTGAGTCTCTGAGGAACCAGCTCTGCGGGATCGGGTCTGACCGCTGCAGCGAAGCGGGGGCCCTTTAAAAATCACAGGCGGGTGAAGCCTGTGAACGTGGGGACTCGGCGGGCACCTTTTGCGCCCCCCCCCAATTGTGAAAGGAACCCTTTTAAGGGCTCCGGAGCGAGACGGGGTGAGCGGCGCGGTGCTGAGAGTCGACTGCTTCTTCCATGGAGTGAAGCCACATAGCCGTTATCGGAGAGCGCTGACTTCTTCCTTTGACTTTGAAAGCAACTACCTGTGAGTAGGATTAAATTGGATTTAAAGGGGAAAACAAGTAAATTTGGCACCGAAGCGGGAAGGTATAAACAGAAAGTCTGCCTTCCTTTCTTGTAAATAGATCAAAGCAAAGAGACTGTAAGCGGAAACTCAAAAGACGCTTGAAAAAAGATTTAAATCTCAACATCAGGAAAGTGATCTCCCCTCCGGATTGCAGGAGAGGAGGGGGGAAAGGGTTGAACTGTATTTATCTGCAAAAAAGGGGGGAAAGGGAAGTTAAAATCCACCGCTTAAAACCTGGGAACAGACTGCCCTGAGATAAGGAATGCAGCTCTGTGGAAAGCCTATCGGTAAGCAGAGGACTTTTGACACAGAAATATTGTAAAATTAATGAATGTTAGAATGATGTTGGATAGAAATTAAGTGGTTTTCAGCTGTAATACTATAAAGGAATATGAAAAATGGATTATTAATAGGTAAAAATTTAATGTTACAATATCTTAAGATTAAAGACTAGGATAAACAAAGAGGGTAAGGATTTGCTGAACCAACAAACTGAACTGGAATACAAAAAAGGGAGGCGTGAGGAGGTCTGGGAAATAAGCTAATGAAAAATAAGTAATGGAAAGAATGAGTTGTTTTTAACTATTTTTATTTTGTATTTTCTTACATTTTTATTTTTATTTTGTAACACTTTGAAAATCTTAATAAATATCTTATAAAAAAAAAGATTAATGGATTTGACCAAACTCATATTGATTTCCTTGTCATGTAAGTGGCCTTAAATGTAGAAACATTGTTGTGGAATCACCAGCTTCTAAATAAAGTAATTAGTGCTGATTTCTGTATTACTTTGGAAAGAAAAGATATCGTGCAAAAATATTTTTAGATCATTTTCATTTCACATCTTTTTGGTGCATCGTGATTTGGGAGAATGCTGCTCCGCAACCTGCCATAGAAGGGATGGTGCATTAAGAGGATGCTCAGTCAGGCTCTGGCAGCCCATCCAATCAGAGGCAGGGTGTCTGTGACAGTTTAAGGTGGCCACGCCTCTCAGAGGCTGAGATTCCTGCTTCCAAGTCACAACCTGCACACCCATGTGACTTAAGGCAGTATAGACTTGTTCTACAATGGGGCTAATCCCATCCTAAATTAGCTCCAGAAAGGGAGTTTTCTGATTTATCAAGTTGGTGCATCAATCTATCACTGGTTTTATTTGACTTAAGTATTTTCCTGAATATATGTAGGTCAGAACTGCTTGCTTCATTTTAGGAATTTTTGACTCATCCACCTTGTTGGTGGTTTTTTCACAATAGCTGGGTGGTAAATGATCTAAAGGTAAAGGGACCCCTGACCATTAGGTCTAGTCATGGCTGACTCTGGGGTTGCGGCGCTCATCTCATTTTATTGGCCGAGGGAGCCAGCGTACAGCTTCCGGGTCATGTGGCCAGCATGACTAAGCCGCTTCTGGAGAACCAGAGCAGTGCATGGAAATGACGTATACCTTCCTGCCGGAGAGGTACCTATTTATCTTCTTGCACTTTGACGTGCTTTTGAACTGCTAGGTTGGCAGGAGCAGGGACTGAGCAATGGGAGCTCACCCCATCACAGGGATTCAAACTGCTGTGTGATTTAACCCACAGCACCACCCGCGTCCCTGGTAAATGATCTACTTTGCTGTTAATGAAGTTAATCTGGTCTTCAATGTGTCAAGTTTGGTGTTTTAGGTGCAGGAAGGGGAGTAGCTGTGTTTCACCCTGGTGAGCACCTTTAGTCAACTTTCAGAGTGATGGACTGGCCCTCAGGATTATTCTCTGGACTCTGAGACTCTAGGTGAGATAGGCATTGCCCTTGAAGCCAAACTGCTTCATCAGCCTGAAGCTATGGGGCCTCGGGGAAGTGGAACAACATCGGCCTTCCTCCTCATATTCATGGTGTGGCTTGGGAATGAGATGCAAGTTGGACAGCTGTGCCTCCAGTTCCTACAGCCAACAGTTTGGTCGCCCTAAAGGCTGCAGTTTGGTTCAAGTTCAGGTTTACTGCCACACCAATGATGTTTCTCTCTGCAGGGGTTTTATGAGTCTGAATCTTAAATAAAGTGACCCTAATTCAACCCAGCCCCTGTATCTGCTCCCCCCTTTTTTTGGCTATCGGGTTGCAATAAAGTTGCAGCTCAAATTGTCCTGGGTCTTCATCCCAGGGGTATAGAAGCAATGTAGATACTCAGGAATTAAAAAAGAAAACAAAAACCAACTCTTTGAAACTGACTCTTTCTAAATTGCAAGTACTGTACTAAGCTAGTGCTTAGACTCTAGCACAGAAACAAATATAGGATAAGCTGCAATGAGTTTGAGACTGATTTTATTGTCATAATCTGTATTAAAGAATCCTAGAAAATCTTCTTTTGGAAAGCATTGTTAGACAGTGCTTTACAAAACACAATTCACAGTGTGGATGGGCCTTTTATTTTTTAAAAAAAGTTATTCTTTATTGAATAATTATATTACAATACGGGGAGGAATCAATGTAATATGGAAAGTGGCTCTAATTAATTAAATAATCCAGGTGATTGTTTCTAAATGTGACAAAGACTTTAAATGGCAACATCAAGTCAACCTAAATAGGAGGAATGGCATCTAGTTCCAAGCTACTCAGTCTGATAAAATGCTCACCAACATGAAATCAGCTGTCTATAAACAACTTAAAGTATATTTGGCAGAGGTTAAGCGAAATATATTAATAAGAGTGCTTGCCAAAGGGAAATCGTGAATGTAGATGTAACTGTAGAACTGGAGCCAGTGTGTTTAATGTAATTATGCTCTGAATCTATACTAATATACTGTATTACCCCAAAAATTTACAGCCATCAGCTTTCATTCTTTTTTAAGCCAGGAAAAACAACAATGTTAAAAAGATTGTGATCTGAGGGCAAATGCCACTAGCCAGTTAAGCAGTTAAGCAAATCCTCAATATTTACTTTCCCTTTCATTGATATCACTTTCCAGCTCACTCATTCCATGATCACATAGCTGTGGGGGAAGGGGGGGTAAATAATGAAAGAACTTTCATTCTCAGAAAACAGAGTAATGAATTTAAAAACCAACTCTGCCTTTAACAGTACAAACAAAATGATGTTTTGCTTTAGAGTTAGTCTGTGGTTTAGCCACAGACCATACATATTACAGATGTCAAAGCTTAAAATTACCTGGTTTGGGCAATAAATGTCTAAATGTGTAATGCTTGCAGGTGTGGTGAATCACATGTATTATTCCCTAGATATAAAAGCAGCTCTTCTGTGCAGCTCCCTTTTCAAATGCAGTGAGTAATCAAGCTAGTAATCACAGAAACCTTTGCAGATCTCGGTACTAGCAGAGAAACATGATGTGCTGACCTTGACTCATGGTCGAATGCCTGGTCTTGGTTGGAAATAAGAAAGGATGACCGTATGCCAAAACAAAGAAGGAGGCTTATGCCATTCTCCTGATATATTTGCACTGGACCCCCCACCAACGTTGTAAAATGTGCAGGACAAGGAAGAGGAGCTCACCACTGGAGAGGACCGAGTCATCACTGGTGATCAGGTGAGTGGAATTCTGCAACCGTACCTACATTGTAAACACCTTTCCTTTTAGAGAGAGGTGATCATGCAGTGGCAGACCTTGGACTCTCAAATTTCAGCAGCACCCTGTGTGATGCTAAAATTTGGTGCCTGCCCCCCCCCCCGCCTCTCACACTCCATTCTACAGCATTGTTGCGGTGCCCCCTGCAGCACGATGCCCAGTGCGACTGCACCGGCCGTGCTACCCTAAAACCTGCCTCGTCCTTCCAAATGGCATTCTTGTTGAAGTTAAACTTGAAGGGAAGGGGGTATTTTGACAAATCTGACCTGCAGCCTGCAGCTATTTGTGGTGAATAATGAGATGAAGCACAGGATTTGGGATAACATTGAGGCACAGTTATACTAGTTATTTAATGAGATATGAAACAAACACCACATTTCCTAGCTAATGTTCCTACCCTGTTAAGGAATAATAGTTAGCACATGAGCAATTAATACACTGTCCATGTTTCACCCTTGCCTTCTTCCCTTGTGTTGAGGGAGACCCTGTCCAAATCATCACTGCCAAAGCCAGCAATATCTGGGCATGTGAGTCAACCAAGCACCAAAAATGTTATTGTCCTCTTCTAGTTACCCCAAGAGATGGGTCTGAGGACACCCCTCCCTCTATTCAGCTTGATGCCTCAGGGCGCTCATCATATTAGCTATGCTATTTCCCACCTGCATTGTCCTCAGCAATTGTGACCAAATCAGCCTCCTTTAGGCCAGGCAGTCTGGTGCAGTTCTCATGACAAGGTTTGTCCTTCAGCCTTGATTTGCTCTCCAGGCCTGACTTCTGGCTTTGTCCCTCAAATGCTGATCTCCTGGGGCAACTCCAAGCTCCTGGCTCATTTCAGACTACTGCCTACATGGGGCAGTCCTGTCACTAGCGCAGAATCAGAAATGACACACAGCCGTGTAAGATGAATGGAAAGAACAAAAATCATACTGAGGAGGGTCAAAAAGTGATTTATAAAAGACTTCACATTTAAAGAGCTCGGAAAGGTTGGAAGGAAATCGGGAGGCAGGTAGACAAAAGAAGGTAAGGTAAGTGAAAGCTTTTTCTGACAAGAGGAGAAACAATGGGTTGTTTAAAATCAGAAATGTACTGGCACCAGGACTCAAATGAGAGCACAATGGAAGGCGAACGGTAAGAGCCGCGTAGGACAAAATGTGGGAAGAAATAGTCGATTTAGGCAAATGGAATGATTAGAAGAAGAACAAGAAAAGACAAGAGAAGAAACCCGAATCAGTTGTATCCATTAAATGAAAAGCAAAAACAAGGACAGACACCTATTGATAACATTGTCACAACCTGGAATTGTAGATTTTGGAACAAACCGTGGTGGGCAGCAGATGGACATTCAACCACCACCAAACCAAAAACACCTTTGACCGAGGCTGAGTTTCTATATTATAATTCAGAAGAATAACTACATAGAATGTTTCTTGGAAGCTGTTGAGAGAAATGACTCATAGAAGATCCCCAAGATAAACACTGCTTGCTTAGGTGGTTCAGTTACATACTGTAGTTCACAGCAATCGATGGGAGTTTTATTAAGAGTAAGGAGGCTGTGTATTCGTCTTCCTCCTATGCCACAGGACACAATCATACATGCTACACAAAAGCCTACCCATTATGCAGTTCTGGGCCTGGACTGGGGCCAATAAAAATATATAAGAACTAGAGCACATCTGGGATGAATTTTTCTGATGTGGAATGGCCATGCTTTTTGAAGATCACTAGTGCAGGATTCACTGAATTGGCTCTATCAGTAGAAAACCATGCACAAGGACTTCTATTTATGCAGCAGGGGTTTCCCCCCCCCCTTCTGCCTTCCTCCACATGTCCCCTGAAAAAAGCTCAGTGGGGTCAGGAGAACCCCCAGAACAGTGTGCAGAGGGAGGATAAAGTGATTGATCCATCTGGTGAGCTAAAATGCTTGCACAGAGGGAACCACTGTAATAGCGCAATGTTGAATTCCTCCAAGAGTTTTTAACCACTGGAGCTATATAAAAACCTCTCACTTTGCGGTATGTATGTATGCATGTGGGTGCTTGCATCTTTCTCTTCTATAAAGATAAAAGCAAGACTTCGCAGAATAGGTTTCCGCTTGCTGCCATATATGCCCTTACATATATGGCAATTAAATGCTTGGAAAGGACTGCCATACCTATATTTCAGCACCTCCTGTGCATGAATATTAAATCAACCTCAACGTAACCCATCCACCATTTAAGGCTGAGCATCTGATTACAGAGTTCCATAGAAAGATCTGTCAATATATAGCACACAAGACCAAGGGATGTGGGGCCAAATTTCCTTCCCCCACCTTTTTAATGCCCGTAGTTGTCAACCAGATCACTCAGATGTGCTGCATGCTAACCAAAATTGTTGCTAAGCTCCCTGACATCTCTTTTTACTCATTCCACCTGCCAAGATGGAACGCACAGGTCTCGGGGGAAGCAACAGTGTCAGCCATTCATTATACTACAGAGATTTTGTTGAACTGAATACTAAACTGCACAGCAGACAGATATTGTTTAAATAGTATCTTTGATGGGTATTTTAAGTGAGAAGAAATACTACAGGGGTTCTCTCATTACTTACAAAAACATCCCCTGCATCTCTGATTACTGAAGTGGCAGCCTCCAAAGATGTCTCCAGGCATTGCCGTGAGGTACTTGAAAGCTTAATGGTCTAAACCCCCTATAAAACAGATACTGACTCAATGAAGTAAATAAACCTTCCTATCAAGCAATGTTTTCTTTTCTCTCTATCAAACACACACCAAGGATGCACCCTTTTAGTTCCCAATAACTGTTTTTGCCGCTCTCAAATATTCCCCCTTTTCTGCTTGTAATTGTGATTGCTTTGAAGATGTAGAGATACCATGTAAAAATATTTATTTTTTCTAAATGGCACATTTATCTTTAGGTTAACTGTAACTTTTTTTTTTACTTTTTGTATCCTGTTTATTTGATTAAAGTAACAAAAGTTACTTTTGTCTCCATTTCCCTCCACTGTGCTGAATTATAGAGACTTGGCCTTTTCTTCTTTATAGCTTGATTTTGGAAATATTTCTTTGAGTATATCCCGTATCTCTGGAACTGTTTCCCAAAACACCAGCATAATGATGTCACTGTTCTTCTTTCCTTCAGATCCCTTCTCAAAAAAATCACATTTTTGTACAGACTTCAGTACAACCCCATAGTTCCCATAACCTACCTTAACTAAGCCGAAGTATAATGATGTTTGCACGTTACATTCATTGAGTATACAAGCTGTGTAGCTGTGTACACAATTAGTAGAGCTGAACACTTGTACGATATAGTTATAGAATGTAACATCGGTAAGAATATTTATTAGTTCCTTTACTCATAGAAATGAGTTGAAGTGACTCACAAGCATTCACTACTTAACCACTTCACAAAAGGAATATTGATCGGGGTGGGGGAAGACTCACACCTTCTATTCAACATGGTATCCTTTTATTGACTTTGATAAGACAATTGAACAGGGTTTTCACTCTCTATTGGCTAATGGAACCTTATAGAAAGGCACTTTCATTTGATTGCCTTTCTTGAAGAGTCTAAAATGACAACCATCAGCTACTATTTTAACTTTTTTTAAAAAAAATATTATACAGGCTGTGTATGCAATAGTGTATAAATCACAATACAAATCAACAAGTATACACTCTCACACAAACACTTGTACATATGTAGAGACAGCTTGTTCAATGTAGCATGTGAATAAGCCTTATATGTTTCTAAAATGAAAATACATTCTTCCCCTCTTTACTTTGTCTCCATTTCCCTCCACTGTGCTGAATTATAGAGACTTGGCCTTTTCTTCTTTATAGCTCATGCTAATAATGTACAGGGATTCTGCCTATTGAATCTGGACAACTAGTTGTAACCTTTTTGCTCATAGTAGTTTCTAGAATGGCTCTCCCTTCATTTTTACAGGATAACCTTCATGTCTCCAAGGCTAATCCTACTTAGCTGGGAGCAAGCCCATTGAATTCCAGTGTAGACATGGTTAGGATTGTACACAATTAACACAATGGTAATAACAAAACATGGAGGGAAGTCAAGGGGGTAATTACCTTTAGAGTTACTGCTTAGGTTGATAAGAATAGTGATTCATCAATGGAAGCTATTAATCCAAGCTATGGATTAACTAAACTATTAATCCAAGCTATGGAGGAACTATGTAAATTTTTTAAAAGAATCTCTAGTAGTTCTCTGATGCCAATTTAAAGTCAAACTTATACAAGGTCAAAGGAGTCAAAGACAATTCTGCTTAACTTATATTTATGCTTCCTGCAGACCAAGTTGAGCTTTCCAAAGGAAATAAATCTATAAAAATGGACATAACACAGATAGGATACATGGTTAGATGCAGCTTAATAGAACTGGGATCACTAGGAATTTAAAAATGAACACATTTGTCAATGCCTAGCAAACTTTCTCTGTGTCCCTGAACAGCTTCTTCCTACCTTTACTCAAATGAGACAAGCTGTAAGTGAATGGAAATCGACTCATCCACTCTTTGCAAGTTCTCATCTACAACCTTCAGTGAGCTGTGGTACCCAGGATGATAAACCTCCCCATCACTCCGATAAACATTTTCAAGAATATATCAGCCACTTCAGAATCCATCAATCTTTAAGGCTTAAATATTAGTTCCTTTTCAACCCTGGCAACTCCCAATAATTTCAGTCCTAGTGTCAAGCTTGCAAATGGCATCTGGCGGCAGATGAGGGTGCATCGATGTCATTTGCAAGGGAGCAAAAAGTAAACTTGCAGCAGCTTGTTTGTTTATTTGAATGCTTCTCTCCTTGCTTGCAAAATTTGCCATGTTAGAACTCTGTGTGAAGCGTAAGGTAATTTCCCAACATATGTAATGAAGTTCAGACTAACTAAACATAGAGTTTAGGAGTTTATTTTTGACAGCATAAAATGGTTGTGTCGTTCCCCCCCCCTCAGTAAAATAGCCTGTTGTTTCCTACGTGAATTTAAAATTATTTCAGGACTGTATAGTCTTTTCTTCCATTTCAAGTCCAAACTGCTTATTGATGATGAAGGAGAAGATGAACGATAGCAATACAGATAGGTAGCCGTGTTGGTCTGCCATAGTCAAAATAAAAAAATTCCTTCCTGTAGCACCTTAAAGACCAACTAAGTTAGTTCTTGGTATAAGCTTTCATGTGCATGCACACTTCTTCAGATACACTGAAACAGAAGTTGCCAGATCCTTCTATATAGTGAGAAGGTGGGGAGGGGTATTACTCAGAAGGGTGGTGGGAATTGGAGATTGGCAGATAGCTGAGATGAGCCTGTTGACGACTCTTAACGACTGTAATAGGTCTTACAGGAAAAGGCAAGGGGTGAGAAGGTGAGAAATGGCTTAGTCATGTATAATGAGATAAGAATCCAATGTCTCTGTTCAGACCAGGTCTCTCCATTGTTTTAAGTTTGGTAATACAGAACCAGTTATTACAGAACCAGTTATTTACAGTGGACCATAACTCATGCTGACCTTTCAAAAAGCAAGCAGAAGGTCCCGAAACTGTACTTGGCAATTTTTGTAGAATCGTGAAAAGTATCCCACTTGAATTGGACAGGGAAAGAATGCATCCAAGGCAAGAGAACATGGAAATGGAATTATCAAAGAGCCAATCCCTTATGCTTCCCATGGCTGGGATGCACACCAAGAAGTTCGGGCCAGGTCAGAAATTTATGTGAACTTCATTGACTTGGTTTTATTATAGGATTTCTCTGTCTCACTTCCTAGAGCCCTGGGAAGGCACTTTCTACACAACTTCCACCTTAGTCTTCCACCTGTGCTCAGTATTTAATGTCACCACATCAATCACCCATTCAGTAATACTCTTTGAAAGACCTGTATCTGGTTAGCATTTTCACCTCCCAAAGATCAGCAAAACTCTTCCATGTGACCTCCCTGGAGGGAACCTCATTTTCCCTGAGCAGATATATCTCATTATCTGCCATTTACAAGTCCTGTTCATTCTCTGGATTAATTGAGCAACTACTCAGTCAGTTTAATTGGCCTTCTGAGATTCACATGCCCCCTCTTTTAACTTAATAGTGAAACATTCAACATGTTAGCACTTTACATTTTCATGGAACTAAGGAAATATTTGGTCTCTGGGAAGTTATGTAAGCTTCCTATGCCAACAGCAAAATATTAAGTTCAGTTCGCCATTTACACAGTTCAAATGTTGTGTCATATGAATCAGCCTCGGTCCTATTTACAAGACCCTTTGGTGTTGGTTCCCTAGACACACCAGATTATAGCTTAGCATGGCATCACAAGCCTCATGAAATCATGTCAAGCCAATTCTCAACACATGTGACTTGCCTATCTCTGCTGAATATGATTGTGCACAGTGCAGGGAAATCTCTCAAAGGTTTTCCATTGCAAATATGTCATTTAGGGCAAAGGTCAGCTCAGTGGCTGAGAAACTGCTTTGCATGCAGAATGTCCAATATTAAATTTGCAGCATTTCCAAGTACGGTGGGAATGTTCCATGTCCGAAACCCTAGAGAGCCACTTCCTCTCAGTGTACTGAGCTAGTTTTGAGTGGGTACAAGGCAGCTTCCTATGTAGTTCCTAAAAATGATGTATATATCTTTTTAAGACATGAGTGTCTGTGATTCTCCTTTCTGTCAAAAGCTTTTTGTCACCATGTTAAGCATCAAATATGGATTTGTGCTTTGCTCGTGGTACTTCTCTTGCATTTGTCATGCATAATATACCTTTCCAAAGGAGCCTCATTTGTCTTGGAATCCATAGTTATTTTCAAGTGAAATGGCATCCACCATGATTGAGGAGTTGCTTTAGCATCACCAGGGGAAAAAATGTGTTATCTATTGACTGAATAAAGTCGCCTCTCTAATTACTGTACTCAGATCCATGGCATCTCTGCAACATAATTGTCACAACAAAGGGTGACCAGAAGTGATGTGGAGGCTGGCAGAGGTAGCTCCAGGGCATGCTCCTATTCTAGGATTCAGACTGTGGAGGGAAGAGATTAGGACAGTCTCACTCCAGACCAGCAAAGAAACTTCAGGACCACTCTATGAGGCAAAGTGAAGGGAGTGCCTCAGGTGGCAGGATTTACAGGGGCAACAGTCTCCAAGGAATGCACCAGCCACTGCTGCAGCTGCGCACTCCTTTGGAGCAGGATCAGCAGCTGCACCCACCCCGCGTGCCATCTCTACAGCAGCCTCTTGGCAAATAGGAGGCACTACTGGTCTCTTCCTACCCTTACGAAGGAAATGGCAGGGGCTGCCCTCTCAGACCTCCTGCGCTCTGCACCCACCCAGCATGATTCAGAGCAGGCCCTTTTCCCACCCCCCAGCCATGACAGCCCTTGGATTCCCTCTTCAACCATCAGGTAAGGCTACTTTTGATTCCCCCCTTGTTCCCAATGTACATCTTCCCTCACCCCATCTTCCCTGGCCAGGAGGGAGCCATTTTGTGGTTCAACTCAGGTGCCAAGATGTCTGCTATTAAATAAACAAAAAGACGTGGGAAAATCCAGTTACTGATCTCTGATAGTATATGCACTTTGACTTTTAGTAAGTCCAGCTCTCTGAGTTAGGGCAGGTTGCCAGTAGCATCTGCTTCCACAAGAGTGCTTTTGTAAAGTATTACTGTGAAGGTGTGGATTTAAAAAAGGAATGCTTAAATGGGTTGGTCACAAGTCTTTTTCAGAGACACCCTCCACTCCACCTCACCCCAACTAGGGTTCTCTATATATTTCCCATTTATGGGCTAAAACCAGAACAATGTTCATGGAGAACCAGTTTATCCTTCTTCTTTCGTGTGTGTGTGTGTGCGCGCGCACATCTACACACAAGAAACCTAAATAATTCCATATAGTTCCTAACAAGGATGAAAAATTAGCGTAATTAATGCCTGATAGCAGCATCCATGAAACAATTCATAAATCAGAGCAACCTGAAGTCACTGTTCTGCAACTAGCTTAAGGGAGGTCTATTTTGGAAAGGATGAGAAGGACCAGCACATGTTTCTTCAAGGGCTCTAGTTTCTGCCTGGGGTCTTCACATACTGAAATCTACTATAGGCTCCAGTTGACGCTCTGTATATTGACTAAGCACAATGGAAAAGTTGTCATAAGTAAGGTGAGAAGTATATCGACACATATTATCTGCCAATCTGTTCATGTGATTTTGTTCTAAATTGATTGAAAATGTTGCATTGAATGTTAGTGTTGTTAACATTTTGACATCTGTGTTGTAAACCACCCTGAGATCACAACTGATGGAGGGGGTGTCCTATGGCAAGATATTATGGGATGAGCAGCCTAGATTGCACTGGAACTCTAGCTCAGTCAGCTGATTCCTGGCTCAGCCAAGCTCAGCGGGTGTCAGCCCCCAATTCTGGCTCAGCCAAAGATACACTGGGGCAACTTGCTTTTCCCACCTCATCCAAAGCTGACTGAGCTGAGGTTGGCACAAGTCCCCCCAAAAAGGTGTTCCAGGGCAGGACCAGAGCGGGGGAAACTTAGGCCGGATCCTAAGCACTAAGTGGTTTGTTTTCTCTCTGCCAGGCAGCAGTAGAGCAACAGCAGCCCCACTGGTGAATGGGGGTCTGCATGTGGTATGACTTTATGCCAGTTTAATTTACACCAGCTTGCTTTACACCAGTTTTTTGTGCATTATGATTGCTCCAAAAATGAAGTTTAGATGTCAAGTGAGTAAATGAATAAAGACAACTGGGGTAGAATCTATATACATGTTAAAAACGTTGTGAAAATGCTTTTTTAAAAGATCGTTTTGAAAAAAATGCATTGAATTTGCTATAGCTCACAGACACCATCTAGTGCCACAATTGTATATTGTACCTTACAACACTTTCAAAACGTTTTATTTGCAGCTGCATAGCGGAGTCCTGGGGAGAAGGTAGACTTTTGTAGGGTGATTATCAGTGCCTATATTCTTGCCACCTGCTATTTGCAGACATTAATTAAAATGCATATTTTCTCTGCTACTCTTTGAAGAAGGGGTGCTTTGAGACCCCTCCGCCCCATTAAAGTTCCATGACAAGCATTCCACCAGCTCATTATTGATTCTGTTCTTTGTTTTACTATCAGACTTACAAATACAAATTCTTCTTTCAAGTGGTAAATAATTAAACTGCAAAGACATTACAATACTCTGAGGGCCAATTTGAGAGCAGAAACTATTATACTTAAAGAGGAAAGCTTGAAGTTACGGACAGCAGCTTGGGTTGCCTCTGTTAGTTTAGATTGCTACTATTATATTTCTTCTCAATACAAATACCTCTTAAGTGATGCTGATTATGTGGTAATGGGGAACAGTAAATAACTATTTATCTGTCAAAGAAAATAAATGCAATGCTAAAATTTCCTTTCCTGCTCAGTTGAAATCTCTGGTTATTTCTGCATCTAAGAAAGAAACATGGTTAATTACTTGACCCAGGACAAATGCAGGACATGTAGTCTCAGTCAAAGAAGTGGTACTAATTTTTGGTGTAGTTAAAGCAGTGCAGATCCCCAATAGGGGTACCATAAACTCTCCGTAGAATTTTTAAATATGCTTTCTAAGTAGCATTCTAAAAGCCAAGCATGTCTACTTGTAAGTACGGTAAGACCTATGAATTTCAGTAGCATTTATTACAATTGAGAATATTCTGGGTTGCAGTCTTAGAAACATCTCTGCAGTAACATTTGTGAGACAGGTTCACCGCCATTCCTATGGAGCATGGGTAGGCAAACTAAGGCCCGGGGGCCGGCTGTGGCCCAATCGCCTTCTAAATCCAGCCAGTGGACAGTCCGGGAATCAGCATATTTTTACATGAGTAGAATGTGTGCTTTTCTTTAAAATGCATCTCTGGGTTATTTGTGGGGCATAGGAATTCATTCATATATATTTTTCAAAATATAGTCCGGCCCCCCACAAGGTCTGAAGGACAGTGGACCAGACCCCTACTGAAAAAGTTTGCTGACCCCTGTATAACGGAGTGTATTGACAAGGCCAAAAGAAGGTTGTCAGTCAAGCCCCACCTAGTTCAAAGGAAATTAGCCTCCACTGATCTAAGCAAAATGTTTAAAATGACATTGCGTGTTCTCCTTCATGGAGAGCACGTGTTGCGGTGGGGTCTAGCAAGTCATCCCTCTGTTGCTGGGCAGGTAAGATTAGATGGCCACGTTTGCGATTGGGCTCCTCTATGTTGTTGGGGAGATTTTAATGCTGCTATTCCTGACTGACAGCCTATTAGCTTTATATTCCCTTCGTGCAGCGTTGAGCTTCCTCTTTTCGCTGCGCGCATTAAATCACCCTCCCACCCTCCCTATATTTAGGGTTGTTCGCTTTGACCTTGCTATGCCTGTCATGGGGTCGTCTGCTTTTGGGGCAGGAGCCTGGCAGGAATTTTGCCCATTTAGCTGATTGGCTGTTGGCATTTGGTTTTTGCCTACTGCGTAGCAAATCGTCACAACTTGTAAGGTTGTGGTTAGGCATTGGTTAATTTTTGGTTGGTGGATGGGCATGGATTGGCTGTGCCTGCCCCTCCAATGCTGCTGCTGCAAGGGTATTCCATTAAAGGAATCCAGGGGCTCGCCATGCTCTTGTCCGAACCCCTGTCAAGGGGCTAGGGCCACGCAAGAGCCCCTGGGAGCATTTGGGGAGAGGTGAGGGCCTGGCATCCAGCTCCATTTTCTCCCCAAATTGTTTTCATAGAATCATAGAATCATAGAATCATAGAGTTGGAAGAGACCACAAGGGCCATCGAGTCCAACCCCCAAGCAGGAAACACCATCAGAGCACTCCGGACATATGGTTGTCAAGCCTCTGCTTAAAGACCTCCAAAGTAGGAGACTCCACCACACTCCTTGGCAGCAAATTCCACTGTCAAACAGCTCTTACTGTCAGGAAGTTCTTCCTAATATTTAGGTGGAATCTTCTTTCTTGTAGTTTGGATCCATTGCTCCGTGTCCGCTTCTCTGGAGCAGCAGAAAACAACCTTTCTCCCTCCTCTATGTGACATCCTTTTATATATTTGATATATTTTATATATTTGATATATATTTGATATATATATATTATATATTAAATATATATTTATATATTTTCCCTTTCTGACTTTTGCGGGCGGAGACAGATAGTCGCAACCAATGCCTAAGCAACCACTCACATTTTTTTTTGTATTTTAATAAAGTTGTGGCCAAAATTATGCCCAAAACCTTAAACAAAAGTTCTGTGTGAATTGTGTTTTATTTGAGGGCGGCTTGGGGACCTCGACACGCAACACACCTAACATTCTTTTAGGATGGCTTCCATACCTGTTATGTTCTTGTAGTTCTTTTTAAAGATTCAAAAAACTGCAGTTTTCAAAACTGATTCAAGAATAAGGGAACTTAACTGTTCCTGACTGTCACCGTCAAGTCAAGTTGTTTTATTACAGTCAATGACCAGTATCAATATAAAAATACCAGTTACAAAATTGACTGCCACTGAAAAGCTTAGGTGCTAATTAACGCCAGGTAGGATTTATTCCATTAGTTTATCCGGCCATAAGTAGCCACCAAGCATGACTGTAAGTCATTTCTGATTTATTCTAGAGTACCCTTAAACCTTTGAACAATTCTTTTTTTCAATTTTCATGCTTTTTAATGCAAGGCCTATTGAGCCTCTTCTTATTATGGGTTTCTGATTGGCTTTATAGCCTGACCTCACTTTCATTAGGATGCTGCTTTTGCCTACAATCTGCAGATAAAGATAATAGGCAGAAAGAGGAACAGCGGTATGGGTGAAAAGGAATCTGCCTCCGGTCTTGGTGCCTCCAGACATTTACAGCATACAGTATCTGCATGGATGAGTGAGTTTGGGATAGGCATATCTTGGGCTCTCTTGGCTCAGTCAGGGCTCAGCTGGAGCTATGGGGGTAAGTCCAATAACTCATCTGAGCCAGGGCTATGCTAGCTTCCCCAGGGGTCAGCTGACAGATCTTAAGCTGGTGGAACTTATGTTGGCATAAGTAAAAGAGTGGGGGTACACCCAGTGCTTTTTATCTTAAAAAAATGTTTAGGGGTACTCTCACTTTCCTACTCATATTGAAATACTCAATGAGCCCAAACTTAGATCCACAAAATGTTTAGGGGTTTGCGTACCCCTGCGTACCCCCAGAAAAAAGCACTGCTTACCCCTATTCCAAACCCATTTCAGTTCAATCACACAATCTTACAACCCAACAGAACCCACACCAGCTAAAAGGATGGTGTAAGTGAAACTCTGTTTTAAAGGCTTGGTTTTTCCTCTGGCCCAGAGAGCAGTAGCACTGCTCCTGAACAGAGTTTGGAATAGGGGTAACTCATGCCAGCTTATTTTAAGCGAACATACATTCCACTGGTTCTCTCTGTTTAGGACGGCTCTGACAAATGCCTTGGTGTTACCTCTGGATAAAGAAGTTGTAGGCATAATTATACTTTGGGAAAACACCCCCAAAAATAAAAAAATCATTTCCTCATGTCCATGAGCAACATTGCTCAGTCACTGATTACACATACCATAAGTAGTTTTCATATTTATTTGTTCTGCTCTGTGTTTGTGATCATGTTCTATGGTACCAACAACATTTCAACAGAGAACTGTTAATTGTTTATTACGTTGTCTTGTATTTCATTGATTTCTAAGTCAACTGAGACTTCCTTGAGGAAATCAGTAAACGTAATTATTATTAATGCTAATGATAATTTGAAGCTAAACATTGAGGGAACATGAGTATATTGATGTGTAGAGTGAGCATACTTCAAAATACACAGAACTAGTCATCAGACAGAATGGTTAAATCACAGAATCACAGAGTTGGAAGGGGTCACAAGGGTCATCTAGTCCACCCCCCTGCAACGTGGGGCTCCAACCTATGACCGTGAGATTATTAAGTCTCATGCTCTTCCAACTAAGGAAAAAACGAACAAAAACTTACAAAGCCACTTCTTCCACCACTCTCTGTTTGTTCCCATCTGCCTTTCTTGGAAAAACTGTACTGATTCCGTTTTATTACTGTTTACAAAACATGTTCAAATGTTCTGCATTTCTCTTGAAAAAAGCATGCAAAAATGAAGCCTTCCCGGATAATTGTGAAAATTACATTTTAATTATATACCTCCACTTCCAGTTTTTCCTCACGTTGCTTAGAGAAGGTAAGCAAGAGGAAGAAATTACAGAATATTGCACTCACACTAATTATGCAATTTAACTTACTTAATGTTGAGGTGCTCTGGGTATCATAAACAATCCAGCTTCCTCTGAAGAAGCCACTAAACATTTTCATGCCTGTGTGCTTGGCACATTGAGCATGAACCATAAAAATAAATATTGCTCTTACACCGTGTGGTGGGAATTATGTACTTCATGGTAGAGACGTGATTTCAACAGAAAATTCCCTAAGCGTGAGCCAGAGTCAATACTGCTACTGAGCAAAAGAAAAGAGAATCTGTGCAAATGGAGACATTCACAGCCAACTGCAACCTGGTATAGCCCCACAACCTTAAATAAATGTCCCATGTAAGAAATCTGAGAATGGTAGCCCAAAATGCTTTTCCAGAACACTATCTCTTGTATCATTCAGTGATATCTATCTGTAGATAACATATATAGAATAGAATAGATAGAATAGATAGAATAGATTCTTTATTGTCATTACACAAGTGCAACATTGTACAAGTGCAACGAAATTGGATGCCATCCCTTAAAACATCAAAAGCAAAACAACAACAACAACCAAACAAACCACATTCCAGCCACACCCACACCACACCCATCAAACTCCCAGGTCACACTATCGAGTTACAGCATTCAAAAAGGCCACAGCTCTTGGATAGAAACTGTTTTTCAGTCTATTTGTCTTTGACTTGATGTTTCTATATCTCCTGCCAGAAGGCAGTAGTGCAAACAGACCGTGTCCCGGGTGAGATGAATCCTGCAGGATGTTATTTGCTTTCCTAAGACAACGGGAACCGTACAGTTCTTCCAAAGATGGGAGAGGATGACCAATAATCCTTTGGGCTGTAGTTATGACCTTCTGGAGCACCTTCCTCTCCCTAGCTGTACAACTGGAGAACCAAGCACAAATACAGTATGTAAGAATGCTCTCTATGGAGCCTCGGTAGAAGCACACCAGCAGTCTCTCACTCAGATTGTTCTTCTTTAAAAGTCTGAGGAAATAAATTCTCTGCTGGGCCTTCTTCACCAGAGCAGTGGTATGTGCGCTCCAAGTCATGCCCTGATCGATAGCTACTCCCAAAAACCTGAATTCCGCCACCCTCTCCACCCGTTCCCCGTTGATATACAAGGGCTGAATGTCCGCCTTTTTTTTCCTGTAATCCACCACCAATTCCTTGTAATTCCTGTAATCCACCAATCATCAAGAAATTATAATGCCTACATACTGAAATTTACATGTGCAAAGAGCAAAAAGATCCATGCTTGTTGTGTTAGTCCTCTTTCTAATTCTGTTCTTTCAAAACAATAACACATTATAGGTTTGTTTGTGTTTCAGCCTCAACGAGAATCCTTCAAGGTCTTATCTATACTTTAATAGGGACAACAAAAGAGAAAGCATCAAAGAAAGAGAGAAATAGAAAAAGAGAAAACCATCTCATTCTTTACTAAGGAACCAGAAAAAACTTTCCATAGACATGATGGAGACCCATCCAGACACCTATGTAACTGGTGTTTTAAACTAGTCTGAAAGAAACATCGCAAATATCATTGGATACTTTCATGACTTAACATGGATAGAAGAATAAGAACATAGGGGGTCAAGCTGGGTATACCAAGGATGGAAGAGAAATGTCATGACTAAAGGCATCCACTAAAGGTCCAAGGTGCTTTCTGAGGATGCCCACAGCTGTGTCCAGCTGCGCTCTCCACACCCAGTTCCAGGAGCAGATATGGCTTGGGACGGTGTGTGGCTGGCTAGAGTCCCAAGGGCCAGGCAGAGAGTTCTGGAGGACCACATTTGGCCCCTGGGCCTGAGGTTTCCCTATCCCTGGTCTACCTGACCAACAGCAGTCTCCAGGATCTCAGGCAAAGGTACCTGATCTTTCAATTGGATTGAACCCTGGGCCTTCATTCTGCGTGCAAAGCTTGTGTTCTGACACTAAGCTCTAGTCATTCCCCAGGCCAGAATGCTTTTTAGATCACAGTCTAAATATTCTAGAAACCCTGATGAATTATGTGGAAACCTTTTATTTCATATTGCTGTCAACAGTTATTCAGCAACTGAGACCTCCATCTGGCTCATTATTACCAAAGGAAAATTCATATTTCTGGAGGAGAAATGTTAAATATATTTTTTCCTCATATCCATTGCAAACATCTGCTTGCGCCGGTTAGCATATTCACAAAGAGTGTAACAAATCTTCAAATTAGGACAAAAGGACTAATGCACAAAACTGGGAATGCTGCCATTGTATTTTTTCTTTTAGGTTAAAAAAAAAAAAAACAACACAAAACCCCAGCTCATTTCATCTATGCTCAGATGTTTAGAGTTAAAATTACAGTTCAAGTAATATTGAATCGGATATTGAAAAGCCACAGCGATTTGCAAAAGAAAATTAAAAAATAAATCTAAAGCAATTTTAGAGGCTTTGGGCTCCAAGATTAGGAGTAAGCTCCGATATATATGGGGAACAAACAGAAGGATTATTTCTCAATAAAAATCAATCCAGGGCTAATCTTAGGGCAGCATTTATTTTGGTTTCTTCCTCCCCTACCCCCACCTCCAATAGAATGCTTAACATTTTAAGTTTAAAAAATCAGCTCTGCCCCTTCCAAAATTGAATACACTTCCACTTTCAGAACACAACTCAGAATAATGTGACTTGATTAATAATAGCTTGATCCTATATGTGTCATTTACTCAGAAGTAAGTTCCTCTGATTTATTCTCTGAAGTGGGCATACAATACAGTGAGACTTCTCTGACACACACAGGGTCATAGATTTTTCAGCCATGTCAACCTGGATCCAGGTCAGCTGCAATATAATGATGACAGTTTGGTGTAGTGGTTAAGAGTGGTAGACTCCTAATCTGGTGAACCGGGTTTGCATCTCCGCTCCTCCTCTGATGTGTTTAACATCACTCTTTCTCTAGTGCGATAGCCAGTGTGGTGTAGTGGTTAAGAGCGGTAGTCTCGTAATCTGGTGAACCGGGTTTGCATCTCCGCTCCTCCACATGCAGCAGCTGGGTGACCTTGGGCCAGTCACACTTCTCTGAAGCCTCTCAGCCCCACTCACCTCACAGAGTGTTTGTTGTGGGGGAGGAAGGGAAAGGAGATTGTTAGCCGCTTTGAGACTCCATCAGGTAGTGATAAAGCGGGTTATCAAATCCAAACTCTTCTTCTTCTTCACCCTAAGTTGCCATGGTGGGTTACAACAATTAAAACACAGCATTCATATTAAAATGCCTAATATGACAAAGGGTTTTAAACAACCCAAAATCTGCACTTGTGGTCTAACATCCTTAGACCCTTTTCCATTTGTTTCTTTTTCAATAGATTTTTCAAGTGCAATGCAATCTGATACATGTTTGCTGAGAGAGGTTTCATGAGACTGCTAAGTGAGTATCCATAGGATTGCGACCTGAATCTTATCTATACAACCATACCAGTTATAGACTCCTGAATGCCTGTGCTTATGTTGACACCTACAGAAAAGAGGATGTATGGACCGATCAAAAGAGATGCTACCTGGCTTCCTTAACAGAGGCAAAGGTGTGAACCAGGAGTGACTTGTCTAGTAGAGTGGCTGTCACTGCCACTTATCAGGATAGTATCATGGTGGGGGCTGAAGGTGCATAGGAGCACCAGATTGGATCTGCTGGTGCCCTCACATAGCCCTGACCTTACCAGGGACTGTGGTCAGGATGGCAGCAACACAGTACCATCCTGGCATTCTGGAGGTCCCATGCCTGATGAGAAGGTGGGAACCACTCTGTTTGCTCATGTTACTAGAGGACAACCAGTGTATGCCTGCTACGTTCTTGCCCTTTGTGACTAGGCCAGAGCTGGCTCACCCTTCAAACAAAATGTGAATTTTCTGAGTGAGCGTGCTGGGGAAATAGCAGAGGAATGTGCTTCCTTAACAACGTTGCTTATTATTCTTTGTCAGGACCCATAATTTAAATAATCAGTTGATCTTTCAACACTTCCAACTAAATCTATTTTTAGTCCTAATCCTTTTTTAAAAAAGGAGATTGCCTATCTTGTTTCTCCACAAACTAGATAAAGTATAATGTGATTTTCAGCATCTGCGCAAATGAAAATCTTTTTAAAAACTGCTTTTAAGCTGAATGTGTGTGTTCCTTCATCACACAGCTTTCATGGCAAATGCCATTCCCCCCTCTCTTTTTTGAAAGAAAAAATCCATTTATGCTGGAAAAAAAACACATTTGCATTTTATTAATTATGTTTAAATACAACTACAGAGCTGCAGCACCAAGGCAAACAAGGCCGATGAATTGTGCTCAGGTATGTATAAAGAGGAGGCACGAATTGTTAAAAACAACAAGCAAATTTAATTAAGAAGGGAAGTTCAGAGGCACAGCAGAATAGGAATTAGTTTCATGACATGCAAGTAAGGATTTAATTTCTGAAAAGGAAAGACGTCCTTTTGTAACAACGTAATTATCAGTGCAGCCAGAAAATCCATTTGCTTATAGATTAAAATCTGGATAAGTGGCTCCAAATGTGCGATTAAATGCTTCAAACACTCAGCCATGGAATATTTGACAACAATAATATCCGATGGGACATATCAGAAAATATTAGGATCAGATCCTCTCTCTGATCTTCACAAGGCTTATTAATACACCTGAAGATAAAAGCCAGATTTGTCCAAATCCATTTGGATGTGAAACAGGGCCAGTGAGCCTAGGGAGCAGGTGTCGTGGGGGGAGAGATCTGCATGCCTGATAGAAAAGTTTGAGGGCCACATTTGGTCACTGGGTCTAAGCCTTAAACGTAGGTCCTTTGCTTCAGGGAACTAGATGCAAACACCCATCAGAGTGATGCTCTGCCTCTTTTTGGCCCTGGCCTCTCTGATTCCATCTTTGACCAACCATCATTCTGTAGCTCAGCAGGAGAAAAGAGAGAGCTATTACAAGAATGATAGCACTTTATATTTAGGGATATTTATATAAAGACAACCTTTTTTTCCTTGAAACTCCTCAATAGAGTTGATTGTTTTAATGCTCTATTAACCACACAAAATTATGCTTTTCCCAGTAGGATTTTTTTCTGGAACACAATACTGCAGCAAAGCCTTTATGGTATATTACAAGTTGTAAAAGAGCCTAATTAATAACTCAGTGGACTGGATTCCCTACAGGCCTGTAGGCAGAGCTCTAGTGAAGTCTAGCACATACTTAAAAGAAAATGTGCATCTCTCACTTCAGTGGGATATTTGCACATTGGTTCCCAGCGGTCTGCGCCCAGAAAGTTGGGCCCAATATTCTCTTTTCGACGAACACTTGACAAACTCCCGCTGTGTTTCTTGCCACCAGCGACTAACTTTCTCACAACACGAATACTTGCAGATTAAATAAAACTTGCCCACACTTAACTATCTGGGTGCAATCCTGATGATCCAACAGTTTGACTGCTTCATCATTTAAGCATTGAGATTATAGCCTTTTTCTTCCTGATTTGTCAAGCACAGCAGATGCTCTTGCTTTAATTAATAACTAGCATTCAGTGACCCATCAGTCACACTGACCCTAATTAAAAGCAGCTCAGAGAGTGTACATGTGTACTTTATCAATAGCGGTGGGAAGTGATGAGCATCAGCTGCTGAGGTACAAGGTGTCATGTGCTTCAGCCTGACCTTTTTAACAGAATATGAGCACTCCCATGGTATGGGCTTGTAAGACACTGTATTTGGGCTCATCGGATCAACCAATCATTCTGTGGCACTCAGGTGGACCATTTCAGATGAATTTAATCTAGAAATGTGGAAAAACACAGGGATGAAGTATCACAAGTAGTAAAAGATTAGATTTTGGTTCATTCTTAATGTCAAGCTAAGAATGCCACAATGTTTTAAAATACAAGTATGAAATTTGTGGCTCTCTAGATGTTGTTGTACTACAACTCCTATCACCCCAGGCTATTGGCCCTGTTAGTTGGGGCTGATGGAAGTTGGAGTCCAACAACACCACAAGTTCCATACCCTTAATTGAAAGAGATGAACAGTGCAATGCTGTACATATCTCCTCAGCTCTAAGACCAGGTCAACTGGACTTACTTCTACGTAAGTGTATATAGGAGTACAACCAGTGGCAGAGGAAGAGAAGTGCGGGGGGAGCGCATGGCACCCGGCAGCGCGATCCCAGTGGGGTGACATCGCGGCTGCCCCCCCCCCGCCCTTGCTAGGCGCCATGCCCCTGCGGGCAGCACGCCATGCCCCTAGGATACGCACCAGCCCCGCCCCGCCTGTTCTCCGCCACTGAGGGCAACCAGATTTTTAAAGAGCAAAGCAATTTAGAAGCTCTGGAAAAAAGTACAGTGGTACCTTGGGTTACATACGCTTCAGATTATAGACGCTTCAGGTTACAGACTCCGCTAACCCAGAAATAGTACCTTGGGTTAAGAACTTAAAGCTATCGAGGAAAAGCTAGAATTTCTTACTCAAAGTTTAATTTACAGGTTTTTAAAAATATATCTGCCTTTAGCAGATGTCAAACGCTTTCCAGGATATGACACAGTTATGTCAAGAGAAAGTAAATTATTTCTGCTCTTGGTTGGTCGGTTCATGTCAAGCGCTGACTAACTTTCCATTTTTCTTGATTCCTGAGACATCATTCCTGCATTTGTCAAAACCAGCTACAAGTTGACAGGCAAGGAGGTTACTGAGGTGGGAGACAGGATAAAACACTTTCTAAAAGAAAAATAAAGAAAAAACTCAATGTTCAAAGACATTTTGAATTGTTAAAAACCAATGAGAAACATCTCAAGACTGAAGTAGTATGTCCTCACTGAGTGCCTTCTGCTCTATCAAATGAACAACAAATTTGTTACTAAAAGATGTCAGAAATTGAAGAAAATGTATTCACTATGTATGAGTCTGTGCCAGGGGGAGTTGCTTTTGAATATGAATGTTCAGAACAGAGCTAAACATGATCTAATTATTAACAACTCTTGACATGGAAAAAAAATCATTCCCTAAAGCAGTGAATATTAAGAAAGATGTTGCTTAACTGTTCCATTGCAGAGGGAGCAGCTGGCTTAACTCCACTTTTATTGAACAGGCATCAGTGAAATAAAGTATGAAATCTAGTAAGAATGCCTAAGTTTAGAGATACATTTCCATCAGAATGCATGCCAGGCCATGAGCATAGCTGTCTTCTATCCCTCAAACAATTTCATCTACGTATCTTTGCAAACTGTCATGTCAGGATGCCTAGCTAGGCTGTCGCATTATGTCAGATGATAGTATGGCAACTTTTACCTATCAGATGACAGTGTGGTAGTTTTAGAGCAAACCCACCACAAGGGAACAGAAACACAAAATTTATGATGTAATCCTGGGCACCATTGCTTGGGAGGAAGTGCCAAGGAACACAAAAAGATAATTTCTAGCTGAGAATACCACCTGATGTCGTATTGTAACGATTGGCAGCAAATCCTAGCACCACATTGCCAAACCACAATTGTTGCTTTTTAAACTTCTTATTGGCTGCTGACTCATAGACTCCCACCCAGTGAGAGTCTACTCAATATTGATCAGGCACCGTAACTACAGCAGTTGTTCTTTTATTCAATAGCATTAATTCATTTCCTTCCCCTAGAACCAGCAAAATCTTTAATAGCCTTGAGAGAGTAATCATAATCAAAATACAATTATGCAGTTAGTCTGTAAAAGATGGCATGTTGTGTTCAAGCAACTTTAGCAGTCACAAAATCAGAATGTGATTCTTACATCTCTCCATATGAAGCATTTGACAAGCTTCGTTCACCTTAATACATGGTGCAGCATTTGCCGTACGGTGCTGACTGCCGCCATTGCCAGGCTCTATGTGTCAGCTTCTTAATGGTCAGCAAGAGATGCCATGCTCTCTCCCGTAGCCAATAATATTTGAATTCGGCCCACCTGCAAATTAGGCACCTTCGGGGGGGGGGATAAGGCAGATGAGCATGTAAAGGTTAAGGACCAATTTTTGATCCACAAGCTTAAGCTGGGTTTTGTCCCTTTTATTGCATGGACAGGCAGAGTCCCCCCAACCCCAGGCGACCCCTGAGTGGAATAATGACTCAAGACAACGTGCTATGGGATTAAAATTGGCCACAACTTTATTAAGTTTCAGATGTAGGGAGACCTTGGCTCAGGCATTGGGCGTTTATCCTTCCCAGTCCTCAGTTGGGGATCTGGGGGACATCAGGGTTATCCAGAATGTGTGGGGATTGGGCTGGCTCTGGAGAACGTCTGTTCAAGCAGAGAGCCCGCCCCCTGTTTTGCTGCCGTTGCAGGGGAGAGCAATGACAACCTCTTGGTGTATGGCCAATGCCTCCCCTCAAGACCCCTTTAATGGGGAACCTTGGGATCAACACTGCAGGGGGGGGGCATGCGAAGATTAAGGCTTTCTGGGAGATGATATATAATGAAATGAAAAAGGTGCTTAAATGTACCTTCCCTAAGAAACCAGAGGCCTTTCTCTTGGGCATTGTCGGCCAATTGGTGCCAAAGAAAGACAGAACTTTTTTTATGTATGCTACGACAGCAGCAAGAATACTCATCGCAAAGTATTGGATGACACAAGATCTACCCACCCTGGAAGAATGGCAGATGAAGGTGATGGACTATATGACATTGGCCGAAATGACTGGCAGAATCCGTGATCAGGGGAAAGAGACGGCGGAAGAAGATTGGAAGAAATTTAAAATCTATCTTAAGAAATACTACAAAATTGATGAATGCTAAAATGTTGAGGATTTTTAGAAAGAAAAGGAGATTACAGCGATAAAAGATTAAGTTAAAGAAAAGAATAATGAAGGAATATATTTGATAAGATTAAATTTAGGATTTGCTGAAATAAGTTTGAAATTTGGGATGTAGAAAGGGGAGGTTTGGGGGAGTCCGAGAAGTGAGGTTTATGAAAAAAAAGGATATGAAATTATACATGTTTGTTTGTCTTTTTACTTGTTTGTATTGTTCATAAAAAATTTGTAAAACTAATAAAAAAAAATTATAAAAAAACACTGCAGGGGGGGGCATGGGTCACCGCTTCATGCTCCCCCCCCCCCCAATTTAGGGAAGATAGACTAACAGATTCCGCCCAAGGCCTGAAACCGCCAAAGTTGTGACATTTTGCTATGGGGAAGGCAAAACCTGCCAATGCAGGAAAATTCCTTTCCATGATGTAGCAGCGCCCACGTACCTGTGGAGAAGAGGTTAACCTGGAAAAGAAGGCTTAACTGAAGGAAGGCAGGGTGGGAGAAGCTCTGTAGCCAACTGACGCTTCGCAGGTTAGATTCACCTTCCATCGTGTGGGCAGGGCGGTTCCTCCCCCTACCTGGCCAATCCCTTGGCAGCACCTCCCTAGGCAGGATTGGGCGATTGGCTGAGGTAGGTGTAGGCGGAGATCTCCAGGTATCTGGCCTGGGGAGGGCGAAGCCAGCCCGTACTACCAGGAGCCGCATTGGGATCCGGGGGGCTGCGCACGACCACGCAAAAGGCACCCCCCATTTGATGTGGGGAGTGGTCATTGTTATGATTTGCAAATGTTCTGTGGTTTGCTTTATTTTTTATATTGAATAATAATTTAGTACTGGGGAGATTGAGATAGCTTAATTTCATGGTTAAAGTATTGTGTACCCTGTGAACTTTTTAATAATATAAACGTGTGAAATGTAAAGAGGGGAAGCTTACAAGTATTAAACAGTGCAATGCACATTCACAGCAAAAATGGCCAGATGAACAAAAGAAAACATTTTAATAGATAAGGGTCATTAACCCATTATCAGAGTAAAATAAAACTTTTGTGTAAAACTGAGCTATAGAACAACCAATCAAGAAGAATTGATTTGGTGGTTCAATAGTATTGTAGTACTTTTTGCCTTGGATTGTTGCAATAATGATCCCAGTGTTTACAAATGTGAAATCCTATAATTAGCAGTTAAGGCAAGATTTAAAATCCTATAATTACAACTTGTTAGAGACATTCTAACTGGTACAAGAAGTTCTGTAATGAATGTCTACAGCTTCTTAAGAGACATTTTGTACCTCAGTTTGGATACTCGGGTACAAAACTGCAGCTGTGTTACATTGATCATGAAGGCGGAATATATGTGCCAATTTTATATGTGATGATCCTTTCTACATCCACTCACTGGCTCAGTATATTTTGAACTGAAAAGTCACTTTGGAAGCACATTAGTGACCTTTACTGTTGTTTTCTTAAAAAAGAAAAAGAGAAAATAAATTTTATTTCTACATCCAGTTTCAAAGCAAAAGAATTATCTCATCTTATCTAACGACATGTAATATTTTTTGTAATGAATTCAGTCAATTTTTCTACAGCCCAATCAACAGTGTAGCTCCAGTTGACCTATGAATTTTGTGCACTAATTTTTCCACTTCAGCAGTGACCAGTATTTTAAGATGCCTTTGAAGCTGATGTGATACATGTGTATTTTCATATTCATGTATATCAGTGCCAGAGTATAATATTCTCAGTTAATGAATATTAAGTTTTGGAAAAGAGAATGGCTGTAAACCACTTCTATATGTCCTCTTTTGTGTATATGAAAAAAATGCTATTCGAAATGCTATTCCTTTTACGACACCAGACAACTGGTTCATCTAACTCAAGGTTTCAGATCTGGAGTTTGTGGGAACTGAAATAATGTGACCACATTACAAGCAAGTGCAGTTTCCATAGCAGTATCTATCATTATAAAGGAATAACAGATTCAGGGAGCTAAAGGGGTGAAAACTAGGATTAGGATGAACTCACAAGCTAGTTATAATCCTAAATATTCTGACACGATCAAGCCTCAGGTCATAGCACTTGTTATAGCTTGGCCAGCCTTGCCACTTGCCATGGTCTATCACATCCTAGCTTCCAAGATGTGCACAGATTTCATAAGGATGTCAGTTTCAAGTTGGATGAGATGGTCAGCATTCCTCTTTACATCAATTTCTTAGCATTTTAACACAAGTGAAATTCTGGGCTCAGAGTGTTATCCAGATTGGGAGGGTTTGGAATAGGTAGGTTAGTTTTGGGAGGGTGATCATTTTGATCATGGCTATTTTGTCTGAGAGAGTGAGGTTCACGTTGTTCCATCTGTTTAGGTCTTTGTTAATTTGTTGCCACAAGGGGCTGCAGTTGTGTAGGTGTAATTTATTGAGGGTTCTGGTTATTTGTACCCCTAGGTATCTGAATTTGGTGTGGCAAAGTTTTGTCTTGGTGGCGTTAGTGAGTTCTTTTTGGGTGTGAGGAGGGATGTTGAAACACATAGCTTCCAACTTTGCAAAATTTACCTGTAAGTCCGACACCGTTGCAGATGTGTCGAGACCCCCACTCACCATTCCCCCCCTCCACCTCTTTCCCCCTTTCCTTCCTAATGTAACACTAATGTCTCAACAAATGAAACTGATCTGTAGAAAATGTAACTTGAAAAAAGAGACATTGCACATACGTTTGTAAACCAAGAAATCTTTAATAAAAATACATTTTTTAAAAAAGTGAGTGTTATGTCACCCACTGAGGTACTTGTTGACCTATGTACTTGATGTAGGATTTCACATTTGTGGACCATGAAATCATCACTACAGTAAGCCAAATCCATCTTATATGTAAATTGGTCATTTTAAAGGCTCAGTTTTGCTCTCCAGAGTCAGTTGTCTATGAAAAGATTTCTCACATATCCTTGCCATAATGAGGATGATAAGGAGCTGCAATTTGGGATTTAGGGGGGAAAAGACATACCAGCCTGCCTACTTACTTACTTACTTTAATTTGAAATAGATTAATACTATATTAAAGGTATTTCTATTCCACTCTGAGCATGATTTTATGTAAGACACTGTGTGGTTTGGGCACTGTGAATATGACCACTTTTCTTCCTATGTAAACACCATACTTAACTAGCATTTTCTTGAAAAATGATATTCTACAACATGCCATAATTCCTTGTTTTATCACTCAGGAGGATTTGTCTTAATGTTTACGCTTTTATTATTTAACACTTTTCCTACACTGCCCTTCATCAGAATTGATTCCAGTTTATAGTTTTAAAAGACAAAACAGTATAATTAAGTAAGCCAGCAGATAAAAGAACACTTCAGCAAGAAGTGCAATATTTGTCTTCTGATAGCTTAACCCCATTGCTTCTTGCCTTATGAGTGACTGAACCATTTACAGTGGTACCTCAGGTTACATACGCTTCAGGTTACAGACTCCGCAAACCCAGAAATAGTGCTTCAGGTTAAGAACTTTGCTTCAGGATGAGAACAGAAATCGTGCTAAAGTGGTGCTTCAGGTTAAGAACAGTTTCAGGTTAAGAACAGACCTCCAGAACAAATTAAATACTTAACCCGAGGTACCACTGTATATTTTTATATATTGATATTTTAAAAAATGAAAATAAAATAAAATAAAAACTGTCTGTCAGTAAACAGTTCTTTATAGGCTAAACATAATTTTTTCTGGGCTGATAATATGCTTTTAGTAGATGGTTATGGGTTTTTTACTTCATAAAATCATAAAATTGTAGTTGGAAGGGAACGAAAGTGTCTTCTGTTCCAATGCCCCTGCAATACATATGCCCACTTTACAAATTTGCAGCTCAAACCTATGCATGTTTACTCAGGACTCATCCACACAGTCATTTAATTTGGACAGTAATTTGTTACCCCTACGTATTATGTTCTCTACCAAATCATTGTCTTCTCTCACTTTCCCCTCCTCAATCTGGATTTTCTCATAATGTCTCCTTTCTGCAGGATACCTGGTTTGAGAAAATGTGGGTTGAGGGAGGGTAGGATGTGTGAGAAGGTAGTGATTTGGAGGAGAATGTCGCATAGACAATGAAGAATTAATGGAGATACAGAAAGCTTACTATCCACATTAAACAACACTGTGAATGAGCTCTCAATCTTCAGTGGACTTTACCCCTTAGCAAGTGTTCTAAAAATCAGTATCTTAACCCATCTTTATTGCATTACCACTCAGACCATGTGTAGTCACTGTAAAAGGTAAAGGTACCCCTGCCCGTACGGGCCAGTCGCGTCCGACTCTAGGGTTGTGCGCCCATCTCAAGAGGCCGGGGGCCAGCGCTGTCCGGAGACACTTCCGGGTCACGTGGCCAGCGTGACGAAGCTGCTCTGGCGAGCCAGCACCAGCGCAGCACACGGAAACGCCGTTTACCTTCCTGCTATACAGCGGTACCTATTTATCTACTTGTACTTAGGGGTGCTTTCGAACTGCTAGGTGGGCAGGAGCTGGGACCGAAAGACGGGAGCTCACCCTGCTGTGGGGATTCGAACCACCGACTATGTGATCGGCAAGTCCTAGGCACTGAGGTTTTACCCACAGCGCCACCCGCGTCCCTGTAGTCACTGTGCAAAAGTGAAATAAATGAAATCTGCACTGAACGCTTGCTAAAGCAAATATCTGCCTGATGTAACACACAATGAGCTGTGCATGAATCAGCTCAAATCACACTGTGATGATGCCGATTTAGTGTACTTGCATATAATTTCTCACCACAACCTAAAATACCACTGGTCTTTCCTAACACAAGTGTAGCATGTTACCCACTCCTAAAACACTATAATGCAAAGGCAGTAGTGCTCATCTTATACATAAAAGAGTTACTACCAAATCCGAAAGCATTTTTATTTTCCCTTGTTTAGTTTCTTTTTGTTGCCATCCAGCACATTTTGAACATTCCCTCGATTATTATTTTCTGCATTATCACTCAGTTTTTTACCATCTATAAATTCAACAAGCATCCTGCCAGCTCCTCTAGCCAAGTAATAAGACAGTTTTATCCACCTTTACACAGAAAAAAAGTCCCACTGAGTTAAAAAAAGGGGGGTCTTTCTCTGCTCGAAAGTGAAGATAAAATCCCAGCCTAACTTTAACAGGCCACTATTGTCACAGATGACTCCTGCTGAGCCCCCTGGGGTTAGGTAAGGGGGCATAGTCTAAGGAACAAGGTAAGTCAAAGCTGGGCAATCTGAAGAATAGATCAGGTTAGGGTGTACGTAAAGGCCCCAATATTCAACTTGTACCTGCAGCTCTGCATTAAAAAACAAAATCCAATCTGTTTCTAAGTCACTCAGTGCATTCTCCAGTTGGATCTTTGTTTCAGGTTCTGGGCTGAATTTCTTTCTTTTTTTCAAAATTTTTTATTAAGTTTCACAAAATTATACACAAACAAAACACACAAACAAACAAACATAAATCATAACCTAATTAAAATTACACTTATTGGCATTGTTAAGTGACTTCCTCGCTTCCCCTTGGTTGAATTTCCATGCATATCCTTATAACGGCTTTCCAAACTGGGCTGAATTTCAAATAAACCACAGTGTTGCACCTTTCGCTTATAATAGGAAATCTAAGAAAGGAAAATACTTTTTCCTTTTTTGGCCAAAGTAGATGAAATTTATAGAAGACTCTTCAAAGTGGATTATCCCTGTCAAATTGCAAACAAATAGAGTCAAGGATTTTTTCAGGAAAAGGCATTTATAGAGAGACCAGGGGGGGTGTTTATTTCTTACCATAATGTTATTAAGACCAAGTGGTGTGCATTATTGCTTGTACATTTTAAAAAAAAATATTTACAGTCTCATACCAACTTTTCTTTCTGGTGGTTGTTTGTGCCCTCAGACATGCTTTAAGGCCTCCTGATAGGTCCTTACAGCAGAACGTTCCAAACTTTTCATGCTGGCAACAAACTTTTTAGACAGGCTTCATTTTGCAACACAGCAATTCAGTTTTACTAGCAAAACGGAGGTTAAAATAACCCCCTTTCCAGTGTTCACATTACACACCTACACACTGCAGCCAACACACTAAACAGACCGTTTGGAAAGCCCTGCCTTACAGGTTTCTAACAAGTTGTGAAGAATACTGCCTGCAGAGTTCTAAAGGGGTCTGTGTTAGTTTGTTTTTGTTAAAGCAGAGCCATGTAGGATATTTTTGCAACCTTTTAATTTTTTAAAAAAATCCTCCACTGCTGTGCTTTAACAAAAAACAACAATCCTGAGCTCTTGAGTGCTCTGCAAGAAACATTTCATACAGCCTCACTTCTTGCAGAGCTCATGGACTTACAGAAACAGAAAATTATACAGAAAATTATGTAGCTGTTTCCGCACAGATACAGAGTGACAGAGATTGAACCAGGATTGAGATACAGGTGGCAACCATTTTTGGCACAACCAACTAACAAGCAATCACCAACGGTCCTTTTGGACCAGGAAGAGGGCAAAACGGGGCAGGGGTGTGCTTATATAATTAATAATAATAATAATAATAATAATTTATTATTTATACCCCACCCATCTGGCTGGGTTTCCCCAGCCACTCTGAGCGGCTTCCAACAAAGTATTAAAATACAGTGGTCTGTTAAACATTAAAAGCTTCCCTAAACAAGGACCAATGTGCATGGGGGGGGGGGACGGTACCCCCACACAAAACCCCCACACAAAATGGTCACTGCCTGTAAAATATTTTAGATAGATATTAAATAATATTTAATATTTGATGTATTGGTTATTTTTACCAAAAAAAAAGGTCTCAAAGCATTGTAGAAAAATTCATACAAATTCCAACAAATAGAGCATTAAAATCAAATGGGGGTGGGGGAATTGCACAAAAATAACAAGAATATGCTCTCTCTCTCTCCTCACTTGCAGAACAAAAGATGATCCCCAAAATGCTACCTCAAATAGCCTCAAAGATCATAACAGGCATGTGCCATTAAGGTAAGACAGGGAATATGCAGGAGAAATGATTTGGGGGAGATATGGAAGGTGTTTCTAGAATTTGTACTGTTAAAATGGAAAGGGGTCAAACCATTGCAAGAGGTGTTGAAATTTTGGGAGGTTGGATAGTTACACTGGAATGGTCTCAGTGGTGGGGTGCACATTAGTATTCTTATTTATTTATGATTATTACTTTGTCAAAAGAAAAAAAAAAAGACCATAACAGTATTCACTCAAATGCCTGGGGAAATGGGAATGTCTTCATCTGGTTCCAAAAAGATGTCTGTGTCAGCACCAGGCTGGGAACAGCGTCCCATAGGCTCCCAACTGCTGAAAAGGCCTGTTCCCTCATCATTCACCTTCCAAACTTCTCTTGAAGTGGGCATGCACAGAAGGGTCTCTCATAATGATCTGAGGTCTAGGTAGGCTCATGTGGAGTTCTGAGCTATGTAAGCAGCCTGAGCCTAGAATGAATTGATGGCCAGACGAACCGGGCAAAAATTGGTGTTATATGTTATTATTATCACTTTGAAAGGACAGTAGAATATAGTTTCCATACACACTCTAGTTCTGGCATGTATATTTAGTAACTATAATAGGCTTTTATTTTTATCCATAGTTTTTTGTTATTTACTCTATTTAGTTTTGAACCTAATAAGTTATGACAGATTTTCCGAAAGCTAAATACCTTAGAGTCAGGTTTTGCTTACAAATATAATTATTCAGTTGTTAATCCCAATAAACAGCAAAAGATATATTTGTGTCATTTTCTAGTGCAAAATATTAAGAATGACTCAAGAAAGTATTCATAATAATGTGGGATATGCTAAGTAATAAACTCCAAGAATAAAAGTCTATTATCCTATTATATTTACAATATATGCATGCTAATTCCCCAGCTTGTTTTATATACAAGGATCACACTAAATGCCTTGCATTAAAAGATTATATCCTCGCTACCTTTTGTTGTCTTGTCTAAGCCTGTATTTTGCTGCAAGCTACAGGTGCAACAATTTGAATGAAGGATTTGTTTACGAATCAAAACATATTCCAAAGCAGGCAGCTCAGTCTGTGTACATGTTATCAGGGACGCGGACTTATAAAAAATATTGGGGGGGGGCCGGGAAAGCTCATGAATAATAAATAAGCTCATGAATATGCAAATAAAGTGGCGCCGCCTCCTCGTGAGCAAATAGGGGAGAGCGTGCTGCGCCTATTAATCAGCTCCGAAGGAAACTGGGTGGAGCTTTTGCTCGGGAGGGAGGGCAGGAGGCATGCAGCCCGACCCTGTGCATTTTGGGCTGGGGGAGGGGCGGCGATGGCGCTCTGCTGGAGGGGTGCCGGAGATTATGGGGGGGCAGAGCCCCCCCAAACGAATTTTTGAGGGGGCTCGGGCCCCCTCAAGCCCCATGGAGTCAGCGCCTATGCATGTTATAGTTAATGCAAGTGCAGTGGAAAATGCGCAGAGACTGTACATGCCAGTGAATAGGTCCATTCAACTTGAAAACATGGGAAATGTCCACAAACAGAATTATAAACACACATCTTTCCAGGTCAGCACACAATATCTCACCTACATTCACCAATCGCTTCCAAACCTTAGGAGAAATAGACGTGACCACGAGATGTTTTCTAAGTATCCTACATAGCTAGAAACCTTTATCTTGTTAAAAATATAGTTTATATTATCTGGATTCAGGAGCAGCTCACAGTCTACTAGAGTGTTATGGTGGTGTCATGCAGGAGGCAACAAGGAGTAAGATAAAGTGTCATGGAAAACAAGTAAAATGTTGTTCCTTGAAATACAGAGAAACTGGAGGCAGGAAGCCAATCAAGGACACCAGGCAGATCACAGACTGAATCATTTCACTCATCTATACTACAGTAACAGGTCAGCTCAGGATTTAGGTTCTGGTCAGCGGTTCTCCCACACAGGAGGCTGAGCCGAGGGGGGTGCAAAATTGAAAGGATCCATAATTGAAAAGATTCATTTTGGGGGTGCCAAATTTTGGCCTTGCACAGGGCATCATATTACAAAAGATTACAAAAGTTTGCAGCTGAACAGGTCAAACTGAATTTTCTGGACTAGTCTTCAGAGTTCAGATGCTGACATTAGTGGCATGATCATGAATCAGAGCCTTTCTCCAGAAAAGAACTGAAAAAGAACATCTGATGGAAGAAATCCTTAGAGCTCCCTTGCAGATTCGGTTCTTCGGCAATCATGCAATGTTATGCACCGGTAGCTGCCATGAAAAAGGCAACCTAGGCCAATCCTCATTGACTTTATTTGTTTCCTTTAGCAGAATTTGGCTTCATTTAAAACTCCACTGATTGAGGTTGTTAAATAAATGAACTAAGTGATTTACACAAAATTGAAACACTTTATCCCCTCTTGCATCCATTTAAAAGACAGAGCTAACAACTTATTTCCATTTATTGAAATTTAGCTTACTCTGTTAAAACAGTCACTTTGGTGCAAAGTAATTAACATGCTTGTAAAATGCAGACTGACAAGGGGAAATTCATTGAATTGAGTTAATATTGTCTTTTCCTTGCCTCTGCATTTATATTTGCAGATTATATAATGACACACACACACACACACACACACACACATACATAATGTTGTCACAGGAAGTGCATGAGGACTAAAAGTTTCCCTTTAGCCTGCTGTTTTGCCTGGATGGGACTATCCTCTTCCTTGACTATGACTGATCTGGTCATGCAGGTCATTGCTGTTCTAAGACCTACTTTCATCAGCACATTAATATCTGAGCAGAGGGTACTCAGCTGCTTTCAATGGAAGATGGACTCTACAGGAAGCTACCATCTGCTCAAAATATTGTCCCCTTTGAGTATGGGCCAGGGGCCAATATTCCACTGCTTACTTGGAAGCTTCTCTGAACTTTTCAGAAGCGGATCTCCACTTCTTGGGTCTTAGTAGGAAGTGCAGTCAAGAGGCAGCTGTAGAAAGACCCCCACCCATTTCCTAGAATGCACTGGGAGCAACACAACAAGGGCATGGCATCACTTTCAACAAAGGCATTCCAGGAAGTGTGGCCAGTGGGAAACTGAAAAGAGAGTCTTCTGCTGCTGTAAGCGGATATTTTAAAAAAACAAGAATAAAATTTGCAGGTTTCGCGTGGGTGGCGCTGTGGGTTAACCCATAGAGCCTAGGGCTTGCCAATCAAAAGGTGGGTGGTTCGAATCCCTGCGACGGGGTAAGCTCCCGTTGCTCGGTCCCTGCTCCTGCCAACCTAGCAGTTCAAAAGCACATCAAGGTGCAAGTAGATAAATAGGTACCACTCCGGCGGGAAGGTAAACGGCGTTTCTGTGCGCTGCTCTGGTTTGCCAGAAGTGGCTTAGTCATGCTGGCCACATGACCCGGAAGCTGTACGCCGGTTCCTTCAGCCAGTAAAGCGAGATGAGCACGGCAATCCAGAGTCATCTGTGACTGGACCTAATGGTGAGGGGTCCATTTACCTTTACCTAAAGAAATCAGAAACCTGCTCTTTGGGGAAAAAACAAAAAAAAACAAGGAGGATCTTCACCCTTTCTGCTAAGATTTTCGGGGGGGGTGTCATATTTCAACTACTCATGCAGAGGGGAAATTCAGCTTGGAAGTCTGTATTGCCTTTGAGAAACTTTGAAGACCAAGAAAGTCACAAAATGGTTAAAAGTAAACCATCAACAAAACAGTCTGTAAACACAGAGGCATTCATGCAGCCCATAAAACAAAGCTCTCTTCCTAGCAATGTGATCTTTCACCCTGGAATTAATTGTCCATATACAAGGTGGCTTACCAACTTGATGAGCCATTGTTTTTTGCTTGCCTTCAGGCATGGGCCCACTGTAAACAGGCTTTCTGCTTCGAATGGATTGTCATGCAAATACATCACTCCACAAATCCCTTCCTAGCCTGTTTTTACTATATTGTGGGGTGGGAAAATGTGCCAACTTTCATAGGAAACTATCCATACAAAGAGATTCACACTAGGCAGAAAGAAACATGCAAAGTCACGCCTTGGGCAAATAAGATTTTGTACATCGTTGTTCCCCTTCTAGAGAAGGAGAATGAATTACATATTTTTACTCCAATAATAACAACAACAATAATTTATATCCCACCATTTTGGCACACCAGGACTCAAGGCATTGGTGGTCATGACTCTGCAACAACTCAGCTTTTATTCCCCCAGCCCAGTTAGATGGCACCATTGTGGGTAGGGTGGTAGGTCTTGTTGGGAACTGCTGAATCAAGGGTTTGCTCCTTTAAAAAAAAAAAACCACCCATGAATATATGATCAATTTATTTTATTTATTACTTGCAGAACTTATCACTTTATATTAGACACATCAAAGAGATGTACAAAAGGGGGTGGGTCCCTAATAAAAACAACAAGCAAAAAAAATGTAGTAAAATATTATGGGGGGGAAACATAGGCGCCGACTCCATGGGGCTTGAGGGGGCCCGAGCCCCCTCAAAAATTCGTTTGGGGGGGCTCAGCCCCCCCAATAATCTCGGGCGGCGGTGGGCGCGTCCGCGGCTTTTATAGGGCGCCCGGCGCGCACCAGCTCGATAACGGGCACCGGCGCGGCGAGGGGCGCCGGGCCGGGGGAGGAGGGCGGCCGGCCTGTCTCCTTGGCAACCCCATTGAGCAGCGCCGGCTCCCCCGGGAGGGCCATCCCCCCGCGCCGCCGATCGCCAACACCGCCGACGCTGTGGCTGCCCGAGCCCGAGCCCGAGCCTGAGCCCGACCCGGAGCCCGAGCCGGAGCCCGAGCCCAACCCGGAGCCTGAGCCCGAGCCCAAGCCCGTCAGTCAGTCAGTCAGTCAGGAAGGAGAAATGAGGAGGGAGACGAGGGAGGAAAATTGCGCGCAGGGTGAAGAAAGGAGAAGGGCGAACGAGACGAGCTTCCAACCCAAAAAAGGGCTGGAAGACTGGGAGGATGCAGGATCGGGAAAGAAAGCGACGCCTTCCCCGCCCGCGACGTCGCCCGCTTGTCATTGGCAGCGCAGCGGGTGCCCAGAGGGGCTGGGCACCGGCGCAGGGCCGCTCCGCAGCCGCGGAGGACAGCTGCGCGGCTAGCAAGGTGTGCCGCGTAGAGCGCGGCCCTTGTGTGGCCCAGTGGCCAGGCAAGCTCGGGCGGGGACCCCCATGCGAATCTAAGACGGGAGAAGAGGGCAGAGCAAAGGGGGTCCCTTCCCCAACCTCCGGCTCTGAGACTTCCCTGCGCCCCAGAAAAGCGAAAGGATTTTCTCTCTCTTTTTTTATATATATAAATATTTTATTAAGTTTTCAAATACAAAGTTAGAAACATACACTGAAGAAAAAAGTAAAAGAACAAGAAAAAGAAAAAAGAAAAAGAAGAAAAGAAAACCAACCATTCAATACATTTTTTATATAACTAACTGGACTTCCTCGCATCTCCCTTACCCTGCATTCTTTATAATAAAGATATCAGCAAATTATTACCTTGTTTCGTACCTTATTTTGTACTTTTCAAATACTATACCTCTAAATTTAACATACTTTTCATCAGTTACTTATATCTTAAATTAAACATAGTATTACCTTAGATTTTGACCTTTTCTTACTTAAAATATAATTTCCTGTTTCCCAAATCTAATTGCTGAAGCTATAGTTTCCGAATCGTGTAAATTTTTAACATTCATACAACTTATATTGTTTTTGTAAATAGTCCTTAAATTTTTCCCAGTCCTCTTCCGTTGTTTCTTCTCCCAAATCTCGGATTCTGCCAGTCATTTCAGCCAGTTCCATGTAGTCCATCAATTGCGTCTGCCACTCTTCCAGTGTGGGCAAATCTTGTGTCTTCCAATATTTTGCGATAAGTATTCTTGCTGCTGTAGTTGCATACATAAAGAAAGTTCTATCCTTCTTTAACACTTTCTGGCCAACAATGCCCAAGAGGAAGGCCTCTGGTTTCTTGGGGAAGGTATACTTAAATACCTTTTTTAACTCATTATAGATCATTTCCCAGAAGGCCTTCACTTTTGGACAAGTCCACCAGAGGTGAAAGAATGTCCCTTCAGCCTCCTTACATTTCCAACATTTATTATCAGACAGGTGATATATTTTTGCAAGCTTGACTGGGGTCATGTACCACCTATAAATCATTTTCATAATATTTTCCTTCAAGGCATTACATGCCGTGAATTTCATTCCGGTGGTCCATAACCTTTCCCAGTCCTCAAACATGATGTTATACCCAATATCCTGAGCCCATTTTATCATGGCTGATTTGACTGTCTCATCCTGAGTGATTTTCTCTTCAACCTGCCCTCCATCCTCTTGCAGAAAACTCTTTGCCTGCCCTGCCCGTATCTCGTTTTTGCTTTTTAATTCCACACACGCACCCTTCGGACTTCGTGGCAATCGGGCGCGCGGGCGCGTTTCCTAAGAGAGTGAGGACCCCCGCCTCCTCCCCACCTGCTCCCTCGCCAGCCAGCCAGCCGTGCGCCCTAGCCGGAGAGCCCCGGCCGTCCCCGACGCGCAATCGGCTGGATCTCCCTTCAGCAGGCCGTGCTCACAACTCGGCCCAGGGACCCCCCAGCAGCGGATCTCCGGCCCAGCTGAAGAATCCGGCAACAAGCCCCCTCCTCCCCAATCGCTCCGCCGAAATACGCTCCAAAACCCCCCAGATAGGCCGCCGGCCGCCAAGTCTAGTGGCGCCCTGAGCGAGGGTCTCTCCCCAACACCGCCACCTCGAACTGCGTTCTCCCGGCTACCCGAGCGAACCAGCGGCAGGACCCCGGTATGGGCCCCCCCAATATTTTTTATAAGTCGGCGCCCCTGGGGGGAAACAAAATAGGAAGAGGACTGGAAATGCACTTAAGATATCATCCAAACTTCCCCAACCTGGCACCCTCCAGATGTTGTACAACAACTCCCAGCATCCCTAACCTTTGGCCATGCTGGCTGGGGTTGGTGGGAGTTAGACCCCAGTAATATTTGGAGGACACCATGCTGGGAAAATATGCTATGATCTGTCCATATGTGTGAGAGAAAATGACACTGGAAACTTGAAATATACCGGTACTTTTACGTTGACTTTCCAGAATGGCTAACATTTGATTAAAAACCCTAATAATAAATGCCTTTAAATCTGCTTTCTGCTTTTTGCACATGCATACTAACAGCAGCAACGAAGATCAAAAGCATTTTCCATGACAAGTGTGAAAAGCACAAGAATTGTGCTTGATGCCAGAGCTAAAGCACAAAGAACAAAGATGTGAAGATTTCAATTTTACCAGCATAACATATTATCCCAATCAAATATCCAACCTGCTGTTTTTGTTGTTTTGTTTTCCCAATTAACAAGTGATAATTATGGTTTTTCTTTTTAAAAAGTTATCCAACCTTTAAAGGTCTTTTGAAAAACTTTCTCGTGCTTCAAAAGCACCATTTTAGTATTTGCTTTGCATCTAGTTTCATGGGAAATGCTGGCATCTTCAGTTTGTTTCTGCTTCACAGATTGGCTGTGGAGTGAAGAAGAAGTTGGCTTTCTTATTTTAATCGGCCTAGGATAATCAATAAAGTACTTCACAATCTCCAGTGTCATATCATTGTTACTACTAGGGGTGTGCACTGACTACAGGTTTCAGTCAAGACCTCAGTTGAGCACTGCTCCAAAATGGGTCTCAGGCTGCCAGATTTGGCTTGAGGTCCAAGTCCAAATCCATCTCAAGGTGGGGGGGGGATGAGGCTTTGTTATCGCTCCACCCAACCCAGATTCACAGCCAAGAAATCAAAAAACTATTTTACAAGATGACAGAAGTGGATAAAACCTACCAAAGGATGTGAAAATAGATTGGGAGGTTTTTTGTACTCGACACAATTCACCTTCCGTCCTGTGATTGTTTGTGAGCACCTAAGAGGCACTTCACATTGAGAAATGAACAAATGTTTCGATATGAAGATTAGGCTCATGTGGACATTGAAAATTTCAGTTGTGTGGCTCCATATTCCCCTGACACCAAATCCTCCAGGGTCTATCTGCGTGGAAGTTGTGCCTTGGTGTGTGTGTGTGTGTGTGTGTGTGTGTGTGTGTGTGTGTGTGTGGTTTTTATCAAGACAGTGGCACAGAGGGGAAGGGTTAAGCTCTCCTTCCCAATCCCTGTGGTCCTAATGCTATTTAAAATGCTATGTTGATTAATTTCTTCAATTAATGCTACACAGACAACAACTGTTCTATGCTTATATGTGTGACCATGCATATGCACATCAGACTGAACCTAGAAGTGACCCAAACACGTCACAAAAAATGTCACCGAAAGGGGAGGGGCAGAGCATGGGCAGAACAGGGTGAGGCGGCCTTATGCAGGTCCTGCCAACAAGCACAGGGGTCCAGAACATAACCCCACACAAATCGGTCACTACCTGTAGTTTGGCTCTTAGGTAATAGAAACCAAATACCCAGAATGTATCTTCTTGTGTGTTGAGACCCTGAAGCCCCCCCCCCCCCATGAATAAGACACAAGGGCACGGATGTTAGGTTAATGGTTATTGGGCAAATTTAGGCCATAACTTTATTGGTTACAGAATGTGAGCGGTATTGGCTTAGGCATTGAAATTGACCCAACTATATCTGACTCCTGCCCGTCATGCAGGGTGTTCTGTAAGGGTTAACCACTGGTAGGGGGAGCCCCGTCAATGTAAACCAACTCGAGCTCCCCCTGGGTTCCCGATGGGGTTGTGGCATGGCTTCAGACAAGATCCAGACCCCTGGATTCCTTTAACGGAATACCATTAAGCTTGGAGGGGCAGGTGATGGCCACATCTCCCCTCCCCCAGCATAAGATCAACCAATGCCTAACCGCCAAACCTTACAAAGTTGTGGTGATTGCTATGAGGTAGCCGAAAAACAAATGGCCCATGCCAATTTGCCAAGTGGAAAAATTCATACCAGGCCCCTCAATGGCAACCAACTGAGGTCCATAGCAAGGCCAATGTCGAAACCTGAAAATAGGGAGGGTGGGTGGGAGATCAAGGAAGTGAGCCAAGAGGAAGCTCTCCGGCTCGCACCTCCGTTTAAATGGGCCCAGCCACACGCCCCCCAGCCAGCGGATTGGCTGGCTGGAAATGACATAGCTGGGGACCTCTGGGTGACACAGGACTTCATCCCCTGCCCCCGGAGGAGAGTGGGTGGCCAAGTGGTCCACCGCAACTCCTCCCCACTGGGAAGTGGAGCGAATTTCTAGCTGAAATTATCCTTCAGAATTTTGTTTGTTTTTTACCAGCAACTATTCACCACAAGTATACGTCCAACTTCGTGTTATTTCCCTGCCTTCTCTATCTTCCTCAAATTCAGCATAAAAGTAAGATCTGCTGCACAGTTTCTTAGAAAGGCACACATGAATGAAGGACCATAATAGTGGAGTCATTCACAACAATACAGAATAAACAGGTGAAGTGGATCAAGCTTAAAGATATTTCCTTGACGGTCCTCAACATCTCCTCCCGTATACACCCCATTGAAATGAACGAAACCAATACTTGCTGAACATTTCATGTATCAGGATCTCCAAAGCATATTCCCAGGGAAGATATGAAACATTTCATTTAAGGCTTTACCACTTCACCAGAGCAGATAATTAAAGAAATTAGTACAATTAAGACCTGACAGAGCATCAGCAACCCCCCCCCCCGATACATTGCGCCTACGGTGGTCATAAGAAAGAGGAAAGCTTTAGCACAAATTCAGTACGGAGCCCAGAATAAATAAAATATTTTCCATTGTGGGGCCTGCACTTCCAGGCATGCTTTGAAGATGTGCAAAAACAGAAATAAAAAACAAGCCCACCCTTAAGCCCTATAAAGGCCAGTTTACCCAATGACTGGCCATAACTCCTTCCTGCCTTGATATCTCCCAACTGATGGAAAACAGCCTGGTTTATATGTAATTAGTAGAAACAGCTGTTTTCCATAAATGTTAATTCACGTTTTCAGATCCAAAAGCGGAAAACACATAAAACAAATGGGTGCTGCATGTAGATTCCTCCCATCTGAGAAGTTCAGTCCAAGAGCTGGCCTGAAATCACACAGCCCCTCAGCATCTCTGCAGTAGCTCCAACCATCTGTTCAGAGGGTGGCAAGAATTGGGACAACTGAATCCAGCCTCTGTTCTCTCTCTCCTTTCATTCCTTACTGGTATTAGAGGGGGTCTCTGGCTATGAAATCAAGCTTTTCATCCACACACAGCACCAATTAGTGTGCAAATTTCCTCTTGTTGGATAGCAGCATCCATGTAACATAAGCAATGGTATGCAATGCTTTGGGTTTTTCATGCAGTCAACAAGCCAAATGCTACATTCTCTGCAAAACAGGTACATGCTAAGAAGAACAGAGTGTCTCATTAATTTTACTTTGTCATCATATATTGAATTTTTGCTTTGTCTTCATTTATTGAAATTTTCTGCTACTGGGTTTTTCTCCATCTTTATGGATAGTTTCTAAATACAATGCATAATGGGTTTGAGGAGCATATAGGAACGTATTTGGGAATATGTGTAGTGACTTCTATTTGGGCCTGACAAAGGTCCACCAGATCACACAAGATTTTAATCAAACTGCAGGACAACTGAGAGAGGATCCAGTTCCTTTTCAGTCTGGGTGGAGAGAACATGGCCTACACACTCAGCCTCCTGGGCCCTATTCTTGGGGAACTGGAGAATGTCACGTGCGACTTCCCACAGCAGTTGTGCTTTTCCAACCAGGATCAGGACTGGACCTCAAGGGGAACATCAACTTTACCAAACACCTCTCAGGTTAGTCCTGATTTAAAAAAGCAAAGCAAAACCTGAAAAAGACAGCTGGGTGGTCATCTGGCATAAATTCTTTACTTGAGATTCCTGCATTCCAGGGGGTTGGACTGCATGCCCCCCAAGGTCCCTTCCAACTTTACAGTTCAATAATTCTATGAAACACACATGCTTCCACTGGTTCTGAATTGTCTTCATCCTTTGGTATTTCTTTTTCTTTCCCTCTGCCATCTTATAGATTTCCACTTGCTTTATCCAAATAAGACCAATTCCTTATTTTCTTCCTTTCTACTCCTGCTTTGCTCTTTTTTTTCTGTTTGGGTTTTGAGAAATGTTAGGGTGAGTAAAGTGTTTGGAACAAGATGTGATTGGCAGATTTTATTTTAAAAGTTATATCACATTCTTCCAGTGCTTTTGAGTAGCTTACCACAATTAAGATACATTCCCAGAATGCAAACACACACATACAAACCCAAATCAGTGTATTCATTCATTCATTCATTCATTCATTCATTTATTTATTTATGTATTTATTTATTTATTTATTTATTAATGAGAGCAGGCACAGCCCATACAGCCCATGATTCACTGTATAAAACATCATCTGCCTGGCAAGCCAAATATTTGCCAGAATTGAAAAGCTTTTGCCAAAGAAAGCAGCAAAGATGGGGATCAAATAAACCTTGTGCAGCAAGGCATTCCATACTGTAGGTGCAATAGCTGAGAAAGCCCTGGCTAATCATGCCTTCACCATAGAGAGGGCACAAAGAAAGACCACTCCACTAGACCTTAGGGAGCAGGCCCAGATCTCTCAAGATTGCCCAGCTCTCTATGGGCAAAGATCAGGGATGGTGAATTTGTGACCCTTTAGTTGTTCAACTCCCATCAGCCCCAGCCAACATGGCCAATGGTCAGGGATGATAGGAGTTGGAGTACAGTAATAGCTAGAGGACCACTGGCTCCCCATCCCTTATCGCAGTAGTATCTGTAGCTAAAATAAACAATGAAATGTGTTTTTTACTAGGTTAAGATATAAACACAATCTTGACTGCTTTGCTGGGCCAACATGGCCAACAGATTCACAGCCATCAGGCTGCTCTGGCAGATCCTTCTGGTGGCAATGCTCACCCATTTTCAAAGAACCAAATGCAGCTGGTGCTTTGTTTTGCGATACCACTGATATTATTTTCAAAACTCCCTGCTAGTAATAAGCATAGATTAGCTATCTGGCTCAGAATTCCAGCAAACGATCCAAGGAATCTGCCCAACCCCTTTGCATTTCCCTCCCCCTAACCTCAGAGCATGTCCATTAATCACAGCAGTCAATGTTTCGTCAGTGTGGGAAATAAAATATAGTCCTCTGGACCCAACTCAAGTACCTGGCAGTTGCAGGAAATAGGATGTCACATTGCATATGGATGGGAAACAACACAGCAGTCTCTCCTAACCTTGGTAATTGAATGAGCGAGGAGGAGGCTCCATCCTCCAGTTTTCAGACCAAGGCAGTCATATCTACACAGTTCATTGAAAAGGAGAAACCAAAGCAAGGGACAGTAGACATTACCACAGCAGGTAGTGCATAAAAGACCAATTTGTCTGTATCAACTAAGTTCCCAACAGTCACAATGAGTACATATATGTCTGCCAGCCAACAGCTGCAGTGGATTTGTTTCGATTTTCGGAAGCACTGAAAACAACTGGGAAAGATCAGCATGTGCTTTTACTAAGGGTGACAGCTCTTATTGATTGTAGCAGAACTCAGAGTGAAATATGGGTTATATAAATGCATATATGCACAAAAGTGCAATCCTATACATGTCTCCTCAGAAGTAAACCCTACTCTGTTTCATTTTAGGCACCGATTAAAAGCCTACCACACTTCTTCCAGACCTTCCATGGGGAGGTGTCATGAGGAGGTAAGATAAGTGAGGATGTAATGTTGCAGGCAGACTATTAGAAACTGTGAACATCACGACGGCACCACAAGGCACTTGAGGAGCTCCAAGCTGCTTCAACTCAACAAACCTTGTACAGATCCCATTTTCCCTCGGACAAGTCCAGAGTACTCCACTTTAGTTCAGAGATGTGTGATTCATTCAAAGCCACTGCACACCCCTGCTAGATATACGTAGTGCAACAATATTAATTTAAAAGAACCAACTTAATTTAATTTAAGCAAAGCTGCTCCCCCCCCCCATCAAGTTGTGCCGTGCGCAGTAAAGCTGTTTTCCCCTGAAGTGGGGGAAACTTATCTCCATGTCCATTTAAACCTATTAAGTAATCCTGTTTTTGTTTCATGTTAGCAGAGTCATCTGGCATGAGGTAGGTACTTCAGTAACGGACTGGGAAAGCATCTCAGCAAAGCTATTATCTTTAGGATACAGCGATGGCTAAGTATTGATCGTTCAAAACACAGTACAGAATTAAGAGATGGCAATCTCTTGAATTGGTTGTTAGCAATACAGCTTGCTCTTTAAAAAATCACTTTCACCTTATTAGCCCTAATTTCTGTTGAAGCCTATGTTGCCCTACTGAATATCTAGGGGAGGGGATAAATGCAGGAAGTATACCTCAATAAACTAATGCATTTGCTTCTAAGCAGTTTTATTTTTACAGGACTTTCTAACTGACCGGAGCGTCTACATGCCTTTTGAAAGATGGGGGGAGGGTCTCTAAATCAGCCTTGATAAATTAGCTGGCATGTGAGAAGATGGTACAAGTTTAAGAGCATGTGCCTGAGAAGGGGGCTGTAATTTCACACACACCCTTGCAGCTTCACAATAATCCACGTTCTCTTGTGATGAACTGAATGCCCACATAAGAAAGTTGTTGCTCTCTGTTGCAAGGGGGGTGTAGCCAGCTGCTTGGGATCAACCTACAGAGGAAAGGGAAAAGCCAAAGGGCACAACCTGATCATATTTGTATAGAAAGAGCAATTTCAGGATTCCGCGTGGACTTCTAGAAAGTGAGAGAGACCTTTGAACTACCCCATGCACAGGGTGAAGCCTCTGCTTTTAGGTGAAAGAGAAAAAGAAGGGAATGGCATGGCATGGAGAGCTTATCACAAATAAAGCCACCAGCTCAGGCTTAATTAAATGAGGACCATACAGCCTTCCCTATGAGTGACTTTTCTGCATTCACTCATGGCAGTGCTGTCTCCTTGCTGAGTGTAGCTTTCTCTGCTGCCCCCTCCTAGGGTTCAAAGAACAAAGGGTTTGAAATTGTGGGGAAAGAAAGTTCTCTCCTCCCTGGTATTGATGTGCAAGGTCCTCCTCATCTCCCAGCTCAGGTCACAATCTATTTTCCACACACAGCATCATCAATAGCAGCAGCAACAAATCAGAAATTACTTCAATTTCCCCAGGAGCCAGTTTCTGCTTACAACACTGGGATAATATGCTACCTTCCAAACCCCACCTGCAAGCCTTTCAACATGCTCACAATTTCCCCTAACTCTCCCTTCCCACTAGCCCCATTTTTTTCCTAATTACATACACAGTAGCAACAGCATAAGCTCAGGCACCCTGGGAAACTTTCCTTAAACCTGGAATACAGCTGCAGTGGGGAGATGGGAAGGCCTCTCACAGATGTAGTGGTGGGCAGATCTGTTGGTTTTTGGTATCTGTCACTTTCTCCTATTTCTGATCTTAAATTCAGTTCACATTTCCGCATCACTTTGCAATTTTGTTTAAAGTCATCATGAAAAGGAAGCAACAGTTTAGCACAAATTTATCCTAATAGGCACATCTTTGTATGCACTTTTGCCCAATCTACACATTTTTTTGCAAGGCGATTTCCCCTAATACAATGCATTTTTATGTGCATTTCACTATAGCGCATGCATTTTTGTTCACATTACTAGGCTGGAGCACTGCATTGCAAAATTTAGAGAAGCGCAAACAGTGAAGGATGGCTACGCTTCAGTTTGCATTTTGTTTTGAAAAGTGTGGATCAGGTAGATTTGCCTGTCAATGTGAGCTGAATCAAATTTCTCCCCCATATCTATGCATGTTCATAACCACAGAAAGAATATCTTCCTAAATTGTAGCATTGCATTTCAGTTCTGTCAGAACTAGGCTCTTCTGTATTGAGTTGGGAGTTAGCAGAGCAGAATATATCTAACCAAGCTGCATTTGAAAAGTATTCTCTAAGAAGTTTAACAACATAGTCATCGCCTCAGGATTCATGACTCATGTGAAGCAATAGTTTCTTACTGATACTGCCATACCACAAAGTGATTCTTTGGTGTTTCTCTTATTTTTGTTACAATATTTGCATTTCAATCAAGGACAATTTCCACTGCGCCAGATATCTAGAGGTATTGATAAAAGGTGGCAGCAAGTACATCACAGAGTATCTGACTTTGAAAGATTGACACAGCAGGGTGCTGAAGTTGGCAGGGTGCTCTAACTCACAGCAATAGGCCGTATTGTCCCAGGAGACCAAGGAGGAACAAGCTAAGCTCTTAATTGGCTGATGCTTTGCTAATATCTTAGATTAAAAGGAGCAGTTTCTTCATGCTATCTACCTTTCCAATACAGAAAAAGAGAGAAATAAAGTACTTTCAGCTATTAAATTTTTATCCCATCTTTCATCCTAATGGAGCCTGAGGCATCAAACAGCAAAACAATACAACCAGATAGATGATCAACACCTAAAATAATTTTATTTTTTAAAAAAAGCCTTAGCATACGCTATAACCTAGCACACTTGGCATGCCTTGTACAAAATCTGCGCATTCACTGGACTATATTTAGCACAGTCTTCTTCGACCGTTGGGTAAGCTGACTGGGGATGTTGGAGGTTGTAATCCAAGAAGTTTTGGGGAGTCTAGGTTAGAGAACTCTGCTTTAGCATGCAAACTGCCTTGTCCATGGAATGTCTTGTTGCTAAAATAGGATTTGAAAGTAAATCTCCCCCATTTAATTCTTAACTTGTGATGAGGTGCATCACACAGCGGATTCTACCTCCCTGTTTAGTATGGTTCAGAGGGTCAAACCAGCACATTGAGAAAGTGGACTATTGAATAGGTCTGTGTGAAGAAGGGGTACAGCAAATAGCTAGAGAAGGGCTGGCACCTCCAAAGTTCTCCCTATTAACCTGGAATTTGCTTGATTCTGAGCTCTCCTCCCTAGAGTCAAAAGCTTAAAAAATGCCAAGCCTTGCACTTCCCCCTCCGTCAACCACCAACAGCAGGGCAACCATCATCATCCAGGTTGCTCACCTGCGCAAGAGATGGTTTGAGCACATTAAATTGATCCTGGCCCAACTACACTGGCTGCAAATTACCGTATTTTTCGCCCCATAGGGCGCACCGGCCGATAGGGCGCACCTAGTTTTATTGGGGGGAAATAAAGAAAAAAAAATATTTCACCCCCCAGGCGCGGGGCTGGGGCAGGGGAAGCCCGAGCTTCCCCCGACCCCAGCCCCCAGAACAGACTGCTATCCGCAAGCCTAGGGAGCCCGGCGGGAAGTCGCCCCGATTTCCCCAGGCTTGCGGATATCTGCCCGAAGTCGTGCAGCTCTCCCACGGCTTGCGGAGAGCTGTGCGAAGCTCGAAGCCTGGGGCGCGCTGAGTTCAGCGCACCCCAGGCTTCAGGATGCAGGCAGCTCTCCACAAGCCTTGGGAGAGCTGCGCGACTTCATGCCGGGCTCCCACGGCTTGCGGATAGCTTCCTGAAGCCTAGAGAGCGAGAGGGGTCGGTGCACACCGACCCCTCTCACTCTCCAGGCTTCAGCAAAAGCCTGCATTCGCCCCATAGGATGCACAAACATTTCCCCTTCATTTTTGGAGGGGAAAAAGTGTGTCCTATAGGGCAAAAAATACGGTACTTTCCAAGCCAAATTCAAATTGCTGGTTTTGACCTATAAAGCCTTAAACAGCTAAGAACTACAATATCTCAAGGACCGCCTCTCCTCACACGAACCAACCCAAACCCTGCCATCATTTTCTTAGGCCCTTCCTCATGTATCCCCTTCACAAAAGGTCTGAAGGATATCAACACAAGAACAGGTCTTTTCTGTGGTGGCTCCCCATTTGTGGAATGATCTCCCTCAGGGAGGGTTGCCTAGCATCTTCATTACCTACTTTAGGCACCAGGCAAAAATATTCCTCTTCAACTGGCATTTGGCAATTAACATACTATGGCTTTTTTAAAAAATAAATAAATGGGGGGCTATTTGTTTGTTTTTGTTTTATTTTGTATTTGTCTGTTGTGAACATCTTCACATGAAGTATGGCATACAAACTTGCTGCTGCTGTTATTATTATTATTAGTGCCATATTGATCTGTATCCATTTTATTAAAAGCTTCCTATTCTGCAGCTGCCTGAATTGCTATAAATCTTCTTCCATCTAAAGACTTGCCTTTCACAACAAGCCTAAGGCATCATTTTAGCTCCACTGAACTGGGGCACCAGTGAGTAAACAGCATAAACTCACAAGCTTTTAAAAACTCCAGTAAATTGTTTCCTGGAGTATCTTCAAGTTTATTTCCTAGATTTAATTTAAAGCCTCTGTAATCTGATGCAATAAATAGAGGTTTATTTTTAAGCTCCACAAACCTTACAAAATATTGGGGGCGGAATCCAGCAGAGGCAGGCACAAATGTAAGAATGATTCTCAAATAAAACAAAAACAACTATTCAGTAGATCTGTCAATGGGAGGTTTTTTCCTTGAGCCATTTTGTGAGCTCAAACCTTTCAGTTTCGTAGAGGAAATGCATGGCCTTTTTCTGAAGAAACCCACCTCATTTTGTAGGAGAGGGGGGTGGCACACATGTCACAGTAGCACAGTGAAACTGTCAAAAATAGTCTCTCTGTGGTAAGTGATAACTACCCTAGCTGTAAAATGTTGAATTATGTGCTGGCTTATCCAGAAATCCTTCCTGACAAGCAGTTGCACTCTGGGGCAGGAGGGGGCCTCTGTGAGCATTCAGATAGTCCCAATGTTCAATCCGTGCCAATTTCCAGCTTTAAAAAGGGAGATGCTATTTGGGAAGATCTTTCTGGACAACCCTGGAAAGCCACTGCCCATCATAGTAAACAATGTTGGGCTAGGTAGACAATTATTTTGACCTGGTATGAGAGAGCGTTCTTCAAACCATTTGTGTAGAAGGGCAATAGCTCAGTGGTGGACCATCTGCTCTGCATGTGAAAGATCCCAGATTCAATCGCTGCCATCCCCATTTGGGATGTACCAATAGTCTGACTGGATGTTTCCTATGTTTTCAGACAGTGACCCAGTCTGAATTAACACGCATGCCTGATAGGGATGCTGTTGCAATGTTGGTTTTGGGCCTTAAATTGAAGTCATCTCCAAAGAGCTCAAATAATAGTCAATACTGAGAGAGAGAGAGAGAGAGAGAGAGAGAGAGAGAGAGAGAGAGAGAGAGAGAATTGCCCCAACAATCTCCACCATTAGATGGACACAGTGTATAATAGTTGCACTGTCCTGTTGTGGCTGTTCGAAGAGAAGGGAGCAGATTTTGAGCTTGGCTTGACTCCCCCCACCCTCAGTGCAATGTGAATTTGTAATTACAACACCTGGATCTCAGGTATTTTCCCAGCTTCCTCAGCAGCCTAAAAGTCAAACGTGTGGTTTTAATTTTGTTAAGAAAAAAAGAGCACTCTGCATCAGAATCCCAATGTGTAGGTTTTAGAGGTTTAAACGATCACTTCCCGCTGTGGTCCCAATTCAGATACACATGCTATTTCCACTGCAAAAATTGGAGAGAGAAAAAGCAAAGAGGTCCCATTCATTCCAATGGGTGTAGGGACTCTGACCTAGATCAGGAGCACAGTGGAGCCAAAGAGTCAAAGGCCCTGCCGTACTATGGTCCTGATCCAGACTGGGTTCCTCACCTGCACTCAGAGGCCGACCTGTAGCCTTAAGGTCATGTGTGGATTTGGCCCTAGGAGACCAGAAACCACTGCTGTAAAAGAAAGTGAGAGAGAGATTAATTAAAGGCATTTACAGGCAATGCTCCCTGAGCAATCCTTGCTATCCAATGTTTTGGGTCATCTTTCTTATGAAACACACTTAACTGATTTCCTTTTTTTAAAAGAATGCATTCAATACAGACTTTCTTAGCAAAGCCATTGGATTTGGAAGATTTCAGTAAGGCGTTGGGGATCACGCTATAAGAGCCGGTTGATGTGAAAAGTGCCTCGTTGACAACCTGACTTTGAGATGTTCCAGTAACTGTGTTTTAGCTGATTTACTGAGCTTGCCTTCCCCACCCCTCCCCAGCCACCGTATTGACTAGCCAAATTCCAGCTTCAAAGACAGCAGCTAAATATTGATGTATTTCTCAGGACCACCAAGAAACAGCTAAGCAGATGCTCTCAGACAACCCTGGCAGGGTTTTCTTTTCCCTTTTTTTCTTTCAACCCTGGTGCAATTTCAAATGTATCAGTGTTTTATTAGCACTCGCAAAAAAGAGGAAAAGGATAAGCTGCTACCCTGTGGTTGATGCTCTGTAGCAGCCAACCTTTACTGCACCTGACACTATGCATACATTTGTACAATCCCAAGAGGGGATGGGAAGATATTAAACTTCATACATAAGAGAGAAAGTCACACAGTCAGTGCACCCTTCCAGAGACCACATTTGGCATATGTAAAAATACTCCAAGTCCTGCCACTGCATCCAGTTTTAAAATCAGATTAAGGAAATCCATTATTCACTGGATAAAATGATCATGATTATTTTTTGTAGTTAATCCTAAACAACTTAGATTAAAGTCTTAATCCTGTATATACTTAAATTCCTGGGGAAAGATTTTGGGCACACACTTTACAGCCATCTGCTTAAGTGGATGATGTAAGGTCAACATACAAAGAAATTCTTCAATGGACTCCCCCCCCCCCACACACACAAAAATCAGTATTGCTGGAGTTGTGGATGCATTTGAATGATTTCATGAAGAAAGAAATGTAAAGGTTTTTGACATATTTTTGTCTAAATAAAATTACATCGCAAAGCAGTGAATTTCCTAATGCCGTTCTGTTTCAGCTTCTAGTATCTGTTATTCTGCAAAATAAATGTCAGATTTTACACCTTTAAAACAAAAATTAATTTAGCTCAATCATGTCACTGAGAATAGTGTTATAATTAATGGTGTGCACTGGGTCACTAAGATGGCACTTTATATCACACTGAAGTAGCTACTGGGGTGGGGTGAGGAACCTCAACAATACTACTAGGCTGTTCTCCTAATAATACAATCATTTAGATCTTGTAAATGCAATCACTTTTTTTAATAGTGGTGGCACCGAGTTAAAATCAAGGGCCCTCTTGGTAGTTCTGTCACACTCAGATATTTGCTGTGGTAGCAGCATGAGATCAGGAATAATTTGTGGGAAGTATTCCCTGGGCTGTGGAGTCCCCTAACCATATACTGTAAGTGCACCTGGCACCTTCAATGAATAGCTTTCACCATATGCTGAAAACACTTTATTTTGACCTTTGACATCTGATGCATGTCTATTTTAGGACTCACCTCTTCTTCTGACTGTAAATTATTTAACTGGTTTTAATAATTGTTTTTGTTGCTGTACCCAACTTTGGGACCCTATGGTGAAAGTTAGGTAAGAAATCGGGGGGGGGATTAGTTGTTGTTGTTGTTATTATTATTATTAATTACATCACTGTTTGGCTTTCAGAAAAACCAAAATCACACTTCACAGGGTTTTATAACATATGCATCACCCAGTGCCTGATTTACACAAGAATGTGTTCATAGGGAGAGTATCTTGTATATAGTTGGTCTGTTTTTGAACCTTCTCTACAGGGTAAATGTTTAATGTATGGTACCTACTGCACTTGGAAGACCGGCTGCGCCCACACTTAATCCCTTCCAGTGTTTATTTTCTCTTTTTCACATTTCCTATGTGACCTTCAGTACTATGAAGTCTTATTGAGGTCAGTGAACTAAGACATGTTTGTTTGTTTTATTTCTTTGGATTTCATATAACCCAGGGGGCAGGGGCATGCGTTGTTTTCTTCTTCTTCTCCCCCCTCCCCCCCCCAAGGTAATAGTAGTAGCATTTTTCTGTTACAACAGAAATGTTAAATTCAATGAATATTTCTTATGGGGCAGGGGCAAGGATTTTCCTTATTTCAGTTCACTGTCCCACGGTGATGTCTGACTTTCAAGCATATTGTGTTGGAATCCCAACTCTGCTTTCAAACCCAATCTGAGGCCATGTACCATTTCTCTCACATTCCGGACAGGTGGCTAGCACAGAGATTTTCCAGCATTAGCAGTCAACTCATTTAGCCTTACACCACAGCTGAGTGAGCTTTGGTCACAGACTAAACCTTCATGACCTCTCTCTCCCCCCCCCCCAAGCCTCTGCTGTTCTTCTCTGCTAATCACTCCACCATCAGTCCCTGAAAAGCAATCTTACATAATCTGTAGCAGGCAAAGGGAACTGTAAGTAATTCTTGTCCGCTGCCCTACTGCTCTCATCCAGTTACAAAACAAAAATTAAATGCTAAATGCACACTTAGAGCTATTAGTCTAAACATATTTAGGACCGGAATGACAAGTTCTACAGCATCCTTGGGTACCAGATGAGGAAATCAGCTGTTAGTCTGGAACATATTTGGGACAGAAACTACACGTTCTACAACATCCTTGGGTACCAGATGGGGCCATCTGCTGAAGACTGCATTGCTTACAGAGAATCAAGGTCAAATTTCAGCAATGGCATGTAGTACGAGCAAATCTATTCAGAACACCTCATACATGACAGCATAATGGAACTGGGGAAGTGAGAGAAATATTAGTCCCTTGTGTAGTCCTGCATTATTCTGACATTCACATTTCAAAAAATATTACTGACTTCCACAGGAACTGCACTGAAACTGTGGTGTATATGCTGTTATTTTTTCTTTCTTTGAAGAATTATTGTGTCATTCATTATTTGCCAAGCACCTGCTGCATTACAATTTGATCCCATTCAAATGCTTGCTTCTTTCTTATAAAGAAGGAAGAGCATGCCATATATTCTTAAAGTCTAACTCCAAAACTTTTTGTGGGAGGAGCGAACTGTCAGAGGTCAGACCTACCCAGTCTTTGAATCTGAGGTCTCCTCAGATAAGGAGCAAGGGGAGCAGGGATCTCCAATGATCCTGAGGAGCTATCAGATCTGGACATCCCTGTTCATGTAGAGACTTCAGAGTCAGTGCAAAGTGCTTGTCTAACAGCCCGTGAGGATGAGCACATGGAAATAACTGCTTAGGCCAGGGCCTGACTGAAAGCCAAGAAGAGGTGGAGCCTCGAGTCTGAATTTCCTCATTGTGGAAGCAACATCTCATTCAAGCTCCAGCATGCCTGGTCTGAGGCAGGGGACAGGGGAGAGGATGCAAGGGTGAAGTACTTCTATCTTAAAGAACAGCCAGACTTCGGCTGTCACTTCCTGGGCTCCCAGCTGCTGCCATGATAATAACTGCTGGGCAACCAACTACCCACTACTGTGAACCCTTCTGCATTCTAGTCCCCAGCATAGTCTAGAGATCCATAGAAGCAGACTAGAAAGCAAAGAGAGTGTTCCTCACCCGCTGAGAGCTATGGGAACATGGGGCATACATTTGGTCAGAATTCTCCTTCTTGTAGAAAGGCTCTTGCCTTTCTTCTGCCACTCATGGAAATTAATAAAATTAGTGTCTCTTTTTTAAAAAAATGTGCTCTAGCCCAGACACAGCATATAGTGCTCCTTGCTTTTAACCAACCTCAGCAGCAACAACCTTGCTGTGACCCTCTTGGGATGGCCTCATGACCCAGCTGGGAGTCCCAACCCACTGCTTAAAGCCCTATGCTCTACAGAATGAAAAGATACTCTCCTGAATTGGGCAACTGATGAGTTTGAAATAATGAGAGTGTGGCTCCTGATTGCCACCCACACCTTGCTGCTGCCAACAAGATGATCAGGAATGCCTTTCCCCACAGCCAGTTCCCCTACTTGGGGCTTCATGCCCTTGGGATGGGGTCAAGGGCATTTCCACAGGTCACCTAGCATTCATTGTCTTATTGAGCACCACCAATCCTCTTCTATTCATTTGGACTGCCAGAGAATACAGGTGCAGTTTTCATATCTCCTGGTAAGATCTCTTTATTTCCCCCTTCAAAATGCTCCTTCAAATCTAGCACTTCCTCTTCTCCAGTGGATGCTGCTTACTGTATTGGCTCCTCCAAACCCACCACATCTACTGTAGATCTACAGCTTTTTTCCTCAGGTACAAAATCCCTTGGAGTGCAGCTCCAATTTTTCCCTGATAAATGTTAGTGTCTACACAGGTGATGGCACCAGTGTCATTTCTTGTCTGCTATTAACATTAACAACAGTGCTGAATGATCTCATTGATCTCACACTTCTGGGTGGGCAAGAGAGGGAGTGTACTATACAGCATCTTTGTGAACTGAAGGCCAGATTTTCCATTTTGTGTGCCATTGACTCAAAATGATCCAAGTCATCTCCTGCCCCAAGCAATATGTAACTGGTGGGACCATGGAGCTCTGCTTACACTTCCACTTTCACAAATACCTCGCAGAGGGATATCTCACCATCATCCTCATCTCGATCTTCTGGTTGGTCATTGCCTCTTTGCTCATAGTGGTTTCATGAGGCTCGTTCTATGGAGTCTGATAACCTCTTTGTCCTGACACCATCTCCCTTTCCTGGCCAGCTAAGGAGGACACTAGGGCTAAATGCACAAAATGTTGCTATACATATTTTATTCAAAAGTCTCCCATGTGCCTGATTGTGGAACCTGTCCTCCTGGAATCATGGGTCAAAGTACATAGTGATTACTCTAGGAGCTGCTTGAAGTTTTTTAGTGAACACATTATTTGATGAGCCAGGTGAGCACTGGCTAACTGCATTGACCTCATTCTTGAACCTGGTTGAAAATCAGGATAAGTTAGTTGCAACAGGGGCAACAGTTCTTTTGCATGGCTATCCAACCAAGTTGTTATTTACACTGGAGGCTGCAGAACTTTAGGTGAGGGTTTTCATAAGATTCCATTCACAGAGTGATATCAAAAGATATGCTTTCTTCTCTTTAATCAAAGTACTTTTCTCAGAGCATGCATCCTTTCCAGCATATACAATATTAAATTCCAGTGGGGACACATTTTCAATCAACTTGAGGGGTTTAAGGATGGCAGAAGATACAGTTTTGTTCAGAAGTTCATGCGCCGGTGAGCAATGGTGGAAGTGAGTAACTATTGTAATACGTTTAGTTATCCAGGACTGCACTAACTCAAGAAATGAAATTGGCTTCATTTGTATTCCACCCATCCTGTTTTGCAGGAGGAAAAATGAGGTTTGACTTGAGTTCAAGAGTCTGACAGGCAGTCACACTTAAGTGCTTAAGCTGTGCAGCAGAATAGATCAGAATTGTTATATTTGCATCTGGACAGGTAGTGGTGGAAGCAGAGAAACATGTGAAACCTTCCTCTTTTGTTTTCTACAAATCTGGGTGAATAATACTAAGAAAAAGTCATCTGTTGCTGAAAAGGAAGGTCTACAGAAAGGATAAGGGGGGAAACTTTCAATATTTAGGAACAGAGTACTTGAAAAATGTTTAACAGAAAAAATAAATGGCTTTTTCTTCACTCTTACTATAGCTTTAATAGCATTTGATGCCACCTTGCTGTGAGTCCTGGATGACCTGCTCTCTGCCTTGCAGGCCTTTTCCACCTGGCCTGGGAGGACAGGGCCCTGACTGACTCCAGCTACAAAAAGCTGAGGTAGCTGAACAGATGCTTGGTATTGTTTACGGGGGTTCATTGGGGGTTTCTGATGCTGTTTTTATTGCCCTAACTGTTCAATAATAACAATAAGTATGGTTCTATTACTCTGCAGAAAGTTCCGGTACAACCTTTCCTTGCATATTTCAATTTCTCTCTGATCTGCAAGACCTGGAAAACTGATAATCATAAATTACAGTCTGATCAGCTAACCTGTGCAAGGCTTGACCGTGCTGACTGGATCTCACAGATCTTATCTTACCATAATAGTAGATAATAGTTACCATAAATACCAAAATAATTTATAACGGCATCTGCAGCCAAGTCACCTGTCCACTTCTTAGCACTGGCAACCTGCCATCTTCAAATTGGCTACCTAAATGCTGATTTAAAGCAGATTCTACTCTAGAAGAATACTTAGAACGGCCAAGCGACTGGCACTGTGAGCAAAGCTGTTAAGATAGCATCAGTTTTAAAGCAGTTCTGAAAAGACCTTGATTTTCAAATGTGTCACTTACATTTATCCTTTTTTAAAAAAAGTAAACTGGAGTACTTTTAACCTCAGCTTTTTGATTACAGTGGTACCTCTGGTTACAAACAGAATCCGTTCTGGAGGTCCATTCGTAACCGGAAACCGCTCATAACATGAGGCGCGCTTTCGCTAATGGCATCTCCCGCCGCGTGCAGGCCTCTGGCGCGCAATTTCCGCTCGCATCCTGGGGCAAAGTTCACAACCAGGAGCGGCTACTTCCGAGTTAGTGGAGCTCATAACCCGCAGCGTGCACAACCAGAGGCGTTCGCAAGCAGAGGTACCACTGTAATCCTGCAATGCAGGGAGAATACTGTTAAAATAGCATATTAATTATTAGATGCATTGTTTCCAATGCGTTGTGCAATTCAGAAACTCTGCATCACAGCCCCCGCATACTATCATTGTTATTAAACCCACCAGCTGCCCAACTCAGAAAAGTCTATTTTCATTCTGTGGGTAACATGTATCCCAGTCCTTCCTGGAAACTCAGCTTAGTCACAGAGCAATGTGGCAGATTGTTCATTAGCATTCCCATGTGTCCATAGCAGATACAGTAACACAGACAAGATCTGTGTGAAACAAAGAATCTAATACAACATCCCACTACTCGGTTAGCAGATAAATACTTTTAAAAGGCCTTGAAACCAAGATTGCTATCAAATTCTCCTCTAGCACATATCAGGGTTGTATTTAGAAGGTTTGTGTTGAATAGCGTGTGTGTGCTTTCAAGGGCACTCATCAGAATCTGCAATGAGCTCTAGAAGGTGCTGGTACAGTTTCCCAAAATTGTGAGATTCTACTTCCAACACTGGCACTGGAGAATGCCTATAGATTAAACAAATGGATGAAAGGAACCAGTGTAGGGTTTTAGTTAGAGTGCTGGACTAGGGCCTGGGACAACAAAACTGCCTTGGCCTCCAAGAGCCAGTACCTATGAAACATAGGGATGCAGGATTCTGGTAAATCTGTTACAGAGACATCGTCAGATGTAACAGACACCAAGTTAATCACGGGGTTACATGGGCACAACAGGATAGTTAACTATCTCTGGCATACTTCTCAGTTTTGCACCCACTCATCTGTTGGTTTCTGCTTCCTCACTGAGCAGCGAATGCATGTCACAAGACATTGTTTTGCATTCCACAGTCCAAGTTACTGTTGGGTTCCCATGGGAATGGGAGACTGGATGTGACGTACACTGGTTTCCTGTTTTTCAGTGTTCTCTCGGTTTCTTTGTTAGAGACGGGTGTTGCTTCTCTGCCCTCACAGAGGCAGGATGGATGTCTGTATGCTCTCAGCATAGCTTGTAAATAAACTTCAGAATGGTGCACCCACACCCACTGATGAAGGTCCTGATTCTGAGTCTGAGACTGAATCAGATGATTCAGAGGATTTCAAGTGTGCGAAAGCCTCTATGAGACCCTCTGAAGGCTCTGATCAAGAATTGGAGGAACCATTGTTCATAATAGGTCACTTTTCTCCTAAGAAAGAAGAGGAGAGTGTTGAAGACCTACGGCTAATTCGCAGGTCACAAAGAGCAACGAAAGGTAGACCTCCAAAGAGATTTGCTGAAGAATTTGCCAAAACAGCAGTGGCAGCTGTTAAAAGCTCCAAGAAGGTATTTGGACCTTCAAGTTTCCAAGAAATCCAGGATTTGGATTCAAAGGATGCTGAGCCATGGTTAAATGCCATGAAGGCTGAGCTTGATTCCTTAGAGAGGAAAAAACATGGGAGCTAGTTCCAGTAGTTCCAGGAATGAAACTACTTGGAAGCAAATGGGTCTTCAAAACAAAGACAGATCAGAATGACAAGATAGTCAGACACAAAGCCAGATTGGTAGCCAGAGGTTTTTCACAGGTACCAGGTGAAGACTATCACAAGGCCTACTCACCCACCATGAGGTATGAGAGCATTAGGCTTATGCTCAAGCTTGCTGCAGAGGAGAATCTACACGTTTCTCACCACGATGTGAATATAGCGTTTTTGTACGGATCTCTAGGTGAATCTCTTTATATGCTTCCACCTGATGGCGTACAGGTAAAACAGGGATTTGTTTGTGCTCTGAAGAAGTCCCTTTATGGTCTCAAACAAAGTGCACGGTGCTGGCACACTAAACTCACTGAGGTATTGTTTTCTCTAGGTTTTCAGCAAGGGAAAGCTGATCCATGTGTATTTGTCAAAGAGGAAGGGCAAAAGAAGCTGTTTTGCTTATTTTATGTTGATGATATTCTGTTCTTTTGGAAAGATGACAAAACGTACAATAACGCCCTAGCTCAACTGAAAGAGCACTTTGACATGAAGGATCTTGGTGAGGTAACCAACTACCTATCTCTGGAAATAGAGAGAGATCAAGATGGTAACATTCTAGTACACCAGTCACAACGATGACAACAGGTTATCAGGTAGATGACACTGAAGAAGCATTTTCTGACACTACACTGTACAGAAGTGTGCTAGGCAAACTAAACTTCATTGCCAGATGTTCAAGACCTGACATTGCTGTTAACTGTAATTTGCTAAGCAGACAAGTCAACAATACTGCTGTTAAGGATTGGAAAGCTCTGAAACGCATAGCTCGCTATTTGAAAGGCACTATGCATTACAGACTGAGATTTAACAATCAGAAGTCTGGTGGTCTTGAGATATTTGCAGATGCAAGTTTTGGAAGTGACAGTACAGACAGGAAAAGTACGTCTGGAGTTTGCTACATGTACAATCAGGGTCTATTTGATTGGTCATGCAAGAAGCAAACAACAGTTAGCTTAAGTACTTGTGAAGCTGAACTGAATGCACTGTCTTATTCACTTAAGGATTGTGAATGGTTGTTACAATTGTGCAAAGACATGAAAATTCCTGTCAAATGTCCAATCCAGGTTTATCAAGACAACAAAGCATGTTTGGCTTTGCTGAATTCTGAAGGTTGTAAGCAAAGCACAAAGCACTTGCAATTGAAACTGCAACATGCTAGGGAATGTGTTCAGAAGGGACTCGTAACAGTGTCTATATGCCAGGTAGTGAAATTCCTGCTGATGTATTGTCCAAGGTTGTATCAAGGGATCAACACTGTACCTATGTACAGAAGTTGGGTTTGTACTGATATTGTACGAACATGCTGCCCAGTGATGTTCACAGAAAGGGGGAGGATGTTGGTTTCTGCTTCCTCACTGAGCAGCGCATGCATGTCACAAGACATTGTTTTGCATTCCACAGTCCAAGTTACTGTTGGGTTCCCACGGGAATGGGAGACTGGATGTGACGTACACTGGTTTCCTGTTTTTCAGTGTTCTCTCGGTTTCTTTGTTAGAGACGGGTGTTGCTTCTCTGCCCTCACAGAGGCAGGATGGATGTCTGTATGCTCTCAGCATAGCTTGTAAATAAACTTCAGAATGTAGCACATTTACCTGCTTATCCTTCTGCTGTGTGACGACGCTCTGCTTGGGCTCAAGATAAGATAAGCCTGTATCAGCTTCAGATGGGCCGAAGCTGGTCAAAATCTCACATCATCTTGATACCCTGTGGGGGAGAACCACCTACACCACCCTAAATCTGGTGGCTTTGGGTGGTATCCAACTAATGTGTCCCATCATCGCAAGGATTTGTGCTTGTGCAACAAAATTCATTCCCTCTCCTTTCACTGCAGGCCCCTAAATATGTTCTACAGGTTCTCCAATCACCCCAAGCAAATTTTGATTGGGCACACAATGGGAGAAGATGGGGGGGGGAGTTCCATTGTGCAACCATAAATCCTACTTTATTTCTGGTATACAGTGTAGAAAGTAATTTGTGACAAGCAAGGGAAGTGACCTTTGCAAGTGTAGAAGATAACAGGAAATGGTCTATAAAACTATAAGTAATGATTTAAAAAAACAACTGTTATGATATGGGGGTGGGGGAGCCTTGGGTTAAACGTCCTTGCATTCAAATATTTATTATTATTATGAAATATTAGGCATCTGGGACACACATTTACCTGGGAGTAAGCCCTATTGAACACAATAGGATTTACTTCTAAGTAAGCATGCATAGGACTGGGCAGTGAAACTCCAGATCTTTTCCTGCAGTATGAAATATACATAAGCTAGTGGTAGCCTTCCTTATCCGTTGGTGTGATTTGATACTGGCAAACACTAACAATTTGTATCACAGGTTTCAGCATATGGTTGATTTTGAGCAAAAAATTATATGATGCGATTAAAAAACCTGGAAAGTAAAGATAATATCCCCCCCCCCCAGTGATGAGCTCAGGAATACACTTCTAAACAGATCATCACAGATCATTTTGATTCTTAAACTCACCAAGTAGCATCAATTAATGTCACATAGGTGTCATTTTCTGCAGCTACCCACCAATTCCCATTTTCTTAAAGTGCAAAGCAGACGCTGACTCTTAATAATTTGTTGACTTTGCAAATCTGCATAACCGTAGCCTACTAAGTCAGTCTGGTGGTATTTCTAATTCAAGTACCGTGGAGCAGAAAAGCAATTTGCTGTTATAGGACGTGGGTGGGAAAAGCAAGGAAGCGTGTTGTCAGATAGAGTTGAGAAACATTTGTAAGTGAAGAGTTAAATGTCTACATTTACCATTGAATAAGTCTTTCTTTTCCCCCCTATGCACATCTCTTAAATAGGACTCAGAATGGCACATTACAAATCTGTTACCTGTTTGGATCCCCATGTAGCCAAGACTGCATTGTAATGCACTTCAAGGGAGAAAATTACTGCAGTTTGCCAGTTGGGGAGACAAGGCTGTTTTTCTGTCCTGTTTTACTGTATACTTTTTAGCTTGTTAGCCCTGAATAAGTGGGCAAAAGCTTTGGAGAAATGTGTCCAATATCCTGTGCTTTTGATTCTAGCCCATTCTGGCTAATAAATTCAAGACACAGACGGCTGAGGGGATAATAAATGTGTCCAAGAAGCAGTTATGCCTTTGACACTAAAAAGAGGCCATAATATGTGCGGTGGGCCTTTTCCATTTCAGTTCCTGCCCTATGAAATGCCTGGCCAAGCAAGGTCCATCAAGTTCCTTCATTATACTTCAGAAGATGGAGAACCCATGGCCCTGCACTACAAATTCCATCATCCCTTGCTTTGGGCATGCTGGCTAAGGCTGATGGGAGGTGGAGTCTTACAACATCTGGAGAGTCATGGGTTCCCCATCCCTGCTATTGTACAGCACAGAAGGGCACATGGTTGCAAACAGGTAGTTCCTCTTATGCTATGACTTTTTCCACAGGAGGAGTAATGGAAGGAGTAGTATCACACCTGGGATTTCCAAAGCAATGCTTGTGTCTGCTGAGTGATTTAAAAGCATTTCTGGCATCTCTCACACCTGCCCTGGGAATTACTGCAGAGCCATCTAACTGGAAATGTTAGGCACAAATTTATTTCTGCCCCAGTGTTTCTTTTTCAAGCCAAATTCAACATAGTGGTGGGGTTTACTTGATAGATATTGGCTCCAGGGGAGTGTTCGGGTCTCTTGAGGGATACTTTTGAGACCTGACAGCTTGAACTTCATGGTTTTCCTTGCTAAGTGAGCTGCAGTCTTCATGCTAATAGATTAAACTCTAGTACTTTTTTGTCAGATGCTTGTTTTCACTGTAAAACCTCCTGTAAACTGGAGGAAATGAAATTGCTAGCTGCTGCACACAGATAGACTAGGTCATCACCTATTGAATTTCTAGATCAGGTAGGTAATTTTTTAATCCATAAATTAATTTATATACACATCCCTACATAAATCAAAGGAATAGCTGCCTAATAGTGTCATAAAGCCTATCTGTCGTACACAGAAACTTAAATGCTATTCAACATTTCAGTGACTGTGAGGATCCTGACAGCACATTGTTTCTTTCTAAAACTGTTTAATCCTGCTACATATCTTCTTAAGCCTTTGCAATATGGTGGGCTTTATGACTCAGTAAATATATACATAAGCATGTCCAAAGCTATCACAGATATACAGCTAAAATGTGTGTGTGTGTGATTATTCATGCAAAGCAAGCCATAGAAACGTGTGCATGCATGATTCAGAGGCGAGGATTTCTTTCAATGGTTGTGATGTTCTTTACTGGGGTGTTAACATCTTTTGTGTAAATTAGCTTTGACATCTGAGACATCATGTCATGTTTCTTATCAGGGACACCGGATGTTTGTTGTTTTCCCTGAGATCACTTTTCTCTTCCCCTCTGCAGGAGCTCACTATATGATTGATGAGTTGGCAGGAATAATCAAATGGTGACATTTTTAAGCTCCACAAGAAAACAGTAATTCTTTCAAGTCACACTGCGCTGAAAAAACACTTTCTTAAAAACATTAATCTACTGCTTGCCTTTTGCTCCAAGAAAAGCAATTTGAATATTACTTTAACTGAACTACAACAGGATCTACAACAGAATCAAAACAAAGCCTTCTTATATCATATGGAAAGAGAGGTACTCTTAAGCAGAGTTATATTGAATACCCCTGACATCATGCATGCTTGCTCTGCTACTTGTGATTGGAATCACAGAAATAGAAGACATTAAATGACTCAACTATACATTTTACACATAAGTACCAAATCAACCCTAACCTTCTAGTCACCTTGAAGTAAGAATTAGTTTTAACCATTGACCTTTCTGGGATGCTTCAACAGGTATTGATATTTGCTTCATTGTATTTTTCAGAGTCAACAGCTGCCAGAAAGCCCTATACCTTTTGAGGGGCACACACACAAAAAAAGGAAGGAAGAAGCAAAGTAAACTTTCTAATTCATTTGAAAGTTATTGTGGTTATTTAATTTCCATTACTGATATTTCCTTGTGAACTCACTCATGATTCTTCTTCCCAAGGCTGGGACAGAAACAGAGGATTACCTGGGTACCAAATCAATTTGCATCATTTAGGTTGCAGTCCTAGGCCCCATCTGCACTATCTATTTAAAGCAGTATCATACCACTTTAGAGAGTCATGACTTTCCCCAAATAATTATGGGAAATGTAGGATATTTGGGGACTTTCTTTGTGTTTGCCACAACAGTCCAAGGAACATATCCTGCAGCTTTCAGCTTTTTGTTCTAAATATCCAGGTTGAGAACGAATTCACTGAACTAATATAATACGTATTTACATACACAAAATATTGCTGTTTATAGCTATTGATGAAAGAAACTTTATTTAGTTTTGAATGTATATAGTACTATTGAACTTTAATGTCTATCTTTTTAATAAAAAATACTCATATAGTTAAGGATTCTTTTTATATACCGTGCATAAAAGTTAAAGTGATTTTTCAAAATGGTGCTCAGTATAATGACAGACCCTTTTCCAAACATTGCACAATCTTCCACTGCACAATGATGTTACTATGCCACATGTCATTGTTAGCTGCTCGCTTCTATTTTGTCCCCACACTTCTCTTCTGTCACTTATGGAGCAATCCTGTAACAAGATCTCCCAGGACGAGCAGGTTATGATCCAGTGGTTCTCCAACTGAGCTATGCTGGCATAACTCCCTCATTCAGTCAAAGATACGCCAACATATTCCTCGCATCCCAGCACAGTCAGGCCCCTGCTACCTGAGCCAAGCCTAGCAGATCTGAAGCTGGTATAAGCCATCAAACATGGGTATTCTGGGGAGTGGAGTGGATGGGACCAGAGAGCAGGGGCTGAGGTTCAATTCTAAGCGCATTCAGCTGAATTACATGACAGTAAGAGCTGTTCAACACTGGAATGAACTACTTTGCAAGGTGGTGGAATCTCCTTCATTGAAGGTTTTTAAACAGAAGGACCTGCCAGGGAATCTTTAATTGTGATTCCTGCAGTGCAAGGGGTTCAACCAGATGACCCTTAGGGTCCCTTTCGACTCTACAGTTCTATGATTCTACGACCTGGAAACCCAGCATAAGTTAAACCAGAAAAAGCTCGCGTAACTCAAACACTATTTTAAAGACTTGTTTTCCCTCTGTGGTATATCTCTCTGTGGTAAAAGTGGAAAGGGATAAATATCATAATTACGTACCTGATACAAAATATGAATTTGTCAAACTCGTAATGTTCTGATTTATGTCAGGTGCTTTGTAGATGCATGCCCAGAAGTTATTTATTCTATGATGAACAAAAAGCAAGTTATAATAATGGAACCCAGTTTAATTACTCCAGGAAAAATGGCGCTCCAAACATTACCTTGGTATTTAAGGGAGGGGATTATATAAAGTGAGAACTCTGTAACCATATGTTTGTCAGCTTGCAGGTGTGGAGGTTAAGTAACTTGTTCAAGGTCACCAAGGGAGCTTTAAATCATTTTGGCTGAGCCTAACTGAACATATTTAGGCCTTTCCCCTCATGTCTCAGAGATTAATCTTTGCTGCTTTTACAGAGCCCAAGGTCATTACAAAACATTTTCCGAGACTTATTTAATGAATTGCAAATTGGGGACATTGTTGTATGTTTGAGGTTGAAAGGATCCCTTGCTCATTCATACCTGAACAGCAGCAAGTAGGGACTGCATGAAAAAGAAGGAATGGGAGCTATTTCAAGACACTGTAATGTACAAGTTAATATGAGTAGGGAAATGTCGTTGCAGCAGGTTCAGAATTAAAAGTAATAAGAGCATGAATGTGGTATTTGCTATGGTATGTGTAATTAAACAATGCGTAAGAGAGTAGGAGGGAGGAATAGCAAATAGGAGCAAAATGAGAGTCGTCATAGTGGTCCACAGTTAAAAGTAGAAGTTGGCAAATGAGTCCTCTTTTTTGCTCTTCAAAATATGGCAACGCTAGACAATGAAGGACAACAAAAGTGGGTCCTGTAAGCCCCGGTTTCTGCAAAGAGACTAACATTTCAAGGTTGCAAGGATAAACACCCACCACCCATTACTCCATGGTCTGAAGAATTTACCGGCCTTTCTACACTGAATGTATAATTGTGAACCTTGTCTGGATATCTATTTGGGCATAAAGACTGCTTATATTAATATATTTTATTACAGATCTGGGGTAACAGAGTTTTAAGGTTCAAGGACAGTCATAACTGCTAGAGTTAGGGAATGTTAGAAGTTAATGAACATTAGAATTTAGATAACATCTAGAGTATTGAAGGGAAGATGCCAGACGTTTGATGTAAAATGCAGGATAAACCAGAAAATTGCTTGCCTGGGGAGAAGGGCTATGAAGGTGTGATTACCAGGCAATGGCCAGTCATTGACCCTCTGCCTGAGTAGCACTGGATACAACAAACCCAAAGCATGGAGATAGTGTTCCAACAGTGATCTTAGTAACCCTACAGGTAGCTTGCTGACTTTCTCAGGGTCAAGATAGGACATAAAACTCAATGTATCATTTGGGAAAATGCCAAGTGATACATTTAGATTAATGCCCAGTTTGCTCCTCCAGATCTGACACTTCTGAAACACTGGAACTTAAAGGGGGTCTGTTTCTTAGGCACAGGCTTAGGGAACAGGTTGTGGTGTGCTGGCAGATGGGAGGGGAAGAGGCTGTGCTAGATGCAAGAAATACAAGGATTCTGCTCAGCTAACCTCCCCACTGAATTCACAGTGCCTGCTAGATACTCACTTTATTTCAGAAGGCTTTTAAACTGAATTCTAAAGTTTTTATCTTTATTATACTAAGTTGCTTGTATACCACTTAGAGACAATTGTAATTAAGAGGTATATAAAGTTGTCTAAATACAATAAAGTACCCATTTGTTTTAACAGGTCTCTGGTATTCTTCCTATACAGTAACTAATGTGTACAAACTGAGGACTTTAACAAGGGGCAGTGCATCCATGCAGAGGCACTTAAAAGGTTGTTGTCTTTTAACATTTGGTATCTTTAGCAACAATTCTATTTGTCATATTTCATTCTTGACTGAGAAGACTAGACAGTCATTGCTTCCACATTTTACGTTACTTTTTATCAAAATAAATGGTAACATTTATCTTTTCAAGGGAATATGTCACATTAACTTGTAAAATTATAATGGTGCCTTATCAAAATAATAATATAGCTTCTGGTAATGTATCACTCATTTCTGTTATTGTTGGCCCTGAAAGAGCCTTTTTATAAGTTCATTTATTTCATAACTTCCTAATGGTCCCTTAATAAATAGTTATACTCTACCCTTAGGGCTTAAGATCAATCATTAAAATGCCTGGTATTATTAGAGGTAATAACCAAATGTCACCATTTTGTGGGTGGATTTCTGTAATGGTCACATTTTTAGATTTATAGCAGTAATGAGCTATTAGGGACCCATCTATTTTCTCTTTAACGTCCTGGATGTGAAACTCGATGAAAGTTAAAGAGGGTTCAGAATGAATAAAAACAGAACTTTAAACTTACATTACCTAATCACCCTTTGCTTGTGCAAACAACAAAAAATGGAACTTAAGTCCCATGTAAGTGTTTAGAATCACAGGCGGAGATTCAAAATGGCATGCCTATTGTGATCAGTTGGTCTTGATAGCACATTTGCTGGATTGTGCTCAGAGTTTTAGGACATCAGGATTCAGGATGTGCAGTATGTGTAGTAAAATATCCCACCCACCACTGATATGGAAGCCACGGGTCAAATTTCATTGAATGTATATAGTACTATTGAACTTTAATGTCTATTAAAGGAACAGAGGATACACAGGATACAGAGGATACACAGGATACATTCAGATGTGGCAACTATTGTGTTTGTTTTCCTGGTTATAATGCCAGCATTTCTGTCCTAGCTTCTAACATTCCTCTTACAGTGCATTACCTATTGCGTTATAGAACTGTATATTTTTGATGGATATACCTCTACGTATGTACTTTCAATTTCATTCATACCAGTGGGTAGGGTTTGACACAACAGTAGACAGCACTGAACACCCCTACACACACTATTTATGTGCTTGTGTGCATGATTCACCAATGAAAGCAGCGAGGGGGGGGCTGCATGGCAAGTATACCATCCACAATTTCATCCCACAATTTTCCAGATTAACAGGTTTGCAAACAGATTTTTTCAAGGAGCAATTAACATGGAAATGAGCACTAAACTTCCACTAAGATTTCCAGAAGTGGCCTTTATGTCAAGATCACATTAAACATGAAAGTGATCAGATAAGGAAACATTGGGGAAACAGAATAAAGTGCTGTCTGAATGCAACAACACTCTCCACACCTAACTACTCAGTAAGCTATTGGTACCAGAAATGAAATGCTCAGTTTAGCTAGGACTCCGTACAATAACATTGAGGCAATGGGTCATCCAACCATAGATAGATTTAAACCTTTGATATTCCTTCACATAAAATGTCAAAGGTCTAAACAGTCACCCATGCCCTGTGAATACAGTCATATGAAGGAAGCTCTACTACAGCAGCACACCAGCAACAGCCAACTTAACAACTAACACTATACAATGTTTGGGGGAAAATGAAGCTTTTTCCAGTTTTTGTTACAAAATTTTTTTTTTGGGGGGGGAATAGATTTTCCCATATTTCAACCATTTTATGTTCCTGATTCTTTTCTTTTTCTAGTCTTTTGGAGGTGACAGCCATTTTGTGTTGGACCACATCACTGGTGGAGCCATTTTGTGACCCAAAAAGGTTGGCACATTGATATAAGCAATGAAGAGATGCATGCCACTGAATGGTGAAGGAAAAGGAGGAACTTGTACAGCATGTTCAATGTTGTGATCAAAATCATTAGGTGAAAAAGTTAATGGCTTCCCTTTTAGCTACTCATAATGATGACTGGGTAATAACTAAGATAGAAAACTAATAAATGTTCATAGGAAGAAACATATTTCTTCAAAAAATACATGAAACACCTCTCTTTTTCTCTTGAAAGTTAAAGATTTACTTGCTCTATTCAAGGCTAATTGTTTCAGTCAGATTGGTGTAATAGGTTCTTTGTCTCAAAGTTATTTATTTTCCCCAGGGCACAACTTTATTAGATCCAAGGTTTTATTCTGATTTAAACCTGATTTAAAGAGCTATTAAGGCTTATCGCAAGATAATTTATACACAGTTGTGAAAATGCATCCATGCAAGAGGTTTCATATGATGAATGAAGTAGGCACGATTTAACTTTGGAAAAAAGCCAAATATAAAACTTCTCCTTCAGAAAAGTCTAAGGGCTGATGCAGAAATTACAGCTGATCCACAAGACTCACTCAGACTTGCAATATGTCACCAAACAGAAAAGAATTCATATGCAGCAGCTGACAAACAGTTATCAGGTGAATTCCACTGCAATGCTATAGATTTTTTCTTTATCTTGGAAACCGATCCACAATGTGATATGGTAACAGGGGTCTTGTGACTGAGCAAATGCTCAGTTGAAGTAATGTTTGTCAGATTTTGTTTTTAAGTATTTATTTAGGTATTTAACGAAACATAGTCTGTGCCTTTCTAAAAAGGTGTACTGTCCAGTTCTGCAGAGGAAATTAAGACTGCAACATCAGTGAAGTAAATCTCCTCCACCCCCAGCCCCTAAATTGGCGCTTTCCCCAGTAAAGAACTTCCACTCCCCCACACCCACACCCTATTTTCTCCATTGGGGGATTCTTTAACATATATTGTGTGGAAAAATATTTGCAGATCTTTGTGGGAAGCCCAATATGCAAAATGCTCACCCTGTAAAATTAGCTCCTTGACAAGTTTGTACTGTAGCTGGTATAATCCAAGCACTGGCCCTAAAATAAGTGTCATATGATACTTCTTGGTTCAGTGCTACATGGCATTATTGGAACTCATGGATTTTGTGAGGTTGCCTATTATTGAAATGATGTGAAAGGTGTGTGGGTTTGTAAGTGTACACATCCCATAACAGTGATGTCAAACAGGATCAAATTGGAGGGAAGGATAGGCTGTAGATGGAAAACACAGTCTTTGGGCAGGAGTGACAGAAGAGGGGACAAGATTCTGAGAAAGCATGAAATTGGATGGATTAAGAACATAAGAGCCCTCCTAGATCAGGCAAAGGGCCTATCTAGTCCAGATCTATTATCACAGCAGCCAACCAGATGCCTAGGAAAATCCCAAAAGCAGGACCTAATCTCAACAGCAATCCTCCCCTTCTCAGAAACTGATATTCAGATGAATACTGACTCGGACAGTGGGCACAGAACTTAGCCATTGTGTCTCATAGCAACTGAGAGTTTATCAACTTAAACTAGACATTGAATAAGACTACGTGTGGAGCCCTTCCATTCATCCAAGCAGCTAGTATAGTATACATGGGTCTCCCTCCCACACACACATTTAACCTCATAACAACTGTGAAGTAGACTAGGTGGACAGAAAGTGACTAGCACAGATAATGTAATAAGCTAAATGGTCGGGTTGGAATTTAAACCTAAGTCATCCTCGCTCTAGCACAAAGCTTTTATCACAACATTTTTGAAGAATGAAAAAGACTAAGCTTCATTTCCCTCTTCTAAGAAATGTAATTTTACACACACACTGCATTTGGAGATGTAGTCTTAATATTAACTCACTAACATTCCGACATATCCATGGTGATTAAAAAGAACAGGTGCATCTTTGGATTGTTAGCCAAAGTGTCAAGAATCCCCCCCCCCCCGGCAAAAAAGATGGAGATGGTGTGAGGGTCCAAGCCCAGTAGAGCTGCAGGCAGTAGGCCTAAGGTGTGTTATAGTTCCAGAGGCAATAATTAACTCCCTCATCCCATCAGCATGACCCCCCCCCCACTCCTCCTACTTCTTGGGGATTAGGGGAACTTTAATGTTAAATGTTCGGGAAAAGTCAGAAGCCCAAGGCAGTATAAGTTCCTCAGCTACATTTATTCAACATTTGTCAGTGACAACAGCTCACTCACAGGAAAACAAGAACCAAACTGACTGGACAACACAATAATAATGCTGAGCATGAACTGACGGTTGACAGTTGAAAGTGCATGCGCTTACTTGCCATTAGAATGTTTGACTACCAACGCTTATACGATGGTTAGAATGCGCCGTGTAACATAAATTGTGTTAAACCCAATACATAACATGCAGCCTGACTGATTGTCTGACTGATGCTGCAGTCATCTGCAAGGGATTCCCACACGGTGGGGTTGATTTTGCCTGCCTTCATGTCACATTTGCAGACATGTTTATAGTGTGGAGTTGGTCTGCTAACAGATTTGGTACATGAAGCCAACTCCCCATAGACGACATCATTGGGGATCCTGCCACTTCCATTCTGTGGAAACGAACAAGCTAGCTTAGACATCGCTGAGACAACAGTGTGAACATGCTGGGAAGGTGGGCTTAGGAGAGCACATCTTTGTTTAAGACTATTCCTGCCATGTGACAGGGATATGAACACCTTTCCTCATATGAACTGACCTGGATCCTGCAATCGTCATCTGAGGTCCTTCTGCATGTGCCTTCTCCACGGGAGGGTGGCAACACAGGAATGGGCCTTTTCTGCAGGGGATCATCTCAAAACCACCATCAATGGAAAGCTTCCATTGATATTCCTGCCTTTCAGGGAGTTGGACTAGATGCCCTTTGAGGTTCCTTCCAAGTCTATGATTCTATGGTTTCACTTGCCCTCCTGCTAGGACACATGTGCACTATAGTCATTTATCATTGTTTGCAATAAAAAGCAGCCTGCCATGCTGTTATTCTACTTTGTACATCTGCATAGTGATCAATTACTCATTTACTCCAGAGAACCAATTTTATTTTATTTTATTTTATTTTTTATTTTTTCATTACATTTATATCCCACCTTTCCTCCAAGGAGCTCAAGGTGGTATACATAGCTTCTACCCATTCTATTCCCACAACAACTCTGTGAGGTAGGTTAGGTTGAGAGGCAGTGACTGGCCCAAAGTCACCCAGTGAGTTTCATACCTAAATAGGGATTTGAACCCAGGTCTCACAAGTCTTAGACCAGCACTCTAACCACACTGGCTCTCATTGACTTGAATAAATCTCCTGGGGCAAACAGGATGTGAATTCTGAATCTTTATGAATTCCTAGAACTTCATTTACTTGGAACCAGATTCATTCATAGTAAAAGGCTATTACATTATACTGCACAGCAATGTCACACCATCAGGAATGAATGAATCCGCCTTCAATGGGCTGAGCTTCTACTTAGCACAAGAAAGGTTATCTAGTCACAAAGGTAATGGCCTGCTGCACTGCGTTAGTGGGATAGAACTGAGTTCAAAGCCCAGTGCTAGCACAATGCAACATTCTCACACATAGTTAATGGAAAACTGTGAGGCAACAGTGTAAGATAGTTTACAATATGCAACTATGAGGCACAAGCTATGGCATCAAAACTGCCCTGGCATGCAGCCAAACGGGCAAAGAAAATACAGTGGTACCTCGGGTTACATACGCTTCAGGTTGCAGACTCCGCTAACCCAGAAACAGTTCTTCAGGTTAAGAACTTTGCTTCAGGATGAGAACAGAAATCGTGCTCCAGCGGTGCGGCAGCAGCAGGAGGCCCCATTAGCTAAAGTGGTGCTTCAGGTTAAGAACAGTTTCAGGTTAAGTATGGACCTCCGGAACGAATTAAGTACTTAACCCGAGGTACCACTGTATTGTGGTGAGATGTGGAGATTTATCAAGTTCCTATCCATATTCTGGAATTCATATCACCCTTTATGGATACAGTTCTAGGCACAAATGACTTTTGTGCACAAATTATATCTTTCTTTTTTTCTAAAAAAAAGTAATGTTTGGAACAAGAGTGATAAGACCTACTAATTTGTGCAAAAGAAGGCTTTGTTTTGTTTTTACTGGAAGCTGACAGTATCATTTGTGTGTGTGTGTGTGTGTGTGTGTGTGTGTGTGTGTGTGTGTGTGTAGATGGTATATCACACTGGCAAAGATGGCAAAATGTATAAAACAAGCTCCAACAAGTGTTGGAAATGTAAAGAAAAAGAAGACACGTTTTTTCATATGTGGTGGAATTGTAAAATAATCAAAAAAAATTGGGAAATGATTTATAATGAAATGAAATGAATGTTTAAGATAACTTTTGTTAAGAGACCAGAAGCTTTTCTGCTAGGCTACACAGGTCAAGACTTGCCAAAAGATCAGAAGAAATTATAATTCATGTATGCCACTACAGCGGCTAGGATATTACTAGCCCAAAAAAATGGAAAGACAATAAGGTACCAAGTAAAGAAGAATGGCAAGAAAAACTGATGGAGTATGCTGAAATGGCGAAGCTAACTGGAAAACTGAGAGATAAGGACAATAGAGACTTTTTAAAAGATTGGGAGCCATTTATGTTGTATCTACAGAAACATTATAAAGAAGTGGACTCACTAGCACGGTTTGAGTAAACACTTACAATCAACAAAACAAAGATAGAGAATAAGATGTAAGAATTGGAAAATAGAAAAAATATTCAAAGTAATTTAAAAAGAAGTACGGGGGAAATGAAACATAAGAATATAAGATATTCAATTGGAAGAATGCAAAGTATGAAAATAAGCAGGAGATTGCGTAACAAACCAGAAGAGGAAGTTGAGGGAAGTTGGGGGGCGGGGGGGCGGGCAGGGAACCTTTATTTATTTTTCTGTTTGAGACAATGTTATTGTGATGAACATAAAACTTCAAAACTTAATAAAAATTATTTTAAAAAGAAAAAAAGACATTTACACCCACTGTATTAATGCTGCAAGGGACTTTTTTATGTGTTCTTATGGCCAACAGGTGGTGGAAGGAGTGAGCCGCATTCCAGTGAGTGAGCCTGTCCCTGGCTATAGTACTGGTTTTAACCCCCTCACTAGTCAGAGCTGAAGGAGATAATGGGCAGGGGGATTAGGAGAGGGAGGCTGGGGAAGATGAAACAGGTTTGAAAAGGCAACAAACCAGCTTAGGTTAGATTGTTTTTCAAAACTATTGGGATTTTTTGTTTTTTTTAGAGTAAATGAAGAGATTTCATTCTGCTGAAATTCATCATTTACAACTTTAAAAAGGGACACAGGTAATTTTCACCTGTGATCTCTGCTGTGGTTGATTTCAAATACTATGCACATATACCTTAATCAGGTATTTGTCCCTAAAAAGTGTTAGAAGCATTAAATTTTAAATTAAAAGGAAACCGAAGGAAAATAGAAGATCAAAGAAGACTTAATCCTAATAACACAGGGACAGTAAATTGTAGACACATGGTGGACCTTGAGAAAGTCCCCCCAAAAAGAGTTTAGCCAAGCAAAATTTAAACTGAAAACTGAATACCAAGATGGAGATGTTAAAGAGAATCAAGAATTTTTTAAAAAAACTTAACTGGAAAAGCCAAGAGAAAATGAAGCTAAATGAAGGAATGTGAGAGAAAATGAGTAGGGAAAATAGAAGGCATTTCCTTTAAAAGGCAAGTTGGGGGGGTTTGTTGCTGAAGCTAGAAATGTGCAAGTAGAGAGGGCAGGAAGCAAAAAAATAAGGGAGAAGACAAAACCGCTCCTTCTACTTTCATGTTGGCTCAGGATGCCTTGGAAGGAGAGAAAGACAGGTAAGATAAAGATAAACTTGCTGAAAGGGCAAATAAAGTATTTTGAGGATGAACCTGCTGGTGGTGGCTGAAGAGTGACTGCTCAGGGACATGGCAAGTCCAGGATCCTGTGGGAAAGTGCTGTCTCTGAGGGACGTTCCTGACAGAGTGGAATGGTTAGAGTGATGGATTTAGGAACTAGGAGAGTAGAGTTCAAATCCTCACTCTGCCATGAAACTCTCTATTTCTCAGCCTAATCTACCTCACAGGGTTGTTGTGAAGATCAAATGAGGAAGCAGACTAGAACATCAACTCCACTAAGCCTTTCCAACAGAACCAGCAAGATTATGAAAAGATACGGGAAATAGAGCTCAAAAGGTAACTATGGAACAGGCCAGGCAAAATTACCCATGATGTAATGTGGCTCTCTGGTGGTAATAACCAAGGTTTGGGGATTTTATTTGATTTTTGCTAAGTGTCTTCTTGGAACAGCTATTTAGCATACAGCTCAGGCAGCACAAAGCATTGGCTTTATACAAACAAAAATATACAAACTTCTCACTTTGAAGCGACCATCGCAGCTGAAGGAAGGTAACTATCAAGTACTCTTGTCTTTTCAGAGGCAATGACAGGCTCAGATACCTCACAAGTAAACCCTAAACGCTACATCACAATGATAGCAGCAATATAGTTGTATACATTATGCCTGAAGGACATCTTAGTGAGTATCGCTTGCTTGGCTGGGAATAAAATTTATGTTGTGTTCCTTCTGCAACTCTTTGTGCTTAGACTCTTTCAGGTTGCGGTGACTCAGTTGTCAGAAGAGGTCCTATTCTGTGTCACCACAATGAGGCTCACCTGCAGGTAGGAGAACACTTCTTTTGTTCCCACTCCTCTTTTCTCCAGGTTTCCCAGAGTTCACTGTACCTGAACTGAGAGTCACCTGCATTTCGACTGTGCTGCTTTAGGTAAGTTCACATTCCGCCACTCAGTGGTCTTTGTTCAAGACAATGTTTTCCATATTGGTCTCTCCTTTTTCTCATTTTCTTTTCTGCTGGTCTCTTCACAGGTCTCTCCAAAGAGCTCCCAACCATCAATTGAAGCCAGCTCTTCCAGCAGAGTCCCAGAAGTCATGGTGGTAAGAAAAACTGTTTTGTTGTTGTTGTTTTTAAAAAACCTCATTTTCTGTAGGATTGGTGGAAGGTGGCTGGGGACAAACTAGTGACACTAGATCACAGACCAAAAAAAGGGGGAACCGCAAGACGCACCCTCAGATGGACAAACAAAAGGGTGAACAATCTTCCTTCTTTCCACACAGAGGTTTAAGTCTGAATCTCATCTCTCTGTTGCGCCCCTGTAGATCAATGGCTCATCCAGCTTCAAACAAAAATGGTGGTCAAAATGGTATTCCATGACTGAAGGACATTTAGGTGAGTATGCCTTGTTTGGCTAGGAAGAAAATCTCTATTGTGTTCTGTCTGTAATTCTTTGTGCTTAGACACTTTCAGGTTGCGGTGACTCAGTTGTCAAAAGAGGTCCTATTCTGTGTCACCACAATGAGGCTCACCTGCAGGTAGGAGAACACTTCTTCTTTTGTTCCCACTCCTCTTTTCTCCAGGTTTCCCAGAGTTCACTGTACCTGAGCTGAGAGTCACCTGCATTTCAACTGTGCTGGTTTAGGTAAGTTCACATTCCACCACTCACTGGTCTGTTTTCGAGACAATATTTTTTGTATTGGCCTCTCCTTTTTTTCATTTTCTTTTCTGCTGGTCTCTTCACAGGTCTCTCCAAAGAGCTCTCCTTAACATCGTAAGGGGTTTTTTTTTCCTGAGAGAACATTCGTAGAATGTTCCCTCAGGTTTTGCTTTTCACCTTGTCGCATTGCTCCAGAAAAAAAAACAAAAGACACTGGTGGTCGGCACTCCTGGTTCCCAGGATGGGGTTCAAATCCCTGTCGTGTCCTTGCTAACTTCCTATGCAACCATCATGCCCCTCTATTTTTCCCTATATCCCTAACTTCCCAAAATATTAGCATGGGAGGATTTTTGGGTAGTGATTTCAGTGAATAAGCTTGGTTCTGAACTCTGCCAAGGCATCAAAGGACCAAGTCAAGCAAACTTTGCACTGTGCCTGCTGCTCTAACGATGCTCCCCTGTGTTGGGATACTGCCAGGGAGACAAAGTCTATCATGGCCCCACGTCACCTCCGGACGTCCATCGATCTCCCGTAGACACGCAGTATCAGCAATTAGCGACACGAGCTCCAGAAATAGCTTGCCACATTCCAGAGCTGATGCATGCTCTTATCAGCAGATAATGCACAGTGAAAGATGCACGCAGGAGAGCATTATTTATGAGTTTATTCTGCGTTAGTCAGAACAGAGAAAAAACATGACCGCCTGCTTCAGTGTTCAGGCACCGAGAGTGAAAACGAAAGCAACAGAAAACACAAACTTCCTGTCAACAGGAAATACGCAGACTCTGTGACTCACAAAGCCTGCTCCCTTTTAAGGTGGAACGGAAATTTCCTAACACCCTGATGCACCACCGGCTGGATCATGTGGGTGCTTCCTATCCTAGCATCCCAGGTATGTATGTATGTATGTATTTTATTTCTATACGGCTTTATATTTTTAAGAAAAATCTCAAAGCAGTTTACAGAATATTAAAATATCAGTAAAACAATCTGAAGAAAGTCAGATATAGAGTATATTCTGTCAGATTTTAAAAATGAGATGTTGACACGAATGCAAAAGCAGAATGAAAAAATTGTAGCGGAATTGGGGAAGAACACAAAAATGGTCACAGAAATGTCTAGCAAATTAGAAGCTTTGGACATTTCTGTGTAAAACTTGGAAAAATTGAAAAAGAGAACAAAGAAATTAGAGAGTAACAAGAGATAATAAGGGGGGTATGAGAGGTTTAGCTGGCAGGCAGGATCAATTTGAGGATTGTCTCGCGGTCTTAGAGATTAGACAAAAATCTAATGTTCTGCAAATAAGAGGCCTTTCAGAGGCGGGGGACGGACAGATTCTTTAAAAATACATAGCCAAGACAATTGCGGATTTGTAGGGAGAGGGAACAGGAGTATGTTGAAGGATCTATGGACAGTTGCTACAGGGTCCAGTCTAAAGGCTAAGAAACAGCCTGGAGACTGTTTGGTAATTTTTAACTCTAAGAAATTGAAGGACGCCATTGTGCAGAACAATTATGAAAAGAGACTCCAGGTAGAGGGAAACCTGTGGCTATGTTTAGAGAGATACCTCTCCCTGTTTGCTTCAAAACGTCTTGATTAGAGTCAATATTAAATTTGGACAGGAATTCCCAGAAAAAAATTCCTTTACATACAAAGAAAAAAGATATAGATTGGTAAATGAAGAGCAGGCACAGGAATTCTGGCTAAGACATAGCAGAGATTTTTGACAACCCATACACTCCGCAGGACCCAATGGGAGCAGTAGGAGGGGCAGGGGAAGGAGCAACGGGGGGTGTAGATAATTTAGATAACCAAGACAACACAAAACTTTAGACAAGACTTTAGGGGGGGAGACACAAGCAAACATAACGGCAGACTTAAAGGTACTGAGTTGGAATGTAAACGGTCTAAACAGTAAAGTAAAAAGGAATAATGTCATGAATACACCAGCTCCCAGGGAAGAAGTACAGGCAGAGGGAGAAGGCAGACAGGAAGAGAGGAGGTTAAATGCAGGACTAGATGAGTACAATCAGGAGTCCTGTCTCCTACCCTCAGGAATGTCGACTGGAAACAGCCCTGATGGCAGACAGACAGCCATTTGCCAGCTGACCATTGGAGTTCAAATTACAGAGATGCATAGCAGCTGCAGCTCGGAGAGGGGGAACGAAGATGGAAGCTCCGTGTTTGGGAATGAGGAAGGGGAGGGGCTGACCCCTTAGACCCCGCTCTCGTCAAATAGGCAGCCTTCAGGACAGATCACGTCACAAGAGGAGGCTGGGCTGCTTTTGGTTTCACCAGAAGAAGCCTCCTCAGTAGGAACATCTTCACTAAGGGATGGACAGCAGCGTTCACTGCTCCATGAACTCTGTTGGGTTTTTTTGCAGTAAATCTTCTTTCTAATTAACCACACTCATTTGTTTCCAAGACTACCTGACAAATAAAATTGAACATATAATTCTCAAACAAGATTTAGATGTAATTTGTCTTCAAGAAACACATATAGCGAGCAAACATAATGGGCAGGTTCCAATATGCCTTCATTACATATCTCTAGGTACCAGGCAAAAACATTCCTCTTCTCCCAGGCCTTTGGCTCATTAAATAATCTATGACCTTTTAAGCTGGGGAGGTTAGAGCTACTCTGGTATGCATTTTTGTCTTTTTATATTGTAAACCACACTGTGATCTTCGAATGAAGGGCAGTATAGGAAGAGGAGGAGGAGGAGGAGGAGGAGGAGGAGGAGGAGGAGGAAGAAGAAGGAAGGAGGAGGAGGAGAGGAGGAGGAAGAGAAGAAGAGAAGAAGAAGAAGAAGAAGAAGAAAGAAGAAGAAGAAGAAGAAGAAGAAGAAGAAGAAGAAGAAGAAGAGAAGAAGAAGAAGAAGAAGAAGAAGAAGAAGAAGAAGAAGAAGAAGAGGAAGAGGAAGAAGAAGAAGAAGAAGAAGAAGAAGAGGAAGAGGAAGAGGAAGAAGAAGAAGAAGAAGAGGAAGAGGAAGAAGGAAGAAGAAGAAGAAGAAGAAGAAGAAGAAGAAGAAGAAGAAGAAGAATGCTCTGGTGTACATTCACTCTCGGTTTAGACAATGGCTGTCAGGGTTGGGAAGTGTATGATCAAACATTGGGGTGGGTCCAGAAGACTTACGATGAATAGTGTTGCCCTCATGCCAAACACCAGTGGAGGAAGTGGGAAGATCATTTTCAATTATTCCTCCTTCCCCATGTATCCCCTGCCCTTGTGACAGGGCCGCCTTTTCCTGGGGGTGCTAGGGGTGCATTACCCCAGGGCACCAAATTCTGTGGGGTGCCCGCCTCTGAAGCCGCCTAAGCTGTTAACCGCAACCCCTGGGTGATTGTGTTCGATGGCTCATTTCCGTTCTCTATTGCGAAATAGCTGCACAATCAACATATCCAGGGGCGCGCCCTAGTGGTGTCTTTCATTTTAGCATGATTGCAAAAATGGAAAGGCGGAGGTATCGCAGATGTTTTTTACTTTTTATGTTTGTGGTTCTTGCTGTCCCCCCCCCCTCCTCAAAAGAAAAAACTCTGAGCTGCCCCTCTTAAAAAAAGCTGAACAACTTTGACCTGCCTCCCCCCCCAAAAAAAAAATGGGACGCGGCGCTGGGCGAATTTTGCACCCTGGCGTCACATATGCTAAAGACTGCCCTGATTATGTCTACATTGATCTTGCAAGTGCATAGGTTTTCCAAGCTTAAACTCCTACAGAAGTATGAAAGGATTTCCCTCCCCAACATTATTTTCACATGTGTGGTTTATAGTCACATCTCTTTCAGATGCAAACTAGGAAAGGATCCGCTTCATTTGCATTTGTGTTTTTTTTTTAAAAAAAAAAACCCCATGCCTGCTTACAAAAGGGTGTGATTTGAGACAGTCCTGTGCATATTTCTTCCTTCCCCTGACTAGCTGGCAAACAATTCCTCTTTGCTACACCATGGTTGGTTGGTTGGTTTTTTTCCTGAAAGAAAATAATAATATGTTCCCAGTTGCATATCTCTGCTAGTGCAGTTGCTGTTTGCTTTAAACTATTTTCTTGAATTTCAGTTTTGCCTCATGTTTTCCTTTGGGACTGAGACACAAACAGGTTTGTGTGATTAAAAACCATTTGTATAAAGATAATCCTGGATTAAATTATATCTGATTTCTTCATATCTTATCAGCAGGGATTTAACCAAGTGCCACTCAATAGGATTATCAAAATATTTTAAAGATTCCAGGTATCCTTCATTCAACATCTGTGATGCAGGAGCTGTAAAATCTTCCCCCCTAGCATTCAGTGCAGAAGCAAATATTTCAAATATAAAGTAGATAATAGAATGAAATTAATTCCACCCCCCAAAAAAAGACTTTTGTGTGGTTGTTCTCTGAATATTCTCTGTGAGTGCAAATTTGCTAAGCTATGAACACTTCAGTTGACAGAACCAGACGAGAATTTGCAAAGCCTCTGTATAACTGAAGCCTCTTCAGAATAGCTAAAATCTGACCAGTACATTATTCAGCATAAAAGAGGTAGGATTAAATTCAACCTCCTCTCCCTCTTCCGTCTATGGTCAATATAATTTCAACTTGTTTGAAAGGGCTCCACATGAGTATTGCCAACCAAAAAAAGGGAAATCCCACAAAATCTCACATTTAACCTGCTTGGGTAAATGATTTTTAAGCAGCTGGGAATATGTGCATTACTGATTGTTGCATGTCTGTGGCACTCCTAAAATGGAATGGGGCATTTGTGTTATTTGACTGCAAACTGCATCTGCACCTATGTTTTGTGATCTCTGACAATAGCAATCAGTATTTGGGCAGCATATGACATGTAGCAATCAGCAGTTGACAGTTGGCAGCCAGCGTTTCACAGTATCTGACGTGTTGTGATGGATAAAACTTGACATGGAATTTTGTTCAGCCATAATCGTGAATGTTTAATTTAGGTGTCAAAATTCAGTTCTGCCATTCGAATCACAACATCAAATGTGGATGATCAAATTTTGACAAATGTTGAATTTCAAATTTTCAAAATTGGCTGACTTTTGAAATTTTGCAAGCTACTTCTGCCCTATTTTCAGCAATTCCACACACACTTCCAGTGCAACCCCCATTTCCATTCTGAAGAGAGACTTTTCAGCAGGTATAGTAGAAAAGAAGGGCTCAAGTTGAGAGAGAGAGAGAGGCATGTTGCATGAGCAGCCTTCCATTCACATATAACATTTGGATATAATTCAGTGAAATGCCATTGTGTTTCTCTGTAACCAATAAAGGGGAAATGGCAAGCCCTGAATACTGATGCTCCGTTTCTACATGATAAATAGAAGGGCAGAGATAAATCCCATTTACAATGCACACAAACTATTTCATAGCCTATAAATGAAATATTGGTCTTCTTCCAACGTAGTTGAGCATGAAAAGTCATGTGTATTTTGCCAAGCAAATAATGTCATATTTCACCACAAAAATAACATCAAAACCTTATATCAAAGCATGCAGAATGTGAAAAGGAAATTTAATAGTCAATGTTTTATAATTTATTATTGCATTTCGTTATATGAAATGCAGCGCTCCTGATAGTAATAGGAAAATGGGGTGCTATTTACAGCTTTATTTCTTCAAGAGTTTCTTTTCAAGCCTTTGATCATAAAAAGCTTCTGATGAAACTATTTTATAACCATATTAAGATGTAATTAAACATTTCAGTTGATCAGCAATGATGGGAATGGGAGAATAATGAAACAATGGATATAATACAATCTGACAAAGGTTAGATATGTACCTTACTCACTGCACGTATGCTGGGAAGCTCTTATGGGCCTCCTGTAAATAGATCTATCTTCTTAAAGAGGCCATCCCACTGATCTAAGATACATCGGCACAATGATTCAGAATTGGCAACATGTCCTTCCTTTATGGGAGTGGTAGTCAGCTGGGTTTTGCTCAAAGTAAGGTAAAGATAAAGGGACTCCTGACCATTAGGTCCAGTTGTGACCGACTCTGGGGTTGCGGCGCTCATCTCGCTTTATTGGCCAAGGGAGCCGGCATACAGCTTCCGGGTCATGTGGCAAGTATGACTAAGCTGCTTCTGGCGAACCAGAGCAGTGCACGGAAACACTGTTTACCTTCCCACCGGAGCGGTACCTATTTATCTACTTGCACTTTGACGTGCTTTCGAACTGCTAAGTTTGCAGGAGCAGGGACCAAGCAACAGGAGCTCACCCCATCGCGGGTATTCGAATCGCCGACCTTATAATCGGCAAGTCCTAGGCTCTGTGGTTTAACCCACAGTGCCACCCACGTCCCTTTTTTTTGCTCAAAGTAGGTCCACTGAAAGTAATCGTTTTAGGTCCATTAATTTTGGTAGGCCTACTCTGAGTACAACTCAGTTGAATACCACCCCATGGTCTCCCTCAAGCTGTTCCAGATTTAGAAAATACCATAGAAATGGATGCAAGCAAGCATAGAAATGCAGTTCCTGTCCAAATGCATGACCAATTTGCAGATAAAGATCTTTTCCCACTCTCATCAACAATTACTAAGAATTCAGGTATATTATTATTCAATCTTTCAGAGATTCAGGCTATGATTAAAGCAAATCCTAGCCTCTCATTTCTTCTTATTTAATTGTAATGAGTGATTGACTTGAGTCAGAAGTTTCATATTTTTCTTTGATGTGGGCTATATTACTAAAATATGAAATTTAGGATTAATTTTATTAGACACCCCCCTGCAAGTTTTATAATTAAGGCAAAAGGCAGAGACATGGGGATACAACAGAAAGGTAGTACCAAATGCAGGCATGAATTACAGAGAAACAGCAAGAAATGAGCAAGCTTAGGAATTAAACTGAGTCATTTTTTCCGGAGACCCTGACTTCCAGTGTTCATGCTTTGAATCATTATCATGTAATGAATCGTTATCATGCAATATTAATATGACACATGGCTTTTTTACTTGTTAGGTGATGCAGTATTATAAACTTTTGATTATGGAAAAGGAAATTAAAGTTAATGACTTCTTAATGTAAAAGCCTTTAGTCAGAGAAGGAAGTTGCCATAAATGTTAATAAGTAATTTTTCGAGGCTCATGAGTCATCTAATCGGAAGGGAAGAAAATATACGTTTGCATTCATTAAACCTATTTGTTTATAGAAACTCATGAAAGAACGTGGTCTCTACTGAGCCCTGGGAATATACTAAACATTTGGATTTAGCCATGTAATGCTGGTGTATGTATAGAGCTAAATCATACCTGTCTCCAGAATTAGAAACCAGGCAAAATGTTCAATGACGACAAAAGCTGTAAGGGCATTTTCCAGAAGAGCCAGCAGTTTGAGGCTGTTGAAATCCATTATTACAAAGGATTGTCTATGTCAATATCACTGTTAGGGGTTTCTCAGGTTAAGATCTGTGACTAACATCAAATAAAATTCAGAAGCAATCCTTAATGTAAGACATCTGCAATGATATATAAATAATAATAATAATAATAATTTATTATTTATACCCTGCCCATCTGGCTGGGTTTCCCCAGCCGCTCTGGGCGGCTTCCAACAAAATATTAAAATACATTAGTCCTTCAGATATTAAAAGCTTCCCTAAAGTCACTGTTCTTTCTGTAAATGTACTTTCCATACCTTTACATTATTCTGTTTTGTTCAAAATGCATCAGTAACATTGTTCAAATAAAAAACTTGGTGTCTCCTTGCCCAGGGCCAGAAATTCAGTATGTGGATGTATTTATCTGGAATGGCAAATCAAGTTAGCACCAACAATGTGTTCATTTCATTTTTTCAGTGCCAGGGCCTTGAAAAGTTATTATTGTCATGTCTATTGCCTAAGTGTACAGCATTCAAACATATCTATTATATCACTTTTCGACCTTCGAATATATGTATACAACCAGCAAAATGCTTACATCGAATAAAAAAGTAGACAACAGCATCACTTAAAAATGGTACTCATAAGGCTACAAATTCATCATATATATACTGTATTGGGCATTGTCTCACAAATATCCGATCCTTGTATCTTGAAGCATCACCACTGGCAAAGTTCAATGCTGCGTTTCAGCTTCCACATGCAACAGAAATAAAAAACAACCTTCGCCTGCAGAATGAGTCCCTGCATGAACTGAGACCATGACAGTCAGATCTGCCAAATATAGCTGACATAACCAGTGCTAAACAAACATCTTAGGCGATCAATCAAAGTGTAGTCAGCAGGAAAGCCCCTGTTCCAGATGCCTAAAATCAAAAGTGAAAACCTAAACATGAGTGGGGCGAAACAAGTATTTTCAGTCACTGCCAAGTACAATCAGGACTTCATTGGTTGCTTTCAAAGCTCAGGATGGAGCTTAATATAGATGGCATTCCCTGGGAAAATCTTGATCCACATTGTTGAGAACAATCTTCCACAACCTGCTCCCTTCTAGACGTGGTTGTCCACAACACCTGGAGGGTGTCACATTGACCAGCCTTGGTTTAGTGTGATGGGCTGCCAGGGTTTACTGATTCTTTGCCACAACTTGCCCCTTTAAATAGGCCCCAATCTTCACCCATGGGAGATGAAGGGGCCTAGATGCATTGCCTCAGGCAGACCAAAGAGTGGGGAGACAGGGAAGATATAAAAACTCTCAAAGACAGTGAACAGGCTGGATGGAGAAGCCCCAAGGTGAGGAAGGGAAATGACTGAACTAGCCAGCCCCCTGAGATGGGAGGGAGCTCAGCCCTCACTCCCATGCCACCTGCAAGCTACCTCCCTAAGCCCCAGTGGGTACGGCCAGAGAGGGAATTCCAGCATCTTGGGTTGACCCAGCCACTATCCTTCACAGGAAGGCACAGGGTTTCCAGACTTAAGCCTGCCCATGCCAACAGCCGGGAACCAGGGCATCCTTATGCCCTTTTACTGATGGTCTCCCCAACACCCCTGAGGTGACTCTGGGGGAATCTGAGGATTTGGGATTTAGGGTTACTTTTTTTAGGAAACCCCCCAAGATTGTTGAGATTTTTCAGTTGCCTTGCCTAAGAACCAGGACAATGTGCCGCCTTTGTAATGGTAATGTCCAGGATAATCTGGACGTATGGCAGCCGTAGATTCACTCTTGATAACAAGTGTGGCAGAGAGGGAGCCCTGGGGTAAGGGGTTGTGCTAAAGCAGCTATCCCAGGAGAGGCGGCCTACTGAAATACTTTACATGTTGCAGAAAGTCATCTGTTACATGGAATGAAGCAACATCCATGAAACAAAGCCTTATTTATAGTAGACCAGGCATAAATTCATGCCTTCCTTAAGCCCTTAATGAGACAGGGCCCATTGAAGATATGGTATATGCTCCTTTGATGTGCCCCATTGGCTTGCTTTCGATCAGCTCTTTACAATACAGCAGTTATTCTTGTAATTTGATCTTATTTCAAATAAATACTGTAAGTGGATTTTGATGACAAATGCACAGGGTTATACATAAAAACATTTATTTTTCTCAAAAGCAAACACTCTGCCACCCTTAAAAAATCACTCCTATGATAATTCTCAAGACAGGGCTCCCATACAACATGAGAAAATCTCATGAAAATTACTATGAAATTACTATGAGAATTACTATGAAAATTACATAGTAAAATTCCCTAGAACATATATTTTACTTTCCTTCCTAGAATTAATGGTGCACGGCTTCCTAGCTATATACTCTTACTACAGTCCATTTTATAAGAATTCTGTCGGGGGAATCATTGCAAAATTAAATTGTCCCTTTACAGAAAACATGTTTTGTGTGAATGAGTCCCAAGAGGAGCTATGGAACTTCAGAATGGAGTACAATATTTCTCTGTTGTTTCCAATTTAATTTGGTTCAGAGTTGCTCAGAGAGAAGAGAATTAGATGAATTTCTAGCAGCTGTTCTGTTTTTCAAAACAGCCATGTATCTAAAAGATGAGATAGTGGTGAAAATAGTTGAGCCAAAAGGAAGCTTAGAGAATGTGGCTATAAGTCCTATCCAGGAGCTATTTGGGGGGATTCCAAAAGTGGTCCCGACCACAAAAATATTACATCATAGAAGATATGACACTAACTGTTCATTTTCTATTTTATACAGTGTTGTATTTTAATTGTTCTTGTAAGCCATCCTGAACAATATGGATGTTCTGGAAGGGCAGGATAAAAATATTTTGAAAAAATATATCATGACCTCAACTAGGACAAAAGGCTGTTTCCCCATCAAAAGGTCAACAAGCACTTTAAATCTCTGAAGAAGAGATCCTAAATCTGGGGTGCTGAAATCTGTGGGGGAAAGTAACCAAGAAATTAGCGTGGATAGATTTTGACTCGGTATTAACTTTACATCAGCACTATGAAGATAAATAACAAAATCAGTATTATACTTTTGTTCTCTGTTGTATTTCTTTCCAGTTTTAATATATTCCATACCAAAACACTCCCTAATAGTCTGTGATAGAAGAGGAATGTGGAATCGCAAGGGAGAAGTTCTCCATGTTCATAAAAAGTGTTGCAAACTAAAATACTCTTTCATTAGTTTACTAGGGGATAACATGTTCCACAGCATAATGTGAACAAGGTCTGAAAAGATGAAAGCAGAGAAGATAAGAAGGCCTCTAAGCTTTGAGAAGATGAGAAGGAAAATCTAGACATTATGTACAAAGGAGCATTAAGTACCCTCAAGGCAAATCTCCAATATATTTTGGATCAAGAATGAAGTACTTAAATGTATGAATTTCGAACACCACAGGGATGATTTGATTTTAAATATGCCTAAATTAAACTTTTAAAAAATCCTATACATGTTTTCTCAGACTTTCTAACCTTTATATTATATTTTAGGATAATTAGCTGGGGGTTCAGGGACTAAGCCAGAAACAACAGCTAGGGATTTAAAAACTCCTGCTGATTGTAATGGGATTAAAATCTAAATCATCTGATTTATATAAAGGATTTCCATAAATTTTCTAGTTGTATAAAGCAGCTATCCTCCAAAATTAGATTTAGATAGAAATCAAGCATTAGGATGAATATTTAAAGCAGCATTCTCTGCCTCATTTAAAACCAACTTGCTAAAAACTATGATTACGACACACACAAAATTCAATATTTTAAGAAAGAAAGCTTGCCTTCTCAAGTGGTTACTTCATATCCTTTATCCTGTCTCTATGCTACTTTCTCCCGCATATGATGAGGCAAAGAGTGTACTTGAGATACTAAGAGAACTTTCTTTTCTGAGGGGGTCTTTTATATATATAATGATTCACTGAAGAACCTCTAAGGAGCTTCCAAGGGGAGCCCTGTGTCTTTCATATTCTAGGAAGCACATTCTAGGAAGCATTTTAGTTCATGTGGTGCACTAGTAAGCAGGAATGTTTTAGGAAGTTGGTTTCTTGGAATTCAGGGTCAAAACTACCCCATTTACTCACCTCTTTATTTATTTATTGAAAGCTTTCGTATAAAATTTCAGGGTGATGTACAGCTAATTATGTCACAGTACAAACAATATAAACAAATAAAAAAATGCAGCCATCTCTGATTGGCTCTTAGAAATGTCCCTGAGTTAGAAATGTCCCCCTCTCTAGCCACACCTCTTGATGATGGACACTTCCAACTGTCTGAGCTCTAAAATCATAGCCATTTTACCATAAGTCATCATTTGACTGGTCTCCCAGCAGCAACTTCATCAACAAAGTTTTCTAGCAGACTATACAACAGTCACCATTCTGGGCAGCAGCGGAAAGAAACAGCCACTCACATCTTCAGTCATTCATCTGAACATACAGGAGTTAAAAGAGTTGGGGGCCCATATAAACAATCCGCACTCTCAAAGTTTCCATTCATGCATACTGTCATGAATTGAGTCTGTGAAGGTCTGAAGGGTGTTTCTACACATGTTCAGCTGAACACACTAAGAACCCTTGCAGAATCAGGAATCCTTATCAGGATTCTCAATCACATGGAGACTTCTAAGCTCCTCCAGTTGAACATGCATAGAAATCCCCTTCACAGCTAATTCATGAAGGTCTGAGAAGTATTCCCAAACATGGTCACATTGAGAACAGGGCTTGTGTGCACTCCCAACATGCACTCCACATACTTTTAACCCTTGCATGCTCAGGCAAATGTCAAAAGAGTGCTTGAGTCTTTTGAGTATTGGGCACAGCGGAAACAAAAATTATCTTAGAGAGCGTGTTCTCCCTAGCAGAGAGCACGTGTTGCGGTTGGGAACAGGCCACCCTCCAGTGACTAGGCAAATTTAGTTGAATCCCGGCCATTTAAATGGTTAAACTGGGTTGCTGGGGTGTTTTGATTGTTGCCCATTCGGAGGAGGGGTCAGAGTCTATATATACAGGGGCCAGACGTTGGCACGGCCTCTTGGCCGTTTTGCATCGGATCACATGGAGCACTGGGACAATCTTCTCATTGTCTGGTTACATTTCTTTATTTCTTTATTTCCCCTTTCTTTTAATCCTCTCTAGTCCCTTAAATAATTTAATTCCCCCCTTTTCCTGTTCAATTTCCCACCCCACCCCTTACCCTGCCCTGTAGGAAGATTCTCCCTGTATCTGTGGCTTGCCTTTCCCAATAGTGAGAGAGCCCCCGTTAGGGGCTTTCTTTCGCAAAAAGGTTTCCCCCATTTCTCTTGTTGAAATTGTGGGGCTAGTCAGGGCTGTTCCCAGCTTAGCTGGTATCACTTTCGTTTATAGTATCCCCGAAGGTTGGCTTTATGGCTCCCTGTGCCTCCAAGGACTATGAGCACTCTGTATATGCTCTTGAACTATGCTGTTTCTGAACAAGTTTATTTTCTTTAAGTTTGTTTTGCCCTGATAGAGGCGACTGCCATTTTGAGATGAGCCATTGTGGCTTAGTGGCTAAAGTGCAGGACTAGGACCTGGGAGTTCATATCCCCCTCTTAGCCATTGTTATAACAAAACAAAACAAACTGCTCCTTATGGGCTATTCTGTTGCTGGGCAGTTCGGCCCATTTGTGATAAAAGAACTTTGGGTTTCTTGAAGGGGTGCTTCCCTCTAAAAGGGCAAGCAGGGGTACCTGGACAAGCTGTGGGCTACCTCAACTCTGCTATTTCACTGGAAACATTTATGCCTGGCCTAGCAGGTGATCCTAGGGCTTTGCCCTAGAATTCGATGGCCTGGAAGCGTTTCCGGCCTGAATAGTGTCCCCATGTGGTCCATGAAGCATTGGTTTCACTGGGTCAGCGCATAGTGCCGGTAATGCCTAGGTTGCAGGATTGGTCCCTGTATGGGACAGCTGCATGCTCCCCCATGCTCTACCTGGACACTTAAGTCCTTTTGGTGGTTACCTCACTGCGAGGGATGTAATGGGCGCCATGTTTGCAATATGCAACTGGGAGAAAGCACCTTTGCGTGCCCGCATTGCAGTTTGCTCTGTGCGTTGCAGAGCACGGCGCTGCACGGGCTGCAATTGCATTGCATTGCTAGGAGATTTGCAGTTGCATTGCACGGAGGGTGTGTAGTTGCATTGCACGGAGTGTGTTGTTGCATTGCACGGAGTGTGTAGTTGCATTTCACGGAGGGTGTAGTTGCATTGCACGGAGTTTGTTGTTGCATTGAACAGAGGGTGTGCAGTGCACGGAGTGTGTAGTTGCATTGCATGGAGTGTAGTTGCATTGCATGAAGGGTGTGTGCATTGCAGGGAGTGTGTAGTTGCATTGCATGGAGTGCGTGTGCATTGCAGGGAGTGTGTAGTTGCATTGCATGGAGTGCGTGTGCATTGCATGGAGGGTGTAGTTGTATTGCACAGAGTGTTTTTTGTTTTGCTTTGGTTTTTTGCATTGCACGGAGTGTGTGTGCATTGCACGGAGTATGTAGTTGCATTGAACAGAGGGTGCAGTGCACAGAGTGTGTAGTTGCATTGCATGGAGTGTAGTTGCATTGCATGAAAGGTGTGTGCATTGCAGAGAGTGTGTTTTGCATTGCACGGAGTGTGTAGTTGCATTGCACAGAGGTTTTGTGTGTGCATTGTACGGAGTGTGTAGTTGCATTGCACAGAGCGTGCTTTTTGCATTGCACGGAGTGTGTAGTTGCATTGCATGGAGAGTGTGTGCACTGCACGGAGTGTGTGTTGTTTTTTTTTGTTTTTTTTGTTTTTTTTTTTTTTTTGCATTGCACAGAGTGTGTGTCTGAAAAGGAGCCCAAGCGGGGGCTGGAAGCTGGCAAGCAATAGCTCAATACCTTTTGCCCATATTCCCATTTTATTTAGGGATCCAGTTGGATATCGTTGCTAAAACATACCACTTGGCTATGGAGAAGCTGTCTGCCTTGAAGGAAGTTATTTTGTAATACTTCCTCTGTAGCAAGTGATGCTTCACCAGATCCGATCTTGCTGGGTCACTTAACTAATCTTCCCACTAGGCCAGGCTGCCTAGATTTCACCCCTCCCATATCCAAGAATCTCCTGAGGAGTCTGCTGATTCTCCAGAGAGGAGGAGGCGTGTTCTGGTCTCTACTTATTCTGCTCCAGCACCAAGTCAGTCAGTCAGTCAGTGTCGGAGAGGGAGAGAGACTGAGTGTTAGAGATCATGTGTAGAGATAAGGTTGCTGCTAAGGGCAGCTGCAGATACTCAGTGCAGTGCAGCATTTATTTATGCTTAGACCTATTAAGCTCTGTATATAGTTTGTATAGTTGTAGATAGAATAAGAAGATATTCTACAGAGCTGCTCTCTGAGTTGTTTATATACTCAGACTCTGCTGTACTCTGCTGTGCGACGACTGTCTTTTTGTTGGAGTGAATCCGGTGCTCACAACTCTAAGCTGTGAGTCCACAGCACTTTGACCTGTTCATGTGCAGAAGGTGGTCTCTGGAAGTGCTACCCAGCTCGCCTAGCCCAGTTGGGGCTGAAGTGGATGAGTCCAGTTGGTGGCACTGGCTCAAGGGCGATGCTGACAGAGGTCCCCTTACCTTTGTGTATGCCTACCAAATGTGGTGAAGGCAGATATCAGGCGATGGTAGCAATTCCTGAATGTATGCAATAGTAGTTCGCCATGGCAGGATACCTTGAACCCGCTCAGGGATTTTCAGGTTCATGCTGGTGCTGCTGGATCTTTGCCCTTTCGTTTTTATTTCAAGGGCTGCTGGTGTGCAAAGCTATGGCCTCAAGCCTGGTGTGGTGAGGCAATCATGTGACATAACTTTTCTTGAGTTTTCCCCATTGTAGTAGCAGTTCACATGTGGCCCGAGGAGTTCAGTGACCATCGGATCTGCTTTTGGTCTGATAACCAGGTGGTGTTGAGCGTCTTGGCAAAACAGTCCTCATGCTGTAGCACAGTCTCTGCCCCTCCGCGCATGCTTTCGAGCTGCGCCACTTAAGGTTTAATATTGTGCTTTCTACTCTCCAAATTACGCTGACACTATCCGATTTTCAGATGAAGCGCTTCAGATCCTGGGCTCCAGACTCAGCTATTGCCAGACTTTTCCAGTCTTGTGGCATTTTGACAACAATTAGTAATTTCAGAGAGCGGCAGCTTCCATTTCCCCTTCTGCTTTTACCTCTTATGGGAAGGCCTGGATGGATTTCTTAGCCTTAAGCTGGCAGTTCTTGGCCATTCGGAAGAATTTGCCCCCATCCTCTGAGCAGATCCTGCAGTATTTGGTCCACCTGCTGCAGATTGGGCATGCGGTTATAACTATCCGAATTCAGTCCGCTGCAATGTCTGTTTCATTGAAGCTTTATTTTTTCAGAGACCCTTGTATAAAGTTTGCAGTGCGCAGGGCCTTGGAAGGTTGGAATAGGCTCCAACCTCATAGGACAGTGGGCAGGAAGTCGGTCAATTTTTACCTATGGAGTATCTGCAACAAGTTAAAACTTGTCTGCGGGTTAAAGATCAAGGTGAGACTCCTTTCAGTAGTCCATTGCATTTTCGCACTGAGGGTTGGGGAAATGGTTGTTGGAGCCAGCACGGGGCCGAGATTCTGGAGGCTTATTGCTTCAGGACTTTTCCTTATCCTTTGGAGCTTGTCATTAGAGCTGGTAACTCTAAAACAGACTTAGTGGGCAGGAGTGCCACAATCAGGCTTCCCGCCACAGGTGAGGAGGGCCCTTGCCCGGTTATGGATAACAGAATATTTGGCTTTTTATTCCCTGGGGGCTGGCCCGCTCCTAGTGCATGAAAATGGGTTCCCGTTAGCCCGGCATCAATGTGCTTACGTCGTGCACCAGTTATTAGAGCCTGCGGCTTGCTTACCGCTGAACACTCCTCATTCCTTACGATTACGTGCTGCTGCAAAGGCTGCACACTGGGGGCCTGTCAGTAGACAGGATTGTGAATACGAGTCATTGGAAGTCTGACGCTGACAAGGATTATATCAGGAAGTGTCACAGTGATGTCTGTGCTGATGCTTGTCTGTTGTTTCCTTTTTTCATAGGAGCAGCTGTGCACATTTGGGCCACAGCATTGTACACTAGGCTGGCAAGCATGTTGACGGGTTTGGACTGGGGCATCATCTCAGTCTTCCTGCCCATGTGAACATATACTGGATGTCCAGATGGGGAATGCTTTGGGAGGAGATCCTTCCTTTGGTGCGGTCGAGTGTGACCTGTGCAGGTCCTCCCGCAGTGCTGGTGGTACAGCTGGGCGAGAATGTTTGCTGTCTTCCTCCAGCATAAGTTTGCATTCCTGCATGCAAGAGGGCTTGGATTGAGTTGATGGCAGCTCTCCCTGGACTCAAAATAATTTAAGGCATTGGTTCAAGGTGGTCTGGAGGGGGGGTGGGAGCACCTGTCCCCTCCAATGCGCAAAGATGTTCCATTAAGGGAATCCAAGGATTTGCCATGCTTTTGTCGACCCCTTTTGAGGGGTAGGGCCATGCAAGAGTCCCTGGGAGCATTTGGGGTGAGCTTGAGTCTGATCCTGGTTCATTCCTCCCCCATGCTGTTTATTGGAACTGACGATATGGTGGGGCCCAGTCGTCAGTGCTGCCCTGCTGAGGTCAGGTGCAGCTAGTCGGGAACCAATGCCTAGACAAACTACCACCGAGCAGGCCAGAAAGCATGTTAATAAGGCGGTGGATAATAGAATAAAATAAATAAAGTGAATAAAATAACAAATAAAATAAAATAGGTCCTTGCTTTAGGTGGTTCTGTAATATTGCACCCTCCTAATTTTCTTCAAGGCTATTGCCCTCTTTAGGGCAGATGGGGTGCATCTTTCCCCTATGGGGAACGACACCTGGCGGGATGCGATTGCCTTGGGATTCATTGCTCCCCCACAATGTTTGCTGGTACTGACGATATGGTGGGGCCCAGTCGTCAGTGCTGCCCTGCTGAGGTCAGGTGCAGCTAGTCGGGAACCAATGCCTAGACAAACGTACCACCAAGAAGGCCGGAAAGCATGTTAATAAGGCAGTGGAAATAAAATACAGGTCGTTGGAAATCGAATGCATTCAAAGATTATGTTCGTTAACATTATTGGTGTCTTACAATTTTTGCTTGTTTCATCTTATTTATCAGGTTTAGCGGTGACCTGTGTTTGGATTGTGGGGCACAGTATCGTCCATTGGGCTGGCGTCGCAGCACGGCAATCTGGATTGGGTCCAGATTTCGGCTTTCCTCCACATATTCGCTTGTCTTGGCTGTCCAGACGTGGGATGTGCTGGTCGGAGTTCCTGCCAAGTATCCGGAGGCAGTTGCTCTTGGAGGGGCCGCCAGCTGCTATTGTGGTGCAGCTTGGTGAGAACGACCTGGTGCCCATGGACTGTTTGTCACTACGTGCTGCAATTTTGGGTGACCTGGAGACGCTGCGTGCAATGGTGCCGACAGCGAAAAATTTTTGGTCAAAGCTTTTGCAACGCTGCGTTTGGAAGGGCAGTCGTTGCCCGGCTGCCACTGAAAGGGCCCGAAAACGCATCAATTCTGCTGTGGTCAAAAAAGTTTTGGAGCTGGTGGCGATGCAATTTCCCACCCCGAGATTCTTTTTGAGAGGCCATCCTTTTTCCAAGCTGATGGCATGCACCTTTCCGCTTCAGGGAATGAGGCTTGGATTGGTGCGGTGGTGACCAAGCTGAGGTCTTGGTTGGGGCTGTGAGTGGTTTGGCGGTGAGCTGAGGGCTCCATGGCGGTTAGGCACTGGTTAAATTGGTGCTTGGAGGGGTAAGTGCCTACCCCTCCAAATGATGCGAATGGGAATTCCGTTAAAGGAAATCCAGGGGCTTGCCATTCTTTCGTCCTTGTCCCCGGAGTCGGACTTGGGCCGTGCAAGCCCCACAGGAACATGAGGGTGAGAAGTAATGGTCTGGTGCCCAGCTTTATTTCTCACCCAATACTTGTTTCCCACGCTGGCTTCCGCTGGTATCCGGAAGGCCAGCTCTGTCCCTGAGGGCAAGGACAGATAGTCGGAACCAGTGCCTAAGCAACCACTCACATTTTTGTATTTGAATAAAGTTGTGGCCAAAATTATGCCAAAAACCTTAAACAAAAATTGATGTGTGAAGTGTGAATTATTGGGGGGCTACTGTGACTCAACACGCAAAGCGTGTTCTCCCTAGCAGAGAGCACGTGTTGCGGTTGGGAACAGGCCACCCTCCAGTGACTAGGCAAATTTAGTTGAATCCCGGCCATTTAAATGGTTAAACTGGGTTGCTGGGGTGTTTTGATTGTTGCCCATTCGGAGGAGGGGTCAGAGTCTATATATACAGGGGCCAGACGTTGGCACGGCCTCTTGGCCGTTTTGCATCGGATCACCCGCCCTCCCTCCCTTTAATAGGGGGGTTTTTTATTTAAGCTGATCGCTTGACCTTGCTATGCCTGTCATGGTGTCGTTCGCCTTGGTGCGGGGGCATGGTAGGAATTTTGCCATCTGGCTGATTGGCTGGTGCCATTTGGTTTTTGCCTACTGCGTAGCAAATCGTCACAACTTGTAAGGTTGGCGGTTAGGCACTGGTTAAATTGGTGCTTGGAGGGGTAAGTGCCTACCCCTCCAAATGATGCGAATGGGAATTCCGTTAAAGGAAATCCAGGGGCTTGCCATTCTTTCGTCCTTGTCCCCGGAGTCGGACTTGGGCCGTGCAAGCCCCACAGGAACATGAGGGTGAGAAGTAATGGTCTGGTGCCCAGCTTTATTTCTCACCCAATACTTGTTTCCCACGCTGGCTTCCGCTGGTATCCGGAAGGCCAGCTCTGTCCCTGAGGGCAAGGACAGATAGTCGGAACCAGTGCCTAAGCAACCACTCACATTTTTGTATTTGAATAAAGTTGTGGCCAAAATTATGCCAAAAACCTTAAACAAAAATTGATGTGTGAAGTGTGAATTATTGGGGGGCTACTGTGACTCAACACGCAACAGTAATTGCTTTCATTCACTATTTTCCTATGTGGAATTGGAAAGGGCTTTTTGTCCCGAAACTGACTGTTAAGTGAAAAATATTTGTCATTTGGATGCCCAGGTCTTCCTCTCTGGCATTTCTAACTCATTGTGCAATTTCGACTAGGTCAATGATCCATCTGCTCCATCAGTTGGAAGGCAATATCTAATAAGAAACCAAAATCTACTTTGTTGCAATTATATTAACACATTAAATGTTTCAGGACATTATCCTTTTTAATAATAATAATAATAATAATAAATTTTATTTATATCCCGCCCTCCCCAGCCGAAGCCGGGCTCAGGGCGGCTAACAACAATAAAACAGTACAAAAGTACAACATAAACAACATTCATTTAATGATTTTAATTAGTTTAGCAATTAATTCTGGAACATATTTCCAACTTGTACTGTATAGGTGGGAACACATTGCAAGCTGTCAAGCAATCAGTGAGAAGATGACACATCCAACTTTTTAGATTGTTATTTGGTTACTGTTCTGGGTAATACTGTACAAAAAAAAACAAATCTGTCCCATCTCTTTCCCACTGTTTTCCAACATTTAATATGGGGGAAAATGCATCCTGGTGAAATTATAATGGTGAGGTAAGGATTTTTTTTTGGTCATGCTTGCCTAAATTTTGAGGTGACCAAGGGGTGTTTTCATGCATCCTCTCATTCTTCAAATCATCCTAGAAGTGGTATTTCACATTGCCACTTTCCCGTGTGGCAACACTGCAATTAAAGCCCCAGGAAAGACAACCAAAGAATTCCCTCATGGGGGATTTTTTTTGGGGGGGGGGGGTTGGAGGAAGTGTGGGCAGCCATGGTTTATTTTGGAACCCTTCACACAACATGGAAAATAGAACGCAAATTTCTATGTGACACAAAGGATATGCAGACTGGTCTCCTTTTTTGTGAGTGGGTCCACAGAATATGTGTATTTAGCCCAGAAAATCTTCCGGCACCTGCTGCACAGCCCTCCTCAGCCTCCACTCTGGCCAGTGTAAACCAGCAGGACTTCGCAATCCACCACTACATTCCACCCACCCCAGAACTATAGAAATACTTGAGTGCACATAGCAGTCAAATATTTGTCTCCTTTCCCTCAGTATACTTTTGACCATCTTCCAGTATAAATCTATACACTTTTCCAACTGCATGTTCAGAATATTTATGCTAATACATTCATATTATTCTACAGCAATAAGTACTGATTACAAAAAAGACCCATAAAATGGACATCATGGATAGATTTTATTATATAGTTAACATCTTTTATCATTTGATATATATCTTTTTCCTTGGGATTAGTTTTTATGTCTACAGACTTATGCTAAAATTGATGACTTTAAGTGGTATAATTTACATGGCTATTGATCTAAATTGAAATCAAATTGTTTCCGTCCTTTCCATCTGTTTCAGCCCACACGCAGCATTGCTTTCTTGCCTTTTAAATCCTGAGATGGTTCATTTTTAAGAATTCTTAAACAAAACAAAGGTCATGTAAGCAAAAAGCATGCAAGCAAATGTGGACATAACTTTAATAGATATGAACACTATATCTAAACCATTTAAGCAACCACGGTGCCACAGTTGATGAATGTTTATTGAACATTCACCCTGATTTGTGTGTGAAGAGGTTAAACAATTAGTGTCAAGCAAGAGTTATCCCACACTTTCCAGTGCATTTTCCCAACACTTTCCTTACCAAAAAAAGGGCTCTTTTTAGGGGGAGGGTTTGTTACACTAGAGCTCAAAATCTAATTGTACAACCTGAACTGGTTGATCTATGATTAAACACTTGGAAATGGTAACAGTCTAGAAGCACCCTGTAGTCATGAGCAGAAGACAAAGACCTGAATGAGCTGGGACCAAGGTATCTCAGAAATCTCAGGAATCACATTCACTCATGCAAACCCGTTGGAAATCCTGTTTCCAAAGCCTTTGTTGTGATGGATCAGTCCTCCCCAACCTGCTGTCCTCTAGTTGTGTTGAACTTCAGCTCCCATCACCCCTGACTGTTGGAAATGTTTGGCTAGAGCTGATGGGAGCTGCAGTCCAAAATATCTGGAAGGCATCAAGTTGGACAAGGCTGTCAAACAGAATACCAAAAAAAACCTGCCTTCTTGCAGGTCAAACAATTTGCCATCCTGTTACTGTTGCCTATTTTGACTGGCAACAAAAACATTATTATGGTGTAAGCCAGGCATAGGCAAACTCGGCCCTCCAGATCTTTTGGGACTACAACTCCCATCATCCCTAGCTAACAGGACCAGTGGTCAGGGATGATGGGAGTTGTAGTCCCAAAACATCTGGAGAGCCAAGTTTGCCTATGCCTGGTGTAAGCTGTTGTGGACCAACACTATGCTGAGTGATAACATGTTGCCCCAACTGCATTAGAGTAGAAACATAGGAAGTTGCCTTATATTGAGTCAAATAATTTGTCCATCTAGTTAAATACAGTTTGTACTGACTGGTTGTGGCTCTTCGGGGTTTCAGACCAGCAGCATTCTCAGCTCTGTCTGAAGATAATGGGGATTTAACCTGGGGCATTCTGCATTTAAAATAGATGCTTTGCTATTGAACTACAGCCATTCATGAGCTAGGCTAAGCTACATTGCCAGCTACAAAACCAAAATGGAGGTGTAGGGACAAAATTGAAGTGCTTTAGCAACACAAAGGGCTTACTTCAGAGAAACACCTTTAAAATCAAGTGGGCATTTGCTGTCATTTTGTTTGACATGTGGATTGCAGATGTGGGACAATGCACAGCAAATCTATGCCCATCTTCTCAAAGCCATTGTGCCATTTTGTGCTCTGGACATGTCATAAATAATAAATATTCCTTTTATATTCTTGTATTGGAATATTTATGGCACCATCATTTATACAATCCATATCATTGCCTCAGACAAAATTGCAATAATTGGACTTCTGTGCAAGTTTAAGTGTCAGCCTGGCACTTTTGACTTATTGATGGATCGACTATGCAAATGGTGCTCTCTGGAATAAAAGGAGAATTTGTAATGATGAAGCTAAAAGGAATCTTTTTATAACTTCAAGCAGCCTAAGGCAGTGGTAGCACTTGTCATCTGTCACTCTTGGGACAAGCATTACCAGGAACATTTAGCCACTATACATTTTGAATATGTCAAGGAGAAGTAGGAGTTGAAAGTAGGCATACTTCAAATTTATCCGTGTTAGTCACTGTAGCTTTTGAGTAAAACAAGCAGCAGAACAGAAAAATTAATGTATAATAAAGCTATTAAGAGTCAATGCCTTTAACCTTTTAAATAGCCGTGGAACATTAAATGTTACCTTTTTTTACCCAAGGCTTGATTAAACACTATCGCTGATGAAATTGTAGGGGAGAGTCTGCCTCAGTAGGGGTATGCAAGGCTTTTTGTCAGCCAGAACATGCCAGAACTCAGTTCCAGCACCTCTCAAGTGGGCGCCATTGCCATTCATTGTGAGTTCTGGCACTTCTTTTTCTAAAAAAAAATAGCTCTGGGTACCAGGTAGAAGACATTATTCATCTAGAAGAGTAGAAATAGGGAATAGAAGGATAACCAGTAGGCAGTCATCTGGATGAACGTAAGCATGTACAGAAAAGTATGTTCATGCCTACAGCATTGGGTTGTTATGTTACTGCTTAGATAAGAGTAGGGAGAACAGTAGGATCACAAACCCTAAGCAGAAGCTGGGTGCTGCAGACACATAGTGTTGTACTCATGGAAGTTGTCTCATCATTTTCTCCATTCTCCAAAAGCACTTACTCTCTTTTAACAAAGGACAATGCAAGGAATTCTTCTGCTGCACTCATCATATTGATACAGCTTCTTCAGTACCTGATGTTCTATCATCCATCGCCAGCAGTTTCAAGTTATTCCCCTGTGAAAGCTGCTGCCTTATTTATTGTACTAGGATAGAGACTGTGAATTTACTAGCCTGGCAATGAGCATTACTGGGGGTTGGGTGATGTTCCTAAATAATGGTAGAGGACAATTGTTTTGTTTGCAGTAAAGTCTGCACTATCCAAACTGTACTCAGGGGAAAACAGATTTCAAATTAGACTGAAAAAAGTCTTCATAATAATAATACACATCATTCTAAAAATCTAGGATTTGTTGTATTTCATAACATACCTGTAGGTACAATACAGAACATTTGTCTGCCCAATACAGGAGCAATGGAAAGCACAAGAAATTGCAGGAAAGGAAGACATTTTCTATTTAAAGGGCAACAAACAGAGTAGCAAGGTTACAGTGCATTTTATAAATTGCAAGTACAGAAAACTAGTTTCCGACTACACTTATAATGCCCTATTCTCATTTTCAGCAACCTGAACATAATATTATGACCTTTTCATTTTGACATTTAAAAAAGCTTAAGCAAACATTACATGTCTACTTCATGTTAGTTTTCAAACTGCCAAGGCTCCAATTTGAACAAGGACATAACTTCTTGGAGTAAAAGAAGTGTGAGTGTGGGTGTGTGCATAATTTCTCTTGTCAAGAAATTACCGTATTTTTTGCACCATAACACTCACTTTTTTCCTCCTAAAAAGTAAGGGGAAATGTCTGTGCGTGTTATGGAGGGAATGCCTACAAGTGGCATGCCTACGGATTTTCCTCCTCTAAAAACTACGTGTGTGTTATGGTCGGGTGCGTGTTATAGAGCGAAAAATACGGTATTAGGAGGACATTCAGCTACGTTTTACTCAGGATAGAACCGAACTACTGAAATTAATGAACTCAGGCCCATTAATTTCAGTGGGTCTATTTTGAGTAAAACTCAGTTGAATGCCACCCTTTGATTCCTGATTTGTTCACTTTTAATGCTCTCACATAATGTAATCTTTAAATACAGGAGAGGAAATGAATCTTTAAAATCTGAGTTCCAGTTGGAATATTTTCTGTGTTATCAAACAGACAAAAAGGAAGATGTGTATTGCTTAACTCCACTCCCCATCAAACACACTACATTTGTATGTTAAAGAAGACCAACTTTAAAAGGGTGCTTACTTTCATATAAAGTAAGTCATATAAAGAAATCTTTGTCATCTTGACTTGAAGACAAGCATTAACAGTGCAATTCTATATAAGTACTATTGGTTGAAATCCAATGTAATTTAAGTGGGTGTCCACTTGCACAATGGGGTTTCTTCCTCCCCTCACTCTTACAGTTTTCCAAGTTACCCCAAAATGAGCTCTAGGTGACTGGGGGATTTAAAAAACAAACTTACAGGATACTTTCCTTCTTGCCTGCTTTGCTGAGTGGATCTCGAATGTAGCTGGGAAAAGTTAATAGACCTTCGTAGACCCAAAAGGATAAGCCCTCTTCTCAACACAGGCCTCCTACTCACATAATCCAGTGTAAGTGAAGATCTTTAATTGGAAAATTATCTCCCAATAAAAGGAAAATATTGCGTATAGCTGTCTATAATCTTAAATATTCAAAGGTTTAGTGTATCATTTACGTGCCCTTATGTATTAAAATTGCTGGCCATATAATACCTGTCTAGCCAGTTCATATTCATTAATGTGAAAGTGTTATTCAATTTTGTGTAAAAGCATTATTCACAGAGAAGCAGCTATTTAAATCACAGAAGCTTAAATGGCCAGTGAACTCTTTTCACTACCAAACACTCGAACTTCATTAAAAAATCTTATCATTAAAAAACACCAATCTAGGATGAACATACGGTCTTGAAATAAGGAGAAGCTGATGTCAAGGAATTCATCAGAGCAAAAAAATACAAATATGACAACTGTTTCCTGATTTGCAGTTCACATTCCACCAAGGTGTGCGAAACCCAGATTTTCAGATTATTTCAAAAGTGATTATTTACCTGTTGGATGTGTTTGGTGCTCAGAGATAAACTGATCATTTTGGGATATCAGCAGACAGCTTGACACAGCTGTAAAGATTTCCAATGTGCTTGTCTTATCTTATAAATCCTTGTTTAGCAGAACTTCAGGTCAAATGTCCTCATTTTAAAAAAAGCACCCTTCAGTTCCTGTTGAACATTTCCTCAACACCCCGTATTTTTTAAAGGAGTCGATTGCAGCAATCCTGCCACCACATGTGATAGATTAGCTGCTCTTTGTAATTATATCTTATTTCTACTGCTCTCACCACTTGCAGCAATATATTATAGTTCCACTGCACTGAGACCAAATGTTAAAGTTGTCCTTTTATTGAAACCCACCACTGTGCTACTTTATGTAGTAAATGCTCACATTATCCCTTATCTTTATGAGAACACTCTTTAAAGATAACTTTCTTCTACATATTAACTATATTGACTTTTGACAGGCAGGCTACATGTGCACTGTATTGCTTCACCTCAAGCTAAAGGTGATCTGGCAACCTTTTTACCTCAAAAACTTAACAGTTTGCCTACCAAATGTCCTTTAATGACAGCATGGGGAATCTTACTAGAACATTTACATAAGGTTTGGTAGCAGTTTTCTCTCAGGATTACATGGTTCTTTCACAGCCCATAAAATGGTTATCGGCTCAAATCTAAATTCAGACATAAACTCATGCAAGCTCCAAGCTGTGAGTTTCTTCTTCAGCTTACATTCACAGAAAAAGGAGACCACTCAATCTTCTCTATATAGTCTTCACCATTTTGTAGTGGCTACCTTCTCCTCACCCCCTCCTACCCCCCCCCCCCATGCTTCAGAATGATGCTAGGGGGACAGTACACTGTAGAGGATATAAAATGGTGGCCAGACTGCCCAACATCAGGAAAAAGAAAAACTATGCTACTGCCGATAGGTCTCCGTAAGAGGATATATTAATTACATTTAATTCTCTGCAGACCTATATGTGCAGGTTAGAAAAAAAGAAAAGAAAACCAGCTGGTGCTTGTTTTAAAAAATGCACGGCTTGCATATAAAGAGCCCCAGTAGCAGAGTTTCAATCCCATCATTAAGCAGATTTAGTGAAGCATAGGCATAGGCTTAGGCTTTTAAACCTTTGTTTAATATGTTCCAGCTAACTGAGCCAACTTTGACTCCTTTGACCCCTCCTGCAGAGAAACAGACCACACAACGAAGCAAGTTTAAAATAGACTTTACTTACAGTGATGCATTGTCCTTAGTAGCAATGTTAAAATGCAGGTAAATATTCTTAGTTGAAAAATACAGCCAGGGCAACCTCAGAGGCAGAGAGATGTGTTGAGGCATGTCTGCCTCTGTTGCATGCAGAGTGTGTGGGTGTGTGAGTGTGTGGGTGTGGGTGTGAGTGAGAGAGAAAGAGAGAGAGAGAGGAACAAGAAACAAGTCTTGCTAACATACTAACTAGCACAGTTAGGTTTGACTGCAAATTTCCCACAACTGCTATCCATAATGCTAAGCCCCATTTCCAAGAAACTATTGAGGGAGAATTTTTCTTCCCCCAAGAATAAATGTGATGCAATTGTTCCCTTCCCCACCATTTCTCTGCAAATAAATGTGGTAGAGAATTTTGAAATGCCATTTGTACAAAGCTCTAGATATAGTTTTCCAGTTAGCAAAACACAAGACAATAAACCAGTAACATAAATTTATAAGGATTACCATATTTACTCGAGTCTAATGTGCCATCAAATCTAATGTGCACCTGTTTTGAGAACTTTGAAACCAAAAATGTATTTGCTGGCGAATGTAAATATCCCATAGAATCTAATGCACACTTTAATTTTCACAACGTAATTTGGCCAAAAAAGGTGAGCAGTAGATTCAAGTAAATACGGTAATCCTTTTCGCCTATGCAACCCAAAGACAGAAGAAAATAATCTCTATATTGAACCTTACATTTATTTCGAAAAGGAATGTAATTAACCAAATCCACTCAAATATCAAGTTCTGTTCTTTAAACTTTGTCAAGTTGATTGCCACCAATTCATTATCATTTTGAGAACTGGCAAGGCCAGATGTTTGGATTAATAACATGACATCCATTCACTGGCTGGTCTACTTAATATATTTTCTCTTTTAAAATTTATACTTGGGCAAGAGTGCAGGAAAGAATTGCATAGAAAAAGGGTTGGAAGCAGTGGTTTTAAGAAATGTCATATTAAACTTTTTACATTACAGTTTTAAAGTGGTGAAGTGATTGCAAGTACAAAAAAAAGAAAAGAAAAAGAAGAATACATGACATAAGACGTAGGAAGTCGAACTTTACAATAAAAATAGAATATGCCCAGGCTTTGTACTTTTAAGTCACTGTGCTTTAAAAGCATCAATATAATTACCTGTTTTATGGGAATCGTGCTTGCTTTGTGCTAGAAAACTGCTCTTATCTAGCAATCAGCCACAGAAAAATGAAAAAACTCACCGAACAACTATTGCGCTTTAGGAATTAGCAATGACTCTGGCTGGGTGAAAAGGAATCATAACAACTTTATATCACATGGAGGTACAAAATGTCAATACTAAAAGATTGTTAAAGCCATGAGTGGAAATTAAGCTGCATCTTACCTGACATCTCTTATCAAACACTGGGGAGGGGGGGTACGGGACCCAGAAAATCCCTGTTTCAACTGCAGAACGTATTTGATGCAGCATATTTCCTTATTTGCTTCTCAAGGTTAGGAAACAATGTTAGTAGCCTCCTTAGCATTCTAAAAAATTAAGGGTCATCGCTGTCAAAAACATGCTGAGGTCCAGAACTAACGCCCCACTACTGCCACCCTGCTCTATCACTGAGACCTCCAGAGCCATGATGTGGTATTGCTGCTGCTTGCTGCTACTGCCTGTCACTCATCTCATCCTGTCCCCCCTGCAAATGTGTTTAAGCAGTGGTGCTCATTATGGGAAATGAACCAGTGCTCAGCTCCTTTTATCAGCACGCTTCCAAGAATTAGCACTAGCACAAGGTGATACTTTCCTCCCTCTGTGTACAACTCATGCCATCCTCACATCTGCTTTGGAAGGTGGGGGTACGGGGGTACGGGGACTCAAGAACGGATTGAGGGGGTGTACAGGAGGGGAGAGTAGGAGAATGTTCCATTTCACAGGGAGAAATCCTTGTGCTGACAGAACATTCTGCTTAGTGCCACTACAACTCTTAGTGCTCAATGTCAAGACTTTGCTCCCAGCTGTAGTCAACAATAAGGGAAGAGAAGACTCCCTGGAAAAGACCCTGATGTTGGGAAAGATGGAGGGCACAAAGAGAAGGGGACGACAGAGGACAAGATGGTTGGACAGTGTTCTCAAAGCTACCAGCATGAGTTTGACCAAACTGCAGGAGGCAGTGGAAGACAGGAGTGCCTGGCGTGCTCTGGTCCATGGGGTCACGAAGAGTCAGACATGACTAAACAACTAAACAACAACAACCCCCACACAGTCCCTTTTACCATGTCATGATTTGTGTCATCGTACCCAGCTCCTTCAACACCCCCAATTTATTAACTTTGCTCATAACTAGACAGGACCTATAGCCAAAACACACTTTTTCGAGGTATTTACACAACAGAGTGATGACAAGCTTAAAGGCAACCCAACAGATTTTCACTTCTCATCGTTTGGATAGGATCCAACCTCCTTTACATGGCTCCATAAAATGTACACCAAGCACGAAGGAATCCGGCTGAGAACAGATGCGCCATGTGGATCAAGCTCAGCTGACATCATTCCAAGCCCAAGACTTTAATAAAATGGCCATTATGGAAGACAGAGTTAATTAAAACATCTCCAAAGAATCCAATGCATTTAAAAGGCTTTTGTCAAAATTTTAAAGGTGTTGGATCGTCTTCCACATTTCAGCTCCTTCCCTCTGCTCTTGGCAGTGCTGTGACTTTCAACCACAGAAAGGTCATAGTTAATTGTAACTTCAGGGAACATTGTACCTTAATTGCATTACTTAGCATATCACTTCCCAATATCCAGATGCAGTCAGGAGAAGTTCAGCATCAGGTAAAATCAATAGAAATTTAAGTAAACTTCGGCCACTTAGGTATTTGTATTTGAATGTACCACTCGAAATAAACATGAAGAGTTACCTTCCAGCGTTGCTCTCAAGATGATATTAATGCTGAAAGCAGGGGTAGCCAAGGGGTTGCCCTCCAGATGTTCCACAGCATGGCTGATGGGAGCTGTAGTCCAGCAACACCTGGAAAGTAGATTCAAACACATGAAGTCTTCTCACGTTAGCCATAGCCACGTGTGTTTTGGGGGTAAAGTAATCATGTTACCAGGAGCCCCTCCTCCTCATTGTTTTACTTGCCTTCCATGGGTTGTTGAGTGACTGGGTGAAGCACGCAGCCTTCTGTATCCACAGAGGCTTCCCATGTGGTTTAATGCCTGTTTTTTTTCCCCCATTCTAAAACTCATAAGGAGCTTCCATGAATACCGGAAGCTTCCTGCTTCACACAGTCAGCCTCCAACTCATAGAAGACAGGTTGAATAACAAGGGGGGGGGGTTGGAGCCAGAGTACTCTGTCCTGGTTCCCACTCACAGATTTGGTACTCAGCTCTTAAAATTAAAAGCTTTATTCCAAGATTCACTACTATTCCCATATATAAGTTTGGTTATACAAGTCCATGGCTAGGTATTATCTGAGACCCAACATTTGAAATGGCCCTTGTGCCCACCCTACTTGACAGGAGAGCTCATTCATTCACACAGTTGGCACCCCAAGACTCAGGGCTGGGTGGGCAAGCAAGCACTCCTCTGAGTAGGCTGAGCGTACAAAGTCTGTTTGTGCTGGCAGAGTCGCCTCTTGGTCCTTGGTGACAGAGAGAGATGTCTGGGCTGGCTCTCTGTCATATTGGCCCCTGTGCCTTCCCTGAAGGGAGTGGCTCTTTGCTGGCAGGAGGCAGCACCAATTGTAGTGCCAGAGTTGCAACAACCAGCTAAGATGCTATACCCAGCATATCCAATGGCACTCTTGACAACCCACTCGGCCTTTCTACGACGCTCCTGACATGCTCATCCTCCTTGAAAACAGAATGTCCGAATGGAGTTGTTAAATCTACGTAGATGAGCGCCGCAACCCCAGAGTCGGCCACGACTGGACCTAATGGTCAGGGGTCCCTTTACCTTTACCTTTACTCCTTATATTTAAAATTGTCTTTAGACACAGGGTGGATCTCTACTGACAGGAAAACAGAAAGACGACCAATATTTTGAGGCCATGATGTAGTGGACTTTTTTAAAAAGAGATTGAGCACATGACATAATGGGTTCCATGCTGAGAACATTTTTTTTTTTTTTTTTACGAATAAAATGAGTTGGCCTAAAATAATGCCGCTGCAGAAGCAATCATATGCAAGGGCTTTCTGAACAATATAACTTTGCATGGTTCCAAGTTTTCTGCAATTCCAAAATGGAAACAAAAAAGAAACCCCACTGTGAAGTTCGAGTAAATATTAGCCATTTGATCGACCCACAGGTGCAATTCTGATGTAAGTTCTAAGATGTAACTGTCTACCCAAGACTATATAAATCATGGAGAAGTGGTGAAGAGCATTAACTGTGGAGCAGTCTGGAGACTATATATTATTTCAGTTGCATCATCTAAAACACCAGCACACGCACACCACTTGTAGTCAAATATATGTACTCCAAATTTCATTTTAAACCAGGATCTGCCCACAAACAGCACTGTGGTATGGGTGGGTAGTGTTGGACTTGGCCCAAGGAAATCTAGCTCATCAACTAGGTTGTTATTGGCAAGATAATATATCCTAGTGTAACTCTATTTACAGTAGACTACCCACGTAGGCCACTCTGAAGTTCTTGATGGAGAACTAGAAAGTATGATAGACAGAAATAAAGATGAGAACTCTTTGTCAGTCCTCAGGACACTGCTGTTTTGTTAGAAGATGTGCAAATTTCACATTGGGAAACCCTTACGGCAGTTCAATGTTCACATAAATTAATCTGGAAAACAAATTAGTTAATGTCTCCCCCATTATTCTTGCTATTTTTAAAGCAGCATGCTTTGCCTAGATCAGGCATAGGCAAACTCGGCCCTCCAGATACTTTGGGACTACAACTCCCATCATCCCTAGCTAACAGGGGTGATGGGAATTGTAGTCTCAAAACATCTGGAGGGCCTTGTTTGCCTATGCCTGGCCTAGATGCCCTGCCTCTCATGTAAGGGAGAGGGGCACAGTGGATTTCTGCATAATATGAGGAGATAGGTATGACACATGGCTTAAACAGAAAAACGTGGATTTTTTTAAAAGAAAGAATGACACCATACCTCAACCCCTGTGAATGGACTGAAGACAAGTGCTAAGCATGGATTCTGATCTGCAAGTTGATGGGAAACCCAGCCAGGTGGGCGGGGTATAAATAATAAAATTATTTATTATTTATTTAAGAAGAAAAGAAGGGTCTTGCTGGGTCAAGCCAAAGGCCCATCTAGTCTACCATTCTGTTTTCACAGCCTCCATGAGCAGCCTCATGCTTTTACATATTCTACTAATACATAATTTCTAAATGCTATGCAATCAAGGGCACCAACAAGATGCTTAAACTATGTATTAATCCTCTTTCCCTTTCCCTTTGGGGAGACATCAGTCTGTTATCTATGTTGTTTGTTCTGCACCAGTTCATTTCTCTATTGTTACATTCCTGTTCCTCCTCTGAAAGTTTGCTGTGCGTTGTTAACACAATTTCTCTCTCTTTCTTTTTTTAAAAAAAATACCCAATAGGGAGCTTTCCAGATGGGTTCCAGTGTCCTCTCCTCCTATTTCAAAGTCACACAACTGGACACCCTTTGCATTATTCTGATAGATCTTGATTTGTCAGTTTGATCAAGCTGTTGCTTGCAGGTGCATGCTATTAGTGCATCTTAATTGTCATTTCATGATCAAACTTCAACCGTGCTCTTTTCTTTGATATTTCAGAAGACACTTACTATGAGGAGACGGTACACTACCTTACATAACCACTGCAATATTCAATAAATATATTCCACCTAAATAGTAATTGCTGTATGCCATTAGATTCACTATAGAATACAGTGGGTACAGATATGAAAAGCAGGTGGAAGGAAAGACTTGAAAGCTATTCCCACAGTGAGAAAGTAGACCTTATTCACCACCACCATGTTAAACAGTGGAGAATCTGGTAATGTCCAAAACTGTATCACAAACATTCTGAAAATTAGAAAATAGCAATGGTCCAAGAGGCAAGATTATGTTGGGGGGAAGTTTCAGGTGAATATAAAGCTGTTGCATTGATTTTTTATTTTTTTAAAAAAAATTATTTTATTCACGATTTTCTTGTTTTACAGAAGTGTAGTGCCTCGTATTTTTTTTTCATGTAACATTTTTACAAATCCGTTTCATTTGTTGAGGCATTAGGGGGAGAAGAAAAGAAAAAAGAAAAAAGAAAGGGGGGTGGAGAGAGGGAAGATGGATAGGGGTGGGGTCGGGTGGCAGTGTGCATTGATAAATAAAATGTGGCTGCAACTTTTCATCATCAGAGGCCCTTTCACTGAGGACCAGAGCCGAGGGACATCTGGTGGTTCCCTCACTGCGAGAAGTGAGGTTACAGGGAACCAGGCAGAGGACCTTCTCGGTAGTGGAACCCGCCCTGTGGAACGCCCTCCCATCTGATGTCAAGGAAATAAACAACTATCCGACTTTTAGAAGACATCTGAAGGCAGCCCTCTTTAGGGAAGTTTTAATGTTTGAAGTTTTATTCTGTTTTTAAAGTTCTGTTGAAAGCCGCCCAGAGTGGATGGGGAGAAATAATAAAATTAATAATAATAATAATAATAATAATAATAATAATAATAATAATAATAATTCATGTGCTTCATCCACAAGAGTTCCTGAGGGCAGAAACATGAGAACAGGCCTTTTCTGTGGTGGCTCCCCACTTGTTGCTCTCCTCAGGGAATCTCACCTGACGCATTCACTACATATCTTTAAGTAACAGGCATAAACATTCCTCTTCTTCTGGGCCTTTGGCTTATTAAACAATCTATGGCCTTTTAAACTGTGGAGAAGTATTCTTTGTATTTTTATATTGTAAATTTCCCTGTGATCTTCAGATGATTGTAACAACAACAACAACAACAACAACATAATAATAATAATACACTTGTACCTCGGGTTACAAACACTTTGGGTTACAAACGCTTCGGGTTACAGACTCTGCTAACCCGGAAGTAGTACCTCGGGTTAAGAACTTTACCTCAGGATCAGAACAGAAATCGCGCAGCGGCAGTGGGAGGCCCCATTAGCTAAAGCGGTACCTCAGGTTAAGAACGGTTTCAGGTTAAAAACAGACCTCCAGAACAAATTAGAAGAAGAAGAAGAAGAAGAGTTTGGATTTGATATCCCGCCTTTCACTCCCCTTCAGGAGTCTCAAAGCGGCTAACAATCTCCTTTCCCTTCCTCCCCCACAACAAACACTCTGTGAGGTGAGTGGGGCTGAGAGACTTCACAGAAGTGTGACTGGCCCAAGGTCACCCAGCAGCTGCATGTGGAGGAGCGGAGACGCGAACCCGGTTCCCCAGATTACATGACTACCGCTCTTAACCACTACACCACACTGGCTCCAGAGGTACCACGGTAATAACTTAAAATAATCAATGTTACATAATGGAGTCTAATAGGTTTACAGAGCAGGAAATAAGTAGCCCACACTGAATTTCAGCCTACTCCTTCCTTATCACAAGTGTTTTAACCAATGAACTTGCTTGCTGTCATGACATTTAGGGATATCTTTTTTAAAGATTAGTAAACTGCTCATTCAAACCCTTTAGAAAATAATAACACTAGTGCTGAATGATTATCTTTAAAAAGTGTGAATAAGATGCAATGATACTATAATACATTATGACTCAGACACTGTTGTGAGTCATGGCTACAGTTGCAAAAGGACAATTACTGAATGGTTTCCCCATAAAAATAAAAAGAAAGCCTTGCACAGCATAGAAACAAATAAAAATCAGCTGTATTTAGTCCAATTATCTTGAGTGCGCTCTTCCTGTGTAGGTGACATTTGTTCTTAAATTCAGTGCAGCTTTGATTTCATGCATTTTTTTCGTGTGTCATTCTCTCTGCTGGTTAAATAAGGACCTTGGTTGGAGTTAATGTCAGAAATCCAAACTACAACTATCAAGGACACAGTGTCTCTAGCATTCATTCTAATGATAAAACAGAGGCTAACATGTGAATCCCATTGGAACCCAATTCAAGATATTCCAGTGAGTTTCTTCTTTCTCCCAAACACATTTTCAAAGAAATATGGGACGGCTTGGGTATTAGCATGCACATCTCAATTCTCAGAAATCCCTAGGATTGGTTGACCACCTATGTCACATTAGCAGGTAGAGAAGGAGGTTGGGGTTAACACTGATGAATACTCAGAACATGTTTTATTAAACCCCTGATGTTTAAAAGCCACTGTGAAGCTCAGCAGAAGGACACTGAAAAAGGAAAGGAAAGCATAACTACATTTGTATCCTGGGCTAACTTTTGTAAGGATTTCCAGGAAGATTATCCTACTGTATTCTCACAACAGATCCAAGAGATTGATAGTGATGAGTTAGTGTGAAAGAGGGACTGGTCCAAAGTCACCAAATGAGCCTCATGGCAGAGCAGGAATTTGGTCCACTTCCAGAATTTTATCTACTACAACACTGTGATTTATTTCCCCCCTAAATGCGGATGAAACCACTTACTTCTGTGGACCTCCTACCATTGCAGAGTCAGATTTACATTTCTTATAACCAGTAATGCAATCCTATACAGCTCCCCCTGCCCCAGCTTTTAGCAGCCCTTTATCCCAGGTAATAATCCCTGGACCTAATGGTCAGGGGTCCCTTTACCTTTAATCCCAGGTAACCATGTACAGTGGTACCTCAGGTTACATATGCTTCAGGTTACAGACTCTGCTAACCCAGAAATAGTGCTTCAGGTTAAGAACTCTGCTTCAGGATAAGAACAGAAATCATGCTCCGGTGGCGCGGCGGCAGCAGGAGGCCCCATTATCTAAAGTGGTGCTTCAGGTTAAGAACAGTTTCAGGTTAAGAACGGACCTCCAGAACGAATTAAGTACTTAACCCGAGGTACCACTGTATAGGATTACAGCCAAAGTTAACAAAACGAGGCTCAGACTGGGAAACTTTTGAATACTGGATGTACCTGTTGTTGTTGTATGAATCCGTCTGTTTCAGGAGACAATGGAGGGGTGCACTGTTGTATGAATCCGTCTGTTTCAGGAGACAATGGAGGGGTGCGCCTTTGGAAGCAAAGTCAAAGCACTGGAGAGTTACAGTGCCTGCTGTAGTGACCAATACAGGAGAGACATGTTTTGTTGCAGCTGAGGCAGATGAAAGCATCCAGTTATGCTGCTGCAGATGCACCATGGAATTTCTTCTCACTGCACTCCTCCCAGTGATCATTCTTCCTATGTTCACTGTTGTGGATGAACAACCTGTTTCCAAGCAAAAAAAGGCAGGGTAGCACAATGGTTAATTCCAGCAGGGGAAGGTGAGATTTCACTGACCTTATCAAAGAATATAGGTCTTCCTTTGTGACACTTGACCAAATTCCTACTCAAGTTCTTTAATCCTTTCTGTCTCCCATAAAATATGCCTGAGCATGCAAAAATTCTTTGTAAAGGAATGTGATGGTATAGCAGGGTTATCATTAAAATACTGTACTCTGCTCCCAGGTGGAGTCCATCTCTCGACTTCACAAAAGTTAGATAGGGAAAGTCAACTTGTTCCCTTTTGGAGGTTCAGAAGGAAGGATGGACATTTCTCATTGCAGGTCTTCAAATAAGAAGTAGAGTAATAAAGTGAGCAGAACATGCTGGAGGCAGGTATAAAGGGAAACTATTCCTTATAAGTTTCCAGAGACATCTGATTGGCTACCTTTGGAAATAAAATGGTGGACCAGTCGGATCTCTCTCTAATTCAGCAGGGCAATTCTTGTGGGCATAAACATTTTAATGAAGTCTCAGTGTCAGCTCCAGCCCACTTTCAGGGGCCCCTGAGCAAGTCCCGATCAGGCATTCCCCTCTTTCAGGGTCAGCTGCCTGTCACTGGGAGCCTTCCTCACACCCACCACTTTGAGCTTTTGCCAGATAAAAAGGAATCAGTGAGCAGTTAGGTGGTAGCAGCTGTTGCTTTTCCAACTGCTGCTGTCATTCACCTTCTCACCTCTTCTGGACCAGAGGAAAGGGGAGAATGAGCAAGCAGGTGGCAGTGGTGAGGATGGTAAGGAGTGGGAATATAGGTGCAGGGCACTCTTCATGGTGGCCCTCTGCTGGGACATAGGCAGGTGCTGACCCCCAACACCAGTCCTCTGTAATATAACTGGGGAAAGCAAAGGCATTTGAAAACTTCTGGACAGAAAAATACTGCATCTGCGATGCCACCTGCTACTTATGCAGTCAAATAATATACAGAGTAGCTAAGGAAAAATGACTGTGGAGATCAAGAAAGCAGTAGTTGAGAAGAAACAAAGACTAGCTCAGATTATAGTGAGCTGATGGAGATCACATGATAGGGTGAGGGGGAAAGTCCATGCACCTCCACGTGATAAATTGAACCTGAGCAGAGGGTTCACTCTGAGCAAGATCAAGGTTCAATAGGAATATTTTCCCCAGTCCTACTAGCACTAAAGGTAAAGGTAAAGGTAAAGGTACCCCTGCCCGAATGGGCCAGTCTTGACAGACTCTGGGGTTTGTGGGGCCCATCTCACATCTATTGGCCGGGGGCCAGCGCTGTCCGGAGACACTTCCGGGTCACGTGGCCAGCGTGACAAAGCTGCATCTGGCGAGCCAGCGCAGCACACGGAACGCCGTTTACCTTCCCGCTGGTAAGCGGTACCTATTTATCTACTTGTACCCGGGGGTGCTTTCGAACTGCTAGGTTGGCAGGCGCTGGGACCGAGCAGCGGGAGCGCACCCCGCCGCGGGGATTCGAACCGCCGACCTTTCGATCGGCAAGCCCTAGGCGCTGAGGCTTTAACCCACAGCGCCACCCGCGTCCCCCCTACTAGCACTATAGATCTTCAAAGAACACAGCATCAATATTGATAAGTTCCCACCACAGCGCTTCAAAACTTTTCTTGTTTCTATTTTATTTCAGAGAACAAAAAGAGAGGCAAACCTAACTATAATATCAACATGCCAAGAACTGCTCCACCTACTAAGAAAAAGGTGCCATTGCCATGGGGAGGGATGTTATTGCTCAATTGCACTAAGTAAGGTTTACAAGGTGGATTTACAAGTGAGAATGTATTACATTTCTATCCTGCCTTTCCTCCAAAGACCACAAAGCAGTGTGCACGGTTTTCCTCAATTTTATTCTTGCAGCAATCCTATGAGCTGGGTTAGACGTAAAGATAACTAGCCCAAGGTCTCCAGGTAAGCTTTGCCAGGAAACTAATGTCGGGATTTGAGCCTATGCCTTCCCAATCCTAGTCCAACAGTCTTAACCACTTCTTCTTGCTGACTCTTGCTTTAGACATACCTTAGGGTGCTTTCATAGAATCTTAAAAAATAGGATCCTGTTGACTCTGCCCACTAGCCAATAATGAAAACACTGGAATCACCACTCAAAGTGTTCTTCCCTGGCACATCAAACCTCAAAGTCTTATGCTACTTGTATCCAATACAGTGGTACCGCTGGTTAAGAACTTAATTTGTTCCGGAGGTCTGTTCTTAACCTGAAACCATTCTTAACCTGAGGTACCACTTTAGCTAATGGGGCCTCCCGCCGCTGCCACTGCACGATTTCTGTTCTCATCCTGAGGTAAAGTTCTTAACCCGAGGTACTACTTCCGGGTTTGCAGAGTTTGTAACCTGAAGCGTTTGTAACCCAAGGAACCACTGTACCTGAACTATTTCCAGGGTGACCTAAAATCTGGAAATTCAGATGCATCAAACTATACATCAGGTTGGCACTATTTTGAGTTAAATCACATAATGGTTGTGCAAGTGCAACTGATTTGGTTTTCTTGTGCAGCTAGTTTAAAAAACCGAAAAAACTGGACTATTTGTCATAAGGAAAATGATCAGAAAATGTACTAGAAATGGTGGGGGGGATGAATGAATTCCTAGGCTCCACAAATAACCCAGAGATGCATTTTAAATAAAAGGACATTCTACTCATGTAAAAACACAATGATTTCTGGACCATCCATGGGCCAGATTTAGAAGGTGATTGGGCCAGATCCAGCCCCCAGGCCTTAGTTTGCCTACCCATGGTTTAATGTAACATCATCTACCTCCCCATTAAAAAAAACCAGAAAAAATGATCAGTAAGTAGACAGGATCCCCTAACCCCCTTGCCCACAATCCATTGAAGCAGCAGTCAAGTGTTCAACTTAAGATAGAAACCAGATAATGCAATCCTAAACCCAAGAGTATATGTATTTTAACGAAGACATCACTCATTATCTGTTAAACCTTCCCCTTATATATAGATCCAGGAGATTGCTTTCTGAAACCTTTGTTTGCACAAGCAGGTACAACTCGGCAGAAATGGCTGTTTCTTTTGAGAGACAATAATAGCTTTGTAAAATACAGAGTGACCCTCTAGGCACTGGCTGGGGGAAAAACCCACACAGGCAAAATGAGTTAAATAAATTCACTGTAAATTGTTTTGGTGATTCGGAGGTTTAATCTGAAATCAAGCTGGATTTGAGCTTGTTTGTGTATCTGGAGTATGATTGGTGTTCAGCAGGTATTATCTGTCACTATTTATATTGATGATAAAGTTTTAAATAGGCTTATGATTAACGTGTTGCTTTATTTTGTTAGTCACCCTGTGCTCCTTTTTGGGAGGGAGAGAAGGAAAGATATAATGACAAATAAGTAAATATAAATAATCTTTTGCTTGAAGTCAACCTTGCCAACACACTTTTTCTTCACTCCATTGCTGTGAGTCGATGTTCATGCTTCTGCACATTGTAAGACCATCTTTTCAACCCTGGCTTGAAAAGACAACGCCTAGACTTCCGGAGGCGGCGCGAAACAAGTAATGGCGGTCCTCTTTGCGCTGCGAAGAGGGGCTCCGCAGGAAAGGGTCGTTCGCTGCGGCAAAGCGACGACCCATTAAGTAAAACCACGAGCAGAACGAGCTCGTGGCCGTGGGATCCGGCGGGCACCAAGAGCGACCCCCAAAACGAAGAAGGGACCCCGTAAGGGGCTCCGGAAGCGCGGAGGGGAAGCGGTGCTGTGGATTCATCGCTCTTTCTGCGGGAGTGAAGCCGCGCGGCTGTTACTGATGAGCGCCGACCTTTCTTCCTTAATATTGGATTACAAATCAACTACTCGTGAGTAAGATTTACTCGGAATTGGATTACAAATTTATGAATTTGGCTGAAAGCGGGAGACGAGAAAAAGGAAGTCCGTCTCCCGGTGGTGCTTAGCGATCAAAGGCAAAGGAACTGACAAGCTGGAAGCAACAGGAAAAGGCTTTAAATTGGGAAATACATGCGTCTGGTGAAGCTAGCAATTGAAGGGAAAGGCAAGTAACTTTTACTTTTTTTTTTTTTGACATAGTGTTTACTTCAAGTGGGGACTATCTTCTTTATTGGACTTTAAAACTTCGAAAACCCCAGCCTCGGACTTGCAGGGGGTAAAAGGCTTCTTTGCGGATACAATTACAAAGTTGAAATGGATATATAGAGGCAGCACTGGTGGATACAATTTAATAACTGTATCTTGCACCTCAAGACAAACTACTGGCAATATTGAAAGGGCTCTGCTAGAGGGGAAAAAGCCTTCTCTAAGGACTATTGCTTACTTATTTAACTGCAGAAACTTTAATGGCGACTGAAACTTTCTTCCTTCTTTCTTGAATTGTAACAATACTCCCTCTAGTGGGCTTGGGATTTACAACTCTCTGGGAACCAACTTTGTTTTGACTCTCTGTGGCTTGGTTGTTTACTTTGAAGCCTGTCTTTCCCATGGAACTTTTGACAGTTTGACCTTGAATCTAAAGACAGGTGTGGAATGAGTGGCCCACCAAGAACAAGAGCTTCATCGAAAGCAGGGAAAGGCCAACTGGTACAAACAACTTTGATTTCTCAGGCTCGCAGATCTTCAGTCCCTGCTGTTCTACAGGGAGCTGCATCAACAACAGCAGCTCCATCCAAGGAAGCTGATCAGCCAACAGCTGAGGACATGGCAGCAGGGAGCACCAACACTCTCTTAGAGGAAATGTTACAACAATTTGCAATTTTGAATAAAAAGGTTGATGACCAATCGGCAAAAGTTGATTTAGCCATATCTTCAATTACCAAACTTTCTGAACAGGTGGCTAAGCATTCACAAGATATTGGAAACTTAAAGGACGCCACATCTGAAAATCGGAAGTTGGCCGAGGCTGCGAATGAAAAAGCAGGTGAAGCAATTCAGAAAGTGGAGGAATTGAAAGGAGAGGTAAGGCCGCTACACAAACATATTAGCGACCAGCAAACCCACCTGGCTTTAGCGGAACTGAGAAACAGGGAAAATAATTTAAGATTACGTTCCATCCCAGAGATTGAGAAAGAGGACCTGATTGGTTTTTTGACAGCAGAATTTTCTAAATTCTGGGGTATAAAGGAAGATACGGATTTTAAAATAACAACTGCATTCAGACTGGGAAGAGTTACCAGGAAAGACAGGCCCAGAGACTGTTTGATTATTTTAAGGGCCAAGCAGGAGAGAGACAAGCTACTGGACCTACATTTTAACAAAGCACTCGAGATCCAGGACAGAAGAGCACAAATTTACAAGGATATTCCTAAACAATTATTGGATCTCAGATCTAACTACACTGACCTAGCTGGACTGTTGAGAGGCAACGGAATACCGTACAGGTGGGAGTTTCCACAAGGTATATCATTCAACTACAAAGGAAAGAAGATTAAAATCAAAACGAAAGAGGACAGCCAGAAGTTTCTGCACGACCACGGAGAAGACCTGCAGAAAGGAACAGCAACTCTTTGGCCTCCACCAGAGTCTGGAAAAGAACCAGCACCCTCGGATTTGGACAAAAAAGAAGACGCCCCATAAGAGCAACAACAGATTGATACAGGATGTCTCTGCAGCTGTATAGCTGGAACATTAATGGCGCAAATTCCCCGGAAAAACGCAAAAGGATATTCCATATTTTAAAGAAAGAAAATTTGGACATAATATGTTTACAAGAAACACATGTGACCAGGCTCCACAGGAAGGTGTTAATAAACAAAAGACTAGGCCAAGAATTTATTTCATCAGACAGAGTCAAAAAGAGAGGCGTGGTGATCTATGCAAAGGAGAATTTATCACCAAAATTCTTGTTTAAAGACGAACAAGGAAGAACCCTGGCAATTGAAATACAAATCCAAGGAGAAAAAGTTTTGATTTTAGGAATTTATGCACCGAACGAGGGGAAATCAGAATTCTACAAGAAGCTACATGAGACATTACTGGACTATCTGGACTATTCTAATATCATTATGATGGGAGATATGAATGGGGTCGTCTCTACTCTTATGGACAAGTCACAGAACCAGAATCTGACTAAAGATGGAAGACTACCAAAAACCTTCTTTGAACTAACTGACAATATGGATTTGATTGATTTATGGAGGACGAGAAACCCCCTAGGTAAAGAAGGAACTTTCTTTTCTGAGGCCCACCTGTCATGGACAAGAATCGACCAAATTTGGACAACCAGAGGGCTGGCACCTAAGACTACAAGAGTAGAAATCTGCCCAAAGACTTGCTCCGACCATAACGCTCTGAAAATGGAAATGAGATTTACTACTGCCGATTCCTTCAGATGGAAAATGAATGACAACCTGCTAAGAGATCAAGAGATTGTAAAGAAGGCCCAAAAAGCTTTAAAGGACTACTTTGAAATTAACTTGAACACCTCGGTGGAAAAAAGAATAATCTGGGACGCAAGTAAAGCTGTTATGAGAGGGTTTCTGATACAACAGAATACGATTAAGAAAAAATTCTGGAATGGGAAAAAGGATAAGATACTAGAGAAGATAAGAGAAGGAGAGAAAAAATTAAGATTGAATCCAAAATCAAAAGAGACTCTAAGAGAAATCAAATTCCACCAATCACAATATACGAAATTGATCAACCAAGAAGTGGAATGGAAAATCAAACAAATGAAACAAAGATCTTTTGAATCTGCGAATAAATGTGGGAAACTGCTAGCTTGGCAGTTGAAAAAGAGACAAAAATTAAATTATGTTACCAATCTAGAAGTTGAAGGGAAAAATATTCAGAAACCGGGAGAAATTAGAAAGTGCTTCCAGAAATATTTTAAAAAACTTTTTACACAAGGGTCCGAGGAAGTAATTGAGATAGAACAATTCTTGAAAGACAATGGCCTACCAGAATTATCCCAAGAGAAGAGATCAATCTTGAATTGTAAAATAACACAACAGGAAATTGAGGATGCCATTCAGAATATGCAGCTAGGCAAATCTCCAGGCCCTGATGGACTTACCTCCAAGTACTATAAGACGTTAAAAGACTATTTGATACAACCATTAATGGAGGTTTGCAACCAGATTATGGAGGGAGGAAGGGCACCAGATACGTGGAAAGAAGCATTCATCACACTGATACCTAAAGTGGAAACTGAAAAGACTCAACTCAAGAATTACCGTCCCATCTCACTCCTAAACGTGGATTACAAAATATTTGCAGACATTTTGGCAAATAGATTTAAGAAGGTTTTAAATGAAGTAATTCATAAGGACCAAGCAGGCTTTCTCCCAGGTAGACATTTGTTTGATAACACTAGGAATATTATTGATATTCTGGAACTTTTACAAACAAATATTAACACTAAAGCAGTGTTAATTTTTATTGATGCGGAGAAAGCCTTTGACAATATTTCTTGGAAATTTATGAAGAAAAACTTGGAAGGGATGGGAGTGGGAAGGGGGTTTGAGAACGGAATAGAAGCAATCTATTCCGAACAAAAAGCTAAGTTGATAGTGAACAATGTGGTGACAGAAGAACTCCAGATTGAAAAAGGAACACGCCAGGGGTGCCCCCTGTCCCCTTTATTGTTTATTTCAGTCCTGGAGGTTTTGCTGAACATGATAAGGAAGGATCGGCAGGTACAAGGAATACGGGTCGGAGTGAAACAATATAAACTGAAAGCATTTGCAGATGACTTGGTTTTAACATTAGAGGAGCCAGAATCTAGTACAAAAAAAGTACTGGAACTGATACAGAAATTTGGTCGGGTGGCGGGTTTCAAGTTGAACAAACAAAAAACTAAGGTGTTAGGGAAAAATTTGACAGCTACTGAAACAGAAGGGTTTCAGAAGGAAACAGAACTAAACATTGTTAAAAAAGTGAAATACCTGGGGGTTAATCTCTCTTCCAAGAACCTGAATTTATTTAAAGATAATTACGAGAAATGTTGGTTAGAAGTTAAAAAAGATTTAGAAATTTGGTCAAGACTGAAGTTATCCTTGTTAGGCCGAATTGCAGCTATAAAAATGAACGTTTTGCCAAAGATGTTGTTTTTGTTTCAGGCCTTGCAGATTGTGGACAGAGTGGAATGTTTTGGAAAGTGGCAGAAGGATATCTCTAAATTTGTCTGGCAGGGCAAAAAGCCCCGAATAAAGTTTAAAATACTAACTGATGCAAAGGAGAGAGGGGGATTTGCCCTGCCGGACTTAAGGTTATATTACGAAGCTGCAGCCTTCTGCTGGATGAAAGATTGGATTTTGTTGGAAAACACTGATGTCCTGGATCTGGAAGGCTTTAATAACTCATTAGGTTGGCATGCGTATTTGTGGTATGACAAGGCAAAAACATATGGAATGTTTAAAAACCATATTGTCAGAAAAGCAATATTTATGGTCTGGAAAAAATACAAAGACTTATTAGAAAGCAAAACTCCGAGGTGGGTATCACCAATTGAGGCCAAAGCTCGAAAAAAACCCAATATGGAGGCCTACTGGCCGAAATATTGGGAAATAATAGAAAATATTGGAGGTAAATGGAAGCTGCAGAGCTTCGAAAAATTACAAAGTATGGTGCAAGGTTGGCTACATTATGCCCAAATTAATGAGGTTTTTAAGCTAGACAAAAAAATAGGATTCCAGGTGGAAAAATCGAAACTTGAGACAGAGCTGTTAGAACCAAAGACCAAGTTATTATCGAGAATGTACAACTTGCTGCTTAAATGGAACACTCAGGATGAGACAGTTAAATCAGCTATGATAAAATGGGCTCAGGACATTGGATATAACATCATGTCAGAAGACTGGGAGAGGTTATGGACCACCGGTATGAAGTTTACTGCATGTAATGCTTTGAAAGAAAACATTATGAAAATGGTATACAGGTGGTACATGACCCCGGTCAAGCTGGCTAAGATATACCATTTGTCCGATAACAAGTGTTGGAAGTGTAAGGAAGCTGAGGGGACATTCTTACACCTTTGGTGGACCTGCCCAAGATTGAAGGCCTACTGGGAAATGATCTACAATGAGTTAAAAAAGGTGTTTAAATACACCTTCCCTAAGAAACCAGAGGCCTTCCTTCTGGGCATTGTCGGCCAGAAGGTGTTAAAGAAGGACAGAACCTTTTTTATGTATGCTACAACAGCAGCAAGAATTCTTATTGCTAAGCATTGGAAGACTCAAGATTTGCCCACACTGGAGGACTGGCAGACGCAATTGATGAGCTACATGGAATTAGCCGAGATGACTGCAAGGATCCGAGACCTGGGAGAAGAAGCGATGGAGGAGGATTGGAAAAAATTTAAGGACTATTTGCAAAAGTATTATAAATTATATGAATCTTAAGATGTTGCATGATTCGGAATGTCAGCCCCAGCAATATAAGCAGATTATTTATGAAAGTTGAATTATCTATGGAAGAATCAAAGTTTAAATGGGTAAAAAAGAAACATTGTAAGATTTTTAAAACAATTGGAATATAAGAGATTTAAACTTGAATAGTAATTGAAAATACAAAAAACATACGAAACAAGGTTATAACTTGCTGATAACTTTATTGTCAAGAATGCATTAAGGGGAGACGCGGGGAAGTTCGATAGAAATTTGAAATAAGTTGATGAAATGGTCTGGTTTTATTGTTCTTGTTTCTTCTTTTTTCTTTTCTTTTTTTATTTGCCTTTTCGTGTTCTTTTTTTTTGTTTACTTTTTGTTATTGTTATATCTGTAATGTGGAAAAAGACGCAATAAAAATTATTATAAAAAAAAAAAATGAAAAGACAACGCCTAAATCAGCAGTGCTTCGTTGATACCAGTTGAGAGCTTTAGGATACTAACCAGCAGAGTCCAGATCTGCTGAATGGAAAAGGTCATAATGAGGTGGAGATGTCACCCCACTGGGAGGAGTGCCACATCCAACAGAGATCCAGTGCATGATCTTATAATTTATATACATTTTGTTACTTGTAAATGTTCACTCGAAACCTGCTAATGAGTTCAGTAAAGATTCTATGCTTTTCCTTTGGCAAATCTTGCCCTAAATTTCCTAACAATTTTTTTTGTTTTGTTTTAACAAAAGTTATCTGAAACATTTTTTCATTTCATTATGTATCATTTCCCAATAATTTTTAACTATTTTACAATTCCATCATAGATGATAAAAAGTGCTATCCTTCTCGTTACACTTCCAACATTTATTGGAGCTTAATCTATACATTTTGGCCATTTTCATCAGTGTGATGTACCAACAAAAAAAAGGAACATATTGACCCTCTACACCTCTTGCTCTGGCTGGTGCAAGAAGACAAGTTGTGGATCAGGCTCCTTATGCTATGGCTGGGTGTGATGTGATTGGCTACATAATACTAAGTGCAGGGGGTAGTCTTTGGTCTTTCAAATTTCAGCCGCGCTCTGTGAGGGGCAAAAATTCAGTGTGTGCTCACCCCCACCTCTGACCTTCCATTCTGCTTAATTTACTCTGTCATAGCAGTGATGCCTTGTGACACCCCCTAGGCTCGGGACCCAGTGCAGAGGAACCAATCACGCTGCCCTAAATCTGCCTCTGCTAAGTGCTTCAATGTGTGATTATCCCTGGCCACACACGAGCTGTCATTATTCCTATCATTTCCCCCTTGGTGGGGCTCAAACCTGCCCTACTTGTTTCCCAGTCTAGTGCTCATCCCTTTCCCTCCCTGGGAAAGACATATCCCACCCATATGGGTATTGTTCCCCCAGAAAGATTTAAACCCGTTCCCCAGCAAACCTCCTTCCTTCCATTCTTTCTTGGTATGTATGCCCTGGTGATGGCAGCCCTTTACTCCAGACAGCCCTACCGGTTAATGGATGCAATTACACACACCACACACACCCCAACATTGTCTTCCCTCTCCTTAGCTGCAGAATGACTCCACATGCTGATGAAGCCACTTGTACAGTGAGGGCTACAAAGGACCTCTGTAGAGAACAGAGAAATCAGTGGTCATCAGCATTCCAGACTTCTGGAACTGCTGTTGCTGCCACCTTCACTTCCTTTTTGTCCCCTCCAGTCACCAGTCACCCTCGGTTTTGTAGCCTAAAAACAGTGGGCGTGGCATTGAAATTGGGAGATTTTCTTTTTCTTAGTCCTGTTACAGGCACCACAATCAGTTGCTCATAGGGGGGAAAATGTCACTCTTTCCAGTGGACCACTCTTAAGCTGAAATACCTCTTTGGATCCCAGCCACCATTTGTAATTAAAAGGAATATTTCCCCTTCTTTGCAGAGATGTAGCCTCAGTGATGAAACATCTTGAAATATCTACATTTGAATGTAAGAGGAGGAGGCTTCATCATTCAACTATAAGAGACTTTTGTCTCCATCTGATCAGGAGCATCAATAATCCAGAGCCTCTAATCAAAGTCAGTGCGAGAAGAAACTGTTTCTTTTCATTTAACAGCATGCCTATTCCTGCAGATTTGTCACATTCATGCCTTTTCATTATAGCTGCATAAAGACCTAGCGTCAAGCCATAATAATGGGCACTGCATATGACAGAGGAATAAAGGAAAAGGAAAATCTACGTGATTTCTCTGAAACCTGAAGTGTCTGTTCGGTTAGAATGTCAAGAAATGTGGCCCAAACGATCTGAGAGCCATTTCATCTCGCACTCTCTTGTCTTCCATCCTGCTACAAGCCATGGTTTCCATAGAAGCATCAGCCCTTATTTGACATGGTTATACAGAGTCAATTAAAGCAGAAGCACTGGAATATTTATACCTTTGGATTTAAGCCATATAGGTTAGATAAAGGTGCAGGAGCTCCACTTCGAGAGCAGATTCCCTTGCAGCTCTTGTGATGCTAATCTGAAAACGAGAATAATCTGGTTGGATGGCTCTGCTTTTCCCTGGATCCCATCACTTTTGCGGTCGAGCTAGGTGTGCCGTTTGCTCTGCATGGATACACAGGAACATAGAAAGCTGCCTTATACTAAGTCAGACCATTGCCCATGTAGCTCAGTTTGATTGGCAGCTACTCCCCAGGGCTTCAGGCAAGAGTCTCTCTCAACCTTACCTGGAGATGGCAGGAATTGAACCTGGGACTTTCTATAAGCAAAGCAGATTATCTCCCACTGAGCTATGGCTCCATTCTCAGTCCTTACTAAATTTGGGGTTATGAAGGTGGGGTAAGAGTGCTTGAGTAGTCCATGCCCACAGCCATAGTACATTCAAATTGACTGAGAGGAAACAGAAAGACAGTCGGACCACCACAGCAGATAGCCTGTACATGAGCCTGGATAAAAAGATTTTCCTTGAAAAAGAAGGCCTCTTTGCAGGTGTTTTCTCCTTTAATACTCTCAAACTTTTTTGTGGAGGCCACCATTAATCACCCTCCCACACCCAATGCCCAGGAAGGTCTGGGGCATTTTGGAGGATGGAAAACTGTGTTTGGGTAAGCCTCCATCCTTGGAACCTATGGAGAAATTTCTCACTCTCAATCAAAGAAATTCAGTCCCCTAACTTCTCTGCCCACAAATACGGTGGAAAAATTTTAGAGGCCACTTATGCACTGCTCTAGTGGGGATACAATACCTTGTTACAGGTCTAATTTTATGTATCATCTTTTAAGTATTTCACACAAGGCGCAAAAATGCCTTGGGCAACCTTGGCATAAATCTCCCCAAAGAACCAGCCAGTATTTCTTTTAAAGCCCCTTGTTCTTCATCCAGTGCTTATTTATAACTTGGGGGTGGCTGTTATGATAATGCCCAGAGCCTGTGCACAGACAATTTCCACAGAGAACTGTTATCCACTGAACCAATCTGTGTGTTGTCTCGCAACTGCTTCATCTATTTAAAAGCGTCAAACTACATTTTATCAGCCTTATTAGATGTGCCCCTGGCATCACTTACATTTGGACACTGAGGCATTTGAATTCTTGAGCGCAGTTGTTTCAGAGGGTGCCTTTTAACATTTTCAGTTTTATGGATGAATGGTCACTGTATATTAAGGTTTCGAGCCTGTTACTCATCCATGATTAGATTGGCACAAACTCCCCACAAGTAAAATGGAATCACTTGAAAATGAGAATTCCCTTCAGGGCAGACAAGGATGCAGTGAAACGGCAGGATATCCAGGCATTGCATTATTTCCCTGCAGGGTTTTTGATGTTGTTGTTCATACCGCAAGGTGCCCACACTGCTTTCTAAAACAACATGCTCAGCTGTGGCCAGTGCAATTAACTTAGCAATAGCTTCCATTAGGATTTCTGCTCTTTCATTTACAACCAGAAATGAATTGTGTGTTTTCATCAAAGCTTTGTTGTTTTTACTATTATTATTCCATACCAATGAAGCAGTAGAATATAAGGTGCTACATGAAAATATTTCTTAACTACTTAAGAAGATTAAATTTGAGTTTCGCTGTGCCTTGATTGTATGACTGATTGGAATGTTTTGATTTCAATTAATAGGAGTTCTCACACAAATCATTATCATGCCTTAAAGCTGTTTGTATCTGTGTGTCTCTCTATTTGCGGGGGGAAAAGTAATTATGCTATGGAATCCCAAGCAATTCAGTTTGAATGTGCATGTAACCACCCCTACTGCTTTAGAACTGCAAGTTACTTATCAGACCTGTCTGGCATCTCATTGTGGTTTCCCACATCCATGTTGTTTTTACAGTTCATCTTCCTAGTGAATATTTCATGTGTTAAATCAGCAAAACAATTTATTCAATATATATCACACAGTGTCTGGAATGATTGCTCAGTCCTGACCCTACATTAAGTGAGAGGCATCTCTTTTCAAGCCCCACAGTATCAAGTCTGGACACAAGCACTTTGCTATTCGACACAGGCAGGCAAAACAATTAACAAGGACTGATAGCATTAATTAGCGTGATTAATGTTTAGGAGCTTTCTTCTGAAAAGGAGAGCCGTGAGGAAAACCTGGCTACGTAAAGAAAAAGTCCACCAACCCGAGAAGAGGCAGAGAAAATACCATCAGAGGGATCAGAGCACAATACACTTACAGGCCTCAGGGTTGATGGGATACATGGACTGTTTTGACACCAAGCAAGAGATTCTCCCCTGAGGCTATACCCTCGACCCCTGCTGATTCACGCTACTCTGGCAACACATTTCAATACAGTCATACCTTGATCGTCAAACACCCTGAAACTCATACGTTTTGGGAAACAAGAGGAGCTACCTACGATAGAAGAATGGAGAATGAAAATGACGGATTACGCAGAGTTGGATAGAATGACGGGAAGGATCCGAAATCGACGAGATCAGAGATTTACAGAAGATTGGGAAAATTTTACTGAATATATGCAAAAATTAAGTGATAATCAGATAACGTTTGTTAGTTTTAATGAAGCTTTGTGAGGAAAAATGTTAAAATAATTACAAAAAAAGGGTTTAATATATATAATAATATAAGTATAAGTAATGTGGAAGAAGTAAAACTATGAAGGATTTTCAGACAAGTTGAGGGAAGTCAAAAATAAGAGAAATGGGATGTAATTAAGATGAATGGATTGTATAACACTGCATTGGAAAATGAATAAAAAACATTATATTAAAAAAGAAACTCATACGTTTTGGCTCCCGAATGCCGCAAACCCAGAAGTGATTGTTCCAGTTTGTGAATGTTCTTTGGGAACCTGAACATCTGACGGGGCTTCTGTAGCTTCTGATTGGCTGCAGGAGCTTCCTGCAGCCAATCAGAAGCCACAGTTTGGTTTCTGAATGTTTTGGAAGTTGAACAGACTTCCAGAACAGATTCCATTCAACTTCCAAGGTACGACTGTATAGTGCTCCCAACTCATTCTCCACTATCCTGGATAGCAACCTATTGCATGCCTGGGATTCCTGTTGATATGCCTACCTCAGATAATGCCATAATAAAGCCCTACTACAGCAAAGTTCCCAACATCAGGGACTCCCTGGAAAAGACCCTGATGTTGGGAAAGATGGAGGGCACAAGGAGAAGGGGACAACAGAGGACGAGATGGTTGGATAGTGTTCTCGAAGCTACCAGCATGAGTTTGACCAAACTGCGGGAGGCAGTGGAAGACAGGAGTGCCTGGCGTGCTCTGGTCCATGGGGTCACAAAGAGTCGGACACGACTAAACAACACAGCAAAGTTCAAACATGTTTTTTATTACATTTATATAATAAAATGTATCTACGCTATTATATAACCTCTTTTATATAATGGGGACATAACCATTTCAAAATCCAGCTTAAACCTTAAATCAGGATTTAAGTAACCTCTGATCAGTTGATTAAGTTTTAGAATAGTGTGATACCTTTAAGAAGACTTATAAATATGAAGCTTTCAGTAGTATTATTCTCAAAAATAGTCACCAATCCCATATTATCGCTCCAAGAGAGTTTATGTGAGGGGAAGGCTCCTATAAGAAATGGGGTGGAAGAAACAAGGAGAAATAGATTAGGAACAAAAGGGTGTGGCCAGCTTATGAAAAGAAGTCCGACAGAACAGGCTGGAAGGCTAACCAAGATGGAAGTGTTTTGTACTAAAGTTTAATAAAGTGTTGCTTCTTACACCAACAATTGCTTGCAATCCTAAACACATTTAGGGAGCAATCCCATGCACAAGAAGATAGCATAAGGCACACTGATGTAAGTTAAACTGGTGTAAAGTTATACCAGATCCAAACCACATTCAGCAGTGGGACAGCAGCTACTCTGGCTAACCCTGGCAGAGGAAAAAGAGGCCTTTAAAATAGTGGTCTATGCCCGACTGCCATGTGACCAAGCTGAATGAGTGGAAAATCCAGCCTAAATCCTTGCTCTCTGGTCCCAGCCCCACCATGCCCAGTACACCGGATGGGCCCATTTTGGCACCTGAGGCAAACCACAGAATGCCCCTACCTATCAGAAAAGAAGAGGGGAGTGAAGAGCTACATCAGAAAAAAGGGGGGAAATAAAGATCAATATCAGGTACAGGGGTTGGGAGGAGGCAACATTGGGGGGCTCTGCTGAGGAGGAGGTAGACCCAGCCTCCAAAGAGGCAGCAGCCACTGCTGTGGGCACCATGAAGCAGCAGGTGGTGAGACATTCCTTGGAGGCTGGATCAGCCACAACTGTGTATCCTGCCAACCAAGGCAGCCACCTTGTCTCTTGAGTGTGCTGGCCCTGCCTGAACACCAGGATGAGCACAGATTGAACCTGGCTGAGTCAGGAACCAACTACTTATGCTGGTGGATCTTGGCATAGGATTTCCCTCTTAGAAGGAAATAAACACCTTTGAACACAGGAGGAAGGACTTTCAGAGGACATTTGAGGGATTCCTCTTCTTGAAAGTCCAAGTCCAATTTTAAGATAAAAGAACCATAAAAAAAGGAGAGCAAAGGACTTGAAATTTCCCATCAACAGCACAAAAAAAGTGGGGGAAAGTGAGAAAGCAGTGCCACACAGCTCACCTGATCACAATCTTCCCCACTAAAGTGAGATGCACTGTATTTCTATCTATTAACATATACATTTATTTATTTTTGCATATCTATTCTCTCTTTTGTAGGGGGGCACAGGAGCCATCCTAACTTGCTTTCAAACCTAGGATTGCATTGCCTAGCGTGCTTTTTCAAATTAGTAGAAATAATGGTGGTTCAAAACATGAAAGCCCAACCTTCATCGCCCTTCTTTTTTAATGGAAGTATAACAAAAATAATTATGAATTCAGCTTTGTGTTGTGTTGTGTTGTGTTTTGGGGTGGGTAGGTGTTTTAAACAATCTTGGAATCAATCCAGGTATATTCCCTCTCCTGTGCCCCAAACTGCTTATTTCTTTATAAATGGGAGTGGCCATTTTATGACACCTTACATTGCAATGGACAGAGTCATTGTGAACATCTCAAAACAAGGTCAGTGTGCTACTGGCTTTGCAATGCTATTTAGCTAATGGATGAGACACATGTCAAAACAGCTTCTGGTTCATTTAATATTATCTGCATTCTTGTTCTGAGCTAGCACCGGGGAACGATGTTTTGAAGTCTTTACCAACACTCCAAAGCAAACAGGAAGACAAATTGTTTATCTGGTTGGTTACCACTTGTTCTGCATGTATGCCATCAATTATATTATGTCATAAAGAAGTCAGAGCATTAGAACCATGCCAGGCAGCACATTGCTATGAGCTTGGTGCTAAAGTGTCCGTTCAGGAATGAAGGAAGGAATCAGTCGCCTGCTGTCTAATTTCAAGCTACTGATGGTAGCAGCGGATCCAGATTTTGAAGGGAGGAGGAAAATCCATTTTGGTGTTCATGTCATATTCTCTAAATTTCCTTTTTATAAGCTGCTGAGTAATTCTCTTGATTCATCTTGATTTCAGTTATGGGGCTGTGAAGCTTTTGGCAAAAACTAGCCATTAGCAATGAGGCAGAGGCTGGAATTGCATTACTTCCCCAAAGCTAGTTGTGCTCTGAACTTTCCCAATGTGTCCATTATTGTCCAGAAGCTTTTATAAGCATCATTACCCAGGGCCCTTTTAAAACTGTCTAATGCAAGGTTAAATTCAGTCTCGCTGCTGTATTCAATCTCATTTAAGCAGCCTTATTGTTATTACACTTGCCTCACTGCTATACTAGCCCCATTTGTCCAACTACAATTAAACCTGAGCTGCAGTTGCCTTGGCAGATCCTACAGTGAATATATTTGTAACGGGCCGTAAGGGTGTTTGTTTTTCTGTTCTCCCCTCCCCTGAAATTAACATCTGAGGAATTATGTCAGACTTGGTCTGTGCAAAGAAAAGAAGAAGAAACAGGGTTTTTTTCTTGTGTGAATGTGATAAACAATCTCTCTTACACATACACACACATTTTTCTGTCTCTTCATCTTCCTTGTTACGTGTGCAACTCAGCTGTGTCTACAACCATGAGATGTAAATGAGATATAGTCAAACAAATCAATGATGGGGGCATATCCAGAATAGGGAGAGTTCAAGAGCATAATTTCCTGTCTGGGAATGGGAAGTATCATTTCCTCTGTTTTCCCATTAAATCTGAACAGCAGAGGAAACTGCAAATCCCATGGTTCTCCTTCCTGTTTCAGCACTACAATTCCCCAATTGAGAAGTTATTAAGCTTTCTCCTGTCTTTAATACACCATTCTCACTGCTGGCTTAGCACCTCACCCCAGCTCATGGCTCTGCCAACCCATATTTCATATTTTGGCTTGGGAAGTGGGGGACTGCAGGCATGAAAGACATGCTTTGGCCATCTGTGATCACTCAACTTTCTCAGCAAAAATAGACAGGAAGTATGTTTTAGTGATGGGTTTTTTCCTGTTTTGTTTTCCAGGAAATCATGGATTCATGACATGAATAAATTCTGAGATGTGAGTCAGGGAGTTTGTATGCACCAAGTAAAAGACAAAACACTTTGAAAATCAGGTTGGGGCTGCGAAAATTAGATTTCAGGGTAGGAAATGTCTTCAATTTGGAAAAAAGACTGCAATATAATCGGGTTTTAGAGCATACCATTTGAGTTTCAGGAAGTGAAATGCCCCCATCTCCCCTTGTAAATTGTTTGTTTGTTTGTTTGTTTGTTTGTTTGTTTATTATGGTCTTTGGAAACACCAGTGCTTCAATGCAAAGGAGAAATGTGATTGCTGACAGAGGGCTGTAAATGTGTTCTCCTAGGCCTGATTGCAGAGCTGTGGAATTAAGCACATTCATCACTCTATTGATGTGAGACAACCATTAAACATTACATGTTTACATGCCACCTGAAAAACAATGGTTGCAAATGCACAGCCTTTGCACGTTCTGTAGATATTCAGAGCAATCAGCCATGATTGATATGTTACTGAACAGCACGCAGTGGTACAGAGAAGGAAGGAAATGAAGAGGGGGAAAGGTCTTAAGGCTCCTGCACCCAGCTTGCAACCACATTCCTTCAAACTAGTAAAGCCATTCACCTAAGGCTAAACTGATGATTAAAGATACATCCACACCATATATTTTAAGCATTCTTATGCCACTTTAACAGTCATTGAGAATCCTGGGAACTGGGAGACTTCCGGGTTGGTGCCTCCAGTAATGGCGGAATTCCTCTGATCGGGAGGAGTTTGCCCCGTGGGAATTTGGGTCTGGCCGCCATGGCGAAGGCGGAGACCTGTAAAAAATCACAGGCGGGAGAAGCCTGTGAGCGTGGGATTCAGCGGGCACCTTTTGTGCCTCCCCTACTCACGGGGAAACCCGGTTTCGGGGATCCGGAGCGACGTGGGGTGAGCGGCGCGGTGCTTCGAATGGTCTGCTTCTTTCACGGAGCAAAGCCGCATAGCTGTTGCTGGAGAGCACTGACTTTTTCCTGTGGACAATTTGACTTCAAAGTAATTACCCGTGAGTAGAGCTGAAGTGGAGAATTGGATTTTTAAACGTTTAATTTGGCATTGAAACGGGGAGGTTCAATACAGGAAGTCCGCCTCCCCCTTTTGTAAATAGACTGAGGCAATGAGGTTGCAAGCTGAAGTCTTGGAAAGCCTTTTGTAAAGGACTGAATTTCCATCAGCAAAGAACATTGAAACCCCCCCCCCTTGGAGACAGGAGAAGAGGGGGGGAAGTGGTGGACTGAATATGCCTGTAGGAGAGAGTGAAGAGAGTTAAAATACCGCTGCTTTGACCCTGGAAACGGGTTGCTCGCAGGATTGATGTCTTTTGGAATGTTCATTGACAGCGTTTAGAACGTTCATTGACAGATAGCTAAACAAGAGAATACATTGTTTCTACCGTCTCCGGCTTTTTTTAAAAAAAAGGAGTAAAAGTAACTGAAAATTGAAACTAACTTTGGATTATTGGAACTGTGTTTAAAAGAGGGCACTACTGACTAATACAAATAGAAACTGTTTCCCCCTAGTGGAAGCTTTTGAAGCTGGTTGCTTTACAAGAGCTGGGCTAGGGGAATTTCCAGCTGCAAGATAAAAAACTGTGAGACTCTGGGATTGACCTTGAATCTCTTAAGTGTTATGGCAAATGGCTGCTGCTTCTGTACCAGTACACTCAAAACCAAGAGGAATGTCGACAGAAGAGGCCCTAGCGGTTGCACTAGTGAAGATAAATGATTCGCTGGAACAGCTTCATAAGAAAACAGACATGATAAATGCGAAAGTGGATGCTGTAAATATTAAAATTGACTTAATTGTAGAAAGTTCAAAGAATCTGGGACAAAAGGTGAATACCAATACAGAAACCATCCAGAAACTGATACAGGAATCTACTTTGAGACGGCAAACTGCGGATGAAGCCAGGGAGAAAGTTGTTGTTGCTGAATGTAAAGCAACACAACTGGAGAGAGAGAGAGTCCCAGCCCTACAGAGGCAATTTGATGAACATAAGTTGATGCTTGCTATGATTGAACTTAAAGAAAAACAGACGAATTTGAGGACCAGAGCCCTACTTGAATTGGAGAAGGAAAGCTTGACAGAGTTTCAGGAGGAGACAGGACTAACATTGGTTGAGAAAGTGAGGTATTTGGGGGTTAGCGTGACTGCAAAAATGTGAATCTATTTAAGGATAATTGTGAAGGACATTGGATTGAAGCGAAGGGGGATTTGGAAATATGGACAAATTTGAAGTTGTCATTGTTGGGCCAAGTTGCTGTGGTGGGGATGAGTGTTGCTATGTTGCCGGGGATGTTGCTTTTGTTTCAAACATTGCAAGTTTCGGATGGGATGGACTGTTTCAGGAGGTGGCAGAGGGATGTTTTCAGATTTGTTTGGCAGGGCAAGAAGCCTCGAGTAAAATTTAAGATATTGACTGATGCCAAAGAAGGAGGTGGATTGCCCTGCCAGACCTTAAACTATGTTGTGAACCAGCTGCTTTTTGCTGGCTGAGAGAATGGCTGCTTCTTGAAAACACTGAAGTGTTGGATAATGGCAGATGAAGTTGATGGACTATATGGAATTGGCGGAAATGACTGGCAAAATCCGAGACCAGGGAGAAGAGTTGGTGAAAGAAGATCGGAAAATTAATGAATGTTAGAAGAATGTTGGAATGAAGTTATATGGCTTTAGTAGAAATGTTATAAGGAATTAAGTATGAATAGATTAATAGAACATTAAAGGAAAAAATAAGGCTAGAATGTGTTAAGATAATTATAGGATAGAAAACAGAGGAAGATGGAAAGGAATTGCTGAAACAACTAATAGAAGTGGAATACAAAAAGGGAGGTGTGAGGAGGTCATGGAAATAAGTGAATGAAAGATAAGATACTGAAATTGTTTGATGTGTTTTAAACTGTCTTTGTTTGGTTATGTTAGTTTAATGTGTCAGTGTTATGTAGTGTTTTTGTATTGTATTGTATTGTATTGTATTCTGTTCTTTTTCTTTCTTTCTTTTTCTTTTGTAGTGTTGTGTTTAAATTGTTGGAAAAGTAATAAATATCATTTTTTTAAAAAAAGAGAATCCTGGGAACTGTAATTTATTAAGGGTGCTGTAGCTATGTGATGTCAGCACTCTTAATCAACTACAGTTCCTAGGATTATTTCAGGGAAGCCAGGATTCTTTGGGGAAACTGGTTTGAGTGTTTCAAATGTATAGTGTAGATGTGACCAATACTTTGAAAAAGGAATACTGGAAGACGAGTGGGAGGAATCTCTCCAGCTGCCTATAGTACAATCACTCAAAATATTATCTAATATTCGGAGGGTCTCTTGTGCAGTTACGGAAGCAGCACGTGCCTAGTATGCTAGCTGAAAATCTAGCCAATTGATACAAAATGCTGACAGAAACCCTGTTCCAGACTAATCAGTTCAGACAGCCCAACTAAACGGGAATGCCTAGTCACCCGACAGTTACATGATTCATTTACCAGGCAATTGCTATGACCACTTTCCCCTCATTAACTTTTCTCCGCCTGATGGTCCAGTGCACAGCCAACTGATGAAAGAGCATTGGGCTGGAAACTGGGCTCAACCATTAGCAGCAAAGGGCTATGTTGAAAAGCACACGTCATAGGTACTGCAAGCTTGTAAAACAGAAGTGTGTGTTTGTGTGTGTTTAACTTTAAGCCATAGGTCTAATATGAGAATGACTAAGTCACCTAGAGAAGAAGAAGGGGAGGAGTTTGGATTTGATATCCCGCTTTATCACTACCCGAAGGAGTCACAAAGTGGCTAACATTCTCCTTTCCCTTCCTCCCTCACAACAAACACTCTGTGAGGTGAGTGAGGCTGAGAGACTTCAGAGAAGTGTGACTAGCCCAAGGTCACCCAGCAGCTGCATGTGGAGGAGCGGAGATGCAAACCCAGTTCACCAGATTACGAGACTACCGCTCTTAACCACTACACCACACTGGCTATCGCACTAGAGAAAGAGTGATGTTAAACACAAGTGACAAAACGAGAAACCTTTTGAGGTGGAAGTTTTAGGTGGAAGTTGCACTCTTGCCTTCTTCACATGATCCATGTGTGTGTGGGGGGGTGAACATCGCATAGGGGCCCCAAATGTATGCAGAAAGCTTGAGATGCACAACATGGTTTCTTATTTTTGCAGGGTCTCTCACCACATGGACATTTTGTACACATGGACATACTGCAGGTGTATAAATAATAAGCACTATTTGGATAGAATATGGTTCATAAAATTGTAAGAGTTGGAAGGGACCACGAGGGTCATCTAGTCCAACCCCCTGCAATACAGGAATATTTTGCCCAACGTAGGGCTTCAACCCATGACACCGAGATTAAGAGTCTCATGTTCTACCGACTGAGCTACGTAACTATTTTTTCTTTATGCCCACCTTGTTTTCCAGGGATACTACTATCACTAACTAGTAGTAGTAGCTGCAATAATAGTGGAAGTGATTATTTATGATGATGATGATGGTACAGCAATGAATATTGAACTGGACGAAAGTACATCTGAAAGTGTCAGAGAGCATCCTATTTCTTTTCCTTAAGCAGTTAGTGTGAGATTTTGACCAGCTTCGGCCCATCTGAAGCTGATACAGGCTCGTCTTATCTTGAGCCCAAACAGAGTAGTCCACACAGCAGAAGGATAAGCAGGTAAATGTGCTACATTGCTAAAGTTTATTTTATTTACACTCTATGCTGAGAGAATACAAACATGCATCCTGCCTCTGTGAGAGCAGAGAAGCAACTGTCTCTCTAACAAAGAAACCGAGAGAACAGTGAAAAACAGGAAACCAGTGAACGTCACATCCAGTCTCCCATTCCCGTGGGAATCCAACAGTAACTCTGACTGTGGAATGCAAAACAATGTCTTGTGACTGCAATTGCTGCTCAGTGAGGGAAATAGAAACCAACATCCTCCCCCTTTCTGTGAACATCACTGGGCAGTTAGTATTGCTTTAGTAAATTATTGTTGCAATGGTGTCTATTTTGTTTTGTATTTTTTAACACATCCACTCCGACTTTTTGTGTGTTCTTAACTGTTTCAGCTGTTTATTATACATCACATTGAGATGCTTGTGTAGAAAGTTTTAATAAATGAATAATAATATCAACCACAATGAAGGCAACCTTCACTGTATAATTTGTAGTCTTGAAGCTGAATTGTTCTGAAACTATGAAATGCAGGCAGCATTGGGAATATACTCACAGCTGAATAAATTGAAAACATCCTTGAAAATTACCTCAGCTACTGTGACAGACACATTGAAGGAGTTTCAAGTCAAGGTGATAACCCCTCGGCACAGAGATTTGAGACAATGGAGTTGTCATCGTTCTGACTTGATACAGATAGAGAACAAAACTGCCAAATCAGGTCAAATTCTAAAAAAACAAACTGGATTCCAAAAAGACAGGTTTTTTTTAAAAGTGACCAACAGAAAATAGCAAGTCAAACTTTGGCATCCTCATATAACACTAGATAAGATTTGGTGGACTGTGGAAGTGTGTAGTATCTCAGCTAACATCATCAGCTTGTGACAGTACAGTATAGAAAATCATGAATATGCAGTGTGACAAGTCAATGTTCTAGCTCACTATGGGAGAGAAGCACCTCAGAGAACATAGTTATGGTCTGGCAACAAGATTTGACCTCTCCAAATCTCTACACTTTTCAGTTAAGTGACATGGTTAAGGGACCCATCTCATTACCACTGCTTGTGGTATAACTCTCAAAGTCTTTTTTCATGTCTCGGGCCTCATTCAGGCAGCAGTTTATTCCATTTTCCCAGTGTTTCTTTGCCTGATAATTTGCTTTACCTTAAAATGTAAAGTGTAAATGCCACTTCTGGAGTTCTAGGAGAATACAGTAGATGTTTAGCACTCATTTCTGTGTTAATTGCTTCCAGGAAAGAAACCCGTTTGCAACTCTCATTAACCAATGAGATCGCAGGGGATGAAATTTGGGGCAGGATACAGGCATACAGTTCTTACCCATTGTTTTCATGGGTGAATCCTGGGGGTCACAAAAGTGTGTATGCATGGAAATGGTGGGCGAGTAGTGACAAGTCCAACAATGTGGTGTCACACCACACCCACTGGTGTGAATGAAATTTAGCATGACTAGCTAAAGTCACAGTTCCATAATGCTCCTACCAACTGCAGTACCTCCTCTTTACACAAGATTAGATCATGAAAGGTCAGGCTGATTACAAAAGGCTGTTTACTTTTGTGTCACAGACTGAGTCAGGCCACAGACCATTCGGAGATGGTACTTTTATCCGTCTGGGGAAAATGTGAAGGGTAGGTTGTCTCTTGAACCAGTCAGGGCCATTCACAGAGCGCAGTGGTGTCTCTCAGTTGCAATATTACCATATTTACTTGCATTTAATGCACCATCAAATCTAATAAGCACCTCGGTTTTCAGAACCTTGAAACCAAAAAAAGTATTTGCTGGCAAATGTAAATGTGCCATCAGATCTAATATGCACCTTAATTTCTGCAGCATAATTTGGCCAAAAAAGGTTAGCATTAGATTCAAGTAAATATGGTTTTAGACCAACCACATTAGTAAGAGTGATCATGATTAAGACTTTAATTTTTGCTATGCCCTATTCATTCTCCACCTGTCGCTATAACTTCACACATGAAGAAAACACCTTCTGTGTATGCAATTCTTTTTTAGTCAGTCCCCATCCTTTGCCTTAAAGTCTTGCTGCATGTTCACTCTTATTAATCATCTCGCAGGTTTGGCTTCAAGTTGGCTCCCAGAGCTACACAGAGGTTGCCCTAATGTTCAGAAGGAGTTTCTCTGCTGGCTTGGCCAATGCCTGGCTGATCTCTGAGCTGTCATTAAAGTGTTCTGGTTGCGAGGCTCTGTCAAGGGCAGACATCCAGCTCTCTCAGCAAAGGTCATTCTGCTGTAGGGATTGTGAAGTATTAAAGAGCTTAAAAGGAGGAAAAGATAATGACAAAATCCAGTGTTTTAACCCCCACCTTCACCCTCCACATCCCCACAAATCCGAGTAATGAACTTTACATGTTCTCATGCTGACATTTTTTAAAGCAATAAAGCACTGTAAGAACACTGTGAAAATGAACAAAAAAATATATATCACCTATTTATGTAATTGCCAGGGTATGCCAGACTTTTGAACATATATTGATCTTCAAAACAAAATAGCAGGCATGGTCTTGGTAATAGAGGAAGCTACCTAATATTCAGGGCTTTTTTCAGCCAGAACTCACCAGAACTCAGTTCCAGCTCTGCTCAGGTGGGCACCACTGCCATTTTAAGAGAATGAGGGCGTTGCTCACGGCGAGTTCTCGCACCTCTTTTTCTAGAAAAACAGCACTGCTTATGCTGAGTCAGCCCACTCATCTATCTCACTCAGTATTATCTACACTGATGACAGCAGTTCTCTGGGGGTTACAGACAGGGGACAGTCCCAGCCCTGTGTAAGACATGAAGAGGAATGAACCTGGGATCTTCTGCCTGCAAAGTAGATGCTCGACCACTCCACTACAGCCCTTCCCTATCAAAATAATCAGCCAAGCATCCAGTTCACAGAAAGCTTCTTCATATCCTTAGCAACATTTCTGCCAGCTCACCCCTGTCCTTGTGCACTTGCAATATGAACTAACACTATAGAATAAGAGCCAACTCCTAGGGGCAGAGGTCCCTTCAGCTGCCCCACTAAAATATTTAAGGGCCCCCAAAGTTGATGGGCATTGGCATTCAAATGGTGTCCATGTCATGTGATCAGTTATCCAGGGTAGGGCTTACTTGCCCCCCCCCCAATGTTTTATTCAAGATGGCACCCCTGCACTGTAGCAATACCAACAGCTTAGCAGTACCAACTGACCTGCGGTAGGCACACAGATGGACACATCCAAATTGCGAACTGGGTCACAGCATTTTCCAACATTGCATTTGTCATGGAACTGCTTATTATATCTGCCCATTCCAGGTTTGTACATTTGCCCACATAAGCAGTAATCCAGGAACAGTCAGAATCGCTCATGTGGACACACACACACACACAAATTATATATATATATATTTCTACAAACCAACCCATAAAATGATCTCACCATTACTAACAAGGCTTAACTCGTTTGCTCTGGATAAGACTTAATGATAGAGTTGCCATGCACTGTCACAAAGGAGAATTTGCATCACAAAAAAGATAAAAGATGACATCAATTTGCATAACATTTGCATACGATATTGTATATGTATAGGTGCAAATTTAGAAATTATTATTGTAGTTTTGATAGAAATACACATCTTGCTATATAGTGGGGGAAGACACCAGGCAACTTGTATGCCTGCTCGGTCTACAGACCACGTGCTGCTAACCATCAATGGACAACCTCAAGGCTTCCTTTTATGGTTCCTTATCGTTAAACCAGACTTGGATTGGACAGCCCTCAAACAGAGGACACCTTCAAAGAGAGGGCAGTCCTCTATAAAGGAGGACACATGGCCACCCTGCTTAATGGCATTTCTTGGAATGTTCAGGAATAGGAGACGTTGTTGACAGCAGCATATATACTGAAGGGCAAGTTTGAGCATAACTGAAGTGGATCATTCAGATTCCAGATGGAATACTTTGGAGCTGAAAGCCACAATCTTCAAAGCGTCCTGGCTGGGGGAATGCCCTAATGAGGTCAAACCATCTGAAATTCACTGCAGCTGTAGCGGGTAACTGATAAAATGCCTGCATCGCTGGCGAATCAAACACTGTTTGCCAACTGCCACGATCGCTTGCAAATTACAGGGCATGTTTCCAAGCTCCATAAGGAATTAGTCCCAGGGTATTAAAAACATGACTTTCAGTGTTACTGACAATTAATTGCTGTATATGGCAGACTAGATACCAGGGGGTTGTATAGAGCTGTAGCTGGAAAATTACGTTGTGGGGATTCTCCGTTGTACCTTCCACTTCCCAAGGAACAAGCTACTGGACGAATTGAGTTAAGATAAGAATAATAAGGGTCAAATGAACAGGGTGTGAAGTTGAGGCCTTGGCCTTCGCAATTCCAGATGGTAAGCAGTACTGCCAGCTCAGCTTTTAATAATAATATTTTTTTAAACAAACAAAAAAAAAGCTCTACCATCCTGACAATTCAGAACTGCAGATATCAAGGCTTTAACCTCTATTACCAGTCTGCCTGCCCCTTCCCTGCTGATTTAGCAAGCAAAAAAGAAGATTGATACATTTTTGAGCAAGGCAGATTCAGCAAAAACTAGATTACATGACAGCTCCGTAGCGCATTCAAATGCCCAAAGACCTGTACACTTTTTTTCCGCAGAAATTTGCCTGCTGTTGAGCGTTTGGGGTTCATATTTTCCTCTGCTTATTCAGTAAGCTAGTTAGGCAAGAAATCCCCTCTTGATTTGAGAGTTTGCTCTGATCTTTTTAGCTCATGAAACTAAAACTTCGGTTTAGCTTGCAAGGTTGAAGGTTTACATTTCAATTAACCTATTTTATTCAGAAAATATCTTCCCCTACTATTTGTTTTGTTAATATTTTGGACCCTCTTTCCCCCCCCCCCATACACACACAATAGAGCATTTTCTGAAATCAACACAATACAAAAATGCTCTTGTGATGTATAATATGGAATTGTGGAATTATTTACCCTTTGGAGGCTCAGCAAAGCTTGAACAAAGTGGATAAAAAGTGTCTGCAATTAGGACACAACCAAAGCATGGCGGGTGAGGAAGAGAATAGTTCACCTGACATTTAACCCTCACCTATTTCCCACTATTGAAAGAGAGAAAAGGGGTTTACTTGCCCACCGCACCCTCTCTATCAAATTCCTGGCAGACCCATGAATTGGAGCTGAACATCTCAGCTGGCCCTACTCACAGAAGCTCCCCACACAAACCCTATTCACGGGGAGACCCCAGAAGCAGAGGTGGCTTGCCACATCCTATTTTCATCCTCAATTGCATGGAGGGTGGTGAAACGAGACCATTGGGAATGAGACTTGAGGGGAGAGGAATTGGCAACACACCTCTTATTTCAAAATTGGATTTGTTTACTATCTTATACAGTGGTACCTCAGGTTACATACGCTTCAGGTTACAGACTCCACTAACCCAGAAATAGTGCTTCAGGTTAAGAACTTTGCTTCAGGATGAGAACAGAAATCGTGCTCCGGTGGCATGGAGGCAGCAGGAAGCCCCATTAGCTATAGTGGTGCTTCAGGTTAAGAACAGTTTCAGGTTAAGAACGGACCTCCAGAACGAATTAAGTACTTAACCCGAGGTACCACTGTAATCTATTTTACCGTAAACTATTTTAATATTAGCGAGTCACCAAAGTGAGCACACACACACACATACCAACTTTCTTCTCTCCCTCTTTACCTTTTGTTTTTGCAAGATGATTAAATTTGTGCACATCACCCATTCCATCAAACCAAAAAGACATAGCTGTGGTTCCCAGGATCAGCTCTATGTGTTGAAATATTTTCTGGTGGCAAATAGAGAAAGAAAGGGAAAAACCACTCCCACAAACATCTAACCATTGAAAATAAGATGATGAACTGTTCTGTAGTTTGCTCCGCTTCCTCCTGGCCCCTGCACACTGCGGTCAGGCCTAGGGCTAGCAGCTCCACGTTTATGTCAGTTCTTGGACAATAGTTTTTTAGCAGGCCACTATGGTCCTAGACATGTGGAAAAAAGGCTATGCCCTTGAAAGTATATCCCAGGCAATCTCAAAACACCTGAAATGAAGACAATAAGCTTCTAGGGCCATTACTTCCATTCATTTCTAAAAAGGCCATCCTCCTCCTCCATTCGGGACAGCCAAACCATTGCAGATACTGACAGAATCCAAGAAGCCATGGCACCCACCTTCCCTTTTTCCTCACAGCAAAGTGAGATAGGGTAGAATGAGAGAGAGTCACTAGCTCCAGTTCACCTCAGTCACCTACATGGCTGAGCAGAAATTTGAACTTTTCTGGTCTTAGTCAGACATCCTACTAACTAGTACGCCATACTGTCTATTCTTAGCTTAGGTGTCCTACATCATAACCTAAACTTCAATTTTCTGCTTTAATCTTTACCACCATTGCAGTCCAGAACCAATCTACAGTACATAATCAGTGACATTTTTCTGACGACTACTTGCCATATACAGTAGAAGACTGTAAGCTGGGGACGTCCTATAAATATTAATTTTAAGTGCATAAGCAAACTACCCTGCGCACATTGCGGATCATTCACATTCATGAAAAATTAAGAGGTTTGCCTTAGTGTGGATTTTTTAAGAACAGCAGGAGGCTTTTGCTTCAATATTTGCCTAAACGTAGGTGTGTGTATGTGTGTTTGTGATAATTAAAGAGAATTGGGATGTACCGTGGGCAGGCTGCAAGGGAATCATGCTAAAAAAGTGCAAAGACTTGAAGGAGAATGGGAAGCAAAGGGAAGAAAATAAGCTGAAATACGCTCAAGGTTATAATTTTTTTTTTAAAAAAAAAATCTATAAAGGGGCACTTTTATGGTTTTGTAGAAACCTTAACTACCGTATTTTTCGTTCTATAAGACACACTTTTCCCCTCCTAAAAAGTAAGGGGAAATGTGTGTGTGTCTTATGGAGCGAATGCAGGCTGCGAGGCTATCCCAGAAGCCAAAACAGCGAGGGGGAGTGCTGCGCAGCATTCCCTCTCACTGTTCTAGCTTCTGCTTTAGCCGTGCGAAGTCTCCGCAGGGCAGTGGGGAGCCTTCATCCCGCTCCCCTGCAGAGGCTTTGCGGGCTATCCCAGAAGCCAGAACAGCGAGAGTATTTTAAAAGGAGGGTTTTTTTGGGGGGGGGGGACCATTCACATTGCTAGGCAGAAATTACTAAGCGTAGCAAGGTATGGAATTCATGTGACGTTACATCTTACTTGTGATTGGATCCAATGTTCAAGAACAGTTTGGCTTTTCTTTAAACTAAGGACTAAACTAGACATGACAGGATAGATCTGCCTTTGGATCTTTCCTACAATTTCTTCCATTGCTTAAAAAACAGTTACTTTGGGAACAAGCTATTTGGTCCCAAACTGAAGGATGGAGCTTTAGCCCTTTCCTCACATAAAGAAAAGGAAAAAGAGCCAATTCATATGATTGTTTTAACTGTCACTACATGTCTTTTTAATCAGTGTTTATGTGGGAAGCCATCAAATTACCACCATATTCTGATAATTATTAAATAATGCTACCATTCTGAGAGGAACCAACCATCTGTGATCCAGTTGCTCCATTTAATTAATTAATCTGATGGAAGGACTCTGTGTATTAAATTAGGAGACATACAACTTAACGTTATGAAAGTCTTCCTTTTGTGACACGTTTCTAGGCACAGGTCTGAAATGCAAAGCTCCATATCCAAGTGCCTTTTTTACAACAACAACAAAATCTGCTCTTTACCACTAAAAACAATTCCACAGAAAACCTGAATTGTTGTTTGTTCTGCTTCAGTATTAAAGAGTAAGTTTTCCTGGGTAAAGCAGAAGGGTGAAAAGATTTTTTTTAAAAAAAAAAATAGTGCTTGGACATGGACTGCGGAAGTGTGGACCTGTGCCTGGAAAGCTTGGGGCTAAAGGTATGTCTGAATGAGCCCTAAATTATTTCACTGGATTATCAACGGGACTCAGTCACAAGTAACAAGCTAGATCAGAACCCTAAAATGCACAGCTAACCTGCACAGAAGAAGGGTTAGCTTTGTGTTTTCTGATCTCCATGGAAATGAATGTGTTGAAAGTAATTACATACTGAATTCATCCTCTGCACTTTAAACCAGGTAAGCAACTGCATCTTTTTTATCCTTGTTTTTTATAAAATCAATTGCCTTTCACACTGCAGCTTGGTCATCATCCCCTTATTCAGCCCACAAAGGACTCTTGCAATTGCCTATTCACTCTGCGATGTAAGAAAACCAATAAATTCAAGCAAACAAACATTCCTTCTGGTAAACCATCTCAATCTCACAGCTGCCAAGCTTTAGGCAGGTCATTTTTGGCTCAAAATAAATTATGCAGACATTTTAAACTGGGATTTAATGGAAGGACAGAAGTTTATATTGACTGATTGCATTCTCCACACAACTGCCGAACAGCAAGGCAGCCCAATCCCCATACGAATCTACAGCTATTTAAATATATCAATGCCATTTGCTAAACAGGCATGCAGGCATCAGAAAAAAGGAAGATTATAACGATCAAAATGGCTTCAGCAGGACTTACACATGGTGGCATAGAATATTTAGTTTAATCCTGCTGATAGGTTACCCATGGGAATAATTTTATAAAGAAAAGCAATCTAAATTGGAATTATCAGCAGAAAACAAAACAAGAATCACACTTCCGTTGGCTAGCTCCATTTCTAATACTACTGAAATGTTATGTATATTTATATCTTATGTAAGATAGGCTATACTTTTGAGCAACAAATCGTATGGAATTGTAGGCACCTAAGGCAAGTATCCAATGACAGACCCCATCAGCACAATGGAAAACTGCTTGTACAATGGGACACACTTCTCCCTCCTGCAACCACCCATGTTTTCCTATAATCTACCCCAAAGAGTCCCCCAACCCTCCAGAGAAGATTTAAGGGGGCAGGAAAGGAAGGAGGAGCCCTACTGCATGAGCTGAGGACATTGACACTATGATTAATCTCACCCAATGAAGCGGGTTTAAAGCATCTGACTAAGCAAGTTTCCCTGCCAAAGTTGCCAACCCAAGTTCCACTCTCAGCACCACTTCAAAAGTAGCCTGTAGTTCACACAGACTGACCTGAAAATGCAAAATCCAGATACAGTCATAGCCTCCATAAATGGCATAATATTTTTTGACACAGCATGGTGTTTTTTGACACAGCACCAGTGCTTCTTTCCAGGGGCTACTCAAGAGTATGCAGTACCAACACATTTTTTCCCAACGTTAAAAATGTGGCACTTACTGTAACAACTTCATAGTGAATAACAGCACCATTTTTTATTTTTTTAAAAGCTTTTCACTGCACACGTTAATTTAGTTCTGCAGCTTCCAAAAACTTTATCTTTTTCAACTGTCTATTGGAGAAAGAGTCCCAAAGGCAGTGATTGCAAACAATACATGACTTTAAAAAGACAGTTCCAAGAAGCATGCTACAATTTATGAACACTGATTATATCAAATAATACTCATGCTAACCTCTGCCCAGCTAAATTCCTTTCAGGGCTTCCTAAATTATAAACCACAGCCAGCTAACCCACTACCTTAATCACATGAAAATCTTTCCACCTTTATATCAATACTCAGGATCTCTCCTCACCAAAAGAATTTCTTAAAAGTACAGGAATTATCTGGATGTTTCCCTTTTACAGTTCCCTTTTAATTTATTCCCAACATCAGAAAAACACTTGCAAAAAGATTGTGTGTAGGCATTTTGCAGTGTTAATTTGGGCCAAAAATAACTCAGAGGCATTTGCACAAAAGAAGACTTTTCATTTCCATTTGAAATAGAAAATTAGCTGAAGCCAGGAAAGGAGAAGAAAAGGGAGAGATATGTTTATGTGTCTGATCAATTATAACCTCTTGAGTTTTGAGGAGAGGGGTGGGAACCTCAAGAAATTAAAGCAGCAGACAAGTTCTTCTGCAGACAAATGTATTCTGTAATTATACAGGGTGTGCTTTTCAATTTGACCGACAGCCAGAACCCTCAGTATATATCTCTCTCTTTTATTTATGAACCTTTAGCAACTATACAAGCATTTAAGTTGCCCTGCATCAGCACCGCAGTGAAAGTCAACTTTGCTGGCTTTTGAAAAATATCCTTTATAACCTTGGAAAGGATTGATGTCTTCATGCAATGATGTATGGGGATAAGCATTCAGTAGTTATGAGCAATCGCTGCCGCTTGCGAGTGGTGGCAATCGCAGGAGATCTATGTGGCTTGTGTGAGAGAACTAGCTAATCACTGCAGAGCAGGAGCACAGACTGGGTCGGTTAACAGAAGTTGTACAGGGAAAGCCAAGTCCTGTTTTATTGTTCGGAGAAACTGTATCGCAACTGTGCCAAATTTCATATTTCAAAACTTTCCCAGAAGAAGCTCAAACTAGGGTGCAGTTATGGAGGTTTTTTAAAGAGAAAGAAATGGGTCTAAAACCATGATGTCCAGCAGGCAGACTGCCAGCGCCTCACCTCCTACGCCGTTGGCACTTTGATTCCTTAGCAAACCAGGCAGACTGACCTTCAGGCTTCCGTTCCGAATTCTGTCAGCTGACTTGTGCAGGCCAATCCAGTTCCACAAGGGCCTATGAAACCATGACATCAGCCAGGTTCTGCATCTAATTGGGAAATGCACCTCATGTCTTGCATCTGTGTGCTCTGAACCCTGTCCACCAGTCCAATTTAGACCACATCATCTGATTGTTTCCTTTGCAAGTGGGAATCAGTCGCACTAGGAAATTGTCCTATAGATAATGTGAGTCCAACACTTTTCCTTTTGTTGATGTGAGTTTTGGTGATGGGGGGGGGGAATGTGACTGAGTTCACTCTTAATGGTGGACCCACTCCATTTGCGCTTTCTGAAACAACATGCAAACTGTAACACAGCCATCTTTTGACATTCACTCTTCTCCAAATTTTGCAACTCAATCCTCCCTTTGGAAACATCATTTCCCAAGTTTCCTGTGGGGAGAGAATAGCTATGATTGCTGTTTAGATGTGTACTGAAGATATGCTTGAAATGTCCAACTAGCTGCTAAGACCCCTGAAAAGCTGCTCAAGTTCATGCCCATCTGTAGTGCCAGTATGGTATAGGGGTTATTGTGCTGAACTAGGAGTTGGGAGAGGGACGCGGGTGGCGCTGTGGGCTAAAGCCTCAGCGCCTAGGGCTTGCCGATCGAAAGGTCGGCGGTTCGAATCCCCGCGGCGGGGTGCGCTCCCGCTGCTCGGTCCCAGCGCCTGCCAACCTAGCAGTTCGAAAGCACCCCCGGGTGCAAGTAGATAAATAGGGACCGCTTACCAGCGGGAAGGTAAACGGCGTTTCCGTGTGCTGCGCTGGCTCGCCAGATGCAGCTTTGTCACGCTGGCCACGTGACCCGGAAGTGTCTCCGGACAGCGCTGGCCCCCGGCCAATAGATGTGAGATGGGCGCACAAACCCCAGAGTCTGTCAAGACTGGCCCGTTCGGGCAGGGGTACCTTTACCTTTACCTTTAGGAGTTGGGAGACCAGGGTTCAAATCTTCATTTGGCCATGAAGCTCACCAAGTGCCTTGAGACCAATCACCAAAGCTATAGTTTTTTGTGTGAGAATGTTTTGGGGGAAGAACCATGTATATTCTGCCTTGGAAGAAAGGCAGGACATACACAAAATAAAGAAATACTAATAAATATTAAGGCCGAGTAATGCATTTGATTGCCATTGAAATTGTGAAGCCTTATTGCACAAAGCCCAGAGGTTAAGAAATATGAAGGGAACTTGCTGAAAAATAGATCTGCCCCTCTGTTTAAATATTTCAGACCAAATCCAGATCTACAATAAACAGAAATCAACAGCTTAGGTCAGGAATGTGGCATATAACCTCAGGGAACTGATTAATCAATTTTCAATCAATTTATTAATATTCTCAGTTAAGGTTTATGGGTTTTTTTCCTACTGTGCAAGGCACTCCATGGATTTTAGAACAAGTTTATACTTACAGCCCTTCAACTAATTTTTATTATGAAATCTCTGTAGGATGCTCAACACCACACACATAATATTTAGAGACGAATGGCCTAATAGATCTTTCTCCAGTTCATCTGCCCTTCTAATGTAAATGCTCTCTCTCTCCAGTCCAATTTGCCCACAGAAATTTGTGTGTCAGGTTTATTTTTTATAGCATTTTTCATCTTGTTTTATGTGGATTTTTCAAAAGTAGCCTATTAAGCTCTATCCTTGACTGCTGTCACCTTTGTGCAACACATTTAAATCACTCACAAATAAACAAATGAGAAAGAAATGTGTCCTGTTTTTCTCTCGTTGAAAAATGCCCTTGTGGTATAAGGAAGCAAAATGTAGATCAATGTCTATGCTGCACATGGAGATCTCTTAGTCTTCTTCAATGTTGGCTCTAGGGCCTTGGGCATTGCATCCTCATTGAGGCCCCCTGAACTGAAACAGACAAGACATGCAAAGAGAGATTGCTCTATAGCTGAATTTGATCTTCACTGAGATTCTGTGCAATGTGGAAATGGCAGCACTGGCCCTCTACTGGTCTTGATCCCCTGGCAAACACCTAAACTTGCCACTCTCTGACCCCAGTCTTCTTATCCAGGTCTAATGGCCTATGCAAGGGATTATGAAGTAGTCTCTCTGCAGGTGCATGTTTATTTACCATTTTTATACCACTTAATAAAAATATCTAAGCTATTTATTTTACAAAATTTACAATAGTATTCAGTAAAGAATCTGAAAAAACCAGATCAAAACAAACTATGTACCGTATTTTTCGCCCCATAAGACGCACCGGCCCATAAGACGCACCTAGATTTTTTGGGGGGGAAATAAAGGGAAAAAATTTATTTCCCCCCCCAGGTGCGCTGCGCTACACCAGGAGCTTGGGGCATGCTGAGCTCAGCGCGCCCCAAGCTTCTGCGTGCCGGCAAGCAGTCCGCTAGCCCTGGGAGAGCCGCGGGGCTCTCCCAGGGCTAGCGGATCGCTGTGCTACACCAGGAGCTTGGGGCGTGCTGAGCTCAGCGCGCCCCAAGCTTCTGCGTGCGCGCAAGCAGTCCGCTAGCCTTGGGAGAGCCGCGGGGCTCTCCCAGGGCTAGCGGACTGCTTGCACGCACCTAGAAGCTTGGGGCGTGCTGAGCTCAGCGCGCCCCAAGCTCCTAGGTGCGCGCAAGCAGTCCGCTGCCGCCCCAAGCCTCGCGCACCCGGTGGGACCTCCTGCCGGGCGCGCGAGGCTTGCAGGCATTGGCCCCATAAGACGCACCCCGATTTCCCCTTCATTTTTGGAGGGGAAAAAGTGCGTCTTATGGGGCGAAAAATACGGTATCATAAATAATACTAAACACTCTGAGGCCAGAGCTTGGGAAAGCATAAGCTTGAAGACCATTTACTGTCTCTGCCTCATTAATTACCAGATGGAAGACATGATGAGTTATCCAGAGGCTGGGGCCATCACTGAAAAGGCTGCTTCCACATTGCTACCAGGTGACAATCTGCTGGTTGCTGAATGACCAGCAGGGTTTCCTCAGATCTCAGAGATTGGCTTGGTCTGTACTGGGAGAGGCAGCCTGCCAGATATTCTGGTCCCAAATTGTTTTGGGCAGTGGTTCCCAATTAGCTGTAGAACGCCTGTTTCTCAAAAGCCAAGCCATGGACCCCCTTACTTTTGAAAATTTTGGTATCTCACATCCCTGCACAGTCCCAATGCAATGCTAGAGAGCAGTCAGACAGTCAAATACCAGTCTAGGTCTAATACCACAAGCAAATTCCAAAGTCAAACCAAAAGGCCAAGTTCCTACCTCCGCAGATCCTGGGGTCAGTCCCAAAGTCACAGTGGAGTTTCTGAAGCAGCCAAGCCCTGGTCCATCACTGGGGAAAGTTGAGCAAGCACAGAGCCTTGCTTCTCTTTTATCCCTCCCATTCTTGATGGACACATCTGGGTTTGCACCAGCTGAGCAGCTGTGTTTCTCCATTTGACAAGGCATGTGGCCCTCACCTGCCCTGAGCCCAGTCCAGCTGAGGCACCAGAACCTCCTCCTGGAGCTACAAAGCCCCATGATCTCCACCTGGTCAACTAGTGGGCTGTGTTCTCTTGCTTGCCTCAGTCTCCTAGAGTGCACCTCTTACTGTTCCCAATGCCTCAGAGCCTGCCATGGCCATGGAGATGGGGCCACCCCTTGTTCTGATGACATGTCCACTTCACCTGGCTCCCATAAACTGTCAGCTGCCCCTTTGGCATCTTCTGATGTCCCATGAGTACCTCCTAAGTCGCCAACACTGCCTCCCCCTTCTTCAGCTTGCCCCAGTGTGTACCAGTTGTGACTACACCCCTCGCCGGTATCCTCTTCTCCTTCCTTGGTGTCCTGCCAGTTTATGGCACCCAATTTCATTGGATGGCAGGATTGGAACCCACCCTCCCTCTTGTTCTGAACAGAGGAGAGGTGCAAAGAGTTTCTCTGTGATTGTGTGGCTATCGTGGGTGCCTTCCCCCCAATGATTAGAGTGGCTGATGGGTAGGCATGCCCACTCCGTCTCGTGGTTCTGTCTCCTCTGCTCTTTTAGATATGGCAGCTATTACGTGTCATGCCACACACCCCACAGCAGCCATTTGTGACTGACACCCCAAATTCCAAATGTGTTCGCAGGACCAAAAAGCATGGCAGCCACCATTTCACCAACACTGGCGATTACCTTGAGAATGCTATTTTGGGAGCACCCAAAAGAGAAGTGAAAAGTTATGTTCTCGGTCAGTACTCGTCATGGAGAAAATATTGCCGAGAATCACGGGTTATTTTACCCTGTCTCCTTCAAGGATGCCTAAACAATTCAGGTACTTACATCTGTATTACTATTTCAGCAGTGCTTTTTTTTAATAATAAAATTCAGGGCCCTTTCAGTATGAATGGATGTATTATCAGTGAATTTGTTGGGGAATGGAAGCATACTAAAGAACTCAGCAGAACAGATAGCACCAATTTAATTTATATTTCAGGAACAATCTTCTAAAACCAGGGGGACGCATACAATTTGTTCTACCTACACTGAAGGCTTTATTATAATATACATGTTTCATTTTATGGCCTCTATATATTCACTCTGGGAGAAGATAAAGCTCCTAGTGAAACAGCAGAGAAGTATCACAAGAGTTGTTCACACACACACACAATCTATTTTTTTGCCTTACTTACTGATGGGCTGTAGAAAAATATTGCTTTTGAAATTGTTGTAAGCCACAAAAATATTAGTACCTAAAACTTCAATCCCTCCTAAGTAAATAAATAAACATTGCCTAACTGGAAATTTGTTGTGCATACAAAAAAGGCTGTTGATTGTGTAGTCCATGGGCTGGATTGAAAATCAATGGAAGAAAAAAAGAAAAAAAGTTGGCTACTTGAGTCTGAACAGGCATAACTGGTTAAAGACAAATGTCCACTTTTTAACAGCAAGGAAGAACTACCACCAATCTTTTAAACAACTTCCCTTATTGGCCAGTAAAAATTAGACTAATGTCTATAGTTATCCTGGTGCATGTAAGTTCATAAAGCAATCTCTCATCACAATTTCTTATCTAAATAGATGGTTCCAATAAATGATGAGGATCACCCAGTATCTTAATTGCATGATGATTTCCAAAAAGAACAAAGTGTTGCTCTGTTACGAAAGCTATGGAGCTCTAGTCTTGGATGTGGGACACAGATGTATGGCCTGAACTGGCCTGAAAATATATGAGCAGGGTTGAGTAGAGAAAAGCAAGAAGCATTTTCAAAACTATCATCCGCAATGGCGTCTGCATACTGAAAAAAGGAATGTGGAGACAGAACCTAATATAGTACAAAATATTCATGGAGGAGAAGCCTATCAAAGCTCCCTAGCCATGATGTGGCTCCAACAGACTCACAGTCCGTGAGACGCTACAGCACCTAATCTGATCTGGCACTATGTGCAATTATGCACTAACACAGGTCCAGGTTTTACTATTGAAGGCTTACAGTACATATGAACAGACATGGGTGTTTCAACCATGACCGTTTCACCCATTAAGTCTCCGGTCCACTGGAAGCCATGGAATGTTTTTGGCAAGACAGTCTGACAGGCCCCTGGAGGGCCTCCCCCCCCCCCGCCCCAAGACAGCTTAGTCCTCCAAGGCCCGGGATAAGTGTGCCTGGCTGTCCCCTCCGCTCTACACAGGTGTGTCTGCACCACAGGAATGGCACCAACTGTACAGTGGTTCATGCTTCACATTCATTGCTCCAACTTGGCCTTCCAGCTGAAAAAGGGTTTCCCAGCCCTGGCCTAAAAGGTGGATTTAATCAGCACAGCAGCACTCAAATCTGCCAGCAAGTCCCCCACATTATTGCGAATCAAATAGCCGCATTATATGAGAAATGCATCAGACAATATTTCCTTTGTACTAAGAGTGCAAAGAAAGAAGAAGTTTCAAGTAAAACAGAGAGGGTGGGGGAGGAAGGCAGCTAGAGAGAAAACTACTGAATTGTCTTTCAGTTGTGGTCAAGATTTTGCCTTTTAATTTTTATTCGTGAATATTGGTCTTCCTCTTCCCACCGCCTCCTCTTCTCTTTGTGAGCTTTTGGGCTTTGAAACCGCGTGGTTGTCGTGATGGGGGAATGACTCATTCACTGCAGTGCAGCTGAGTCACTGATCACACTGAATATGCTTGCTTACCTTGATGAACCATCATGTTCAATAGGTCTTATTTTTGTCATTTCCCCCTCCCTTCCTGTTTATTCAGCGAGTCACAGACACAGCACACAGATCTGTTTCGATTGTGAGCCTAAACTCCTTCCCCTCTCCTTTCAATTGCCCGGAAAAACTAATACAAATAAATACATCACATGTAAGTCCTATAGAAAAGCATAAAGAACACTGAAGAATGAATCTCTTAGCAGATTCACAAAGAAAGGGGGGGCGTTGAGGGAAGAGAAGATTCGAAACACAAACTGTACTTCATTGCATTTTCTAGTTCATGTAGGAGCATTGAAGGTACTTATCCTTGCTTCTCTGCTCACAGTTTGATCATCCTTGCCACAGAGGCCCAACTGGAGATGCTGCTTGTTCACCATAATTCAGTGGAGTCAGGTCTGCAGTCTATATCATTCTTCCCCATTTGCAGCCTTGGCAAATGGTTGCCTTATTGGGTGGTGACTTGAGTGATTTTCCCCAATACAATGTCACTGAACATATGAAGGTCAAAAATAGAGACACAGAGGTTATATGTAAAATAACGAGGGACTTCCTCCCAACAATCTGAGGTGTTTCACCGTGTGGACCAGCCCATAAACTTAATTAGTTTGGCCTGCTAATGCCATTTCAGCCAAGCCACACCCACTTGCTCTTGTGGGTTAATTGTCAGATCTTTAGAAACCCCTTTCAAAACACTAGGGACTTTGAAAGGGACTTCTGAAGACCTCTGCAGGCAAGAAGGTCATCTGATATCATTATGGCATCAGGTGATTGACACCATGGGCATAGCCAGGAATTATTTTAGGGGGTAGGCCTTATGTTGGGGGGCAGAACTGAGATTTATGTAATGCAATGGGTCAGTTAAATAGAAACTATATACTTGATTGGGGGGCAGTTGCATCACCTGGCTATACCCATGATTGACACCCACCTGTTAAATTTGGTCCACAAGGAACAAGAGACATAACAATCTGTCCCTCTCAGCTGAAAAGGTTTCCCAGCCCTGATGTAGACTGACAGGGCTGGCACAAAACATTTATCGCTTCAGACAGGAGAACAAATTTCTCCCCACCATCAGGTCAAAGTGCATAGTATTGTCATGACCCTGGTGTCCAGCAATGATGAGGAAACCAAGTCCACTGGTTAAGGAGTTAGATCAGGTTCTTTGCTTTGGGCCGGTTGCTGATTACTAAACCCAAGACTGGACAGCAGGAGCCCACTGAACCAGATGCCACAGCACCAGGATCTGTAGAAGCAAAGACACTCATGGAAACCTTCTTCAGTGCCTGAGGAACTGAGTGCTTCCTACAGAACCTCACTAGTCCAACAGCATAGGGAACATACCTGGCAGGAAGTCATGGAATAAAGAAGTGCCCCTCTTGGGGCCAGAGAATTGGAGCTTTAAGACATTCTAGTTCTCCCAAAGGGAACAGAACCTAAGTAAAGTTGATTAGAGAGTTGGAGGCTCAAAGGGCCTGGGTTCACTCCCAAAGATTGTCAGAGAAAGGTGCTTACTAGGAGCTCTCCATTGTGCTGCAAGAACTGGCTTGCCTTGTCCCTTGGGGTTCTCCATGGGAGAAGAACAGGAGAAGTACCCAAGGATGGCCAAGTGTTTCCTTTCCAAGAGTAGAAAGACAACAATAAATCAAACAGCAATTTGCTAACTCACTGTACCTAAGGGTAGGGCTGGCCCTGTCAAATTACAACTATGGCAATCTCAATGAAATATAATTAATCCCACCTGACAGCATCAGTCTGCAAAAGCGAGAAGCTCACTGACTGATGGACTTTAAAGTATTATCTGTTTAAACTAGAATTATTACGTATATGCTTCCTTTCTCAGTAATTCACAGTAAATGCCACAGTGTCAGAATCAACCACTTGTGTTTAATACAAGTGGTGAGACACAACATAACCTTTCTGCACAATGATAGACAACTGGTACAAAACAGTGTGGGAAACAGCCCTCCTTGAGAGATTAACAAATAAACTACAGCTGGCACATGGATAAATCAAGAAAGATGGCTTCACCCTGGTGTGGTTTAATTTCATAACATATGTCAGTATTCCAGACAATAAACAATACCCCCCCCCATCAGTATTTGGCTAAATCTGTTTGATCTAAATTTAAATTTAAACATAAATTATTATCTTCACTTTGAACACCCCTCCCACATTCATCAATAGGCCAACACTTGGTCTATTGTTTCACTGGTAACATAAGAGGGAAAATGACTATTACTCATACTTAATCACAAGCAGAACCACAAGGCTCTTGATCAAGCATTTAGCTATGTGATGTTCAATGTTATCATTTAACTCTGTTCTAGACTATTTCCCCTTTGTTTTTGTTTAAACCAAGAACATATACATTGACCACTAATAATGAACCATATGTTGTAGGTATTACTGCAATTTTATTGTGCTATTTTGATAATATACAAATGACATGAGAAGAAAAAGGGGGAAAGAATGTGTGTGAATGGTTTAAAAGAGTCATCTGCTCAAACAGAAGTTAAGTAGAATGGAAAATAGATTTCCACTTCTTTATTTCACCATGCTTCCTTTTTGCCCTCCAGAGAAGTAGTAGATAAACATTTGGCTAAATTAATTTGGCTTTATCAAATTATTTATATAGAAAGAGGATGCTAAGCCTGGCTGGAAAACAACCAAGGTAATTAAGAAAAGATATATTCCTTTTGGCTGGATTTTGCAACACCATTTTGTCCAATTATCCCCGACATTTCACCTATCATCCTGAGAATATTTTTTAACAGGAAAAAGAAACAGCATCTCTCACCGACACAATAAAAATGGAAAACGCATACAATAAATTATTTGTGGGCAACTCCTACTAGGCAACTCCTGTAGGAGGTAATTACCATTCTGATCTTATTTTTTGCTTCTTCTCAGGCATATTTGACTTTACTTCTTTACTATTCATTTCCACAGCACGTATTTGTAGTTGGAAGTTTGGACAATTGTGTGAGACCTGATGTACATTGTGTGAGACTTGATGCTTGCAACTTAATGATATTTTGGGAGTTTACTTTTTGGGTTCTTTGGACAGTAGTTCTCCAGCCCTATGAGTGAGCTGGGCTGGGCTAGAGATGTTAAAGTCACCAGGGACAATCGATTCTCTCAGAGTCCAAACTTTATTCAATACCTTGCAAGCCTGATTAGCTAGGGACCTTTATATAGATAAGGAGTGTGTGTCTAGTAAGGATGCATGAGGAATTCGATTTCTGTGGATTCCTGTGTGAACTCACCTGATCTGCACCTCCCAAAGAAATGCACAGAGCAGAGCAGGAATAAGTCTCCAGACTTTGCTCTTCTCTGAATTTTGCAATACAGTCCTTGGCTCAAGAAAGGACTAAAATGTCTCTTTCGGGATAAAATACATTTAGAAATGCATATAATGTAATAAAAATAACAACAATTACAGTATGATACAGAAACAGGGTGGAGCAGACTTACAAATGAGCACATGTGAAATGGACATGGAGACAGACTAATCCAGCTAGCCCTAGTATCCCGCTGGTATCAGACCTTCCTTGTACTTCTTGTATAAATTCTGATTATTCAGTCCTGTTCCCAATTTTCTCCATTTCTTCACGGAGACAAACTTCTGTTGCTACTAAAGTTTTGCTCAGTAAGGAGAAGCATCTACACAATCAGAATCTTCTCACCCAACTGTAGCTTTTAACTAAGTGCATCCAGCAGATTCAGTATGAGTATCAAACTTTATTTCGGTCACAGACCGGCATAAGATGTCAAGGAACACATGCATTTTGGGCCTTCAGTTCAGGCCTAGTCTGTGGCGCAAACCATCCTTCAACAAATATCCATCAAGGTGGCGCAAATTGAACCAAGCGCAGATTGAACCAAGAATACAAACACCAAGATGTGCAGTTGCCATTGCCACTTTTGTAAACTCTGGCCTTGTGACTGGCTTTTGAATTGAACTTGAACTGCTACAAGACCCAGGAAGAAGTTTTCTCTAACTGTCTGGCTCCTATTAAATCATACTGACACCTATGTTTTATTTACTGACTCCTTGGTGGTGCCATACTGCTTCAGCCATCATCAGGTAGACAGGCAAAAAAGAGAGGGTTTTGTGGTAACTAGACATGGGTACAAGGTCTCATTACATCAGATCTTTGACTCTGTGTTTATATCATTTGTCTCCAGGAACTCCAAATTCTTTTAATAAATTTATTTGAGGAGTTTTTTCAGTTAAGTACAATAGCATAAACATAACAAAAAATATAAACATTTATTTTTTAGGTGGCAGTGAGAAAACAAAGGAGAAAGGTGCCATCAGGAGAAGGGTTACGTCGTATGAAAAAGGTAGGTGCAAAATATATGTATTAGTTAGACAAGCCATAGATTTTGAAATACCATAGGTACAGGTTGACCTATTTCTTCTTGATTTGTAAAGGTTATAAAGCTCTACCAATTTACAGCAAAGGAGTCTTTTTGCTTCCTGCCTCTTGCTAGACAGAAGTGTTGCATTAGCTTTTCAAGTAAAACTATTTCTCAGACTTTACTGTACCAGCGATCCAAAGCTGGTCCTTTTTGACATCTTTCCAGTGCTGAGCTAGTAATGTCTGGGCTGCCACTAGAAGGTAACTAATTAGTTTTTTGTTAGTAATATATTAGCTCATCCCCATATAGAAATTCAACAGCACTAATTCAGATGCTGTTACTATTGTTGAACCTATTTTTTAAAAAAAGAATCTGTGAAAATGGTGTCCTAGAAAGGTTTTACCTTTTTACAGTTTTACATGTAAGAAAAAGATCCAACTTCTTCAACACTTAAATATGTGTGACCTTAGCGGGGGTCGAATACAATTTTCAAATTATTTTCAAGGCTGTTTCCCTATCTTTAGTGGAAGCTGACTTGCATGGGAGTTTATCCCACCTTGTGGTCCATTGCTCTTCTTCTAGTTCCCAGTTTATTTCCCATATGTATTCAGATTATTTTGGGGGCCCATATTTTACAAGCAAGTTATGTAATTTGGATACTAGATCTTTTTTCTGAATTGAGGCTGTTCAGCATTATTAATTTACTCAGTTGGTACCAGTCCAAGTAGCCAATCCTTGTATTTTTAATTTTTTCCCCCATGAAGTCTAAATTTTGGTTGGACCATAGTTTTGATGTACGATTGGTTTTCAATGCAACTTAAAAATGGAGGGAGGTCTGTCAAAATAAATCCCCAACATTTGGGAAGCGGGGGGAGGACTTCTCTGTGAGATGGAAGCAAAATTAGCTATACATATATGCTTTTACTACTTACTATGATTGCTTAATTGGAAGATTCTATCCAAGGAAACAAGCAGAAGCTCTCAAAAACCCAGAGTACCAGAGGAAGGCCCACTCGCAATAAATAGTCCCTTCACTGTGGTAGATGACTGCATGAAACCATCCTAAGATTAATGGTATTTGCACAGTATTGTGTAGCTCGAACTGCACATTAATCAGAAAGGTTAGGGGGCTACTGGACCATTGCCCCTCTCCATGGCTTTCTGTAATTTACAGGTCAAAGATTTCTCTGGCCGCATTTCTCCACCCACCCAAACCTATAAGCAGAGTGGGGGCAGGGAATCTAATAAAGAAAGGCTATCTCTCATTATTTTCCACCTACATGTTATCAAGGAGAAGCTGCTCAGGACACCCATGTGTTAGTCTGTAACATGCAGTCTGAGCCTTAAATAGGATGGATAACATGTCAAGTAACAAAGTCATCTGACACTCTCCACCTAAAACCACAGTTGGACTCAAGACCAAGGGTGGAGATCTTCAAGTCCAGGAGCCAGATAACACACCCTCTCCTCAGGTTGTACCCCTCACTGGTCTTGCTTCACACTGGCTGGCTAGAACGGGTCCTTGAACTCCAATCATGTCTTCTGTTTGCCTTGATGGGGGACAGAAAAGGGTATTTGAGAGACTGTAGAAACTAACCTGCTGCACAAAGGTAAAAATTACATCTATTGTTCTGCGGCCTTTTGCCTCTGGCCCCACCCACCACTTCCATGTGGCCCTCAGAAGGGAATGTGGCCCTCGGGCTTATGCCCTGCTTAAGACAAAGTCAGATTAAGGATGTGTTCGACAGCTGACCACTGAGGTGATCTCTCCCCCTCACCCAATGGTGCTGGTTCTCAGAAGCTCAAAATTTCATTTGTGGCTTTTGTTGTCGCTTCACCAGCTCCACTAGACAGTGAGAGCACAAGGTATATTTTTGCTGTTCATGAAAACTTTCAGATTATAAGGTGTGGAGGGTTTTTCCCCCAGCCCCACCATATAAATGCAACACTTTCAGTTGCTTAGATAAGCATCCCAAATGTTGGCTGTTTTAATGGAATTTCTGTGGTTCATTGCTCCCAGGACAAAGCCAGCATAAGTCGCAGTCATGGCTATTTTGCAGGCCTACAAAGAAAATGAACGCAAGCATGACAAGATTCTTCATGTGGCACAAGAAGCAGTACTGCTACATTCTTTTCAAAGCTCCTCAACATTAAGAGAGTCCCGCAGACTCATCAGTATGTGAGCACTGAAACCAATACCCAATCTATTTGACTCTGAACTTCTTCGTTATAGGGATGAAAACACAGTGGTAAAAAGTCTGCCGCATGTAAGATTAGGAATACAGGTCATATTGTTGTATTTTTAAAAGCATTTTTACTCCGCTCTTCAGCCATAAAGGCCCCCAGATCGGCTAACATCAGATCAATAACAAACAAGAGAGTCCCTGCATGCAGGCTTACACTCCAAAAGACGAAGCACAAATTTTTAAAAAGGGAGGGATATGGGAGAGAATATGAATAATAGCAAATGTAGGCACCAGTTCTTAAAGTTACCAAGTTCTTTTAAGGACCACTTTGAATGAAAAGTTTAGGAAAAGGAGGAATCACATGGAGCTGAAATATACATATGGCTGTTCTAATGTACCAAGGGCACCCAAGGGCAGCAAACTAGCTTAGAGGATCTGGGGAGGCCTGTGGCACACAACGCTCTGATTTCCGAAAGAAGTCCAAGAGACATAGCTGTCATTACTACCTGTATGTGCCCACACACAGCATCTGTCACCAGAGGTTGCCTCATTCTGCCTACTGCTAGGGCCAGCACTGGCAGCAGACAGACAGAGAGAGAGAGAGCTCTTTTTGATTAAAAAATGAAGTGCAGGTACTCATAAATTGATAAAAATTCCATGGGTGAATCCTAGCATGAAATGGCTGCTATGAGAAGTAAATAAAAAAGAGGTGTTGGTATGTATATTTACACACACACACCTTTTTATTATTTTTAAGGAATTCAAGGCATATTTTGGGATCATTTATCTTTGCTTCTATTCCTGATCTATGGCAATTTTGTAGATCACAGGTGAACTCACAGAGAAAAAATAAAATAAACGGAAAGAATAACTTGGCATCGATGGGGTTAATTTCCTTGGCAGTAATCATTTTGTAATGTCAGGGGAAGTCACACCATTGTCATGAAAACAGTAACAATATGTTCTTTGTGAGCTAACCTACAACAGTAGGATGTGATTTAAAACATATATACAATATACCCTAGGACATGTACTGCGTAATAGAGGACTGAATGCTGGAATAATTGTGGATGCTTAATCAAATGGGAGACAATTGCACAGAGATCCCAAGGCTGTGACAAAACAAAATTACACCCAGGGGCCAGTTAACACTGAGTGATTTAATAAAGGCCCAGAGGCAGAGAATCTTACCAATTCCTCCATGCTTTACATGGCATTCAAAAATAATAATTATTGCAAAGGCTTTCTCTTAAGGATTCTCATATCCCTGTGAGGCAAGTTCAATATGCAAACAAAATGTAAATAAAGCAAGAATGAAGCTTTATAACGGTTACGTAACAAAATCTGCATCAGTGTTGCATAGACAATCATATGGGCAAGTTCAGCAGATTGTAAGCTTGGGTTTAACAGGCTACAGGGTAATAAATAGCCTAACACTACATTTTACTTGTCATATTTGTGTGCTATTACCACTTTTCCTTCAGGAACTCAGATCAGCATACATGCTAACTATTCTGTGTGGTTTTTATTATTATTAGTCCATTGAATTAGGTTGGCCTAAAACATAGTAACTGGCCTGAGAGCACTCGGTGGACTTCATAGTTTAGTGGAGATTTGAATTCAGGTCTCATTGAATTACACTCTATCCTCTATACTAAAGTGGCTCTTACTGTGACCTGTTCCTCACCACTGGCTGCTGGTGTCCATTGAGATGGTTGGGACAAAAAGCCCAATAGTAGGTGGACCCAGAGCCAATGACAGGCGGAGTCAACTACCTCTAGTTTTTTACCCCATCCTCCTCCCTGTTGCGTTCTACAAAGGCAACACTGAGACTAAGGAGAAGGAAGGTCATAGCCTGGATTGGCACCCTCTGGACTGGGTATTACTAGAAATACAGGCAGGTAGGGTCTGCCTAGGGGTTATTTATTTACCAAGTTACTCACTGCATTTATATGCCACCTTTTCTTCCAAGGAGCTCGAGGTGGCATGTCCTCCTCCCCATTTCATCCTGAGTGGTTGTGACTGGTTGAAGGTCACCCACCGAGCTTGAAGACTGAGTGGAAATTCAAACCCTGGTCTCCCATGTCATAGACCAGCACTCTAACCATTATACCACACAGTGCCTTAATGGAGAAACCAGCACTGTTTCTCACTGAGAAACAGTGTCTGAGCTGTTTCACTAATTGAACATTTTACACACAAACAAACTTGATGTTTGGGAGAACAGTTGTCACCTAGCCATCTCTGATATGCCCATTTTCTATTTAGAGATATAATGTATTTCATGACTTGGGGATCTTGCAGAGCACAGCAGAGGACCTTGATGAGAACAAGGTTTAGGCTACTTCCTCAGGCAGAGAACTGCATGTACCTTATTTGGGACCCACCTTATGAGAGAACATAGCTCCATCACTAGAGGGACTCAGAGGAAGAGTGATCCAAACTACCACTTTTCCCTCAGCCATGCAGAAGCTGCAAAATGAAGCCAGCTTCTCCAGTGAAGACACTCCAGGTCTGGTGAGCCTGCATACTGAGACATCTTCTGTATGTAGCTGCAGCAGAAGGTAAATACAGTTGTTGTTGTTGTTTAGTCGTTTAGTCGTGTCCGACTATTCATGACCCCATGGACCAGAGCACGCCAGGAACTTCTGTCTTCTACTGCGTCCACTGAATACAGTACTGTACTTTAAACTAGCAGGGCTCCCTTGGGAACTGTCCAGGGTCCTGATCTTGTCAGCTTTCTGCTTTAACTGGACACTGCTGCCTGCTTCCCATCAAGCTCCCATAGCACCGGATGTAAAGAGGAAAATATTTAGTTATGTGAGCTTCTACCTGCCTTCTAAAGTGGTGCATCCCAGGTTTAACAACAATATGAGAAGTAGGCCTATAGCACAGAACCAAATACCTCCTCAAACCCAAAGCTAAGGCAAAAGGTGCTCTGGAATCTTGGACCAATATAAATCCTTCAGTTGCTCCTGTAGTATACTTCAGCTTTATAGGTATGTATATTCAATGACAATAATTGTGTTGTCTGGTATCGCCTGGATATGCAAAAAAAAAAAAAAGGTTGATACTTCCTGAACCCTTAGATTACTTAGATACTAAAGAACTATCACTTACAGTGCAATCATGTCCTCAAGTTGCATAAGGATAATATTGCTACTACGTTTCCTTATGGAACCACAGCCAGAATTTGGTTCTCATAACTTTTACAGTTTAAGACTCTGAACAGATGTATAAACAGAATTTTCAGAACTGTAGCTGAATCTGGAGGTAAAAGTCACCCCACACATAGGGGGCCATCAAAAGGAGCCTCACATAATTCAACAAAAAATTCTATTTTTATAGGAGTGGGGACGCAAGTCAGAAAACAATCTAAGTCATTTTAAAGATGTATGTTAGCAGATGCTAGAATGACAAATCTCACATGTTCAATCTGCCTTTGTTGCATTATTATCATTATTATTATTATTATTATTATTTGAATTTATATACCACCCTATACCCAGAGGTCTCAGGGCAATTCACATAAAAAGATCATAGTATATAAGATAAAAAAGCAATAACCCAATAATACCCCCCCCAAAAAAGAGCCACATTTTAAAAGGGTATGGGATGCATGACATTTTAAAATCCCCAAACTCACAAAACTGCAAACCAGAGCATGGATGAGAGGGAGATTTCACCCTTCTTTCCCATCGAGTTTCATCGGATACAATGGCAACTCTGAAAAAGTGGAAATACTATCTCTAAACCTGAGCAATTAATCATTTTAATAGCACAGCCTGCTGTGCAATTCTGATAGAATGCTGTACACAAAGGCAAGAAGGACTGTGGTTTCCCTGGCTCGGTATCCTTCTCACTTTAAAAGGGAGTGCGTTTAGAAGCAAGTTTGGAAGCAATACATCATCAAAGTCTCTACAAATCCATGGCATAAACTCTAATGTATGATGGATAATCTGCTCCTTAGGAGGAAGAAGCTAGGAAGTAGCGGTCCTATAGGGTTGTAGGCTAATCTATCATCAAACAATCATTTCCTCACCACACACGTACAATTTTTGTTCTCCCCCTCCCTCTCCTAATGTTAACCAAATGGTCAGAAAATAGGACATATTAAAGGAAATCAGGAAGATATAACCACAGGACAGCATTGCATGCTAAATGGGAGCTGCCCATTCCATATGAAGACAGACATTGTAGAAGTGTCCACTGACTCAAAGCAACTGCTGAGTAGACATTACAAGCCACAAATAATAAAATTGCTTGCCTGGAACAGAATTGCTATTCTGAGTAGAGATACTGATAGGTCAGTGTTGCTGTAGTTATGATGGGAATAAATAATTATTAACAGACCCTTCATTCCATGCAGACATTTTTATTTCAGACTGAATGACCACCATCTCATACAATATTAAAGGCACCTAAAATGGGGGGGGGCACAGCTCAGTGGCAGATCACATGTTCTGCATGCAGAAGGTCCCAGGTTCAATCCCTGGCATGTCAAGGAAGGGCTTCTACCTGGCACCCTAGAGAGCCACTGCCAGTTATTGTATACCAAGACTTGCCAATGAGCCCCCTGGCACAAGAGAGTCCTGTCCCTTTGCTGGCATCCCTGAAATGAGACCTGAAAGAAGCATTCTACTGTAGCCAACAGAATAGGCTGCGGTATGGGCTTGGTTGTGGTGGGGGCAGGAGTGCTGGCCACTGTCAGAAACATTACTCTGAATCACAGTGACAGAATTTATGGCCGTATGAGCACCTGCCAGCCAAAGATCCTGGCTGACAGCTGGTGACAGCTCTGCATCAAACACAACTAATGATTCTCACATTGCCTCCAGTTTGTAAATGTATCCACTGGCCCAAAAGGTCCAGCAGTCCCTGGTAAAGTATAGACAATGCTGAGCATTAGTGGTCTGATTCAACAGACATCCTACCTTATTGACTTGTACTTGATGGTAGCCAGTGGGTGCCAGTAGGTGTACCTGTTGTGCCAATCCTTTATCACAAACACAAGGCCACCAGTGTTCAATGCATTGTTTTCACACAGCTCACTGCAGATGCCGCAACAATTTGTGTGCGTTCACAGATGATTTCATGACTGATGTTCATTGGCATCTGGGGGCTACAGAAGTAAAACCAAGATTTGAGTGATATGATTTGGCTGCCTAAAATACAAGGTACCACAAGAGGTTTTCATTTTTACTTTTTAAGGGCTACTGTGATAAGTGATGGCATGCCAAGGACTGCTGAGGAAGTGATTATTTCACTCTTATTACTTACTTAGCACCAGCTATTATTCCACTGCTAATTACCTAATTAGAAGAGCTGTATGAGCTGAGCAGTGCATTGACCTCTTGTGGAGAGCTCAGGAGGGTCTCAAATTTGAGGACGAGCTCCATGCTGTTGTCTCCCTTTGAAGTGGCCAAGAGCAGCATGGCTGTTGCTTCATAGAATATCATTTAGAAATATAATTTCATTTTCACAGGTGCAACTGAAGTAGACCATGCCACTACTAAACTTAACATTTTTAAATGACCCATACTTTTAGTTAGCCTGTAAAAGGTAGGAAGGTGTAGTAATGAGGGAGGGGGTTCATCTTCATTAAAAGTGGAGAATAGACTCATTTAAAATACCTGGAGGCAAAAGCACTGCAGGATCTCTTGCTTGGGTAGTGAGGTTTGCTTTGCTCATTTATTTTAGACATATCAACAGTGATGCATCGGGAAAACTCATCTTCTCTAATTTGACCCATTCCAAATGACATAGGTAAGGGCTAGCAATATTTTGGCCCTACAATGTTGTTGGACATGGGACTCCCATGTTATGGGACTCCCATCAGCCCCAGCCAACATGGCTAATGGTCAAGGATGGTGGAGTACTATCTGATTGAAGTAAAGTAATTTCACACTGCACAGAATAGGGTTAATGGTGGACCCAATAATGGGATTTCCCAATAAAAGGAAATAGTTATTGCCCAATAAATAGTGGTTGATCCAATAAAGGAACTGCCCAGAAGTGAACTATGTAGCAGGGTGTTATGAGCCAATGTATTTTATTCCACATGGACATGGGACTTTATCCTCTAAAGGAACATTCCTTCCTACTGCTAGGTAAAGCTACCGAATTTGGCTCCTTTGATTGTATTAAAACTGCCTAGTTTCTGTTTATTTCTGTGTCTTTTGCCTTAGGATAGAGTCATACTTAAGGAACAGCTGTCTTTGATGGTTGCAAAGATGTGGAATTGACCACTGGGAAATAGATAAATAATTTGATTCAAACCTGGAAATGGTGGGAGAGGGCTGGAGAGTCCTCATGTTTCTCAAGGGGACCCTCCCCAGAAGCCAAAGAAGATGTAAGTGAGAGTAGAGGAAGCCCTGAAGAGACCAGAGGTGTAGCAGGGATTTGTTTAGGCTACTTCGCCTCCCCACCTAACAGCTGATGCACAGCAGCAGCCTTTTCCACACATCCGCCAGCTTCCATCTAGCCCCAGAGCTTCAATTCCAGTTGTGGATATTTTAGGATACAGTATTTTTGGTCTGGATTGGAGAGGAAGCGGCAGAGGGGGCATATAAAGGGTGTTTAGAGGGTGTTCCCCACTTACCCAATTTTCACTTATGCATGCAGGGACCCAGAACGTAATCCCCATGTAGGTTGGGGGGGGGACGCACCTGTATGTCACATACATTGTAAGAAAATATACTTGGGTCATTTCCATAAGTTATGTTTGCAAATGTATGTGTTAAAAACATAATGTATGGATCATCCTTTAGACACTTCTCTATGTACCCTGAACCCAAGTATTCAAATGCAGCATGCAGATTCCTACCAGAGCAGGCAACGAATAGTAGGTAATGCATCATTCCAGCATTGCCTATTCCATGTAGTGCTGGCCACTGTCAGAAACACAGCAGTGTGGACAGAACGGTCCATTGCTCTGAATCACAGTGACAGATCTTATGGCCATATGAGTGCCTGCCAACAAAAGATTCTAGGTGGAGATGGTTGCAGCTCTGCATAAAACACGACAAATGACTCTTATGTTGCCTCGAGGTGCTCTGCACAGTGAGAGAAAGAGAAAACACCAGAACCAAAAACATCTGAGCATGGATAGGGGAGAAACTATTTATTAGCTCTCAAACAAAAGTTTGGAAAAGCTGCTCAATAAAGGTCTGGAGGATTCAGCTAATAGAGTGGTGCATTCACTATACTAAAAGGAGAGGAATTTCCTGTGTTTTGCTTCAGAAAAGGAAACCACAATCAGTTCAAATGAGATGATGTGTGCAGGGAAAGAGGGTTCTAATTAAGAGTAAGGCATCTGAAGGAAACAAGAGTTCATCCACATATTGCTAGCATAGGTGCCAACTCCCTGGGGCCCTGGGTGCCCGAACACCCACAAAATTCCCCATGAAGGGCCCGGACACTCACAAATTTTGGTGCCAGGGCCATGCACGCTGCATGGCACCCACAGACCCAGGCACCCACGGTCACGGGATCAAGCTGACACTCCTGATTGCTTGAGAATCTTACCATTCTGCATAAAGGCTTATTCGGTCAGACATTGAGGCATATTCAAAAGTATGTTAGAGCAAAATCAGTAGAGGAGCTGGTGTCAGAATCAGGCCTGGCTATCTATTTCAAACAATTATGCTTTTTTCTCTAGCATATAATAGCTGTCATTTCAAAAGCATTCATAAGAATTGTATTAAACAATAGTTAGTGTGAACATAACAAAAGGAAGTGGTGGTTTTGTACTGCCTACATAGGTTTTACAGTATTCAATGTATGTTCAAAATGAGGGTTCAGACTTGTGCATTAATTAATTTCAAACATATGCATTAATTAGTTTAAGATTTAGCTTATTAATTAGTTCAGGGCAATTTGAATCTGTAAGAGCAAATTTTACTTGGTGGGGCTAATGATTAAAAAGGTAGAAACTACTTTGGTTCTAGTGTGTTATTAAAATAGGAAATTTTGCATCTGAGTAGACTTGCAAAGCAACTTGGGAGGGGGGGAGAAGGGTTAGATTCCCTTGCCTGGTGCCACAGCCCTGATCCAAATCCCTTCCCTTCCATAGCTGCTTTTAGTTTAAAAAAAAAAGTCAGGAGAAGTAGCTACCTATTTCCTGTATCACTTCTTTGCTCATGCTAGCCAAATGCAACCTGAGTTTACTAGTATTTTATATTCCAGATGAAATACTGGTGAAAATAACAGCCTGTCTTTCCAAAATTGAGGGGTAGAATTTGTTTATTAAATTGTTATGTTTTCATGCTTAAAAGAATTACATCCTTCCTCAAAGGGGCTTCTGCGTTGCAACTTTGGGGAATAAGCAAATTTATGTTTAATTGATTAAGCAGCTAACAGTCCTTAATCAGTAAACAGCCCTGCTAATTAGAGCTTCCTTTGACTGAATTGAATAATTTGTTTTGCACATCCTAAAGCCTATCACAACAGAGAACTTCAAAGGAAAATGTCATGTGTAGATTTCCTTTACATCTAACAACGCTGAATACATCTTCAGCATTGTGGAGTTGCAGTTATGGGTCTTTTTTTCTTTAATTTTTGCCAGTCTTCAAATTAACCAACACACTATGTGAGATATTCTCACATATGTAAACATAATTTATATTTCAACTTTGGGGGACTGATTACTCCGATTTGAAATCCACAAGAAATTCAAAACTGAACCCCATGCCCCTTGTATCAGAACTGAGATCCATAATCCACTGGGCAGTGACAAAGGGTTTTTTTAATTTTCATTTTCCACTTGCAACAGAAAGTGACTGGTTATAAACCTAGCATTTTCCATAGGCTCACATATTAGTGAAATGCAGTCAGTTGCCTAATTTATGGGTTTATCTGATATCGTTCTGACCCAGACAGACATGCAGCTGAAGTGATATTTCACTGAAATCCTCTGTCTGATCAAGACATTTGCCTCAACAGTGAAAAGTAATTTCCTCAGCCACAAACACACACACAGTCCTAAATTGATTTGATCGTTCATTTCAAAGTCCCTATCAAGCGCTGGAATAATTTTACAAATTCCACCATCTACTGGCAAGTCTTTGTAATTGCTTCAGTGGATTCAGCACAAAGCCCCTTGACAATCTGCCACCAGCATCACAATATTGCTTATAGCTGATAAGTTAACCTGTAGAGCTCATACTTCTGCAGGTCACACAAGTGCAAAGTGGCAGAGGAACTGCCCTGAGCAACAAAGGTATGGAAAGCTGCAAATCAATCCAAAAGGAAGCACACATCAATAGCTGTTGCCATGGTAACAGGAATGCACAAGCAGAATATTATTTCTACTCATTTACAACCCGGCTCATCATTCCTAGAAAGAGATAGCAACAAGCATGAAACATGCCAATTTGCTAACGCCACTCCAGACATTGTTTATTCAATGCCTATGATCAATCATTATATATATATGCAAAGGAAGACAGTATGAATACTGCCCTGGCGATATCATTGATGCTCAGGATACCTAGTGCAGCAAGCAGTCATTGTACTTCCAATTTGGGGAAGCTTTTTGAAAAGCCAACCAGAGTGGTCAGATGTTTGGGCCTGGGTTCAAATCATGACTCAAGCCTCAACTTACAGGTTTATTCTGGGTAAGCTTCTGTGAAATGGGAATGTGTGATCCATGCTCACGGTCATCTTGCAAAAGTTAATTGGAGGAGGACTGAGGTGCATTTTTCTTCACAAAAGAGCTGGCAGTGGTTGAAATTCAAAGAGCTCTGAGAGGCATGCTGAAAGGGATTGATTAAACCCAAGGGTGTTTTTTAATGTCCCTTTGAACAGCAAACTCATCACCTAGTCACACAACCACCTCAACTTTCAACAGTGGCTCGCCACATAGCCCAGGGCTGCTGTTTCAGAAACACAAATCCCCTTGGACACAGGAAATTAAGCTCATGATTCTTTGGATCAAGGTCAGGGGTTTGTTTTGTTTGTTTGTTTGTTTGTTTGTTTGTTTGTTTGGGTGGGTTGTTTGTTTGTTTTTTTGCTTGATATGAAAATGGAGGGGTGTGGAAGGTAGCAGTTCCAAGGGATGATGCAGGATATTCTCAAAAAGATGAGAACTTCATAGATGGTATGCAGGCACTATAAAATTTCAATCTTTGCTAAATATTTGGGGTGTTTCTTACCATCCAAAACTTTATAGCCAACTCTCATGGAGCTGGTTGTCATTTCTCCCAAAAATTTCTGCTTAACCAGGTAGCTATCCTACCTACATAAATGCAACATAAACCTTTACATATTCACACTTAAGAAATGCTCAGTCTAGCAATGTTGACATTCTTCGATTTTCCGGGTCAACAGAGCACCTTGTTGTGCACACATACACAAAGGTAACCTTCAACAACCCTTAACGTAGCTTGCTTTAGTGATTTAGTGGGGTGGGGGGAGATCCATTTTGCCACTAGTTACAATACTGGATATGTGGAAGCATCAAGGCTGCTCCTCCCATTAGCAAGCATGCCCTGCCATCTGCTTTTGGAAATGCAACTTTGTAGACAGCCTTCCTGAGAGTACCAAGTGAGGCAAGCAATTAGGGTGGAGAAACGTGCAGCTTCCAAACCTTAAGGCTGTGGTGGAAGAACCTGGGCAACTTTCCAAGGGCTACCTGCCAGTTGTGGGTGGGGCCAGGGGCAAAAGTAGGTGGAGCAACAGATGCGATTCTTAACCTTCATACAGTAGGCAACTTTCCAGCCATACAAAAGACAGAAGTTCTGGGCACATACCTCTATGCAGGCAAGCTCAGTCGGTTATAGTGTGGTGCTTGTTATGTATTGAAGTTCTCACCCTGGCCACCAGGGGTATTGTGTATATAAAGGTAAAGGGACCCCTGACCATTAGGTCTAGTCGTGGCCGACTATGGGGTTGCGGCGCTCATCTCGCTTTATTGGCCAAGGGAACCGGCATACAGCTTCTGGGTCATGTGGCCAGCATGACTAAGCCGCTTCTGGCAAACCAGAGCAGCACACGGAAATGCCGTTTACCTTCCCGCTGGAGCGGTACCTATTTATCTACTTGCACTTTGATGTGCTTTCAAACTGCTAGGTTGGCAGGAGCTGGGACTGAGCAACGGGAGCTCACCCCGTCACAGGGATTCAAACCGCCAACCTTCTGATTGGCAAGTCCGAGGCTCTGTGGTTTAACCCACAGCGCAACCCATATAGTTTTCACTCAGGTCCATGCAAGTTAATTTAGGTGGGAAACCCTGGGTTGTTGTTGTTGTTACAATGTTGACAGCTGGCTGCCTATAAAAGCAGGCCGGCTGAGCTGTTCAGTTCAGTTCCAGCTTACTATAAAGAACCACTTGGAGAAATCTCTGTGTCGTCTGCTATGTCCACTCACAACTTAATAGTGCTGGTAATGCCAAGGTTGCAGGTTTGAGCCCCGTAAGGGACAGCTGCATATTCCTGCATTGGACTAGATGATCCTCAGCAGTGTGATTTTTCTAGAAAAATAGGTGCCGGAACTCATCATGAAGTTGTTACAGTAAGTGCCACAACAACAAAAAGAGGTGCCAGTACTATGTACCCTTGCATACCCCCCTGGAAAAAAGCACTGATTCTCAGGGTGCCTTCTACCTTCTACCTCTATGATTCTTTGATTCTACAACCTCTGTATTAAGGGCAAGATTATAAGAGAGAAGAACATAGAGAAATGTTATGAAGATGGGGGCAATGAAAGCAGGAGAAACTGGAACAGCAGTAAGGGAAGCCAGTGGCAGACAAGTGTAGAAAATCTACATCCACTTGTTTATCAATGAGTGGGAAGAATAATTTCCCTTAGGAGATGAACTTGTCGGAAACCAGCATAGCAATCAATTACAAGCCAATGCTTGAGAGCTCAGAAGTACTTTTTAAAAACCTTAAGCATTCTTCCTTGTGCTCCCCCTCCTGTACCAAAATGGCACAAGTCTAGCTTGATTGTCATCTCTTGTGAGAGAAATGTTTGAAGAGGCCTGTGAGGAGTTCCGCCTGTTTCTCTCAATAGCTCTGAATGGGCCTGCTCTTCCCGGTACAACAAATAGTGGGTGAGTAAGTCATGAGGGACACGCACTGGTCTTCCACGAGGACCATATTCCTAGGCTGCACATCAGAGCAACGCCAATGTACCGACCAAGCTTCCTCAATCACATGGGGAGATTTCACTTCTGTGAAAAAGCAATGCATGGCTGACCCCCAGAAAAGCTGGAGGAAGCACATCCTCATTTATATTCAAGAGTAGCAGTGTACATTTGTTATACTTATGCAAAGAGAACAGCTTATGTTCTGCAAAGATTCATTAAAAATAGATCACTGCAGACAATTAAAAACAACACTTCATGTGGCCTTTTCTTTGCCTCCAGCAAGGCTTTACAATCTATTTATAGGACAGGAAATGTTAATTAGATATCATTTAGTGAAGTCCCATGGATGCAGCAGTCATTTTTTGTGGAGATGAACTGCATGCTTCCCCTTCTCCCTTCCTCTTTTAAGAAACGTTTTCTTGATATTAATACAAAGCAGTTCAACCTAACAAAAGCACAAGCAAGATAGAAAGCATTTTCATGTACAACAGAAGTGAAGTTTTGGTAGTGCGGCGTTGGGGAATCTCCAGCCCACCAACTTTCATGTGCTCCCTGCCTAGGCTTTTCTATCTATCCCTTGGAACTCTTCCCAGGCTATGTACTTCAGTTTTCCCTGGCTTGAAAGCGTCACTGACTTGTGATCATCCTTCTGGATTGGCAAGATGTAGGATGGAGAGCAGTAGGCAGGTAGGCAAACATAGAAGCTGCTGTGTGGCTGGAAAGTCACCATTGCTTCTGGCCCTGCCCACCATTGACATGCGGGCCCAGGATGTGGCACACAAATGCAGCCCTCAGGTGGAAAATGGTTCCCCATCCCTGCGATAGAAGAGGGGGAATAGAAATAAAGCCGTGCACAATTACTTCACATGCCAGGTAAGAGAGTCTCTTCAAAAGGACAAACGTGGCAGCGATGGGCAGATTAAAACCTGCAACCTGCATGTGTTGCACTTTCTATGAGCAGTTACTTGTACTAGCTTAAAAAAACAACAGCTAGTGAGTGCAATCCCCAGTCCTGCTCCACCCCCTCATGTTTTGCCTGTCTGGAATGTGTCCATGGACTATAAGGAAGCCTCTTCTTTGTCTGATTGGAGGGTGGAGAAAGGTATGGATAAGAGAGAGAGAGGAAGCTTCTGGTTTGTGCATGGCTGAAATGAAGCCTGCTGTACAAAGGTAAAAATCACGTCCACTGCTCACTCACTTTTTTTTTTTTAAATAAATTTTTTATTGCTTTTTTTCCAAGGTCAAAGAACATCGTCAACAACATAACAAAAGCGATTTTACAGAAAAAAGAAGAAATTATAAAAGAAAATTCATTTTTCCAGATCTATTTTCGTAGTCAACTGGACTTCCCCAGATCTTCCATCCCCTGCTTTCTTTACAATAAAAATAAACAGCAAATTGATACCTTATTTCATGTGTTTTTGTGCTTTCATTTAGTTATATCATCTGTAATTTATACTTTTCAAAATCATAACTTAATTTCCATCATTTATAGATCTCAATGCTGAAGCATGTTTTTCCCAAAAACTTAGCAAATTCTCAACATTCATATAGCTTATAATGTTTTTGTAGATAGTCCTTAAATTTTTTCCAATCCTCTTCCACTGCCTCTTCTCCCAGATCTCAGATTCTGCCGGTCATTTCGGCCAGTTCCATGCAGTCCATCAGCTGCGAATGCCACTCTTCCAGCGTGGGTAGCTCCTGTGCCTTCCAATGTTTAGCTATAAGGATTCTTGCTGCTGTAGTTGCATATAAGAAGAAAGTTCTATCTTTCTTTGACACTCTCTGGCCCACAATGCCCAGGAGGAAGGCCTCTGGTTTCTTGTGAAAGGTGTACTTAAACACCTTTTTCAACTCATTATAAATCATTTCCCAAAAAGCCTTCACCCTCGGGCATGTCCACCAGAGGTGAAAGAATGTTCCTTCAGCCTCCTTACATTTCCAACATTTATTGTCAGACAGATGGTATATCTTTGCAAGTTTGACTGGGGTCATGTACCACCTGTATACCATTTTCATAATGTTTTCTTTTAAGGCACTACATGCCGTGAATTTCATACCGGTGGTCCATAACCTTTCCCAGTCTTCAAACATAATGTTGTACCCAATGTCCTGAGCCCATTTTATCATAGCTGATTTAACTGTCTCGTCTTGAGTATTCCATTTAAGCAACAAGTTATACATTCTTGAAAGTACTTTCGTCTTAGGTTCAAGTAGTTCTGTCTCTAGTTTTGATTTTTCCACCTGGAAACCAATTTTTTTATCCTTTTTAAACATCTCTAGAATTTGGGCATAATGGAACCAGTCTCGCACCTTTCCCTTCAATTTTTCAAAGCTCTGCAACCTCCAAGTATCACCATCTCTTTCTATTATCTCACAGTATTTTGCCCAGCCACTCCCCATGTTACGTAGTTTAATGGCTTTAGCCTCCGTCGGTGATAGCCACCTCGGGGTCTTATTTTCAAGTAAGTCCTTGTATTTAGTCCAGACAATAAATAGAGCTTTCCTGACAATATGGTTTTTAAACAGTTTATGAGACTTTACCTTGTCGTACCACAAGTATGCATGCCACCCGAAAGCATTGCTATGCCCTTCCAGATCTAGGACATCAGTGTTTTCTAACAGAAACCAATCCTTCATCCAGCAGAAGGATGCAGCTTCATAATACAATCTTAAGTCCGGCAGGGCAAATCCCCCTCTTTCCTTCGCATCTGTTAGTATCTTAAATTTTATTCGGGGCTTTTTGCCCTGCCAGACAAACTTCGTGATGTCCTTCTGCCACTTTCCAAAACACTCCACTCTGTCCACGATCTGGAGGGTTTGAAACAAAAATAACATTCTTGGCAATACATTCATTTTCACTGCTGCGATCCTTCCCAACAAGGAAAGTTTCAATCTTGACCAAATTTCTAAGTCCCTTTTAATTTCAGACCAACATTTTTCATAGTTGTCTTTGAACAAATTCAAGTTTCTCCCGGTCAAGTTAACCCCCAGGTATTTCACTTTTGTTACCACGTTTAATTCTGTTTCCTTCTGAAACCCCTCTATTTCTGAAGGTGTCATATTTTTTGCCAAAACCTTAGTTTTTTGTTTGTTCAACTTGAATCCCGCTACCCGACCAAATTCAGAGATTAACTCTAAAGCTCTTTTTGTACTAGTTTCTGGCTCCTGTACTGTCAAAACCAAATCGTCTGCAAAAGCCTTCAATTTATATTGTTTTTCTCCGACCTGTATTCCTTCCACCTGCTGGTCCTTCCTGATCAAGTTCAGCAACACCTCCAGGACAGAAATAAATAACAAGGGTGATAGGGGGCATCCCTGTCGTGTCCCTTTTTCAATTTTAAACTCCTCTGTCACCACATTGTTTACTATCAGTTTAGCTTTTTGTTCTGAATAGATTGCTTCAATACCATTTTGGAACGCCCTTCCCACACCCATCCCTTCCAAATTTTTCTTCATAAATTTCCAAGATATGTTATCAAAGGCCTTCTCTGCATCTATAAAGATCAAAACTGCTTTTGTGTTCAAATTTGTCTGTAATAACTCCAAAACGTCCACAATGTTCCTGGTGTTGTCAGACAAATGCCTGCCAGGGAGAAAGCCTGCTTGGTCTTTATGTATTACTTCGTTTAAAACTTTTTTCAATCTATTTGCTAAAATATCAGCAAAAATTTTGTAATCCAAATAGTTCTTAAGTTGAGTCTTTTCAGATTCCGATTTTGGTATCAAAGTGATGAATGCCTCTTTCCACGATTCTGGTGCCCCCTTCCCTTCCATAATTTGATTGCATACCTCCATTAGTGGCTGAACCAGATATTCCTTCAGTATCTTGTAATATTTGGAGGTAAGTCCATCTGGACCTGGGGATTTGCCTAGTTGCATGTTCTGAATGGCGCTTTCAATTTCCTGTTGTGTTATTTTATAATTCAGGGCTGTTTGTTTATCTTGTGTTAGTTTTTGCAGGCCATAACTTTCTAAGAATTGATTTATCTCGGTCTCTGCTTGGTGTCCTTGGGTAAACAATGTTTTGAAATATCTCTGGAAACACTTTCTAATTTCTTCTGGTTTCTGAATACATTCTCCTTCAACCTCGAGATTGGTAACAAAGTTCAATTTTTGTCTCTTTTTCAACTGCCATGCCAGCAGTTTCCCACATTTATTTGCCGATTCAAATGATTTTTGCTTCATCTGTTTAATTTTCCATTCAACTTCTTGGTTTATCAGTTTCGCATATTGTGCTTGATGAAATTTTATTTCTCTTAAAACCTCTTTTGATTTTGGATTTAATCTCAACTTTTTCTCTCCATCTCTTATCCTCTCCAAGATCTTGTCCTTTTTACTGTTCTGAAGTTTTTTCTTAATAGAGTTCTGTTGTATCAAAAATCCTCTCATAACAGCTTTGCTCGCATCCCAGATTATTTTCTTTTCCACCGAGGTATTCAAATTTATTTCAAAATAGTCTTTCAGCGTTTTTTGGGCCTGCTTTACAATCTCCTGATCTCTGAATAAAAAGTCATTCATTCTCCATCTGAAGGATCCAGCTGGTGTGAGTCTCAGATCCATTTTCAAAGCATTATGGTCGGAGCAGGTTTTAGGACAGATCTCTATTTTTTTTGCCTTAGGTGCCAGTCCTCTAGATATCCAGATTTGGTCGATTCTTGTCCAAGATAGGTGGGCTTCAGAAAAGAATGTTCCCTCTTTACCTAAAGGGTTCTTTGTTCTCCAAATATCAATCAAGTCCATATTGTCTGTAAGTTCAAAAAAAGTCTTAGGAAGTCTGCCATCATTGGTCAAGTTTTGGTTTTGTGACTTATCCATGTAAGTGGAGACAACCCCATTCATGTCTCCCATCAAAATGATGTTAGAATAGTCAATATGGTCCAGCATTATCTCATGCAGCTTCTTATAAAATTCCGATTTCCCATCATTTGGTGCATAAATTCCTACTATCAAAAATTTTTCTCCTTGTGCTTGTATTTCAATTGCCAAAATTCTTCCAAATTCATCTTTAAACACCAACTTTGGTGCTAGGCTCTCTTTTGCATATATCACTACTCCTCTTTTTTTAACCTTGTCTGATGAAATAAATTCTTGGCCTAGTCTCTTGTTGATTAACACTCTCCTGTGGAGCCTAGTCACATGTGTTTCTTGAAGGCAAATGACATCTAATTGTTCTTTTCTCAATATGTGAAAAAAAAATTTCCTTTTTTCGGGAGAATTTGCGCCATGAATGTTCCAACTGAGAAGCTGTAGAGACATCCTGGATCGGTTTATTAGCCAGTGGGGGTGTCTCCTTTATCGTCTTTGACTGGAGGTGGAACCGGGTTAAGGCCAAACGAAGGAGGTGGCCAAGCTCCTGCTGTTCCTTTCCGGAGGTCCTCCCCGTGATCGTTTAGGAACTTTTCTTGCTCTTCTGCTGTTCTTATTCTTACCTTCTTCCCTTTCAAAGTAAAGGATAATCCTTGAGGGAATTCCCACCTGTAGGCAATTGTGTTGTTTCTCAGTAAGCTTGCTAGATCTTTGTATGTAGTTCTTAAGTCCAACAACTGTTTTGGTATGTCTCTGAAGATTTCTGCTGTCTTTCCCTGAATTACCAATGAGTTTTTAAAATGTAGGCCGAGTATATTATCTTTTTCCTGCTTAGATCTCAAAATGATCAAGCAGTCTCTTGGTTTATCCTTCTTGGCCACTCTTCCCAATCTAAAAGCGGTAACAATTTTAAAGTCCTTCTCTTCTGCCAAACCCCAGAACTTGGATATTTCTGTAGTCAGAAAGCCGATCAAGTCTTCTTTTTCTGATTCTGGGATATTTCTCAACCGAAGATTGCTTTCCCTGTTTTTCAGTTCAGCCATAGACAGGTACGCTTGCTGGTCATTAACCTGTCTGCTCAGTGGTCTTACTTCCCCTCTTAATTCCTCAATCCTCTCTTTATTTTGGTCTGCTTTGGTATTTGCTTCCTGAGCTAATTTTCGATTTTCTGTTGTAATCTTTTCAATTTTTCCTACTGCCTGTGTATTTTGAGTGACTTGATCTGTCAGTTTATTAATTGTGGCTGTCACCTTATCAAATTTAGCCGCTTGTTCCTCAAATTTAGCTGCTTGTTCATCAGCTTTCTTATTTAATGCTGCCAACTGTTCCAATATTTCTTTAGAAACAGGGTCCAGCCCTCCTGCAGCCATATCCCCAAAAGTTGGCTGCTGGAATTGTCCTTCTTGCAGACCTGTCACAATAGGAACAGATGATCTGCGTGGCTGCACCGGCAAAATTGATTGCAAAAGTTCAGTTTGTTTTGCTTTCTTAGCAGCCCTTGTTTTTCCTGCGCCGCTCATTCCACAGCTGTCCAGGCGTCAAGGTCAAATTGTAAATCCCATGGGAAAGACAATCCAAAAAAAAGATAAACATCCAGACATAAAAATTCCAAATCAAACAGCAGTTCTCAGAGACTAATAAATCCACAATCCAGCAGGGGGAGCTCCCCAGAGATTAGGGAGAAGGATAGAAAATTTCCACCATTAAGTTCCCAAAGAAAAAAAAAATAAGTAAAATCCAAAGCAGGAGGGGAGTCCTCCAAATTCAATTTTAACTGCAGAGAATAAAAGTTCTTTGCAAAGGTGCATGCAACAGTTCCTTTTTTTACAGCTTACAAAGTAGCCCAGTGTAACTTTTTATGTTTTTATATATAGTTACCGCAGTCTGATGTTACCTTGTATCCAGACAGTCCGAGAGCAGGGTTTCATAACTTTGTAATCCACAGAAGGATAGAGAGAGGAATCACAGTCTTTATCCACTTATAGGTCTGTTATAATTTTTCTTTAACTTTTAAGCAACCAAATCCGAATTTGCAGGGTATATTCCAACTTCTTTTGAGCTCCTTTTAACGCTTCCGCTTTAAAGAGTCTTTGCTTGATACTTTAAACAGAGCCGGAAGACTGACTTCCTTTTTAGCGTCTCCCGCTTTCAGCCAAATTTCGCCAAATTAGGTTCATATAAAGCCTCAAATTTCTTACTCACGAGTCTGTTGTTTCAATTCAATTGTTCAAAGAAGAAAGGTCAGCGCTGGTCAGCAGCAGCCGCGCGGCGTCGCTTCCGCGGAAAGAGCGATGGATTCACAGCACCGCTACCCCCTCCACGTTCCGAAGCCCCTTACGGGGTCTCTTCTGCGTTTCCGAGGTCGCTCCTGGTGCCCGCCGAACCCCACGGCCACGGGCTCACTCTACCCGTGGTTTGTCTGAATGGGTCGTCGCTGTGCCGCAGCGCACGACCCTTTTCCGCGGAGCCCCTCTTCAGCAGCTGAAGAGGACCGCCATTGCTGAACGCGCCGCCTCCGGAAGTCCACTGCTCACTCACTTTTGACTCTGGCCTCATCACAGGCATGTGTTTCCCTACGCAAGAGTGTGGCCCTCAGATTGAAAGCGTTCCCCACCCCTGCAATGTAAAAACTGAAATGCAACTGTCCTCCCAAACTGCCACTGTCCTTATCCAGATTTTGTGATCCAGTTTCACAACAACAACAAAACTCATCTAAAAAGTTATTTCAGGGAGAAATACTTGTTTAAAAAACCCATATGCTAGAGAAAAATAGCATACAACAATGCGTTAGATTCTATAAAATTGCTTGCAAAGATGTGCACATGTACAAAAAAATGCATGTATGCAAGCAAAAATGGGAAGAAAAATTGCTGAGGACAAAAAAAAAAAGAATTTGCAAGTAGGTATGAAAATGCAGCAAACTAAACTGAAGATTTGAGAAAATCTTTGCAGATTCAACCATTCCTGCCCTCAACCTGTTTTCTCATAAACAACTTCCTTTTTTATTCTGTGGGACTTTGTCACTAGTAATTGGCTTTGGGAGGTTGAACCTAAGTTTGTAAAGCTTATGAAGATACAAATAACTTTTAACTGTAATGATCCCTGACATGAAAGTGCTGTTCCATTAAATGAGACAATCCCCTCTAACCCTTTTTAATTAACTCTCTTTTTTCTGAAGTGCAACAAAGAAATTAGGGGAGGGGAGATGCAGTCTTCCTGGTCCTGTTTAAATGGGAACACCATTTTGAAATGTTAATCTCCAAGTGGCATTAATGCTTGCATGATCTCATTTGCTCTCTCCAGTGGTCTAAGGAAACAGGTGCTCAGTCTTTCTTCTGCTTGGTTGGCTAGATTAAAATACATAAAATGCAATGAAGAGATTAAAATGACTGCATTTCACTCAAAGCCATATCTAGCTAAAATTGTCCAGTTCAGCAGGCACATGCCATTCCCCACAGATCAATTAGGCATCGCCGTGTGGCAAGGATTTTTCCAAGCTCATCTGAAAAATACCAAGCAGTGTAAAAGTGAGATTAGGTGGAAGCCTCCGTTGGTAACCATTTCTTTAAATTAATGTACTCCAGTGCCCAAGCAGTAATAATAGGGAGATGCTAATGCTTTTTTCAAAAAAAAGACTCCACTTTAGTCAACTGTGGTCTATTTAAGGCTATAGAGAGAGAAAGAGGTGCATAAAACAAACCTTCTCTTTTATGGTCCAATAAGTGGTGCTGTGTTTCTAACACATGGTGATTATGAAGGCATTAGAACAGTTTCTTCCAAATCACCCCTCAATCTCTTAGATGCATTGAAGCTAGGCTAAATGTGAGCTTAACTGTGGGAATACAATCATGGTGCACATTTGTTATGTAAAGAGCAGCACTACGGAAGCCTGAGTAGCCTCTCCAGTGCTGCAATTTGCATTTCAAGGAAAGCCTCCCTAAGTTGGCACCAATGGGAGCTTGCCCTGAAAAGCAAAAAAGCAGCCATGGAGAGGCAATGTTTGCAGGATGAGAAAACCTTCCTTTACCCCCATGGTCCTGAACTTGCTCCGGCTTTCCCTTGGGTTCCGTTCACATAACAAAATACTTGCATGTTTGACTGCATCTAGCTCACCCGTTTGGCTTCTACATTTCTGAAGAAGAAGAAGAAGAAGAGTTTGGATTTGATATCCCGCTTTATCACTCTCCTTGAGGAGTCTCAAAGCAGCTAACAATCTCCTTTCCCTTCCTCCCCCACAACAAACACTCTGTGAGGTGAGTGGGGCTGAGAGACTTCAGAGAAGTGTGACTAGCCCAAGGTCACCCAGCAGCTGCATGTGGAGAAGCGGAGAATCGAACCCAGTTCACCAGATTACAAGTCCACCGCTCTTAACCACTACACCACACTGGCATATCCCCTCACCTTCCTCCAGTTTAACCTGGAGCAAATTTTGTGCTTTGTAAAGCACAAAGAGGGAAGTGAAAAACAATTTTAGCTATTCTGACTATTGATACAACTTCTCTTTATGGGGGGGGGGGCGGGTGTGTTAAACGTATGAAATGTGTCCCACTGTGTTTCAAGGTTTCTCAGTGAAAAAAGGCTCTCTAGGTGAGATGGGAAATACTTCCTGCCTCATTGTATACGTTTACTCTGCCTGAGGGGGGGAAATGAAAGTGTCAAAGGGTCCAAGAAGCAAACAGTAATACTAGTCATGTCTTCTGTAGATATTTGGAGACTTGCAATATTGGTGCCTCTTATTTCAAACTCGAAGAATTGATGGGGCAAAAGAATTGCAGGAGACAAGATGGATGAAACGCACAACTCAAGGTCACTTGACTCTTGGCAAAACAGATAATAGCTGATTCTTTGGGGAATGATAACTCACCTGGACACGAAGGAACATATTTCAGCTCAAATTTCTCTCTTCCCCCCCTCCCCCTCATCTGACGATGTAATCGTATTATTTAAAAAAATCCAAAAAACAGCAGAGTTATCTCTAAAAGGGGGAATATAGCAATATTAAAGAACTCACATTTGCTCCAAGATAGTTTGTAGGGGAAATGACTTAAACACATGTAACAGCGATGCAGAAGCATTACAAGAAAATGGAAATTTGCATATTTAGTGAATAAGATTAAAAGTCTGCAGGAAGAATGAACAGAAAATAGAATGCTTCCATTAGGTTACCTTAAGAGCCCATGAGTTTCCCTAGAGATGCTGTCAACCTCTCTTAAAAGTCCCACGGCTCCCAAAGTGTATACAGCTATAGCATCTCTCATCCCACTGCTCCCTTCGCTTAACACATCCCCCCATTTCCCATAGCAAAACAGGATTCTAATAGTGCCTTAGTGTCAAGAGACATGGAGGGAATAGATTGGTTGTGATGCCATAAGTCTCTGTCCTAGTATTCAGTGAATCATTTCACTTCAGTTTAAAATGAATTTTGTAAATTCTTGCTGTCTTAAAACAGTCTGCCTGATATTATTTGCTTCATTGTTGGACTGTTGCCTATGATCTTACAGAAATTGTAAGAGAGAGAAAATGAGAATATGAACTGAAATCGAAATCATTTCAATTATGGAAGAGTCATTCCACTCTAACTTCTCACTTAGAAACCCACAGTACTTTGAACTCTTAGCCCACCTCTGTTAAATGCTTAAAATATTATTAGGCCTGCTTCTCACTTTTGCATTCCTATTAATGTATGACAGGTATGGTAAACCTTCAGCTCTCCTGATGCTGCAAAACTGCAACTCCCATCAGCTCCAGCAAGCATGGTCAATGGCCAGGGATGATGGAAACTGTAGTTCAGCAACATCTGGAGGGCCACAGATTTTCCATACCTGACAGACAGTTCCTTCAAATAGTAGAAATCAGGTGGAAGCTAATTTCCAGGAAAAGCTTTGCTGCTTGATTTTGAAAACTGTATAAAATGAAGGAGACATAGACTGCAGCTGTAAGGTGCAATACAACAGAAACCTGTTCCTCTAAGTAAAATATGACCCTCAAAAAAACCAGTCACTAGCTTTGTACTGTGTGTTATGGGCTTGAGGAAGATTGAAGAGGCATCTACAGGGCTTGCTTCTGCCACTGGGCACAAATGATCCACTGGTTCCTTTCACTTTCATGCTTCTATGGCTTGAAGTAGCCTCTTTTGTTTTGCTTGCATAAACACTGCTAAAGAAATGGAATCATTGGCTTGGATCCTGCATAAAAAATAGTAATAATTTTTGGCTTGGATTTCTGCTTATGCAATGTACCTTTCCTATTTCCACCACTACACACAGCACATTCCACATGCTTCTAGTTGTTCTGCAGAGCTGGCTCACCCATAAGGTGGGGTGCAGCAGCCACCTCAGGCAGTGGAAGCACAAGAAGCAGCATCCCACCCATCCGACCACTTCTATTACCAGTGGAACACTTGCCAAGTTTTGATGAAAGAGGGCTTTTTGCCACTGGAGGAAGTGGTGGGGCAGGCAGGGGGCAGCACAGGTAGCAAAATGGGATGGGTCACCCCTGAGAGTGTCCCCCCCAACCCACACAAGTGGTTGTGGGGGGTTACTGGGGAGGAAAGAGCCACACACACACTCTACATCAACAGAGTGATGCTCATACCTTTCTAGATCCAGCCCAACCTTATTTCCATTTTTATATAAAAATACAAAGGCATTCTAAAGCGGGAGCGAAATGGATGGTTTTAAAGCCCTGCAAAGGAGATTACAACTATGCAGCTCCAGCTGCATAGAAAGGAATTATTATCAAATTATAATATTCCCTTCCATTCTTCTCCAAACATTCATGCATCACAGTACTCTCCTACTCTGTGGCACAAATTTAATCACAGAACATTTTAATCCATTTTATACAATGCAGAGAGATATGTGCCTGCCTTATTGATCAAAGACGCTGTGGATTTCTTATTTTTATTCTATTTAAATTTTTTAGATTAAAAGGGTTGAGTTGCACAAAGAAATAAATGTGAGCAGATTTAGACAGGCAGTGCTCTTCAGTAATACAACATGTGCTTACCATTGTCAGTAAATCATGAACTCCAGCCGGATCCTCATACACTGCCAGGGTGGGGGTGCAGGATCTATGCAGAAGCTGCTTAAAAGTTTTCAAGGCAATGTATACAACTCAATGGGGAGGCAGACTTCTTTAGCCTTCTGCTATATCAACCCCTGAGTTCCTCCAGCCTGATTTGCAACTGCAAGAAACTACAGAGAAATTATTTTATACCGCACTTAATCATGCACTGACGTACTGATGGTCACCCCAGTACACAAGAGGTTGGCAACCTGTGGCTGAATTTCATGTGGCCTTCCGTGAAATTTGCAAGGAGGGTAGAGGAAATGGCACAGAGAGGGAGGGGGAGGGGGAATGGGTGCCCCGCCCCCTTCCAGTTCTGGCTCCACCCACTGCCATCATGCAGCTCCCCACAGGGAACAACAAAATGTTCCCCACCTCAGCCTTACACAGTTATAGAACAGTTATACAATTACAGAGGCTACTACTATTAATTCCACCCTAACATAATGACCCATGCTATTGTCTACATTTCAGAAGAATGTTCTATCATTTGGATCACAGCATCCAAGTTTAGAGTTGCAGTTGGACAACCTGGATGTAATTTATTGCTTACGAAAAGAACCAGAATGCCTCTCTTGGAGTAATGGCTAGACTCTGCCTGTTCAGCAGATACCAATAGCAGTCAAAGCTCCAGTCCTTTAATTAGTCACTAGCTATGCAGTCACAGTTCACAGAATACAAAAACATTCATCGGTGGCCATTCTTTCTGATGTCAATCTGCCAGCAAGCTAGGATATGAATAAATTTCTGATGTAGCAGTTAAGGTTTTAATTAAAAGCACTGTAATGGCATCTGTTCACACAGCGAGCTCAAGGCAATGAAAAGTATCACTGAAGTTTGAAATGCAAAGGGGGAAAAATATTTGGAGTAATGTAAGTGGAATTCAAAGCAATAGGAAGGAAGGAGGCACTAAATATTGCTACAGCTATTGCAAGAGGAAGACACCCTCTCCTGAGGCCTACTTATTCAATCAGCTTCCCTGGAAAAAGATAGCAGCTCTTTAAGGGTTAAGTCTTACATTATGAAAACAGAATGGATCTGCACTCACCCTGTGGTCACCTCCTTCCACATTACATCAGCAGCAGTAAAAGATAGCAAAAAAAATCATCTACAAGGAGTGAAGCAACATTGTTATTTCACACTAGATTCTCCCTACTGAGTTCCCAATTATGCAGGTGTCCCAAGTAAAAAGCATGAGCCAATGTTTAAAGCAAGGATTAATGTCCTGTTAAACAGGGCGAGCTCAAGATATTTTTCTGCCTGAAACAAAAGACAGTCCCAATGCATTCCCCCAAGTTGGTGTGGCTCATTTGACGTCAACACAAAATGGAGCCTCCACTGTTATTGGCTCATTCCTGTGAAATTTTCTTCTAACGGAGATTCAGCAGCCTCCTTCTAGATCAACCTCAAAATGTTTGAAGAAGATTTTTGGTTGCCACCAGGCTTATGAAGACAGTTAAGAAAAACCTGTGCCATAGTAGTCAGCTGATGATCTCTTTTAATTGTTGTATTGCTCATGTTGTATTTTAATTACTGTAAAGCACTTTGGTATTAAATAAATAAAAGCAAACCAAACTGGGAGTTGGATCTTCCTGGTGATGGGACAACATCCTCCAATGCATCTGAAGCAACAGGGTAGTTTAGGAGCCCATGGTAGAGACCAGGTGGCATACACTCAACTCTGTACCACATCAAAGAGGGAGCCAGGGAGCTCTAGAGGACAAGTCACTGAGGCTGTTGTTGCTGCATTCCAGTCCTCCCCAAATCTGCCATCTGAGGTGGTTGACTCACTCTGCCTAATGGTAAAGTCTGTTAATCTGACATCTAGATTCATGCCCAAACGATCTTGGTTTAGGTTAACTACCGTATTGGCCTAAATATAAGCCTCACTTTTCCCCCAAATTCTGACCGTGAAAAGTTAAAGTGCGGCTTATATTCGCAACCTTACGGTATGCAGCCAGGAGCGCAGGGCAACAGTTCCAGGAGCATGGCAAAGTGGTGCCTGCCCCATGCGTAGCCCCCCATCCTCTCCCCCAAGGCCAGGAAGAGAGTGAGGAAGGGGAAAGGCTGCCGCCGACAACACAACACAGCTCCCCCCTCCCCCCAAGTATGCAGCCAGGAGCAGCAAGGAATGGAGCGGCTTATATTCAGGTATATTTTCTTATTTTCCTTTCCCCCCTCCAATTTTAAAGATGCAGCTTATATTCGGGAGCGGCTTATATTCGGGCCAATGCGGTATATAAAACACTGATATTGTTCTCCCATTAATGTCAACAGCAATGAAATGCTGAAATGAAATGCAAGCATAATAAAAAAAATAAAGAGCCACCTTGCCAAATATGTAAAGCAGATAACAACAAACACATTTCCATTTACATCTGTGTTATACGGGGACATTTGCCTGATTGACTGCAGTTCTTAGTTGAAAGTACACTTAGCCACAAACACAGGGTTACATCTGCATGATGTGGGAAAGAAGGCCCTGAATGATATGAGATTGTGAGCAAGGATGTGTGACTAACACTTACTTTGCACAGAGATATGCCTTTTCCAGCATGAATACTAATCCTATTGGGGGGGGGGAGTCACAGGCACCACAACAGAGCAGTTCCCTTTGGCCAGGCACATAGACTTGTATGCCACACACCCTGCAGAATTTCCCTTTTCCTTCTCCTTTTTTCTAAACTAAAAAGATCCAAATGTGGTAACTTTTCTTTACAGCACAGTTTATCCAACCCCCTTAATCAATCCAACTGACAGTATCCTTTTTGAGATGAGGCAACCAGAACACTACACAGTCACCCAAGCATGGTCTATCCATATGTTTGTATAATGGCATTATGATAATGACAATGTCATTTCCTGTTCCTTTCCTAATCATGCCTGATGAGATTTGCCTTTTTCACAGCAACTGCACACTACTCAACATGGAGCTATCTAGAAGTCCTTTTGGCTAAATAGAAGCCCTCAGCTGCAGCTGAAACATTATCTTTGCTCAGACAAGTGTCTTTGGGGAAGAGGAACCTTAATCTAATGAATAGAATTCAAATACTGCTATCACCATAGCTTAGCTAATTTGTGCCTGACACCCACACCCACCCAACTTTCATTGTATTATCGCTATTGTTATGTACAGGTAGGATTTGTCCATCAAAACAGCTAGGAATAGGACAGATAAATCCAAGCCGTCAATTAATAAACCAGATGATTTTTCCCCCTTTTTAAGAGACAGAAGAGTGTACTGTTATTTTTAGAAGTGTGAAGATAAAAGGCCCTGCCATCATTAAGGGTTCATTGCTGCTGGTTATGTTAATAGCAGAAAATAACCCCAAGCTCTTGGTGGTGCAGTAAAAATCATAATTAAATTTTGGAATTAGGGAGGAGGGTGTTAAACATTAATCTGCAGCAATTTTTCACCACCGAAAATGAGCTTTGAAGAAATGCACATGAAAATACTGCAGACTGCATTCAACATAATGCTATGTGAGCGTTCCATCCGTGCAATAATTTCTACTTGCTCTCCTCCTCCAGCACAACCACAAATGTGTTCTAGGGGCTCCACCCATTATTATGACAAACTGCTGCGAGTAAAGGTCTACACTTACACTCTGCAACTTTCTTGTCCTGGCCTGGGCACCTAAGCTTTTGTTTCACGTGCTTCATTGGGCATCCTGGAGATTTTGGAGAAGGAGCCATGGGCATGAATAAAACAACAGTAAGGCTGAGTGTCAGGGAACTGCCATTGGCTCAGGGGCGAGAGGGGAAAAGCCGGATGGATTACAGAGAGCCCCCAAAGATCATGGGAAGCAGCACCTCCTCAGCGGAGGAGAGTAACCATGCCTCCAGTGGAGAGGAGCTTCAGGGCTCGGAAGAGGCGAGGTGGTGCCAGGACACCTTGCCTGAGCAAAGCGGGGAGGAGAGAGGTCCTCCGTTACCCACGCCCTCCCTGCGCAGTAGGCTTCTGCGCAGAGAGGGGAAGCGCAGACTGGGCGTCAAGAAATTACTCTGCTGGGGAAGGTTTAAGAACCGCCCACTCGCAGATTCTGCCAGTGAATGAGTGAGCCATGGAGTAGTGGTGCTCTGCATGGTGAAGGTTTTTTGGCACAAATAACGAGGCTTTACAGCCGACCAGGGAGGCATTTGCCTGATTGCTCTCAAGTAACCCCCTGATATCCTTACACTGAGGTTCTCAGTTACAACCTTCCCAGGTGCGGGGAGAGCAATTGGGAAATCTGGCCCCAAACCAGGCTAGCTTTTGTACCACAGATCCAGATAGACAGCTTTCACTGAATAAGGTAGTGCAGCAGGAACGCAGAACCCCTTCCATGCTGTGCTGCAGAAATGTTTGAATGACACTTGGAGAGGTTTTCAAAAAGGACGCAGCACCAAGGGAGATTTTTATGTTCTTGCTTTAGCATGCCGCCATTGGTTTTGCTGTTGCCTGGCTGCAGGTGTAAAGAAATAAAGAAGCCATAATCACCCAATGATGCTTCCAGGGCAGAGAAAGAAAAATCAATACAAACTTCTTCAGTACCGTACTTAGTTGTGTGGAGAATCATGTGCTGGGAGCCATCAGAAGCTGTAATGCCAGCATTGCTTACTACCAAGTAATAAGGTGGCCAACGACTGAATGCGGATATTCTGACAGCTATTCATTGTTTACTCTTTCTGTTCGCCCCATAATCAAACACACACACGCAGGGGTGAGCCTACAGGCTTCATTGTGAGAGACTAACATTGCTGGTGGTTGTTTTCACTTAACACACAATACTACTGGACAGCAAATCCTTTCAGAGGAAAGCCAGGCTAGTCAGCTTCCCTCGGAAAACACTTATTCTTTTATCTCACAGAGCAGTTTCCCAGGGTTTCTGTTTAGCACCAAGCATTATTATTTTCGTCTTCCAACAGCTCTTACGCAAGCAATAGGGCAAGTAAGATTTCTTATCACACTTGTTTACACAAACATAAAAAACCTCAGGTTGTGGCAAAAATTACAAGCTTGCTATTGCTATGCTGAATATGCAGCCTTCTAATGCATACAGGTAATCCCAGGGTGTTTTTAACAGCCCAACACTTTCTTTCTAGTCGCCACATCTTCCTGCATATTTTTTTAATGAAATTTGAATCAAAACGGCTTGGTTACCTATAAAATAAGGTTACCAGATTTTTTTCAATGAATCCAGGGACACTTTTCAACCTCAATAGACTTTGTATAGGGACTGATTTGTAAATCCAGGGCTGTCCCCGGGAAATGGGCATGTCTGGTAACCTTACTATAAAAGGCCTGAAAATCTTCTGCATTGTTGCCTGAACAACACCTATTTGCCTGTTGCCACTGTCTCAGAAAGGAGGCAGGTAGAATAAGCAGACCCGTGTTGGCTAGGGGTGGTGTGATGGTGAATACACACTTTGTCCTCCCCAGCTTATTTCTGCTGCACCTGCAGAACAGCAGACTGTTGGAGAAGACAGGCAGGGCAGCCAGCAAGCCCTACCCATGAAAAGCAAAAAAATTGCCATAGATGTAGCTAGATTCCAGGGAGAAGCCTATTTCTTTGGAGGCAACTGTTGGTAGTGAGCCAGCCCAGGTGGTGTGTCCCCGTGTATCACAAAAAGAGGAGTCACCCCTTTGGGTCATTGTCCTACAGGATCTAATGAGGGTGAGAGGTTGTGGATGAGAGACTGGAGAAGTCAATGTATATGAATTAACCTGGTTTCCAGATGAGAGCTGCAACGATGGAGAGCTGCATCTGTGGTGACAGCATGAATGCAGCCCACATATGCACATCCAGTGTGATTGGTGAACATTTTGTGATTGTCCTATTTTATTTTGTTTAGAAATTACTTTTGTCTTGTTTGGGGGGGCTTTTTAATATTAATATGCTGTTCACTGCTTTGGAGGTATTTGGCCCAGAAAGTGGTACATTGATAAGCCATAACCTAGCTAAATTAGTTCTAAGCTTAAAGACCCGAAGTGTCTAAATAACAATAATGATAATGTTGTTGTTGTTGATGATGATGATGATGAAGATGATGATGATGAATGGTGATGATAATGAAAACATGTAAGAGAATGAACTTGAATTTGAACTGGAAATCACCCCAAGTTCTACCTTAAAGCCAACTTCATTCACTTTCAGTTCACCGTCAATTATGGGAACTACTTTCAGGTGTACCTTAGATATCTTTGAACTAATTCTGCTAACCTCATTAAATTAGTTCATTCCCAGCAATGCTCAGTGTACATATATGTTCTTGCCCTTCCCATCTGAGATTCAGCATAATAGAATATAAGAAATAATATTCAAATATTTTCAAAATGTAATCAATTAATCATGAATTGATTAACTGGATACAAGCCAGTTGATCAATCAACCCAAAAAAAATATTGAGCCAACCCTATTAATAAAAATTTGGCCTCACATTAATATTCAGTGTTTTCATTATTTTTGTGTTGCAGAGAAAATATATCTTCTTTAAGCTGCTGTCACAGCGTGGTAAACATGCTGCTTGGACCATCAGATACTGCTTTTACCGGATTCAGTATTGCAGAAATGAAAACAGAAGATTAATTTTCTGGTCCACAGTCATAGCATCCCTCTGCTTTTCATTTCCCTTCTTTCTCCCTGAGTTTCAAACATGGTTAGGGGAAAATGGTACAACAAAACACCTCCTCCTCCTCTGCAAAGTTAAGGGACCACAAACCACCCCTCTGGCTAGGGCTGAATCAACTAATTTCTAGGCAATCCCAAGGTGATGTACTATAATTCTGATAATCAGTAATGGCTGGTGTCCATTGCAACAGGTAGGGTGGAAGGCAAGGAAGCCAACAGTAGATGGAGCCAGACCGAACTGACACATGTAGCCAACTGAGTCTAGATTTATCCTCATCCTCCTTCCTGCTGAGTTTTACAAGGACAAAACTAGGACTAAGGAGAAAGAAGCAGGCAGCCAGGGCTACCCTCTGTAGAAGAAGAAGAAGAAGAAGAGTTTGGATTTGATATCCCGCCTTTCACTCCCCTTCAGGAGTCTCAAAGCGGCTAACAATCTCCTTTCCCTTCCTCCCCCACAACAAACACTCTGTGAGGTGAGTGGGGCTGAGAGACTTCACAGAAGTGTGACTGACCCAAGGTCACCCAGCAGCTGCATGTGGAGGAGCAGAGACATGAACCCGGTTTCCCAGATTACGTGACTACCGCTCTTAACCACTACACCACACTGGTACTCATCGTAAGAAAGCAGGGGGAGTTGGCTGAGGTTGGTAGGGCAGTGCCCCATTGGACCGAATGGACCAGCCTCTATTGGTGATCACCACCTCTCTGAAAGCGCCATAGAATTAGAGTTGTAAGCTTCCAAAAGGTTATTATTATCAAAATGCCCATCTAAAAGATACTGTTAATTTATAAAGGTTGTCTAGCTCTTTGGGAAAGCTGATGGGTAAACTATGTCATAAATTGTGTCATGCAGAGAGCGGGCAGGTGTGGCGCAGAAGGTGCCTGCAGAAGGAATGGCTCCAAATGGCTGAAATCCAGACCACCCAATATCAGAGTGAGGAGATCGGGACATGACCTTGACAGAGGCTGAGCCCCCTCTCATTCTGGCCCTGCCTCCCACTTACTCTGGCCCTTCCCCCTCAGCTTCCTCCCACCTTTGCCCACCACCTCTGCCGCCACAGTCGCCACAGCTGCAGTCTCCGCCACCATCGTACTTCCAGAAGCCAACAGCACTTCCAGAAGTGCTGCGTCAGTTTCCAGAAGTAAGTTGGCTGGAAAACCGCAGCAGAAGGATGAAGAAGAGTGGGAAGAGTGTAAGGACAAGGAAAGCTGGCACATCTTTTGGTTCCATTTTTTGGTCCTGCACTCTGGTACGATCCATCTGGCTTGTGCCACAGCACAGGACCAAAAAATGCATGTCTTTTGGTCCCACAGTCCAGTGCAGTCAGAGCACAGGAGCCAAAATCCAGGATTGGAATTAGAAGCTGGGGCAGCTTCTGTAATTCTGGGGTGTCCTGCTTAAAACAGGACAGATGTGCAGTTTGGAAGTCATAGAACCTTGCCATGTGCTTTGGAGAATACATATAGAACAACATGCCACATGCTATTGAGTAGAAATATATCCACAATTTCTAGCATATTTGATTGGAGAGAGGGAAATGTGTCCAAACTGCAACAGGCCAGTCAAGGCCTGGGTATGAATAAAATCCACCTAAAATCTTCTCAATATATCACCAAGGTCATCCATGAAGCCTGAGCAGGTGGAAGGAAAAGTACAAGAATACAACTGCTTAAGCTCTGAGGTATGTTCAGTTTTCAAATTAGGAATTATTTGTAGGTATTCTAACAAAACACCATGAATGTGTACTCTTATGAAAAACACGATTACTATCATTCTTTATCAAAGTTCTAGACACAGCCTGATCACATGCATGATTGCTCAAAAACTAGCCCAGCTTTTGTTTAATGAGATTTACTTCAAAAGAAAACAGGTATGAGACTGCAGCTTCAGCTTTCAAGCAAGTGATCTTGCCTGCTTACTATCCTTGCATGCGCACAGTGCTGTGTACACATTAACAACTTAAAATACAGCTAAGTCATTCTTTTTCTTGCATAGAAATGTCAGGATAGATTCAGGATAAATATGAATTTTGGCTAATGTCTTGTGAACACCACTTCCCAAACCAGAGGGATGCAGAGTAGATGGGAGTGTATGGATAGCCCAGAAAAAGCAAACACAGAAATCTGTTTCTTGTCAATAAAAGACAGAAATACTTCTGCAGTGCACATGAGTGGAATGACGAAATCTAGGATTAAGCTTCTAGTTTGAGTAAGTGTTCTAGTTAGGTGCATTACACTATGTTTGAATTGTTAGAGCAACCAGTTAGTATTGCATTCTTGTTCAGAAGATATATTAATTTCAAAATGGGAAATTTGATGTGCATCGGTGATTTAAATTGGTCTCTTTTTTCCCCCTTGGTGATTTAAACAGCATTGATTTAAATCAAGTCACTCGAGCAAGCAGGCTTAGAAGGCCACAGGAAAAGCATACATATAGCCAGGAGACTTCCTGAAGCATATCACAAGAGTCAAAAGTGAATTATGGAATGGAATAAAAGCCATAAAGCTACGCAGCATAAAACCATAATTCTGCATCCAGAAGTAACTTCAGCCAGTTGCAAAATATTTTATTTCCCTTATGCCTCAGCCCCAGATGGTCACAACTGCCTATCAATCAATGGGGACACTCTTTTACTACTTCACAAACAACATTTTTTGAGCCGAGCGGCATTAGATTGCACGCAGCTGAATCGCTTAGCAGAAGTTGCAGCCTCCATGTCAGGGAAACACCACATTTGAAGAAAAGGACAAGAGAATAAAATGCAATATATAAGTTGTAGTCCAAAGTAGGGATGTAGAGCATCTACCTTTGGATGAACAGAGCATGATTTCATGTCCTCTGGCAGGAACTGCTGCCATCGCACCCCAGCTGTGACCAAGTTTCAGCCTCTGGTTTCATACTGGTTCCTGCACTGGAGGCTAAAGCTAGTCACCTACTTAGCTTTACAAAGGCAACTGCACAGCTCCACTGGCCATCTGTTGAAGCGAGTGCTTTAATGTAAAGGACAACTGCAGCTACAGAACACAAATGGACCTGACACCCACAGCAGTTCTTTTAAATTATTTTTCTGGCACAGCATGTCCTGGATCAAGACCAACTCTGGCTGAGTTGAACTATACATGAAGTTTAAGCCACTATAAATTACATGAAATCTAAGCTTCAAAAGTACTTCGGTACTCTGAATTTTTTATAACTGATCAGAGCCGTTAACCAAAGCAGCAGCAAGTGTTCTGGTACAAAACTCCTTGAGCAAATTGCTCTGTTCTTCATGACCAATCGTGTTGTCCTAAAGCAAATCATGTTAAGGACAAACACAGCGCATTTATTACCTTATCGCCATATCAGTCCCGGGCCTTGACCCACTTGAGAATGCAAGAAAGTTGGTAAAAGTTAGTGGAGAAATTGCAGGTTGCAGGGGTTCTTGTAGCACCACCAACTTGGAAATATGGCTGAAAAGGATTTGAGAAAAGTGCTGGGTTTCCCCAAATAGGGAAAGAAATGTGAGATAACACAGTAAGCTGCCTTAGACTGAGTCAGACCATTGGGCCATCAAGGTCTGTAACGTCTAAAGCCAGCAGGAGTTACCAAGCTCCTTGGGGCCTGTGGACACACTTGCAAACATGGGAAAGTGTTGTGCGCACCAGACACATTGACTACAATACAATGCTTCTTACAAGCCCAATTTCAGCAGGGGAAGTGATGGACAGAAGGGACCTACAGGGGCTATGTCAGTGACCCTGGTCTACTCAGCAGCTCTCCAGAGTTTTAGACAGGAGTCTTCCACAGTCCTACCAGGAAATGCCAAAGTTTGAACCCGGGGTCTTTTGCATGGAATACAAGTGTTCTTCCATTGTGCTACAGGGGACCTGCAAAAAAGGTGCTGGTCATGCTGTCATGGACTGGCTGGATGCCAAGGGGTGGTGGGAGGCACCAGTTGCGGAACTCCCAAGGGAACCCCCAGGAAGAAGGCTCAGAGTCTGGGGATTGGTTGTGGGATGACAATGAGTGGTCAGAGGGAGAAGAGGGAGCAGACTGGGAGGAGGAGGTGTCAGAAGCTGAAGAGGTAACAGGGTTTAGTCAGCAGGAAGAGGATCACCACAATCCATGCCATAAAACCAAAGCAGAAGATATAATGATTCCATATTAGCAGTGTTCTTAAAACCAGCCACATCTGTGGCATCTCTGAGGACACACACACACACACACACACTTGTTTTAATGGTTTTGTCATCATATCTTGCATTAGGACAGGGAATCACATTATATATACTTCATTATTTGTACCTAGAAAGAGAAATTGACATTTGTTTCAGGGTTATTCTTTTAAATGCAAAACATATTTTACACTAAAATCTAATTATACTACAGTGGTGCCCTGCAAGACGAATGCCTCGCAAGACGGAAAACTCGCTAGACGAAAGGGTTTTCCATTTTTGAGCTGCTTCGCAAGACGAATTTCCCTATGGGCTTGCTTCGCAAGACGAAAACGTCTTGCAAGTTTGTTTCCTTTTTCTTAACACCGTTAATACAGTTGCGACTTGACTTCGAGGAGCAACTCATAGAGCGCAGTGTACATAGTAGCCTTTTTTGAGGTTTTTAAAGACTTTGGTGATTTTTGAAGCTTTTCCAAAACTTCTTTTGCAGCCATTTGGTAAGTTAAGCTTTTAAAACTTTTTTTGGGGGGGGTTGGATTTTGGGTTGGGGTGTTTGGAATTCAAGGACTTGGTGTTGGGAAGGGGTTTGCAAGAATCTGGAAGCTTGTGGTTTTTTTCTGCATTTTTATGATTTTCTGTGACCATTGGGCCACTCTGCTGTTTTTTTAAAAAAATTCTGGGTTTGAATTTCTGTGTGCTGGGTGGCTGGGGGAACAGTTGGGGAGGGGTTTGCAAGAATCTGGAAGCTTGTGGTTTTTCTGCATTTTTATGATTTTCTGTGACCATTGGGCCACTCTGCTTTTTAAAAAAAAAATTCTGGGTTTGAATTTTGAAATGCTCTTTACAGTATGTGTGACTTTAAAGAGCACTTAATAAACTCTTGTTGTACCAAATTTGGCTTTGTTTGGACTTTTTTTGACCATAGGAACACATTAATTGATTTTCAATGCATTCCTATGGGAAACTGTGCTTCGCAAGACGAAAAATTCGCTAGATGAAAAAATTCGCGGAACGAATTAATTTCGTCTTGCGAGGCACCACTGTACTGGTCCCTAGTTAGTCCCTTTCAAATCTCTGATTCTTTGGAGTGGCTATTCTGCATGAGCAGGAACTGGATGAGGTGACCTCTGAGTTCTCTTCCAACTCTGATTCTACTCTGTAACTTCCAGAAGTTTTCAAACAATATGTGCAGCAGGAACCCACATAACTCAAGGGCAGATGTATTTTCATCTCTGGCCCGTTTGCAAACCTCAAGGAGGCATTTAGGGGAAACTCAAGTATGTTGTCTGCTATACAAACTGAGTGGATCATTTGTTGTATGTAAAAATGACTTACTCCCTTGTCACCTCTTCAGAGTCATACTGCATCTCTGGGACTGGGCTACTTCATAGAGGCCAACAAGCTAAGTAAATCAGACAAGACCTGATAGACTGCCAAAGTTGAATGCAGAACAAGCCATTTCTTCGGGGGGCTGTATTGCACAGCCGAGCGCCAACTCTTTCCAAAGGGGAGGAACACACAATTGCAAACCTATCCGACGATGAAGAGTCCTTTTAATAAAAACTGTAAACTGCCTGCAGGAATATAATGCAGGAATTCACAGTTAGCAAGACGGTGTTTTGAAAATAAAATCACTAAGGGGAGACAAATGAATCATGCTGATAGCTTATTTAGAACTGAGTAGACACGTTTAGAACTGCACTGTAGATATGCTGGGTTATATATAAAGTTATACAAAGATTAAATAAAGTTATAAGAACCTTGCAAATTGGCTTAGAGTAACTCAGGCCATTGGGTTCATGTAATGAAGCATTATCTGACCAGCAGCAATCCTCCAGGTTTTCAGGTAGAGGTTTTTCCTACTCTTACCTGAAGATGCCAAGAACTGAACCTGGGACTCCCTGCATATTACTACTTATTCAGGGCAATGCCCCTTTGTATCAACTATTTTTAAACCAGAAATCAACAGGACTACCTGAAGTTCAACATTTACCTTACTGACTTCTGGCCCACTTCATTAATATTATATATCAGGATTTTTCAACTGAAAGCATTACACGCCCCAATTCAAACATCAAAAGGCAGCTAAACAAGCCGTGCCAATGTTAATTTCGAATATTGAATCAAATAGATGAAATGTATTGCACTGAGCGTTATCCTGCCTAAGTTTTCTCCCAAACCTTGTTCAAGGAACTGTAAGCTTTTGAACTTCCAAATTGCGGCACGGCAGATTATTTTAAATACCCGAAGCTTTAAAGTGTTTTAAATGTATATTTAAAAAGCATTGGCTCCAGTGGTGGCATATACAGCATAAGCAGAATGTCCAATGAGTGTCAGCATTTTCACAGCACCAGCCCTGGATCCCCTATTTCAACCTTCCTGAATATGGTACCCTCTGGAAGTTTGGCTACAACTTCCAAAACAGCTATGAACAGGGATGGTGGGAAGTGTAGCCCAAAACATCGGAGGGCACCATATTGAGGAAGGATGCACTGTTTCATGCTGTCATGTGGATGGAGTTTCTTTGGAAAATGAGGGAGCTTATATGAAACACATTGTCCCCACCCACACTTACCAGCTCTCCTGTGACATTGTTGTCATGCTTTACATGGGTGCTTCCATAGCTCAGAGCACCTCTCCCAGTATGAACCTACCAGACCCTACAGTCTTCATATGAAGCCCTTCTCCACCAGCCTCTGAGGGAGGTTCAGAGAGTATTGGCAAGGGATATGGCCTTTTCAGTGGTGGCTCCCTGCTTGTGGAATGCTCTCCTTAGTGAGGTCTGCCTGGCACCATCATTAACCACCTTTCAGTGCCAAGTAAAAACATGTATCTTCTCCCCTGGGCATTTGACAGATGTTTTGTGCTGATAAAAACTTGCCGTTTTGCCGAGTCTGTTCATGGGCCATTGTAATAATTGTGTTGCACTATTTTTTGTTTTTATGCTTTACCTTTGACTCTTACATTTTTTTGGCTCAGTCAAACAAATTGAAGCATCATCATCAGTGGTCTCTAGACAATATGGCCGGAAAAATTGCCTCACATTCTCTAGCCTATTTCCATATTTCCACGAATCCCTATTAGTTAAAACAAATATTTTTAATTTATCATTTTAATTTATCAATACTAGTTTGCATAAGGATGAAAAATGCTTGATCCAAAGTAACATAGCCTGATTAGCATAGCAGCAATTTAAATAAAAGAGGACACCCTGAACCCTCTGAAATAAAATAGATTTTTATAGACAGCTTAAATCCCACTTGCTAAATATATTGAACTGTTCACCCTACTGAACATATTCACTGCTTTGTTAGAAAAAGAATTGGAATGCATAGAGCCAGTTGGACAGAATTATGCAGATCGCTATAAAATTCAAATTGGTCTTTTTATGGAAATGGATACAAAACCCCTTTCATATTATATTTTTGCGGGCTGTTTATGGCACACCTGGGGACATGTTTTCATTATCTGACTGCCCTGGTCAGAAACTTACTAAACTGTCCATAAATCCATGCCCAATATTTATAATAACTGCTCATCTAATTCATATCTCAGATGGCGGGGTGCAGGCATTTTAAACACAAAACAACAACAAATAGAATTAGCTCAATCCAAAGTCCATAAACCATGTTGGTTGAAGCAAAATTCATTTTTAATCAGGTGTATCCAACAGAGAAGCATAAATGTGTGTTCTTTACAAGCCTTCTGTTTTACTGGGAAAATCAGCCTGCCTGTGAAGAACAGGCTATATTAGAAAGGAGAAAGTAAGGTAAGGTGGGTTTTTTAAATTAAAAAAATGCTTGCAACAACAGCTACCTGTGGCATAATTGGCACAATCTAAGGTACTAGTTCAACCATAATCGGTCTAATTGGCTTGCAGCCCACATATCTCATGACATCTCCTTTGATCTGCCATTTATTTACTTATTACCTTTAAATCCCACCTTTCCTCCAAGGAGCTGAATGTTGAACACCCAACAGGGAACTACAACAAGTCATGGCTCTCTTCTGTGTGTATCTCATGTTTACAACAGGGGTGGGCGACCTGTGGCCCTCGTGCTAAATGTGGCACTTGGCCTATATTCAGCAAACAATCAGTTCATATGAGAAAGAGTGGTCTGTCCCTCTGCTGGCAGCTTGGCTGTCAGGCTGAAAGAGGAAGAGGGAGAAAGATGGGGATGATGGAGACAGAGAGACAGAGGAAGGGAGAGAGGGGGGGTAAGGGACCACCCTACCCACTTGCAGCTTTGGCCCTACCAAAAATCAGTCTTGTCCAGAGCTGGAAAACCACAGCAGCTAGACTTGCTTCCTCTGTTGCGTCCAAAGCTATGGCTTTGGAGACCTCCCTGGCAGTGCTATTTTTTCTAGAAAAAGAGGTGCCGGAATTCACCATGAATGCCTCCCTTGATCTCTTATAATGGCAATGGCGCCCACCTGAGAGTTGTCAGAACTGAGCTCCTGCTGGAAAAAAAGCCCTGCTCCCTGTGAACCTAATAGGGAAGCAAAAACTGTTGGAGTGTTAATGCTATGAGCCCTTCCACCTGATGTTCAGCCTGTGTGTGTTTGCGTGTGTATAAAATTATATATCACAAAGACAACACAGTCTCCACTTACCTTCATTCCATGGAAATCAAACCCAAGGCTTAGGCTGGAACCCCTCTTGTTTCTTGTTGCTTGGAGACTGGGGTGCACATAGCAATAGAATATGTGGAGTGTCAGGAGTGCGTGCAGGAGCCAGGCCCTGTGACCAGTAGGGCTTCACAGGACTGGGGCCTTCCTCAGTTTGATCTGAAGAGGCAAGGCACGGCCGCACAGGTGAGGCTGCTTGGTAACTCACTACACCTGGTGGCAAGAGCCAGGAAGGGATATAAGGTCAGCATTTCCCTTCGGCTCTTTGCCGCAGCAACACGCTTCCTGCCTTGCTGTGTTTGGCTTCTTGTTTCCTGATCCTTGGACCCCGGCTTCTTGATCCTTGGACCCTTGACTTCGTGACTCCCTGCTTCTTGATCCTTGGACCCTTAACTTCTTGACTCCTTGCTTCCTGACCCTCAGACTCCTGGCTTCTGGACTCTCGTTCCTGTTCCTACCCCACCATCTTGCCCCTGGTCCTGATGTCCTCAGCCAGGACTTCGATCACCCGCAGACCAGACCGTGACATGGAGTGCTGCCTGAAACATAGCAAACTGTTCTACATGTCACTCTGTACATTTGAATTGACTCCACATGTTGGTGGAGGTGAGAGAAGCACACACTCGTTTCTGTAGCTGCAGTAGCTCCTTTCTATGTGCACAGGGAAATCTCGCTTAAAAGTTTTTTAATGCTACACTTGAATCATTCATACCGGCTGGTCTCCAAAAGCAGTATGTCAGGCCAACACTATCTGCGAGTGGAAAGCAATCTGAATAATGATAAATGAATGGGTGACAGCAATAAGCTAGGCAAATTCATTTATAGCCTCATAAGTGAGAATAATTTAATTTTTTTCTGGAAAATTAGCATGTGGTGCTGGAGAAGAAATCAAATTGAATTTCTCCTCAGCTGTAGAGCAACAGCTTATATTTAGGAGTGCATGCATTTGGGTAAATTATTATGTAATCACATGAAAGTATCTATTTTCTTTACTGTTCAGGGTAGGCATTTAATTTCATCTTAGATATTAAACTCTTCAGTGGCAAAGAAGTCTTTGCTCCAGTTAAAGATGTCATTACATGCACTGTAAAGTGAGAACAAAAAGCCGATTTATTCCACCAGATGAAATAGCTTCCTTTCCTAACCTTGAGAAAATCTTTAGCAGGAATCAGCTTGCTAACTTGATAATGTTGCCTAGAAGACTCAATTTTTAACCCTACCTTCCTTTGTTAAGTCCATAGGTTCTGCATCATTTCTATGACAGTCTTTTTAATTTGTTGTATAAGGCCTCTTAGGTAGTCCTGCATTTAATCAGGAACATAGGATATAAGTACTTTAAAGAGCTCAATCTCACACTGAGGAAACACCAACTGGGGGGACCTACAGAATTTGGTGAAAGCCGGAATATGCCAACAGAATGTCAGATATTTGATTTGATTTAATATTTATATTCCCGCTTTTCCAACAGCATGTGTCGAGCTCAAAGCGACTCACTGTAATTGCAATAACATAAAAAAAGATATACCACTGCCATGTTAGATCCATGAACATTGGATACACCAATGTTTCAGCCACCAAAAGCTTCAATGAGGCGGGCAAAGAACTGAGGGGAAAGCTGTTCCCCATGTCGACTACTGCCTCTCCCATACTGAGAGCAAAGGATGTGGTGTAGCCCAGCACCCAATTACAGCACACCAGCACCAGCATATTCGCCCCAAACTGGGAGATGATAACGCAGGTGATTGAATAAGCTGCATGAGCCTATTATCTGTCCCTATGTTGTGTGTGCTTAGAACTCACAAGGGAAAACACTGAAGATGGATAAATAATTTTCTATTAAATAAATAAATTAAGCAAGGGAAGGTGGAAAACGCCTACTGCAAAGCAGAGTGGCTATGGCTGTCTCCCATCCATGTCTGTCCTCAATCTGGGTCTTTCCTGAAATGTACGGCTCTAGCAGAATTGTACCCCTTGCACTGGTTGCTGGAGAGCATCTTGGCTGAATGTGAAGTCTTGGTCTTGACCCTCGACGAGGAACCTCAAGCCTGGGAGCCAAATGTGGCCTCTCTGTGTGGCCCTTGAGACTATTCCCAGGCTGCACGGATCCCTGCTTTGCACCCTCGGCTGGTATTTTTGCTTAGCTTGAGTGTGTCCCTGCACTATGATAATTCCTTGTGCTTGCCTGGGTGGAGGGAGGTTGCAAGTGTGTGTTAGAACTAGCCTTCTGTAGAAAGATAAAATGCACAATTGTTGATCTGCCCACTTTTCCCTCTGGCCCCACCCACCAGTGTCATGTGGACTACCTAGAAGGTTTTCTAGAAGGTTCCCTTTCCCTGGTCTTGACCTCCAAAGCCCTGAATGGTTCGTGGCCAGGTTGCTTGAAGGACCAGATTCACCCATACAAATCTACACAGGTGCTGAGATCAGCTAGGAAGGCTCTGCTCATAGACCAACCTGTAAGATAAATTAGATTGGCAGGCACAGGAAACAGGGCTATTTTTTAGGCGGTCCACACTTGTGTGAACTCCCAGCTGTTGAGCGTATTGCCCCCCAATGCAGACCTTCCAACAGGCCTTGAAGACTCAATTATTTCAAGCTGCTTGCTCTCAAAGGTTTTACAGCGCTGCTTGTTTGAGATTCTTTTCAAGTGTTTCAGCTGATTTTCATAATATACTGCTGTTTTTAAAGGGTTGCTTTATGGTAATTGTGATACTGTGTTTCATGAATTTGTTTTACATCAGCCAGTTTTGTGAGGTCTTTACCCTAAAAAGCAACCTAAAAATATTTAAAGGGGAGGAAGGAAACACCCTCCACTCCCAGCAGTGGGGAGCACTATGCTTCCACAGACAAGATCCTCATCACCAGCTTGCAGGTCAGTAGTCTATTGGCAAAGGTCAGGCACTCTACTCCAGCCATTGCTCTTAGCACTTTTGTTTTGCAAATGTGTGGAGCAGAACAAGCTGCCAGCATGCATAGCACCAAGGGGGAAGGGATATATTTACTCACAGTCACTACCATCAAACAAGTCAATAGATAAAGGTCTTCTCAGCATAGAACTGCAGCATTTAGGCATATTTCTCTTGCTCTTTTTCTGCAAGGGCTCAGTCCAGGCACCCAAGTGGGGATCTTGCAGCCAGCCCACTAGCAGGCCAGACTTCTTGGAGGTGGTTGCACAGAGCTGGTTTGCCAAGCATTTTATAACCAACAGCTAATCCATTCTGCGGTAAGGTTCCACGAATGCTGCAGATGCAATTCTGTAGGTGGAGAAGTGGATCACGACAGGTGCAGCTTGTTGTTTAAAGGGAAAAGAGCTGCAGCCAACCTGCCCTGCCCCTGACACACACACACACACACACACACACACACACACACACACACACATTTTCAGCACAGTTATTAATGCTACAGGGGTCCTGACTTCTTTTGCTTTTCTGGCCACAATGGCTATGTGTGGGAAACCACCATGGCAATAAAGGCCATGGATCATTTTTGCCATGGTGCACATGTAATCTAAAACCCACCACTGGATTGCATATTTTACGCTTTCCCTGTCCTAGTCCAAGAGGAACAAAATGCCAAGTGGCATAATATACTTTTGTCTTACTAATTTGAAGCAAAGCAATGGAGGTGGAAGCAGGGAGAGAAGGCAGGATTTTCTGATCACACAGAGTGGGGGGGGGTGTTATACATACAGAAAACTCTCTCTGTGTGTGTGTAGTTATTGATGCTGCTCCTAAACTGGAAGATGTTCCAGAGACTTTAATTGACTTGCATATTTGCTTATGCATGCATTTGCTTGATCACTATATTAGTCACAGTTGCTTTAGGGTTCATGCTCACAAGAAGAAGCCAGAAAATCAATGTGCACTATTAAAATAAACTAAAGGTACCTTCCCTCACAGAGCAATCATGTCAAATTTCACTCAATTAATGCTCCCCATACTGAATTTAACGTATTGCCAAGCCCCTTGGTTAACTACCTCTGTAATGAAAGTCTCCATGGAAAAATGGCTTAAGTGCTCAAAAGTAATGAGAGGAGAGAATGGCCAGTGTGAGAGATGTGCCATATTTCCTTTCCTAGCAAATCTCTGTTGAATAATTCAGCATAAGATTCATGCTCTCCCTCTTTCTCATATAATTTACTGCATATAACCTGCATATATTTCAACTCCTCACTACTTTCTTATACATATGCATACATTTACAAGCTATACCTGGAATGAGGAGATTAGTATGACCTAGTCAAAGTGCTTTATCATACCTGCACAATTATTCACTGCCATATAGTTAATTGATCAGTAAACTTGTTTTACAAGCTCCCCTCCCCTACTATTATATTAGAAGTTGCAGTGAAACAAAGGTGGGCAACCTCCAGCCCACCAGATTCTGTTGAACTTCAACCCACCAGCCCCAGTCAGCCTGGCCCAATGGTCAGGAACAAGTAGTTTTTAATGTTTAACCTTTTATTATATTTTTATATGTCTTGGAAGCTGCCTACTGTGGCTGGGGCAACCCAGCCAGATGGGCAGGGTATAAATAATGACATTATTATTATTATTATTATTATTATTATTATTATTATTATTATTAGTTGTTTGTTAAATTTGTGTACAGTTCTTTGTCCAAAGATCTCAGAGCAGTTCACAGCATAAAAATACAAAATAGAAACACAATCTACATGATAAAAACAAGAACAGAACAGAACAATAACACACACACACACCCTCCAACAAACACATATAAAAGGATATAGAATGTTAATCAGTCAAAGGCCTGGTTGAAGAACATTTTTGTCTGGCGCCTATAGATGTATAATGAGGGTGCCAGGCAAACCTCATTGGGGGAGCATTACACAAATGGGGGGGCACAACGGAAAAGGCCCCTTCTTGTGATGCTGCCCTCTGGACCTCTTGTGGAGGAGGCACACAAAGAAGGGCCACAGATTATGATCTCAGGGTCCTGGTTGGTTCATATGGGGAGTGGTGGTCCTTGAGCTATTGCATTCCTGGGCTGTTTGAGGCTTTACAGGCAAATGCCAAAACCAGCACTCTGAGTTACAGTCCAGCAACATATGGACAGTCCCAGTTTCTTCAGCCATCCAGTAAAAGGTACATGTCTTCCAGTGATAGAGGAAATAATTTCATTGGGTGGTGCCCAAGTAGGCAAACCTCTCTGGCCAGGTGATAGGTGCAAAAATGCATGTACTAGGGAAATGTGTGCATATAAATACATGTATTAGTTAAAATTACATACAAAAATTGCTTTGCAAACATGTGCATAGTAGGAAACATTTGCACAAAAAAGCTTGAAGTTTTCACAGGAAGTTCTGTTTAATACAAAAAAGTGCACACTGATGTGGAGAAGCTAAGAACTGAATTTAAGATGGGGGAAATGAGCAATTGAGAGAAGTAAAAATTAACATATTTACCCATCCCTACTTTTAAGTTATAAACATTCTGGACTTAGTGGCAAGATTCAAGAAGTGTAGCCTGACTATCACATGTTGGGGATAGCACTTCATTCGGAGAACCAAGTACTTTTCCTAATATAAACCTAGGAGCCATCATTTTTATTATTCAAGCTGTGAAGGCCTTGTCATTTTTCACATGAATTTGAAGCTGCAAGTTATCATTAGAACGGCAAGGTTTGCCATTGGTGGCAGGAAGTACAGAGAGTGTAATCACAAGCATGGTGCGTAATTCTCAGGTTCCTACCAGGATGGTCACCGACATCCTGCTGAGAGTCTAAAAAGAAGGTCAAGATAGATAATATTTCTTCCTCCTCTTGCCTCTTCTCTTGAGGCGAAAGCCTCGCCGCCTGCTTTTCATCAGCCGTATCTGAAAAGTCCTGTGAGAACAATCGTAAAATTTGTAACATCCCAACTGTGACTGGACAGCATTGCTCACAGCATTTAATTCTCTGGATAAACTGTGACTTTGTCATGACACTGCAGTAACTTGGTTTCCACACAGCCTGCTAAAACCCTGCACAAGCATTATGCTTTGAGAGACATCACACTCCAGACAAATCTGCAGATCTATCGCACTTAGCTAGATGAAATAAGTTGTCCTGACAGTCAACAAGATTTCGGGAATGAAAAATAGATTGCAGACACTGCTGGGCCCAGGCAACAACATAGATCTTAAAATAAGCTTATGATGCTGAGATTCCAAAGGTCACCTGGGAAGTTTCAAAGAAGCTACAAACCAAGGAGATTCAAACCAAACTAGAGAGAACTGCTTAGAGGGGAGTGGGACTGTGGCTCCTTCCCCCATTCTTCTTCATCCCCAATAGCTTCAATTCAGAAAATTGGGAAGGAGAGCCGACTCACATATACATTCCATGCTGACGCTCCATATGGACAGTGCAAATAGAAGAGGCATAGATACCATGCGGCAAGTCTGTCAGTCCAGTATTTCTCAAATTTGGGTCCCCAGATGTTGTTGGACTACAACTCCCATCATTTCTAGCTACCATAACCAGTGGTCAGGGATGATGGGAGTTGTTGTCCAACAACATCTAGAGACCCAAGTTTGAGAAAGGTTGCTCTAGCCTCTATGTAGTATTATTTATTAAATTTGTATACCGCCCTTCATCCATGGATCTCAGGGCAGTTCATAACATAAAATGCATATGGTGGATGTGTTGAAGGATTACTTGTGAACTGCTGTAGAACATGGCAGATCCCCCAAATGAACTGTATGGGCCTCAGCATGAAAACTGAGGCACATTTTTAGGAAGTGCAAGGGACACCTTCCAGCATACAAGGGGGTATACTCAAGATGTACATAACTTGAGTGGTGAGCCCGTGATAGATCCATCTACACACATACCAGGTTTTGGTCAACCAATTTAATAAATAATAATAAATAAATATTAACCAACACCACCCCTCCCAATTGCAGCAAAAAAAATGTGTGTACGTACACATTTGCTTTATTTATAAAAACAAAAAAGATGCAGAACAAAAAAATAAACCAAATAAACATGCCTAAAACATCAAGTCTGAACAGGGGAGGTGGCAAGGGAGCAGAAAGAGATAGAAAATTGACACCGTGCTGGCTTTGGAGGAGGAAAAGTGGCAAAATGCCTACACTGGACCCTGTAGCTTGGGTACAACTGTCAAGAGACATTGCTGGCAGATGATGATCATGTTAGAAGGCAAGCAAATTAATGCAATCTTTACACTGTGGAGGATGTAACTACGTAACTATGAGAACAGAGTTGGCAAATGGGTTTGTTTGTTGTAAGGTCTGGTCCCTAAGGAACAGGAGAAAGTCAATAGGTGAAGCTTTCTATCTCCATGCTAAGAATTACATGCTTTGAATTTCTGTCTGCCATGAAGCTGCTAAATTAGGGTTACCAGAATTAGGGTAACCTCCTGGGCAATGGCACGCCACCCGCCTGTGACTCCCGAGCCTTCCCTGATCTCCTGCTCCCTTCCCCCTTTGTTTTGACAGATCAGGGGAGGCTCGGGAGTCGCAATCGGACGTCCATTGCCCAGGAGGGGCGAAAGAGGCGCAGTTTATCTGCCAGGCAAGGTGCAAAGCCCTTCTTTCACACCCTGTGAAAGATAAATGTGCAGAGTTTTTAAAAAACTGGGCAACTGCCACCTGTCCCTGACTTCCGAGCCTCCCCAATCAGTCAAATCAAAGGGGGCAGGAGATCAGGGAAGGCTTGGGAGTTACGGGTGGGTGGTGCGCCATTGCCCAGTTTTTAAAAAAACTCTGCGCATTTATGTTTCACAGGGTACGAAAGAAGAGCTTTGCACCTTGCCTGGCAGAGAAACTGTGTGCCTTGCGCCCCTCCTGGGCAACGCCCGCCTGCGACTCCCAAGCCTCCCCTGATCTGTCAAAACAAAGCGGGAAGGGGCAGATCATCAGGGAAGGCTTGGGATATGCATTTGTGCTTGGGCCCAGGGTCTTTTGCCTCACCATCCCCACTACTGGTATGCCGCACAGAGGACATTAAGGTCCATGAATAATCATAGTTTAGAGGCCCTGGGCCCTAAGGAAGTCAGATTATCCTCCACTAGGGCCAAGGCCTTCTCAGTGATGGCTCCAACCTGGTGGAATGCTCTGTCCCATGAGACCAGGGCCCTGCAGGATTTAACTTCCTTCCGCAGGGCCTATAAAACAGAGCTATTCCACCTGTCTTTCAATTTAAACTTAGCCTGATCTTTTATTCCCTTTCCTTTCCCCCCTCCCCTTTTTATGAAGATTACATGCTCTGGGATCCCACAGCTAATTCTCCCCTGGTCTCCTCACTGGCCCAGATAGGACTAATTTAGCCAGCTAGCCCTGGTGATCATCTAATGTTTATTGGATGGATTTTCCCCCTAAATTGATTTTTGAATTCTGAATTTATTGTTATTCACGTTTTATACTGTATCAATTAAGTGTTTTAAATTTGTTGTTAGCTGCCCTGAGCCCCGTTTTCTGAACCAGAAAGGGCAGGGTATAAATAAAAATATATTATTATTTATTATTACTGATTCCCTGTTGCTACTCAGCTTCCAAAAAAAAAAAAAAAGTGTCCCTGGATTCATTGAAAAAAATCTGGTAACCATATGCTATATATACATGGTCTCTTTCTCTCGAAGGGGAAAAGGCAGGGAGGTAAGGGATTGGGGAGAATGCTGTTTGAACTTTAAAAAGTAATTCAAAGCTAGCCCTGGCAGCAAATACAAACTGAAAAGAAGAAGCCTAATCATGACATGCTCCACAGTTAAGAAGCATTTTCCAGTTGCATTGTACTGTTCTGCTAAGGCAGACACATCAGAGAAGGCCAAGGAGTTCATGCAGTCACCAGACCTCCAAGGTGGAAAAATATAATATATGGATGGCTTGAAACAGGAGCGAGGGAATACCACACACAACTATAATGAGGCACTCTGCAAAGTCAGAGTCAATCCTTTGAACTTCAGGGAATCATAATCCATCAATCTGGCTTCCGAAAGATGGATCATCATTTGTTTGGCGAACATGCAGGATCAGTTACAGGAGTGTTCTGGGAATTGTAGTTCAAATGACCTTTCATGTTAGTCAAAACAATAGCTCAAAGTGACTTTCCTACTTACAAATGGATTGTACTTTTCACTCAATGCTCCTGGTACACAGTTCTTGTTAAAATAAAGTGAGGCAAGGACCACATGAAGCCTTTAGCAACTTAGATACAAATTTCCCTTTATTGTTTTGCATTTTTTAAAAAAGTGAAACCCATCTGGCTAAAGGCAAACATAAGATATGGCCATAACAGCTAAGCAGCTACAAGCAGATGTTGCAGAGACCAGTGAAAAGTTACACAAAACCTGGCTTGATAGCCTAGAATGTCAGTCTGTATAACAAGTATGCCCCCCACCTCAAAGAATTGCAAAATGGACATAGAAGAATTGGGATCATAGTGTGGGTAGTAAACCCTTCATCCATGCTCACCCCCAATAACTGGGGATGCCTGCTACAATGAGAGGAGACTTTTATGGGTGCCAATGTGATTTTTCCTCCCACTGCAAATAGCAGACATGGGGAGAAGATTCTGATTAGGATCGTGAGGTCAAAGGGTTAATCACCTCCACTTCTCCAGTTTCATAGTCCTGATCTAGCTCAGGGACTCTTGCACTGTCTATTTGGCCTTTTGCTAGTGGCCACCTTGGGAATAAGCAATTCCATAAATTAATATGTTGTTTGGAGAACTACAGTGTCTATCCTTCAGCTTTTGCCAATCTGTTTTGTGTGTGTTAAAATCACAGCCTTTCCCACCAGAACAGAAGCACAAACCTTTCCTTACCTTGGCACTGCTGCCATGCAATTTTGTATAGAAGACTGGCAAAATTAACAGCATCTGGCCCTGATCACAGTTAATTCAAGGTGCATGAATTATAATGAGAACAAATTTCAAGTGGTTCTTGGTTCACTGAGGGGATGGGAGGAAATGCCTTTTATGGTAGCATCTAAAAAACTACCGGTATTTCATTCATCTCCCAAGTTTTGGTCAGTAGGCAAGATAAAATGCATGCACATGCAAGCTTTTATTTGCATGTTTGAGGTTTTTTATTTTCTATTTTAACAACAAATTGACAGGGTTTAGATACAGGATTTCAAGGATGAACCTGAATGTGAACATTATGAGGTTAGTAATAAAGAGACCTACCATTAAGTGTCTGGTCATAGGGCCTCAAATGCCCGTTCTTGCAAGCCTTCCTGGTAGCGTGTATACAGAACAGTAGGATATGATGCCGGTAGATGATGTGTTCTCATTCTCTCTTTCTAACAGAGGAGGAAGCATAGCCAAAGTACTCTGCTCTTTTCATAGTAGAAGAAACTGCACAGCACTATGGTGGCTTCAGGTAAAAGAGCTAGCAAGCAATTATGCAGCACTGGGCAAGATACGTATTTATTGAAAGAGCTAAGTTTCCAGAAGCTGCTTTTTAAAAGCTCAGACCAGGGAGTGAATGCCATCAGCTCCTGAAGAGCCCACCAATGTCCTGAAACAGCTCTGCTGTTCAATTCTTTTGCCCTGTAACTTTACTATTATCATTTAAAATAGCAAACCGCTTTGAATGCTTTAGCAGAAAAGCTGCACCACATTCAAGTAATAATTTGTCATTCAGCTACTCATGTGGAGGCTGAACAAAGTACAAAATCCATTTATGCAGCAAGTAGTGTAGGAGTTTCTAGCTGTTTTTCACACCTGACACCAGTGCTATTTTTCTAGAAAAAGAGGTGCTGGAACTGACTAGGAATGCTTCCCTTGTTCTCTTATAATGGCAATAGAGCCCAACTTAGAGGTGCTGTCACTGAATTCCGGCAAGTTCCAGCTGAAAAAAAGCCCTGTCTGACACTATTGGTATGAGCTTTCAGATTCAAGAGATATACCTCATGTCAGTTTTCCATGGCCCATTGCTGTGTTTCTTGGCAAAACAGACAGAAGGTGCCCTCTCCTTTCCCAATAGCAACTTCTGTGGAAAAAGGGTTGGAGGAGGCTAACTGTAGCAGCTCAGAAGTAAGGAAAGGGTTTTCTAACATGCACAAAGCATTTTCCTTTATTATTACTTCAAAACCTTAAGAGATGTGTTTCAGCAACACAAACAAGTTCTGGGATTAAATCAAGCTTAAGTTAAGCTATACCTGCTTTGCAATTCTGCAGAACTATAGCTGGAGCATTTCCACCTCTAGGACTAGGCTAACTTGCAAACACTCTGTCCACTATTGTTTTGAATTCTTTGCCATCTTATGAAATATTCAGTTCCAGACTCAAGAATGAGATCAAATAGGATCTGAAGCATTCTGTAGGGTCTGCCTATTTCCCTCCCGCTGACAAAATGACAGAGAAAAATGCACCAAGACAGAGGCAAAGATTCTGGTCTGTTTAAGTGTTCTGCAGATGAAAAAACAGCTGAAATCTCATTGCCTTTTTGAATTCAAATGCACTCACCCACTACTGAAACTAATCCTCAGGATAGTAATCAATGCCATCGTCAGTAAGTTTATTGTGCTAGCCAAAGGCTATGACAAAAGCATAGAAACACAATTTCAGATACAAAATATAAAGGAAAATACATGAATATTTTCCCGTATGAATTTTTGTCTCAGAATATATCTGAAATTGTTTTCATTCATCTCCACCACTCCACTTTTCTCATATTTATTAATTTATATACTGTTTTTACATTCCAAAATGGCTTCTGAGTGGCTTACACATCTTTCCATTGAATTGGGGGGGGGGGAAGCTCACTAGTCTTTAAATTTAAGCTCAATGACAGAATGTACATGCATGAGAACTACTGAATATGTACAGATTATATTTGGCTTATATGACTCCAAGTGGAGGTTAAGATATAGATTCTATGAAATTATTGACCAATGGCTATTATTCATGTTGATTAAATATAAACCTTCATGTGCAGAGGCAAAAGTCCACTGAATACCAGTTGCTGAGTGGCCTTCGAGTCCTGCTGGTAGTCTACTGGCAGCATATAATGGTCACTGTTGAAAACACAGGATGGTATTCAATGCAAGTCATATTAAGAGGAGGCCCCCTGGAGTTAATTAACTTAAGCTCATTAATTTCAATAGGCTTACTCCAAGGAGGACTTAGCTGAATACATCCCACAAAGTTGGACTAGGTGGAATCATTTTGGATTTACAATGATTCAGTGCTTCAAAACATGCCTAGATTTGTATTCCAACAAACAAAGATAATAGTCTAGTAAAACAGGATGACTTCTGATGTACTGTTTACAAAGTAATCAAGGCCCCACAGGAATCTTTGTAACATCTTCCACTAATATCTCTGTTAAACAATATATTCTTACATTATGAGATAGTTTCATGTTTATTTGTTGCTCTCCATAAGTTTTTGGACTACAACTTCCATTAGCCATGCTGGCTGGGCCTGCTGGGAGTTTGGGTTGAACAGCAGCAGGAGGGCTTCAGGTTAGCCACTCCTGTTATCAGGATACGTTCCCTTATCTAACAAGAATGCTTAATTTCTGCAGGAACACACATAGTCTATTCAAAGACAAAGTAATTTATTTCACATGTTTACAGAAAATAAACTATTCTTTTTAATTCGCAGACAGCTAACATAAGAGTTTTTGTTACATGTAAATTGTGGTACATATTTTTAGAGACAGGTAAAATTCAAAATAATCATCTTCATGTAAAGCAACTCTGTTTAAAAAACTAAATTCAGTAATTTGTACCAAACCAGCTATTAACTTTCTCGGTGCTCAAATAAAGGACCAGATTGATTATACAGTATTCATTTGTTTCTTCCATCCACACCAGCTCCATATGTACTTTTCCAGTCAAATCCATGTAATTCAAATAATAACTGGGTCCCAAATATTGATAGAGACCGGATGGCTTGGGAGACAGCACCATATTGACTGGAGCACTAAAACACCAATATGGTTTTTGTGAATCATCCAGAAGGGTCACATCCATAATGAAACAATTCTAAAGCATGCAACAGACAACAAGAAGGGGAAAAAGTAGAAAGAAAATCAGTCTCCATGCTCTGCACATGATACCAATAACACAATGATTATTCATTCAAAGGTGCATCTACAAAATCCTTATTCCCACAGAGCTATAGCTGGCTTTTGTTGCTACACAGAATACAGCAGACAAGAGTAGCTGTAAAATAGTCCTTCTAACACAAAATCCTAATAACCCAGATACACTTCAATTAATTAAGTGTGACAAAATTAAGGTGGGTCATCTTTATCTCCTTTGATTGTATAACAGCCAAGGTCAAAGACTTATATTTTTAAAACAGCAATATTTTTTAAGGTGTGGCTGTGGCAATCATATTATTGTCCTATTATTTTGTTTATAGTTATCAGCAAAATAGCACAGAAGACATTTACATCTTCCTTCTGAATCACATCATAAATCAGCAGCAGCGAACTCAATAAGGCCTAATTTCCATTAAGCAGATGTGTAGAGGCTACACAAAGCTGTCACCAAGAACAAAACTAGCAGTATTTGCTAGAGCAGTGGCAGGACCAATGATCAACTTCAAAAATATCCCTCAACCCCAATCTACCACATTACGGACCCCTAAATTCCTTTACCAGCTTTCCCTTCTCTCTCTCTTTCCACAACCCCCCCCCCGGCATTTTACCTGAATATTGCCTTCAAAAACACCTGTCATCCAAGATAAGCCAATGTTTCCAACAAGAGGTAGATGTTGGGCCGTTTTTTTGTAACTTATCACAGTAAAACTCAGGTATCCATTTCTAATGTAATCTGTAACAATCAGCAAGCCATAAAAAAATACCTCATATCAGATTAACAGTAAGTGGAACATTCTTCACTCTCCTCTAAATAAGATTTATGTCATCTATGAATACAAGATCCAAAATGAGTCACAGCCAGTCCACCAGACAGCTTTCTGATTGTGACATGCACATAGACGTTAAAAGTGTATAACTTAAGACAACACTAACAGCATACTCATGATCACAATACCTCAAGAACCACCTTTCCCCAAATAAACCTACCAAGACCCTCTGATCATCATCTGAGGCCCTTCTTTGTGTACACCTCCACAAAAAGTCCGGAGGGTGGCAACATGAGAACAGGCCTTTTCTCCCCCCCCCCCCCCCATTTTTGGAATGCTCTCCTCAGGGAGGCTCTCCTGGCACCATCATTAAATATTTCCTCTATAACCAGGCTTCTGGCCTTTAGTATTTGTAGCCTTTGAGAAGTGGGTGAGATGTTTTTAATGTATTTCTTTTTCCCTCTTGGTTTTAATGTATCTATGTTTGGGTTTTTTGTCTGCCTGGTTTGGTTGGTTGTCCATTGCTTTGGGTTGCCTAGGGCAAGATAAAGCGTCTAACACATTCAAATTACTGTTAACAACAAGAACAACAAGAACAACAAGAACAACAAGAACAACAAGAACAACAAGAACAACAACAACAACAACAACAACAACAACAACAACAACAACGTGTTGTTATTATTACTCCAACTGTTAACACTGTAAAGGTCAGGGATGCTCAAGATGATGTCCTGAGGCCTGAAAGCTTCCTAAGGCACTATGGCTGCTAAACTGATCAAACTGTATTATGCAATCTTCTACATTATTTTCTACCCCTTTGATAATAATCTTTACACTGTTCATCTTTTAATGGCCTCAAGACATCATATTAAATGCTCTTAGATAGCAAGTTGAACAAGAAATTCCACTAATCACCCCTCTTCACTATGAAAACTGACCATTTATGTCCACTTCAGTTTCTTTATCAATTCATCTACAGTACTGATTTTCCAAGAAGCAGATTTTTCTGGTATAGCTATTAAAATTGTTAATAACCTTTGATGAGGGTCTATGTCAAAAGTTTTCAGAAGTTAATCTGCATGGTAATCAGCTGATTCATCCTTACCCAAAATATTTCTTATTATAAATATCAGTATTGATACTTCCACAGTGTTTCAGGTTCATCTGCATATTTGGCTGACATCTTATATTGTAAGATGTAACCTTATCTTTTAGGTTATTGCCAACCTCAGAATTACATGACTAAGTGGAACCACAATGAAACTGTGTGGTATGAAACATTCCTGTTCTGTTTTCCGTTCTTTTATGTCCTCTCCTCCTCAGGCTTCTATTATTTACTCCACCACCAGTCAGATAGCCGCAAAGAAAGTTCAATTTTCACTGGGCTGCTTTGGGAGTTATTTCCAACCCTAGGTTGCCCCCTCCAGCACTATTTTGTATGTCTGAAAACCTGAGGATTTCTGCAAGCCTACTGATGCTTCCATATTGTGCATGTATGATGCCATTTTGGCTACATAAAAGATTCACTATCACAAAATTGAATTTGCCGTAAGTAGATATGAGAATATAAAATGTCAAAATATAGAGTTATCTGTTTCTCCTGCCTATTATATTTTCTTCAGTCTAGCTCCAATGCACTGGTCACCATTTTCTGATACCTGAGCAATTGGAACAGAACAATATTCTGCTTGATGAAGAAAGGAAACAATATCTAGAACAGGCTTCCTCAACCTCGGCCCTCCAGATGTTTTTGGCCTACAACTCCCATGATCCCTAGCTAGCAGGACCAGTGGTCAGGGATGATGGGAATTGTAGTCTCAAAAACATCTGGAGGGCCAAAGTTGAGGAAGCCTTATCGAAAATAATGGTGTGGTATCAGACATTGAGATCTCCACTCAGCTTCTCTCTACTGAGAAAGGCACAGTCAGTAGTTCTAGAAAATAATTTATTTGGCGAACACTTGGCCTATCCTTCCAACTTATTAGATGCATGCAGCAAACAATTAAGGAATTTTAAACTGTTAATGTGCAATGGTCAAGAAGGTTTCCTGCAAGGCCAATTGAAAGTTCCAATAAAATCAATCAAGGGGTAGAGGTCAGCTAAGAAGCCATTGTGTAAAACAAAAATAGTTAACTGCTACTATCAAATGAGCAGTACCTGGCCAAAGTCACATCGATCATAACCATGACCCTTCCTATTCATGTCCCTTCCTGTCCATGTCCCTTCCTGTTCGCCCCCAGGGAACAGCCAGAGAAATCTACAACTCCTGCTTTGGGCAGGGATCCCCTTGGTTTCCCCAGGCAGCTGCAACCTTGCTCCAGTCAGACCAAGAGACAATGTGTCCAGGTTGGAGGGGGGGGGGATAATTACAGACAAGGATCATTCTTGTGGTTAGGAACACATACTAAAATTAGATCAACAGAAACCATCTTAAGGATGCCATCAAAGTACCTTTTTTACAAAACAAACTACGAAATGTGCCACACATGTAAGTATTTCCCCTGCTGTGTAAGTCAATGTGCAGCTGATAGCCATGCATGCCATATTCAGGGTCAATATCATCCAAGATAGCCTTATCTGGGGCTGCAGCATATCTCCTGAAACAAAGAATAGGAAAGAAATAAGACATAGTGTATAAAAACATGTTAAGAAAAACATAACATAAAATAAAATGCTTGTTGTGAATTTCTTCCCATTTTTCATAGCTACTTTCAGCTTCAAATATTCCAGATGTGTTCTCATCTGAGTTGCCTTTAGAAATTAGCACATTTAAACAGCCTTGATTTAAACATATTTGTAAGTGAATTTCTCTGGCAGTTATCAATCATGTTTGAACTGGATGACAAGATCCCAGTTACACAGATTTATTTCTAAAATACGTTTCCTTGTGAAATCAGCTTCAAAAATGCATATGGTGTTATCCCATGTACTGTCATCTTAGTTTTGCTTGAATGTCTGTTACAGTAGTTTGGTCATTCTTGTATTCAATTCCAGTACACACTAAACTGTAAAGCAGCAGGAAGAGAAAACAACATATTCTCTTTGGAGGGTCACTTGTCCTTATATATGGAGAACAGATTCTATTTACCCCTGCTGATTTATATGTGGAAGGGTTCCTGTTTTACTCCCACTCCCAACACAGTATGTATAATTCAAAACCATATAGCTATACTTAAACTATAACCCGGCAGTTGTTATGCTTTATACATTGTACAAAACCAGCCAGATATGCTTTTAAGTAAATAAAAACAAGATGTTCTTTATGTATAAACTATAAAAGGAAAATAAGGTTTTATAAATGACAGTTGCTTACAAATACATACACTTACATAAGACTGACTTGGAAAGCAGAGGTCCCATCCCTATCAAACTTAATACCCTTAGTCGCTCAGTTCTCACCACTGCCAGGTACAGAGGACTTATGCAGGTTTCCTATGAGCCAGGCATGCAGGCAGTTCCCTCTCTGGTCAGCTCCAGAAGCAACTTGCTGAATTCTCTCTCACTGTTAACAACCAAGCCTCTCTGCCAGTCTTCAGCTTCAGCCATTGATTCAGCTCTATTGGGGGAGACTATACTTCCAGGCTTTCTTTAGCCTCAATAGCCCATTTTCCACTTGTCTCAGCTCTAGACATCAGATTTCTCTCCCAGCTGCTTCTTCTGGTTCACAGTCTCAGTCAGTTTCACTATTTCTGAACAGTGATAGGACTGGGCTTTGCAGGTTGCAGCCAGCCTGCTTGTCAATCAATCAGATCTGAGTGACATAGAATTATGTGTCTTCAGACCACTTTTAAAGTCCAATGGGTGACCCAGAATTTCTACCCAGTAAGCCAACCAGAAGTGAAATTTTACAATCCTCTCAGTATAAAAAGAACCCAGCTTTTCTCAGACCAGTCTTACGCAATTAACTGCCAGCCACCAACAGACAATCATTATTTCAAACTTAACCTTTCACATAGCCCCAAATAATACATTATATACTAAACAAACACATTCTAAAGGGTGATTTCTTCAAATCCTCTGCCAAAATAAAAGGGAAAACACTTCTAGAAAATCAGAGAACTGAGTATATAAAACTCAACTCTATAATCATTTATATTTAAAGGTATCAGGAAAATGTTTAATGGAACCTCAATTTAAGTAATTTAATTAAACATTTTGTATGCACCATTAAAGCCACAGATTGTTGTGCTTTGTAAGTCAATTATTACAAACACTGCCCAGCACTGCCCAACATAATTCACATTCTTGTTGAAAAGGAATCATATTTAAGGGAAGTTATGTTTCAAGAGAACTTAAGTCGTAGAGCTACACTCAGTATCCATAAGACAACTAAAATCGGTACTTACACTGTGGCAGAGCCAAGGGTGCTTCTTTCAATGAGCTGATGATAATGAAGACATGCCATAACGAAAGCAATTTCACTTTTCTAAAAAGTTAATTATAGAGAACATATATTTTCAGCATGAAGTATTTAATTTTCCAAAAGGACTTTTGAAGAGTAAAATCCATTTAAGCTCATAGAAAGACTTGTCCTACTCCAGATTATAACCATGTATCACTGGCATTTTAATATACTATTTTTATAACTTAAAAGCAACAGACTACAATTCATGTCAATTGCTGTACACAGTTCCCATCTATTATTTAAACGCCCGAACAGGCTACAAAAGGAGCCTTTGAAGGATGCAAAGGGTCATAATAACATAATAACCTGGCTGGATTAGGCCAAAGACCCATCTGGTCCAGCATCCTGTTCTCACAGTGGTCCAGCAGATTTGTGGGGAAGCCCACAAATAGGAATCGAGTGCAACAACACTCTCCCCTCTGGTGATAGTCCTTTTTTCAGTACTCAAAAAGAAAATTTGAATTAAAAATAGGAAAATACTAGAGTTCTTTGTGTTAATAAACTGGAAATCTGATCCAAAATCTACTGCCTTAATAAATGGAACTCTATGAAATCCTGATTAAGAAAATTAAAAATATACCTTTCCAGAATTATTCTACAATGGCAAAGTAAAACTAGGAAGGGCAAGCAGCTTTGTTCAACCCCAGTATAAGGAAACATGTTGTCCCTGAATTCCTTGTACTTCTAGAAGTAATTCCATCTACCATAACACAATCTTCATACACCTTTCAGCAGCAGCCACATTGTATAATTTATCAGTACATTTTGGAGTAGCCATACTATTAACCAAATAACAGATAAAGAAGGCAGAAAATAAAGAAATGAATAATCTTAAAACAAAGCCTTAACAGCTAATTAGCATATGGAATAAGAAACTTGAAACTAGTTTAGGTTTTATGACCTGCAGTATTGTTTTCATCTTGTAAAGGGGGATATGTAAGTTTACATATAAGAAAACAAAATAAGAGCCACTGCAGAAAGCATCTTATTGGGGGAGTAATCTTACCTTCCAAACTCCCACCAAGAGTCCTTGATCAAAACAGTAAAGTTCAACAAGGGCATCACAGCCAATCATCTTTGCCTTTTCTGTCAGGTTAGCCAGATCACATTCAGAAATTAAAGAACGTTGCATAGGCCTTTCAAGAGACATCAAGTTAGTTAAGAAAAGAACAGGTATTGTTAATATGGAAGTTTGATTAGTTTTGTCTTCTCCAAAACGCTGACATAAGCAACTAAAAAGGTATTGAACGTAACTTGTTCTTGGAACAAATTACAAGCACAATACTGCAACTATTACTGAAGGGGTTTCCAACTTCTCCTTTGCTGGATGTCAACTCCTGTCCCCTCCACCTTCAAAGTCTAAGGCAGGGTTGTCCAACCTATGGCCTCCCAATGTTGCTGGACTACATCTTTCCTCAGCCACAGGCAGCACTACCGATAATCAAGGGAGATATAATCCAACAACATCTGAAGGGCGACAGGTTAGCCATTTTCTGTGCTTGTTTTCTTATTGCACAAGCAATGTGAACATGGAGGACATGAGGAAGACAGGAATCAGTCACCGTCCGATGCCAAATCCATGGATCCAGAAATCTCCTAAGCAAGCAATAATAAGCAATCACCATACTGCTATGATAAATAGCTGTATGCATACGTCTCTTTGCCTTCCTTCTGTGTTAGGTATGTTAGTCCAGAACACACTGCATATGGAGCTTAACATGGCCCTGGACTGTATTACTGTCTGCTACTACATCACAATTGACTGACACTGGTGGGTCACTGATTTGCAAAGTACAGTGCTGTGGTAAATGCCCTTCTACTACAAGCAGTGGAAAATATGAATTCTAAAAAAATTGAAAACAAATTATTCATCAGCAAGCTTCAGCAAGCAACCATTGCTCAATATGCTAAGAACACAAGTTAGGTGGCAATCCTAAACCCCATTATCCAGAAGTAAGATCCACTGAATTCAACAGGACTTACTTCTGAGTAGATGTGGTTAGGATTGCACAGTTAAAGAATTAACTTACCTATTCTTAGGATGAACTTCGCTGTCACTCAGAAATACAGGCGTCACTCCAAATATCTGCAAAACTGACAAAGTTTCTAAACAAGGCCACTTGAAATAATTCCAATACACAGTAACAGATGTCTCATTATAAGAGATGTCTGTCTGTTCCAGCACATGTTGCTTTCCATTTCTGTCCTTTAGTATGACCATCCATTTTAAACCAGAAATCCTGTTATTGGGAAAGCAAAAGGCAGAGTGCAAAGTTTAAGGTAACAATCCTATGCACAAGCTGGTGTAAAGCAAGCCCGGCATCAGTTAAACTGGTGTAAAGTACAACAGATCCAAACTCTGTTCCACAGCAAGGCTACTGCTGGCTGAGCCAGTCTATAAAATACTGTTTGAGTTACACTACCCTGTTTGCCGGTTTAATTTACACTGGGCTGTCAGGTCACATGACCAAGGTGGGTGAGTTTAGGATCAAGCCTAAATCCTCTCTGTTTAGTCCAGCCACAGCCATGCCACCAGGCATGTCTCAGCTGGCTGGGTCCTAGCTAAGCCAGGATGGGAGGGATATGTCAGTATATCTCTGGCTGTGCCGAGGATGATGGAGTTAAGTCAGTGTAGCCTGGCTGTACTGGGAACCTCCTGACTCATCCAGAGAGCTTCTGGATCTGCTCATCACAGTTGACCTTGCTGTAGGATTGCTCCCTTAGACTGCCACTTCCACATACAGATAAAGCACATTAAAATTAACTATAATCAAAATGCTTGGAATTTCATAGAAGAGAGCCACATTTCCCCCTTTGTTTCTAAAACAGAACCTATTTGTTTTCTCCAAAACATGCTCTACAAACAAAATCCAAAGCTAACAAAATTATCAATATTCTTTCCATTTTAATTACTTCCTACCTGGTAACTAAATATTAATCATAGTATCAATTTTACATATATTTCTCAAATGATCCAATTTTTTCTTCCTTTACTAACAAAGAAAATAGGTAGTCATTAAAATATATAAAATGTCCATGTATTACACATTATATAAAACTGCTCACTTGATAGCTTCTTTGGTTTTCAGTGGAAGGCCAGTACGGGTATTTATTGGCTTCAGAAGCCGAATCAAATCAGCTTTGCCAGCAGCTATTTTTTTCATGATGTACTCTTTCTTCCAATATCCTGACTCCCTATCTTGCAACTCTGGAAGATTCAGAGAGACAGCTGATTCCTGGGCAGATTCAGTCCTCCATTTTTTTCTTTTAGGCAGAAAAGACTTAGAATATATTTTGAACCAGATTGTACTGGAGAAAAATACAACATAAAATAACATAAGAATCGCTGAAATATTTAAAGAGCATGCTGTTTAATGTTTAAGCCATCATTAAGTATCAGGAGGCAGTTTCTATCTTCTACCTAAATAATGCCAACACTTTGAATGATCTTAATGTAGCTGAACTGCTACAAATTTTGTTAATTAGCACTCATGATCCAGCTTTATGTCATTCTCTATTAATGTTAGACTAAAATTAACACTAAAATTGACTTTTGGATGATAAGCGCACAACATTATTTATTCATAGACTCAATTTTTATCCCACCATCCTTCAAAACAAGTCTCAGGACAGTCATCAACAATTGAAAAGCTAACAAACACAAACAATATAATCAATATTAAAAGAGCATAAATGACTACAAATTATTTATGATTGTTCTGGATTCCTTAGAATAAGATATTAGGTGACCACCTAAGAAACTAAATTAAAAACCCCAACAGTTTCTTAACAAATTATATCAAAGGGAATCTCCCGTGTCTTCTGCCAGCCAATCCAACATCAAACAACACTACTTTCATAGCAGCACCTGTAAAAAGGCCCAAGTGCATAAGAAGGTTTGTATTTTGAATTGTACCCAGAACAACTTGGGAGCCACTAAGATCCAAATGCCACATACATAATCACTGTTAAATATAACCTCCCTGCACACCCAGTGGCCAAGAATTACTAAGGCAATTTTTTCTGATGCACAGAGGGGAAATAAGTGCCTAAAAAGCAGTTAAACATCATATATATACAGACCTAGCAAAAGTTTACTGGCATACACATGTGTCCTTGTTTACTATTATACTTTTATTCACTTATTATCCTTAATCCTTTTTCAAACCACATCCTCAAGGCCAATGATGGGAAGGGGGAGTACTACAATATACAGAAACTACAAAATATTATGAGCATGTAAATGTGTAGTATTTATTTACAATATTTATATACCATATTTCTACCATAACAGTTCTCAAAACAGTAGATGAAGCAGAGGTGTTTCTGATGAAGGGCAGTACTTGCTTTATTCCCAAAACTGGGGCAAATCACATTCAGACTGATTCAAACTGCCGCATAGCTTAATAACACTATATAAGTTCTTTCATGTAAACTGCTGTAACGATGAGAAAAAATTAGCACAGTAAGTTGTACTTGCTTGCTTTCTCCCAATGATCAAACATAAAGGGATAATATAAATTAGATTATAATGACTGCTGTCATGTTAAAAACCTCTGGCTATATTTTACTGTCCCTTACTTGTCATTGGACAGATGATAAAAACTTTTATTCACACAGCCAGTACACAGCAGTGACTCTGCATTCAGGTAGGATAATATCTTCAGTAGTATCTCTGATGGCATTCTGGAGGATGAAGATGAAAAAGTGATGCAGTTATTTGAGTGGAAGAAACATGCAGAAGCATATATCAGAATGAAATCTATCCCTGCTTCATAAATCTGGAACACAAAAATCTGTCTATGTGAAAACAAAAGCAGAAATAACCTGTAGAATTCCATCATCACACACAAACATAATATGAAGAAGGTAAATGTAATTTAGGGCACAATGGGCATCTCTCACTCATTTAAAGGAACTTAAGTGGAAAATCTTTTCATTCTAGTGATAGAATTACTGTCACTCCTGCTTGCACACAGAAGTCCACAAGAGTTTTAGCAGGTGGAAATATATACCAACAGTTTGCAACATGGATCAGCACTGTTCCATGGAAGGTGTCTATGTCAGTGCAGAAAAGGTCCCCATTGTGTGAGGGGAAAATATGACAAGCACACTAGCTCTAACTCTATGGTGTCTATCCCTGTCAACCTCCCCAAGTTGGAGGCAAACATTTGTAACACAGAGTCTGCTCTATTAATATAGGCTTCCTCACATGAACTCAGGGTTATAAATTACATAGGGGACCTACTTGAGTAGAAAAGGCCCCTCACCCCAGAATTTATCCCTCCAATTCATGTAGGGTGATAGGGATGCTCATCCCCACTGTCTCTCATCATGTGATAAATTAAAACACTTGAATAGGTCTCATCTGTCTGCATCATGTAGCACCGATCCACACTGTACATAGGATGACCAATTTCATTTCATACATTATGACTACTACACTGAGCCTCAACCACACATACAGGTTTCTCAGCAGCTTCCACATTTCTACCCTCGTTTATGAAGTGGTACAAGCCTCATTGTTATTATGAAAATATACGAATCATTATTAGGGATGACACTGCCATGAGCTGTTCAGATACACAAATTTAATTTAGCATTTTCAATGTACAATCACCAAAAGAATTGAGTTTACCTTCAGGGTCATGTGAACGAATATGTGGTTACACACCAAGACATGTTTACAATTAAACCTGTTCTTGAAATCATAAACGTCCAGCTAAGTATTTAAAAGATAAATACTTGTCTACAATCCTAAGCATGCTTGCTAGAGAATAAGTACAACTGAATTCAGTGAGATTTACATACAAGGTAAGCATGCATCTGTAAAGCATCAAGAGTATGTTACCTGTCAAAATCAATTGCAGAATTTGACTTGATACTAGTAGACCTCGTACACATCCTGCGAGTGTGTGTCTTTTTGAGTTGCATGGCTGCTGGGTATTCCGACATAGAACTATAAAAAACAACACATATTATCATCAGCATCATCATCAGGGGTGGGAACCTTAGGCCCAAGGTCAAATGTGATCCTCCAAACCTCTCTCTCAGGTCTTTAGTCCCAGGCCACAGTTCTCACCAGCCCTATTTCATGCCCTCCTTGAGTGATTTTGGCCAGGATGGAATGCATCCTTGAACTGTACTGTGATGATGCCTCTTGCCTGCCTGGAAAGATTCAATGGGTGTATATAGAAATCTAACTTTTGCATGGGTAGAAAGTCGCATACTGTCCAAAGGTAAAAATCACCTGTTGCTCCACTCACTTTTACCTCTGACCACTCCCACCATTGGGTCCCCAGAAGATTGCCCGCGAGGGGAATACAGCCCAAGAAGCTTGCAAAATTATTTGTTCGCTGTTGGGTTTTTCATGTTCTTGCCCTCTTATAAACTCAGTCCTATGCATGGAAGCAAATCCCACCAAGTAAAATGAGTCTTCCTCCCAAGCGAGTACGGGATTACGGCCCAAGGTTTGCAACACTTGAAAAAATGTTAATCATAGGCTGTTTAACATTTTCTCTACCATCTTTCTTTTTTATTGTAATTATGTTGTCGTGCTGGTGTTGTTGTTCAGCATGGTTTTGTTCTGAAAACCAACCTGGGAGTATTTATGGATGAGTCACTACATCATATTACAGTGGTACCTTGGTTTACAACCATAATCCGTTTCGGAGGTCTGTTTGTAAACCAAAACAGGTTGTAACCCAAGGTGCACTTTCGCCAATGGGGCCTCCAAAAAAAATGGGTTGTAATCCAAAAAAAGGTTGCAAACCAGGACACGCACTTCCAGGTTTGAAGTGTTTGTAATCCAAAACATATGCAAACCAAGACGTATGCAAACCAAGGTACCACTGTACTACAATTCCTCCTAAAAAACGAGCCAAATTCAAGAATGAAACAGCAACACAACCAATCAGCTTAAAAAAGACACATAATGGGCACATAACAAGCAGAAAAATAGGCAAGCGCCCCCTCAAAAAACAAAAACAAAAAACACACACTTCCATTGACATAAAGACTTAGGCTGTATATTCTGTGAGAGAAAGCGAGTAAACCTGCCTAAAACTGTGAGACTCAAGAAAGGCACCGGGGGATCTGGGTTTAGGGCGTTCAAACAAGACGCCCCGCGATCTCCCACCCACTCCAGCAGTAGCGCCTGGAGGAGCGACTAAGAATGGCGACCGCGAGTCGACGCCGGGAGAAGGGATCGCGTCGGACAACGGGCGCGAAACCCCTATGCTGTGCTGCCTCAGAATCCAACCGCGTCCTGTCGCCATGGCGACGGCCGTCGAAACGGGGCGGGGGGTGGGATGGTGCTTCGCTACCGCCCAGTCAAGGCCGCGAGCGCGTCTGCAAAAAACGCGACGAAGCCGAACAAAAAGTAGCCCCGGGCAGAATTCTTCCGCCGGCGCTACCGAATTTATTCCCCCACAAGCAGCTTCCTTCCCGCACTTGGGTCAATGTAGACTAGTATCTAAGGGGCGGGTCGTGGCGAGACGGACGCGCGTAGGGCGGGGTCGCCTGTTGCCAAAATAAAGGAGAAGGCCGGAGACGCGTTCTTTGCTACTTTTGTCCTGGGGGCGGGGAGAGTTGGCCGATAGGGCTGATCCTGATCTATCCCAATTCCCAATGCACGTTTCCTCAGAAGTTTAATGGCCCCACTCCCAAGTAAACGTGCACAGACAACCAAATGTACTGGTAACCTCAATCTTTAGGAAATCCCATGCATGTTTTCTCGGAAGCAAGCCCCACACTGCCCTCATGGGGCTTTGCTTGCGTGTTGTCAAAACGTGCAAAGGATGGCATCCTTACAGCGCAATCCCGTAAAACCCAGCTAGATTATTTCCTGTTGCCGGAGTTAAACCCCGTTGAATTCAGTAGAACTGATTTATTAGATAAAATGTATAGGATTGCTAGCTTTCCTTATGCCGGGCACAGTTTTGGGGGGGGGGCATTCTACCACGTGAGTGAGCATCCGCAGCCCAAATACAGGTTTGCTTCTTGCACCCGAAAGCTGCGCCATTCTGAGTTGACGGTAGTGCACGCGTCTTTCTTGCAGACGTCTGCACACATAATGCTTGCACACCACGAGTCTGACCTTCCCAGATGGCGGGCCAGTGCCTATTTGAAGATAGCCCTCTTTAAGTTTTACAGACCCTGCTTAAAGGGCAAATAATTATTTCTGAGCAATGTATACAGCACGAACCTAACCTTTTATTTATTATGCAAACGATAAAGGGTGGACTTGTCCCAGAGCACGTACGCTCAATATACAGACAGACACTTTCGGGAAGGAGGAGGCTTCTGGCAATGCAGTTTTGAGCAGCGAGGCTAGGCGCGAGGCGCTTTGCATTGTGGTAGTTGTAGTACTTTACCGGAGTAGTCGGGCAGCTCTGCTACCTTGCAAACTACAGTTCCCAGAGGGCTTTGCAAACGTAATGGCGGGGCAAATAGCTGCCATCAGCGGGTGAAAGGGGTCGTGTCCCCCTTGGGCTTGTTAAAAGTGCATCAACAGGTAAAAGCCCGGCGGAAAGATTTGAGTAAGATGTATCTTTCTAACGGTATGACTATTTTGCATCGAGAGGAAACTGCGGGATGTTGAATCCGATCCTTTGCACAGGACGGGAGCATATTTAGTGTATGATAGACCTTGTATTTGGAGTTATAGAGTGAAGCCCTGCTTCGCCTCGCTATGCTTTCTTTCATGCGAGGAATCCCCTGCAGTGGCAAGCTCCTGGGGTCCTGCGCGAAGTGGGGGCTCCTTGCACAGCATAGGAAGGCGCTTCTAAGGACTTGCGTGTGCATCAGGCTCGGGCAAGGGTCGAGAGCCGAGCGACCCGACCCGCGCCCTGATGCAGCATTTGCGAGCCCAAAGCGACACATCTGGACTCCCGAAGGGGCCCGGAGAGCTGGGAGAACTGAAAACAGCGGCAGGCAAGTGTCTGTGCAAAGAGGCCAGAAAGAAGGAGCATCGCTGTCAGCTGCTCAGAAAGGTAAGGAACGGGAGGCTCCAGCAACTGCCAAGATTTCTTGGCAAGTAAAATTCGTTTCCCAAACTACTAAAGTTCTCCAACTTTTTAGGCATATCTGCATATATATAGACGTGTTTCTGTTGAGCCTAGTGGTGTTTTTTCAGTCCATAATCTGAAATATTCTGCAAAACTTGCACTGCTGTCCTAACCCTACTTACCTGGGAGTCAGCCCCCATTGAATTCAGCAGGACTTACATCTGAGTAGACTTAGCTAGGATTGTACTGCTCATAGAATTGTAGAGTTGGAAGAGACCACAAGGGTCATCTAGACAACTCCCTGCAAAACAGGAATATTTTGCCCAATGTGGGGCTTGAACCCACAACCCAGAGATCAAGAGTCTCATGTTCTACTGGGATCTCAGATTATTTGGGGATTTGTTTCTGAGACAATGTTCGACAGTTGTTTGACTGGAGGCCCGTTGATGAATGGGACAGGCAGAGTGAGACTGCCTTGGGCAACTGATTTTTGCTATCATGGAAGGGCAGCAAAGTGTTATTTTATCATTATTGTATTTTTACATTTAAGGGAGAGATGATTGTAAGCATTTTGTCTCATATGACCCAATAACTTGATTAGCCTTAGATACCATGCACCTTGGTTTGGGACAGGGGGCACCATTTGCTGTTCTGCCTCAGGGAGCAAAGTATCTTGGGCCAACCCTGAGTGTGGTACAATATCATTAGCTGTGTTTGATTTATAATAGAGGTTGCCCAGCACTCAGATTTGTGTGGAAGTGGGATTTTCTGCTTCAGGAGTCCTTTCACCAAGCTGACTGTGATTGCTTCCTAGTGAGAGGGTGTCTGTGCCTGCTCTAAGACCATGGTGGGCTGATTGCAGTATTATGTGGTCTACACATGTTTTATAATACATGTTTTATAAAAATATTAAGTTATTCTGTCAAAACACCTAGACATTCAAGGAGTTGCAAGTCATTGTGGTTTGAATGCCACCAACAGCGTTCACAACTAGTGCACAGATAATGCTCTTCAGGCATTCTGATTATTTGTTAATATGGGAAGGGAGTTCTAAAATGAGTGGCGAACCTCAGGGACGGATTTAGGAGAGCGCAACTGGTTCAGTTGCAGTGGGCGCGGAGACTCGGGGGTGCCACAACTGTGGTTTAGAATAGAGCACAAGAGGCAGGGGGTGCCAAATTTTGGCATCGCACAGGGAACCGCCGAAATTTGAGACCCCAGCGTCCGCCACTGGGAGCCTCCATGACTGCAGCAGGTTCCCCAGTTCATAGTGTCACTCCTGGTGAGCAAATGGAATGGCAATAGGGGCAGCAGTGCTAGCACACTCATCCCTACAAATAGACTCTTGTATGCTGGATGTTCAATTAGCACCTAATTAGAATGTGTGACCCAGGGATGCAGGTGGCGCTGTGGGTTAAACCACAGAGCCTAGGACTTGCCGATCAGAAGGTTGGCGGTTTGAATACCCGCGACGGGGTGAGCTCCCATTGCTCGGTCCCAGCTCCTGCCAACCTAGCAGTTAAAAAGCACGTCAAAGTGCAAGTAGATAAATAGGTACCGCTCCGGCGGGAAGGTAAACAGCGTTTCTGTGCGCTGCTCTGGTTCACCAGAAGCAGCTTAGTCATGCTGGCCACATGACCTGTACGCTGTACGCCGGCTCCCTCAGCCAATAAAGCGAGATGAGCGCCGCAACCCCAGAGTCAGCCATGACTGGACCTAATGGTCAGGGGTCCCTTTACCTTTTACCTAGAATGTGTGACAGGACTATGGCTTCGGCCTCATGAGTTCCTCAGGCAGCAATCTTATGCAGAGTTTCCTTTGCAAAGCCCTTGATTTCAAAGGACTCCATGCCTAACTCTTCACAGAACCTTCCTGTAAATATCAGTGTATTTGTTCTACCATTTAAATACATTGTGCTCACTGCATTATTTATATGTTTGGAGTTTTTAATGTTATTCATAAAGCACTTCATTGATCATTTTTACATTTTTATGGGTTTCCCATTCAACCGTAAGAACAATAATCTATTTTGTAAGGCATTTCATAAAAATTAAAAGCCTGGCTGGATTTAATGAACGAAGGCATAAAATTGGCTGCTATATATGCAATTGGCTATAGCATTTTTTTTTTTAAACTGTTTTGGAAGATTTCTCCACAATCTTTATTCAACTTTAGCTTAGCATGTGAAAGGTTGAGTGGTGGGAGACAATTGAAGCTGGAGACAGGCTAGAATTTGGCCCTTGACTAGTCCAAAAGGATTTGGTCCAATATTGATTAAAGTATGACTGAAGTATTTTTAATGACTTTACAGCATGAGTACAACAGTCATTAACATGTTTGTTACTAATAACAAAAAAAAATAGATCATTGGTGTTTGAAACCAGCAGAGAATCGGTGGTGAGAGAACAAGTTGCCCCAATGCCCCTGAGCATGAAGGCAACGCAAATTGGATCAAAAACAAATGCCGTAAACACTGTATCCACTCTAGTAATTCTCAAGTTCTGCACTGGGGCTCTTTGCTGAGCTGTGAGAGTACTTCTTGAGAATGAGAAATGAAATAATTTGTTGCTTATTTTATTAAAATATGTATACATCACTTGTCCATTGTTAAAAGCTGTTTAAATAATAATTATAATAAATTAAATACGTGTGGCTTAAATTATAACTCTCAAGCAATACGAAAAAGCCACTGAAAGTCTTGTAAAATCTAGCCTAAATAGACCTTGGGAAAGCAAAACCTGTTCAGCTAACCTGTGGCCCTCCAAGATGTTGTGGGGCTACAGTTCCCGTCATCTCTTACCATTGGCTATGCAGGCTGATGCTGAGGGGAGTTGGAGTCGAACAACATATTGGGGGAGGGCACAGATTAAGCACCCTAGCTGTTCCTTGACAGCAAACCATCACTACATTCCCCATGGAAAGAGCGAGAATGAGGACTTTAGGGGTTAGAAGAGATGTAAAATCCTTTTAATGTTCCATTATTCTGAAAGCAAAAGCTGTTTTGACTCAGTCTTTTATCTTTCTCAATTTTAGAGGAAGCATTTAGGAGCTATTGGATATATGTGCATAAGACAACAATGTAGTTTGTGGTTGTAGAATTGTAGAGTTGGAAGGGACCCTGAGGATCATCTAGTCCCCTGGAGTCCCTTCCAGCTCTATGATTCTATGTTTTTCTGCTTCAACAATATTTCATTATGTTCCTATCATTTTATGTCATTGTATTTTGTGTAAATTATTTAAAAAATTAAATAAACATTTTCTATTTACAAAAAAAAATATTATATAGCTATCTTTCTACCAGTGGGGGGGGGGCATGTGCGTAGCCAAGATTTTTGTTAGGGGGCAGAACCTCAGATTTGTATTGATTTGTATTGGTTTTTACTTACTGGGGGCAGCTGCCCCCCCCCCTTGGCTACAACCATGAGGGGGACACAGGAAGGAAACAAGGTTGGAAGGGGGGCACGGTCGGAAAAAGGTTGAGAAACCTTGCTCTAACCAACAGAGCTATAGGAGACTGATAATGTATAACTACCGTTTCGTAATTTTTATTTTTTTGGTCTTGTTTTCTCTTTCAGTGAAAGAAGCTGGGCGAGATTTCACCTACTTAATAGTGGTGGTGATCGGCATTGGTGTCACAGGTTGTTGAGACAGGGGAAAACATATTCCTCACTGTTTTAATTGTTGACCACTTCAGCAGAAAGGTTCTTAGTTCATCTGCATTTTATTTTTCTTCTTCCATTTCAGGTGGTTTATTCTATGTGATTTTTAAGGAGCTGTTCTCTTCCTCCAGCCCCAGTAAAATCTATGGAGATGCCCTGGAGAAATGCAGAGCTCACCCTGAGGTTTGTTTTCAAGTCTTGAATGTTCGGCTTACCACAGAGCCTTAACACATTACAGAGAATTCTGAGGCATCTTTTGAGGGACGGTCACTCACTTTGCATTGGGTACTGACTAGCCCATGCACCGCTGCCCTGGAAATGCATCCTAGAACATTTCTAGCATTTCCTGCTGCTGCATGCTTCAGGGAAAGATCAGTGATAGTGGGTGAGCTTTCAGTGTATCATAAGAGTTGGGTGGGGTCTTGTAGGCCATCCACTCCTAGCTGAGCCCAGGAAATCTGGCACTAGACCATTCCCAGCAGACAGCTGTGCAGCTTCTGCTTGAAGATTTCCGGAGAGAGAGAGAGATCACCACCTCTCTAGGTAATGTGTTGAAGAAGGTCGTATAGTATTGCTGATTAAACTGAGGGAACTGTGCACCTAGTGTTTGATAGGAGACGAACTACTAAGCACCCTATCCTGTCCTTACTGATTAGGTAATAGGTGTTTTTGGTGAACCCATAAAAGGTTACGGTGAAGCAACGCGCCGCGGGAGAAGACAACTGGTCAGGTACCTGTGAACGCATCACTTACAGAAGCACTGGCTCTCTTTCTGCTAACATTCTCTGTGGATTTGTTACTTACTCTGTTCATCTCACTTGACACATGTCATATTCACTTGTCTTGCCAAGAAGGTAAAAGGGAAACTACCTTGGGGCCTAGGCTAGCAGCTTGAATTTGAGGCCTACAATAACCCTTGCAAATGCACCTGATAGCCAAGAAACCTTCTTAGTCACATCGATTGCCAGCATACATTTATGCTGAATAACAAGGATGCTGAAGGGACACTGGTCCATCTTAGTCCCGCGTGGAGCTTTGTGTACCTATTGTACATGAATTTGAGACAGATGTGCCACAGCAACACTCAGAATACTATATCCACGATTGTTACTCTTGAGGTGGGACATGATTCCTCCACCAGGCAGAAGAACTTCATTCAGGTACCAGCTGGTCATGGGAGCAGACTATGCTCAGCCAACACAGTGGCTTCATTCACATGGTTTCTCATGATCTGCATGAACCTCAGGCTCATGCTTCTCCTTTTCCTCCTCTTGCCTGGCTGAAAAGAAGGACTTTAGCTCCTGTTTTCAGTTAGCCACAGTTGCTTGCAATGTCTGGATCTGGAATTGGAGGTAATGGTTAGTTATGAAATGATGGCTAGCTTCAGCTACCCAGCTTCACAACACATGGTTTGAAGTTAGCTTGTTTAAAATTAACCATAGTCGGTGTTAGCCAGGATTTGCCCCTTCAGGTAACATAACAAACCAGGATTAACCAAAAGCAAAATCAAGTGCTTCCTAATTACTCCTCTTGGCTCTGTGGGAGGATAGGGGGTAGCATGCAAGCCTAAGGTCACTACAGCTCATTATTATCCATGTACATTATGCTAAACCATGGTTTAACATAGGAATAGCTGACATGGTGCCCCAACTACTACTAGCCAACTACTACTAGCCCTAGCTAGAATGGCCATTGGTCAGGGATGATGGGAGTTGTAGTCCAGTGGCATCTGGAGTGCATCATGTTGGCTGCCCCTGGTTAGTATGTTCTCAAAGTTGCTTCACGCCTAGGATTAATCTCATTGGGTTGTGTCTAGCATTAGACATACTCAGAGTAGACCCATTGAAATTAATGGAAATGACTCATGATGTTGTTTGGTTCCGTATTTATGGCCACTATCCTGTGTGTGCATCCTTGGACTTCCTTCTGAGCAAACACGCTCAGGATCAGATGTAAATTGAGTTTTAGACCCAATTCACTTGTTTGTGGGTTTAGGAAGCTTTCAGACAGGGTGGTCCAAGTGTAACCGTAACCAGACAAGTTTAATTGAATTCTGGAACTAAGACAAGATTGTCCATGTAAAGTTTTTGTTTCTTATAGTGTATAACTATTAATTTTTCTGGCATTAACATTCAGGGCTTGCGAAACCTTTCCTCTTTTTTTTCTTAGCCACATTGAGTATGTAAAAGATGGACTGAAATACATGCGCCTAAAGTTTTACATTGAGGGCTCAGAAAAAGGAAAGCAGGGAACAGTTCATCTGGAAGTGAAAGAGGTATGACAGCCTCTGTGACCTACATCAACCATAATCTTAATGCTTAGGTTAGTGTGCGCAAGGAAATTAATTCCCATCCCCTCTCTTTGCAGAATCCAGAAAGTGGAAAATACGAGTATCGTTATATATTTGTGGATATTGAGGTCTACCCTAGAAGAACCATAATAGTTGAAGACAACAGATAGAGAAACAACTGAAGTGACCTTTCATTGCAGTTTGTGATACTGTAGTTTACAAAAATGGGAGTAATGAAGTAAAAGTTGGCTGAAAGGTCATTTTGCATCCTCACAACATACCCGTGTGAAGGCACTGGGAGTGGAGCCACTGAGCTTATGTGTAATTCTGCTGGGTAAATACTGGAAGTAGGGAATCATTGTTGTTAATAGAAAATGCAAACTGGGATGATGCAGTTAATATAAACTGGCAGCCAGCTGTGGCAGCGGCAAATATGATTTAGCAAAGATTGTTCGTGGTGAATCACAGTTTTATACACGCAGTCTTCTCAGGATGAATTTTCTGTGGATTTGGATTTCATGCAAGTGCTACAATAAAGAAGACATACAAAACATACATAATATCTTTGTCCTTTCGTGCACAGAGTTCACGTACATAAAAAGGTGTGTGGCGTCTGTTTCTGTATTGTTTACAGACTGTAAGGCAGAATGTCACAGATTATAAATTGTTTCCTAGTAGGATCTAGGGCTCCTCTGAATGTTCTACTTTGAAACTTGGGGTTGAAAGGAATACCCCTCTGTTGTGAAAAATGTTGCCTTTTTCAGGCATGGACGCTGCTGTAGTTTGGTTTCTTTGCCGTCACATTGTTGCCACTCCCACCCCCCTTTTTATTGCTGCATCATCTTCCTCAATCACATCAGCAATACCATTAGGTCAGGTATCATTTAATAGTCAGGCTGACATCAGAACTATCCGTCACCAACTAGATTTCATTGACTCTTGGATTGGTTGTGATCACAGTCAGGGAACACATAGTGCACAGGATGACATCACAGCTTGATGCAGTCCATTGGACTTGGCTTATATGCTGATGTCACTGAGAAGAAGAGCCAGAACACGTTCACCTATTCTTAATGCAGCCACCAAATAAACCCCACATGTTTTGATATGGCTGAAAATGTTAGCAAAAACCATTCCAAACTTCAGCTCAGCCCTAGCAGGGTCTGTTCTGTTCTCCTTTCCTTTGAAAGCTGGGGAACACTTTGCAGTATCCAACAAACTTGGTATGTTTCTCTGTTTGGCTAAAGGTAAATAATATTGCCATCTAGTGGGCTTTTTGACAGATTGCATCACATAAGCCTTTTCTAGCTCATCGTTCATTTAACATAAAATGCACTGTATTACAAGTATTCATCAAATCTTGATAGTGAATGAGTTGAGTTACTGACCAACTAGGGTGATATCCGTCTCAGTCATTAGGTATCGCCCTTTGATTTTTATAATAGCATTCAAATCACATGCCATTCAGGTTTATGCTTTGGAATATGTAATGCTATATAATACCATAAGGTTCTATGGATTAAATTCCCCATTTTGTTAATTGAATGAAGTCAGTAGGCATGACTTAATACTTATTGACCATGCTGAGAAGACTCAGATGCATACAATAAAATGTCAACAATTTAGAATACTAGATCATCTTTATAATACTACAAACGCCATTGAACTTTGCCTGCACATATCCCCTTCTTGTTGTGTTTTCCAAATTTAAGCTCCACATTAACTAATATAATTGCTGTTTGTTCTACCTTGCCTGATGTCTCATTTACAAAGGCGGTGAGACCCTGTGGATGCTAGAAATGGATATCAATGTTGGTGGTGGAAGATTGCCCAGGACTCTCGGACTTCCGGGGTGGCGCCACCGGCAATGGCGGACTCCCTCTGAACTGGAGGGACTGGCTCCGCGGTAAACAGGGTCTTCTCCGCTATGGCGAAGCGGGGACCCTTTTAAAATCACAGGCGGATGAAGCCTGTGATCGTGGGACTTGGCGGGCACCTCTAGCGCCCCCCCAATCCGCTAAGGAACCCAGCAACGGGCTCCAAAGTGAGGAGGGGGAAGCGGCGCGGTGCTGTGAGTTAATCGCTATTTCCGTGGAACGAAGCCACATAGCTGTTGCCGGAGAGCGCTGCCTTTTTCCTGGGACAATTTGGACTTTAAAATAAGCATCTGTGAGTACCCGGAATTTGAACAATTGGATATTAAACAAAGATTTGTGAGTAGGACAGAACCGGACTTTAAAAATTCAACTTGAATTTGGCACAGAACGGAAAGGGCTAAACAGGAAGTCACCCTTCCGTTCTTTTGTGAATAGAGTAAAGCAAAGGCAATTTAATCTAGAGCTTAGAAAATCGTCTTTAAAAGATTGGATTTCAACATTTTAAATTGTGAATCTTTTTCTTTGGACTGTTTCAAGTGATTTTAAAGGGAAGTAACTTTCCTCCATCCTGATCCTGGAGCGGGGTGTTAGGACTGACGTGGAAGCTCATTGACCAAAGGCAACTGTTTTTTGACAGATAGTTAAAAGAAGAGAAATTTTGCGATTCCATTGCTCCCTTTCGCACTTTAAAGGAATATATACGGACAAAGTATCTCAAAAAAGGAATTTTGTAGCAAGAAATAACCATAAGTCTTCCTCCTAGGGGAAGTTTGTGAAATTGTAACTAACTCCAGCAAACTGACAGCTGTTACAGAATAACCGTGGGAATAAGTGCGTGACCTTGCAGGACAATGCATTCAGAAGCCTTGTTGTGTGCTTTTTACAAAACAAATGCTCTACTGGAAGAATTACGTGAAAAGGTGAACTGGATGGTGACTTCAACTAGAAATCTTCAACAGGCAGTGGCCCACTCAGGATTCAAACCAGGAGTGTGTCTTGACAGAACAGGAGGTTGTGGCATTAAATCAGGAGTGTGTTTTGACAGAACAGACCCAACAGGAATATGATCTTTTGGATTGGACAAATGAATTTGGAAAAAGCCAGATCTCGAAAGGAAAAGTCTGGTGTGGTGTGGAAATGGGGGGCTGGATTGACCCCCCTGTGTTGGGATGTCTGGACTTTTTAAATAAGGGCTGCGAAATGTTTGGGACTACAGGGGCTCTCAACTTTGGAGGGCCTATGAAACATGCTTTTAAAGTCTACATGGAATGCAGTGACGAATACGGGAAAGGGTCTGATCTGTCGAGAAGGGTTAAAAACATTGTCAAGTTGGAGTGAACACGAGCAAGAGACATTGTCAAGCTGGAGTTACCACGAGCAGGAGATAAGGGAAATTACAGCTACAAATATGAAGAAGAGCTGTGGAAGGGCCATGGAAGTGACTTGAGGGCCTCGGACATAAGGTCACCAGGTTAATGGGCTTGATTGAGGGGAATAAGGACTGACAAAACCCGGAACCAGGAGGAAGGGACGTTGGATAAAAATTGGATTTGTTTGTACCTCTCTTTTCTTTTTTCATTACTAGAATATTTTGTAAAGTTGATGAATGATAGAAAAATGTTGGAAGAAATTACCTGGCTTTAGCAAAGATGTTTAAAGAATTATGAAAGAATATTATGATTATAAGAAGCTGGTAAGGTTAAGATTTAAATTTTAAATTTTAAGGTTTATTCTATTATAGAAAGATAAGATCATAATAGTCCAGGGTAATGTAATGATAAAGGATTTGCTGGGATAATTAATAACTAGGATACAAAGGAAGCGAGGAGGAGGAGGTCCAAGAAAGAAGGCTATGACAGTTAAGGGTCTGGAAATAATGAATTTGTTTTTAAATGTTTTTAAAGGTTAGGGATTTTTGCATTTTTGCCTTTTTTTTGTTTTCTTATTTTGGAATTTTCTTTTTTCCTTTTTTCTCATTCTTTTCTTTTTTTTACACGGTGGGAGGGGTTGCGTTTTTCTTTTTCTTTTTACTCTGTTAACTATTTTTATTCTTTGTGTGTTTTTTGTGTTTTCACTTTTGTAACATTTTGAAAACTTTAATAAATATCTTATTAAAAAAATAAAAAAGAAGATTGCTCAGGACTCTCATATAAAATGTTCTTCCTCTTTCTGCTATGTTGAAATGAGCTTGCAGAGCAGTCTTCTGTTTGGACACTGGCCGGTCTTGGACACACCTAGCTTTACCAAGATGACACTATTTCTACCAACTGTGCTCAGTGAACACGTAGATCAGCCCAGTTCCTATAGGAAAATAAAATGGGTGTCAGGGAACTGCCATCAGCTCAGAGGCGAGAGGTGGAAAGGCAGCTGGATTACAGGGAACCTCCAAAGTTCCTGAGAAGCAGCACTTCCTCCGCGGAGGAGGGAAGCCCCACCTGTAGTGGGGAAGAGATGCAGGGCTCGGAGGATGCAAGAGAGCCAAAACACTGTGCATGAGCAAAGTGGGGGGGGGAGGCAGGTCCCCCTTTACCCATGCCCTGTCTGTGCAGTAGGTTTACGTGCAGAGAGGGGAGGCATCGGTTGGGGGTCAAGAGACTACTCTGCTGGGGAAAGTTCAAGGACCGCCCACTCAGATTCTGCTAGTGACTGAGCAAGACATGGAATTGAGGTGTTCTGCACTGTAAATGTTTTTGCACCAATAATAAAGCCTTTGAAAAGACCAGTGGGGATCTTGCCTGTTCGCCCTCGAGCAACCAAGCCGATAGGCATAACAATGACAATAATCCACCAACAGCATACAAATCAATATGGCTAACCTGATCCAAAACACCCACCCACCTCACTCACACACGAAAACAAAGATCACCACAGCCAATCACACCCTAGGCCAACCCCAACCTCTCTCACCACCAAAGGAACACAAGTAACGCTGACACCAAACTCTACATACATTAAGCATAATAGAAACATCCCCACCCCACCCATCTTCCCTCCCCCCACTCCTCCTTTCTTTTTCCTTTCTTTTTTTTTCTTCTCCCCCTAATGCCTCAACAAATGAAATGGATTTGTAAAAATGTTACATGGGGAAAAAAATATGAGGCATTACACTTACTTCTGTAAAACAAGAAAATCCTTAATAAAATAGGGCATCTTCACCCACCCAGAAAGGAAAAAAAAACAATGGGCTTGCACTATAAGACGTCATTCAACATGCCAGGCTCCCAGAGCACTTACTTACAAGCATGGCACATAGAAATAACCAAAATATAGCTTCTAGGGTTGGAAGTAAACTGCAATGAACACAAGTCTGGGAAAATAACTCAGCTGGTAGAACATGAGCCTCTTAATTCCAGGGTCACATGGGTTTGAGCCCCACATTGGGCAAAAGATCCCTGCATTGTAGGGGGTTGGGCTACATGACTAGTGGCCCCTTAATTCTACAGTTCTATGATTCTATACTTATTGTAAACATGCATAGGGTTGCAGTGTCGAGTACAGAGCCAGCCACTGGGTTAGATCCAGATAACCAGCAGGTGGAACTCTGCTCATGGGGTGCTGTTCAGGGGGAAAGAGGAGGTGGGTTTTTGTTTTGTTTTTTGCCAATTCCGTCTGTGTCCCCAAAAACCTCCTGTAGCAAGTCAGCGGATCCTCTGGAACAAGATGGGAGGTGGAATTAGAAGCCAAAGGGGGAAGCAGTGAACATCATCTCTGATGGTGTTTCCTGCTTGGCAGGGGGTTGGACTCGATGGCCCTTGTGGTCTCTTCCAACTCTATGATTCTATGATTCTATCTCTCCCCCTTTCTTCCTCTAGCAGGAACATCCACTGGATCTCAGTGCCTTCCTTGAACAGAAGAGCAAATATGAATCCAATTCTTCTTCCTGTCTCTTTGTTATTAAGACCAACAGTCTCTATGTGTTCTCCAAAAGCATGGATAAATTGGATATTTTATGTTGTCACATTTTTTAAAAAATTAAATACTTGCACTGAAGAAATACATCGGGGCGGGGCAGTGCCTTTCCAGAAGTTAACTTCCAGTATTTTAAAGACTAGTTAGTCCAATAGAAGACATGACCCAGTCTTTCCTTGCTCTGTAGCTTCCATTCCATAGGGACCAGCCCAGTGCTGAGATGCTGATCTACTTTCATTATAGTGATAAATGGCCAGTTCTGCAGCTGACATCAATTAGCTGCTAAAACTTGCTGGGAGCCTGGTTTAAAGTAAGTATAATTTATGTACCTGCAAGATGAATTTAAGGCACCACCTAGAAAAGTTAAAGATATTGTTGAACGCCAACCCAATTTCTGAGCGATTCAAGATTCCAGGGGTTCCAGGCGTTTACCCAGGGTTTGTGTTTCCTTCAGAACGAAGCACAGCAGAGACTGTGGTGTCCTTATGATATACGGATTATTTACACATATATACAACCTGAGTCTACAATGTGGGGGGTCACAGCATTAAGACCCCCCAAGAGGGTCTTGTTTCTCTCATAGCCACAGCCTTGGATTCAAGCAGAGATCAGGCATGGCTCTCTCTCTGCCTTCCCAGCCTTCCTTGCTTCTGCCTCTAACTCACATAACTCATCTTTCAACTCTGGCATTTATCTTTTTAACTACCAGCGAGTTGAGGGACAGTGGGGCCTCCCTATTTGGTATATGGCACAGAGCCACTTTCTTTGTTACCTTAATGAATCATCTAGAGGACCAGGAAGCTAGCCTGGCTGTTCCAGGAAACTGGATTTTAGATTTTAACATTTGCTGGACCCAGGAATTAGAAGGGTCTCGGCACACAGCCTACTCCCCCTCCCCCCAACTCATAACAATATAGTGCTGTGTATTATATATTTATACAGCCTGATGACTGCCTTGTCCCTTTGTGTGAGAAAGTGAGCTAGAAATCACAGCAGCCGTAATTCTTTCCTGCTTTGTGTGCCATCTTTCTGTAATATGCCTGTGCTAGCACACTGGGGAACTTTTGCTCCTCCCCCCCCCCCCCTGCTTTGACAGGGCAGGTTGCTGGTTGCAGAGTTAATTTATCAGAATAAAGCACAGGCGAGCTGGCTTCTGCACAGGATTCTGAGATTGATTTTGAGGCTGAATTAAGCTTTCCCCTTCATTGCCTATTGACTTGATGTCCGGCAATGCATTATATGTCCTGATCAAGCATGCGGGATCAGGGCGGACAATGGCTTGCTAATTTGCAGACAATCTATGGCAGTATAAATGGAACTGAAGGGCACATCAAAAAGAAATCGGTTTGCTAAATGTAAAATACCATGCTCAGTGAAGAACCTAAGTTTATCACCTGCCAATTTGTGTCAATATACTCAAGGACCTGCTGCTTTGGCTAGCAAGTTCAAAAGAGTGGGCAGAGATTCCTAGTCTAAGCCTTTGCCATGATGGTACAATATAGATATGTTGGACTACAACTCCCATCAACCCTAGCCAGCGCAATTTAAAATACAATATTGGAAACAATGGTAAGCAACTTAAAATCGTAGAATAGGGTGGCTCCTAAAAATACATATCTCAAGTGTCAACAGGGATGGAACCTTTCTTTCAGAGATTTGGGGATTTTTTTGGTCATTTAGGGGTTGGAACACTAACCTGAGCACTCACTTTGATTAGTTTGGTCTTTCCCACAGAGTTTGTCTCATCCCCATACTTCCACCATTCACAGACAACCTTCATTTGCACTGAAATATATAGAAAGTATATAGAAATATATATATATAGAAATATATAGAAAACCTAGACAACATCTTAAAAAGCAGAGACATCACCTTGCCAACAAAGGTCCATATAGTAAAAGCCATGGTTTTCCCAGTATGTATGGAAGTGAGAGCTGGACCATAAAGAAGGCTGATCGCCGAAGAATTGATGCTTTTGAATTATGGTGCTGGAGGAGACTCTTGAGAGTCCCATGGACTGCAAGAAGATCAAACCTCTCCATTCTGAAGGAAATCAGCCCTGAGCGCTCACTGGAAGGACAGATCGTGAAGCTGAGGCTCCAATACTTTGGCCACCTCATGAGAAGAGAAGACTCCCTGGAAAAGACCCTGATGTTGGGAATGATGGAGGGCACAAGGAGAAGGGGACGACAGAGAATGAGATGGTTGGATGGTGTTCTTGAAGCTACCAGCATGAGTTTGATCAAACTGCGGGAGACAGTGGAGGACAGAAGTGCCTGGCGTGCTCTGGTCCATGGGGTCACGAAGAGTCGGACACGACTAAACGACTAAACAACAACAACAATATAGAAAGTGGAAACACGCTCAGTGTCGCACCAGCGCATGAATTCTGTCTCGGCCCTGATATAGTCTGGTCTGGATTGTTGGAATCTGCCATTTCAAATAGACATTAAGTGCTTTCATTCCACAGTAGACTGTATAAAAATTGGCAGTCAAGCAATGTTTCTGAGATTGGTTTGAAGGATGCAAATCATCCTCCCTCATATTCATTTCTGGTGCCAGATGGATGCCATTTTGGACAGAAGTTGTGCTGTAATGCCAAGCTGTGACAATCGAACTCGGTTCCAGGGGACAGTTTCCAATGTGGTTTTATCCATTCATAAACTGAGAAAAGCTGCAGTCCTGCCAATCCCAGCATGTATTACTAACTCTACTAATGTGTGATGTGATCTAATAAGTATAATAAACTATTTAATTGCCAAACCAGCTTCCAGAAAACCCTTCACGGTATGCCCCTCTAGCACAAGAGTTAACTAGTTTCATTTTGTGGGCATCTGTTTTACATAAACTTTATGTGCCTGATTAAAAAAAGAAGAAGAACACAAACAGCAGCATTTTGTTGTAATAGAACAGAATAGATATAGTCTGCAAAAAAATGTGGTTGGGTTAGTAACAGATGGTTCCACTTCATATCCTCAATAATGCAAGATCACTGCGTTTTACATCAGTAGAGCAACAGTTTTTGCAGAGGCTCAGATTACGACAACAATAATGCAATTTACCTAGCCTGAGCGTGTGCGCACACACACACAGGATCCTCTAATCCCCTGTGCCACCAAGGTCATCTGAGAATGGCTGGTATCATATAACATTGCACAATGTGTTGTATTGGCTAGCCCAGTAAATAACATACAGCAGATAATACGTAACTGTTGTACAACTTAATAAATTCACATTGCAGATAATGGCTTGGATCCTAAGCTTTGGGTCTGTGAATGGGAAGAGTGCCAGTTAATTGAATAAGAGTTCTACACACGGAAGGGGTCCTTCTATGAGCATAACTCGCCTTCTGTGAATGGAAACTCCTGTTCACAGAGTAAAATCTTTGGATCTAAGCCAGTGTGTTTCTGTTCTCACATCACTTTATCTTTTGCTTAAATATTATCCCCAGACAGTCAGAATGGTGAGAAATGCAGAAAAAGATGGATCATTAAAATTTAGTTGTGGCATAGTAACTATATGCTACAAGAATAGAAATATACATCACCCACCTCTGCCATTTACCCATCAAACGACCAAAAGCCTCCTCTTACATCTGCAACTTCTAAGTATCCCCTTCTTGGGAGGGAGGCTTCTCCCGTTTGGTTCTTGCCTTTTTCCCTTTCCCATCCTCTTGTAAATGGGGGGGGGGTATGAGGTTGTACTCCCCCCCCACCCTTTCCTTATCAAAATACCAACTGCTCATCTGTCTTTACACCCTCAAACTCTCATAACATAAAAAAGTCTTCTTTTAACCAAATGCCATGTGATGGTGTCATATATGATGTAGAACCCTGATTTTCCAGGGTTCTACAGCACATAGAAGACTCCATACAGGATGAAACTAGCATGCTTGTGCACACTCCCTAACACATTGTTTTATTTAACCAGGATTCTGAATGCTTGAATAGGGCTATCTAGTGATGGGCATATGTAGTTTTTATTAGCAACAGATTGTTGTTGTTGCTGTTTAGTCATTTAGTCGTGTCCGACTCTTCGTGACCCCATGGACCAGAGCACGCCAGGCACTCCTGTCTTCCACTGCCTCCTGCAGTTTGGTCAAACTCATGCTGGTAGCTTCGAGAACACTGTCCAACCATCTCGTCCTCTGTCGTCCCCTTCTCCTTGTGCCCTCCATCTTTCCCAGCATCAGGGTCTTTTCCAGGAGTCTTCTCTTCTCATGAGGTGGCCAAAGTATTGGAGCCTCAGCTTCACGATCTGTCCTTCCAGTGAGCACTCAGGGCTGATTTCCTTAAGAATGGATAGGTTTGACCTTCTTGCAGTCCATGGGACTCTCAAGAGTCTCCTCCAGCACCATAATTCAAAAGCATCAATTCTGCGACGATCAGCCTTCTTTATGGTCCAGCTGTCACTTCCATACATCACTACTGGGAAAACCATAGCTTTAACTAAACGGAGCTTTGTTGGCAAGGTGATGTCTCTGCTTTTTAAGATGCTGCAACAGATTGAGGAACAGGTAAATCCATTCACAAATCCTTCTCCCCTGTAATCTACTGTGGCTGCAGCATCCTTCACACCAACGTGAATAGAGCTGCTTTGGCACAAGTGAGGGAGGCTTTGCACAAGCCTCTTCTTCCACTTAACACCCATTCCTGGTGCATGATGTTCAGGCAAGCCAAACCATTCAGCTCAGTAAGGAGACTGCTGTAGCACTCTAGCGTATGATAAAGTATATACAGTCAGTCCCATCATCTATTATTTAGGCTTTACTAAACTCTCATACTAAATCTTTTGTTGTTTTAGAATTTATAGCCTGACTGTAGAAGCTCAGGCAATATCAAACAGCAAGCTACAAGAGGAATAAAGAGCAATATTTTGCTTCTGTGTGTTTTCATTGCCCCTCTGTTCCGTAAATGTGGATTACTTCTGCACTTGAATGGTATCCAGAACTATAGAATTCCTTCCCAGCACCACCAACAAAATCCTCACTCTCAACATCCTTTTGTTTTTTTTTATTTTCCTTGCCAACTTGGAGCAATCTTCTCAACCTTTATAAAGATTCAGGATGGCTGCTAGCAAGCCAAGGGAAGGGGAACGGAATAAATCTCAACCGGTAACAAAAAAGCTATGTGCTAGCCACAATTTTTTTCTCCATTTGATTGATAGGAGTCATTTAGGCTAGGAAACATATTTCACTGTTCTGACCACAGAGTTTTTAGCACGTTTCTTTTACCAGAAGGGCAATGCTGATGGTCTGTCAGAACTCCTGCTAAGGAAAGTCCATCATATATCTAAAGCATCCCATCTAAGGTGAATTTCAACAGTTCCATCTGGAGTTTCTTCCACAAGAGGATTAATCATAACAGATCCTTTCAGAACACTGTGTGCCCTAGTTAATTTTATTTCCCATTTGGACCAGCATGTTGTGAGGAGACCTATTGATAGAGTCATTAATCTCTGAAGTGGTTTAGTTTAGACTCAAATTCTTCATGTGCTGTGGTTCTATTTTCACTTAAGAATCCTTCAACTGATTCTTGTAACCAAACACTGCCTCTTTATTCTAGAATAATTACTTCTCTCTCTCATACTATGCAAGGCAAGGCAAATAGACATTTGTGCCAAATATAAATGTTAAAGTTGACCATACAAAGTACCTTCTGGCCACAGAAATCTATGTCATAAACAATTTCATTAAAATATGGTAAACTCCTGGTGTCATTGATCAGCACTCTGCCACAGAGTTTACAAAAGTATGTTAATAAAAAAATCTGCTTAAGGTGAGTCTATCTTCACTGCAGCCTTGGATTTAATTATTTTCTATATATATATATATTAGTGGGAATTAAAAAGTGCCTAAGTGTGCCCTTTCTCTTCATTGAGTCAGGCTGCTATTACCACTCCAGAACTCGAGAATTCTTGTCACATTTTCATTTTATCCCTCGATGTCTGAAACAGCTCAGTGTGCGTGCGTTGTGCATGCATGTATATTTCCTCCTTGAATGGTATGTCGTGTGTGTGTACACATATATAATTTGAGCAACTGCGTGACTGAGGTGCACCCATATTCTTCCCAATGTTTAATGTCATGTGCCAAAAGGGGGCCAGTAATAGAGGGAGGAGGACACTGATATGGAATGATGTATCTGCCATGTTTGTGAACCATGAAATCGCTGTGTTGTGAGCTTTGGTTGGCTAAGTTCATAGGCATTTATAGATGCAATAACACAAATTCAGTGGGGCGGGGGGCTCCTGTAATGAAAGACGAAAAACAGAAAATTGGTCTGGAAAGGACACTGCAGAACTTTGGTCCAAACAAGTAAGAAGCTTTCAAGAGGTACCTTGGGCTGTATAAGACGGAGAGCTGGAATGTACACAGTAGGAAGCTGTCTTGGTCCATTTAGCTCAGTATTATCTGCATTGACTTTTACAGCAGCTTTCACAGGTATCTAGTCCTACCTGAAGATGCCTAGGACCAGTTGTGAAGTTGCATGCTCCAGCACCGGGGGGGGGGGGAGCAGGCAGGGGCGTGGCACCCGGCGCTGTGGGGGGGGTGCGCATCGCATGTCGGGGGGTGGCCACGATGGTACCCCCCTCCCCGATGGTGCCAGGGGCAGGGGCCCCCCTGCCCCCCCCATTCCTCTGCCAGTGCCTAAGACTGAACCTGGGAACCTGCTGAAAGTTGCTACACATGACCCTGTTTCATAGATGAAAGTCTTACGGTTAGCTGAGTGACACTCTTGGGTACAACACAGATATATTATGACTGAGTGAGATCCAACTGCTCAGCCTTTCTCTCTTGCCTTGGAGGATAAAACCAGCCCTGTCAGCAGGAAACTCAGATACCACTTTTATTTTGAGAACTTTTTGTGAGTCACTTCAGAGCCTCTCATGCCTAATAAGAGTATAAATATCATTTTTAAAAATGTATGTATGTATGTACGTGTTTGTTTTACACACACTCTCCCACAATGAGAGGACACTGAATCTTTTCCCTGAAATGTCTTGAAATTCAAAAGAATTTCTGATGGGACACAGGTACAGAAAATCCCAGTTGTGCAGGTGGCTCTGGGTCTTTGGTCCTAGATTTCCAGACCCGAATAATATTAATTGTTAAGAGGGAAGATGCCATCCTTATAGCTTCATTTAAAAGTCAAGCATGATTTTAATTACCACTGACATTTAGACAAGAAAATTGTTTAAATATTTAATGATGGAATGAGGCATTCAAATAACTTTCATTATTTGCAGATTAAAAATTCACAAGGATCCTCAGCACTTTTATCTTTATTGAATGTATTTGTTGTAAACATTATGTATTTTCATAAACATTTAATGAGGACTAACGGTTAGAAATGCAAAACTCTTTCTCCCCTTCATTCTTCATGTGCAGTGACTCCAACACAGCATATGCTCATGCAAATGTTTGCATAACAAATTAATCGGAAAGGATTTAGGCGGGGAAAGATGTTGAATGCAAGCCTGATGAAGAGGCCTGTGAAACTCAGCAGTTTGCATTCTCGTGGACAGACACTTGGACTGACAGAATAGCTGGTCCAGCTAAAGCAGTGATGTGGAACCTGTAGCCCTCAATTGCATTTTTCTCTACCGATCAGAAAAACAGACCGTTTTAAAATAAGGAACACAATATATTTGCTTATGTATAATCCTAATAGACAGTTGACTACATAATCCACAACAGATATAAACAACAGAATAATGCACATACAGTGGTACCTCAGGTTACATACGCTTCAGGTTACATACGCTTCAGGTTACAGACTCTGCTAACCCAGAAATAGTGCTTCAGGTTAAGAACTTTGCTTCAGGATGAGAACAGAAATCGTGCTCCGGCGGCACAGCGGCAGCAGGAGGCCCCATTAGCTAAAGTGGTCTTCAGGTTAAGAACAGTTTCAGGTTAAGAACAGACCTCTGGAACGAATTAAGTACTTAACCTGAGGTACCACTGTAATAGGAAACGGCCTTATACTGTCAGACCGTTGTCCCATCTGCCTAGAACAGGGATGGATGGACATGGTCCAGAAGACGTATCCTGGGCAAGAAGCATGTTTATCTGACCCCACTAATCCTACCAGATCTCAGCTATGTTGTGCTAAAACATTTTGCCCAGTTTCAGTTGTGAAGATAAAAAGCAAGGCATCTCTGTGGATATTTTATACAGATGTTATTGGATTGCTTACTTGTTCATGTGGCAGAAAGCTAGAAGATCACGGCTGGTCTGTATCAGGTGTGGAGAGTCCTCTCCCCCTCCGGTATTATCAAAGGAAAGAATAACAAGCAGTTTGTATGTTATAGTCCTTTTAATTCAGTCATCTGGTTGCACGACAAGAATCCATGTCTCCACACAAAGTGAGACATTGGCTACTCTGAGCCCCGCCTCTCCGTCCCCAACAACATCCTGAGTGCCAGCAGGAAGTCCCAGGAGTCCCACCCCTCTGCCTCCTCTGTTCTAGGATGTGGAGGGACAGAGGGGCCCGTAGAGATGGAGGATCCCCTATACTCTCCAGGGAGGTCTCTGCTGGTTGCGCTCTCCCCTCCCCCTCTCCCTCCACTATCTTGTAACTAGGCAATTCCTCCTCGAAAGATATAGCATCTCTCTCACACTTTCTCCTCCTAAAACTGCTGCAGACAAGGGGAGTGAAACTTCCCCCTCCTCCTCTTCGGATAGAAGCTGATGAGACTGAGTGTACACTTCCCAGTCTTCCTGTTCCAACCATTCGCTGACAGTCTGCCTATTTTAAGAAAGTACGTTTGTTCTTCTGTCTTCCCGATCAATTGATTTGTACTACCAAGGCTTCATCTTCATTGCTAGGTGATGGCCAACTTTATTACAGAACCACACCACACGTGAGCAAGCTGAATAATCCCAGCATTTAGGACAGAAGATGTAGTAAGCCCCTGAGGACACAGAAATTGTCTGTCTCTATACTGCAGCAATTAATCTAGACCATTTCCCGATCTTCATATTAAATAAGAGGCTACCATGCTGGCACTGCTGTCTGAAAACCCTGGCTACTAAGAACTATTGTGCAATCACAATTTCTTTGCCAAAAAAGCTGAAGGAAATCTTGGTTGCCATTTGTTGTGGTTTCTTTCCCTTCATTTTCTATTTCTCCATAAACATAATCTGGAATAGTACTTTGGGACCAATATGGTTTGTAACGATAAATCTTTCTTTCACACTTTTAAGGGAGAATGTTGCCATTTTACAACTAAGCCATCAAAATATAACAGATTGGGGGACACTTTCATTTTAGTTAATGAGCATTTTAACAGGGTCCATTTTTAAGCATCATTATGCTCTGAGTTGTATGAATGCAAAGAATAGAGAGGAGGAAAATGGCTCTGGGTTTCTCAGAACTGGAGATCAGCAACAAATTAATCCATCCCAACACATCCCAAGAGAACTGATCTGTAGCACAGCCCTATATTTCTCTGTTATTATGAAATATAATGTGATGAACTCTGCTCTTATTTTTAAAAATTGTGTAGCAGGGAAATGAGCTTTCCCCTCTACACAACATTTTTCTGTCTTAGATGTAAGTCTTTGCACTTCCAAAATAAATACTACTGTCACACATTAATTTATAATCTTCAGTTAAATATTTAGTCAGGAGAGGGCGCTCATTGTTATGTTAAAATGTGGGCTGTAATTATAACAAAGGGGTGGAATTGGCTGCATTCATGTGTTTCTGTTTGTTGTTTTTTAAGCAAGAGGGAGAGGATGGTTTGTTTTATTTCTCAGAACAAAACCTATAGAAACTGGGGTCATATAATGTCTGCTGTAATACTAATAATCACTACAATAAAGCTTTTCTAGGATAATTCCTATTACAAGAACAGTGAAGCCAGGGTGTCTTCTTCTTCTTAAAAAAATTCAATTTGTATGTTAATAGTTTTTTTCTCAGGACTGCAAAGATATATATATTTTCCTGGGTCAATCGCGTCCTCTAAAGTAAACTTACTGTGTTATGCTAATGATATGGTGCTGCTGTCCTTGGCTGAGACAGGACTGAGATAGCTTTTGGAAATACTAGCAAAATATTGTTGCGCAACACCCCAGTCTCTGAGCAGTAGAAGATTCCAGGGGTTCCAGATGCTGACCCAGGGTTCCTTTTCCTCAGAATGAGGACAGTGGAGACTGTAGGGTCCTTATGATATGTGGTATATTTACACATATATACAACCTGAGCCTATAATGGAAGGGCTCACACATTAACACCCCAAGAGGGTCTTGCTTCTCCCATAGCCAGTCTTGGAATCAGACAGAAATCAAGCATGGCGCTGATCCTTTGCTTTCACAGCATTGCTTCCAGCTTTTACCTTATACGCAAAGAGCTCTGGCTTTTGTCTTTCTAACTACCAGCAAGTTGATGGAAGGGCAGCACCCATTTGCTATCTGGCATAGAGCCACTTCCTTTGTTACCTTAATGGCCCCCCAAAAGCACTTTTTCAGGGCCGCAACGTCTCACAGGTCATGTGACTCGCAGAGGAGCATGACCCACGCCTACCGGAAGACGGTATCCTGGTTTTTTGCCTCGACATACTGGATCGTATGCTATTTCAGCTGAGGAGGATGACAGAGGTTGTTTGGCAATGACTGAGAAGCATTGTGTACTTGAAAATATCGTGGGGGGAATCAAGCCAACTGTGCACATGTTGTTTAAATATCTGACTTATTAGTCAGCGTCTACAAAAGTAAATAAACCTCCAGGCAACTTACAACAGAGGCCAAAACAAAAGCCAAGAATGCAAGAAGCAAGCATGGGGGACAGTGGCTGGAAGAGAGCGAGTAGAGAGAGGTTCTGGTACTAGTTAGCATGAAGACTCCAGCTACCTCCAAGAGGCTGTTGTTTCTGGGAGGCATTTTCCTCTGGACTAGGCTCCACTGAGTCTGTAGAGACCATCAACTTGCATGGCTGTAGCTGCTCAGGGAAGTCCCCAAACCAGTCCACTTTGCCTTGGTGCTAGAGGGAGGGAGGATATAAAGGTCAGCCTGATGGGGATGCTGTCAGTGGTGGCGATCCCAGTCTTTTTGGGTTGTTTCTTTGTGATGCAACAAGCCTTGCCTTATTTTAATGTTTTGTGGGCATGGTTTGTGGGGGCGTTGTTTGTCTGTCTCTCTTGGGGCGGAGAGGTGTTATATTTTTCTTCAGGCCATTTCTGGGGTTTGACATATTTTCATACCCAAAACAAATTACGTAAATATTACCTCGGCTGAGGAAAGTTAGGTGCATGGAAGCTTTAAGTCCTAAGAGAGACCACAATCTTCTCAGTGCCTTTGGACCACCACAGTTCAAAAAAGATGCTAAAAGTACCTCATGAGTTAACATTTCCATACCTCTTTTGAAATCTTCGAAAGATTTAGTAAGATTTAGGTTTAGGAAGACAGGAGTGCCTGGAGTGCTCTGGTCCATGGGGTCACGAAGAGTCGGACACGACTCTTTTAGATTTAGGGGAGCTAGTCTCAAACGTCTGTTGGGGGAGACCTAGGTTTTTTTCTTGTGGGGGGAGTTATTTGTCCTGTCTTCACGCTTTTTATGATGGAGGACCAATGTAGCCACCCCCAACGACACGTTCTCAAGATGGAGGGGGAGGGAACAGCTGCAGTCACTTGCGGTTCCTGCGCAATGTTTGCCATCTTGCCAAAGGTTGCAGGCAGCTTTACCTGCAGCAATTGCATGTTGATTGCCCTCTTAAAAGACAAAGTCCAGCAACTGGAGGAACGTGTAGCTACGCTCCAAAGAATTAGAGAGCTGGAGCTCTTCTTGGAAGCAACAGAGCACACCGTCTCCACCAAGGAGGAGACAGGGGACTCCCCTGAGAAAGAAGCTAGTTCACCAACACAGGAGCCAGATATATGGAGAAACGTGACTCAAAGAAGTAGGAGGCCCAGGGTTCGCTCTGATTGTTTAGAAATACACAATCGCTTTGAGGTCCTCTCCCCTAGCATGGAAGACGAAGAGCAGACTCCATTTGAGGATCTCTCCCTCATTACAGTCGATCAGGTATATGAAGACGAGCAGCAAAGTCAGTCCTCAGGGAATGTGCAGGCGACCTTGGAACGGACAGCTCACAGAAGAACCCCGACCAAACCTAAGAGGAGGCGTGTAGTGGTGATAGGGGATTCCCTACCGAGGGGAACAGAAGCAGTGATCTGTGGGCCTGACAAGATGTCTCGGGAAGTGTGCTGTCTCCCCGGGGCTAAGATCCAAGATGTAACTGAACGACTGCAAGGAATCATAAAACCCACTGACGAATACCCCTTCCTCTTGGTTCATGTGGGAACCAATGACACTGCAAGCAATAGCCTCCAGAAGATCAAAAGAGACTACGAGGCTCTCGGCAGGAAATTGAAGCAACTAAATGCACAAATTGTCATCTCATCTGTCCTCCCAGTTGAACGACGTGGCCCAGGGAGAGAGGGAAAAATAGTGGAAGTGAACAGCTGGCTTCGCAAATGGTGTAAACAGGAACAGTTTGGATTCTTAGATCACGGACTGCAGTTTCTTGAAGATGGACTTCTGGCAAGCGATGGGCTGCACCTCACAACAGTTGGGAGAAATGTTTTTGCCAAAAATCTCAGAAACCTCATCAGGAGGGCTTTAAACTGACTAATGGGGGGGGAGGGAGACAGTGCTCCTGAAGGTAGGAGTCTATCAATTGATGAAGATGATCATCCAAATGTCATAGACCAAATGGAGCAAACAGCATGCAGACCTAGTGGTGGGAGGAAAAAATCATTAAATAAGAGACACGGGGGAATGATTAATGGACTTCAATGTCTGTACACTAATGCGCAAAGCATGGGAAATAAACAAGATGAGCTTGAGCTCTTGGTACAGCAAACTAACTATGACATAATAGGCATCACTGAAACCTGGTGGGATAAGTCCCACGATTGGAATGTAATAATGGAGGGATACAATCTATTTCAGAGAAACAGACCAGACAAGAAAGGAGGAGCGGTGGTGTTATATGTCAGGGATGTGTATACCTGTGAAGAGATCCAAGATTTAGAACCTCAAAGCCAAAGTGAGAGCATTTGGGTCAAAATTAAGGGAGAGAAGAATAACAGAGACCTCATTGTGGGAGTTTACTATAGATCCCCAAGCCAAACGGAGGACATAGATGATGCCTTCCTGGAACAGATGGCCAAGCATGCAAAAGGAAGGGAGATAGTAGTAATGGGGGACTTCAATTACCCGGATATTTGTTGGATGTCAAACTCAGCCAAGAGCATAAGGTCAAACAGATTCCTCACTGGCCTTGCAGACAACTTCATTGTCCAGAAAGTGGGAGAAGCAACAAGAGGAACAGCCATTTTAGATCTGGTCCTAACCAATGTTGATGACCTGGTTAGTGGGGTAGAAGTGGAAGGATCATTAGGCGCGAGTGATCATGCTCTTCTGAAGTTTACTATACAGCGAAAAGGAGCAGCCAAGCATACTAGGACTCAATTTCTTGACTTTAAGAAAGGCAGCTCTGCACGGCCACCGGGAGCGGGGCGGAGCTTAGCGCCCCGCTCCGGATGGCTGCGCAGAGCTGCGCTCGTCCCAGGACCGCAGGCAGCTCTGCACGGCCACCGGGAGCGGGGCGGAGCTTAGCGCCCCGCTCCGGCTGGCTGCGCAGAGCTGCGCTGGTCCCAGGACCGCAGGCAGCTCTGCACGGCCATCGGGAGCGGGGCGAAGCTTCTCCCCCGGCTCCCGGTGGCCGGGCAGAGCTGCGCTGGTCCCAGGACTGCAGGCAGCTCTGCACGGCCACCGGGAGCGGGGCGGAGCTTAGCGCCCCGTTCCGGATGGCTGCGCAGAGCTGCGCTGGTCCCAGGACCGCAGGCAGCTCTGCACGGCCACCGGGAGCGGGGCGGAGCTTAGCGCCCCACTCCGGATGGCTGCGCAGAGCTGCGCTGGTCCCAGGACCGCAGGCAGCTCTGCACGGCCACCGGGAGCGGGGCGGAGCTTCTCCCCCGGCTCCCGGTGGCCGGGCAGAGCTGCGCTGGTCCCAGGACCGCAGGCAGCTCTGCGCAACCCTCGGAGCCGGTCTCCCGAGGGTTGCACAGAGCTTCTTGAAGCCTGGAGAGTGAGAGGGGTCGGTGCGCACTGACCCCCCTCGCTCTCCAGGCTTCAGCGAAAGCCTGCATTCGCCCCATAAGACGCAGGCACATTTCCCCTTCATTTTTGGAGGGGGAAAAGTGCGTCTTATGGGGCGAAAAATACGGTATATAAAAGGATGTCACATAGAGGAGGGAGAAAGGTTGTTTACTGCTGCTCCAGAGAAGCGGACACGGAGCAATGGATCCAAACTACAAGAAAGAAGATTCCACCTAAACATTAGGAAGAACTTGCTGACAGTAAGAGTTGTTCGACAGTGGAATTTGCTGCCAAGGAGTGTGGTGGAGTCTCCTTCTTTGGAGGTCTTTAAGCAGAGGCTTGACAACCATATGTCAGGAGTGCTCTGATGGTGTTTCCTGCTTGGCAGGGGGTTGGACTCGATGGCCCTTGTGGTCTCTTCCAACTCTATGATTCTATGATTCTATGATTCTACGACTAAACAACAACAAGGTACCCTGGAAGCATGGCACATGCAAATTTTAAAATTAACAAATTCCATATTGACCTAACGGAGATTGCCCCATTTCAGAGATATCTGTGAGGCAATATCTGCCCCTGTACTATGGAATGCCCTTCAATACGTGAAGCAGTAACCATCAGTTGCTTCAGATGTCTTGTAGAGACATATCAGGATCCAGAAGACTGAACCCTGTTTTTATTTATTTGAATTCTCTGGATTCCTGCTTTTATATGCTTTTATACTAGTTTTATTGGTTTTGCATTTTATGTTTGTTTTAATGACATTGTTTATTGTATTCATGTTGGACACCACTTAGAGATTTATAAAATATTAAGCGGTATATAAGTGCTTTAAAATAAACCTATTTATTTGAGAAGTATTCAAGAAATATAGGATAGCTCATTGTTACTTCCTAGAAATACTATGCAGAAACATTACTGGTTTTAAAAGTAGCTAGATTCCCCCCTCCTTCAGTTTTGATCAAAGGTGATTTGCAGAAAACACAGTATTTCATAAGAAAGAATAGATATAGGATAGATAGGGATTATGAGTAACATTGTGTGTACACTGCTTCCCTAACAAGTGGGAATGCACCAGACAAAGTATAAATGTGTGAACACAGCTGAAATCAAGGTGTTTGGTCTTGCTGTCAATGCAAATACAGTGTATAATCATCATCATCATCATCATGCCCCACCCCTCTGACTGGGTTGCCCCAGCCACTCTAGGTGCCCTCCATACATATAAAAATATAATAAAACATCAAACATTAAAAACTTCCCAGTACAGGGCTGCCTTCAGATGTCTTCTGAAAGTGTACATTTGCTCCAAAAAACCTGTTCTGTTTTCTATTCTCAGCTGTGGAAAATAATGCAGTACAAGGAGAAAACGCTGGCTCTGTTGCTATAAAGTTGTTGGAACCAGAGAGACTGAAAACAGGTTTGACTGGTTATTGCATTCAAAGACATAATCCAATACTAAAGCTTTCCAATAAGAAGTGGGTGGAAATGCTTTTAATGAATGCAAGTGGGTTGGGTGCACACCAAGTACACATAAAAGGCCAAAGTATGTTATTACACAAGGGGACAGGAGAAACATGAGTGTGTCATTGACAGTAGTGAAGAACTACGTGTTCCCACAATTCTCTGAGCTTTTATATTAAAAATGTTCTCAGACGAAGGGCTGTTTCCCATAACATTATCAGCAATTGTAATGATAACAGTAGGCTGGAAGATTCTGGATTATTAATATGAAAGACTGTAAACATACGAGGTGGTATTCAACTAAGCTTTACTCAGAGTAGACCCATTGAAATGAAGAGACCTATTCCATAATTTAAATGAGAGTTGAATACCAGCCAAGCGGTAATAGCATTTAGGTCATCCAGGGATAATTTCTTGAAATGGTTGAAATTAAAAGTGGAAGCACTAGTTTGTACAAGGGGAGAGTTCAGATGCCTTTGGGTATGCTCAGAAAGGCCTTCACTCAGCAAGGCTATGAATGGTGTTCCTACTATAAGATCGGCTTAGAAATATTAATCCCCTGTGATCGCTATTAAATAGAAATTTTCTAGATTTTGGTAGAGAAAGCACTTCCACAAAACATTTGTTAGTACAGATCTAGATATGCATTGTTGGGCCAATTCAATATTATTTTGGAGTCATAAAGCAGTTGCTTTAGCTACAGTTCATATTTCTTTATGACCCATTCAACTACTACATTACTATCAACTGAGCTTGAGGCTGGATGGATAGTACAACTTGGTGATAAAGGACAACAACAACAACAACAAAGTAAACATTTTAGTTTATTCCGGAGTATCTTCCATGTGACCAATGCAAATGTTGTTAGCAAGTGACATACACGCAGGTAAGAAAAACAAAAATGGGCACATGATGCAAACTACCCTTATTTCATCAAAATAAACAGGCACAGGCAAGTCACATATGTTTTTACTTATATTCCGCAACACATGGAAATCACACAGAAATCAGAGACAGGTATCAAGTTAATTAAGGATAATTAAGCAAGATGATTAAGAGTTGCACAATTATGTGGATTCTGATTAAAATAGCTCTACTATTTCATTTAGACTTAAGAAATTTACACAGGCAGTGGAAAATCAAAGACAGGGCCCACATTCAACTAACTAATCTAACCAGTGGAAACCCATGCAAGGACTTCCGCAAGCACAACGGGGCTCCCCACCCCAATTTGCATTGCCCCTCCGAAATAGCGAGAGGTGGGGGGAGGAGAGAGTAGATCATTACTTCAGACAAGCTATGTGGAATTCCTTCCTGGATATTTTTTCCCACTCTTGCTCCTTTTACAAAATTTCAGGTAGGCCAGGCAATGGGTTGCCTCCAATGCTGACGTGGAGTTTTACTCCTACAACAGGATTTCCCTTTTGTGAATCCTTAAAATTTGCTTTGCAGGGTCTGCCAACCCCATGGACCAAATTTTGAGGGTGCACAGGGGGCTGCAAGGGACAGTTCAGGGGAAAGTTCCATTGTGTGAGTGGAAATCTGTTGCCGATCAGCAGCATTTAGTACAGCCCAATATATTTTATCACCAAGTCATCATAGGACAGGAGCTTTGATCCAGAGATCCCACTTTGCAAGCAGAAGACACTTTCACACATTTTTTGGGGGGGCGGGGTGGAGAAGAGAACTGGTCTGAATTGTTCTGTTAACATTTTGAATCAAGTTTGAAGGCCTGCTGATTGTGGGGCTGGAACTGGCCATGCTACCTAGTGGAATCTTTAGAGCCATGGAAATACCATAATTTTTCCGCGTATAACACGCCCCCATGTATAAGACGACCCCTATTTTTGGGGACTCCAAACTGAGGAAATGGGAGATTGCCCAGAGTTGTTGAGCTTTTTTTGGGCCTGACCCGCCTGACCACCACTGCCAATTGCACGCATCAACAAAGCCAACAATCGTCTGTCCCCCAGTTGCATACCCAATTGCCGCAGCAGCCAATTGCCAGCAGACCTTGCTGCAGTCAACAATTGCACATCCAACATCTGAATTATCTGTCTATTAGGCGACCCCCATATTTAAGCTTTTTTAAAAAAATAAAAACAACTCGTCTTATACACGGAAAAATATGGTGTTTTAAATTGAAAAAATATACATATGCCTTATGTCTCATTTCCATACCAAAAGCTTACTATGACTTTTGGGGGGGGGGGAGAAAATATAAAAATTATATCTATGAAACTGATGGAAAGCGGGTCCTTGCATTAGAAAATTCTAAATGAAGGCCCAAAAAAAATGGAAGGAATTTGCATAGACACAACCTCTGCTAAATTTTTTAGCAAAAGAAGTCCAAACAACTCATAGAAAACCCAGACAAGCCTTAAACATTAGTGTCCTTGTATCATACTGATAACATAGATAAAATCAGTGGTCTTATTCTTAAGAAACGTTGTGATAATATCAGATAGTTAATTGATGAACATTATGATATAAAAGAGACCTCTGAATTTTTAGCACTTAAAAACAGTTACGTAAAAGGCAGAGTTAAAAAGTGCATTGCTGAAGCAACCTATTTTGGCTTTCTGGGAAAGAGTAGGATGGAATTTGAAAGTTGTTCTCAGATACTGTCTTGATGTGAAGGTTCGGATGCATTTTTTGGTTCTCTTTCCCAAAACAGTCTGTTCCATTATAGCTTCTCAATATGTTGATTACTCCATCATGTAGAAACGGTACATAAGGGCCACAATAATTGCTGCTATAGCTGGAATCACCCAGTTGGACCATGTGCTAGAAGAAACAAAAGGTTACTTTGATACATTCTGATATATCAGAATGCGAACAAACCAAAAACTTAAGACTAGAATGGCAATCCTTTAAGGAATACATTGTCAAATATTGTTCCATAAAGAATATGTTGATATGTTTAGATTAAAGGAGTAAAGTGGAAAGAACAACATTATCTAGGAATGTTATAAAGAGATAAAAATCCAAAATCTAAAGGAGTGCAATGATTATATTGAACGTAAACAATAAGGAAGTCGTGGTGTGGTGGAGGGAAGTCGAGGGGTGTGGTGGTGGGAAGGGATTGGAGGTGGGAAGGATTTATGTTTGTGTAAATAATAGCGTATTTTTGTGTGTTTTCGTTTGGGTAGGATGTACGGTGTTTTTTGCTCTTTCTTTTTGTATTAAAAAACTCAATAAATATAAATAAAATAGAATAGAATAAAGTTACTTTGATACAAATATCCATTAGCTTTTATATGCTGGACTTCAGAAAAACTGAACTTTTGGTTAAGGCTTTATCCTAGATCTGACAGCAGCAGATCATAAACACTTTGAAGTGAAATACAATGGATAATATAGTTAAGCCAACTAAGTAAAGATTGTATATGATTTTTGGCAAACTATAATGAAGATTTAGTCACATTGAGCTAAGATAGAGATGAGGAATTTGTGGCCCTCCAGTTGTTGCTAGATTCCTAACTCCCATCAGCAGCAGCCAATATGGTCAACTTATCAAGGATGTTGGCAGCTAGACGCCACAGGTTTCCACATATTCATGACCTGGACAAAGGAATATTTTTCTGAACTACTGGTGGAAATGCAAGCAAATATATAGATGGATTGAAGACTTCAGGACAAAAGACTGAGACCAAAATGAACTTTTTATCCAGAAGGTCAACTGAATTAGTTAGATACACAGGTTTTTAAAAAACATTTGTTAGGAAATGTAATCCTGAAGTAAGAGTGAAAAAAAACAAATATAATGTAAACATTTTCAAACTATGTGGCCTTCCAAATGCAACCTAAGATTCCCAAGACCCAAGCACTGGAAAGTTTCTATGAGTCTATTAGAGACAGTGGGCTTGAAGCAGTGAGGCAGGCACCAGAAGGCAAGCTATACATTTTATATAAACAAATAAATATGTCCCAGATGCAGAGTTAGGGTGCTCTTTTAATAAACACAATGTGGCCTAGTCCTGTTAAATAAACAATTACACACATGCAAGCATTAGACTTCAAATATGACCCCATTTCCAATTGTCTTCAGATTTTTAATGAATATATTAATCTTTTCTAATGATTTTTTTCTATGTTTTTAGCTATTCTTGTTTTTATCTTATGCCAAAAAAAGCAGGGTAATAAAAATAATAATAGCATCATGAAAATGTAACAAAGTTACTTAGTAAGGGTGAAAGCCAACATAGAGCAAGCAAACCTCTGCTTGCATAACATGGCCTCTCTTTCCCCCTTGCTCCTCAAAAGCTTGTCAGGAGGGGTGGGTGACACCGCCTCCAAGCAGATTTTGTGGGTGCATGGGAAACAGGGGCGGGGGCAGAGAGAGAAACCAGAATTCCACTGAGTGAATTTATTTTTCACAAGCAGTGAATGTCACCGGATGTCAACCTATCTGAATACCCAGTGCTTTTTTTCCCAGGGGGAACTCAAGGGTACACAGTACTGGCACCTCTTTTTGTTTTGTTTTGTTAAAAAGTGTGACACCTACTGTAATAATTTCATGGTGAGTACTGGCACATATTTTCCTAGAAAAAAAGCACTGTGAATACCATTTTTAAAACGAAAAACACTATTGGCTTGTTAAATGAAGGCCATACAATACCTGGAATTAGACTCAAGAGTGGTAATGTAAGGTTCCTGAAAAACAAAGCAATACATTAGTTAGACTTAACTGGTCTCTCCTGCCCATCCTTCTTGTCACAAAGCTAACTCATGCCAATTACTGTGTTCACCTACTGTTTCCTCAGATGTCCTCTGATATGGTGTAACCTTTCGCATCTAACCTTTCATCATGATCATTAGCCCTCTGTGCTCACTTGCTGCTACGGCAGTATATGCTACATTCCCTGAATTTTGGAAATGACTTCTTGTTGCCATGCAAAAAACCCACCATGTTCTGGTTTAAAAGTCAACACCTAAAATACAGCAGCTAGACAATAAATGGCTGGGCTCATTGCAACATCTTACAACCCACAAGGACACTTTTCAGCCTTGGGACTATATCAGTGTGTCCCTCACTTAAATCTTGCCCCACAATTTATCCACAATTAAACCTCATACGATTAACCTTCTAGATCCTTTCTGTTATTCTTGCAGCATTTGTGGAAGATAAGCTAATTGCAATCTCCATGTTCAGAGACAGAAATGCCTATGGAAAACACATGCTGCGCAAATGGGAGGGAATTAATCGTCACCACCACCCCCAGTTTCTTAGAGTCTCTTGAGTATTTGACGGCCCACCACTCAGGGGGGAAATGATGGACTTGGTGGCTCTTCAAGCCTGATCCAGGAGGGCAGTTCTTGCATCCTCTTAACAGTTTCTGCAATGCAGAAAGATTTGGAGAGAGACTTTCCACTCAGCTCACATTTGAACTGCTTATCTGTCAAGGCCTGACAAAGTACCCTGATAGCAGAACAGAACTGCTAAAAAATCTTCCATATCAGCATTCTCTGGATAATCACCTTTCATGGACCATAGGAAGCTCCCTTATTATATACAGTAAAAATCATGGTCTACCTAACTCAATTTTAACCAAACTGACTAGAAGGGTTTCTCCACGATTTCAGATTCCAGTCCTCATGATTCTGAATAAAGGGGCTGATATAATAGTGAGATAGGAGTCTGCCGTGTACCACATCAGACTAGCTCAGGGTTTCAAGGCAGGGGACGTTCCCTGGAGAGCCACTGCCATTCAATGTGAACAATACTGATTTAGATGGCATCTACTTTTTTTTTCTTCAGTGTGCACAACACAGCACTTGAGTCTCATGGGTCAGACCTCTACTTTTGAAGAATTTCAGCTGTTGTTCAGTATTGGTAAGCATTAGAATACTTTGCAATATTGAAGAGTATTATTTTCATATCTGAAAAAGCTGACTCAAACTCCTTTTTCAGTACTAAAAGCTGGACCAGATGTGCCTTTCTGTGCACAGAAGGGGTTATATTAAAAGCATCGCTAAGGGGAGGGTATTCCATCAGCACAATTGTTTATCCTTGTGCAGCAAAAAAGTTCTTCCCCTCTCCTTACCCCACATGCCCCTTAAATCTGCCCTGAGGGTTTGCCCAACCCTTCGAAGTAGAATTGGGGGTAGCAGGGGCATGGAGGAGGGAAAGCTCGGAATTATTTAGTTGAATACCACCCAAGGTGCCTTCTTGTTCAAGGAAGGATTGCTGTATGCCTCGTGCTAGAATGTTGCTTGAGGAGAGTGAAATCAGATGTTCTTCCACTTCCACTTGTGCAAAGACTTCTATATAGCCTTTTGCACAATCAGAAACATGAGAACGGCTGCAGAACCTTCTTAGTGCACACTGTGTGAAGCCTTGCATCAGCTGGTTCTAGGCCACTTAGTATGCTTAAGATTTTGTAGAACTGTTCCCCATAAACATAAGATCACCCTCGCATAAAGTCCAGTCTCATATTTCCCACTACGGCACAGTAGATGCTGCTGGGAATCCCGTAAGCAGGACACAAGAGCAACAGCGCACTGCTTGCTGTTCTTCCCAAGCTGATACAGGAAGGAGCAACAGATGTTTAACATTAGTTAAAGTCCCTGCCAGCACTGCATGTAACACAGATCACTGCTGCCAAACATTAACATGGTGGGATGGCTTTAAAGTGGAATGCTTACCGTTGGTTTCTGAACTTTTTTCCAGTCATCCTGCAACACAAAAACAGTGATAAGCAACACAATGTAGAATGCCCCAAAATACCAAAAGTTATTTATACATGAAAAACTAGTACAGTAAATTTCACCCTGTTGATTAGTGAATATATGGATACACATACATTCTAAAAGCATTTTGCAACCTATCTTCTTTGTAGTATTTGCTGATAATTTTCAACATGCTTCCTTATCCAATTTTATTCTACCAAACTTATTTTGAGTTTGCCTCCAGAAAAGTTGCTCCACATTATCTCCACATGAGATAAACATTACTGTAGCTTGATTAAATGCTCCCTGGTAGCACACGAGCTACTTTCAAGTCCTCCAGCATAACAGATCTTTTAGCATAACAGAACAGTTAAGTGTGGGTGGAAGACTTTTAAAAAAGCAAAGGAAACAAAATTATTAAAAATAAATCTTGCAGCAATGTTTTGATGCCAAGATCAGTTTTCTACAAAGCTTCTAATGCCTTTTAGACACAGGGGCGTTATGAAACAGGAGGAACTGTTTGGCTCTTTTGAAAAAGCGGACTTTGTAACTGCATCTTGATTCCAGTACTAAAGTCATGAAGGTACTTTTGCATGGAACACAGCAAGTATCAGTGCACTTTGAACAGCCATTACAGTAGTTTATCACATGCTAAACAGAAGCAAATTTCTTCATGTACCAGCTCCAGAAATATTAAACGCACCAGTCTAAACTTTAGTCTGGTAACTGCATGAAGGGGCTTGATTTAGAGACGTAACCTCAAAACCCTATACAGCTGTGTATCCTACTAAATATGATGAAAGGGAAGAATGCAGGAATTGCCGTGCAGACATACCTGGCAGAAATAGCTTGGCAACACTACTAATTCTCTGCACAAAATGCATAAATGATCCCGATCATTTCCTAGGTCCTCTGTTAAGTGTCAGAGGACTTGGGTAGAGTTTGTCCTTTACCCAACCAAAAGAGACAGCACCTTTGTGCGTGCATGCATGCATGGATATGCATACACACACACACACTGGCAAGTTCTCTGATGTGCAGAGAATTTTGGAAACTGAAGACTGTTTCAGTTAGTGCTAGAATTTAATTAACAGCCATCAGGATAAGTCCCGTGGTTAGCTATGGGAACTGCATTGGTGGGATCTTAGCAAAGAGTAATTGGTTCAGATATAACATTAAGTGTTGCTGAAGGGCATATATTTGTTGCCCTGGACTCAAATGTCTTGCAGTGCAGCAAATGTGTGTTCAGATCAGTCTCTTCTAAATCACAAGCTTGGTTTTAAACTTCTACTGCCACTGCCAATTTATTGCTTTTTTACTTATTTATTTATTTTGCTTCTTAACTGTTATTTATTTCTCACTTTCCCAATCCATCGTGAACACAGGAACCAACTATTTTAAAACAAAAAACTTAAAACCTAAAAAATAGCTTAGAACTTGCAGAGAAGCACTAATAAACTATACACTGAAAAAAGTCATCAACTGATGGGAGGAGGTACTGATAACCTGCTTTACTGCACAAACATTTTTAATCCCAAATTACAAAGTTACAACTTGACACAGAACACTGCATCGCAGCATCCAATTTGATATGTTCATTAAGTTTTTAAAAATATGGAGAAATATACAGGTAAAAGAAAGCACACGTTCTGTACATGGAAAGTGCACTTACTGGATGAAGTTCTCCTATAATGAATGTATCCGACAATGTTCTGGCATCTGTGGAATGGCCAACATCTTCAAAACTTTCTGTAGCATCTCCTCCCGCTTGTTCCCTTAGAACCTCTTCACCACCTGGGTGCTGTAAGAAAACAACATATGAATAAGTATCCATGAACTTTACAAATAGTTTTTTTTAAGCTTTCTGTCCCAATAGGTATCAGTACATCTTAAAGCTGTCAATTTCACAAATGGAACTGCGACAGATTGCATGCTCAACAAGGAATCTGGTAGTATCTTAAAAACTAACAAATGTATTATGGCATGAGTTTTCATGCATTGTCCACTTCATTAGATGCACAAAATGTTGACCTGAGCCGCTGAAAGTACACTTCTAAGCCAAACTGGCTGCCAATTACTATCAATGAATGGCCCTAAATTCTAATATTAGATGCATAACAAGTGTGCATATGGTTCTTGTTTTTTGGAAAAGTTGAGCACACAGAAGAACACTATTTTGCCCAGCAACTACCATCAGTATTGTAGACATTGCAGACACAAAGATATTGTAGACACAAGGAAAATACCACTAGAATATATCTGTGCTTGTGATTAAAACAAAGTTCAATCATCCAGCTTTATACTGTCCTTCATAAAAATGTATTTTTAATTGTTGGCTGGTTTATGTCTTACAACTGCAATATTTGCAGCAGCTTCTGATCAAGTCCCCCAAAGATGTGTCTTGTTCCTTTGAAACACAGGTTGGGACTGGCTACCTTGAAGCCTCACTTTCGCCCATATCAGTCTAATGGCACTTTAAGAAGAGTTTCCACAGCCCTACTGCCAGCAGCATGCTTGTCAGTAAAACCAAACCAATTAGGCTGGCAAGCCACCATATTTGTGTAACTCCATTCCAGTTGGGAACAGGCAGGCCCCAACTGTGCAGGTGCTTCTGTGGGCATTAAAACTGATTTGTAACTGCATTTTCATAATCTGAGGAATTTAAAAAATCATGCTGCAGTTTCTGTAGTGCTACTCTGTCATTTTATGGTTTTATCAGGCTGTTATGTTTTAAATGTCTTAAAATTAACTTACCTAGTGATGATTGTTGTTGATTGATTGTGCTGTGGTTGTGAATGTTTTGTGTGTGTTTGTTTGTGTGTGTTGTGTGTGTGTGTGTGTGTGCACACACACACACACACACACACACACACACACACACACAGAGCCACGTGTAGGAGAAAGCTTTCCTAAAAGGCAGGGTTTAAAAAACACACCATTAAATAAATATGCACTCTCTTTCTCTCTGGCACTCCCACGGTGAAGTTTGACCCAGCCTCCCCCACTGGCAGTGGGCCCTCTGCCAGTGCAGAAGTCCAATCTGCCTGTGTTTAACTTATTCTTATTGCATAAAAGGGGATGAGTGAAGTTCTTAATCCACGTTATATGATCCTGTAAATGCTGCTCCACCTAAGTACTATAACATTCATTATATAAAAATAAAGATGTTTTTAACCCTGAGAGCACTTCATACGAGTCAGGCTTCTGAAGCACTTGTTTAGCCAAAATCTTATTCCAGAATTAATTTCACACATAACTGACACTGCAGCTCTTAAATCAAAGAGAAGTTGAAAACACTAACAAAACAAAACCACATTTCCTAGTCTTGTCATTTCAGGACTTCGAGAGGAATGGGAAGGAAAGCACATATGCAAGGCAGTATGTAGGCAAGTATGTAGGCACATATGTAGGCAACTTTCTCAATTTCCCCATATCAAACCATTCAAAAGAAACCACTCCTGTCTAGAGATGTCCTGGCAACATTCTAAAAACACACGCGTAGGTACTATTTGTTGCCTAAAAGTGATAAACTTGTAAAAGTTTCTTTGCATAAAAAAAATAATTGGGTGAAGAAAGTGCACAGTGCTTATGCACAGTGACTAAGCAAAATGGGGCAAAAAGTTGCACAAGTGTGTAGAGCAAAGATTACATGTGGCCGTCAATCCCCAAAAGGTTAAGGAAGTGCATGCTGGAGAGAGATTATGCAAGTCAAAGCGAACGTGCAAATATGACTGACAAAATCCTGCCCTTGAATCAGTACTGATAACTATCCAAGCAAAGGAGTAGAGCAAAGGTCTTGAACGACGCTGCAGCTGATTGCTGTGGGATTTACAGAGCATTCAGCAAACTGAATCCAGAAAACAGGTTGAACAACAAAGCGTAACTTACACAACTCTTCAGAGATGATGAGCCCAAACTCCTATTAGCACATCTATACTGAAAAAAAGGTGAATAGCTGCCATGAAATGTCATTTCATGAAGTTACCCATTTTTTAATGGAGAAGGAACTGAAGAGAGAAAGCTTCCTGTTCTGAACTGTAAGGCACAGAGCAATATTAAAAATACTGAAAACGAGAAATATGGTCAGATTTAAAACAGTTTTCCCTTTGACAGCACAAGACGCATTCACCTGAGTAATCTTTAGGTCAGTCCACAAGTAAAGATGTAAAAATATACTGTGCTGTCAAATGCTACTGGCTGGCCATTGTAAGAACAGAATGCCAGAATATGTGGCCCATGGGCCTGATCCAGTGGCCATGTTCTTCTGAACTGAGAGAAGATCTCAAAGTCACAAACCAAGACCCCAACATTCCTTAGTACAAAAAACTGTACTAAGGTTTGGACCTGTGTCTCCTTAGATGATTTGTACTGATAAAGATTACATATATTGTAGATAACCTGCAGAATAGCTACATATTTTCCATGGAGAAAAAGCAGTGAAGTAAAAGCAAAACAAAAGCAAAAACACCCCACCAGACTCTTGTACAGTGGTACCTCAGGTTACATACGCTTCAGGTTACATACGCTTCAGGTTACAGACTCTGCTAAACCAGAAATAGTACCTCGGGTTAAGTACTTTGCTTCAGGATGAGAACAGAAATCATGCTCCGGTGGCGCAGCAGCAGCAGGAGGCCCCATTAGCTAAAGTGGTGCTTCAGGTTAAGAACAGTTTCAGGTTAAGAACGGACCTCCGGAACGGACCTAAGTACAGTGGTGCCCCGCAAGACGAATGCCTCGCAAGACGGAAAACTCGCTAGACGAAAGGGTTTTCCATTTTTTGAGCTGCTTCGCAAGACGAATTTCCCTATGGGCTTGCTTCGCAAGACGAAAAACGAAAACGTCTTGCAAGTTTGTTTCCTTTTTCTTAACACTGTTAATACAGTTGCGACTTGACTTCGAGGAGCAACTCATAGAACGCGGTGTGGTAGCCTTTTTTGAGGTTTTTGAAGACTTTGGTGATTTTTGAAGCTTTTCCAAAACTTCTTTTAAACTTTTAAAACTTTTTTGGGGGGGGGTTGGATTTTGGGTTGGGGTGTTTGGAATTCAAGGACTTGGTGTTGGGGAGGGGTTTGCAAGAATCTGGAAGCTTGTGTGTGTTTTTTCTGCATTTTTATGATTTTCTGTGACCATGGGCCACTCTGCTGTTTTTTTAAAAAAATTCTGGATTTGAATTTCTGTGTGGTGGGTGGCTGGGGGAACAGTTGAGGAGGGGGTTCTTCAGCAAGAAGTAAAGAGTGGAAGAGGAACCTTCTTCGAGTTGTCCCCCAGAGTCTTAGAAAATGTACTGTACACTTTGTTGATTTTTAAATGTTTTTGTCATGTTTAGAAACTTAATTTATTGTTCCTTCAATTTTTGAAATGCTCTTTACAGTATGTGTGACTTTAAAGAGCACTTAATAAACTCTTGTTGTACAAAATTTGGCTTTGTTTGGACTTTTTTTGACCATAGGAACACATTAATTGAATTTAAATGCATTCCTATGGGATTTCGTGCTTCGCAAGACGAAAAATTCGCTAGACGAAAAAACTCGCGGAATGAATTAATTTCGTCTTGCGAGGCACCACTGTACTTAACCCGAGGTACCACTGTACGTGTAAATCTTTCCAGGTGTAGAAACAATGTTTTGGTTTCTTATCTCTTCAAAATATTCACATACCTGCTATACCTTGGAATTCAAAGTATTCACTAGATACACATGGAAAGATAAGAAACTTATTTCTGTTTGGATGATAAATGGCTTCTTTCAGCAATTGACACAAATGTGAGCTCTGTTCACTTCATTCCACACTTGACAATAGCACCACTGGAAGCAACAGTGGAAAAAGCAGATGAAGGAAATAGCAGCTCAAAGACACTCCCTTGACACACAAATAACACGTTCTCAAAAATACCACCATTCTACACATTTTAAACCCAAGCAGAAGCAGCCTCTAGGGCACAGGTAGCCAACTTGGTGCCCTCCAGCAGTTGTGGACTACAACTCCCTTTGGGCCCAGCCAGCATGGTCAATCATCGGGGATGAAGGGGGTTGTAGACAACCTTTTGAAGGCCACAGGTTAGCCATCCTAATTCTTGTGGTTGCCTAATACAAATTATTCAAAAAGTAGCTGTGTACGTGGGACAATTCACAAATAAAAGATTGTAAAATATCTTAAGTACAGTGATACCTTGGTTCTCAAACAGCTTAGTTCTCGAACAAATAGGCTCCCGAACACTGCAAACTGGGAAGTAAGTGTTCTGGTTTGCGAACGTTTTTCGGAAGCTGAACATTCAATGCGGCTTCCGCTTGAGTGCAGGAAGCTCCTGCAGCCAATCGGAAGCTGCACCTTGGTTTTCGAACGGTTTTGGGAGTTGAATGGACTCGCGGAATGGATTAACGTCAAGAACCAAGGTACCACAGTATACAACTAAAATATCAAGGGTGTAAGTGTAACAAATAAACGAGTGACTTTGGCAAAGTCATGTTACTACACAAACAGTTTTTCCTTCTCTTTCTTTTTTCAAAGCATACTAGATACTCTTCTCCTAAAACATACAAACTAACTTTTAACGCATTAAACTTGTGAGGAGAGGGAAAAGTCTGATACATAGCTCTTAAAATCCTGGCTGCATACACACAAGTACCTTTTATGAGAGCCACAACTGCAAAAAAAAATTGCAATGATGGTGAACAAGTCTGCAAGCCAGCACTCATACTTTACAACACTGCTGTAGCAGTCATTTTTAAATGTTAGATCTTAGCCTACAAGTTCATATGTCAGAGCAGAGATCACAGTTCCCTGCTCCTGTTACCCAAAAGCAGAATAGTTCCCCAAAAGTTTTTCCATGAGCATAATAGACACCAGTTGACTTTCACAGGCTTTAATGACAACCTAATTTCTTTTTATTTGCTTTCTGTGTAAAATTTTCTGGGTTTATCCAAGAGTGCTAATGTACATCCAATGGGTTTACACTTCCCACAAGAATTGGGAGTGGTCTTGTAAGTCATACCCAGGTCAAAGACCAAATTTGTAAAGTGGGACCGCAGTAAAGTGGGTACCTTAAATAAATAAAAAAGACACATTAATAGGAGGAACCATGAAGCACTTGCACAGTTTGCAAGTCTTGACTGCAGCCTGCAGGGACTTCTAGAGTTGTTTGAGTATGAACTGAGAGCTGCCTTTCAAATGTAGCAACCAGCCGTGTGACATCAGGGTAATTTCAGTTTCAAACTTTGCTCAAGTTGAACCTGCCTGTCTCAGCTTGTTCACTTTCTTTGTGAAATATAAATATGTTCCTTACATCACAAATGAAGATCTTATGTTGCTGAAATACAGTGTAATGGGCTGTGGAGGATCAGGTGGAGGATTGGCCAAGGACCCAGGAAAAGGCTCCAGCGGGATGTGGAATCAGGTGGAGGATTGGCCAAGGACCCAGGAAAAGGCTCCAGCGGGATGTGGAAGCCTCTGCCAGATGCCGAAGAGTCTGCTAGTGAGGATTGGCGGGGGGGGGGTGGCAGCTTCCTCAATCTTCTCACGTCTTCTCCGTCCCCAAGCTGTGAATTCTGCCTCCCTCTCTGTCCCTGCCTCCTTTTCCTAGCTTGACAGAGCCTCTCTGTGGTGCACTCACTCCAGAGCTGTCAGATGCTGGGAGTGGCTGTATCTGCCCAGCGGGGGATGTTTCAGGAGTCCTGGCCATCTCTCAGGAGGCAGAGGCACCTCCCCCATCACCTAAGTAAAGGAGCAATCAAAAGAGAAGGGAACAAAGGGTTCCACCTACCAGGCATGGATAAAGGCTGCATAAACACTTATAGCCTTCAGAGGAGTCCACCCCATTCCTATATACAGGATAGCAAAGGGTTGCAACAGTGGAGCAACTTCCAAAGCTTTGCCAGTAACAGCACCTACCTTTCTTGTACAGTGGTACCTCAGGTTAAGTACTTAATTCGTTCCGGAGGTCCGTACTTAACCTGAAACTGTTATTAACCTGAGGCACCACTTTAGCAATGGGGCCTCCTGCTGCTGCCGCGCCACCGGAGCACGATTTCTGTTCTTATCCTGAAGCAAAGTTCTTAACCCGAGGTAATATTTCTGGGTTAGCGGAGTCTGTAACCTGAAGCGTATTGTAACCTGAAGCGTATGTAACCTGAGGTACCACTGTAGCTCTATTTAGGATTAACCATGTGTATTGCCTGAAGTGCCTTAAGGCAGCAATTTGCATATGTATTGCAGTAATCTAAGCATTAAAGCCTTTCAAAATAACTCTTCCTCCTGTCTTTGTTCTTGAACAACTGGAAGCCAGGACACACAGATCCAGGAGCGGAGGAAGGGGTGTGTGGTGGGTGCAATCCGCCCCAGGTGTCACCACTGAGGGCGGTGACAAAATGATGGGCAGCACTCACCGCGGGGCCTGCAGAGCACCCGAGCCATGTGTCTGGGAGAGACGCACCCATAGGAGCTTGGGCGCACAGAGACTCCACACTGCTCACACGGTCCGCCCGCTGTCTCCCCCCTCCCAGCTGTAGGGCAGCTGAGTGGGAGGAGGAAGGCAGACTCTGGAGGCCCTGCGGTGCACCCTGCCCCTATGGGTGACTCGCCCCAACCCTGGGCACGCCACCTCAGACGCCCGAGCGGCTTCCTCTGCAGCTGCACAGATCTAAAGCATTATGTTAGATGTCATCATTAAAAATGAATTCTGCATGCAAGCTGAAATAAAAATGCTTGCTCCAATGGTTTTCAAAGTTCATACTATCAAGAAGCTTTGTGTTCCATATTGATTAATCTGGAAGTCTACTTTAGCGTGGGAAACTCTATACAGTCTCAGTTTACACAGGTCTGAAGCCTTTGCTTACCATGCCTAGTTGCTGTCCCATGCAAACTAGATGCACCCTAAAACAAAGCAGTCATCTGCGGTTACACAATGCAGACCAAGATTAGTCATTTGGAACTGTTCTTTCTGAAGCAAGTTGTCTTCCAATGCCTATTTTCTCAATGAAGAACCTCAAATAAGCTTCTGGGAGAACCAGTTTTTGTAGGAACTGTTTGAGAGTGGCGTATCAGTTAAATCCAACAAAAGAAAACCAATCCCATGGCGGAATGATATTGGGGAATGGCAGTAGCTCAGTGGTAGAGCATCTGCTTTGCACGAAGAAGCTCCCAAATTAAATCACTGCCACTCAGTGAGGACAATCAAGACTTCAATGGACTAATGCTCAGTGTAGGGCAGCTTCCTATGTTCCCCACCCTGTAAAGGCAAAATGTAATATTTATTTTTAAGCAAGTGTACAGATACAATGACATCAAACTCTCTATATAGAATTATGGGATCCTAGATCTGGGAACACTTTCGGAGCCATCTAGGCCAAACCCTTGCTCAAAAGGAGGGCAACCCATCCAATATCACCCCCCCAAAAAAAAAAGTTTGCATGTAAATAAGACCACAGTGCATAAAAAGCACAAAGAACCTGAACATAACCACGTGCTACAGTTAGTTCAAACTCAGAAGAGTTCCTGCAACACATGTAGAATTGAAGGGAGAAAGGCAGATTAAGACAATACCTATTAAATGCAGATTATCTGTACCCAGCACACCCTAAATCCTGTTCATTCCCAAAAATGATCTGGGAAGCTTGTTCTGGATGTTGCCAGTTATCAGTGACCAATTAACAATATTAAATCTGCAGGTGCCTAGTGTTGGTACTGAAGTTATGCAACAGGCTAACCAGGGGACATCCTTGGAAAAGATTTGTTAATATCACTACCTTTTAAATATAGCTAATTTGACATGGGGTGGGGGTGGTCTGACCATTTTAGTTTCTTTTTTAAGACTCTTGCTTTCCTATTATTTTATGTGTTTAGTTATGATAGAGAAAAAAGTTTATCCACATATTTAACTATAAGTTTTAATGGTGGTGGGGGCAACTGCCAGATTTCCTTCTTCAAAAATTCAACCTTTCACTCTTCAACCCTTCTGTCAGTATAGGGACATTAAAACAAAATGTGGTCAGTTTCATCTCAAATATGAAACATAAATAGTCAAGATTAGGTTCTTGCAATAGGGTGCACATTTTGTAATTATTGGTGCTGTTGGCTTATTGATCACAGGTGTCAGAAGAGTTCCTGGTATTGCAACCTGGTAGGTGAAAGGGTGAGCAAACAAGTTTGTCCTCAATTACATTTGAGACTTGAAACAGTATTCCCCCCACGAATACAGGAGCTCTCACATGCCTATCACATGCCTTGGGACAACTACCCAACTAAGACTATCATTCCACAGCAAATTTCAGTGGTGAGCACTGACAGGAATGGACTCAAAAGGGCCCCAATGAGAAACAAGAAGGAGGTGCCAGCATGCTTAGGGGGCAGAAGCACACCCAATAGTTTTCACCCTTCACTTTTAAAAACTATGCTAAAAAAACTAAGAATGCTAAATGGAGAATAAGCTCAGTCAGTAAACACACAATGTTAACTGCCAGCTGTAAAATAAAATTGATAACAGCAGGTGCGAAGGAATGAATGGGGATCTTGCATTGAAGAGCCCAACATTTTGAACATTGAGACACATTTTCAAATGTAAGAAACTGTTATGGGCACCACAAAATACTCATTTCACTGAAGAAAAATGGGTATTGGAATCCCCTCCGCAAGACAAAATACCTACGTACCCCAAAACATAAAATACAACCCCACATTATGTAACGAAAGAGAAGTCAAAACCCCTTGTTTTTCTTAACAATTAAAAAACTGGAAGGGGCAGTGGGCCCTGGCAGATCCATCTGTAGTGCCCATGGGTGCCATGTTGGGGACCTTTGGCCTATAATGCTCTGGAGAAGGGTAGAACTGGAAAAGGCTGAGACCCTGAACAGGAGCATGCCAGTCAGAAGGTGAAGAAACAATGCAGTATTTTGTTACAGGTCCCAATAGTTTACCTACTACTGTAAACAATTTAAACTATAAAGGAAGTTCGCTACAGTTTGCCCAAACCTGAAAAGCTTCCTCATGTTTAGCACAAGTTATCTGCACACAATGTCTGAGGGATGCAATTATGTTTATCTGTGGCAAAAAAAAAATTCTTGAAACAACTTTTTTCCTTTTTTGTGATTGAAGTAAGTTTTGTGAGAATATATCTAAAAAGGAGAAAGTGTCTTCATGGCATACTATCTTCAATCAGTTTCTCAGAATAAGCTGATGAAATAAATGGCTACATAAAATCAAATTCACAGGCGAAAGAGCCACCGGTGGCTTTCATGCAATATTGAAACCAAGATATGCTGTCAGAGAACAAGATCGGAAATTAGCAAAAAGTCTGCTAGAAGGTTTAAACCATATTCTTATCAGTGCACATGGGTGTACCAAGAAATAGAGTCAGCAGATGACACACAGCAGCTCAGTTATTTATAGAATTAAATTTAAATCAACAGTGACAACTGAAAAATCCTAAGCTTCCTTAAGAGCTCCCCAATCCCCTGACTCACAGTCATTTTGGGGGCTGTAATAGTTGTATGGCATGAACATTAACATCTTCCCTAGCTACAACTATCAAGCAGGTCTCTGTCAAGGGTGGCTAACTTGTGGCCCTTCAGATGTTATTGGGCTCCAATTCTCAGCAGCTCCAACCAGCCTAGACAACAGCCAAGGATGATCACAGCTGCTGTTCAGCAACATCTGAAGGCCCAAAAGTTGGTGACCCCTGGTGTATATCAATGCAACGGTTCTGTATGTTTGATGAATGGACCAAGGTACATAGCTGTACCTCCTTGCTATTTAAAACCCACCCAAGATGTGCAGGACTGCAGTGCTGCAGATACTCTTGACACAATCCTTCACTGCAGCCCCCAACATGAATCCTTTGCTTAACATAACTATGCTAGGAAAGTGAAAAAGCGGAGACAGCACTAGCAAAGGGATTCCAATTCAATTCCCATGTTGATGCAGCATGATCTTTTCCTCCTTTGGAGAAACAACCCACCCTGTGATATGGTAACATTCCACAAGTGACAACTTCTGGCTAGTCATCCAACAATACTTCTTTCTAAGAAGGCAATGCAAACCAATGGGCAGCAGCAGCAGGACTTAATGGGATGGCAAACACATCTGCAGCCCTGGCGGTTGCACCAGTCAGAGCGGATGTCGGGCCCCTTGCTGTGCCAGTTATCAAGACTGGTGTAGTGAAGAGGCCCAGATTGGGCCCACTGCTGTTACGTGATGGGAAGACAGGCTCAAGATACAGCAGATCTTGTGCCCACCTCTCTCTGCCCCCACAATACCCTGAAGGGTTCTACTGGCTAAAAGATCCAAAACCACTGGGGTTCCCCCAAATCTGTGCAAAATTTATATGTGCTCAGGAGTGTAGCTCACTTTCTCTCTCTCATTATTTCTAGTGGGAAGGAAAATATAGGAAAAGTTGGGGGGAAATGTTAACAGCCCAGAAACAGAAGGACAAATGCATTGTCTGCATTTGGATTCTCCCCAACTTAGGGGAGCAGGAGCGTTATGGATTTCAGAAATAGCACTGTACAGATACACAAGTTCTAAATACAGCATCTTAGAATATACAATAGTTCAGCTCCTTGATGAATAAAGGAGAAAGTGAAGTGAATGTGGGCTGTTTCTAATCAGCTAATTAGTACAAAGATGACATTACTCAACCCTTTATACTTGAACAACTGATGGATGAACCGTGTCATATTGCTTGCAAGAAATGGCCTGTAAGCATCTGGTTACAACAGTTTCATTGCAAAGCTTGCCATAAATTTGGCAACCCTGCTTTTCCAAGCTATTCCAGTTCCATCTAGCTCATCCCACAATGATAGTGCCTCTTACAAAATTGTGTTGCTATACAATAAAATATTACTTTGCAACAAACGATACAGATGGAATATGTGGTATGTGAGCTGAACTTTCTCATCTTCAAAAGCACTACAGGATCAGAAAGTCACTTCGACGAACAGCAAAAATAACAAAACGCCTACGAGGGAGCACTTTAACGGAAGCACCTCCTTGCTCTCTGAACGGTCCCCATCTATCTATCCCTCGTCTCAAAACACCCAGAGGAGGAGCTTTTCGCTGAGAGCAAGTTGCCAGCGTGCATGATCGTGCAGAACTACTCGAGCCCCCTTCGTCTCTTCCACGGGACTGAAATCGCCTGCAAGCTCAGCAGCCCCACCTTTCCAGCCCCTTGTACTTGCCTCCTCCAGAAACTTTGTGAGGTCATACACACGGTGGTGCAGGATGATCCAGGTGCTTTGGCTGTGATTGTGCTTCTGGATCTCTTCGAGGGTATAATAGCAACCCCGCCACGGCTCCTTTCCAGGCTTGCTGTCGCCGCTAGCATTCACCTTCGCCATCGCCCCAACTCTTAGCTTCGCTTCTCAACCTGGCAGATATTGACCCTCGGGCGCAGCAACGGAGGGAGATCTCCAACTGGGAACTCTGACCCAGGACAGCCTCGCCTCCTCGCGCACGCGCAGATCGAACCTTTACGCCGCCAGCTCCGTAATCACGAAGCACCGCCCACTTCTCGGCAGGAAGGCGGGGAAAGCTGTCCTAGCTGGCTGCCCATTGGTTGGGATGTGGGACCTAACAAGCTCGTAGGTTTGTTTGTTTATGTGTTTGTCCTTTCCGCAGATTCCAAGAACTCAAGGCGGCGGCTTTCTTTTCTGATAGAAAAAGAGAGCTAGGAAGGGGGAAACCAAAGCACAACATTCACGCTGACATAGGGAAGTAGAGCCAGTCACGCAATGCTGCGAAATGAAGACTAGACTGTTGCTACCTGGATTTCATCCTTATATAACAAACAACAAAAAATCAATAAACAAAAACATTATATAACAAAAATGAGCCCCTTAGCATCTTACAGAACGTGTTTCTTATTACCGTATTGCTTTTTTGTTTAATTTATTTTATTTCATACAAATTATCATAGAATTTTAAAGTAAGAAGGGACCAAGAGGGTCATTTAGTTCAACCTCCTGCAATGCAGGTATCTTTCGCCCAGCAAATTGTTATGCTTGATTGTAAAAGCAACCCTCAAAGCAGTTTATAAAACAGATAAAACTAAATAATAACATCAACAAGAAACATTAACATTAAAAGAAGAATCAAACAGAATGAAAATAAATAGATTCAAGCTCTCATCAACATCAGGGCAGGCTTGCTGAAACTGAAACGCTTTTAGGAAGTGCCTAAAAGAGTACAGTGAGGCACCTACCAGATGTCAGTAGGCAACTGCAGCTGCTGCAACAATAAAAGATTGAATTCTTTGAAATGCAGAACCGGTATTATGTGGCACCTGTAAGAAGCAGTTGAGTTGTTATCTGCTTTCTCAAACAGTGAGCCAGCCAGGAACCCACCACGGGCCACTTTCAGGTGGGCCACAGTGCCACAGACTGCCCTGCCCCTAACCATGGCATAGCCTTTTGGTTGGACTGATGCCAGTACCAGCAACACTTTACATTTATGGAAGACAATCTTACTTGGCTACAAGTGATCGCCAAAGAAGAAGAAGAGCATGCTGAGTAGAGGGAGACAATGAAGGGAAGGAAGTGCTTCCTCTGAGGGGAAAGGGCCAGAAGAGATGTTGAAGGAAATTAGAAAATGAGATAAGAAGTTCATATTTATTATGAACAAACAAAGTGGGAATAGAAAGGAAAGGGATAAAAGAGGAAAGCTGTTATAGGAGAAGGAGTGAAAAGGACCAGGGAGGAGGGATGAAAGAAACTTGCAGAGTGGGGTTTGGGGAGCAGGGAGAATAGGGTACAAATTGGAGAACGGGAGAATAAATTACCAGACATTTGGGTTTTTAAAAAAAAAAAAATACACCGAGAGGTATGTGGAGGTAGGAAGAGATAATATAAAAGAATCCATTTAGAGCCTCTGGGTCAGCAAATTCTTCCTAAATTGGAGAGTCACAATACCTCACAGCAAATGTTTGCACTTAGTCTGAAAAAAGCTGGGCTATGGAACTCCTTGCTACAAAAAAAAAGACTATGGCAAAGAATTTACCAATTTCCAAAGATGTATTAGGTATCAGTTGACAGTAGTGTAAGTAAGTGCCAGCATATAAAGCCAGATTTTATCTCCAACTGCCACCATATTGACTGGCTCAGTCCCAGTACCACATTTTGTAACTAGTGGGCCTCATTAATATGCAACCATCTGAAGTGGTTGAATGCCCTAGGGCATTAAGCCTGAGAATCTATGTTCTCAATAGATAAAGGTAAAGGTAAAGGTAAAGGTACCCCTGCCCGTACGGGCCAGTCGTGTCCGACTCTGGCGTTGCGTGCCCATCTTGCTTAAGAGGCCGGGGGCCAGCGCTGTCCAGAGACACTTCCAGGTCACGTGGCCAGCGTGACAAAGCTGCTCTGGCGAGCCAGCACCAGCGAAGCACACGGAAACGCCATTTACCTTTCCTCTGGAGTGGTACCTATTTATCTACTTGCACTTAGGGGTGCTTTCAAACTGCTAGGTGGGCAGGAGCTGGGGCCGAACGACGGGAGCTCACCCTGCCACGGGGATTCGAACCACCGACCATACAATCGGCAAGTCCTAGGCGCTGAGGTTTTACCCACAGCGCCACCCGCATCCCTCTCAATAGATACATATGTATTGCGTCCACTTAGGAAACAGTGGTGTAACTCAAACACTATTTTAAAGACTTGTTTTCCCTCAGCCAGACTTAGGTTGGCTTTAGACAGTAGCACCCCTGCTGCTGAAGAGTTTGGATCTCGCATAAATTTACATCAGCTTAATTTACACGGGTCTGCTTTACACCAGCTTCTTGTACATAAGATTGCTCACTAGCACTGTTTCAGCAGTTGCAATTGAATTAAATTGCAGTTTATAAAGGTTTCTAGCTTTATATCATAGTTATTTGTTTTTAATGTGCTGCAAGATTCTTGGCAGTTTTTCTATTCTAGAGCCTTATTTACCTATTCAAGACTATGTCAGTTCAAAGCTGTTAAATATTTCACAACTGAGCAGGTATGAAATCTGATGTGAACTCCATTAGTCTCTAACAAAGTTCCTTTGGATTAAAAACTGCTTCAGTAACAGTATAATGCTATATAGGTCTACTGTTTTCAAAGGGGCTTATTCCCAGTTGAGTGGATACAGTATATGATTGCTGTCTAAAACATTCAGGTGTTTAGTTTTAAAACCAAAAACAAGTTTGGCTCAAAAACCAAAAGGAAGATGATTTTCTAAAATACGCAGAGATTTATATGCTTACTATAGCGTTTACACATTACAAAACGCCAGTTGTTCCTAAAATTTGGGTGGCTGTAATGCTGAGTCCCCATCCCCTTGAGACAGAAAAATATATTGTCCATAATACTTTAGGAGTAATATGTCATCTTGTACACTTCTACATGGATGCTTTAGATTAGATTCCTGCATTGCAGGAGGTTGAACTAGATTGACCCTTGCGATCCCTTCCAACTCGACAAATTCTAGGATTCTATACATACACAGTGCAGTTTTCTGGGATCCAAGCAAGAATTCTTGTTAGGATTCTCTGCCATGGTCATTAAGGAAATCACCCGCTGGAGCTAGCAGAAATAAGCTAATGGGGCTTTGTTCAAAATAAACCCTCTCAAAATTGCACCACAGTATAGCAGGGAACTCAGGGAACTTTGAAAGTCCAGCATTGTAAGTGATCTGAGGCTCAGTAAAAAGGAATGTTGTTGTGTGTTTTTTTAACCAATTGCGAAGACCTTCACACAGAGAGAGAGAGAGAGAGAGAGAGAGAGAGAGAGAGAGAGAGAGAGAGAGAGAGAAAGGGTCCTCGATTCAAGGAGAAGAACACTTGTGCTTCCTGGCAGGCCGGCCCCGGGAATGTTACAGCATAGGTTATCTGCAGGAGATGAGAAGTCGCATTGCTCCTGGGCTGCTTGTTCCTCATTCCGACGCCGCCTCCTTCCAGGACTAAAGGTTGCCCTTTGCGGAATCGGGCGCCTCTCCTGAACTTTGGACGCGGGGAACGTCGCCACGACCAATACTGCCTTGCAAGAAGCGGGGGCTTGTTCCGCATGCCACCCCCCCCCAAAAAAAGTAGTTAGTCATTTCCCCCCTCACACTATCTCCCTCTTAAGCCCCGCGGGAGAGTTGCGAGGGGAAAGTTGAGAAGCTTGTGAAGAGGAGGCGGGGAGCCGGTTTCTCAGCAGAAAAGTCGAAGAGGCGACCGACTCCCCTATATATCGTGTTCCTTCTCCAAACCGCGCCCTTTCCTCCCTCATGACTCCATTTTCTCCAACTTTCTGTCATCGTGATTGCTCCCCTCACAGAGGGCGCTTCCAGGGGAAGCTGCCTGTGTAACGTTCTCTCCCCCCCCCCCCTCACGTTTCCCGCGCTTTTCTTGCTAGGTGGCTTCTATGCTCGGCTTCTCACTGGGGCTCTTGCCCTCACGATTGCTTCCCCGCTGCCTTTCGAGGTAGCCCTCCCAGTAAGAGGAGAGATCCACCTCAGGACGCTCAGATCTTTGGAACAGATTCAAAGGCTGCCCTGCAAAACCCTTCACAACTCGACCATCAGAGCCAAACTAGACTTTCTGGGCAAATGGTGGTTGGCAACAGGAATGTGGCACACATACAGCAATAGGTATCCATAAGCCACAGGGGCCTGCTTCACACACGTACCTGAATCCCTCGATTTCTCTGCACTTTGTGACAGGCAGCTGAATGTGTGAATGGACACAACTGAGTAATGCTGAATATATTATTATTACCATTTTATTTATATGCCACCCTTCCTCTTGATGGGGCAGGGAACCATGTGATAATAAGCACACCAGCTGAATGCAATAATTACAAGCTGTGCAGTTTTAAACATAACATTATACAACAGCGCAATAGCAACATTGTTAAAAACTGAGGGGGGAAATCATCCCTAAAGCCCAAGTGAGCAAAAGTGTTTGTAGTTAACATCTGAAACTTAACAGCCTCAGTGCCCATTGTATTTCCTCAGTCAAGGTGCTGCCACCAAGAAGGCTGTGTCTTGAGTCACCACGCCATTGGTCATGCCCATTGGTAGGATTACGGAATATCTGTGATTGTCCATTCACATATAATAACCACCACTGGATATTGTGAATAAGTAATATAGGAATAAACAGATTGCCCCAAAATTAACTTCTGTAAGAGAAAGGTTGCATGATTTAGTTCCTGCTTTTCAAGTTTTTCATCTTTCTGCTAACGTTAGGCCTGAAGGGGGGAAAGTAAGGGAAGAACTGCAAGAAAAGTAGAACTACTAGTGTCATCATGTCGTAATAGCATAACTGTCAACAGTAAAATAAGGATGAGGGATTTTCAACAGTCTTCCCTACCCCAGCCTCAAGAGAAAGCTTTCCTTCAGACTTCTGATGCGCTCCCACACTAGTTTTTTAGGTAGAAATATGTATCTAGGCAGTTGTTTTTAGGAAACAATTTGAATTTAGTTTAAACTACACAAAGCTCCTTTTTTCTGTACAATCAACTCACCTCAGTAAATCCAAGTTCTAATCTCTTACTGGTCATCACTACAATCAGCTTGAATGCATAACCAAATAATACCAGTGATATACAATAACTTAAATTTTGAGGGTTATTTGGTCATATATTTGGGTATTCAGTTTTCAGAATGATGTTTGGTGAATGAAAAGTTGGGCTGAAAAGCAGCTTGTGTGCTGCTTCTGGCTCTGTTTGATATGACAATAAAGAGGCCACTACTGATGTTCACAAAACTGCTTTCTGTTCTACTATGCCAGAAGTCCCATATGCCATTATTTTATTATTTATCATGATAATTTATTAAATTTGTATACTGCCCTCCATCCAAAGATTAAAACATAAAAATACAAAATGAGAACAAAAACCAATCACACACACACATTTCAAAGACCATAGAATGTTTAATCAGCCAAAGGCCTGGTGCCTAAAACTATGTAATGAAGATGTCAGATGAGCCTTCCTGCTGAGAGCATTGCACAAATAGAGAACTACCACAGAAAAGGCAGCACACGAAGAAGGGCCTCAAATGATCATCACAGGGTCTGTGTCAGTTCATATGGGGAGAGGTGATCCTTGAGGTATTGCTATCCTGAACCATTTAAGGCTTTATAGTCAAAACCAGTACTTTGAATTGGGCCCGAAACTAAATGGCAGCCAGTGCAGTCGAGCCAGTATTGGTGTGATAGGCTCAAACTGTTTTGCCCTGGTGATCAACCTAGTTGGCGAATTCTGCACCAGCATAAGTTTCCATACTGTCTTCAGAGGCAGCTCCCTGTATAATGCAGTACAGTGATCCTTCCCCAGTAACGTGCTACTGAAAAACCTAACTTCTTCTCACCTACCCCCTCTTTCTTATATTAATTTGCCTTTATTTATATGTGCCCTTTCTGATAATCATTTCCCACCCTCCACTTTGTTATAGGTCAGAGATTACTCAGTTCTTGTAGCTAGCAAAGCAATATGAATGACGTTACGTGCCAGTCTTTGTTTTTCATCAGTCTGCCTGAGCTGCGAAAACTCTGTGCCGTGAAGGTTACACTGAATTCTCAGTTCGCAGCAACAGAAATTAGAACAGCACAAAGGAAGATGTGCAGGTAAAGGAAATTTGTTTATTGTATTTTTTGCACCTTTGCTATCCTAATGAAATTCATAGTGGACACATGGCGGAAGGGGGGATGATGATGCTGGGGGGAAAGCATGCATTGATGTTTTTACATATAGGTTGCTTATCATGGTTAGATCACAGGCACTGAAACTATCTGCAGAAGGTCCAACAATCCTATTGCAGCTTGCTGAGCCAAGGAACACTCTGTTGTGACTGTGAGAGAGTTACTGTAGCTCAAGTTCTGATATTCTTTCTTCACAATTCAGATGCTTTGTACACTAATAAATGCCAAAATGATAAGAAGCTGAGTGTATAAAACACTTGCTGCCTCTGACTAAAGCCAGTTTTAGGCACCCAGTCAATAATGAATACACATTATTAAATATTTAAGACTCAATAAAGATTTTGTTACAACATTACAAAACTTGATGTTACTATGGAACTATCACAATATGCCTCACTTCAAATGATTTCAAAAGTAAAGGACCTCTGACTTAGTCTCCCTCTAAAAATTGTAGCCTAGCCTCAGACTACGTGGACCTGTGCTTGCTGGCACATCAGGTCTTAAGAATGGGCCAGTAGAATTTACATATAGAAATGGGTATTGCATCCATACATATGAAATTGCATTTGCTAGGATTTTTGTTTTCTGCTAATTGATCAACTGTGCTTCACTTCCATGAGTAATATCTATGGTAAGATACATGGAATTAAAGAATATACATAGTTAATGGCCAGATATTCTGAGGACACTTAGATGACTGTGAAGCAACATCTTAAAGAATGTTGACTAAAAGAAAAAAAATTGTAGAGTGCAGTGTACTTTGGGTTATAGATTTACTATTATGGAATTGTGGAGGTTAGTGACAAGTTTTGAATGCTTTACCTAGGCAACTCTTGCATCTGCATCAAGATGTGCTTTCTTCACCTGTTCCTGGAACATTGAATCAAATTTCAGTGGTTATGACGGTCAGTAATAATATTTCTGGTAACTTATATATAAATTCAGAGTATAGATGGTCCAAGATCCCCTGGACAAGATATTGAGCACACTTATGTCTGAGCTTATGAAGTCAGGGTTTTCCAGGAAAGATTTCCCCAGGGAATAAACTGCCACTCCCCATCCAGGATCTGAAGAACTGAAACCAAGTTGCCAAGCAACAGTGAACTGGTGAGGCTGTACAAGCAGAAAAGTATAGAGGCCTGGTTGCCCTGGCAATTGGAATGACCTGGCTCTTCCCTAAAGACCCCAAAGTCTTATAGGACTCCAGGCAACCACAGAAAGCATGAGAGGCCTCCCATCTTTAATTTAAATGTTGATCATATGTCTGAGGATCAAACATTCTGGCTACAACGGTTGATTAGGTTGGAGGCCAAGAACAAGGAGGAAAAACTGGGAGACATTCAGTGGTAGGCCTGGGGGTCTCAAATTTCAACAGCATCCCGTGTGATGCCAAAATTCAGCAAGCCACCCCCCTCACCTTTCATTCTATATCATAGTTGCAACAACCCCAAGCGCTGTACCCAAAGTGATTGAACCAGTAGCACCTTTGCTATCCTAATGAAATTCATAGTGGACAGTCCAGTGGCTGGTGGCAGTATACCTAGGACTACCTGTAGTAACACAAGTTGATTATTTTTTTAATCACCAGTTCAATGCCTCACCAGTTCACACAAGCTTGTTAAGAATTGTTAAGAATTGTTAAGCTTGTTAAGGCTGTATAAGAATCCACACTTGGATAATGAATTTGCTATTAGTATAAATCAACAGAAAAACTGTTTTTGTAGGTTTCTGCCCCCTGACCTGCTACCTATCAATACAGAACTAATTTTCTGTAGGAAAAAGTGAAAAGTGAAAAGGAAAAGGGCAAATTTCAGGAGTGAGCCAGTGGTAAATCACACGGTGAAAGTTGGAGCTATCTTTACTAGCAAAAATGCAATTGACACAGAAGTATTAGGCCTAGCGGGCACAGCAACTTATCTCTTGTTCCCATGAATCAGTTGCTGATATGGAAGGTCCCTTCCTTTCTACAGCTGTATAAGTCCCCTTTTCTCCAGGGTTTGTTTTCCAAGCAATTGGAGACTGTGACTTGTGCATCGCCAATCGCTCTTCCACCCTTTTCCTGCCTTTGGTTCAGGGAGACAAGAGGGAGGGGAGCTTGTTGCAGCAGCAGGAGGAGACACCCATGACACTTCACCAGCCTGACTCATCTCTGCCTCTTGGCCTCTCTCCTTCCACCTCCTGCTTCAGCTTCTGCCTCTGATTCGGAACTTCTCTCTGTTACACACTTTCCCAGGTCACTAAGGCCTGTTACCTCCTCAGCTTCCAATACCTCCCTTTCCCAGTCTTCTCCCTCTGACCACTCATCATTGTCCCACCACCACTCTTTGGGCTCTGAGTCTTCTTCCCTTGGTGGTTCCCCAGCTGGTTTCTCCCACCGTTCCTCTCCAACCAGGAAAATTAGAAAACATGAAAATTGGTGGCTATTGAAGGACTGTACCTCAGTACAGAGCTTACATTTTCACTTCATTTTTTAGCACAGATGTTATACAATTGTAATAGTATACAACACTGCTACATTATGTTGAACCAAGAAAAATAACTTGTGTAATTTACTGCACACTGGGAAGCTGTGTTAGCACTTTCCAAGGCAAAACTAGATATTTCAATCACATCACTGGGAACTGAATGATTGTTTTTTTGTTTAGTAGATAACAACTCAGATTGGAACCAACATTGTGGGAGATAAGATTTTACCCTTTGTCCCCACCATGGGTCACCAGCCCAGCTGTTATCCACCCCAAGAGAGTGCCAATGGCAGCTTCCCTCCTGCAAATAACAGCTCCTCCCTCCCTGGTGGAGACAATCAAGATACAGTGGTGCCTCGCAAGACGAAATTAATTCGTTCCGCGAGTTTTTTCGCCTAGCAAATTTTTCGTCTTGCGAAGCACGGTGTTGGAAGTTTTGGAAAAGCTTCAAAAATTGCCAAAAACCTAAAAAAAGGCTACCACACCGTGTTCTATGAGTTGCTCCTCGAAGTCAAGTCGCAACTGTATTAACGGTGTTAAGAAAAAGAAAACAAACTTGCAAAAAACGCAAGACGTTTTCGTCTTGCGAAGCAAGCCCATAGGGAAATTCGTCTTGTGAAGCAGCTCAAAAACCGCAAAACCCTTTCGTCTAGCAAGTTTTTCATCTTGCGAGGCATTCATCTTGCGGGGCACCACTGTAAAAACCATGGCAGAGGCAGTGGATTACATCTCTTCTCTCCCCACACTGTGGTCCTGATCTGTATCCTGCCCTTCAAACCATCTGTTTTACCAAACAGAAAATTGTCCCACAACTGCCAATTGCAATTGTTGGTCACCCCATTTAATTTGGCCCTTTGGTAAAGAAGAGCTGCAGCTAGACAGAGTGGAATGTACTTCGCTGCATGGATCAATCAACTTCATATAGTGTCAGTATGCTCTATGATTAGCATATTTTGAAAGAGAAAGCATGTATTTTTTATTGTTTTTTGGTTTATCACACTAGATGGCAATGCCAGAGAGAGTTGTTCCAGCTGTCTTTCAAACCTGCCTGTCCTATACACTTATAGCCAAACTTGCTCCTAATTGGAACCAAGCTGGTCATCTCTTGATACAAGGTATTTATTCTGAACCTTTGACAATCACAGTCCTATATAGTGTTATATATTTGCTCTTTTCTGCATACATTGCCAATTTGCTAGCTTTAGATCTTCTTTTGTCAAGTGATCCTAAGGAAATTTTAAGTGTTACTTTAGTAAATGCTTATAATACCCATGCGTATTTGCATATTCCTTCTGATCTGGGCAGTCACCTCCCCTAGTACTAACTAGTTTGGGAGAGTTGAGAAAAAGGTCCCATGGGACACTGACTGAATAGCACTGAGCTAAACTGCATAGCATGACTAGAACAAGAATTTTTGTTCATATTTCATCAGACCACACACTGCTTGTTCACTACCGGAACTCCTGCCAAATGGTATTTGACATGACAGTTGTGCATTTACAGGTTCAAAGAAGATAAAGCACAACTCTGAGAAATAAAACATATTCACTTCCATATAAAATCCTATGTAAGAAAAGCCTAGACAACTTTGTCAGCTTGTTTGAATTGTCATGACTCCATTCAAGATACTGTATTTTTCATTCAGTGGGGCTCAATTGCACAGTCTAGCCAGTGCCTCCTCAATTGTCTGCCCCACTCCCTAGCCATGCCATAGCCTTTTGGTGGGACCAATGCCTGCACCAACTCCTTGTATGCTAAATAAAGATGGCCAGGAGACAGAGAAAAGGTAAGGATAGTTTCCACCCCCCAAAGGACCAGAGGAGGTGCTGAAGGTAATTAAAGAGTGAGATAAAAGGTTTTGTGACTGGTGCCCTCAGCCCTCTCTGAAAATAAAAAAAATGTGTCCCTTGATCCAAAAGGTTTGACAACCCCTTATTTAGACGCTCTGAATCAGCAAATTCTGTCTAAAATTGGGATGTTGAGTCATAGTACCTCCAGCTCAAGTGTCTGTGCTTAGCTTGGGGAAAGCTAAGTTATGGAACTCCTTGTCACAAGGAAAATGCTGTGACAAAGAATTTCCTAAAATGGATTAGACATCAGTGGAAAATGATATCCATCATTGCCAACGGATTATGTCAAACTCTGCTTCCATTTAGCACCATTTTCTTTCTGGCTTTGTCCCTGCACCACCATTCTGTGTCTTGTGGGTCTCAGTAACTTCTAGTCATCTCAAGTGGACCCTGGGGGTGAAATGTTTGAGAAACCAAGCTTCATACTGCATAAGGAATCTATTTTGAGGCAGCCTTGGATGGGAGAAACCAGATCCTTTCCAAAATACTGATTTGTAAAGGCTTTATAAAGGCAGCAGGCATATTTGTTTTATAATATGTACCAATTCCATTTGTTAAGGGAAAGATTTTCTGTCACAAAGGGGAAAGCAAAATGCAGTTGGTAAGTACAATATTGATTGAAGAAAATATATGTTGCCCTCTCAGGACCTGAAATTATTTTGGTGATATGTGTACTCATGTCAGTGTGGTTGAAAAATAATGGAATCATTTGTGCATCAAATGCAGGTACAGAGGATCACCAGCTGAACCTCTACTATGTTTGCTTTGTTGGAACCTGATGAAGATATCTTTCGGTGGAATGCTATGTCAGGCTATTACAAATGTTCAGGCTGCACAAGCATATCAGCTTGCAAGATGGAACAATCCCTCTCCTCACTCCCACCACACACTGGGGGTTCTCTCAACACCCTCCTGAGCCAATTTTGGGGGGCTGAGGAGGGGGGAAAGCCCCATTGGGCACACTGAAGCCCTTGCTGATGGGTTTTATTAGGTGAATCCTGTCATGTATCTTTAAAAGCCTGGTATATCAGTCACTATGAAGGCAGATTATGCATATATTTCCCATTGTCAAGTGGCAATCAGAGGCCAGTAAGATGACTGCACATAACGTGTGCATGAAAGGCAGTTGTCAACATGCAGTGATGACAGGAATGCCTATATTATGTCACTCCCCAATACAAGGCACAAGTAAACAACCAGGAAAAACCTAGAATGCCCCTCTACTGCTACTAATTCTGTGACCTTTAGGAGATCAACAATTCATGTCTGGAACCATAAGCACTATGGTTTTCCTCCAGCATGGGTTCAAATTCCCTTATAGCTCAAACAACTGTAGCTGCTGCAAACAACCCTTTTGCCAGAAAAAGTGCTAGGGCTACACAGAGAAGGCGGGATGGCTATTTGCTACGTGCTTAAGCTCTTGGATTTGCCAGATTCCTATAGTGTAAATTGTTGGTTGGAAACTTCGTTTAAAATTAAGCACAATGTTTTTGCCTATTAATTATCTGAATATTACAAATTTTATTTTAGTTATGGACATCAATGTATCAGAGACTCAGCTCTGCATTAGTGTCGAAGTTTTCACAGTACGTCTGCCACCACCTGAGGTACAGGAGTAAATCAATGTTTTCTACTTGCATTTTAACTAGGCCTGCAAGTCTGCATCCTATTGGGGGTTTATTTATTATTCATGACACTTTCCCCTTCCTTACCCTACACCTTCTCCAAATCTGCTCCAGAGGGTTGGGGAATCTGCAGAACAGATTTAGTGAGTGTGAAGGATGGGGAACCCCATTCTGCAAAGAGAAATATTTGTACTGGTGAGATTGTTGCTTAGTGCCGTGTTGGTTATAAGCCAATGTACTCATGAAGTTTTGATTTCATAATAAGTAGATGAATGCTGTATAGGTTTTTATGGTACCTTAATTATTTTAATGCATAATACTTACTTGCCGTATATGTTTGCAGATACTTTGAAAAATTACTTTATTGATTTTTTTCTATTCTCAGCTTGAAGAATTTAATATTTCAGCAAACATCTTAAAGAAATTTGACAGTGATAATAATGCTATCATTCAAAAATACTCTATTTTAAGTAACTGGTGCTATGTTTTGCCAAGGTATGTTTTTATATTTCAACAAGAAATGCTAATGAGATGAACAACACATCTCCTGCAATATGTATTAGTAATTATGACTAGTTTGGAAATTGATTACTCAAGGAGAAAAAACATTTCATGACCAATGTCGACTTTTCATAAGTGTTCATACAAATTCAATTGGCATATTCATTATTTTTTTAAAAAAAGGAAATTTTCAAAGTCTATATTTTTATTTTTATTGCATACTATTTTTAATCTTTACACATTTCCATAGGAAAATTTATTCTATCTGTTTTCCCTGTATCAAACTGTAAGTGATATCTGCAGATAAATTTGAGTTACCAGCTTTTTCTGTATGAGAGACTGTCGAAAATGTCACAGCTTTGTAGCAGATAAAATTTTACTGTTAAATTATAAACAAAGAGTGACAGTTCAGTTTCTGATCTACTTTCTGTAAAACAGGCAAATTGTTTCACTAGCCAAGTTAAGTTACAATGCTGTAAATCACTCACTGGTGTGGGTGGACTGTAGGATCATCCAGCACAATTCATATGTGTCATGAAAGTAACTATGTCTTCTATCTCATTATATGGCATGGAATTATTATTTTTTAGTTTTCTTTCCTTACTTCTGCACAGCATGAAAATGGGTCAGATCATAAGCATTAGCCACATAATTCCACCCGATACTCCATTCCAGTCATATAGTGATTTGCAGCTGCACTGGGAAAATCTGGTAAGTGAATGCAAATACATAATTTGTTCAATGTTGACTATTTTATATAGCAAGTTCTTAACCTCCTTGTGTTTATGTATATATATTTTCTTCAGTATGGCTATATTCTTCCAGAGGATCCTGGGATTTATTGCAACGTTTACTTCAAACTGATAGGGGAGCAACTCTTCACATATCTTTTATAAACTTTATATTTATGTATTAATTTATTTCTCCTTTTTGGCACCTACCTAAGATTATGGGCCAAACCTGCTATACACAAAGTTTCATAAAATAATCAAGCTCAGTAGTTAAAATTATCAAGTAGTTCCATAGTAAATGAAAGTGACATAATATAACATAAGCCCTTTTAAAGTCTCTGATTTTAGTGAGAACATAAAAGGCTATTTCCCATTCAGCATTTGTTAAGTGCAAATAATAGTTATCACCACTCTGAATACACATAATTTCATCTTCTTTGAGTTATAAATCATTTTTTAAATGGTCACATAAACACACAATCAAAATTCTACACCAAAAGGCTAAATCCTGTGACCTAAATTCTGTACAAATTTAGATTTTTTTTTCTTGTTTTGAATCATTTATCCTGATTTTTATCTTCATTGGGAGGGAGAAGGAGGTATGAAGGACACTGAAGTATTATCCCGACTATTAGAACATTTTACCCAGCTTCTGATATTTCAGCAGGCAGAATCTATATAGTTGTAAAACATGCTTGAAAAAAGCATAATGGCCCAAAATTTATTTTTTAAAGTAAGTAAAGGGTGGGTTTTTCAGAAACAGAATTCTTTGTGCTGCACTGTAATGTTCTATGTAGAATCGCAGCAGCTGCAGAGCACTGCATGAACTAGAACCACTATTCTTTAGATAACTGAAATACATATGAACATAACTTATTTTGTTTTGTTAAATCTTGATTCAAATTGTCTTCACTTTATTTGTGCTCCATTTCAGTTTTAAGTTGAATCAGCACAGATGCATCAGTTGCTACCACAGATGCATCAATTACATCAATTGTTATGGAAGTTTAAATGGTCATTGTCAACAGTTATGTGTTTGCCCTTTTGCAGTCTGCACACACTTTTGAGCACCAGTGGTGCTAACTGCCAAATGATCCCATTCTTCACAATTCTTGCTAAGGTGCAGATATAGCATGGCCTTAATCAAGGAAAATTTCCCAGTGAAAGCCTTGTTGCAATAAACAGGAGCTGGAAAGGGGCACTTGTGTGCAGCTTCCATTCATTTCAGTAGACCTTGTGCAGGAGATTGTACCCCCTGTCTTTATCATACACATTGCACAAGGAATGAAGCAACAACTTCTCTATGTATATTTCTCAAACAATTTCTTTCAGTCCTTAACACCAACTCAGATATCCTTTCAGTTGCATACGAAGTCATACTTGAACAACTGATGGATGAACCGTGTCATATTGCTTGCAAGAAATGGCCTGTAAGCATCTGGTTACAACAGTTTCATTGCAAAGCTTGCCATAAATTTGGCAACCCTGCTTTTCCAAGCTATTCCAGTTCCATCTAGCTCATCCCACAATGATAGTGCCTCTTACAAAATTGTGTTGCTATACAATAAAATATTACTTTGCAACAAACGATACAGATGGAATATGTGGTATGTGAGCTGAACTTTCTCATCTTCAAAAGCACTACAGGATCAGAAAGTCACTTCGACGAACAGCAAAAATAACAAAACGCCTACGAGGGAGCACTTTAACGGAAGCACCTCCTTGCTCTCTGAACGGTCCCCATCTATCTATCCCTCGTCTCAAAACACCCAGAGGAGGAGCTTTTCGCTGAGAGCAAGTTGCCAGCGTGCATGATCGTGCAGAACTACTCGAGCCCCCTTCGTCTCTTCCACGGGACTGAAATCGCCTGCAAGCTCAGCAGCCCCACCTTTCCAGCCCCTTGTACTTGCCTCCTCCAGAAACTTTGTGAGGTCATACACACGGTGGTGCAGGATGATCCAGGTGCTTTGGCTGTGATTGTGCTTCTGGATCTCTTCGAGGGTATAATAGCAACCCCGCCACGGCTCCTTTCCAGGCTTGCTGTCGCCGCTAGCATTCACCTTCGCCATCGCCCCAACTCTTAGCTTCGCTTCTCAACCTGGCAGATATTGACCCTCGGGCGCAGCAACGGAGGGAGATCTCCAACTGGGAACTCTGACCCAGGACAGCCTCGCCTCCTCGCGCACGCGCAGATCGAACCTTTACGCCGCCAGCTCCGTAATCACGAAGCACCGCCCACTTCTCGGCAGGAAGGCGGGGAAAGCTGTCCTAGCTGGCTGCCCATTGGTTGGGATGTGGGACCTAACAAGCTCGTAGGTTTGTTTGTTTATGTGTTTGTCCTTTCCGCAGATTCCAAGAACTCAAGGCGGCGGCTTTCTTTTCTGATAGAAAAAGAGAGCTAGGAAGGGGGAAACCAAAGCACAACATTCACGCTGACATAGGGAAGTAGAGCCAGTCACGCAATGCTGCGAAATGAAGACTAGACTGTTGCTACCTGGATTTCATCCTTATATAACAAACAACAAAAAATCAATAAACAAAAACATTATATAACAAAAATGAGCCCCTTAGCATCTTACAGAACGTGTTTCTTATTACCGTATTGCTTTTTTGTTTAATTTATTTTATTTCATACAAATTATCATAGAATTTTAAAGTAAGAAGGGACCAAGAGGGTCATTTAGTTCAACCTCCTGCAATGCAGGTATCTTTCGCCCAGCAAATTGTTATGCTTGATTGTAAAAGCAACCCTCAAAGCAGTTTATAAAACAGATAAAACTAAATAATAACATCAACAAGAAACATTAACATTAAAAGAAGAATCAAACAGAATGAAAATAAATAGATTCAAGCTCTCATCAACATCAGGGCAGGCTTGCTGAAACTGAAACGCTTTTAGGAAGTGCCTAAAAGAGTACAGTGAGGCACCTACCAGATGTCAGTAGGCAACTGCAGCTGCTGCAACAATAAAAGATTGAATTCTTTGAAATGCAGAACCGGTATTATGTGGCACCTGTAAGAAGCAGTTGAGTTGTTATCTGCTTTCTCAAACAGTGAGCCAGCCAGGAACCCACCACGGGCCACTTTCAGGTGGGCCACAGTGCCACAGACTGCCCTGCCCCTAACCATGGCATAGCCTTTTGGTTGGACTGATGCCAGTACCAGCAACACTTTACATTTATGGAAGACAATCTTACTTGGCTACAAGTGATCGCCAAAGAAGAAGAAGAGCATGCTGAGTAGAGGGAGACAATGAAGGGAAGGAAGTGCTTCCTCTGAGGGGAAAGGGCCAGAAGAGATGTTGAAGGAAATTAGAAAATGAGATAAGAAGTTCATATTTATTATGAACAAACAAAGTGGGAATAGAAAGGAAAGGGATAAAAGAGGAAAGCTGTTATAGGAGAAGGAGTGAAAAGGACCAGGGAGGAGGGATGAAAGAAACTTGCAGAGTGGGGTTTGGGGAGCAGGGAGAATAGGGTACAAATTGGAGAACGGGAGAATAAATTACCAGACATTTGGGTTTTTAAAAAAAAAAAAATACACCGAGAGGTATGTGGAGGTAGGAAGAGATAATATAAAAGAATCCATTTAGAGCCTCTGGGTCAGCAAATTCTTCCTAAATTGGAGAGTCACAATACCTCACAGCAAATGTTTGCACTTAGTCTGAAAAAAGCTGGGCTATGGAACTCCTTGCTACAAAAAAAAAGACTATGGCAAAGAATTTACCAATTTCCAAAGATGTATTAGGTATCAGTTGACAGTAGTGTAAGTAAGTGCCAGCATATAAAGCCAGATTTTATCTCCAACTGCCACCATATTGACTGGCTCAGTCCCAGTACCACATTTTGTAACTAGTGGGCCTCATTAATATGCAACCATCTGAAGTGGTTGAATGCCCTAGGGCATTAAGCCTGAGAATCTATGTTCTCAATAGATAAAGGTAAAGGTAAAGGTAAAGGTACCCCTGCCCGTACGGGCCAGTCGTGTCCGACTCTGGCGTTGCGTGCCCATCTTGCTTAAGAGGCCGGGGGCCAGCGCTGTCCAGAGACACTTCCAGGTCACGTGGCCAGCGTGACAAAGCTGCTCTGGCGAGCCAGCACCAGCGAAGCACACGGAAACGCCATTTACCTTTCCTCTGGAGTGGTACCTATTTATCTACTTGCACTTAGGGGTGCTTTCAAACTGCTAGGTGGGCAGGAGCTGGGGCCGAACGACGGGAGCTCACCCTGCCACGGGGATTCGAACCACCGACCATACAATCGGCAAGTCCTAGGCGCTGAGGTTTTACCCACAGCGCCACCCGCATCCCTCTCAATAGATACATATGTATTGCGTCCACTTAGGAAACAGTGGTGTAACTCAAACACTATTTTAAAGACTTGTTTTCCCTCAGCCAGACTTAGGTTGGCTTTAGACAGTAGCACCCCTGCTGCTGAAGAGTTTGGATCTCGCATAAATTTACATCAGCTTAATTTACACGGGTCTGCTTTACACCAGCTTCTTGTACATAAGATTGCTCACTAGCACTGTTTCAGCAGTTGCAATTGAATTAAATTGCAGTTTATAAAGGTTTCTAGCTTTATATCATAGTTATTTGTTTTTAATGTGCTGCAAGATTCTTGGCAGTTTTTCTATTCTAGAGCCTTATTTACCTATTCAAGACTATGTCAGTTCAAAGCTGTTAAATATTTCACAACTGAGCAGGTATGAAATCTGATGTGAACTCCATTAGTCTCTAACAAAGTTCCTTTGGATTAAAAACTGCTTCAGTAACAGTATAATGCTATATAGGTCTACTGTTTTCAAAGGGGCTTATTCCCAGTTGAGTGGATACAGTATATGATTGCTGTCTAAAACATTCAGGTGTTTAGTTTTAAAACCAAAAACAAGTTTGGCTCAAAAACCAAAAGGAAGATGATTTTCTAAAATACGCAGAGATTTATATGCTTACTATAGCGTTTACACATTACAAAACGCCAGTTGTTCCTAAAATTTGGGTGGCTGTAATGCTGAGTCCCCATCCCCTTGAGACAGAAAAATATATTGTCCATAATACTTTAGGAGTAATATGTCATCTTGTACACTTCTACATGGATGCTTTAGATTAGATTCCTGCATTGCAGGAGGTTGAACTAGATTGACCCTTGCGATCCCTTCCAACTCGACAAATTCTAGGATTCTATACATACACAGTGCAGTTTTCTGGGATCCAAGCAAGAATTCTTGTTAGGATTCTCTGCCATGGTCATTAAGGAAATCACCCGCTGGAGCTAGCAGAAATAAGCTAATGGGGCTTTGTTCAAAATAAACCCTCTCAAAATTGCACCACAGTATAGCAGGGAACTCAGGGAACTTTGAAAGTCCAGCATTGTAAGTGATCTGAGGCTCAGTAAAAAGGAATGTTGTTGTGTGTTTTTTTAACCAATTGCGAAGACCTTCACACAGAGAGAGAGAGAGAGAGAGAGAGAGAGAGAGAGAGAGAGAGAGAGAGAGAGAGAAAGGGTCCTCGATTCAAGGAGAAGAACACTTGTGCTTCCTGGCAGGCCGGCCCCGGGAATGTTACAGCATAGGTTATCTGCAGGAGATGAGAAGTCGCATTGCTCCTGGGCTGCTTGTTCCTCATTCCGACGCCGCCTCCTTCCAGGACTAAAGGTTGCCCTTTGCGGAATCGGGCGCCTCTCCTGAACTTTGGACGCGGGGAACGTCGCCACGACCAATACTGCCTTGCAAGAAGCGGGGGCTTGTTCCGCATGCCACCCCCCCCCAAAAAAAGTAGTTAGTCATTTCCCCCCTCACACTATCTCCCTCTTAAGCCCCGCGGGAGAGTTGCGAGGGGAAAGTTGAGAAGCTTGTGAAGAGGAGGCGGGGAGCCGGTTTCTCAGCAGAAAAGTCGAAGAGGCGACCGACTCCCCTATATATCGTGTTCCTTCTCCAAACCGCGCCCTTTCCTCCCTCATGACTCCATTTTCTCCAACTTTCTGTCATCGTGATTGCTCCCCTCACAGAGGGCGCTTCCAGGGGAAGCTGCCTGTGTAACGTTCTCTCCCCCCCCCCCTCACGTTTCCCGCGCTTTTCTTGCTAGGTGGCTTCTATGCTCGGCTTCTCACTGGGGCTCTTGCCCTCACGATTGCTTCCCCGCTGCCTTTCGAGGTAGCCCTCCCAGTAAGAGGAGAGATCCACCTCAGGACGCTCAGATCTTTGGAACAGATTCAAAGGCTGCCCTGCAAAACCCTTCACAACTCGACCATCAGAGCCAAACTAGACTTTCTGGGCAAATGGTGGTTGGCAACAGGAATGTGGCACACATACAGCAATAGGTATCCATAAGCCACAGGGGCCTGCTTCACACACGTACCTGAATCCCTCGATTTCTCTGCACTTTGTGACAGGCAGCTGAATGTGTGAATGGACACAACTGAGTAATGCTGAATATATTATTATTACCATTTTATTTATATGCCACCCTTCCTCTTGATGGGGCAGGGAACCATGTGATAATAAGCACACCAGCTGAATGCAATAATTACAAGCTGTGCAGTTTTAAACATAACATTATACAACAGCGCAATAGCAACATTGTTAAAAACTGAGGGGGGAAATCATCCCTAAAGCCCAAGTGAGCAAAAGTGTTTGTAGTTAACATCTGAAACTTAACAGCCTCAGTGCCCATTGTATTTCCTCAGTCAAGGTGCTGCCACCAAGAAGGCTGTGTCTTGAGTCACCACGCCATTGGTCATGCCCATTGGTAGGATTACGGAATATCTGTGATTGTCCATTCACATATAATAACCACCACTGGATATTGTGAATAAGTAATATAGGAATAAACAGATTGCCCCAAAATTAACTTCTGTAAGAGAAAGGTTGCATGATTTAGTTCCTGCTTTTCAAGTTTTTCATCTTTCTGCTAACGTTAGGCCTGAAGGGGGGAAAGTAAGGGAAGAACTGCAAGAAAAGTAGAACTACTAGTGTCATCATGTCGTAATAGCATAACTGTCAACAGTAAAATAAGGATGAGGGATTTTCAACAGTCTTCCCTACCCCAGCCTCAAGAGAAAGCTTTCCTTCAGACTTCTGATGCGCTCCCACACTAGTTTTTTAGGTAGAAATATGTATCTAGGCAGTTGTTTTTAGGAAACAATTTGAATTTAGTTTAAACTACACAAAGCTCCTTTTTTCTGTACAATCAACTCACCTCAGTAAATCCAAGTTCTAATCTCTTACTGGTCATCACTACAATCAGCTTGAATGCATAACCAAATAATACCAGTGATATACAATAACTTAAATTTTGAGGGTTATTTGGTCATATATTTGGGTATTCAGTTTTCAGAATGATGTTTGGTGAATGAAAAGTTGGGCTGAAAAGCAGCTTGTGTGCTGCTTCTGGCTCTGTTTGATATGACAATAAAGAGGCCACTACTGATGTTCACAAAACTGCTTTCTGTTCTACTATGCCAGAAGTCCCATATGCCATTATTTTATTATTTATCATGATAATTTATTAAATTTGTATACTGCCCTCCATCCAAAGATTAAAACATAAAAATACAAAATGAGAACAAAAACCAATCACACACACACATTTCAAAGACCATAGAATGTTTAATCAGCCAAAGGCCTGGTGCCTAAAACTATGTAATGAAGATGTCAGATGAGCCTTCCTGCTGAGAGCATTGCACAAATAGAGAACTACCACAGAAAAGGCAGCACACGAAGAAGGGCCTCAAATGATCATCACAGGGTCTGTGTCAGTTCATATGGGGAGAGGTGATCCTTGAGGTATTGCTATCCTGAACCATTTAAGGCTTTATAGTCAAAACCAGTACTTTGAATTGGGCCCGAAACTAAATGGCAGCCAGTGCAGTCGAGCCAGTATTGGTGTGATAGGCTCAAACTGTTTTGCCCTGGTGATCAACCTAGTTGGCGAATTCTGCACCAGCATAAGTTTCCATACTGTCTTCAGAGGCAGCTCCCTGTATAATGCAGTACAGTGATCCTTCCCCAGTAACGTGCTACTGAAAAACCTAACTTCTTCTCACCTACCCCCTCTTTCTTATATTAATTTGCCTTTATTTATATGTGCCCTTTCTGATAATCATTTCCCACCCTCCACTTTGTTATAGGTCAGAGATTACTCAGTTCTTGTAGCTAGCAAAGCAATATGAATGACGTTACGTGCCAGTCTTTGTTTTTCATCAGTCTGCCTGAGCTGCGAAAACTCTGTGCCGTGAAGGTTACACTGAATTCTCAGTTCGCAGCAACAGAAATTAGAACAGCACAAAGGAAGATGTGCAGGTAAAGGAAATTTGTTTATTGTATTTTTTGCACCTTTGCTATCCTAATGAAATTCATAGTGGACACATGGCGGAAGGGGGGATGATGATGCTGGGGGGAAAGCATGCATTGATGTTTTTACATATAGGTTGCTTATCATGGTTAGATCACAGGCACTGAAACTATCTGCAGAAGGTCCAACAATCCTATTGCAGCTTGCTGAGCCAAGGAACACTCTGTTGTGACTGTGAGAGAGTTACTGTAGCTCAAGTTCTGATATTCTTTCTTCACAATTCAGATGCTTTGTACACTAATAAATGCCAAAATGATAAGAAGCTGAGTGTATAAAACACTTGCTGCCTCTGACTAAAGCCAGTTTTAGGCACCCAGTCAATAATGAATACACATTATTAAATATTTAAGACTCAATAAAGATTTTGTTACAACATTACAAAACTTGATGTTACTATGGAACTATCACAATATGCCTCACTTCAAATGATTTCAAAAGTAAAGGACCTCTGACTTAGTCTCCCTCTAAAAATTGTAGCCTAGCCTCAGACTACGTGGACCTGTGCTTGCTGGCACATCAGGTCTTAAGAATGGGCCAGTAGAATTTACATATAGAAATGGGTATTGCATCCATACATATGAAATTGCATTTGCTAGGATTTTTGTTTTCTGCTAATTGATCAACTGTGCTTCACTTCCATGAGTAATATCTATGGTAAGATACATGGAATTAAAGAATATACATAGTTAATGGCCAGATATTCTGAGGACACTTAGATGACTGTGAAGCAACATCTTAAAGAATGTTGACTAAAAGAAAAAAAATTGTAGAGTGCAGTGTACTTTGGGTTATAGATTTACTATTATGGAATTGTGGAGGTTAGTGACAAGTTTTGAATGCTTTACCTAGGCAACTCTTGCATCTGCATCAAGATGTGCTTTCTTCACCTGTTCCTGGAACATTGAATCAAATTTCAGTGGTTATGACGGTCAGTAATAATATTTCTGGTAACTTATATATAAATTCAGAGTATAGATGGTCCAAGATCCCCTGGACAAGATATTGAGCACACTTATGTCTGAGCTTATGAAGTCAGGGTTTTCCAGGAAAGATTTCCCCAGGGAATAAACTGCCACTCCCCATCCAGGATCTGAAGAACTGAAACCAAGTTGCCAAGCAACAGTGAACTGGTGAGGCTGTACAAGCAGAAAAGTATAGAGGCCTGGTTGCCCTGGCAATTGGAATGACCTGGCTCTTCCCTAAAGACCCCAAAGTCTTATAGGACTCCAGGCAACCACAGAAAGCATGAGAGGCCTCCCATCTTTAATTTAAATGTTGATCATATGTCTGAGGATCAAACATTCTGGCTACAACGGTTGATTAGGTTGGAGGCCAAGAACAAGGAGGAAAAACTGGGAGACATTCAGTGGTAGGCCTGGGGGTCTCAAATTTCAACAGCATCCCGTGTGATGCCAAAATTCAGCAAGCCACCCCCCTCACCTTTCATTCTATATCATAGTTGCAACAACCCCAAGCGCTGTACCCAAAGTGATTGAACCAGTAGCACTCCCCTAAATCCCTAAATCTGTAACCCCCTATTCTTTCTATCTCATATTATACCAGAGAACAAGCCAGTGATGAGGCTCCTTAGCAGGGCTGCAAATGTACATGCTTACAAAGATAAAGATTGTTAGCAGAATTCATGTGATTGATACCTTGATCTTAAGATTAGACTATTACTTTCCAGTCCATAGAAGCTTGTTATACAACCGTAGCATTTGACAGTTGCCTTTATCAGCCACCCTCTGGAAAGGTCTTATCCTGAAGTCACAAGGGGACTAAACATAGTGCCTTCCCATTTTCTCTTTCCCTTAAATACATGAGTTTAGAAAGATTCTAAAGACAAACAACTGTCATGAACAAACCAAGTAACATAGTTTCTTTGTAGTGATTTTTGTCATTTAGAGAAAATTTCAACATTTCTACATATGGGAGAGAGACCAATTGCATTTTTCTCAAAAAATGTAAGATTATCTTCATTAAATGTATCCAAACAATATCTATCTGTGATATATTTGTTTGTTTTGCTTGTTTTAGATACTCTTCTATAAGTCAGGAAAATTTCAAGCTTATATAGAGAAAAACAGATCTATAGTAAGTAATAAAAGTTTTTTCTAAGCCTGGTTACATTGTTTAGCAATTGCATATACTTATTTGTTTTGTTTACTTGCTAAATGTATATACCTCACATAAAACCTAGCTCTCTGAAAAGTTTGAAAACTTTTCTTTATAATGCCCAGTCCAGTGGCTGGTGGCAGTATACCTAGGACTACCTGTAGTAACACAAGTTGATTATTTTTTTAATCACCAGTTCAATGCCTCACCAGTTCACACAAGCTTGTTAAGAATTGTTAAGAATTGTTAAGCTTGTTAAGGCTGTATAAGAATCCACACTTGGATAATGAATTTGCTATTAGTATAAATCAACAGAAAAACTGTTTTTGTAGGTTTCTGCCCCCTGACCTGCTACCTATCAATACAGAACTAATTTTCTGTAGGAAAAGTGAAAAGGAAAAGGGCAAATTTCAGGAGTGAGCCAGTGGTAAATCACACGGTGAAAGTTGGAGCTATCTTTACTAGCAAAAATGCAATTGACACAGAAGTATTAGGCCTAGCGGGCACAGCAACTTATCTCTTGTTCCCATGAATCAGTTGCTGATATGGAAGGTCCCTTCCTTTCTACAGCTGTATAAGTCCCCTTTTCTCCAGGGTTTGTTTTCCAAGCAATTGGAGACTGTGACTTGTGCATCGCCAATCGCTCTTCCACCCTTTTCCTGCCTTTGGTTCAGGGAGACAAGAGGGAGGGGAGCTTGTTGCAGCAGCAGGAGGAGACACCCATGACACTTCACCAGCCTGACTCATCTCTGCCTCTTGGCCTCTCTCCTTCCACCTCCTGCTTCAGCTTCTGCCTCTGATTCGGAACTTCTCTCTGTTACACACTTTCCCAGGTCACTAAGGCCTGTTACCTCCTCAGCTTCCAATACCTCCCTTTCCCAGTCTTCTCCCTCTGACCACTCATCATTGTCCCACCACCACTCTTTGGGCTCTGAGTCTTCTTCCCTTGGTGGTTCCCCAGCTGGTTTCTCCCACCGTTCCTCTCCAACCAGGAAAATTAGAAAACATGAAAATTGGTGGCTATTGAAGGACTGTACCTCAGTACAGAGCTTACATTTTCACTTCATTTTTTAGCACAGATGTTATACAATTGTAATAGTATACAACACTGCTACATTATGTTGAACCAAGAAAAATAACTTGTGTAATTTACTGCACACTGGGAAGCTGTGTTAGCACTTTCCAAGGCAAAACTAGATATTTCAATCACATCACTGGGAACTGAATGATTGTTTTTTTGTTTAGTAGATAACAACTCAGATTGGAACCAACATTGTGGGAGATAAGATTTTACCCTTTGTCCCCACCATGGGTCACCAGCCCAGCTGTTATCCACCCCAAGAGAGTGCCAATGGCAGCTTCCCTCCTGCAAATAACAGCTCCTCCCTCCCTGGTGGAGACAATCAAGATACAGTGGTGCCTCGCAAGACGAAATTAATTCGTTCCGCGAGTTTTTTCGCCTAGCAAATTTTTCGTCTTGCGAAGCACGGTGTTGGAAGTTTTGGAAAAGCTTCAAAAATTGCCAAAAACCTAAAAAAAGGCTACCACACCGTGTTCTATGAGTTGCTCCTCGAAGTCAAGTCGCAACTGTATTAACGGTGTTAAGAAAAAGAAAACAAACTTGCAAAAAACGCAAGACGTTTTCGTCTTGCGAAGCAAGCCCATAGGGAAATTCGTCTTGTGAAGCAGCTCAAAAACCGCAAAACCCTTTCGTCTAGCAAGTTTTTCATCTTGCGAGGCATTCATCTTGCGGGGCACCACTGTAAAAACCATGGCAGAGGCAGTGGATTACATCTCTTCTCTCCCCACACTGTGGTCCTGATCTGTATCCTGCCCTTCAAACCATCTGTTTTACCAAACAGAAAATTGTCCCACAACTGCCAATTGCAATTGTTGGTCACCCCATTTAATTTGGCCCTTTGGTAAAGAAGAGCTGCAGCTAGACAGAGTGGAATGTACTTCGCTGCATGGATCAATCAACTTCATATAGTGTCAGTATGCTCTATGATTAGCATATTTTGAAAGAGAAAGCATGTATTTTTTATTGTTTTTTGGTTTATCACACTAGATGGCAATGCCAGAGAGAGTTGTTCCAGCTGTCTTTCAAACCTGCCTGTCCTATACACTTATAGCCAAACTTGCTCCTAATTGGAACCAAGCTGGTCATCTCTTGATACAAGGTATTTATTCTGAACCTTTGACAATCACAGTCCTATATAGTGTTATATATTTGCTCTTTTCTGCATACATTGCCAATTTGCTAGCTTTAGATCTTCTTTTGTCAAGTGATCCTAAGGAAATTTTAAGTGTTACTTTAGTAAATGCTTATAATACCCATGCGTATTTGCATATTCCTTCTGATCTGGGCAGTCACCTCCCCTAGTACTAACTAGTTTGGGAGAGTTGAGAAAAAGGTCCCATGGGACACTGACTGAATAGCACTGAGCTAAACTGCATAGCATGACTAGAACAAGAATTTTTGTTCATATTTCATCAGACCACACACTGCTTGTTCACTACCGGAACTCCTGCCAAATGGTATTTGACATGACAGTTGTGCATTTACAGGTTCAAAGAAGATAAAGCACAACTCTGAGAAATAAAACATATTCACTTCCATATAAAATCCTATGTAAGAAAAGCCTAGACAACTTTGTCAGCTTGTTTGAATTGTCATGACTCCATTCAAGATACTGTATTTTTCATTCAGTGGGGCTCAATTGCACAGTCTAGCCAGTGCCTCCTCAATTGTCTGCCCCACTCCCTAGCCATGCCATAGCCTTTTGGTGGGACCAATGCCTGCACCAACTCCTTGTATGCTAAATAAAGATGGCCAGGAGACAGAGAAAAGGTAAGGATAGTTTCCACCCCCCAAAGGACCAGAGGAGGTGCTGAAGGTAATTAAAGAGTGAGATAAAAGGTTTTGTGACTGGTGCCCTCAGCCCTCTCTGAAAATAAAAAAAATGTGTCCCTTGATCCAAAAGGTTTGACAACCCCTTATTTAGACGCTCTGAATCAGCAAATTCTGTCTAAAATTGGGATGTTGAGTCATAGTACCTCCAGCTCAAGTGTCTGTGCTTAGCTTGGGGAAAGCTAAGTTATGGAACTCCTTGTCACAAGGAAAATGCTGTGACAAAGAATTTCCTAAAATGGATTAGACATCAGTGGAAAATGATATCCATCATTGCCAACGGATTATGTCAAACTCTGCTTCCATTTAGCACCATTTTCTTTCTGGCTTTGTCCCTGCACCACCATTCTGTGTCTTGTGGGTCTCAGTAACTTCTAGTCATCTCAAGTGGACCCTGGGGGTGAAATGTTTGAGAAACCAAGCTTCATACTGCATAAGGAATCTATTTTGAGGCAGCCTTGGATGGGAGAAACCAGATCCTTTCCAAAATACTGATTTGTAAAGGCTTTATAAAGGCAGCAGGCATATTTGTTTTATAATATGTACCAATTCCATTTGTTAAGGGAAAGATTTTCTGTCACAAAGGGGAAAGCAAAATGCAGTTGGTAAGTACAATATTGATTGAAGAAAATATATGTTGCCCTCTCAGGACCTGAAATTATTTTGGTGATATGTGTACTCATGTCAGTGTGGTTGAAAAATAATGGAATCATTTGTGCATCAAATGCAGGTACAGAGGATCACCAGCTGAACCTCTACTATGTTTGCTTTGTTGGAACCTGATGAAGATATCTTTCGGTGGAATGCTATGTCAGGCTATTACAAATGTTCAGGCTGCACAAGCATATCAGCTTGCAAGATGGAACAATCCCTCTCCTCACTCCCACCACACACTGGGGGTTCTCTCAACACCCTCCTGAGCCAATTTTGGGGGGCTGAGGAGGGGGGAAAGCCCCATTGGGCACACTGAAGCCCTTGCTGATGGGTTTTATTAGGTGAATCCTGTCATGTATCTTTAAAAGCCTGGTATATCAGTCACTATGAAGGCAGATTATGCATATATTTCCCATTGTCAAGTGGCAATCAGAGGCCAGTAAGATGACTGCACATAACGTGTGCATGAAAGGCAGTTGTCAACATGCAGTGATGACAGGAATGCCTATATTATGTCACTCCCCAATACAAGGCACAAGTAAACAACCAGGAAAAACCTAGAATGCCCCTCTACTGCTACTAATTCTGTGACCTTTAGGAGATCAACAATTCATGTCTGGAACCATAAGCACTATGGTTTTCCTCCAGCATGGGTTCAAATTCCCTTATAGCTCAAACAACTGTAGCTGCTGCAAACAACCCTTTTGCCAGAAAAAGTGCTAGGGCTACACAGAGAAGGCGGGATGGCTATTTGCTACGTGCTTAAGCTCTTGGATTTGCCAGATTCCTATAGTGTAAATTGTTGGTTGGAAACTTCGTTTAAAATTAAGCACAATGTTTTTGCCTATTAATTATCTGAATATTACAAATTTTATTTTAGTTATGGACATCAATGTATCAGAGACTCAGCTCTGCATTAGTGTCGAAGTTTTCACAGTACGTCTGCCACCACCTGAGGTACAGGAGTAAATCAATGTTTTCTACTTGCATTTTAACTAGGCCTGCAAGTCTGCATCCTATTGGGGGTTTATTTATTATTCATGACACTTTCCCCTTCCTTACCCTACACCTTCTCCAAATCTGCTCCAGAGGGTTGGGGAATCTGCAGAACAGATTTAGTGAGTGTGAAGGATGGGGAACCCCATTCTGCAAAGAGAAATATTTGTACTGGTGAGATTGTTGCTTAGTGCCGTGTTGGTTATAAGCCAATGTACTCATGAAGTTTTGATTTCATAATAAGTAGATGAATGCTGTATAGGTTTTTATGGTACCTTAATTATTTTAATGCATAATACTTACTTGCCGTATATGTTTGCAGATACTTTGAAAAATTACTTTATTGATTTTTTTCTATTCTCAGCTTGAAGAATTTAATATTTCAGCAAACATCTTAAAGAAATTTGACAGTGATAATAATGCTATCATTCAAAAATACTCTATTTTAAGTAACTGGTGCTATGTTTTGCCAAGGTATGTTTTTATATTTCAACAAGAAATGCTAATGAGATGAACAACACATCTCCTGCAATATGTATTAGTAATTATGACTAGTTTGGAAATTGATTACTCAAGGAGAAAAAACATTTCATGACCAATGTCGACTTTTCATAAGTGTTCATACAAATTCAATTGGCATATTCATTATTTTTTTAAAAAAAGGAAATTTTCAAAGTCTATATTTTTATTTTTATTGCATACTATTTTTAATCTTTACACATTTCCATAGGAAAATTTATTCTATCTGTTTTCCCTGTATCAAACTGTAAGTGATATCTGCAGATAAATTTGAGTTACCAGCTTTTTCTGTATGAGAGACTGTCGAAAATGTCACAGCTTTGTAGCAGATAAAATTTTACTGTTAAATTATAAACAAAGAGTGACAGTTCAGTTTCTGATCTACTTTCTGTAAAACAGGCAAATTGTTTCACTAGCCAAGTTAAGTTACAATGCTGTAAATCACTCACTGGTGTGGGTGGACTGTAGGATCATCCAGCACAATTCATATGTGTCATGAAAGTAACTATGTCTTCTATCTCATTATATGGCATGGAATTATTATTTTTTAGTTTTCTTTCCTTACTTCTGCACAGCATGAAAATGGGTCAGATCATAAGCATTAGCCACATAATTCCACCCGATACTCCATTCCAGTCATATAGTGATTTGCAGCTGCACTGGGAAAATCTGGTAAGTGAATGCAAATACATAATTTGTTCAATGTTGACTATTTTATATAGCAAGTTCTTAACCTCCTTGTGTTTATGTATATATATTTTCTTCAGTATGGCTATATTCTTCCAGAGGATCCTGGGATTTATTGCAACGTTTACTTCAAACTGATAGGGGAGCAACTCTTCACATATCTTTTATAAACTTTATATTTATGTATTAATTTATTTCTCCTTTTTGGCACCTACCTAAGATTATGGGCCAAACCTGCTATACACAAAGTTTCATAAAATAATCAAGCTCAGTAGTTAAAATTATCAAGTAGTTCCATAGTAAATGAAAGTGACATAATATAACATAAGCCCTTTTAAAGTCTCTGATTTTAGTGAGAACATAAAAGGCTATTTCCCATTCAGCATTTGTTAAGTGCAAATAATAGTTATCACCACTCTGAATACACATAATTTCATCTTCTTTGAGTTATAAATCATTTTTTAAATGGTCACATAAACACACAATCAAAATTCTACACCAAAAGGCTAAATCCTGTGACCTAAATTCTGTACAAATTTAGATTTTTTTTTCTTGTTTTGAATCATTTATCCTGATTTTTATCTTCATTGGGAGGGAGAAGGAGGTATGAAGGACACTGAAGTATTATCCCGACTATTAGAACATTTTACCCAGCTTCTGATATTTCAGCAGGCAGAATCTATATAGTTGTAAAACATGCTTGAAAAAAGCATAATGGCCCAAAATTTATTTTTTAAAGTAAGTAAAGGGTGGGTTTTTCAGAAACAGAATTCTTTGTGCTGCACTGTAATGTTCTATGTAGAATCGCAGCAGCTGCAGAGCACTGCATGAACTAGAACCACTATTCTTTAGATAACTGAAATACATATGAACATAACTTATTTTGTTTTGTTAAATCTTGATTCAAATTGTCTTCACTTTATTTGTGCTCCATTTCAGTTTTAAGTTGAATCAGCACAGATGCATCAGTTGCTACCACAGATGCATCAATTACATCAATTGTTATGGAAGTTTAAATGGTCATTGTCAACAGTTATGTGTTTGCCCTTTTGCAGTCTGCACACACTTTTGAGCACCAGTGGTGCTAACTGCCAAATGATCCCATTCTTCACAATTCTTGCTAAGGTGCAGATATAGCATGGCCTTAATCAAGGAAAATTTCCCAGTGAAAGCCTTGTTGCAATAAACAGGAGCTGGAAAGGGGCACTTGTGTGCAGCTTCCATTCATTTCAGTAGACCTTGTGCAGGAGATTGTACCCCCTGTCTTTATCATACACATTGCACAAGGAATGAAGCAACAACTTCTCTATGTATATTTCTCAAACAATTTCTTTCAGTCCTTAACACCAACTCAGATATCCTTTCAGTTGCATACGAAGTCAGCCAGTGCAGTACTTTCCTAGAGTAGATTTAGAAGGTGTTCTAAGTGCTTTTGCTGCTGATCTGAAGACTGTCATTCCACACATTTGTGGGCTTCCTGTTAAAATGATAAGTAAAGCATTATATGCCACCAAAGATCTTACCCAATCATCTGTACAGGTAAAGGCTATTTAAATATTCCTGTTGAAATTCCTGGATGTATTGTTAATGGATCTTGGGAATAGTTTTAGAAACTTTGGAAAACAGCTACTGTACTTTGGTTTTTGCCATTGTGGCACATAGAAGCCATCTCTTTCTGCTCTTATAACAGTGGGATAATATATGAAGTGGCTGAAGTAAGAGGGTGAACAACTAAAGCAGACACAGCAGTCACGTGGAAACCAAAGTAGCCCACATAATTTTTACTGTGACAACCAGAGATGTGATGGTTGCTCTTGTTGCTGGCATGATAACTGCAAATAGTTATGTGCCTAAAATGATTCCAGGTCTTCCTAGTTAGGATCTCTGATTATTATGAGCAGTTTTCCACTGATTTGTGGGAAAACTAGTAAGAACTTCAGAAACTAGTAATAACTTCAGAAACTAATCATTGTGCTATTTATATGGCACCCTCCCCCAACATGACAGGGCACCCAGCAGTCTTAAACTATGTAGTTTATTTGTTTTGATGCCTTGCATGCTTGCTTGTTTTTTTTACTTCATCCGCACGATGTTCTCATTCAAGTAGCAGCCCACACTTCCCGTCCCATGTACCGGTAATTCAGATTTTCCCCAAAAATCGTTGTATACAAAACCTGTTAATGGTACATAATGTATTTCAAATTACTCTATGGTTTCTCGGTTTTTAGAAAGTTAGCTCCAAACCAGCCAATCTCACTGGAAAAAGGAACTGCAAGGTAACTTTGACTCAAGTACCGGTAATTCCAAAAAAAGGCATGCTCAGTTCTTCAGCATGTGCTATAGAAAATAGCCACAAGAGGGAGCTTAAAGCCAACCAACCGAAAACAGATATTTTTACTAATCTCAGTTTACTAGCAGAAGACAAGAACATTGAGGCGCCAGGGCGAAAAGTGTATAGTAGGAAACAAGAAAAAACTTCAGAAGAATCTGCAGGAATGCTAAACTCAAAAGTATCTTTTAAAATGTCAAATAATACTTTAAGAAATTATTCTACCAGAATCATACCCATCTTTAAAGGAAAGCTGTTGCAGATGGATAAGCAGACCACAAAGGCCACCCATGAAAAGAAAAGGCAGAATGCTTTTAAAGTAATGAACACAGCTGCTAAATTGGCTGTATTCAAGCCTAGTACAGATCAAGTTAACAAATTGTTACGTGATGCATCATTAAAAAATATTACAAACGGAAGTGCTCTTCGGATACAGACTGGAAAAGCCAATGTTAAGTCTAGTAAACTTGCATTAAAAGAGAAAAATGAGAATTATGGACACTTGGCAAATTATGCTTTAGCTAATGGAGGAGTTTTAGACAGGGATTCAAGTAAATTCAAATCCATAAGACTAAATTCCTCTTTGAAATCACCTAGTGACCTTGCAGTGCACCATGTATCAGTTGTCCACCAGCATCTGAATACACCTTCAAATTTCAGAACAAGCCAGAATACCTTGACCACCGAGTCAAAGAAATCCCATCCCTGCATGTCTCACTCAGATGTGGATGAGGGAAATCCCAGAATATTTCACAATCAAATACAAAGCTCAGCTGAAGAAGAGAAAATGAATGCTTACAGTTTATGCAGCTCAGTACACAGTAGGGCCAAACAAGGAGATCACAAAGAATCACTAGGAATATCCCAGCAAGATACCATTAAGACTTCTAGTCATCATCTGCAGGGCAACTGCCTACAGGTATACCTAGTAATAAAGGTATTTAATCCATTTCAGCATAGGAGTTTCCTCATACTGCTGATTCATACAAAGACAGCATAGAAAGAAGGGGGGGGTCATTTTGTGTCAAATTTCAGGTATATGACTTAGGCTTAGCCAGCAGTTTCTTACAAATACCTTCCTTCCCTATCTGAATATCAGGTGCTTAGCTCAGGCTGTGTGTGTGTGCTGTATGGCCTGTGGGAATCATATGGGCTTAATTAGCGCTGCTGAGCCCAACAGAAAATAAAACAAATCTGTGCAGATGTGTCCTTAGAAAAGGATGTGGAAGTTGTGGTCCTCCAGAAGTTTCTGGACCACAACCCACATCATCCTTGACTGTTACCTATGCTTGCTGGGATGATGGGAGCTGGAGTCAATAACATCTGGAGGGCAACACAGTTTAGCTACTTCTGCCTTAGAAAATAATTTGAACACCATACTGATACTGCATGGTTAAAACTAAGGCCTCAAGCTGATCAGTGCCTAGATGAGAAAGTGCCTAGGAGTTCTTCGCTATGTGCTTTTTGAAGGGTAAGTGAGAATACCCTTTTCATTTATTTTGATGCGCGTCTTTTTCTACCAGACAAATGAATAACATTTTTTCATTAACTTCAGTAAGTATTATCGGGTTGTACCGCATAGATTGCCAGTATATTTTGACTACTTGTTTCCTTAGATGGCAAAGCGAGGTCAACGCATATTGTCTTTGACATTAGCATGACACTCTTAAAAGAGAATTAAACGTATTACAAAATGTACATTTAAAATGTATATTAAATAGCATGATCAGACTTTCAGTGGAGTTCTGTAAAGTTCAAAACCTTCTTATACTCAGGGCTAGCACTGAATATGTAAACTACCTTGCCAAAAGCATCTGCTTTCTTTCCAGTTTTCTTCTCATTCCTTTTATTTATTTTAACAAAATTTGTATATGGCACCACTTACTTTGTAGTAAAACTTGGCACAGTTTACAAGAAATATGATCAATAAGAGCAGTTAAAAACAAGTAAAAAGAATTAAAATTAACAGTAAAAAAGATTTAATGTTTTCCACAGAATGTATTGTAATGATAAGACACATCACACTATACGTATTTTTTAAAGTTCCATTTCCAAGGACATTTGTAACCATGTATGATTGTAAATTAATGGCGGAATAATGTTTTTGGTTTTTTTTAAGATACCCAAGACAAACAAGTCATCCCATTGCAAAGATACAAACTCAATTCAGATTTTGTCAAAGATGGAAACGCACTTGGCATCTGCATCAAACAGAAGTGGAAAAAGACAGCAGTTAAAGGTTTAGTAATAGTATTTATAGGCATGTTAGTGCAAGAACAAGGAGAGGGAAATTTGCCGTATTGACTCATACATAAAACAGATAATGGAAAGCACCACATTAAGAACAAGGTCTTATTCAGAAATGTTTATAAGAGGGGTGGGGTTTTTTTAGCAAATTAATTAATTCTAGAATATCATTCATACTTCCCAGTCCCATATTCTGATTCTCCATTACATGGTAATTTTGACTGAAATATTTACTTGTTTATAGTAAAACCTTTCAATTCCTTTTTTTAAAAATGATATTTATTGAAAAAAGAATTTAAAAAAAAATACAAAGAAAAAAGACAAAAACAGAAAACAGAAAAAGAAAAAGAAAAAATAAAACCATCATTTTCAAATTCTCCACTTTCATTACCTTCTTTCCATGACCTCCTCCTCCTCCCATCTCTTGTATCTTAATTAATAATTGTCACAGCAAATCCTTTCCATAATTCATAATATTCTGTCATTACATTACCTTACTCTATTTTCATCTTATCTTATAAAAAACCTTAAAACTTAAAACTTAAATCTTATTTTTACCAGCTTCTCATAACCATTACCTTTTTACCTAATTCTTTAAACATTTTTACAAGAGCCAAGTAGTTTCATTTCAACATTTTTCCAACGTTCATAAGACATTTCTAATGATAAAAAAGAGAATAAAAACAATCCAATCTTCTTCCAGCGTCCCCTCCCCCTGGTCCTGGGATTGTCAGTCCTTTTTGTCCCACTGGTCTGGCACATTAACCTGGTGATCTTATATCCGAGGCCTTCAAATCTCTTCCACGTCCCTTCCGCAGCTCTTCTTCATATTTTCCTTTCACTCGTGGGAACTCCAGCTTGGTAGTGTTTTTGACCCTTTTCAACAAATCAGCCCCTTTCCCATAGTCCAGACTAGACTCCATGTGGTATTTTAAGACATGTTTCAAATTCCCTCCAAAATTGGAAGTCCCAACAGCTCCAAACCTCTGACGGCCCATTGCCAGACTTGGAAAGTCCAAACTTCCCTGCATAGGGGGGTCAGTCCAACCCCCCATTTCCAAGTCAATCCAAACTTTGTCTTTCCAAATCTGGTTTTTTCCAAGTTCATTTGTCAAATCCAAAGGCTCATTTTCCTGCTGGGCCAAAAGTCCCTTCATCTCTGGCGCCCAAGATTCTGCAACATCCTCTTCTATCATCTGCTCTGTCAGTACACACTCCTGTTTAAGTTCCTGGGTGGGCTCCATATAATTTCGCACTACCTGTTCAAATGTTCTGGCCGCATTAGTCATCAAATCCGTCTTCTGACTTAACTGATCCAATAGGGCATTTATTTTACAGAAAGCACCCAACAGTGCTTCTGAAAACATTGTCCTGCAAGGTCGCAAGTCCTTTCCCACGGTTGTAATCTGGCAGCTGCAAGCTCCCTAGAATTGGTTACAGTTTCACAGTCCCCCTCTAGGGGGAAACCTCCGGTTGCTCTCTCCTCCAAGAACAATAGCAACAAAGTTTCTTTTTCTAAGATATTTTGTCAAAAATTTTCCTTTGAAATGCGAAAGGAAACAGTGGGATCACAATGTTACTCTTCTTTTAACTATCTGTCAAAAACATTTGTCTCTGGTCAATGAGCTTCAAAACGTCAATTCTGACACCCCGCTCCAGGGTCAGGACGGTGGAAAGTTACTTTACTTTAAACTCACTTCTGCAGGTTTAAACAGTCCAAAAAAGATCCCCCTTCTTCTCCTGCTACCGAAGGGGGGTTCAACGCTTTTAGATGGTGAAAAACAATCCTTTAAAAGTAATTTTCTAAGCTCTAGTTTACGTTGTCTTTGCTTTCTTCTGACTACAAGGAAATGGAAGGCTGACTTCCTCTTTAGACCTTCCCGTTTCAGTACCAAATTAAGGTAAATTTTTAAGTCCAATTCCTTTCTAATCGCCAGTTCTTATTTGAAGTCCAATTGTTCAATGTTTGAGTACTCACGGGTGATTACTTTAGATGCCAAATTTTCCCAGGAAAAAGGCAGCGCTCTCCGGCAACGGCTGTGCGGCTTCGCTCCACGGAAATAGCAGTTGACTCACAGCACCGCGCCACTTCCCCCTCTTTGCTTTGGAGCCCGTTAGTGGGTTCCTTTGCGTGTTGGGGGGGCGCTAAAGGTGCCCGCCGAGTCCCACGGTCACAGGCTTCATCTGCCTGTGATTTCTGAAAGGGTCCCCGCTTCGCCGCAGCGGAAAAGACCCGTTTCGCGCGGAGCTGGTCCCTCCGGTTCAGAGGGAGCCCGCCATTGCCGATGGTGCCACCCCGGAAGTCGTAAAACCTTTCAATTCCATGGCCTAAAAAAATGTGGCTGGTTTTGATTTTAACTTAATCAAAATGTTTAGAATGATATCTTAGATGTTTTGCTAGTCACATGTTGTATGCGCATTACTTCAATATTTCAGCATAAAAATATGTAATAGGTAGGAATGACATTTGTTAGGGTAGCTCTTGGATGAATGCAACTCTGTTCAAAGTATTTTGATTTTCTTAATTGTAAATGTAATTTGCTTTAATGCTTTAACATGTTGGCAGGAAAAACAAGTGAGTTACTCAAAGCCAAAGAAACTAAGAACCAGTAAGCTATCAAACTAGAATAAGTATTTAGAGATGAAAGAAAGAAAAAAACTGGTATGTAAGCACTAAATTGTACTTTCTTTTATTATAACCCTTCCTATGATCATAGCTATTGATGAAATAAATATCACATAAGGTTTTTTTATTTGCTACTAGGTTTCTACTTATATGGTGCTTCTCAGCTATTTTGCACTTCTTACCACAAGCCAAGAATTGTATTTCCTTGTTTTCAAGCATTCCTAGTACTTTTCTTTTGTTAGAGTGCAAAGACCCATCTCTACGCAGATGTGCAAATAAATCTAATATGGCAAAAGCCCAGAAATACAAAAAAGCCCCCTGTGCAGCATATGAATTTACCTTCTTTCCACTGGAAAGTTCATGGTCAGAGGTTCGGGGTGGGGGGCAGGGAGGGATCTGGGTTGCTTATGCAAAGCCATGGGCAGGATATTCAAAATGGCAATGTTACACAAAATGCAAAACAAAAGTAAACACATGTGTGGTCCTTGTAAAGCAATATGTGTTGGTTATGAGGAAAATATAGATATACAAAAGGAGGATTCCTGGGTGTCAAGATCCAAGGTTGGGGCAACTATTTTTGGTGAGAGAACCCCAGCAGAAGTTTAAAATCACAAAATATGCAGCAAAGTAAAGCATGGAAATATAAGCTATTAGACCTTTAAAATATGACTTTCTAAGTTCCTTTCAAAGTTCCCATCTTCCTCTAGCTTAGAAAAAGACCCCACGTTCAATAAGTTTAAAAATGGTTTACTTACAAATTCTCCAAAGGTCAGTTTCATGTGCATTTCCATGCATCAGCCAGAAAACAAAGGCAGTAAAACTTGCATTAGTTACAATGGTGAAATTATTGGCATAGGAACACAAAAATGGTTTGTAAGAGCCATGTAGTCTGAGTTGCAGCAACCAGCTCAAAACCTCTTCACAATTTGAGCTTCTCAGGTAGATTGAAGGGGAACAAAAGTTTTGATTGCCCTCCTCCCAATGTAAGGAGGAGTGGCCTAGCTAAACCTGACAGGAGAGCTTACTCTATGGCATTAATCACTTCATGTTTTAATTAGATTTATGTGAGGCTGGTTATCCCACAGTATGTGGGAACAGCAGCCAAACCAGAGGGCTACAGTATGGTGCAGATGAGCCCTCTCACCCTCAGAGGCTCATGAGCTATATTGGAATTGGGTTAGCTGTGCTTTAACTCCTAAACTCTCTTTGTTTTTTGTAAGCTGCAGTTTCTGTGTATGCATTATGCAATGTATGGCTATGTGAGAATATGTTTAGAAATAGTGTTGGCTTAGGGGTAGTACGAAACACACCATTCTTAGACCTGCCTAATTAGTTGTTATTTTGATTGTTTTACTCAACTTTTGAAGATTTTTTTCCTCTTTGCCACTATATCTTTATGATACTTCTAAATTGCAAAGAGCATGGCAACATAGTTATATTATGTATTTTATTTTTCCACAGCTGTGAAAGCAAGGCCATGTGATTGTATAAAAAAAATCAAATTGCAAAAGACTTTGTTCAGAAGATGTGGAATAGTCAACCTAGTTGATTTTTATCTGTTTTAAAACTGTTCCATTAATAAGGTTTGTTTCATCTGAAAAAGTGGTTTTTTTAAAAAAAAGTCTGCATTGTGATATTCTTTCCTTTTGTATCACATGTAAGTCTCATATGTGTCTAATTTTGATTGATATATGTGGTAATAAATGTTGCAATGCACATTTTGAAATGATTTTACAGTATATTGTATAAATGCATTTTCTCATGTATACGTTGCTTTTAATTACACAAAGCCAGCATAACATTGCATATTAAGGCTCATTCTCATTAAATAAATAAATTTAAAAGTCAGCTTTCATCGTTATTATAAATGTTCTGGATTGAAACTCCAATATGTATCTGCATGCATATGGGGAGGTGACAGTGTCTCACACCTCTCAGAATACTGCTTTGGAGGTGATGACATTTCAGGGGGTTTGAAAAGCTCTCCTGTGTGAGTGGAAGCCCAGTATATACCGTATTTTTCGCTCTATAACACGCACCAGACCATAACACGCACGTAGTTTTTAGAGGAGGAAAACAAGAAAAAAAATATTCTAAACGAAATAGTGGATATATGATTTTTGTGGTTCATGCTGTGGCCACAGACTTGTGATCTGAAAGTGAGTTTGGAGTAGCCCAATGCAAAAATCCTGAGGATCCATGTGGATCTGTACTTTGTAACCACGGAGGAGGGAAGGAAGGGGAACCATGGATCCTCTGCTCACGACTGCAGCAGATCCCCACCACCACCACCACCCACAGGCATTCGCTCTATAACATGCACAGACATTTCCCCTTACTTTCTAGGAGGAAAAAAGTGAGTGTTACGGTGCAAAAAATACGGTATTTCTGTGAGTAGTTACAGATGGGTGATACTGACTGAAATAGAGTAGGGGCTCTGTGCTGCCACCTGCTGCAAATGGAATCAAATGTTTATAGACGTACTGAAATGTCTCCTGGAGTCCTTCTCGTCACAAAGTGGTGAGAAGCTTGAATTATTAATCCTTCATTTGTTAATTCAGTCAGAGTTTTTAGCCTGATTTGAAACATTTAACTTATTGAACAACTTAATTTTCATTCCAGCCAAAGTTCATTCCAAGTATAGCTATATACATGCATATGCTATACTTTTTTAAAAAATAGAATATGTGAAAAGAGTAAAACATTGTTTTAAGGCAAACAGTTCACAATGGCTAGTAACTTTGGGGTCATACTTCGTTGCCAAATTACAAAGTGCTGATGTATGAAGTATTTTCATTTTGTATCTTGGGTTCCCATGTCATAATCTATCACAGAAAGACCCATTTACGCTTATGTGAAGAGGCTGCCAAAATTTAATTGGCTTTAATTGTCTACTGTAATTAAGTACTGAATATTCCACTAATTAAACAATTGTCTTCTGTTTTAAAACGATTGGAACCCTGTCTTGTGAACTTTCAATTTAGTGGGCAAAAGGAAAGTGGCACAATGCCTTAATAAATCAGAAGTTGGCACAACTTCTGATTTGGCTGTAATATAACCAAAAAGCACACTGAATGTTTTAACAAAATCTGACCCACTATTTAAAAACATTAATGTAAAGAACTCAATTGAATCATACAAGAATATTAATATGAGACAGGATGCAGACATGATTAGTAGTGCCATCTTTACCTGCTAAAAAGCATCAAGCTACATGTTAATTTGTGTTAGAATCTTAGGTTTAGGATCTCCACATCTATTTCTGTATTTTTAAAAAGTAGCTATGGGACCTCAATCTGGTCTAGTTTGCATGGGTATTGACCCTTACCCCCAATCCATTTTTCTACTGAATTGTCTCACATGCTGCTATTTGCCTCCCAAGTGGCTGCACGCACAAACGGTAGCCTTGGATATGAGTTTCAGTAGGAAAATAGCAAGGGGAAAATATGAACTCCCACCCCCTACTATATTGTGGTTGCAGTCAGATAAGGGGGCAATGCAACTGCTTTTTTTTGTAAAGAAAATACTGTGGGGACTTTCAAGCATGAGATTCAAACATGCCTTTAATATAGTTTAACCCTTACCCACATTGAATGCAGAGGGGCTTCCAAGTAAACACACAATTCCTATGGGTCCACAGTTTCATAAATGATCAGTATAAGAGAGCTGTGCTGGATCAAGTCACAGGCTTATATTTTATTCTTTCCCAGAGTGGTCAACCAGATGTCTATAGGGCTAGAAACTAAACATGAAGACAATAGTTCCCTCCCACCATTGTTCCCCAACTACTGGTACTGAGGCTGCGTACGCATGACAGTTTAAAGTGGATATGAGGCATCACCTGCGTGCATGTTTTTCACATTTTCCACACAATGTCCTCATTCAAGTGGCAGCCCACACTTTGCTCTCATTTAATTCAGATTTCCCCCAATATGTGGGCAACAAAGTGAGGAAAAAACAACTTTAAATTGCATGTTACCCACATGTAGATGTACTGAAGTGCATTGTGTGAGCAGAGTTTTCTTACAGAAGTACAAATGTTTTGCTGGGTACATTCTGTACTTCTATTAGCAAAGCTGTCCTCAGTGGGCTGCTGGAATAGACTTACTAGATTGTATCCAACACTAGTCACACTGGAGAGCCAGTGTGGTATAGTGGTTAAGAGCGGTAGTCTTGTAATCTGGGGAACCGGGTTCGCGTCTCCGCTCCTCCACATGCAGCTGCTGGGTGACCTTGGGCTAGTCACACTTCTCTGAAGTCTTTCAGCCCCACTCACCTCACAGAGTGTTTGTTGTGGGGGAGGAAGGGAAAGGAGAATGTTAGCCGCTTTGAGACTCCTTAAAGGGAGTGAAAGGCGGGATATCAAATCCAAACTCTTCTCTTCTTCTTCAAAGCAGACCCATTGAAAGTTCATCATGTCCATTAATAAGGTCCATTTATTTCAATGGGTCTACTCTGTGTAGAACTTAATTGGATAAAACCTGTGGAGTCTATGCAACTGAAGCAACCATTTTATGTTACAAATACTCAACTGGCAGCCAATAGCATTCACGCAGAATGATAGAGATACGATATAGAATCTCATCTGTGATTTCTTCTCCCTGTCTCCTTTCACACATTACGTCAAACATCTTGTGTAAACTTTTCAGGGCTGAGGCCTGCTCTGTAATAATATTGTCAGTGGCAAGCTTTCTCCTGGATTCAGTTGTATCATCATCAGGAGTTCGTCTTCCTAAGTGTCAGGTTTCTCGAATAACCTATTTCAGACTTTCCCAACCTAGTGTCCTTCAGATGTTTTAGTTACAACTCCTTCAACCCTAACCATTAGCCATGCCTGGGACTGTTGGGAGTTGTAGTCCAAAATACCTGGAGAGCATCAAATTGGGGAAGGCTGACCTACAAAAAACAGATTTATATCAGGGAATTAGAGTAAAACTTTGTAACTCCAATGCAGTTGTTAATCTGCTCCACTATAATCAACCAGAATTTTAAAGTCATGCCACTTGAACAAACTGACCTTTCTCATTTAGCAATTCTGCACCAGTCTTTGTAAAAAGGTATTTCCTGGAAGCTATAATTCACATTCAAATATGCAGGTTATTGGGTAGGGGAAGCCTAATGTAGGCTAATGGCAACATTTGACTTTTTTTCTTTTTATTAAGCCTCAGAGCTGCTTGAGGACACGAGTTGTCCTTTCTGCCAGATACACACCTTGTTTTGCCCTATCGATTAAACTTCATCTGATTGAATTTTGGGTTTATGGGACTAATGAGATAGTCGGCCTCCAAGGGGTTTTAAAATAAGAAAGAGGAGCAATAAACTTCAGAGTCTACAGGTTTGTTTTAAAAAATGCAAGTCAATGCATTGCAATAATGGGAAATGTGTGGCTCATTACATGTGGGCATCTCTCCAAGCTATGCCAAATGAAACACATTTGTCTCCATTAATCCTAGAGCTGCAGACCTAACAGTAGCATTATTTCAAAACTCTATCTAAAAAAAGAAAAAATCCAAAAGCATTGTTGATTTGGGGTATTCACTAACTGCACTCAAGATGATTAACCAATATATAATTACACCCCTATCTTTCCCTCTTGTCATTAGCAATGACATTAACCCTGGGGAGGGGTGTTATTTCCCATAAGTTTTTTTAACAAGGCAATATTTTCATTCCCTAATCCACAACATCTATGTGAAGATTCTCAACATGGCAGCAAAGACTATCATCTACCATCTGTAACTAGGAAAGCTTGGGAAATGATTTTGCTGTTACCTTCTCCTATGTTTGGGTACCTCTATTAGAGAGCTGATTGTGCTGATCTTTTTAATATGCCATGATTACAGAGCTTATCATGTCCTGGAAAACCTTATAGGTATAATTATAGGATGTTTCTCTCTCTCTCTCTCTCTCTCTCTCTCTCTCTCTCTCTCTCTCTCTCTCTCTCGTGTTTGTGTGTGTTACACAGGGCTCTTCCAGTGACTGATCTAGCAGAATACTCACTGCCCTAGCCCCATCTAGGTTTTTTATTTCTCCTAAGTCCTTGGACAGCCAACTGCCTGATACAGGACTTGAACAAGCAAAGGATGTCCAGATTCTTTCTTATATCTAAACTCTTAAAATTACAGATGCTCTGGACTTGCAGGGTCATGAAATGGTGTACCCGTCCAATCTCCCTTGCTCTGTTGAAGTGTGGTATAACACACATAGACATTTAACTCACTGAATCAGCAGGCAGGGTTATCATCTGAAGGTGCTACCATGTATTTTTAAGGCATAGAAATGTTCGCTGTGGTAACATAAGTGGGCTTAGCTTTAATCAAGGGACCAAAATTGTAACTTTGAGAAAATGTCGATAACTTCAGGTGTCACAACTCCTAAGTTCCTCATGTCTTGAAAGAAGCTTTAGCAGCTGAACAGGTCTGAGTACCTAGTGTAGATACCATTACAATGTTCAGTAACTTCAGTCTCACACTGCTCAAAGAAATTCTAAGGTAAATCCTATTTCATTCTGAGTAACAGAAAGGCAAATTTGTTTGCACTGAAATGCAGTTTAACAAAGACATTTGCATATATTTATATAAATTCTGCAGACACATCCTACATATTAATTTACAAAGTGGTTTGATTATCTCCTATTACTTGTGAAGCCCAACATTGAATGACTTCTGTGGAATTCTCATGAATATTCTAGCTGTTGGTGGGAAAGAGTCTGTCATGGAATATTGGAAAGCTATGCAGCTGCTGTCAGGGAAAAAGAATCTCAACAAGACTGTGGCAAAAATTCACACAAAAGCTGGGAACAAGAGTGACTGTGCTGTTGTAAGGACACTGAAGGTCAAAACAGAATAGAAAAAAGGGAGCAGAAAAGTATGGGACTAAAATTTAATGCCCTGCTTTGCCTAAAATATAATCTAAACAAAACAGTTAATGGTGACATGTTTCTCATCTTAAAATGACATTTTACAACAGGAACCACACCAGTCCAGGGTGTGTCCAGGGAAAACACAGTTGAAATATTGTCTAGCAAGTATAATAGTATAGTGTTAGTGGAATGCAAAAAAAAAGATATGTACACTTTTGTGAAACAGACCTGTTCTGCTCCCAAGGTGACAGTGGCCTCTTTCCTCATGCTTAAACATTATACCCCATAATGCTCCCCTTCCAAACCGTGTAAGGTTCTCTTTGCTGGTGCTTAATCATTCTAACAGGAATACGTTGACATTAGGAATATACATCGTTAAGTTTTAAGACCAGCAACATTAAAACAAAACACACAGCTGACCTTTGGCCCATCCAACTAGATCATCCAAGGCAAAATTTTAACATCACAGTTCTATAAGGGAGTCTCTGAGCAACCAGTGCCTTTTTAAGATGCACGATTGTTAACATATTACAGTGCTCTGAATGTTGCCCATGGGAAAGACGAAACAAAGCTCATCTCATTTAGAGCCATTGAGAATGCTTAATGCCACGTATTAGAGAAGTGGATTCTCAGCACAGCTTCCTTTTTAATAATATGTGTGTGTTGGGGGGGGGGGTGTCTCATCCTCTTTCCCCCTGCCACTTCAGAGTTGTTGGGGAAGGGGAAAGCACATTAGTCATTATTTGTTATTGCATACAGAAAGGATGAAATATTTATATAATAACTATGTATGAATTATTAATATTGTTTATTTTCTTAATTAAAAAAGGCTCCCCCATCTTGGTGGCTCAGTGAAAGTAAGTGTTGTGGTGCATTGCACAATATATGATGTATGAAGTTTGCAAGTGGTTTTGAACGGGGTAGAGGTTTGCCTAAAAAGCTAAGCATAGAGTCTGGGAGTCTTCTTCTGGATTCAGTGTTATCTATGGAGGTGTATGACTGTCTGTTTCCCGCTTGGGTTGTGGCCCTATCTGAAAAAAGCAGATCTTACATCAACTATACACGTTGTTGTTATGTCTACATATGAGTGCAGCAACATCAATTGGTACAGAATGTACCTGCTAGAGTGCTTGTAGGAGGCATTGTTGCTAGTTGCACTGCTTGCCTATTCATTTATGAGATCACTTTCAAGTGCTGATTATAACATTTGAAGTTCTAAGGCTAAGCTATCAGTTGCTTAAAGGCCTCCCTGCACTGATGCAAACCCATCCTATTCTTAAGCTTTCCTTTCTGCCTTTCTGATAAGGTTCATCATTATTAAACAAGTACCATAGACAGCGCCTTTTTGGTGGTAGCCTCACACGTATGGAATTCTTTCTCTAGAGAGTATGTATGGCCCAATCTGCATTGGCCATATGCCTAAATAGATGCTTGTTTCACTCTTCCTTGGGTTAAAGCTGTGTTGTGCTGGTGTGTTAATGTATTTCATTATTTAATTCTGTTTTAATTTTTTTAACTGCCTTGGGAGGGCTAAATGCTAAAAGGTGAAAGAGAGAGAAAAAGAAAGAGAGAGAGAGAGAATATTTTTACAGGATTCATCTAGACTTAATTTAGGTAATTCTCATAACACCTGATAGTTTTGGGAATGCAGGAATTCCTCCCATGTCTCCTCTTAAAGTCATTAACAAAGGCCAATAGGGCTATACTAAAATTTTCCACAGCCATGTTGAGTCTTAGGAATCCATTCCTGTTCATCTGTTTTGGGGCCTTTGCTGAGTTTGAGAGGATATGCTGCCAGAGATGTTCTTAGGTAATTTGAAGTGGCTTGACATCTCAACAAAGTAGAGGTTCTTATTAAGAGTCATTGTTATTTTATCAATGGCTGAAGCTGCTTTCTTAGTGGAATTAAAACCAGGAACGTTTAACCTAACAGGTTTCTAAACTGGGATATGGAACAGCCAGGCTACAACAGCTTATGTAAACACAAATATGGCCAGTTCTTATGTCCTTTTGGTTTCACAAACCATCACCTGTTTTATCTTCCTCTGCATCCTTTAGGAAACTTCTGTCAAGAGTATTTAATGCAACCAGCATTCCAAGAAAGGGAGTGAAATGAAGGTCACTCTGTGTTTTCACAGAACCTAAAGAGCTAATTTTATCATGCAAGATAGCCATGACAATGAGCAATTGCACTCTCAGAAAGAAGTGCAATTCTTTTATTAACATACAAATTGCTTCTTTCCAGCCCCTGGCTCTTTAAAATCTGGGTCTTTTATACACACCTAGGATTGCCATCTATCAACCTGGAGGTGGTGCTTGTCTTTCTAATACAGTACCTGTGTTGAAACAAGAGAAGCTACAGAACCTTCTGTGCCACTTATCAGTTTTCACTCACTGGTCATCCTTTTGTTATTGTTACTACCCACCTTTCACCAGAAGGTCCCAGAGTGGGTTACAGCAATATAATATACAGCATTAAAAACAGTCTAAAGCAGATTACAGCAAATTATTTTAAATCTGCTTCTGAATCTGTGGCCCTGGCTCTTTCTACCCATTTCCTCTACTCCAATGGTTCCCAACTGGTGGTCCCTGGCCCCAGGAGGTTCGTGAAACCATGTAGCAAAAATAACCATAGAGATACCAAAATGTCAAAAGTAGGGGGTCTAGCAGTATTTAGCTAATTGGGAACCACTGCTCTAGACCCACCACAGACACACCCACACCCAATTTTCTGGGGACAGTCTCAGATATACAGAAGCAATCTTGGTTTCTGATTTGATCCTGGAATGTCCCGCTTTTTCTTAGGACGTCCCTATTTTCATCGGAGAAATGTTGGAGGGTATGGAGCTATGCGACCCTGAACCAAGGAGATAAGTAACTATACAACCTTTAGAATACATTTGAAGGCAGCCCTGTATAGGGAAGTTTTTAATGTTTAATGTTTTGTTATGTTTCAATTGTTATAAGAATTTGAAGGTCATATTAAAAAAAATGTTCATAACTGTATATATAAACCACATGTCTAAAACCCCCAAAAAAGGTCCTGAACAAATTGACGTCAAATATTTCTCTGCAAGGTCAAAGTGGGAAACTTCCCCATTGTCTCTTTCCTCACAAATCCTGTCCTAAGGGCACATTCAAGATATGAACAGGGTGTAAGCCTGTGACCTATAACCTAGATCCAGGAATTAAGTAGTTATAATAACAAAAGAGTGGCCAAAACCCAGATAATGCAATCAGGTAACTTGCCAGACAGGAGATAAACAACACACTCAGATTTCTTTTGTAGACCGCCTTTTCTGTGATGTAGGTATGATGAATCTGGGGGGTGGTCATGGGCTACACCCCTTCTGTGATGTATGTATGATATTTCTGGGGGTGGTCTTGGACTCCAGGGCGGACAATTTAAAACGTCTATATAAGGGCAGGCACACCTTTATTCTGGGTCCTCCTCCTCTCTCCTGTGTGTGGGGGAGCACCCTGTTACAACAGTTAATAAAGATCAGGCTTACTAGCTGCTTTGCTTCTCAATATTCTCTGGCTGTTCTCCATTATTTTCTCCTACCGATAGAGAACCTACAAAAGGACTCTATATGGGCTCTTGGCTACCCCATAAGGGAACAGGAGCAGTTTTCCCCCCCCTTATATCACTATATATGTTGGAAGCTGCCCAGAGTGGCCGGGGCCACCCAATCAGATGGATGGGGTATTATCATAATTAATGACTAGGATGTCCCTATTTTCATTGGAGAAATGTTGGAGCGTTTGCCATCACCTGCACAACACTCTGATCCTCATTACTGCGGGTAGTTGAAGAGAGGACTACATACCCAGGCTTCTCACTTCCATTGCCCTACACACTTTTACCTCTGGTGCCACTCATCTCTGGAATACTGCCCAGTGGTTGTCTATGAGTGAATGTGGTCCTTCTCCATCCTTGAATTAAAAGGATCTCAGTGTGCAGGCTGGGCAAGATTCCTTCCAGAAGCTCTGTAAAAAATGTTTATCCACGGGTAGGTGGCCTGATTCAAGATGAAGTAAAGGTAGTAGATATGTCCTTTGTTCTCTCTATCAAGAAAGTAGGGTTGTCTGACCATGCATACATAATTTTTTGCATGTTTTTGCCAGGAAATTGTAATTAGGAGCCTCGCTTAAATTTTCCACACGTCATGATCGCATAGGTTCCTGAAGTGCTCTGGCGTCAAGAGGGAAATTGTATATCAAGTACAAATCGTTAAGATGTTGCAAAATATTATTTTTTAATAATGTTTGGAGGACAGGGGAGCAATAAAAAGATACTCGGTGTTTTTTTTAAAAAAAAAAATGTAATATTTATGAACAATAAGTGTTTCAACTTTCCTGTACTGCTCAAGTAGTGTGTGTGCGCCACAAAAACCAGTTCTTCAGATGAAAAATGAGTCGAGGTTTGGAGTTAGTAATTAGTTCATTTAGTTATTGGGGTCTCTGTTGTAATAGCCAAAAGCAGTGTCAGTATTTAGAGAAAAAAGCTCTTGGCCAAGAGGAAAAAAGGGGCCGAGACACCAAATTATGGCTTAAAGGTTGGATGGCAATGAACTCTACTAGCATTATCAAGCATTAACATTTCTCAGTGGGAAATCTCATTCCATTTCCTTCTTAAAGCAATGCAAGTATGATTTAATCTCTCAGAAGTCCATTTCGAAAAGCTAAAGGTGCTCCCACAATAAAAAGGGGCTAAACTCCTTCTAAATGCTATGATTTTTACTGATTAAGTAAAATAAAAATAAAGTTGGCTTTGGTAGCAGGCTGCCTGAAAAAAAAATCTGTTCTTAACTTCTCTCTTAAATTGCTAGATTTTCCTTGTGTCTTTTAAAATGTTCATTGCATTGGAAGACCACATTGCTGTGGCTTCTCCTAGCCAGGCTTGATACTTGAGTCCTAGTGCACTCCATGGATCCCTCCTATAACCCCTCCCCCACCGAGTGGAGGCCACTATTGAAATTTTCCCATAATGCCCCAGTGTGTTCCAGGATGGGCTGCCATTAAAATGCAGGAATCATACTATTCCAAGGCACTGTGGGAAGATTTAAACGGTTCATTGTTGCCAGCCATCTGTCAAGGTGCACAGGGTGGGGCAATTATCAATGCCAGTGGTCGCCGTCAGGGTCCTGGGTCCTGGCAGATGCCTAAGGATGCCAAGTAATGATGCTAGCATCTTTCCTGCTCTCCAGCCCAGTATATCTGAAGGAGCGTCTCCACCCCCATCGTTCAACCCAGACACTGAGATCCAGCACCGAGGGCCTTCTGGCAGTTCCCTCACTGCGAGAAGCCAAGTTACAGGGAACCAGGCAGAGGGCCTTCTTGGTAGTGGTGCCCGCCCTGCGGTACGCCCTCCCATCAGATGTCAAAGGAATAAACAACTATCTGACATCTGAAGGCAGCCCTGTTCATAGCTGTCAACTTTTCCCTTTTCTTGTGAGGAATCCTATTCGGAATAAGGGAATTCCCTTAAAAAAAGGGAAACGTTGACAGCTATGGCCCTGTTTAGGGAAGTTTTTAATGACTGATGTTTTAATGTATTTTTAATATTTTGCTGGAAGCTGCCCAGAGTGGCTGGGGAAACCCAGCCAGATAGGCGGGGTATAAATAACAAATTATTACTACTACTACTACTACTAGTAGTAGTAGTAGTAGTAGTACTCTTGCTGGGGGTGGGAGGGAATTCTCAGAACTATGTGCCGTACTGTTATCCCTCCAGCCTGGGCTTCCACATTAACTTTAGTGGAGTGTTATGTCATGTTACCTCCTTAGCAGGTCTAATATTCTGCCAGTGTCAGGGTGAGAGCCAAGCACAAAACCTGCACTTCGCTCCATTGCACTCCTGCAACACTCACATCCTCACCCAGATTTTCTCCTGGCATTTGTGGCGCAAAGTCAGTATATCTTTACTGTGCCACTGCAGCGTCAATTCTGTTAACAAAGCAGAAGTTATTTGTGTTCCTACCCTGCCTAGTGACCATAAACCCAGAGACAGGATTATGCTGCAGGTACCGTAATCTGATACCATAGATTGATTTTCTGAGTTCCTTCGTGGCCCAGACTGTCAAGAGATACATTTACTCAACAAAGTATCCTTTAATTCAGTAATGAGCAGTTCTTCCAAGATATATCTCTTTTAGAACACTTTTTTTTAGTCCCAAGGGTTGCTGTTCAATCCTGAAATGCAAAGTTTAAAAACATGATACAGCAGGATAAATAAATAAATAAATAAATAAATAAGGAATTGATTTCTTGCTAAGATTTTCACAGTATTGTATTCTGGCAAGTCAGTAAAGAAACCTGATACTTAAAAATAAATAAATGAAGTCAGTATAAGCACTGGCCAACTGCATCATTCCTGAGTATTAGTTTAGAATCCAAAATTCTCAGATTATCAGGGTTGTCAGCCATTTAAAGGAATTATGAGTGTAGTAATCTGTGTATGGGGATTGAATTATTATTATTATTATTATTATTATTATTATTATTATTATTATTATTATTATTATTATTATTATTATACCCTGCCCATCTGGCTGGGTTTTCCCAGCCACTCTGGGCAGCTTCTAGCACATATAAAAACATAATAAAACATCAAACATTAAAAACTTCCCGATACAGGGCTGCCTTCAGATGTCTTCTAAAAGTTGTGTAGTTCTTTATCTTCTTGACATCTGATGGGAGGGTGTTCCACAGGGAGGGTGCCACTGCCAAGAAGGCCCTCTGCCTGGTTCCCTGTAACTTCACTCCTCGTGGTGAGGGAACTGCCAGAAGGCCCTCGGAGGTGGACCTCAGCAGATGTTTTGACAGCAGGCCTTCCTGTGAGGTAGCAAGTCAAAAGTTCATGGACTCAAAGATTAACAGACATAGGCAAGCAAACATTCAAAATACGCAGCAAGGTTCCTTGAGCATACTAACATGGTTTTACTGAGAGAGTCAATACCCTCAGTTGAGGAACTAAGATACAAATTACAGTTGAAAGCACAGGATTCCCTTGCAGGAGTAGCTGTATAGTTAAAATAGCTGACTTTTCCCGCCTCCTGTCATTAGTCATAATAGAACAGGGACCGCCAACCATTTGGGGCCAGTGGAACCAGTCACAAAATGGCTGTCATGTGCCGTGATACAAAATGGCAGCCACTTCTAAAAGAGCAGAGGACCACAAAAAGCTGCAAGCATGCAGCACATCACACCCCTTCCCAAATCAATAGGAAAAGGCGCCACCACTGTGTTCACTCATGGAGAAAAGTTGCTTGCACCTCTCATCTGTTCAGAAGAGAAGAAAAGGTGGATGTCTGATCCTGGCATCCTATGAATGTGGGCACATTTGAGGGCACATGCTCAATGTGGCAGAGCATGATTGTTTGCAGGAAGAGAAAATAGTCTTTCCTGCACAGTGGATAGTTATTGAGGCCTTTCTCAGATACCATAGAAGGTACTGGCAGACACATTTGCCTCCATGGACACCATGCTGGGGATTCCTGATGGTATAGGATAGGATAGTTTTTCTCAAAACTTTCTAAGTTTGAGCATGGTGTTCAAGCAATAGCAGTCACTAAAAGCTTTGTGAATTGATTTGTTTTCTCCTCATCCCCCTCTATCAATAACACTTGTCTGAATTTTCCCCCTCATAGCATCAGACTCTTCCTGACTTCTCATAAGGAAGAGAAGCATAAGTATCAGGGGTTGCCAGGAGGGCAGGGGAAAGCCCTTCTTCTGGTGGTATGCATCCTGAAAAGATGGAAGAGAAATTTAGTTTCTGAAACAATATGTATACGTGAACCAAAACACAGCTATCCTTCAAAAGTCAAACTTCTTTGACTTTTACAATGCAGTTCTCCTACCCCCAGACATGTGTAAAAATGCATATGTTAGGAGAAAGAGTGCATACAAATTTAAGTATGAGTGAAAGTAACACACACACAAATGTAAAATAGCACGCAAAAATTTCTTCGTTTGTAGGGATTTCACCCCTCTTGTGTGTTGGTTATTTCTGTGCTGTTATGCATATGAGTTTTTCTCCTCTTTACTGGAAAACACACACACACACACACACACACACACACACACACAATATTAGGGAAAATACTGATGAATTTTCATGAGGAGCTTTTAAAATGAATTTGCAAACTGATGTGGGAATGTGGGGAACTCAATTTAGGACTGGGAAAAATGAGAAACCCAAATTGACAGTTTTGTCTGGCTACTGATGAGGTTACCTGTAATTTGACAAAATACAGACCTGGAAAACAAGACAGGAAACCCTAGAAATAATCGGAAGCACATTTCTCCCCTTTTCTGCTGGCACATTTGCAGCAAGGAACCCCATATTGATTCTATTACCAGATACGGTACCGGAGAGACTGTGTGAGGGATTTGAGACTTATTAGAGGAAAACTTTAAAGGAAGCCAGTATGGGAGTTGTCAGAGCAGATTATTCAAAGGCATGGAAAGATGCCAAGGAAAACACAATGAAGAGAAACCAGAGCAGGTTCCTTGAGATTTATTGCTTCAAAAAGTTCAGCACTCTTTTCATATTGGTGTTTAAATGTTGTCGTTGGGCTTTATGGCACAGTAATCACACAGCAGTGAAAATCGCTGATATCACAATAAATAGCAGCCTTTGCAAACACGTAATAGCAGAATCCTCCCTCCGCCCTCGCCTCTTAATAAAATGTAACACTCTTTGGCAAGAATTTTATGGAGAGAAACACCCCTGTAAAAATCAATGTCTGTTTTATATTAACATTTTGAGCATCGGCACAAGCCAACTCCATTGGTCAGGGCTGCTTTTAGTTACTTTCTGTGTGTTGAGCTACATTAGTAAAGAAAAAGCGTTTTAAATGCATTATAATACTGTGCCGCCAGGTGCCGCCATTGGTGTCCTTCGTTTGCCAACATGATTTCCCACTATGAGGTTTACAACACGTTTTTCTGAAATGTCCCCCGCCCCCATGTATCCAGCCTCTGCAGTGAGGGCATCAGTTCCACTGGGGATGGTGTGGAAATCTGCTTCTCAGCATGGGAAATCCATTCAAACAAATGCCTCGCTATATCCTGGCAACCACAATTTATTGGCCATTTGTTTCTTTGAGGTTGCTATTTAGGGATGACCAGAGGAAGAAGTGTCACTTTTTCTTCTTCAGGAACTTCTTTGCCTCCAATTATTATGGAGTATAGAAAGCAACAACAAGCAGTCTCAAAGAACAATTTTTTGCCATTTAATCACACAAGCTGTAGATGCAGGGGAAAACAAGGCCAGCTGGAGTAATCAAACTGATGTGTGTTGTAAATGCAGGAGGGTAGCTTTTGATTAGAAGGAACATATTGAAGGAAAGAGCAGTGTCCTGTTTGCTGGAGGTCTTCAAGCAAAGGATGTTGGAGATGGAGGAGAAATTTGATTTGGTTCATATTATTATTATTATTAGTAGTAGTATGTTTGTTTTTTGTTTGATGGTTTGTTTTTAATAATAATGCCTTTCATCATGAGATCTCAGGGCAGTTCACAGAATAAAATACAGGATAAAAACAAGTAAATAAGTAAAACAAAACAGAAAAACGATAACCTCCCTTATTCCCATAGACACATTTAAAAGTAGGATATTAATCAGCCAAAGGCCTGGTTGAAGAGGAACTTTTTCACCTGGCACCTAAAATATATAAAATGAAGGCGCTGGGTGAACATACACAAATCACACTTTCGGGGGGGGGGGGGTAATATGGGAAGCAAAACATAGCCATCCTTCAAGATTTACACTTCTCCATATTTTGGAATGCCATTCTCTAGCCCAAGTTGCACGTACAAAAATGCATACAAAAGTGCAAAGTGTATCTATTTGTGGAAAAATAACATAGGAGAAAGTGTAGTAGGAGAAAGTGCATACAAAAATGTGTGTATCAGGAGAACACTACAACGCAGATGAATTTTCACGAGGACTTTTGCAAACTGGCATGGACATTGGCAGATTTGGCCACCCTTAGAGGCTGTGCAGAGATCTATCGCGGGTTCTGTTGCTCTGGATTTGCTGCTTGAACCAGCATATTGGACTAGGTGGTTGAGAGAGGTGGGCCTGCAGAAGGGTGCTGGTGTGCTAAATGGGCATGTTTAGGTACATTCATAGATGAAATACATCAAGAATCTGCATGTTTTTCTCACGGGCAGGTTATTACCTTTACAAATGTGGGGAGGAAAAATTAACGTTCATTAATGCCTGGCATTAAGACGTTTTTGATGCTTAGGATTAACAGCACCAGTTTGTCCTTGTAACCCTAATAATGTATTGAAAGAAATCATCTTGAAATTCTTGTGGCTTCCCACAGAAATAAATTCCATTGCATTTAAATCCCTGCTTAACCATAAAGCTTACTTGGGTGGCCTGAAACTCTCCGTTTACCCCAGCTCAGATGGTTGCTTGTGTGGATAAATGCTGTAAGTGCTATAAAAGTGCTTTCACTACCACAAAATGCTATATAAAAAAAGATTAACAACATATTTTTCACACACAAAAAAAAATCAATTATTTTCTCATCTTGAGGAAAAACTGTTTTTCAAGGTCAGCAGCTCCTTCTCATTTCATGTGCAGTATTATTTTTAAATTTACTACCTCTTCCAGATCTTCTTTAGAGAAGTTGTTGTGAAAAGCCTTTTAAAAGCTGCTAACAATGAATTTTTGTATTAGCATTCGCTAAGGGTATAATCTACATCCTGCTGAAAGGAATGGCTTCATTGTTTTAAAGTTTCTGGGTTTCAGCTAATCGTACCTCAGCGTCAAGAGCACACATCTGTGCAAATAATAATACAATTGATTTCTAATAGGATTAATGTAAATTGCACTGTGTATACACATCTGCTCAAAACTAAGCCTTACTGAGTTAAATGGGACCTACTCCCAGGTGTAAGCATAGGATCGCAGCCTTCATGTGCCTGGCCAAAGAAGGCAGATCCCTGGTATGACAGCAGGTTTCCCATGTGTTGATTTGGGGGAAGCAAGCCTGCATCAGCATGTGTAGCGGTCCCCGGTTCACATCTCACTTCTGCAATGAACATAGCATGTGGTCTATGGTAAGCCACACTCACAGTCTCCCATTTGCAAATCCAAAGAATATTGACTTATGGGACTGTTACAGAAGATTATAACTCAAGAATACATTAGAAGTGCTTTGAACACTTGGAAGCGCTATATAAAACTTTATTATTAATCATGACCATCATCACCCTCGCCCTGCATATAGCAGTGTTGCTCTAGGCCTTAACAAATGGGGATACACATTTCTTCTCAGGGTCACCAGTTGTGGATGAGAATCAGTCGAGCAGCACTCTTGGCCATTTGTGGAATTTCTTGATCCACAACCAAGATGAAGTAAACTTTAACCTGGTAGGAAGCCTGATTCTTCTGCCACAGCATATACAAATGCTTAGGATGAGTCCTAAAAAAACAAACAGGGTACCATTTTGGGCTTTTTCAACAGACATATCTGAAAAGCATGTTTAGGATCAGGGTGTTTAGTCATTGCTTAAATCCTAGCATGCTGGATTTGGCCTTTGCAGCACAGACATTTTTAAACAGCTCAAACCAAATGGATATAGGTTAAGTATAAGGACACGTTAAAAGATCCTGACACAGGTATTGCAGATACTTGTCATGAACATATAAAGTTGCCTTCTACAAAGTCAGTTTTATTAAGTAGCTGCTAGCTGGCACTCTGTTCATATTGGAGCTGTGCACGTTTTTTACAGTCAAGGGATTCAGCCCAGAAGCTGGAAACAGCCACAGTTCATTGGGTTAAGAGGGAATGAAACGAGTGAGATAAAAACTCAATGGTCTGAACATCAAAATGTGTTGCTATATTTAGGTTGCACTCTTGAATCACTTGGTATGTGATGTGATCTATCAGTTTCGTGGGGCCCCATCTGAGCAAGCGGTTTGAGAAGCCCCAGTAGCACCGAGGCTAGCAGAACAAATCTTGCATTTTCCTGTTTGTTTTTTAAAGGCCTTTCCGAGGATCAAACTATAGAAAGCAGCATTAAACATGCCTTTGCAGTTAAACATGCATGTTTTGTTTTGTTTTATGCAAATTGAAGCTGGGGTGGGAGTGTTTGATAATTATCAATATCACAGAAAGCAAGGGGGATAATTTAACCCTTTCTTCCTCTGTTGCTTTCCTAACAAAAAAAACCCTCCTTTGAAGCTGCTGTTTGCATTTGGGAAGAAATCCCCCTTTAAGGTCAGGAGATGCTATTCCAGGAAACATTTAAAACTGATAGACAAAAAATAAATGTGGATCAGGCTTAGATGTCATATAAACTCATAGGATGTGTGGGCATGGCTGTGCCCATTTTGGCCACACTCATCTCTTTTTGGCCCTGATCACCATTGGCATATGACACCCAGGAAGGAATTCAACGTAGTACTATGGCAATTGTTCCATGAGCACAACCATTTTCAGCTTGCCAGACAGAACGGTCCCCTCTCTTCTCCCCAAGCTCTTTTGGTAATTCTCCCAAACCGACCACAGCCAATTTGGGAAGTGCAAAAGGTGGCAGCGGGGGGAGGAAAGCCCATTTTGTTAGCAGAAGTCCTTGCACAGGTTTCTGCTAGTGGGACTCTTAATTGAATCTGTCTCCCCCCCCCCCACAAGGGTTGTGTCAGGTGGTTGCTCGAGAGTAACCAGGCAGGACTCTGACCTGTGTTTTACAGGCTTTATTTTGGTGCAAACTATTTACAGTGAAGAGCCCCAAAGTTCATGTCTGGCTCAATCGCTAGCAGAATCCATGAGTGGTCTTTTTTTGGACCTCCCCCAACATAAGAGTTTTGTTACCCCCAAACGTCTCCTCCCCTCTCTGCACCTCAAACTACTGCGCAGGATGGCAAGGGCATGTTTCCCTCCTGTCCGGCTTGCCCAGAAGTGGTGTTAAGGCTCCCACCAGCCTCCTCTGGTCCTTGCACTTCTTCCCCACTGGAGATGGGGCTTTCCTCCTCCCCAGAAGAGGAACTGCTTCACAAGATTTTCGGAGGCTCCCTGTAACACAGCTGCCCTTCTATTTCTCGCCTCTGAGCTGATGGCAGTTCCCTGACAGGTTGGCCAAGAGGGAATGAAGTCCTTGGACTGAGAAAGGGTCCCCAACCCACTTTAGAGATTAACATGCGATTCAGTGGCAACAAAACCGTTTATGACCAATCCCTTGCAAGATTTCTTGGGGCATGTTTGCAGTTAACGCAGTCATAAACAGAGAATATGCCATATCTTATCCAGATGCCTGAGAAAAAAAGTAACAAAGACAGTGATTGATCCTAACAGAAATAAACAGCATTGCAGCCAACTTTGGAGAGTGTATTCAAATTGGGCTCCTGTTTAAAAATATCACCCCCCCTGAGCTTTTCTCCAGGGAAAGGCAGCTAGATAGACAAGCAGGCAAGCTCAGTTTGAATGTTGTGTGTTTTGTCTACCTGTCTTACTTTGCAGATTTGTGTGTTGAAGCACTGTGATTTATTTTTTTAAGAGTTCAGTTACCCAGCTGTGACAAAGTTCATTGCTATCAAAGATCAGTTCAGTTACAGATGATTATTGTTTTTATAGACAGACAATAGGAACCTGAAAATCAAGATTGCGGTCTGGAACTTTGACATCACTGCAACTTAGACAGTAAAATGGATGGAATCTTGCAACAAGCCCAGGCTGTCTAACCCAGATATATGTACTTGAACGAGCAAAAGGAGAGATTGCTGTTGGCTGGGAAATACCTTTCTCAAATTTCATGTCATCTATAAATCCATTGGGTAAACATAGTTAATTCTTCCTTAGAGATTATTTCAATGTAACATTTAATGTACTCAATAACCTGTGATTGTATCAGCAGGAAAGTCATATTGGAATAAGAGTCCATACAGGTTTACTTTTCTACAGAAGCCAGGGGAGGTTTCATTGCCCTTGGGAGAGGACACACATATTCTTGATGTAGATCTTTTCTCCTTCTCCTGTTTGTGGGAGAATTTTGTGGTTCGCCTCAGGTGTCAAAATGTCTTGGGCCAGCCCTGGAAAAAGTTGTGTGGGTAAATCTGATCAAACAAAGGCTTCAACAGTTTAGAATGAAAAGCACTCAGCACAATCCAACTGCCAAGCTTAGACTGGTTGTTTCTGTTTCTCCAAGTAAATCAAATTTATTAGACACTTCTCACTTTTTTTTCTCCCTGGAGTCCTGCCGCAACTTGAGTCTACCATAAACACAGCTCCAGTCAATTGCTGGCTGAAGCCCCAGATGTTCAAGGGCTCATGTGCTATGAGGCTGAAAATGGTCATCTGTCATGGATGCTTTAGCTGAGATTTCTGCATTGCAGGGGGTTGGACTAGATGACCCTTGGGTCCCTTCCAACTCTAAGATTCCATGAAACTCATCTCCTAAGGCCCATATTAAAATCAAGCACACCGTTGCATATTTTTTCCTCTGCAGATGGAAAAACAGCTGGGGTGTGTGGTTTTTGAGTAAGAAAATGGCCAGGGGAGATGGGTTAAGCAACCCCACCCACTTCCATTATTCGTCTGCTCAAACTCAAAGGTTACTGAGACTGATATTGGTTAAAACAAACATTCATCCCATGTCTTGTTTGGACCTGCGTCTGGGTTCTATGAGGTTCTGGCAGCTATTAAGATGATATTTTCTCACAAACGTGCACAGTGCCAAAGAAACTAATCAGTTTCAAGAAACAATCCCTCGTCTGGTGGAAAGTGTGACAAGTGCCCTCTCTTCAGCCAAGTCTTCCAGGCAGCTGCCTGGAGTTGCTCTATTATTTTCCACCAGGAAACAGAGTGCTTTCTGAGCCAAGAGCTCTACTATTATGAAGCTCACATTTTCAACAATTGGAACTTGCATAATTCCTTTTAAAAAATCAGTGAATTCCAGTTTGGTATTGCAGGTACACACAAATAATTAATTTGCTTTGCTAATGAACAGTTTGTGAGGAATCGTTTAACAGGACTGTGCTCATGGACTAAACAAATGGCAAGATGGAGTGGACATAATACACCTAAAGAATTTGTGGTGCAGAGCCATAATCTACACCCATGAGGTGACACTGTTCAGCTTACAGCTTCAAGGCGCTGAAGAAATTTGCCATATGTAGTTACATTTATTAAATCTTCTCAAGAACTGGCGAGCTTATGAAAAACAGAAGATTTTATTCCAAAACTCAAGTGTCGTTTTTCTTTTTTAGTATAATATTTTTAATCTACAATCCTAGGCACACTTACTTTTGAGTAAGCCCCATTTGACTCAGAGCGACTGACATTGACTAAATGTGCTTAGGGTGCTGCCGCTGGTGTTCCTTAGAATCAGAATTACCCCTATGCACACAGATTTCATTCTTCTCCCCAAATTCCAGTTAAATTAGACACAATAGCATTTCCATCTATGCTTCATGTGAGATGTAGCATGCATAAAAATAACACTTTTATATCAGGCTTCTTCAACCTTGGCCCTTCAGATTGGCCTACAACTCCCATGATCCCTAGCTAGCAGGACCAGTGGTCAGGGATGATGGGAATTGTAGTCTCAAAACATCTGGAGGGCTGAGGTTGAGGAAGCCTCCTGTATATTATAGGGATATGAAAGGATTGGGGGTTTTCCCCAGGAGCCTGTCCAAAAACCTAGTGCTTCTTTCCCTAGAAGGCAGTATCTGTATGTTTATTAATATTGTTCTGTTGTGTCAGCAACATATTCCTTCACAGTCGAAGACATCCCCTCTCACTCTCATTTGTGTCACAGATTAATGCCATCAAGATGATAGTGCAATACGCAATCAGTGCCTACCCTTGACAATTAAACATGGTGGGACACAGTTCTCAATCCTTCTTCTCTACCAGACAACCCACATTGTCATGATGCATGCTTTCATTCATTTTTCTTTAAAACCCTGTGCACAAGCATTTGCTGAACCCATCTCCAGTTTGCTGGAGGTCTGAGGCAATTCGGGAACAATGTAATGATGCAAACTTCCCTTTGATGTTGTTTGGACAGAGGTTCAATTCTGTGGTGGCAATTCTGTGATGTTCAGGTGGATTCTGATGAACTCCTGTCCCAGACAATTTTAACTAAGATGCAGGAGGCTGAAACTCATTTTGATGGTTTAACTCCAAATTAGAGAGGCATTTCTGTAGCTATGTCTTCTCCTCTGCCCAAACCTAGGGTTGCCATACGTCCAGAATTTTCCAGACATATCCTGAATACTGCAGTCGGCAGCAGTGTCAAATGTCCAGGAAAATCTGGGTGCATGGCAGCCCATGCCGGCAGTGCCGTTTTTACCTATCTTCCATTTTGAAAAAAGCTCAAAAATGGATTTTATTTTTCCTATTTTTCCCAAAAAGCTCAGCAACTTTGTCCGGATTTTCAACCCTACCAAACCTCTTGTTCACCTACTGTAATAAGCAGGACTTAACCTCTATAATTCTAAGCAGGAGGAATTGAGGTGGGTTTAAAAAGACTGAAAAGAAACAGGTGGAAGAAGCCACAACTGCTGAGTGTCCCACCTTTCCAGCGATTTTAAGGTAGACCACCACTCTGGGTTAAGACCTGACAAGCCAAGTGCAAGGTACCATATTTCTTGACTCTGGTCGCAGTTCTTGTGGAAGAGCCAATTCCTTTGGTTCAATCAGTGCTGCAGTTTCACTGAAATAGTGAAGTAATGGCCCAGGCTGAACTTGGGATGAGGTACGTGGTTTAGCCAATTTTGTGCTTAATCTAACTACAACTCCCATCATCCTTGTCCATTGGCCATGCTAGCTGAGGCTGATGGGGGTTGTAGTCCAACAGAAGGGCACAGGGTAGCTGACCCCTGCCTTGTGATCCCAACCTTTGTAGCCTTAATTCTGTTTTATTGTAATCAATGGGTGAAACAGTTTTAATGTAACCACTAACATTGTTAGTCTATTTTGACTTAAATAGCGATGGGTGGCAGGCAGCGAGAAAACTACGGTATCCTTCGTTCCAATATCTATTCCCTTTCTTGTTAACAAAGATCTTAGTCTATATAATCTCTGTTGAATAAAACATTAATTAGGTGACCACTCCACCCCAGCTCTTTATTTTCAAGTTTGAATTAATCTTACAAAGCTGTTCTCCCCCCGCCCCACCATCTCCAAAGCACATCTGAAATTTAAATGTTGTTCCACCCTTGGGTCAGACATTAGTTTGGACGGGTGCTGCTGCTTTTTGGATAAACAATATAATGCAAAATAACAGCAGGGAGAAACAGCATGGGTTCAGGAATGAAGCAAAAACAGAGTCCAATAAAAATGATTTTGCATTTCAAAGAGTATTAATAATAAACACGCTACCTCTTCAAATCACAGTTTTGAAAAGCACAGTCAGAAGTCATTAAGTGGAAATTAATTCTATTGAATGTAAGAAGAAAAATACAAAAAGTCCTTCTTCCCTGAATAGTAATCATTGGTGAATTAGATGAGGGTAGCTACTGGATTTCTGAAGTTCCTTTTGACTAGCTCGAAGCAAATGGTATAACTCAGAAAGAGAATGTGAAGAATGGCTCTGATGATGGCCAGTGTCCTTGGTGCTGGCTTCTGCACAATCCTGCACTGCCTTCTGTAACTGCAGCTGGAGGGGAAAGGAGACAGCAGATCCCATGAAGTTCAGAGAAAACCAGGGACGGAATATTTTTTCACAGATGACCTATGGAAAGGGAGAGAGAAACAGTAATTCACACACAAGATCTTTTAGTCCCATCCAACTTTAAGGTTAAGATCTTCACGCAAAATATATTTTGCTGATGTGACTGGACTATTGTTAAGTCATATAATTTATCTAAGTTCAGTAATAAGTTCTAATGTTTTTGGCTCTTTGGAAGCAGGAAACCTGCACTCTCTGGTTGATTAAACCAACTGCAAACTATAGTGCACTCTGTCATCTTACTTGCAAAAGGAGTGTATATGCTCTCTCCTGGCATTTACGGAATGCATGAAGACACAAGGTGTGTTGTGGACACACACACACACACACACCATCCCTGCCTCCCGTGTTCCCATCCCCATCACCCTCTGATCTTTCCATGTTGAGTGGGAAGGTCTCATGAGGAATATACATTTCCTATTATTTCCTATGACCTATGATTGAGTGCCAGCAAGAATAAAAGAGGATAGACAAAGGCTGTCCATCCCTAGTGACAACAAAGGCTTCTAAATTCATTCAGAATGATAGGTAGAAGAGCCCATTTGCTTCCACTCCAAAAAAGCATCCATATCTGGAGTCACCAGTTCACACACAAGTCCATACATCACTTGATCTCACAGATGACAGCTGGGCTACATGGTACACCTACAATGGGAATGCCACCCTAAGCAGCACTGGCATAATTGTTTAGAATCCTCTTCACTCCCAATCGTTCCCCTATTACTTTGCAAAGGAACACCAGGAAGCCCTCTACCATCTGCACAAACAATGTGGACATCTGGAGCCTCTGACTGTACAGCTGATATGTGCAAAGGCTTCCATGCAATCCAGAACCGCAGTCATGCAGGGTTCTAGGTAGCAATTATGCCTTCGCACACTTAGAGCTGAACTTGTGAAGGATCCATCCCTACCATGTAGTGTTGTTCATGTGGGTGCCACTGCTCAGTGTGGGCCCCCTTCTGCGTAGAGCAACGCGGGAGCTATGATGTAGGGCTGGGCGATGTATTGATGCATCGCCCAAAACCGGTTTGAAGTCCACCTCGTGATCATGGTTTCATAATATTTTACATGGCCACATATCATGAATCACAATGTGGGTGTGGGTGTGGGTGCTATGTAAAATATTGTGATGTGGGGGAAACCGTGAAACTGGTCATTGCTTCTCTCATGATTCCTGCTGCCCCTGTTGCTTTGTACTACAAAATAACAGTTGTAACAATATGTTAAAGGTACATAAAAATGCATCAGTTTTAGACCCCTAAGTAGTAGCAGTTGCAAGCGCATTATTCTGTTCACCTCTACATAGTTACAGTGGTACCTTGGAACTTGAAAGGGGTTGGCTCCCGAACAAATCAGTTCCTGAACGCCGCAAACCTGGAAGTAAGTGTTTCGGTTTGTGAACATTTTTTGGAAGCCGAATGTCCGACGCAGCTTCCGCTTGAGTGCAGGAAGCTCCTGCAGCCAACCGAAAGCCGCGCCTTGGTTTTTGAATGGTTTCAGGAGTTAAACAGACTCCTGGAATGAATTAAGTTTGAGAACCAAACAGCGCGCAGACCTAGTGGTGGGAGGAAAAAATCCTTAAATAAGAGACACGGGGGAATGATTAATGGACTTCAATGTCTGTACACTAATGCGCAAAGCATGGGAAATAAACAAGATGAGCTTGAGCTCTTGGTACAGCAAACTAAATATGACATAATAGGCATCACTGAAACCTGGTGGGATAAGTCCCACGATTGGAATGTAATAATGGAGGGATACAATCTATTTCAGAGAAACAGACCAGACAAGAAAGGAGAAGGAGTGGCGTTATATGTCAGGGATGTGTATACCTGTGAAGAGATCCAAGATTTAGAACCTCAAAGCCAAAGTGAGAGCATTTGGGTCAAAATTAAGGGAGAGAAGAATAACAGAGACCTCATTGTGGGAGTTTACTATAGATCCCCAAGCCAAACGGAGGACATAGATGATGCCTTCCTGGAACAGATGGCCAAGCATGCAAAAGGAAGGGAGATAGTAGTAATGGGGGACTTCAATTACCCGGATATTTGTTGGATGTCAAACTCAGCCAAGAGCATAAGGTCAAACAGATTCCTCACTGGCCTTGCAGACAACTTCATTGTCCAGAAAGTGGGAGAAGCAACAAGAGGAACAGCCATTTGAGACCTGGTCCTAACCAGTGTTGATGACCTGGTTAGTGGGGTAGAAGTGGAAGGATCATTAGGCGCGAGTGATCATGCTCTTCTGAAGTTTACTATACAGCGGAAAGGAGCAGCCAAGCATACTAGGACTCAATTTCTTGACTTTAAGAAAGCCGACTTCATAAAACTTAGGGAAGTGCTGGGTGAGATCCCATGGACAGTAATACTAAAAGGAAAGGGAGTTCATGATGGCTGGGAGTTTGTTAAGAGGGAGATAGTAAAAGCACAACTTCAGGCAATACCAATGAGACGGAAACATGGAAGGTGCCTAAAGAAGTCAGGGTGGCTATCTAAAGAACTTTTAACAGAGTTAAGATTAAAAAAGGATGTGTACAAAAAATGGAAAAGGGGGGAAACCACCAAAGAGGAATTCAAACAAATAGCCAGCACATGTAGACACAAAGTCAGAAAAGCTAAAGCACAGAATGAACTCAGGCTTGCTAGAGAGGTTAAAAGCAACAAAAAAGGCTTTTATGGGTATGTTCGTAGCAAAAGGAAGAACAAAGAAACAGTGGGGTCACTTAGAGGAGAAGATGGTGAAATGCAAACAGGGGACACAGAAAGGGCTGAACTCCTCAATGCCTTCTTTGCCTCAGTCTTCTCCGATAAAGAAAACAATGCCCGACCTGAAGAATTTGGAGCAAATGATTCAGCAAAGGAAACACAGCCCAGAATAACTAAGGAGATAGTACAAGAATACTTGGCTAGTTTAGATGTATTCAAGTCTCCAGGGCCAGATGAACTGCATCCAAGAGTATTAAAAGAACTGGCAGATGTGATCTCAGAACCACTGGCAGTCATCTTTGAGAATTCCTGGAGAACAGGCGAAGTCCCGGCGGACTGGAGGAGGGCAAATGTTGTCCCTATTTTCAAAAAGGGGAAAAGAGAGGACCCAAATAATTACAGTGGTGCCCCACAAGACGAATGCCTCGCAAGATGGAAAACTCGCTAGACGAAAGAGTTTTCCGTGTTGGAGGTGCTTCGCAAAACAAATTTCCTATGGGCTTGTGAGTTCCTGCTTGTCTTTTTTCCTCCCCCCATTTTTCTAAGCCGTTAAGCCACTTATCAGCTGATCCGATCAGCAGATAAGCCGCTAAAAGCCGCTAATAGCGCTAATCCGCTAATCCTTCAATGGGCTTGCTTCGCAAGACGAAAAAACCGCTAGACGAAGAGAATCACAGAACGGATTCTTTTCGTCTTGCGAGGCACCACTGTATCGCCCAGTCAGTCTGACATCAATACCAGGGAAGATTCTGGAGCAGATCATTAAGCAAACAGTCTGTGAGCACCTAGAAAGGAATGCGGTGATCACCAATAGTCAGCATGGATTTCTGAAAAATAAGTCATGTCAGACTAACCTGATCTCGTTTTTTGACAGAATTACAAGCCTGGTAGATGAAGGGAACGCAGTGGATGTAGCCTACTTTGATTTCAGCAAGGCATTTGACAAGGTGCCCCATGATATTCTTGTAAAGAAGCTGGTAAAATGCGGTCTTGACTATGCTACCACTCAGTGGATTTGTAACTGGCTGACTGACCGAACCCAAAGGGTGCTCATCAATGGTTCCTCTTCATCCTGGAGAAGAGTGACTAGTGGGGTGCCACAGGGTTCTGTCTTGGGCCCGGTCTTATTCAACATCTTTATCAATGACTTGGATGATGGACTCAAGGGCATCCTGATCAAATTTGCAGATGACACCAAACTGGGAGGGGTGGCTAACACCCCAGAGGACAGGATCACACTTCAAAACGACCTTGACAGATTAGAGAACTGGGCCAAAACAAACAAGATGAACTTTAACAGGGAGAAATGTAAAGTATTGCACTTGGGCAAAAAAAATGAGAGGCACAAATACAAGATGGGTGACACCTGGCTTGAGAGCAGTACATGTGAAAAGGATCTAGGAGTCTTGGTAGACCACAAACTTGACATGAGCCAACAGTGTGACGCGGCAGCTAAAAAAGCCAATGCAATTCTGGGCTGCATCAATAGGAGTATAGCATCTAGATCAAGGGAAGTAATAGTGCCACTGTATTCTGCTCTGGTCAGACCTCACCTGGAGTACTGTGTCCAGTTCTGGGCACCACAGTTCAAGAAGGACACTGACAAACTGGAACGTGTCCAGAGGAGGGCAACCAAAATGGTCAAAGGCCTGGAAACGATGCCTTATGAGGAACGGCTAAGGGAGCTGGGCATGTTTAGCCTGGAGAAGAGGAGGTTAAGGGGTGATATGATAGCCATGTTCAAATATATAAAAGGATGTCATATAGAGGAGGGAGAAAGGTTGTTTTCTGCTGCTCCAGAGAAGCGGACACGGAGCAATGGATCCAAACTACAAGAAAGAAGATTCCACCTAAACATTAGGAAGAACTTCCTGACAGTAAGAGCTGTTCGACAGTGGAATTTGCTGCCAAGGAGTGTGGTGGAGTCTCCTACTTTGGAGGTCTTTAAGCAGAGGCTTGACAACCATATGTCAGGAGTGCTCTGATGGTGTTTCCTGCTTGGCAGGGGGTTGGACTCGATGGCCCCTGTGGTCTATTCCAACTCTATGATTCTATGATTCTACTATTGTACATCCTTATTTTCGACATCGTGATATATTGTTATACTGTGACGCTTAGCAGATGACATATCACAATGCTGAAAACCAGATATTGCCCAGCTTTACTATGACGAGTGAAAGGGACTTAGAAGGACTTGAGAAGTGATGCAATGCCATTACAATGTGAGATTTCCTACCCTCCATGCAGCACATTTGGCTGCTGTTGGAAGTTAGCTATCCTGACAAAGCAGTGACGCTGCATCAATGTTGTATCACTTGATGTTACGGCAGTAAGCAAAATTTGCCACGGGGGTGCCATTTTTGGCAGCAACCCTGTACCAGCCATGGAACGCTGCCACTTTAGATGTCACTCATCTTCACTGAAACACACTCTGCTTGAGGTGATGATGCGGCAAGATGTGAAACTCTGTCTGCGTTGATTACATCTGTGAAAGCTTGTTCATCCATGGAAGCTACTGCTTGGAGCTGCAGTCATCGAGTGGTGTGCATGCATGTGTGAATAAGTCCTTAAGTGACAGTCGCTCGCAGCATCATTTATTTTAAACTTGCACTTTCATGGGTATTTTAAAGTCAAGACATGCATCCAGTAAGGGAGACAAATAAGCCCGTAGCCACTCACTTGGAGGTTGTTATTGGCTCTCTCTGCTCCACATCTTCTGCTCCTCAGGTCACACTTTGAAAAGCAATCAAAAAAATTACAGTCTTTGTCGCCTGTGCAGTTCTGCTCAAGGATGTCTCTCATTTTCGGTTCAAAGAAAGCCATGTCTACATCAATAGCCACCACCTGCAAACCAGAAAAATGCATTCAAGGGTGACAACGGTCCGTGCAAATTGCCACTTTTCTGCTCTCGTTGTTCCTGAGCCCTAAAGACTGCTGATTCAAGCATTCCGAGATGAATGCAAGAGAAAATTAGAAATTACAAGTGGAAGAGCTTTCACAGATTAGCTCTGCAACACCATGGCTTGAAACAGAATTGCATGAGTAACAGACAACTTTGGCATGAAAGGAGGGGAAGTTCTTCTTGGAGATCCCTGAGAAAATGGCAGCCTTGGAATAAGGTAGGTCAATTCTCCTTCACAAGGGGAGTGGTTTCTGTGATGACATAAATTCTGTTCCATTTGCTCTAGCAAGCCCCACCCTCAGTGGCATAACAGCAGCAGTCCAATAGGAAGCTGACCCTTCCCATAGCCCAGCGGTAGTGCACATCCTTTGCATACAGAAGGTCTCAGGTTCAATCTCTGATACTCCCATTTAAAAGGATCAGAAAGACCTCTCCCTAAGGCCTGGAGTCCTGCTGTCAGTCAGAGGAAACTAACTAAGAGGCTTAGCTCAATGGGCAAATAGCCTGACCTTGTATAAAAGAACTTCCTATGTTCAGGTGACCTAATGGCCCACCCATTGTGTGCAATTAGGTAATTTTAGATGCTGGACTTAGTGGACGTACAGCTACCCCCCCTTGAGACAATACAGTGGTGCCTCGCAAGACGAAAAGAATTCGTTCCGCGAGTCTTTTCGTCTTGCGATTTTTTCGTCTTGCGAAGCACGGTCCGTCGCAACTGCGCCTCTTCAAGCGGCTTTAAAAAAAAGTGCAAGACGTTTTCATCTTGCGAAGCAAGCCCATAGGGAAATTCGTCTAGCGAAGCAACGCAAAAACGGAAAACCCTTTTGTCTAGCGAGTTTTTCGTCTTGCGAGGCATTCGTCTTGCAGGGCACCACTGTATGGTATTTGCTTCCAATTGTGGTGATTTCTCTCTTTCTCTTCCCCTCTGGCTCCTACTGTTCCATGCTTTACATCTGCTACATTCCTAACACATTAGAGCAAAGACGTTAAAATAAAGCTTGGCAATGCTGAAAAAATAAAAATAAAGTCAACATCTGATCAAGTGCAGAGTTTCATGTTATAAATTCATTCATTCATTTACTATTGCTGCAGCTATTGTTTGTTTGCCTAGGGGTGTTTGTCTGTGAATCTATTTCCACTGTCCCCATGACAACTATGGGTGGGTTTTTAACTTTCTTTTTCTGGTGCATCTATAGCACAGACCTCATCCTTTTGGTCTTCTGGAGTCACCATGTCACCAGGTAAACTTAGTGTTTTGGTCATTTCCAACTTATTAAGATAAAATATTTTCATATCTTCTATGAAAAAATGAAATTGCTTCACGAACTGCTCCATTACGTCTGTTTTTCAAGTATTTAACCTATTTCTGAGATGCTACATTCTCCATTGTCAGTAGCATCAACTGCTGAGGATTCCCCAAGTCCAGATACTCTCCATCGCTGTGGGGCAACAACAAGAAAACCATTTAAAATCCAAATAAGTAAGCTATTTCCACCCTCTAGATCAGCAAAGGTTTGTACAGAGATTTTATGTATAGTCCACCTTTCCTCCAAGGAGCTCAAAGCAGAATACCCTTTGACCCCATTTTTATTACCAACGTTGTGAGGGAGATTAGGAAGGAGAAACTGTGAGTGGCCCAGGAATACGCAGTGAGAGCTTCATGGCTGAGTGGGAACCTGAATTTAACATGCCCTAGTAAACACATACCCACATCAGTGCAGCTCTTCTGAACTGGGATAATTGTAAAGCAGGGATATAGGAGAACTCTGGTCCTCCAGATGTGCTTGGACTTGGACTTCCCATCAGCCCCAGCCGGCTTGGCCAATGGTCAGGGATGATGGGAGCTGTAGACTAACAACGTCTAGAGGGCCAAGGGTTCCTCAACTGTTTTAATGCTTTAGAAATGTAGATAACTGCAACTTGCTGAGGTGGGGCTACTGCTGAACTGTGAGCCTCATCAACCCAAGTCTTTTGACAATGTGTGTGTGAGTGTGTGCTTGCAAACAATAGAAGGAATAAGGGCTCTGCTTTGGAGAGACTATGCCAGGTATCAAGGGCAAGGATAGCCATCCTTCACAAAATTGATATTAACAGTTTGTTCTGCACACACCTTTCTTAGTTTTAAAGGGGGAGAAAAAGATTAAAATTTGTCCAGAATACACCACAAACTGCAAATAGATTGAGAAGCTGGGAAGTCTTTAGTTGGAGGGGTAGTGGTGATGTTTGTTATGACTGAGGGTTTGTTATGTTCTGAGGGTTTCAGGGGCATACCTGGCACTCAGCCAACACAACAAGGTTTGCCGCAAAATCCTGTTGCCCCTCAGCCAGCAGATTTTCAGTATAGGATTAAACCCTTAAAGCAAAAGGAGTTGATAATAGTGCCTCTAATGATATTTGCCTGCCAACTTCATGTTCATTCTGTGGATAATGTGAACTGTGAATTCTAGTCTCCAAGCTGTCAGTACAACACTTTCTACAGTGGACACTCTTTTCACTTGAAAAACAACAACATTTAAAGTAATGGGGAGTGAGAGAAGAAAAGGCAGCTTTCAAACCCACAGTTGTCTGAGTGACAGGGTGAAAGTACTGATCTTGAAATGGCCCTCTCATTTTCTGAGCAGACCTCAAGGAGAATACAGCTCGAAGCGTTTTTGGAAGACTTATTGGAAAGCTTTAGAAGACTGACACACCCCGGGGCCTTTCGCAAGTTCATGCAGGCAATATCAGAAACATATCTAGTATGCAGCATTCTGCAGCTTGCTCTAACTTCATCAAGCTCCTAATTTTTTAAGTGGGTCCACTGATAAAAAAATTCCAGCTACTGGGTTTTATTTGGCGGATTGTTATTAGGCACATAACTGGGCCAGATCTTCTTAATGTGTGTGGCTTGCCTTTTATTTTCCGTATGTGAGGTAGCCTGGCTGAAACTCAGCTTTATACAGGCTGCCGAAGAAAAGAAATAGAATATACCAGCCATTCCATTAGTTTACACACAGAAGACTCATGCTGGCAGACTAGCCAAGCATGGGGCGGCCTCGGGGCCAATTTGCGTGCCAAAAAGCAGTCAACAAAAGACACACACAACAAAGATGCAACAAGGATGTCATCAGTAGTTTGGTATTAGTCCCAGGAGGCATATCCAGAAATCAAGAGCGATCTCTACATGTTTGCCCTCCAACTGCAAATCCTGATGTATATTAGATTAATGCAAATGGCGAGGCATTGGCACTTGCTGGAATAAGTTATACGTTTTTCATGAGACTGGTTGCTTTCCCATACTATTCTTCAGGACTTTTTTTGGCAGCGCTATCAAGCCTAACTTCACCACCACTCATTTCCCTATGAATAAGCTTGAGATGCGATGGCACCAAGGCTGACATTTGCCCTATGACTCAGGGACAGACTCAGACACGGACCTACAAAGCAATGAATCACAGTCTGGGTCCAATCAATAGGACTATACCAGCAATGCAACTAGCACAGCATGGAGCAGGAGGCAGTCATTGGCTACCACCACTAACTGGCAGCCAGTGAACTAACAGTTCTGACTTGAAGAGGGACATGACAGGGTGGGCAGGCAGGGGGCAGAATTGTCAGCACCATGTAGGCATGGCGTTGGTGAATAGCTAGCAGTTCCCTATGGGTGAAGGATGCTGTTGTAATCTGATCAGGTAGAAGATGTCCTCAAATGAATGAAGTGGTGCTATATAGTGACCGTGCTGAATCTGATTTAACATATGGTAAGCAGAGCTTTTTAAAAAACAAAATCTCTTTCACTTAATAATTCACTTTTTTTTGCTGCTTCCCACCCATTCCCTAGCTTCTAATTACGCACCTGAACAAACACAAAAATAAATTGGAGAGTAAAAACACACCTATGCCTTTAAATCACCACACGCTTAACCTTTGCACAGCACGTTCTAGTGCAAAGTTCTGTGTGCATACTTAATAAATACTGGCTCTGCTGGCAGCCGTGTTAATGAACATATTCTACTTTCACTCTACAGGAGGAAATTAATTTGCTCCAAGTTAAACTGAGAGTATGATTTGAAGAGCCTTCTATAGAATGCTCCATCTTCACAAAAAATATCAGCTGAGGCCCAGTATTGAACTGGATTTCTATTCACCAAAGGCTCACAATGGATCAAATCAATAACAAAATTTCTCAAAGCATCCTTTGCCCCGACCTCTGTGTTGTATGTCATCTATAAGCCAGCAGACTTCTAGAAGATGCTCAAGGCAAGTACTTGACTCTCCAAGATATGGAAGTTCTAGCCATTTTGTAGCTAAAACAGCACCAGCTAGATGGAGATATCAGCTTGGGAACCTGGGAATTAGCAGAAGTACACACACACACACACAAATCTTCGGAGGGGGGGACCACTAAAGAACAGGGAGGGAAACAAATCAAGTGTGCTCAGTGACCATAGGACACTAAGAGTCTCTGTTGGGAAAAATAGAATGGGGGAAGAGAATATGCCGGGAAAGGCTAGAACAGGAATACTTCACACTGCAACATTTTGTTGCAAGTCCCACTTGTTCTATATGTTATTTGATTTTTGGTACATAGCTCGTATGGTCAAAAAACATCTTGTTGTGTTGTTCAGAACATATTGTTGCAAAAGAGGCAGTTTTTCAAGAATGCAGGACCCACTTGCAGAAGACAAGTGATTTCCGACAACAAAATAGGTGACAGATTCATCAAGTCAGTCATTGGCTCACATCCACACCATTAATTTAAAGTACGGTACATGGTTTACCTTCAAGAATCCTGGGAAGTGTAGTTTATTCCTCCCAGAGCTGCAATTCCCAGCACCCTTAAACAGCAATTTTGGCATAGGGAGAACCCATATGCTTTAAATGAATGGTATGAATGTTTCCGAGCAGACACATTTCCAAGGCCAGTCAACATTTGGGAACACTTGTGCGACACAGGGCTCTGCATATGGGATATCAATGAAGAAGATTTCCTTTGATTATGAGTTGCATGCTACATGTGCCCAAACCACAGTTATGACATTGAGGTCCTCACTTACCGTCAGATCACTTCGGATGGCGAAGTTTTCCGGCTTGATGTCACAGAGATGAAGCCGGTGAGAAAAGTCATTGTCAAAATGTTTTACCATATCCAGGAAGCTGATGGCAATTTCAGTGATGGCCTTAGCCTTGCTTTTAATCCCAGAAAAGGAAACGCCGACCGCATCTTCCACAGAAAAGAGAGTTTTCTGCCAGGTATGCCCAGCGGTCAGGTACTCCACAGCATAGAAGTGGCCACAGGAGCCAATGACCCTTAGGACATGTTTACTGAAGTCTTGCAGCACACTGAAGTAAATATATTCTTCTTGTTGGAGTAGGGACCACATGCTAGCCAGCTGCGCTTTCCAGTGTGGGCCCCTCCCCTTCGTCCACAAAGGCACCACAGTGTTATTAGGAAGTTCTAGACCCAGAACATTCTTGATCTCCAAAGCGACCATCAGGAGGAGCTCTGCCTCTGGAATACCCTGCGGTTCCATTTCCTCCAGAAAGCCAAGGTGGTGGTAGCTAGAGAAGATTTCATTTTTGGATTTCAGGATCACTGGGCGACCTCTCCAGTCAGCTTGGATGACCTTCTTACCTCTGTCATAATAAAGGCAGCGCTTGTATATCAACTTCTGTGCCACACACAAGTCTTCGCAAAGGTCTCCTGTCAAGGCTCCTTTTCTATAGTCAAGGCACTGGAGAAATGTGAAAAGAAAGAAAGAATCAATTGATAGCAGAAAGCCACCATTTCCAGTCACATCAAGAGTAGGGGAAGAGGACAAATCCCTGCAGGAGCTTTACATACTCAAGTTCTCCATGACACAGACAAATGTAACACACAGCAAAGGTGTCAGGAAAGTTTGAGGGAGATGTTTGCCCATGTTTGCTGTTCCATCTTTCCCACAGACCTGTCAGGTCATAAACCCAGGAAACTCTTGCTAGCTGTTGTTTCAAGGGTAGCAAGCTCATAAACAGACAGCCCACAAAGGTCAGTAAATTGTATCTCATGTTGTTTAAGCTCTGTACTTTTGCTCTAAGGGTTCCCTCTAGATGGCCTATTTATTGAGCATTCATCCCGATTTGCTTACACAAAGTCTGTGTATTGGTTAATTTATATTCGAATTTCATTAATTCATTCTGATTATTCTATGGGCTGACATCTGCCCGTTAGCCATTTATTCAACCCAAATTTTTCCAATGCATTTCCCTGTCACTTTCCTACATGCAGAAAGTCCATTTCTAAAGCTCTAGTTTGCACTTGAATCCCTCCCACCAAATACTGTCAGGAGACACCCTAAGTTCAGGTTCCTTTGGATGCTATGTCAAGGGTGAGTTTGGTCTGTACTTTTGGTCTGTACACCCAGATGGTGGTTGAGGGTTCAAATAATCACAGAGAGCAATGTGAAGCCTGTTGCTTCAAAACACAGACACATCCAACTTTTTTTGCCACACATAAAACTGGCTGCCAGAAAGCCTGTAATTTTACACAATGATTAAAAGCAGTGATAAAGATAAACAGCTGTAAGGCATTATGATACGGGTTTTCTTACGGCGGTGGAGAAACTTGCTATGAAAACATTTTGTGGGACCAACTGAAATGCACAGGGAGTTGTGACCACACAGAATTGAGGGCTACAATCTGCCTCTGTACATCCTAAGATGTGATGGCATTAGAGCAATTGTTATCTGCCAAGCTGAAAATATGCAGGGTCTTGTAAAATGAAACAAAAACCACATGCTTGTTGTACAACAAAGCTGGGCAGTCTCTTAATCAAGACCTGCTGGTAAGTCACTTGGTGTCCACTGACAAAAGGTATGATGGGACATATTTGTGTGGTTTGCAAATTCTGCAGTTCATGACCAAAGAGACAAAAAAGAAATCAGGACTCTATAGTTATGTGGTCATCTCAAATGCACCAAAATAAATAAATAAACAGGATTTCCCCTGCCAGTCCCTTCCTCCAGCCATAATTGTTTCCATCCCTCTGTTTCTAGGAGTGTAAGCAATCTGCATAACTGTGTCCATTCAGACCTTCCAGAAGTGCAGCTGCAAAGTCTATTCCAGGCAACTCTCTGGAGGAGAAGATGACCGACGTGGGCTAGGGTGGAAGATGTAAGAAAATCAGACAGCCAGTTAGTGGCTTGATACCAACTTCTGCGTTAATTTCCCCTCCACACGCCCCATTCTTCAGACCAGGAATTTCCCACAATATATTTTCACATGAGAGAAATGCTGGACCCCAGAAAATGCAAGCCCCGCGAGGCTCTCTCATATTTCTCCAGCCAGTTCATCCCATTCCCAGGTCTCTGCCAGCTTACATTCTATTGGCTATGGACTCTGCATGCGAGGGATGGAGAGAGCAAAATCTGGAGCAGTTCCAAATGGCACAGATTACGTACAGAATATAAGGGTAGAATCCAGCACAGGGTTCACGAAACATTCTGCCAGTGCAAGGATTTCTGCTTGTGCAATGGAATGCTCTCCCCCTGTGCAACCCCTAAATCCTTTCTAGGGGTTCCCCCAATGCTCTGGAGCAGAGGGTGCAGGGCCCTTGCAGGGGAAGGGAGAGGGAATCCCATTGTGCAAGCGGAAATCCTTGTGCTAAAGGGATACAGGAGCTGAATACTGCCCCGTGTTTTTATATTTATCAGATGCCAAGTTGCCTCAGCTCATCTCCAACAATGGCGATGGTTTGCCAGCTTTTATGCCTCGCCACCCCCTTCCACACACAGCGCATAGAAATGCTGCCTTCACACAAAAGCTTCCCAGATACAAGTTTGGAAGCAAACCCTGCATGCTCCTATGAGAGAGCCAATAAATAGTTCCAACAGTGCTATGGAGGAACTGCTATCAGCTATCTTTAAACTGGTGTTTCCTAACTGGGGGCCATATGGCCCCCTGCCTGCCCGCGCCTGATATTCCAAGGCGGCCATAGGTGAAAATCGTATAAATGGGGGGGGGGGCATGGCATGAGACTAGGAGGCCACAGAGGAAAGTGAGAAGTGAAGAAAACAGAAAAGTGACCGACAAAAGAAAACAGAGGAGTAGAGTGAACACAGAAACGACCATGCTTCTCAGTAGATGCAGTGCCATGCGCTCTCTGTGGCAACGTCGCTTCTTGCTTCCTTCTCTCTCCCACTTCCACACCCTACTGCTGCACACACTAAGCTGCCCGCATCTTGTTTGTCCCAGGCAAGGTGTATGGCTGCAGCAATGTTAGTTATGAGGGTGTGCTGTTTCTTCATGCAAGCACTACTGTGAAAGGAGGTACATAGCTGCATGCAAGAGTTACTCAGCCTCATGAGGAACCGCCTTAACAAAATGGACAGAGGAGATCTTCAGTTATCCCTCACACAATAGAACCGGATATAAAAAAGCTTGTTTCTGGTCAACAAGCACAAGGGTCCCATTGGTCGAGAAATACTTAAAAGTATATTTTTTAAATGTAATTGTATTTTGTATAAATTATAAAAAAATGTTCTGTTTACAAACAAAACATTTAAGTAGCTACCTTTCTACCGGTAGGGCAGGGGGTGGGCCACAGGAAGGAAACGAGGTCGGAAGGGAGCCACAGTGAGAAACACTGCTTTATACCATTTCCTGAGTCCTTCTGGGAGCCACAAATAGTAGAGTAGAACTTGTCGCGTGCTCTGCCAAGTTTCTCCCCTGGGTGAAATATTCTTCCTGATAACCAGATCAGTCAGCTATATCTTGAAGAGACCACCACCACCAGTGGTGGCAATGCCCCAAGTTTTCTAAATGAGGGATCAGCCTTGGTACTATTGTCGCAAAATAGCAAGTAAATGGCTACAATGTGATTGTTTACTTGAATACCAACTTTTGTAAATTAACTGATATTCCTTTTCCTTGCTTGGGTTGCTCAAATATACTTTTAACTGGCCATCATAATGCTCTGTCATAGGTTTGTAGCACTCTTAATCCTGACCTTCAACACCTGTGATATGCATACTTTCAGGACCCAGCCTTTTTTTTCTTTTTGAGATTGTGTATGTATATGTAGGGATGTGGGTGGTGCTGTGGGTAAAACCTCAGTGCCTAGGACTTGCCGATCGCATGGTCGGCGGTTCGAATCCCCGCAGCAGGGTGAGCTCCCGTCTTTCGGTCCCAGCTCCTGCCCACCTAGCAGTTCGAAAGCACCCTTAAGTGCAAGTAGATAAATAGGTACCGCTTTCTAGCGGGAAGGTAACGGCGTTTCCGTGTGCTGCGCTGGTGCTGGAAGTGTCTCCGGACAGCGCTGGCCCCCGGCCTCTTAAGTGAGATGGGCGCACAACCCTAGAGTCGGACATGACTGGCCCGTATGGGCAGGGGTACCTTTACCTTTTTATGTATATGTGTGTGTTTTAATTGTGTTTTGAAACTGAGTTTTAAATCATTGTAACCCACCTTGGGCATTAGGCTGAAGGGTGGGCAATAAAACCACCATCATAGCGAGTTCCAAAGAGCAAGAATGTGGATTAGATGACCCGTGGGGTCCCTTCCAACTCTACAGTTCTAAAAGGGGGAGGAAGGCTGAACACAAAGTTGCTTTGCACTAACACAAAGCACTTTCACAAAGCCCTGGTGTCCACCAATTCCACCATACCTCCTACTGTAGCCCTGCTGTTTTGTGGAGGCTTCTTCAGCCATCAGGGCTGAATTGGCAAAAAAATGAGTGTCCAACTTTGGAAGTGCATTCAAGCAGCACAAGGTCCTCACGGGATACAACCCAAAGCAGCTTGTCTTGAATGCCTGGCATGTTGGTTTTATCAAACAGCTGTGAGCTCAGGTATTATTTTCATTCTTCATCTCCACCTCCCCCCCATCCCACCACCGACAATCATTTGAAATGTTATATCCATCCATCCATCGTAGCTAGGGCGTATCAAATCGCTATGCGTCCCAGCCTTTTTCAGAGAGAAATTTGCATACTTTACTCATCTCCAGAACCAAGTTCTCCTAAGGTCACGAAAGCCTGTAGCTCTACCAAATGGATGTGAGTACCGCAGCACACGCCATTGTAAAAGCTATCTTACTTACGCCTGCAAAGACTTCTGTGTGCAGAGACTCAAAAAACTGCATTTAAATAGTAGCACTGATTTTGCCTGAAGCCATTCACTAATGCAAGCAGTACGACATGACAGATGGAAGTAAATTTGAGAATATCCGTTTTATAGCCAATCGCTAAAGCAATCCATTTCCCTTTTATATATTTGTAAGAGCTGGTGCTCCCTTGGCATCTCCCCATGTGGTGTTGCTGGACTACAACTCCCATCATCCCTAACCATTGGCCATGCTGGCTGTGGCTGATGGGAGTTAGAGTCCAACAACATCTGGAGGGCCACAGGATCCCCAACCCCTACTTGTGAAAGAGGAAGCTTCCAGGGAGCCTGCTTATTCGCACAAATTGTCCCTCCCTTTCTAGTGCAATCATCTAGTCACTTTTCTAACTGCAAAACCCATAATAAAAGTGATGGGAAACTGCACTGCAAAGGGTGGGATAACTCTCACTAGCTGTGTGGCCTCCATGCAAACATATCAGGATGAATCTCAATAAACATCTAGTGTCAGTCATATAACCGCCACATAAGTTCAATGTGGACGTATCAGCATAAATGCTCAATAAACAACAGATCCGAAAGCTTCCCAGCGATCGCAAAGAGTCAGGAGCAAATGACAAAGCTCTCTTAAATTAATCATGCAACCACTCTGAGGACTAGACTGTAAACACACAAGGTTAGTTTCCCGTGGATTAATTGGGAACCAATTAAATTGGTCTGTTAGAATGTAAGACAAATTAGTTCAGGAATAGGGACTCTGTGGCCTTCCAGATGTGGTTGGACTCCATCAGCTCCAGCCAGCAATGCAAATGGTCAGGGATGAGAGGGAATTTACTCCAATGACAACTAGAGAGCTACAGGCACCCTCCAACCCCACCAAATTAGTTTATTTGGAGTTAATAGAATTGAACTGGCTTAAATCCTAGTGCAGCACTCTGGCTTATCTGGTGTGTGGATGAGGCTGCAAATAACTTTTCTGCTTCTGGGATCCAAGTTAGGACACAGGCCAAAGGGAATAATGCAGATGTGATTCCCAAAGCTATGTCAGATACCTCCAAATTGTTTTGGAGCTCTAGCAGAGCTCCGGAGGAAATGGAAAATATTCTGTATCTCAGAGGTATCCAGCACTGCAGCTGCCTGCCACGGAGAAGGGATAGAAAGAATTCATCCTCTTGCTCTTTCCAAGAAGTTGGCAAGGCTGCAGAAGCACATAATTTGTCTTCGTTTATTATACACAGCACAGGAAAATTTATAGTCATCAATAGCTTGCTACCGTAATAGATTATTTAATTTCCATTAGGCTTCCTTTCCCATTTGACAAAAGCCCTTTGCAAATAAAGGAATTTGGCCTGTTATTTAACCCTCTATGCTCATCTTGTAAAGCTGAGAGACAATCCCTTACACAGTATTTTAGTCCGAAAATGTTTGTAAGTCACAGCTCAAACACAACATTTCACCTCGACACACAGGTGCTCTGGTTTAATCTAGGTGTAGACTGGGCAGAGAGGGCATTTTATAGGCTGCAGCAGTTTTCCAGCAAGAAATTATTTTGCCCCTTGTTCTGTTTATTATATTATATGCTCAGGAAGAATGCACTATGCAGCTGAAAGCTAGGAAAACGTTGGAATAACTTTCCTACTTTCTAGATATGTGTTGTCGCACAGACAAAACAGAGCAAGCCTTCCTTCAGCTATCTTAAAATAATAAATCCTCTTATTTTATCAGGGGAAGTTAATGGATATGGACTGCAGATGTTCAAGCTGAGCAGCCTAACGCCCACCTACACAGTTGCCTTGAAAACTCACTAGAAAATACAAATTGCCTTTTTCCCACCCGTCTGCTTTTACTGCGTTTTATCAGCTAGACCTGGCAGCTGAATGCTCTGTCTTCTTTAATTGACAGTAACTGCTGCCTCAAAGGTGTAAGATGCAGTCACAGTGGCAAATGCTTTGCAAGCAGCAGACGATTCCCTTAATCAGCAGCCTGGCTTGTTTCCCTCACGCCCCTCCCCCCCAAGCACAGGCAAAACTCCATCAGCATGGGCTGCTTGTCTCCTAGTGCTTTTCATGCCAATACTTTCACAAATCTCCAATTCATGACATCAAGGATTCATTGGCTCTCATTAGTCTTTACTCAAAAGCATGATCCTTTATCATCTACAGGCCACCAAGCCAGAATTGGCTATATAATCTATTAACTATGGTATGGCACAGTGGAGGTAAGGGAATGGCATGGCACCTTGTGGCATAACATGGTGACAGCATCTTACTGACGTACATGTTTCCCCCGATTTTTTAAAATTACGGTAAGCAGTGAATGTGGAACAAGCTATTCCCTAGAACAATTGCCACAAAGAATACTATGCTACTGGCACTACAAATTATGAAAACGTAACCAAGCCAAACCAAAGGATTGTATCCAACTAAGTAGACCCACTTGGTGGAATTAAACATCACACTATGGGAGGGTTTCACAAACTTGGGTCTCCAGCTGTTTTTGATCTACAATTCCCAAAAAAAACCCACTGGTCCTGCTAGCTAGGGATGATGGGAGTTGTAGTCCAAAAACAGCTGGAGAACCAAGTTTGGGAAACCCTGCACTAAGGCAACTGTTTCATTGGCACATGCATTTCTGCATGCCAGGTGGAGCAATCACCCTTTCCTGCTCTGTGTCCTGTTCTGGAGGTTGTCCCAACCCTCCCAAAGAGATTTTGGGGAGGGTAACATGGGTAAAGGTTGCATAGGGAGGGAGGAGTCCTGCTGCCCTGGTGGGACTTGTGCTGGCTTCTGGGAGCACAAGACTTCAGTTGAATGCAGCTCACTAAAATGAATGAACCTAAGTTACTTGTGTCCATTAATCTCAAGGGGTCTAATCTAAACAGGGCTAACACTGGATACAACCCAAAGTATTTTTATATCCCATTTATTTCAATGGGATTTATAAGTGCTTAACTCTGGGCCAAGCTACACATTATGTTGATTGTGTCAATGCAATTAACACGATCCTATTAATCGCTTCATTATAGTTCCTCTTGCCTAACATGGCCTAACACAGCCCATCTTGCCATCCTCAGACATTTTGCAGCATCCAGAGCCAAATTCCAGGCTTCCTTCAAGGGCAGCCCCATGTAGAGTGAATTGCAGCGATCTATCTGAAGGGGGGGGGATGACTAACAAGGTGATCCTATACATATCTAGAAGCAAGTCCTCTTGAGTGCAATTGGACTTACTACAAATTGAATAATGCAACTGAACCGTAAGGTATGAATGTCTGAGGTTAGGTCTGCTTTTCCCAGGAACAAGTACAATTGGAGGCTCAGATACCATTGGCAGAAAGCACTCCTGAACTCAGCTGTCTCATGCACATCCATAAGCAAGGATGGATCCAAGAAAAATCCAAGAGAAAATTTTGTTGCATTAGCTTTATTGGAAAGGTGGGGATTATCCCCCCCCCCTTTTCCTCCAACATTTGGTACATACCGTATCTTTTGCTCTATAAGACTCACTTTTTCCCTCCTAAAAAGTAAGGGGAAATGTGTGTGGTCTTATGGAGTGAATGCAGGCTGCGCAGCTATCACAGAAGCCAGAACAGCAAGAGGGATTGCTGCTTTCGCTGCGCAGCGATCCCTCTTGCTATTCTGGCTTCTGAGATTCAGAATTTTTTTTTCTTGTTTTCCTCCTCCAAAAACTAGGTGCGTCTTGTGGTCTGGTGCGTCTTATAGAGCGAAAAATACGGTAGTTGATGTACCAAATGGTTGGCTGCCCAGAAAGTTCATGTGTCTTAGTCTCTACCAAAATTCATAGCTCCTTTGAAAACTGAGTGTGTGATTTTAATCGTGAGAGACATCTTTAATGCAGACCACCTTGATAAAGGAACAGATTTTAGATAATGCTCTAGTAATGTTTGCCCTTGTATTGTTTTGTGTCTCACCACTTCAGGCTTGCATTTATACATTCAATTCTTGGTACTTGACCCACAATGGATAGGTTTATAAAAAGCACTTCTGAATGTCAATTATCGGTAGAACACTGCAGTTTGAAGCACACCTACTTCAGAGAAAGTCACACTGAACTAAGTTTGACTTACTTCTTAGTAGAAATGCATGGGATTGCACTGTTAGTATTACAACATCTAACCAAATTAATAAAGTTTACTTAGATGTATAGGTGTATCTATAAGATTTCTGTTTTTGTTTTACATTCACGTTGTGCCTGCCAACTGCATATAATCCAGGAGTTCTGGATTTTCTGACGGCATGTGGAGATGTCCTCCTTCCCCACCACTGAGTTGTAACAATCAGCTCCTAACATCTGGAACCAAGGTATTCTCAAGCAAAAATCATGAAAAACTCCAGGCACCTCTCATTTTACAAATTAAGCACTTGTATCCACAGTAAGTATCCACAGCGCTCAAAATTCTTGCAAAAATATTAGGCTTTCCACCCACTTTTTATTATTATTAATCCCCCTCATGGTCTTTTATCCATCCACACTCCTGTTTCACTCTTAATCTTCTGTTAAATCAATGCCTACAGCTTATCCCATGATCACTTATTCAGAAGTGAAGTCCTACTAAGTTCAGTTGGCCTTGAGCTCCATCTTTCCCCCGAGCAATAGAGAAGTGGCATGATGTAGTGGACAGAGTGTTGGACTATATACATAGGAAGCTGCCTTATACCAGATTGAATCATTGCTCCATTTAGTTCCGTATTGTCTATTTGGAACTGCTCTCTATGGTTTCAGGGCTCATTCTTAGTCTCACCTGGAGATTGAACCTTGGACCTTCTGGATACAAAGCAGTTGCTCTGCTACTGAGCTGCACCCCTTCCCTGAGAGGCAGGCAGGTTCATATTTCTATTAAACTAGGATGTTTAAGCATGAGATTATCTAATCTGCCTTGCTGGGTTAATGCAAGGATAAAAAAGAGAGCAGAGAACCACACAAGCCATCTTGGAAGACAGGAAATAAATGCCGCAAAGCAATCTATAAGGCACATGAGTTAGGACATCCAGAAAATGTCATGGGGGAATATTTAATCCTGACATCTTTGATCCAACCTGGCCTTTTGCTGCTGCTGCCCACCAGGACTCAACCTCCTTCCCATGATGTCTACTAGCCCGCCTGGCTCTGAAATAGGATTCATCCAGAGGTGAGATCTGTCTGCACTGGTGCATCTACCGGCTCAGCCACCCCTATTTTGTCGGAGATTTCCTCTGCTTGCCCCATGACTCTGAGGCACAGGTCTGAGGGGGCCATTTCTCATCCTGTCTCTTTCTCTGGGAAAACCTGCCATTCAGCGCTGAATTGGAACAAACTGGTTCTCTGCTGGTTGACCAAAAAATCTCAGACCAAAAAAGAAGTGTGGCCGAGCCTTATGTCGTTTTCGGCAGTGGAGTCAATGAAGGTTGGTCAGTTTGGGCCAAGGAGGCCCTGCCCCAGCCACACAGCCACCAGTCCAGGGAGTGGTCCTGCCTGTCAGTTTCCTCTCCCTCCTGAGTCCTAGTAGAATTCAGCAGGGAGAAGGATAGGGGCAAACCGAGAACTGCCTCTGCCACTATGCCTATGGTGGGATTCCTTGTCTTCCTCTCCACCAGGCTCGCCAGTCTGCCGGCTTCCCGGCCTCGGATCAGATAGTAAGGCATTACTGCCGGTAGGGCGGGTGCTGTCATGAGGCCAACGAGGCAGCGCCCGGGGCGCACACTTTAGAGGGGCACAGTTTTATACAGATTGGTTTTTGTTCTATCCAAGAGTGCCAACTTGAATAAAATGTTGAGGAGGGGAGCAGGTAAGCCCTGCACAATTGGGCAATTGTTGTTAGCTTCGCCCCCCCCCCCCGGGTGTGTGTGCTTTGTCTGTGCAAGTAGTTGGGCTCGCCTAGGGCGCAAAACAGCCTGGCCCCGACTACGGGTCTCTCCTGCTGGGTCTGAAGGGGGCTCCCCTGGACTTCGCCCTCGGGCTACCCTTCCCTTCTCCCCTCCGCAGCCGCCCCCGGCCACTTACCAGCCTGGCCAGGATCCTGTGGCTCTGCTCGTCGGTGCAGCGCCCGGAGAGGAGGACGCCGCCGTGCGCTAAGAAGAAGAAGGCGCCCCCTGCCGCCCCGCACGCCGCCCAGAAGAGGCAGAAGGCGGCGGAGCAGCGCCTGCCCAGCCTGGCTCTCAGCAGGCGCTTCAAGGCGGGCATGCCTTGCACACTCCGTCCGCCCGTCCGGGCTGCTGTTGCTGCTGCAGGGAATTCCCGCCTTAGCCCGTGCAGCAGACAGGAGAGTCCCGGCGATCCATCAGCGACGCTTGCGCGCCCCGGGCTGCCTCCCCGCTTCCTGCGAAGTCTCCAGCGCGACCTGACCGCCCGCTCGGCTTGCAGCGTGCAGCCAAGAGCCAAGCGCACGGGCGGAGCGCGGCGGGCGCGTCCGGCGGCGGGCGCCTCCCGCGGCGCGCATCTGACCTCCGGGGAAGCCGCGCTCCTCGCTTGGTTCCCAGCGCGCCGCCTCGCAGTCGCCCGCGGCCACCAGTCGTCGTCGGCGCAGCAGCAGCAGCCGCGCTGCCTTTCGAGGGGAAGCCACGTAGGTCCGCCTCCCTTTTGTCTGCCGCGTCCCTCGGACGGGAGCTGCGCGGCTCCCCTCCTCGCCCGCCCGGCAAACTTTCGCCGACGCGGAGGAAGCCCGCGAGGAGGGAGAGGCAGACACAGCGCGCTTCCTCCCGCAGCGCCGTTCCTTTCAAAATCGAGATGGTTGATGGACACTTTGAAAGGGGCGACTCCAGAATGCTCTCCTTTCCGAAGGTGCACATGCAAGTCGGTCCTATTCAGTTATTCCTTGGGGACTTTGACGCCCCGATATGCTTTCCGTTATAAGCTGTATTTTAGTAGTATATACTAATTTACTTACATATCCAAATGAGATGTGCGTCGTAAATTAAATGAAAAGCCATACTACAAAGACAAGGATACAAAGGACCCAAACCAGTTCAGACCACCACCCCCATAAAAGATTTGAGGGGACTTGGACCCCTCTCCGAAATGGATGGGCATTGCCATTTAAAGGTGTGCTTGTGCGGAATCACGTGATCGATTATGCAAGGCGGGGCATACCCCCCCCCCATATTTAATTCAAGTTGGCACCCCTGCAAGGTTATAACTCTACCTCCCTCTTGCCCTTCTATAGCCCTCCTTCACTTTTATCTCCTTCCTTGACTTGATGACCCTTGTTGTCCCTCCCAGCTCTGCAATTCTATGGCTTCTCCCTTCCTGCCACACTCCCTTCTCCTCCATGACCTGATCTTAATTAATTTCCTATCTTAACACCTGCAAACCATAGATGGTTGCAAGCTTGTCAGTATAATTTGTCCTTTATGGGGCAGAAATGCTGGCATTGCTGTACTGTATCTTGCTCAAACAAGCCAAAGGGCATATTAGGCTGTCTTCACAAATGAGAGGTTTCGAGAAGGTTATCAAAGTGCTGGGGGGGGGGGAGTTGCCGAAGGAATTTAAAATTCATTGTACATCCTATAGAGCCAATGTAAGTTTTCCACTTGAATTATAGGCTTGGGAAATGAAAAGGGCAACAACAGCCTTGGAATTACAGAAGCATAAACTGATAATCCCAGAATATTGCGATTGGTTGCATACATGGCAACCACGCCAGCTCACTAATATCAATATCACTTATTCTACAGATATTCTCTGGCCACAGTATCCAGGATACTACTGCCTGCCTGCTGCTGTTACTAGTGCAACATTCACTCTGAATGCAAAGGAGGTGACACATCAAATAGGTCACATAGACAGCTCCTGGTCAACAAAATTCCATTAATTGTAGCACAGCCTTACATACAGTTACTCAGAGGTATGTCCTCCTATATTCAAATAGGCTTACTCTCATGTAACTGTGGGTAAAATTCAGAGAGTTACACTCTTCCTTCCCTTCCAAGAGCTTGGACGAGCTTACATAGGGACAGCCTACAGAATCACACCTCCTTAGTATCAGTAGATCACAGTGCCTTCCAGCCATGCTCTGGAATTCCATCTTTATCAAGTTATTTAGGCGTTAATCCCATTCCAGTGACAGCAAGCACTATCCAGCTATGGCTGAGTACATGCCATACATGTATGTAAACAGCGCTCCTGACAGCATCCCTGTAGAGTAGCACACTGTGGGCTATACTCATATTACAAATTAAGGAGTGGCTGAATCTAAAAGAAGGTAGATTGTCTGAAGCTTCTCCTGCATCTTACCTGAATATTATTCTAGCTCAGGGACTTTTTCTATTTTAAATAGCACCTTATTCCATTTTGCACTGAAGATAAGCAAGATCAGATTTCTCTAGTCTGGGGCCCTCCAGGTGTTTGGAACTACAACTTACATCAGTCTCAGCCAGGCTGTGCAAGCTTTTCTAACTAAAACATGCAGAAAGGCAGCAGAGACATATGTGGCATCACATTTAGACACCCACTAAACAGAAGAGCTCTTTCGCCATTAAAAAGATGGGCGTCTGTGAATGCAGACAAATCTTGCTTTGTTCCTTGCAGGGACATTGCAGTTCCTTTGCTACAGGGATGGAACTACTAGAACCAAAGCATTGCGACCTCCCTGAAACATCCCTTACCAAAGGATGCAAGAGCTGGATTTCATACAGGCATTTAAAAGGCCTGAGATGGTGAAGGGCAGCAAGAAGATTAAACATGCTACCCATGAGATGCATAAGATCTAAAGCTTTCTTGAGGCTGGCAGGAGGAATGGAAGTGAGAGGCGAAAACAAAAGCTCTACTATTCTCTCACAAGAAGCCCTAGAGGCTGAAACATTATCACAAACCACTTCACTCTCACCCCCCTACCTTCAGTCTAGAGGTCTTTTATGAACCTCTTCACACTCTTTCGTTCATTGTTCCCATCTGCAGCCTGCATACTTACTTGACACCTTAAATCCAGCCACCTTGATAATAATATATTAAAGTCCATACTAAATCCAAAAATTTGCATTGGCAAAATTGGTGAGCCGCTAAGGTCTGAGAGCTATAAAACAGAAGGTTTTAGTTCTGCTAGGAGTTTAAGAGATTGGGATTTCATTCATTGATTTGTTTAAATAATAGGTCTATTGCCTGTAGCTTTAAAAAAAATCATTATTAAACAGCCAGTTGGCTGACTTGGTTTCACTGCCACCTTAGATGTTGCAGCCATAAAGTCATTAGGTTAAAAGAATTGTAATTTTTTTCAACTAAAAAGTGATACGTAAATGTTTTAAATAAGGAAATATAGATTAATAATCAACCAAAAAGCCACATCAGACTTCATAGCTGAATCCTCAATCCCGATCAGATGATTCAAGCAAATGAGTTATATCACCCTGTACAGAGCATGTGGTAGTCGAGGTGGCAGACTACCCTTCAGACACTGTCGTATTACAATTCCCATTGACCCTGACCACCAGCCATTCTGCCTGAGGCTGATGGAAGGTGTAGTCCAAAACATCTGAAAGGCACCACATTGACAATTCTTGCTATAGAGGAAGACAATGGAAAACAACTGTATTTGGTAAAGTGGAGGATCTTTGATATATTAAATGGTATGCCGGTGCTACAGCTAGGTGTGGAGCTAACCAGGTTTTTTGCCCCAGTGAAGCCATTGAGACTCCCAGCCTGTGTGTGTATGCAAGTGTGCATGTGCCAAAGTGGGTCTTTGACCCTGCTGAAATAAAGCCTAGCTTCTCCCCTGACACACAGGAATGGACAGGTAGTATATCAGGATCTGCTTGTAGATCTCTGGCTGATTTGCAGTAGATCACCAAGCTTTCCTCACTTCCAACAAGAGCAGCAGTAACAAGCTTTCACATCTCCACCTTCTTAATTAGGCGCTGAGATTAGGAAAACAAATGGCTGTGGGAACTAAAATGGATTTTTTCTGTGTTCTGGTACTGAATACAAACTGGGAACTATTTGTTCTAGTCACATGAACATCACAGATTTTGTTATTTATAACACCTATGTATTTTATGCATTCTTACATTTTCACCCAACCGCTTCTCCACTGAACTCCAGAAAGCATATCTGTGTCTCCCCACCCCCATGCTATGAGGAAGGCTGAGATGGGAGAGACACTCAGCAAGACTTTAAGTAATAATCTGAAGGCAGGTCTCCCTGCTTATTTAGCACTACACCACAATGACATTAATGCTGTCCTGGGGTTTTCTTGTGCGTTATGTGCTTATTTATTTATCTAGATTAAAATGTGATTGCAATTAAATAAAATAACCCCAAGTCTAAACAAACAGCACAACAGAATTGATGGCATCAGCTGATGTGCAATTAAACGGGTAACCAAAGGAAATGAGTGTGGTCACAGCTCCTTGCACATGAATTGGGCTCCAAGCTACCAGACAATATGGTTGAGCCTGAAATAAAGGTTGACTGATGGAATGAAGGTCAGGAGTGAGATTTCTCCACAGACCACTGCTTGGAAACCCATTCTAGTGTGAGTCCATAATACCCAGCCAGAACATAACACAGTAGACTATGAAGGTGCTGTCAAACAAGTAAAGGAAAGCATTCTGTATATCAATGGTTGGGAAGGGTGGGGTGGGGTGGGAATAGTTCTACCCCTGCTGACTACAAAAAAACCCACACTGCACAACCCACACTGCCCATGCTCATCCTGCAATCACACCCATTTGCAGTGTTGAGGCTAGGCTGAGCTGAGAAACATTGTCTGTTTTGGTTTCACATATGACCAGCTTCATAATATCCAAGAGCTCACACTTTTGGAGCTTATTCATTCAGGCTGCTAAACTGAATCCATAAGACACATTGACCCAACGTAGCTTAGACATACTTTGGCTCACTGTCTTGAGTAACCCCAAGGCCCATGCTCAAATGGAATTCTTCGTGCCAGTCACCTGCACACCACAGACTGCTATTTACAGAATTAATGAGAGCTGAGGCCCTCATATCCAGGGGCTCTTTTACATCTTGTCAGCCTTTGTTAGTTGTATATAAACAAACCAGGGGCTTAAGGTATTTGAGAGGATGGATGCTAATATAAACATACACTGAGGCTCATTCCATTTCTTGAGCCAGAATTGTTCAATATTACTGTTTGGCTCTCTATTTTGCCCTTTCTTCCACAGTGACAGATGTTGCGTTTTGAACTGAGTGCACATTACAAAATGGACTGCATTAGCACAAAACCTAAAATGCAGAAAGCTCTCTGGCAAAGCAGATGACCTGGGAAAGCAAGATTATCCCCTCTGCCATCCTGATAGCAGGACTCTTATATCTAGGGGTACAGTGGTACCTTGGGTTACAGACTCTTCGGGTTACAGACGCTTCAGGTTGCAGACTCTGCTAACCCAGAAATAGTACCTCAGGTTAAGAACTTTGCTTCAGGATGAGAACAGAAATCGCGCAGCGGCGGCGTGGCAGCAGCGGGAGGCCCCATTAGCTAAAGTGGTACCTCAGGCTAAGAATGGACCTCCAGAATGAATTAAGTTCTTAACCCGAGGTACCACTGTACTTAGCAAAACCTCATCCTGTTTGTCACCACACAAAAGGAAGAACTGCAAGGAAATCTGACAGATCTACATGATAAAAAAATTCCTTCCAGTAGCACCTTAAAGACCAACTAAGTTAGTTCTTGGTATGAGCTTTCGTGTGCATGCACACTTCTTCAGATACCTTGCACACGAAAGCTCATACCAAGAACTAACTTAGTTGGTCTTTAAGGTGCTACTGGAAGGAATTTTTTTATTTTGACTATGGCAGACCAACACGGCTACCTATCTGTAACCAGATCTACATGAGTAATGTGATTCCCTAACACAGTGGTTTTCAACCAGTGTGCTGTGGCACCCTGGGGTGCCTTGAATGAGAGCCACATGCACTGAGGGCAACACTGGCCTCTGTCCCTCTTTCCTTCCTTCCCTCCCTCTTCTGATGCCCTCTTGCTTCTCTGCCTCTCAAAGGCTTACACCTCGCCCTCCAGCTGTTTTGGGACTACAACTCCCACCATCCCTAGCTAACAGGACCAGTGGTCAGAGATGATGGGAACTGTAGTCTCAAGACATCTGGAGGGCCAAGTTTGCCTATGCCTGGCTTACACGGCTGTTTGTCACATCAGCCCTGGCTACAAGTGCCCCAGGTCCTCTTGGGCTGCCAAGGGGGTGCTGGTTGCCAGGAGCTGAGATGGCCTCAGAGTAAGCAAGCAAGTGGGTGAGGGAGTCCTGCCAGCCAGTCCAGCAACCCTTGCTGCTGGGAATGGATGAACAAGTGGGAGGCCAAGCAGGCAGGAAGGCAGCACACTGGCCTTTCTACCATGTAGGTCCAGCGGTGCCTGCTGCTGCCTCCCAAGGTAAGGTGCTAGCCTCACATTCACCTTTGACCAGTTTCTATCAGGCCTCTAAGACTGGGGGCATCCTCTTCCCAGGGCCTTGTGGAGTGGCCTGAGGAGACACCTCTCTTTGGGGCGGGGGGGGGGAGCTCAGTGACCAGGGGCGGTGGTGGTGGCAGCTGCCCTGGAGACTCCCAAGGAGAGTGGAGAGGAGGCTGAGGGAACATTCCACAAGTGAGGGTGTTCAAAAAGGGGTGAGGGGTGGCCGCCTCCGCAGACAAGGGGTGAAATAACTGGGCTTCTGAGGCTCAGAGCATGTTGCCCCACAGAGCAGCCACAGAAAGAATGTTGTTGGTCAAGGGAGCGGTGGGCTCAAAGAGGTTGAAAACCTCTGGTATAAGCATTCCCAATTTCATTAAATTAAATTGCTGTGGTTAACAACAGCTGTCTCTTCAAGAGAAGAAGAATGAAACAGGATGAACTCATGCAGCAAGGGACATTCTAGCTCCCTGTGAGTGAATATACCAGCCCATTGCTCCCTATATTTTAAGTCTCATCAGTCATAAAGCAATAAAGCGGCCCTTTGAAAATGAGGTACTTCTCTTATTTGCATTCATAACAAATGGATCTCTTCTTTATATAGAAATGACATGAAACTTATTTCCTCTCCTAAAAAAACCCCGCCTACTGGGAGGCAGTTTTTAAAAATACATTTAGCATATAAATATTTCTTTCTGATATCTGGCAGCCAAGCTGAAACATCACAAGAGTTGGCAGATATTTGAGCGTTATCAGTTGGGCAGTGAAATCTTTTTTGATGAGCCGACCATGTATCTTGCTCATTAATGCCACTAATAAGCAGTAAAGCTGTTGTGAGCTGTTAGAGAAGCTGTACTGCATCCTAATGTAGAGATAGTTTCATTGAGTGGGCAACGGGAGAGATGCAAGTAAAAAAATCTGAGAGAGATGCCATTTTTCATCTGATGCTTGAACAAGAAGCAGGAGGGACCACGCTTTTAGGAACTGCAAAGATGTCTTGTTCTGTATTTTGCCCAGATGCTCCATGTGTATAATGCATTAAGAACAAGATCGTCTCATGCTGACAGTTGTTTTTAATGCTTACATTAAAGCCAGGCACATCTCTCTCAATTGCTGGTTCAGACAACTAATGGGTGTTCTGATAGATGCCTGAATAAATATCCAAAAGCCACAGTAAATTGTGCAGTCATCAAAATACATACCTGGATGGCTTTTGAGTAGGTTGCAAACTTGTACAGCTATGACGTGCTAGGAAAAATATGATCTAGAAGTGGCAAACCAGTTGACTAGTAAGAGCAGAGCATTATGCACAAGCTGAAACAGAACTATACAAAGGAGTAAGGCGGTATTCAGGAGGGTGTTGAATGCTGATCAGGCAATGCTGAATGCCACTATCACTCTGGGCAACAGAGTGGCCTTCCAACCATTTAAGCTTTCACAATGTCTGTCCTCACAGGCCCCTTTCATGCTTTTTTATATCTAGAATACAGTATTAGACCCAATGCAGTGTGTTGCTTTCACTAAAACACACTATTACCATCAGCATGCCAGGTAATATTCTACAAGTTTGCAGTTTAAAAAATATTATTGTTGCTCAGAGCTGGGGATGCTTCTAGGCATGTGTTTATTGCAGCATCCTTAATTGATTTTCTTACATTTATATCCCATCTTTCTTCAGTCATGGAATTCAACCAAGAGCTACATATAGGTCTCTCATCCACTAAGCACACCCAGACCTGCTTATCTTCAGGAAGGTAGTATTCTCATGTGTTTTCAGCTCATACCCTGGGACTATACACTTTCAAAATTAACACATAAGATTAGAAGTTATTCTTGTATTAACAATACAACTCTAGTTGCGTTTACTCAGATGTGAGTTTCACTGAGTTCAATAGCACTTACTTCCAGGTAAGTGGAAATAGAATGCAGCCTTAGGGTGCAATCCCATGCATGTTTACTCAGAATTACAAGACACTGTTCTCAGTGGGCTTACTCAGTTAAGCATACACTTGGGAGCAAGCTCCAAGGAAGCCAATGGGACTTACTTCTGTATAGGCATTGCAAATCTAACACTGTGTGTGACACAATTTCTCTCATATTGCCACTCATTTCAGAAAAAGTGAGCAAGGCAGTGATTTCTGCTTCTTTGTTTAAGGATCACAAGATTTAACTATGTCGAGAAAGGCAGACCTGTGGAATGAGACCAATTTATAAGTGAGGTCCTGCTACTGATGCAACAGAGTTTGATTTGATAGTGATACTGAAAAGTTCAGCATCTCATTACAAAATGCACAGATCCAAACATTCTAATAGCTTACGAAGCCTGGAACTTACTGCAAGTAAATATATGCATTTCTTTTAGTTCAAGATGAAAAACCAGTTATTTTTAGTTACCGCAGTTTTCACTGCTGGCACAAGAGGCCACCTTGTGGACTGTTCGTGCTAGCGCACACCACAGGATTTTTTTGGGTTTTTTTCAAAGGCAAAATGTACAGTATGAAGAAAACCTGCTCAGTTATTTCAGCTGAGATTTTTGGGTGCTGCTTTTTGAATATGAGCTCTGATTTCTTCTGTTTTAAATATGACAACATATTACAGAGCTGTCTTAAGAACCAGGGTACTTAATTTACATTCACTGTGTTAATTTGCTGCATGCCTTTTTCTCTTATACAGTGGTACCTCGGGTTAAGTACTTAATTCATTCCGGAGGTCCGTTCTTAACCTGAAACTGTTCTTAACCTGAAGCACCACTTTAGCTAATGGGGCCTCCTGCTGCCGCCGCACAATTTCTGTTCTCATCCTGAAGCTAAGCTCTTAACCCGAGGTACTATTTCTGGGTTAGCGGAGTCTGTAACCTGAAGCGTATGTAACCTGAAGCGTATGGAACCCGAGGTACCACTGTATGTTAATATTTGCTGACTCCCTCAGGGTTTTCCTTTCTTGGAGGTTTTTAAGCAGAGGTTGGATGGCCTTCTGTCATAGATGCTTCAGTTGACATTCCTGCATTGCAGGGGGTTGGGCTAGATGACCTTCAGGTTCCCTTCCAACTCTACAATTCTGTATTTTGCCAAAGTTGCCTTCTGACTTTTACAGCTTCCTTGATTTGCTCCTTTACTATACTTGTAACCCAGAAATTGTTTGGTGGAAGATATCATCCTCTTGCCTCTCCCTTTCAGCTAACCCCATATCTTCTAGAAACATCCTCTTGTGAAATTATAATTTTCATGCAAGTGGACCGGAGGTGTCATCCTTGCATCTGGCCTTCGGTTTGGCACAATACACACACATATTGTTGTTTCGTCGTTTAGTCGTGTCCGACTCTTCGTGACCCCATGGACCAGAGCTCGCCAGGCACTCCTGTCTTCACATATATCTGTATATATATCTACATATATTATCAGAAACGAACCCCATCGGTCCTTCACCAACCGACTAAACAAACTCGCCCTTCCCTTGCGAATGAATTATTATTTCCACCGGCTGTACTTATATCTAAATTTCGGGCAATCTGTTCCACAATCCGAGTGTGCGGTGGGAGAGGCTTCCCTTTCTGAGTCTCTCCCATGCCTGAGACCCGCTGCGCCAGCCCCTTGACGCAGCTCTAGCAACAGGTCGGCATATTCTCCGGCTCCTAACCGGAAGGCTCACGACTCCCAAGACCTTACGGCCGGGAAGCACCGACGCGAGTCCTTTAAAGGCTGGGCCAGCGGGCTTCTGGGGCTCCTCACGGCCCTCTTCGCTTCCCTTCTGGCCTTCTCTCCTTCCTGCTTCGCGGCCAATGATTCCGAACCGAGCCGCGCGGACGGGCGCTGATTGGCCTTCGCGCGGTTCCAAAGGGGCGGGGCCCCGAGAGGATTTTAAGATCCGAGCTCTGTGCCTTTTGCTCGCTCTTCCATCGCTGCTGGACGGCAACTGCAAAAGGTGCACGTGGGAACGCGGCGCGGGGTGAGTAGCGGCTCCGTCCCGGCACAGCTGGTTCAAGGGGGGGAGGGGAAGGGGGCTGCAGATCCGGGGTGCCGAGTTGGCAAACTTTGCCGGGATCCGCTTCCCTTCCCCACCGCCGCCGCCGCCTCCCGCTTCTCATTGTGGGCAGATGGCGAGGAGGAGCCGCAGGGGATTTGCGCCTGTCGCCTCATCCCTTGGTCCCCTCCCATCCCCTCCGCTCCCCCCGCCACCCTGCAGCGATGGCTGCGGCGTTGATCCTGTCCAGGGGCTGCAGGGCACTTCTCCGCCCCGGCTGCCGCGCGAGGAGGTGGAGACCCGCCCCGATCCGCAGGGTGAGTGGGCTCCATCCAGGCGGTGCTGCGGCTGCGGGACGGGACGGGGGGTTCCTCTTTGGGGAGCGGAATGGGCCTAATTCGGCCTTGGTGGGTCTCCGCCCTGCTTCCTTGGGAGCTGCGTGTCAAAAGGGCGAAGGGCGGGGCCTTTGCTTTCTCAGGGGCTTGAAGGTGTCCTGCAAATGGGGCTGCACGTTGTGCTCAGGGCTGGCCCACCCATGAGGTGAGGCGAGGTGACTGCCTCAGGTGGCACGATTCACAGGGTAGCAGTAGCTGCTGTATATCTTTATCCTCCCCTCCTCCCATGTGCCTGACTTAGATACTTCCTCACTCCTCCTTCCCAGGCAGGGAGGTGAGGGGTCCTCATGTGGTGGTTGGCCTCAGGTGACAAAATGTCTTGGGCCAGCCCTGGTTGCATTGCACCTCAAAGGATCTCATCCCGGCTGCTGCTGCCTCCTGCTGCTGTGTCTTTATGCTCTTTAAGGCAAATGGCATGTGTGGCCTCCAAACTGCATGTTTCTGTGGGCTGTGCCACTGAGGAAGGAGAGCAAGTGCCTCTTGAAAGTGACAGGCCAGTGCAGGATGCGCCATAAAGTGGCATGAACCTGCGCAACAAACTGAACAAGGCAGGCTTCTTAAAACTGTAAGCACCTGAGCTGAACTGTGGGAGAAAGATAAAAGTAGCTTTGTTGAATGCAGGAGCACATATCTCTTGTCATTGCTGACTACTGTTGTCTGTTTTAGGAATGGGCCTTCCATAGCCTCTGCATTTCCACGCTGTAGCAATGGCACTGTGGCAACTTCTTGTACCCTTTCCTTCTTTCTGCCAGTTTCAGTTCCAGTTCCCTTTCGCTTCTCTCTTGTGCAGTGTATCTTCACTGAGTGTTTTGCACACGTGCACACGACAGCTTTATAGCACGATGCAGGGCTATTTGGATTACTGGATTTTTGTGTGAGAAGACTGTGACCTCTGTTCTGGGACTGAAAACAAATTTCTGGGCTGAGTATGTGCTCAAAGGCACATTCCTTCCCTAATTCTAAGAATGCTGCCCCCTCCAACTCTGCACCTTACTGAAATTGGCAAAACTGAGGCATCTGTGACAAAAAAGAATCCCACAAACTAGACTCTATTTGATCTAAAGAACCTGGTGTGCTACTTCAGTGTGTTCTCATGCCCACAAGCCATAAAAACTGTTTTAAATTAATGTTAGTCTAGACTGTAGGCGTGAGTGATATGGTCAAAGAGTTCTGGTTTTTTTTCTCTCTCTCCCATATTTATAAATACTTCTGTGCTGAATGTCTTTAAAAATATTTAAAGGTAGTTATCAAGCAACAATCAATTAAAAATACCTAAAAACAAAAATAACCAGAGAGTTAAAAAAATTAGTTTTGCTGAGCTGTCACACCCTCAGTGAAAAAATAAAAATAAATCACATCAACATCTGCCTTATATTGAATTAGACCAGGGGTCTGCAACCTTTAAGACAAAAAGAGCCACTTGTTTCCGAAGGAAAAAAAACACCCGGGAGCCGCAAAACTCATCATTATAAAAATAACTTTTTTGACACTTTTTTATTATTTCATTGTTTGACCCCTCAGAATTACCCCTCCTCATAGAAATAAACATTAAATTAACAAGTTACCTTTTTTTGTGTGTGTGTTCTTCACTCCCCTTCAAAACAGTGACCAGCGTACATGCCCCCTTTCAATGCAGTGACCAGCGTACATGCCCCTTACAATGTAGTGGGCGGGCGGGAAGGTGACGTCGGGACGGTGAGTGACTAACGCATGCACCGCCCCCATGCGGTGTCACAGCCAGTACATCGCCCGCCACAGTGGGGAGTGTCGGGGCGCACAATGCACCTCCTTCCCTCGCTAGTATCCGCCCCGGAGCCGCGGCAAAGGTGTAAAAGAGCCACATGCGGCTCCGGAGCCGCGGGTTGCAGACCCATGGTTCATCTATTGTCTGTATTGACTGACAGTTGCTCTCCAGAGTTTCAGACAGCATATTGAACCTGATACTGTACCACTTACCTCCCTGCTTGTACAAAAGCTTCTGCAAAAAGTACTTCTTTGGAAAGCCCATTCCAAATCCAGATATCAGAGCAGGAAGCCCCTGGAAGAAGGGCCTAGAAATCTGCCACACTGGGCAGTACATTCAAATATTACAGCTGAGAGTGGAGTGGAATTGCTTCCCACAGGGAAAGTGATTTGACAGCCTCCCCATGGTGGTATACTTTGACTCAAATCTGGATGAAGCCCACTAAAGTAGACAGCATGAATATTTGATTCTATATTTACTGCTAAATGACATTCTACCTACAGCACTGTTGTAAAACTGCTGGCTGCAGAAATTGTTCTTGAAATTATTCTATTAGGACTTGGTGTATGTGGGTGGGAATACTAAGGAATGAAGTAAACAGTAACTGCCATTGTTAAATTGACACTCCAGAGTGGATCAGTTGTGTGATAACAGAAGACCAATTGAAACATTAAACTGTGAGAAAACCTATTTGCCAAGCATGAGAATTCTTCCAAGGCTGGCACAAAGCAAATTTAAAAGTTCAGGTGCTCAGCCACTTTCCTTTGGTGCTCATTAGTTGTGGCATGTTCCTGAAGATGGCACAAAAATGTGCATGACCACTTTCTTCTGCTTATATTGTAAAATGTTGATTGTGAATGGCAGGGCTGGGTGATATATTGTCCAAAACCTGTCTGAAGTCCATATCATCATATCAGTTTCATAATTTTTGGCCTGGCAATATATCATGAATCTTGTGTGTGCACGCCCTATGCAAAAATCACAATGTGGGAAAAACCATGAATCCAGCCAGTGCTTCTCCTAATTCCTGCAGTCCCTGTTAACTCTGCTGGCTCGCCTCTCCCCCTGGCTCCTGCAGAACGAGCTAGTTGAGTGCTCATGAACACACCTTGATTTTGAAACTTGCTGTTGAGCCTCTGCTATGAGATCACTCTTGTATGTAAATGGTTCTCTCGACAGTCCCTGCCGATGATTTGCTCACCACAAGCACTGTGCAGTCTGTCAAGCAAAGAGGAACAAGATATACACAGCTCATCTTAAATTGATGCTTGTCACAAGAGTGACCTCCCCTGAAACTGCAGAGTTTTAAGTAGAGAGCTGACACTGCTTTTCTTAGTTTGCTTACTTCCATCATGTGATCTGCAGAATGATTCATGGTGAGCTGCCTCATTTATCAAGTCCTCATGACTTTCCTGAAACTGCAGTGAGGCAGTTTAGAGGCAGACATTCATGTGTAAAGTATAAAGGCACCCTCTTGTCAGCTAATACTGCAAACCTTTGGAAAGCTCTGGAGTCTAAATATCCTGTCTCCCCTTTCTTCTTTTTTCAATTTGCCTTTTAGATTTTTCAGCCGCACCATTCAGATCAGAAAATGTCATCTGTCCTTGAGCCCCTCTTTGAGTATGTTGATAAACACCAGGACCTGTATGTTGAGGTAAGTGGCCTCTTCTGTGGACATTTTAAATCCAGTCTTGGCTTCCTCAGGCTGCAGAGACTATACCTTACATCCTGATTTTGCTGCCACCAGTAGGAGCATCACTTAGGGGACATCCCGCTGGCAGAGGAGAAAACTTTTGCTGCTGTGCTACAAACAGTGCAGTGAATCCACTGGGGACAAGTTGGGAGATCCTCTAGAAATGGGGGTTGGGGGAGGAATCCATTAAAACCACACCTACCCCATTCTCCTTCTGCTGGATCAAAAGTCGTCCCTGGACTGAAAGATGATTTTTATTCACAGAAGGCTTAAGTTTGGATTCAAACCGGTATGCATATGTTGAGCTGCAAAATTCCTTCTCTAAATAACAGGCTTGTGAAGCAAGTGTTGTAGAGCAGTTGCTGGCTAGTCTTAGTTGACAGCCGAAAAGTTGATCTGGCTGTCCTAAAAACCACATGCTGAGTGGGAGGACTGTATCCTTGGTGGCTTGGGAAGTTTTCATTTGCAGAGCCACCCATCTCTAAATGCTTCCTGTTCCATAATTTTCTTAAACCACAAACTGGTACAGACATACTATTCCAGTCTCACAGTTAAGAAACCCAAGAGTATCGCATGCTTCTCTCTCTCTCTCCACACCTACCACACCTTAACAATGGTTAAGGTTTCCATCAGCGCATTGATAGTACTAGACAAGGAATAAAGAACATTAAGCCTGCATTAGCCATAAGATTCATGGGCCGCAATGAAACCTCTATAGTTGCTGTTTCCTTTGCGGAGAACAACACATACAGATGATCAGGAGGTTGGAGGACAATATAATTCATGACTTATTTCCATGAAGATTTTCAAAATTCTTTACTACTTAGATTGAGGAGAGTGTACATTTTCTGCATCTGGACAGTATTGGTTCAGACTGCAAGTGTGTGTGTGCGCGTGCGCGCTTTTGTGTGGAGGAGCATTCATTCATATGATTCCTTAGCAGCAATCTGAACTGGTTTAGCTTAGACACAGGTTTGCTGCCTCATTTAGAGGCCCTTGGATGGTTTGTGAAATGAATGGAAGACTGGGAAATGGTAACAGCGTTTTGCAGTTGCATCCACACATGCACATATATTGTGAGTAGCACTATCACTTGGCTGGAGGAACTGAACCTAGTCATGGCTTGGGTGTAGCCTCTGAGCACAATTTAAGTGGTGACCAACAAGTTGTTTGTTGACAGAAGCCAGAAGCTCCAACAGCCCTTGTAAACAGCCACTTTCATGGGGCCGCTTGTCACCATGACAGTCAGCCATATTGAATAGAAAAAGCCTGTGTGTAGTCATAGGAAACATGGGAAGCTGCCTTTATATCGACTCAGGCCCTTGGTCTATCTGGCTAACTGATACTGTCTACACGAACTTGCAGTAGCTTACCAAGATTTCAAACAGGGGTCTTTACCACTTCTATTTGGAGACACTGAGGATTGAACTTATGATCCTTAGTGTGCAAATCAGGTGGTCTGCTACAGTGCTGTGGCTCTGAAGTGGGCTTTACTTGCTCCCACATTGTGCTTTGAACTAGGCAAATGCAAAGAGGAGTGCTGGAGTGTGCCCATAAACAAATGTGATAAATTTCAGCTTTACTTTAAAATCAGAAGGTGTACTAAATGGTAAAAGGGTTGGGAGCCGCTGGGTAAGAATAGAGTGAAAACACTATTTAACACATGACATTGTTAAAAAAAACACCTGGCTTTTTCCACTCTGGTTTGCACCCCACCTCCCAAGATTGGCTGGGTGGGGGGGTCTCTGGTTCTCTCCAGTAATGGGGCAACGGGGCATGTGTGTGTGTTTGCACGTGCGCACACACACGGTTGGAAAATGGAGAGGAGCATTAGTGTTTCGTCTTCCGAAACACCCACCTTTGCAGTTTGCCTCCTCTAAAATCCTAGCCAAGCAAAATAAAAGCCTCAGATGTTTTATTATCTTTCTCATCTCCGGTCCTGCTTCTTTCCTGAACTGCTTACCTATAGCGGCTGGCCCAATGGGTGGCTATCCAGAGTGTGTCGGCATGGCCGGAAAAGAGGGGAGAAATCAAACGAATGATGGAAGTTGCTGCCAAGGACATTGAGCGGCTGGGTGGCACAACAGAGTTGAAGGATATCGGAAAACAGAAGGTAGGTAGATTTAGCCAAGGTAGTGCTTTCAATTGGATACAGCACCCTGGGTTAGGGGTGTTTCCTATGTCCTGTTATTGCCTGTGGACAATTGCTGTACTTGTCTGGTCCTGGGGGGAGAGGGGGCGGCTTAGAAGCAAATAGCAGCACCCAGCTGCCAGAACTGTGCTACAGTTGCTTAGTTTACTGCCTGAAGATCTCCATTTGTGCGCTTGCTTCACATCTTATAAAGATTGCTGCTTTCACTGTCTTCTTTCTAAGACCTAGCATGGCTTGGCTGTTGGGGGACAAATTTCTGTATGATCTGGAAGGGAGTCTTGGGGGTTGCTGCTTGAACCATGAGCCTTGCTTGCTCTTCAAAGCCTTGTCTTCGAAGCAAGCTGTATCATGCTCAGCCTGTTCCATTTATTTATGTGGGTTGTGGGTGATTTTGTTTTGTTTTGCTTTTACCTTCAAGGGCAGGCTTGGTCTTTGTTTTCTGGTAGCCCTGCCTTTGTCTCAGGCTGTGTATCAGTGGTTGAAAACCATTGCCATGTAATAATAACAACTCTAGTTTTGCATTGGAGCCACTTGGATAAGTAACATTTTTTCAATCCAGTGGCTGTTTTGAGAGGACCACATCAAGGGAGGGAAGAGTTGTCTTCCCTGCCTGCTGCAACCCTGATAATGATCACACATCCCTTCTGATGCTATCTCTACTTTTAAAATACCTGTATTAAATGGAAAGATGTGTTAGAGCCACAAGCTAGATGTGATATTTAAGTCTCCAAACTTAGTTTTGCCAACAGCAGCTTGTACTACTTCTGCTTAGGAAAACTTTTTTTAAAAAATAATTTTTATTAGCCGGCCAATCAAATTAAATCACATCACATAAGTTCCGAATTACAAAGCCGAATTTTACATTTTGTTGGGGGGACCCATATTTCAAGATCCGAAGGGGGATTCTGATCATCTTCTTGCTACTGCATTTAATGTCCAAATCAGACCAAATCAGTCCAAACAGAGTTCATAATTCTATCCAGTCTTATCTTGCTGTTTCCACATCACATCTTGTTCATATATTTTCTCTTTTTTCTTTATGATCTCTTCTGATAGTCTCCTTAAGCCGATAAACACATATTAATCCTGTGTGAATTTTTCCGTTCTTCCAAACCTCAAATCGAGATGGTTTCCATATATCATCACCTTCATAGATAACATCGCTCTTTCCATCATTATCTCGTAAAACTGTCGCTCTTAAGTCCCTCTGAGGAGTTTCACCCACAATATAAAAGCAGCTCTATTTCTCTATTTCTCCTCCCAGACTCAAGACCTCCGACAGAACTTCCCAATATGGCGACGGCATTTTTAACTGCGTCATTCCAGAGCTCTTGTACATCCCACGCTCTTCTCAAAACATGCCTTGGTTCGAAAGTTTATCTCCACACAGTCTTAAATCCACAGCTTAAGTCCTTAAAACGACATTTCTGACTCGTGAGGGGAGGGGATTCTTGTTTAATCACATAAGGAAAGAAAGGAAAGTTTTTTTCCCCTCCCCCATCAGTCATTTGCCATACCGTATCTTGGCGTATCTTCTCATGATTTATTCTTGTCTTGTTTTATCAGAGATCTCTTCTGTTAGCAGTCTTTACTCCCCCTCCTTCCTTGAAATATGTGCAATTAGCTTCATCCAAATTGTTTCTTTTGAAGTTCTTGCAGCTAGTGGCGTGGATCAGGGACGGCGTCCAGGAGTGCCGGAATCCCACAGGAGGGCTTTGTGCCTAGTGCCCCCACCCCCACAAATTCAGGGGTGGTGTAGGGCACAGCAGGCAAGGGCAGTCCCCCCCCCACCATCCTGGGGGGGGGGTAAGGAGGCTAATTACCCCCATCATAGCCTCCAAATTACCTCGTGTGGGTCGGAGAGATGTTATTGTCAGCCATCTTCTGATGCGCCCCCTAGTGGCCCCCTCTGCTTAGGAAAACTTGCAGCTCTCCATTCTGTCATTTGTGTCTACAGCAAAAGGAGTTTGCTGTAGACCAGATGTAGGGAACCTTTTGCTCTGCAGATGTTGCTGAATGTCCCATCATCCCCAGCCATTTCCCATGCTTGCCAGGGACTGATAGTTTAGCAACAACGTACAAATTTAATAAATAATAACATATCAAATATCATCTGATGGGTGAAAGGTTCCCCACTCCTGCTGTAGAATGTCACCGTGACATTCAGTGTCATGTGAATCAAGTCAAACAAGCCCTAGCAGGAAACTTGGAAAAGGAAACCACCATATTTCATGACTCATTTGGTTTTAATATGTAGAAATTAGATTCTGCTCTCTGTGTAACTCCCAGATGAGCTGATTAACTATGTTATAGGAACTTGTTTAATGTATTGAATGGTACCTTTTGAATTTGCATTCTTTCCCCCCTGCTTGCACAATGTAGCAGTGCGTTCCTTGCAGAAACTTAAAATTATTAATAAATATTTCCTGCGAACTTAAACAGTGCACTCAATAGTATTCATTTCAGAGTTTCGCATATTTTCTGATTGCAGACCACCACATGAGTTGCATTTTCAGCTGCATTATAGAAGAGAAGGCACTTCTTAAAACCCTAGTGTACCTTGTTTTTCAGAAGCGTAATGCAATGTTATCACATGAAAATGCATTGGCTGGGTGTTTTTACACTGCATACTTGCATCCTTGGTATCTTAAGAAAATATGGAAGCTGCCACAGGAGTTTAGGCAGCCAAGGGGAGCAGCAGCAGCAGAAGGAAATACAGGGAAGGGGAAACAGGTCAGGGCTGCTAAGGAACAGCAGATCATATGTGGCCCACAATACCTTAAAGCAGGGATGGGGAACCTGTGGTCCTCTGAATGCTGTTGAACTACAACTCCCATCAGCCCCAGGCAGTGTAGGCATGGATGGTGGGGGTTATAGTCCAGCTGCATCTTCATGACCACATGTTCCTCTCTCCCTCTTTGGATACCTGCAATAATAATACAGAAATGTGCTTTTGAGAACATTGGCTTATACATCTTGCAATGGAATTCATGGTACCTCAAATAATAATAATACGGTAATAATAATAAAGGCCCTTAGATGCATTTTGCCATTTACAGTTTGCATCTCTAATTCTAGCTGCCTGACGGTTCAGAGATTCCTCTGCCTCCAATCATTCTGGGCAAACTTGGCTCAGATCCTCGCAAGAAGACAGTTTGCATCTATGGACACCTGGATGTACAACCTGCAGCACTAGACGATGGCTGGGACAGCGAACCTTTCACCTTGGTGGAAAGAGACGGTAAGGCATGCAAACACCTGGCTTGCCTCTCTATGAATTTTTACCTGCAAAGATAAAATGCCTGTCAAGCTAGACATTACTCTAAAAAAAAGTAGCAGGAATTCCAACCACAGTTAAATGCAGATAATGGTGAAAAATACAATAATGGTGCAATGGACCTGCTCTCCACCCACCCACCCATCCAAAGAAAAACCCCAGTAAAGACTGGGAATGCTCAGTAGCCAGGAAATACTCCATCTTGTTCATTATAGTAATAGGTAGGCTTGTGGTTGTTGATTCAAAGGCTAACGACTAAGCTAATTCCAGCCTTCACAAACTGACACTATGGTAACTATAGCTTCCTTGCAGCTCTCCATCAAAGGTTCCTTCAATGACCATTTCCTTGTATGGGATATTTTCCTGGTGGTGCAAATGTGTCACTTGGGCTGGCTCAATTCTTATTTTGGGGTTCCCTTATTGATTTGTGGCAGCTGTTGCCATTGCGCAAAGATAACATTTTGCCCCAGAGAATGATGATGCAGCTTGAAGTGGAGTGTTTACTAATGATGAAAATGCATGATTTGGACTATCACTATTCACATTTTTTGGTGTAGGGTCAAATAAACTTAGGTTGTTCACAGAGCTCTTTGTTGAATAAGGACCTGGGAACCTGGAACTTCAGAATCATAAAAAAATGTATAAGACTGTGATAACTAAGGACTCCAGATATTTTCCAACTACTGAGGGTTTAGATCTTCCCCTCAGTAGTACCAGTTTGCTACTAATTTTGGTCCTGGCTCATGTACTAGAAATAATTTTCTGCTCCAATCTGCTTTTGTTTTGCTGGGGTTTATTATTATTATTATTAATAATAATAATAATAATAAATAATTTTATTACTTTATAATGGTATGTTGTTTTGGAAGAAACTGCATGGCCTGTGAATGGTTTTAATTAAGAGTATTGTCACTCCTTCTGCCTAGGAAAGCTGTATGGCCGAGGGTCCACAGATGATAAAGGCCCAGTGCTTGCCTGGCTGAATGCTCTGGAGGCTTATCAACAAACTAAACAGGTATGGTTTGCATTCTCTTTCAGCTTGCTTCGCTAGTAAAAGATTAAATTTTTGACCTTCACTGTTTTAAACTACTGCAGTTATCAGCAAAGATAATGATTAAACCTGCTGGATACAGAATTAGTCCAAGAGCCATGGTTTGTTATCTGCTGAATGGCAAGTTTTTTGACTCTCTGGAAGTATTTGCTTGTTCTGCTCTCCAAGGCTGCAACAAGGCAACACTAGGCAGGCTATGTTTTAGGTTTGCTCCTTTTACCCCTTTCTTAGTCTTCATCATTGTCATTACCTATCTAGTTCTGAAAATTTCCTAGGCACTATACAAAGATGAAAAAATGAGAGTGACCTTGTCCTCAGGTTTACAAGTATTGGAAGGGAAGATGGAAATCAAACAGATATGAATACCCAAGACTTTTAGTTGCATGGACTGGCCATGGAGGAGGAGCCAAACAACAATTGGTCTCTGTGAAGATGGTGGAAGGGGTTGTGCTGCCTCCCCCCCCCCTGCTCAGCTGCAGCCAGGTGGAATGACTGCAATTGCCACATAGCACTAGATTGCTGAGGTTCAGCACCAGGAGCTGCTCTGGTCCCAAGCCTGAGCTCCTGCTCAATGTTCTGTTCTATAGAATTGTAGGGTTGGAAGGGTCCCCGAGGGCTATCTAGTCCAACCCACTGTAATGGAGCAATCTTTTGTCCAATGTGGGCCTCAAACCCACAACCCTGAGATTAAGAGTCTCGTGCTCTACCAACTGAGCTACCCTAGCTTTTGCCAACCTGCTGCCCTCCAGATGGGGTTGGAGCACTATTGCCATCAGCCCCAGCCAGCCACCAGGTTGGTGAATGCTATTGTACTGGATAAGTGAGAAGGGCAATTTAGGGTTGACAGCGGGGAGTGACTCCCACAGCACATGTCCCCTGAAACACACAAGCACTGCCCATTCTGTTAGTTGTTTAGGGCTGGAGGAAGGCGAGGCTGTTCTAGTCCTGAGTAATTTGCCACCAGGGGCATTTGCTATTCATAACAGAAGAGCGGTAATTTACAGGCTGATTTACTCAAGGAGTGGTACAGACATTATGTCCTCTAATCCAGGGGTGGGGGAAACCTGTTTCAGCCAGAGGAATGCGTAACCACCTGGGGGCTCCATGCTGCCATGTGGGGCAGAGATAAAAGTGGGTGAAGCAACCGATTTTATCTTTATACAATAGCCTAATTTCTACACCCTCCACCCCTCTGTATCCTCCATCAGACAAGCAAGCAGCATTATCAGAATTCAAGGACACATTCTAGGCAGGCAAAAACTCTCAAGGCCAGTGAGGGGGGTGGCTAGTGAAGAGATATGGCCTAAAGCAGGGATCGACAAACTATGGATCCTGGGCTGGATCAGGCCCACCTGGGTCCTAAATCTGGCCCATGCCGCGAAGCCAGAACCCACCGTGAAGCCAAGACTCCTGGCGATGGCAATGGGAGGAAGAAGCCGAGTGGTGGCAGCTCTACCAATCAAACGCTGCACCTGGTTTACCTCAGAGGCGTTTGATTGGCAGAGACGTTCCCGCGCTGCGTTGAGGTAAACCAGGTGCGGCGTTTAATTGGCAGAGCCTGCCGCTGCTCAGCCTCTTCCTCCTGCCGCCGCCACCCTGGTGCTCCTGTGGGCCAGAGAGCGGAGCAGACGTGCTCACTCTGCCTACCCCTGCTTCACAAGAAGTTATGGCGGCGGCGGCAGCAGCCCCTGGGAAGGTAAGTGCAGCGCCTTCTTTCTCTAGACGGGGAGGAAGCCTGTGTCGGTCACCCCCGCCAGCCTTTAGGCAAATGAGGCAGGCAGCAAACCGAGAAGGCGGCTAGGGCTGGGGGTGAGGTGGGGAGGAGGACTACTTGCCCCCCTCGCAGTGTGCATAGGAATTCGTTGTTTTAGAGTCTGGCCCTCCACAAGGTCTGAGGGACAGTGGACTGGCCCCCTGCGGAAAAAGTTTGCTGACCCCTAGCCTAAAGTGTATCCAGAGGACCAGATAGAGAGGCACAGAGGGCTGCATCTGGCAAAGGTTCTCCACTCCTATTCTAATCCACAGGTTTGGAACCACCCAAATCAGTCGAGGGCCACTTTGATGTGGGCTAATATAAGACGTCCACATCAGTACATCAAGCAACAAAAAATGTTGCAAACAAAACTTTTGTCTTGATGGAAATAGTAATGTGCCCCCCCCCCAAAATCTGGATCAGAACCATAGCAGAGGGGCTAAAGGGTTCAAGTCCTCCTTATCACCCATCCTGTGCCAAACCTGCCAGCTACTCTTAATAAATTCACAGAGTTTCCAAGGTGTGGTGTCTGGCCCCTACATGATTTGCAGTTCTCATTTCCAGTTGTTAAACAATACCAACAACCTCCACCCCACACACCCCAAATTATGCTGCTACAAGTTTGGAGGGAAGGGAAACCAGGAATGGAGTTTTGTGTGAAGGGACTGTAAGCTTAATTCTGGTACTGAAAACAGATTCCTGGACTCTGATGTACTTGTGGATGACCTATCCTATCTGCCTTTCTTTCTGAGCCACTATTTTGCACTTTGCTCCAGCTGCTGGATCTTGAGGTACTAGAAAAAAATAAATGGAAATACCTCAAGTTTGTGAAATGCTCTTCCCCAGGAGGCTTGCCTGGTGAAAAGTTTTCTCTTTAAACAGGTGTTTGACTGATTAAAACCTGTTGCAAGCTTAAATTGTGAAAAACACTGTGCACACCCTCTTCAGCTCATTCTGTTCCATTTTCTCCATACAGGAAATTCCGGTTAATGTCAAGTTCTGCCTAGAAGGTATGGAGGAGTCTGGCTCTGAAGGCCTTGATGATTTGATTTTTGCACAGAAAGATGCCTTCTTCAAAGGTGTAGACTATGTTTGCATCTCTGACAACTACTGGCTGGGCAAGAAGAAGCCCTGTATCACCTATGGCCTGAGGGGCATCTGCTATTACTTCATAGAGGTAAAGATTAAAAGAACAAATATTCCAATTAAAGAAGACAAGTATACTTTATGAGTTGTATTCAACTTAGTTTTACTCAGAACAGACTAGTTGAAATTCCAGGACCTAACTTAATTATGCTCATTAATTTCAACAGATCTACTCGTGAGAAAAACTTACTTGACCTAAGATACTAATTTTATTTGTTGAAGAGTCGACATCTGTGTGGTTGACTTGTTTGAACAGAAGTATGCAGAACTCCAAATCTTGCGTAGTTTTAGAAAATGCGATAGCACTTGGCTTATGAATATTATTTATATACAATTATAAGTGTGCATCTGTAACACAGTAATAATGGCACTCTAGTGTCTATCAAACATTATAGGTGGAATTCAGTGTCACACTTTGAGAAACATAGCATCTGTACAAGCATTTCAGCTTGTCAGATGGAATGATCCTCTGTCTCCTCCCCCATGTGCTGTTCTTGGGGTTCTCCTGATGCTCCCCCCCCCCTGCTACTTTCCATGGGAAGAGAGTGGGGGAAAGCCCCAGTGAACCTTTGGGATGCAATTAATAGTCATTATTCAAAGGCTGTTGTACAGGCTGAACAAACCAGGTAGAGTCTTGCAAAAACTGTTTGTTGGGCAAAAACGTGGACCTGGTAACCATCACTGTAGGTCCAACTTTGAAAGGCATGCCAGCCTCCTATCATTAATGTACCTTAAGAGCAGATAAACTGGATAAGAAGACAAATGTATTTATATTTATTCTAAATTTGTTTTCTGCTGCATGCAAAAAGAGAAATGAAAAAGAAAATCCTTGAGCAGAAATCTGGCTTATTCCTGACACAGCAAAAGTGCTTTTAGTGGCTTGGTTCCTTCGGACGATTCTTTCAGCTTTGCATAAATATAGAACCAACAGTGCAATATTTTAGTCGATTTCAATTTTAAGCATAAGCAGAATACTGAAAATGAGTAGTTTTTTTTAAAAAAAGATTATCTGAAACAAAAGTTCCAAACAGCCTAACTCTTACCTGGACCCAATGGTATAATAAGCTGGTGGCTACCAGGTAATTCTGAAAGATGGAAATAATGATGTGCATGTGATTGTTAATGGATTGTGTTTGAGGTTTGTTTGTTTGTTTGTTTCTGACATGCAGGTGGAATGCAGTGACAAAGACCTTCACTCTGGAGTTTATGGTGGCTCAGTGCATGAGGCTATGACGGACCTCATTGCTTTGATGGGTAAGTAGCTCATACCTCCTAGTTCTGCTCTTAGAAATGGGAATCTTCTAGCAACTGCAGAAGAAATAGCAATGTGCTTGCAGTTCAAATGCCTTCTCACTGGGGGAAAAATAAAAGCAACACCCCCACCCCTGCCAAGTTAGGGTTTATGATAATAGCAAGGTTAACAATTGATGGACTAGCCAGAGTGTTAATGAGGGCAAAGATCCATTTGTGGGGCAAAGGTATACATAAATAATCTGAGTGTAAATGTTATCTACAAGGCACAATCACAAGTTTCTTCTCACCTTTTTGAATACTGCTTTAGTTTATGCTGAAGCATGCAGTTGAGTGTGGACTCTGGTTGCTACTCAAATCTTGCACAAGGCAGACAGCATTTAATAAGAAATCTGGTTTGTATGTGTTAAAATGGTTAGGTGGGTGGACAGATAACCTAATTTATATTGTAAACCACCCTGTGATCTTTAGGTGAAGGGCGGTATAGAAGTAGTAGTAGTAGTAGTAGTAGTAGTAGTAGTAGTAGTAGTAGTAGTAGTAGTTGTTATGGCTTGGCTAGACTTTCCCCCCTCCTGTAGGTTCCTGCCAATAAGTTGCAGCCCTTCACTCTGTGCCCCCACCCCCAATCTGACATCTGAAGGGCAGCCATGAGACAGCCCAATTTGTTGTTCAATTGAGCTCCAGGCTAAGACTTTTTCTGTTCTCTCAAGTCATAAGATTGTGTGACCTGGTAAATGGAATGGATAGATAGATAAATAAATAAATGGAAGTTGCTGATACATTCTCTCTTCCCCTCCTGCCCTCCCTGAGTGGTAAGAGTGCTGGACTGGAAGCAACTTTGGGGCAGCAGGTCAGATGGGAGCCGGTCCATTTTACAGCACAATCTCATACTGCTGAGATGACCACATTCCCTGTCTAGAGTTCTTAATTCAAGTGGGTTGAGTGATTCAGTTGGATTGAATAGAAAAGCATTTTGCTTCCGTACCAAAGGATGTGTTGGCTCATAGTGAATCTTTGCTGCCTCTGGCTATATGCGAAAATAGTGGTGAACTGCTTTTGTTTGAAACAAATCATACTTCAACTGGACTGCTGCACCTTGTGATTGTTGCTGGTGCATCAAACAATGGTTGTGGTATGCAGTCACATGAACAGTTCAGTGCCTTGGTGCCTATCCACTCATCCATCACTTTGGCCACATGGACTGGTCTCTCATCTTTACTTGAAGGAAGGCCTGGGAATAATGATTTAGCTGATGGTTGTTCCAAATTTTCCTTGGCTCAGTAAATAAATAGAGTTTACTGCTTTTGCAGTGGATGAACAGGGGCAATCTCTGAAATCAGTCTTCACTCAGGGGATCTTATGCAAGTAGGGAGAACCTTTGGACATCACCAGCAGTAATAAAATCTAAACTCCTAGAAATTAATTACTAGAAATAGGTGGCTGGCTAACATCACGCAAGACATCTGTAAGAACTGACTGTGCATAAGTCATGAGCAAGCAGCTATAGCAAAAGACTTGGGGCTTCTCTTCTGTTTGTGTTTCTGACTTTTGCACTGGGAAAGGTGAATCCACATTGCAGTTATCATATTTATGCTCTAATTCAAGCTTAAAGGTGAATTAGAACGTTTAAAAATGAGGTTCCTTAAAATAAAGGGAAATATTTGAGGCCTTTCATTGTTTTATGCAAAACGAATGACTGCTTCAGTCTCTGAATTTATCAGCCAAGTGAGTCGGCAGAAATGTCCTAAAAATCGGAGGTGGGAGCACAGTGGAGTGCTCAGATGACTATCGCCATGGTGTTCAGTCGGGGCTTGACCAAAACAACCACTCTGTGAATTGGCTGTAAGGCAGATAGCTTAGCTGGCGGTTCTGAAAGCCAATGAAAATATCAGAACTGAAGACTTCTCAGTTTATTTGTTTGATTTAAAGTTGCTGAGGATGTTAAAACCACTTGGAAAACAGGATGCTGGCTGTGCTACCTCTGTCACAGGGATTGAGGAATTTGTGGCTCTCCGGAGGGTGTTGGGACTTCAGCTTCCATCAGCCTGAGCCAGCATGGCCAACAGTCAGATATGATGGGATCCATCAATATCTGGATGGATCATGTTTCCCATCTTAGTCCTATCAGCCCTCAGTGATCAGGTGCCTATTGTACTTTCCATGAACTCTCCAGGCTGCTATTTCAGTTCGATTTATGTGACATGGAAGCAAGAGGTTTATGAATATCAGCAGGCAATATTTGAAGATTTTTGGTTTCTCTGGCTGCCTTTGGTATTATATGTCTTCTTTGTTGCAGGCTGCTTGGTGGATAAGAAAGGGAAGATTCTCATCCCTGGCATAAATGATGCAGTGGCTCCCCTCACTGATGAAGAGTGTAAACTTTATGACCAAATTGACTTTGATATGGAGGAATATGCAAAAGATGTAGGAGCCACACGACTACTGCATGCAACAAAGGTATGATGGGTCTCTTCATCTTTGGGATCCAGTTCCTCTAGCAATGAAGAATCAGTGTTGTTACATATTTTCCCCCATTAACACTTCCCTGCCCCAGCAATATAAGATACATATTTCCCCCCATTAACACTTCCCTGCCTCAGCAATATAAGATACATATTTCCCCCCATTAACACTTCCCTGCCCCAGCAATATAAGATCCATGCTATAGTGACCTCCTAACTGGACTACTGCAACCTTTTCTGTGGTGCCTCCTCCCCATCTGTGCAACTCACTCCCTAATGGGAGGAATTTGACCCCTTCATTGAACGTCTTTAAAATTGTGGTGGGGAAACTTTTTGGCCTGGTGGGCCAGATCACCATCTGTGCCCACTCCCTCAGGCCAACTCTACAATTCTATAATTCTATACATGCCATTTAGTGGACAGTAGTTGCCATGTTGGTCCTAAAAAATAGAAGGTACATAATGACTATCATTTTTGATTAGCATAGAAAGGTGGAAGAGTGTGTAAGCTTCCAAACACAATGGTTTACACATTCTTCTTCTATTCAGATTGGCCCAGTAAGTTGATAGTTTTTTTCGACTTAATTCTGGCTCTAGACTGAATACTCATAACTGCTTCCAGAATCCTATCATATCTCTCCTTCAATTCCCCTTCTAGAAAGATATATTGATGCACAGGTGGCGATACCCATCCTTGTCCCTGCATGGAATAGAAGGAGCTTTCTCTGGATCGGGAGCTAAAACTGTGATTCCGCGGAAAGTGATTGGCAAATTTTCAATCAGACTGGTGCCAGACATGACTCCAGAAGTTGTGACTGAGCAGGTTTGTTTGTTTGTTTGTTTGTTTGTTTGTTTGTTTGTTTGTGTGTGTGATAATCCAGGTCTAAGGCCAGCCTGAGATGAATCTCACCAAGGGTGGTACTCAGCCAGGTTTAACTCAAGAGTAGACCCATTGAAATTAATGCACATAGTCAGGCCCATAAATTTCTGTAGGACTACTCTTGAGTAAAATTAGTCGTCTTAAATAGAAGGCGATGGGATGGAAAGCAGAAAGAACAGAATGAAATTCAAAGACTATTTAGCTAAATATGTTAAGATAACTTAATTGGAAAATTTTGCAAATATCAGATCAGCTTAGGATTTAAATATGTCTTGTTAGAGAATAATATGTTTAAAGTTAAAATGAAAAGAAAGAAAGATGTTAAGTGATTAAGTTAATTTTATGAGAAAATTGGTTTAGGAAAACTGTTACAATGATATACACTGAAATTCAGCCAGGGGGATTTGAGGAAGTCACTTAACAATGTTACTATGATTGGATTAAGTACAATTAAGATGTACGTATGTTTGTTTGTTGGAAAATTTTGGAAAACCAATAAAAAAAATTGGAAAAAAAGGAAAGCAGAAAGAACAGGTTGCATCCAGTGAAGTTCTACTTTGAGTTGACCCCTTGAAATGAATGGATGACAGCTAGTCGTGCCCACTTATTTCAAGGGGTCTTCTCTGATTATAATTAACATTTGATGCATCTCTGCTGTGGGGAGGGGGAGGGAAGCAGAAACATGTACCTCTGTATAGGACAAAAAGTAAACACGAGTCCCCTGAGTTTAGTGTCCCTCTTCGCTTTATACTCAATCTTATATTTGTCCATCTTCTCCAGGACTGTCTGTTCTGACTGGCAGTAATGGACCTTAGATGGACACAGTGTATTGTCTTCATGCTAGAAAAGCCCTCATTTTCACAGAGCTCCAGTATTTATAAGCTGCAGCTCTCAAACATCTTGGTAGTAATGGTGTCGAAATTAATTGTGCTGTTTATTCCTTGATATGGAAAATACTAATTATGCACATTAGACAAACAGTTATTAATTGGAGCACTATACTAGCAGCAAGAGCAGCTGTTAAATTTATAATTGGACAGATGCAGAGGTCCTTTTCTGTGACAGGGAAAGGCACTCCCTCATGGGTTAAGTGGTTTTTGTAGGTTTGGAGTTTTTTAAAATAAAAAATCTTCCTTGACATCCATCAACCCCATCCACAAATTTATTCAGGTGAATCACTTGTTTTCTGTGTAGCTAGGCATTTTGTGGATTTTATGCTAGGATAGTGTGAGACAGATGCATAATTGGGATACTAAATATTTGTGTCTACGCAATTCCTGTTTTGTCCCTGCTCTGAAAGTGGGCGAACTGCATAAAGGTGATGCTTAGCATTTCAGATGTAGTTTCAAAACTTGCTTTCCTGACTGCAGGTTAATTCATGCATAAAGAACTGAGCACCAATGCAATTGCTCCACTCTTCTTAGAAATCTTAAGGTTTATTCTTTTTTTAAAAAAGGTCAAAGATTACTTGTCCAAAAAGTTTGCTGATCTGCACAGCCCCAACAAATTCAAAGTGTACTTGGGTCATGGTGGAAAGCCTTGGGTTTCAGATTTCAACCATCCCCACTACATGGCTGGAAGAAGAGCTATGAAAACAGGTGAGATATTGAAATCCTAATCAAAATGGCCCCAATAAGAAAGAGACCTATCCCCTTGGAATGTAGCAGAGAGATTAAAATGGGTTTCTTGTGTTATGAAAAGCAACCTTTTATCAGTTTTGTAATGCCCTGCTTAGCTGTAATGCTGTTGTGATTAATTATTACTTTGTCCCAGGGGCAAGCATTATTCTCTTGGTGCTTGTACACATTCATAGAAAAGTACTTGAGGGATATTAATCAGAAGAGAGAGAATTTGACTGACGGGTGATTTGTTAAGCTGGGATCCCATCATTCATGCTAGCTTGCAAGTGATGCAACCTGCAGTCCGACAACATCTGGATGGCATTTTGTTGACTACCCGTTTGTTAAGTTTTCACTTAAAGATGAAAAATTGTCAGTGTTGTGCACTGTATTTTCACTTCTCTCCCCTGCTAGTCTTTGGCGTAGAGCCAGATTTGACCAGAGAAGGAGGAAGCATTCCTGTCACCCTGACCTTCCAAGAAGCAACAGGCAAGAATGTAATGCTGCTTCCTGTTGGCTCTGCAGACGATGGAGCCCATTCTCAGAATGAGAAACTCAACAGGTAAGGCATATTGTGCATAAGAGAGGCAGCTACTTATGTTTCTATAGGTGCACCTGTCTAGACCTAAGAGAGGTAACTCAGGACAGTAAGTACCTGTGATTCTCTAGGCTGACACAAATACATACTGTATTTCTGTGCCCTGCATTTTTTGCCGTGGTGTTGATGAATTTTCATTGCATCCATTAATCCTAGATTTCTTCTTCCTAGGTACAACTATATTCAAGGTGTCAAACTCTTGGGTGCATACCTTCATGAAGTTTCCCAGTTGAAGGACTGAATCTATATTTCCTTCAAGCAAAGTTGCTTTGGGACCTGAAAGTTACTTCCTTGCAACTTTTTAAAAAGTGCACTATTTTCGTCTCCTCTTCTCCTGCCAGACTAATTCACACTGGGATGCCTGGTGAAATATTTTTGACTCCATATCGAGCACTTTATAGCGGCAGATCAACAAACAACAAAAATAGTGTGCTCAGTTTTAAGTACAACCACAGGACTATAAGGCCCTAACCTACTTATGTACTGTTTCAAACGGAAGATAAAGGGTGGGAGAGAAAGGAAGTCTATTATTTTCCCTTAATCTGATGTGTCAAAGTAGCAGCAAATGACCAGTAATGCTTCACCCAACCTTTCACTTCTACATCCTCCTATAATCATCATTTTCTCTTTAAATTTATCACATTAAATTTTACCAAACCAGAATTTGAGGGCAGCTCCCAGATTTTTTACAAGGCAAAACCTCTTGTGTTTTCTGTTTAGAAAAAGAAAGTCATCATGAAAAGTTTTCAAATGATCTGGCGGGGGGGGGGGGCGGGGACTTCAGTGGGTGGCAATCCCCTCCCCACTGTGATACTCCTGGCTGTGAGGCTGTGTCTCGTCAGACACCTGTGCCTGTTAGGAATCTCTGCAGTCCTTGAAGACATCATATATTCTGAGCTATTAATAACAACAAACTGGTAGTTTTTCTAAAGCATTATTTGTACTCCATGTGGAAAGCTGCTAAATAAAAAAATTGCTCTGGCGCTACTAATTCTGTGGTAGCCTTGTTAAAAGGGAGAAAGCTTTAGGTGATCAGTGCATCAGAAAGGCAAGACTACACATCTTCATGGGTGTGTGCATATATTTGTGATGAGAGAGGAGTTTTGTGTGAATGTCATAAGCCATGGTTTATCATGTTTGGAACAGGCTACCATGAACTTTTTGACCATGCACTCCTTCCTTTTCCAACATGGATCTGAGGCAGAGATTCAAAGCTTTTTCTTTTTGATGAACTGCAGTTTAGTGTTATGCCAAAACAATAAACTGTGGTTAACTTTAACAGTAATCTGTGGAAACATGCTAGCTTCACAGCCCATGGTTTAAAGCTGGCTTGTTTCAGCTGTTTGAAGGTATTGTGGGATACAGTCCACTGGTGTAGTAGGTAAGGAAGCAAAAATAAGTATGTTCTTATGTAAAAAGATCCTTTCGTCAAAATGTTATGTGACTATTTGTTTCTTGAAGACTGTGGAAGGTAAGAGATCAAAGGTACAAAGTTTGGCTAATTTTATTACCCTGCTTCCTAAATGCAACAAAACTAAAGAATCCCTTTATATATTATACTAGCTCCAAAGTCACTAATCCCCAGATCAGGAACTTGATTTGCTCCACTTCCAAGCAAATTCTTCTGCACCCTCCAAGACCCTACCTATTGTTGGCAGCAGCGGAAAAAAGAAAGGAAGAAGATGTGGATATAGCCCTGACCTGGGCAGAGCTCAGGGGATGCGAAAGGACCTTTCCTTGCACAGATCAGCTGACACTGGGGTTGTGTGTGTGTATGGTGGCTGCACACATTTTTGGCCACACATGCAGCTGGCATGCATTCCCTGCAGCCATAAAGGCCCCAAAGTTGATCCAAACGTGTGGGTTGATCATATGCATTGATACTGTTGTATCTGGGCTATTGATGCATATGCCCGAGTCATCTGAACATCCAACCACTTCAAGAACAGTTTAGTGGTTTCCACCCGCTTAACTACTGAACAAGACACTTAAGTATTTTAACTATTATACGTATACGAGAACATGCTGGGGGCATGCCAGGTATGTGTTGGATGAATATTTGACTCTGGGAGTGTTTATATGTTACTATGGCTGAGAGCATATAAGGGCCCTTTAGTATAAGAGTAGATGTGCAAAAAAATTAGCCTTGCTTATTTGTTACTTGTCATCCCAGCTCTTCAGTCATAAGTCTCCCAGTGTGGCTTACAGCTTATTAACAAAAATCAGAAATAATTGAACAGCAGCTGCATAATTTCACAGTAAGACACAGAATTTCAGCAATCAACGGAGATAAAAACCATGAAAAAGCCTGAGTGACTTAACAAGGGCTTCACTTTGTGCTAGAAAGGCATCAAGGTCTGTCTCATGCAAGTGTTCCTAGGGGGGAGAGCATTCCACATTTGTGGTACCACAAAATGGAAGGCATGTTCCTTGGCCGTTACCCACCGCACTTTGGGTAGGGAAGGGGGTCCCCCCAAAGCCCTCCACCGAACATCTTGGGCCAACTCATGTGGAGAAAGACAGCCCCCCAGGCACCAGATTTCTAAGCTGTATAGGGATTTAAAGATGAGAAGCAATATCTTGAATTGTATACTGGTAGGGGCTGCAGTTGTTTCAAGACAAGCAAGAGGTATTCTGTTCAAGCAGTCCTAAGGCTGAATTCGTAATCATACCATATTTTGGGCAGCCTTCGAGAGCTGACCTGTGCACAAGCAGTCAAGAATGTTACCGGAGCATATCCATAACTGAATTAGCTCTACGTCAGCAGGGTTGCATTTCAGCTGGTGCTCTAACCAAAGTTAGTGTAACGTGCCTCAAGCCCGCTGAATTGACTGGTTGCCAAAGGCACCGTTGAAGTGAATCTGAAGGGCTCTCCAGATGTTGCTGGACTACAAATCCCATCATCCTTGACTTCTGGCCATGTTCGCTGGCTTTGATGGAAGCTGGAGTGTAACGACATAGGGGAAGCCACAAGCTCCCCACCTCTGAAGGGTAAAATGCTTCATATTCAGGAACTGCATGTGCAAAGTGCAGTAGCAGTGTGTGAGTGGGCAGAGTGGCATGGATAAGTCAATGGGGAGTCTCTGGACCCCTACATCTTGGACCCTCATCCTTGGTGCTTATTCACACAATCCCCAGGGCTTTTCCCCCATCTCAGGTGGACACCATTGTCATAAGAAAATAACGGAGGCACTTACAGTGTGTTCCAGCACCTCTTTTTCTGGAAAAGTAGCGCTGACAATCCCTACTTTGGCACATGGCAGTGTTGCCATCAGAGGGCACTCCTACCCCTGTTGTACCTTGCCAGCTGCTACTGGCAAGGTACAATGTCCATGTGGCTTCAATTATGGCTTCTAAATACATGGCACACATTGGGTCACCAAGCTTCTGCGGGTCTTATCTACTCTAAAGTAAATCTAGTTCAGTTTAATATGACTTACTCCAAAGTAAGTGTGTTTGCAATTGCGGCCTAACCAAGGCTGTCCTTTTATGGGGGATGTATGAGTGGAAATGTTTGCTGGCTATCAAGAAAAAATGCTGGATCTGCTCCACAGTTACTTTCAATTTGTGAGCTGAATGCATTGGATTAAAATGTAATGAATTTGTGATTTAATGCTTATGGTTTTTTATTTTATTTTTTTAAAAAAGTGGTGGTGGTTTTTCAGCAGAGGCCAGGGATTCTTTAGTTGTGATTCCTGCATTGCAGGGGATTGCCCCAGATGATTCTTGGGATCATGTCCACCTCCACAGTTCTGTGACAGGAATGGTTTTTTAACCTGACGAAAACACTTGCTCATTAATGAAATTATGCTGGGAATCTAAACCATTTGTCAACCAACATATAAAATGTATATTGAGAGAGATTAACGAGAGAGATTCTCAGCAGCTAGCCTGATTGTGCTGTTATGTATTACCATGTTGACCTGTGAACCTTGGAATACCAAGGTGAGTTTTCCAGATTGCTTCAGTACTGGTTTCAGTGCTCTTTCTGCAGTGAAGTTTTGTTGCAAAAGCTGCTTAAAGTGTTTGCCAGAGGCATACGATGCTGGTGCATTAGTGCTTTCTATTTGATCTGTTGTTGTTTTTCCTGGAGACCACTCTTCATTCCCATAATCTTCTACCCTCAAAGACTGAAACGTAAGAACAATGTGAAATTGTTTCTTATAATTGTTAACGTTGCTTTATATCAATTCTTGAATGCACTTCAAGTGTCCATGTCCCAATAAGGCTTCTGTATCAAAATTATGGCCAAGTCAAAGAAAACACTCAACTTTTGGGAGGCTAAAAACCCCCTTGCAGGTGTATTTACATAGAACAAACAAGAGATGGCCTTAAAAACAGGCAGGGGTTGGAGAACAGGAACGAGAGACGCAGTGTTTTAGGAACATTTATTTTGAAGCTTGAACATGGAATGTTGGCCCCTTTCCTTATATAACAAGGGAGTGTGTCCAGTTGCCTTTGTTGACATGTCCTTTGTCCTGCTCCCACATGGAGCTAAGAATGTTTTTTTTAAAAAATCAACAAATAAAAAGACGGGGTGGGATTGGTTTTATAAGAAAGCTAGCAGAAACCTGAAAGAAGATCCGCAGTCAGGACAGGAGATTGAATTAGTATTGCTTTGTATGCTGAACCGCCAATCGGCTTCTTTGCTGTCAGAACTCCTCATCATGGTATGTCTTCTTTTTAAGCTCCATACCTGGGGTTTGGATGTAGAACAGGGATGGGAAATCTGTGGCCCTGCAGAAGTTACTGGATTCCTTCTCCCATCAGCCTCAGCCAGCATGGCCACAGATCAAGGATGATGGGAGCTGTAGTCTGACAACATCCAGAGGGTCACAGTTTCCTCATTACTAGTGTAGAACATCTGGGTGCGAAATTTAAAATATGCACCTTGTACGCTATAAAAGGAGTCCGTCCTCTCTGTCTCTCTCTCTTCCGCATGTATCATCCTGCATGTATTTTTGTGAAAGTGTACCAGAACTAGATTAGTAATTAGATGAAGTGTAATAATAGTTGAGCCTCACTTTCTTGGGCAACTTCCTATCGAGTTTGAAGGAAAGTGCTGTGTAAGTATTTATATATTTATATTATTGCTTATAGCAGTACCTTTTCATGGGCCACATGGCTCTGTGAATGCTGATGTTAACTGAAAGCAAAGTATTAATCACTCTTAAGTGAGCGGGGTGATTATTTTGCTCAGCAAAATGCTCAGCATATTTTGATTTGTACAACCTTTTGGTGTTACTTGAGTAATTAAAATACGGAGGGAGGGGCACACATCTGATCCAGCTCTTGTTATATACATCAAGCAATGGCCTCAGGCAGAGAAGTGTGTCCCCGTGTGCACCAAACATGACATAAGGTCAAGTCAGTGAGGTCTGGATAAGCATTGCGATGCAGATGTGCAACATGCATGTGTGAGTGCCTCTTACATGGGGGTCTCTCACTGGGCTGGGATAATTTAAGGTGCCTACCCCCCTGTCAATATTTTGCAGGAGAGATTCACGTGCATATTAGAGCTTTAGGGTGGTGTATTTAAACGGGGTTAAGTGATCTTTTGCCCTAGTGCAACAAATCCACTTCTTTTCTTTTTGAAAAATGACGTTTGTTGTTTGGAAAGTGACTGAGAAATGCACTGAAAATATGGGATGAACAAATGATTAATGAAAAGACTTGAAGACTTATTGCTACTACTGAATCTTTACTGGGTTCTCAATGTTTTTCCAGTGCTGGGTTTTAATCAGTGTTCACACATTATCCAAAACACAGTGTGGACTCTGGGCTTTCAAATTTCAGTGGTGCCCTGTGTGACACCAGAATTTGGTGTCCACCTTCCATTTTTCCATTGGTGTTAGCACCCTTTGCAGCACCTTCTTGGCTCTGTCCCCAATACGGGTGAATCTGTCACACTCCTCCAATACAGATGTGTCCTGTTTCTCTTGATGTTTCTCGTGCCTGAGTCATTGGATACCTACTGCCAGCTAGAGCAAGAGTTCCCCAAATGTGGCCTGCGGACCACAGGCTTCGGCAACGTGACCTATGGAATTGTGAAGACCACGTGAAATATTCTTATTTGATCACATTAAATATTCTTATGTTGTCTTTTGTTGCATTACCATTTAAATTCCATTTTTCCCCCACGGGAGACGGGGGCAGCATGGGAATCACTGTTAGGGTAAACAATACTGAGCTAGGTGGCCCAGATAGTCTGAGGCTGCTTCCTGTGTTCGGTTCCTGTCCTTGGCAGCAAAAACAGAAAACAAAGAAGTCTATAGAGAAGCTAAGAAAATGCTTCTTCTTCCAAGGCTTAACAGTGTGATCCATTTTCAGGTTAGTCAGGGTGAGGGTGACTACCTCAGGCACCCCAAAACCTACATCTTTGAGCAGTGTGGGGTAGATACTGTATGCACTTGACCAGGGCCAGATTTAGGTTTGATGAGGCCCTAAGCTACCAGTGGCGCAGCGTGGGGGGTGCAGGGGGGGCCGGCCGCACCGGGCGCAACATCTGGGGGTTAGGGTTAGGGGGTGCAAATCCACGGGTTAGGGGGCACAAATTACTTGCCTTGCCCCGGGTGCTGACAACCCACGCTACGCCACTGTAAGCTACTGAAGGTAATGGGGCCCTTTATATGTCCAGCTGTCCTTTGTCAACAACAAATTGTCACTTTTTGTGTTGAATATACGATATATGGTAATTTATGGACCTAATAGGTATCTAAAGCCATTTGCACATGCTGCCATGCAACCAGTCCATGCACAATGTAGGCACCCGATATATAGAAATGAGCAAACCAATATTTTAGGGAGCAGGCTAACAGGTGGGGCCCATTACTTACACAGTAGGAGTGTACACAACACAAAACACTGTTGCTGTATGTAGGTTTTACTTTGTTTTTTATCTTATATTTTGGAAATGTATATTTAAAAAAAATTCATTCACTTTTTTGGGGGGCCCTAAGCTATAGCTTGTTTAGCTTACATGTAAATGTGGCACTGCACTTGGGGTGTGTGTGTGTGTGTGTGTGTGTGTGTGTGTGTCCGTCCGTCCGTCCGTCCGTCCGTCCGCCCGCAGTTGCTGCTGCTCCTCAGTCAGCCAAATTTCTTGCGCGGGCTCTGATACTTCCTCGGAAACCTATGCAGTTAAGTGGAGTTTGCTCCCACTGGGAAGCGGATAAAGCCTCGCAGCCTAACTTGCCGTCGAGGACAGCCCGTTTCTCAGCCGAAGGCAGCCGCCTTTCCCAAGGCCGTCCCTGCCCCAGGGCTCCCTGGGCTCCACCTGCCCAGGGACCTGTTCATAAGGCTTCCTCCCCAGCCGGACGCCCGCAATGACAGCGGCGCATCTCCGTCAGTCCCGAGCAAGCCCGGCGCTTGCGCGGCCTCCCTTCCCCAACGCGAGGCGGCGGGAGCCAATCGCAAGCGAGGAACAGCCAGGCGCTCCAGGCTTCGGTTTGTGATTGGAGGATCGGTTTCTATTTAAGGTTCCCGCCTCAGTAAGTGCAGCATTCTCTCTCCGGGCAAGTTCCCTCAGGGGTGTCGAGCTGCTTCCCTCTCTTTTTTTCCCTCGCGCAGCAACTTCGTAAATGGTATTGAGGGGGTCTAAAGCGGCTGCTGCCCACCGTCCAAGTCAGGGCTGCCACGTGCTGTGCTCTTTTGCCGTCGGGAGCGTCTTTTGGACTCGCATTTTTGTGCAGCCCACGAAGTCCAAAAGGGATTGCTCAAGGTGCTCACTCTTTCGCTCCACACAAGGGGCGAGGGCAACCCAGCCAGATGGCGGTGTATAAATAATAAAATACTTATAAGTATGCTGCTGCTGCTTGACAAGTGAAAAGACTCCCACGAGAGGTGATGGATTCGCCTTCCTTGGATGTTTTTAAGCAGAGGCTGGATGGTCATCTGTCGTGGCTGCTCGCGTTGAGATTATTGCATTTCAGGGGGCTGGGCTAGATGACCCTTGGTGTCCCTTCCAACTGACAAAATGGATTTCAATAGGGGTGAATGTAAGGCTCTGCACTTAGGCAGGAAGAACCAGCTGCACAAATATAAGATGGGGGACACTTGCCTTGCCAGTAGTACATGTGAAAAGGATCTAGGGGTCTTAGTAGACCACAAGCTGAACATAAGTCAAACAGGACTCTCTATTCTCAGGAGAATAATGTAAAAAGAAGAAGAAGAAGCCGACACTCTAAGATAGTGATCTTACGATTTGAAGTGAAGGGCTTTTTTCTCTAGAGATCAATGGGAGCGTCTTTATCCTTGCACTGTGTCCTCATCCAGGAATCAATAGGCTGATAACTGTATAAGCATAATGAATCTGTTCCACTCCTTGCTCTGTATTTGGGCAGAGACTTGCTGTGTCAGAAAATTTTTTAATCCATTTTAACTATAAGGAGACCCCTATCTGGGTACTGACCAGACCCAGGTTTGTGCTGTTTTAGCAAACTTGCTGTGTGATGTACCTTTGGACTCTGTGTGAAACGTGATTATACCTCCTTCCTCCCAGAACTTAATTCTCAACTCTGGGAGACACAGATTAGAAAGACTACAAATGTGTTATCTCAGCACCCTTGTACTATGAATTCTAGTATACTTGATAATTGAAGCTGTACGTTTTTATTTTGTATTCCCGAGAAACATACTGCTGGAGTAAGAATATGCAAGGCTTTTAGAGTTATATAATGTTTTGGCTTTTCCCTATAATTTAATCATCTGCCAAAGCTATTTATTGTCTGATATATGAAATATGGTCCTTGAAAGAAATTAAAACATTAGAAGCACTGTCTGAATTGGGTCACCACCACCCCCCTTTCTTTTGAAAGTGAAATATGACTTATGAGTATATGTCCTTGAGTAGATGTTTTTACATGCTTTCACCTTTTGGTGAAAATCCATGCTGAAAGACTCACGCACATAAACTTTACTAGGGTGGTAATGGTAGAAATATTGCTAAATTGCCTTCATTTTTACTGTGTCTGTTGAAACAGCAGGTGCGGATAACTTTCTTTGGCCCGAGGGCTGCATTGTCTGCTTGTAACTCCTTCAGGGACTGCATGTGGCAAAAAATCAGGGCGAAACCCAGCCCATGAACCAACAATTTGCCCTCTGTGTTAGAAGCAGTCCAGATATTCCTCCTCCTTCTTGTCCTTTCCATTCTGTAACAGTAGCATGTGGATGGCAGGCCATACACTCAACAGTGCATTCAGTCTATCATGCTGCATGTGCTTGAGGGTGCTCTTTAACACGCTGAACCTTGTCTCTCACCACCTGCAGGTCTTCCATATCTTCCTTGTCATGCTGCTCTCTGGTGTGGGCAGCTCCTCTGTTTTAAATTCCACATCGCTGGAGGACCAGCTTTTCCAGTACATTGACGACCATCAAGAAAAATTTGTTCAGGTAGAAGCAGTGCCAAATGTGAACTCTGCTAGCAAAAAAATGTGCCACTCAACCCCACTGTTCCTTACTTGGAAGCAATTCCTTTTGTATAACAAGGTTTACTGCCAGTCGAGTTTGCATAGGATAACAGCGCCAGCTTGAACCACAGAGCAGAGAGTAACCTCCTCTGCCTCTTTTTTCCCAATTGCTCAGCTAGGCAGTTACTTCGTTACCAAGGTGCTTGGTGTTTATAAGCAAGGTATGACAAAAATGTTGTTTTTCCTCTTTCATTTGGCAACACCAAATTATACCAACAGGCAAGGCATAGGTACTCAATGGTACTTTGTTGCACAACACAACAGTTTATAAATAACCCTGTTTATAAATAACCCTTCTAGGGGCAAACTAGATGTGGTATTTTGCAACATTTCCCCATTCAAGTACTGTATGAAGAAAGAATCATAGAGTTAGAAAGGATCCAGAGGGTCATCTAGTCCAACCCCCTGCAACACAGGAATCTTTTGCCCAGGCTTGAACTCACAACCATGAGAATAAGTCTCATGCTCTACTGACTGAGCTATCCAAAATGAAGTGGGGTTCTATTTTTTTTTTAATAACAAAAGGCACATTCATAGGCACATTCACCTCTAGGCTTTACATGCCCACACACTGACGTCACAGATACTTTTCTCTTAGTACCCCAGGCAGGGAAGAGAATTTTACAGAGCCACATCTATATTTTTTTGTAAACACAGGCTCCCCTACCCCATCTTTTAGACCAGAATGTAGCAGAGATGTAACTAAACAGACAAAGCTGTCCCCATCACTATTAGTTTGGCCCTGAGAATTAAGTTAACTGCACTTGCATTACCTGTTGTGTTCATGGGTGTTCCTGAAATCAGACAAAGGCTGTCTAACAATACAGAATGAATGCAATTGCATAATCCAAACAAAATTTCAGGATGGAGAAAATGGTGTGGGTGGACATCCTTATTGCTGCTCTGATTCTTCCATGCTTCCTCTTAAAAAGGAAGATTTTATAGTGACGGGTCCCTTAGATGTAATTAGAAGGAAATAGGATTTACCAAGATGGATTACCGCACCTTTAATAGTGGTCCCACCCAGAGGCCATTTCTATCTAATTACTGAATTCTTAATTAGGAAGGAAAAAATGACCGCACAGGCAGTTGTTCATTTAAAGCTTTATATGACACTTCATAACACCATGCATGATTACTGTTTTTTTATTTCAGACTCTTGGGGAATGGGTAGCTGTGGCGAGTGATTCCATACAACCAGCACAAAGATCAGAAGTGAAAAAAATGGTAGAAAGAGCTGCAAGTTGTCTCCGGGACTTAGGAGCAAATGTGACGTTGGTCAATATGTCCGGCCAGCAGGTAACAAGGGGTTTGAGGTGGGAATATATCAGTTTTCCGCTTATTCCTCCTCAGCTGCAGTTCCTCGTGCAGTACACATCATGGTGGGGTGGGGGGTTGACCTTCAAGTTGCGATAGTGCGAAGGCAAGGCTGGTTCAGAAGACGCATTCCATGAGCAAGAAGGATTCTGCTCATGATTATTTGGTTCCAAGCCTTTGTTTCAAAACATAATGCCTTCCTGTTTTCCTAAGGTTTTGAATTTAATGGAGCAATGCCTCACTATACCCCTGCAGGTACTTGATGGCAGAAATATTTCATTACCTCCTGTCATTCTGGCAGAGCTTGGAGAAGATCCACTAAAGCCCACTGTGTGTTTTTATGGACATGTGGATGTGATGCCTGCTAAAAAGTCGGATGGGTGGGAAACAGAGCCCTACAAATTGACTGACATTGGTGGTATGTACACCACCATTGCTTTTGACACGGTTATTTTAATGTTGTATGCATTTCACACACCCACACACCCCTTCCCCAACTTTGTTTCATAATTCAGCTTCTGCTTAATGGTGTTATCTGAATTGCCGGAAGAGATCTTTTGATGAAGGGCGGTATATAAATTTCATTAATAAAATCAGATGTTGTGGGTTAATGGTCTCATGAAAACCCAACAAGTTTACGCTCCCCCCCCCCATTTCTCTCCTAAAAGAGGTCACCATTGATTACCAAAGCCATCTTCGGAGCTAAATCAAAGCTTAAACCCAGAGTAAAATGAATGTGGGTAATCTGCTTCTTCTTGTGAACCGCTCTGAGACCTACAGGGATTGGGCAGTATACAAATTTAACAACAGCAACAACAGCCATACCTGGAGTTGAGCCGCCCTTATTCCCTTGAGCATTGTTTGAGGGGTAGTGAGGCTGAAGAGAGTATAGTAAATTCATGACAGAGGCAAGAGTCAGACCAGGGACTTCCTGATTCATAGCTTAGTCTCTTCGTTGTTGTGTTGTACCATTTCAGTTCTACCCTTAGCAATTATCAGAAGTTTAAAAGTTTAATACGAGCTTTCTTTATCTGGAGGGAACCTTTATGGGCGTGGAGCAACTGATAACAAAGGACCTGTCCTAGCCTGGATACATGCAGTGAGTGCATTCAAAGAACTAAGAAAAGTAAGTCAAATAAAAAAGTATGCTGTTACCAGATTTGCTAATACAGTGGACACTCGGGATGCAAACGTGATCCGTGTGGGATGCATGTTCACAACCCCAAGCGGCACATCAGCGCACACACAGGTTGCGATTTGGCGCATGCACAAAGTGCGATTTAGAACTTCTGCGCATGGGCGACTGCCAAAACCTGGAAGTAACCCGTTCTGGTACTTCCGGGTTTCGGCGGTCCGTAACCTGAAAAAACGCAGCCTGAAGCGTCTGTAACCCGAGTTATGACTGTATGCCAAAGGCACACATGGCTGTGATCTTTTGAACTTTGCTGGACAGTTTGGACACCACAGACCTTGTTTCAAGCCTGATTACATTCAGACCAACACTGATTAAATTCAGAGAATCTAGCAGTAATCACCTTGTATGAAAATCTGAAGTGGAGACTTGAAGACTAGGAAGGGTGTAAAACGCTAGAGATCAGAGCTAAGAGAACTAGAATTGGACAAGAGCTGTAAAATCAGAAAGTTAGAAGAAAGTGAGAGTTGAGACATGGATATGATCTGTCCTGCTGTAAGGTAACTGCAGAGAAGCAAAAAGAAGGGGGGAGGATTTTCACTGCAACATGGCAGTACACTCTCACAGCCAGGGTAGAGTTGGTGTTCCAAGAGTCACAATTTTCTTGGGTTGTTGGGAGAAAACAGGGTCGAGGTCTCCTTCTCCTAAATGGAGACCACCACCAGCAGTCTCTCCCCTCAAGCCTCCCCTAATCCACCAGGACCCTCAAGAGCCTCCCTTCATTTTTAAGTGTCTCCTTATGTACTTTATTTTGGGTTCTGCCAAGCTTTCTTATTCTAGTAAAAGGAAGCAGGAATGAAAACAAAAATCTGCTAGCTAGGCCTTGTCCTGACTAGCTCCAAAAAGAAATATAATAGACATGATAAAGAAGCAGCCAGGCTTTATGGGATTTTTGAAACAGAGCAGCATGGTGCAGCGTTTAGGATGCATTCTGAAAAACTGAACAAGGCATCTTAGGGCTCATGCCACACTTCTGGTTCTTCCATGATTTCTAGGCATGGGTCCGAGAGCTTTTTCTATTGTTCTGCTGCTTTCCCCAGGAAATCCTGCTGCTTATTTCTGAATCAGAACAAACACCAATCCGCAGAAAGCCTGACTGACGTTTGTTCTGATTCAGCAGTAAACAGCAGGCCCGAAAGTCATTACATAACAAAAGGGTGAAGGTGAAGAACAATCATAGGAGATCATGAATCACTTCAGTTAAATTTCCCACTACAGATGTAAGGCAAACACCCTCATGCATCTTAGCCAATCAAATTTGTATTTTTATAAGGTGACCCTGTCTCTTCTGAAAAGGACAGGCTTAGATTTCTCAAGAAATGCAAAAGAGGACATTTGTCTTAATCAAGGAAGCATATTCTTGTGGGACAGAATCCAGTTACTCACAAGGGATGATTAATGGCCGCTCTTGATTTGGGTAGAGAAATGAATCAGCAGCCGAATGCATATTGTTCCAAACTGGGTGCATATGTGTCAAGGAACAGCCATCAGCACCCCGGCCACTGCATCCTGCACTCGTTGTTATGATCGCCTGCGTAGAACACATTACAGTAGTTGAGCCCAGAGGTAACTGGACAAAAAAATAGAATTGACTTTTTACTGAGAGTGCATTTTCCTTCAGGTAACTTGACATTTTTTGTTTTTAGGACTTGCCAGTAAACCTCAAGTTTCTTATTGAAGGCATGGAAGAAGCAATCTCCATTGGACTAAAAGAACTGGTTGAAAGAGAGAAAGAGCAGTTTTTCTCCAATGTTGACTATATTGTGATTTCAGATAACACTTGGCTCAGCAAGGAAAAGCCAGCTCTTACGTATGGGACTCGGGGAAATGCCGGCTTCTCTGTGGAGGTAAAAGGGTAATAATGGAGTCACATGTCCTGGCCCACCTCAGCTAAAGAAGGCACTCACCTGATAGTTAAGTCTTTATCGACAGAAGAAGCACTTTCAGCAACTTCCGCAGTGCCCCGAATGCACACACTTCAGGCCACTAGGCAGCTCTCCTTGATATCTGTGCCCAGTGGAGCAGTTGCAGCAACAGTGAGAACCTGCCCCTCTGCTGGCTTGTATACCCTCCCCCTGATGGGTTGCGCACCTGTAACCAGAGACTTCTCCTTCATGGAAGTTGCTGCTGCTCTTCTTGCTTCGAGCTCCTCCTGCTTCGAGGATACAGTGGGGTGGTGGAAGGTGGGGAGTCTACTGACCCATCCATCACCAGAACAACCTCCTCTTCTTCCACCACATACTGCCTGTCTTCCTCCTTCTTGGATTGCCCTGACTCTTCCTTCTTCCCCTTTCCTGGCTCTTACCTTGTGGGCAGTGCCAAACCCTATATATCACTGGCCCCCTCTCCTGGGTCATTCCCCTGATCCCCGGTCCCCTGCCTCTGCCTCTGCCCCACACTCTTTGGAGTCCTGCCAGTCTCTGACATCATATTTGCAAAAACAGGAAGTGCCTGGCACTGTCCAGGAATTTGTAGAATAAAAATACACTGCAATTTTAAAATGGATAGTATACTTTGTGAGTTTGGACCAGTCATAGAATCATAGAATTGGAATAGACCACAAGGGCCATCGAGTCCAACCCCCTGCCAAGCAGGAAACACCATCAGAGCACTCCTGACATATGGTTGTCAAGCCTCTGCTTAAAGACCTCCAAAGTAGGAGACTCCACCACACTCCTTGGCAGCAAATTCCACTGTCGAACAGCTCTTACTGTCAGGAAGTTCTTCCTAATGTTTAGGTGGAATCTTCTTTCTTGTAGTTTGGATCCATTGCTCCGTGTCCGCTTCTCTGGAGCAGCAGAAAACAACCTTTCTCCCTCCTCCATATGACATCCTTTTATATATTTGAACATAGCTATCATATCACCCCTTAACCTCCTCTTCTCCAGACTAAACATGCCCAGCTCCCTTAGCCGTTCCTCATAAGGCATCGTTTCCAGACCTTTGACCATTTTGGTTGCCCTCCTCTGGACACGTTCCAGTTTGTCAGTGTCCTTCTTGAACTGTGGTGCCCAGAACTGGACACAGTACTCCAGGTGAGGTCTGACCAGAGCAGAATACAGTGGCACTATTACTTCCCTTGATCTAGATGCTATACTCCTATTGATGCAGCCCAGAATTGCATTGGCTTTTTTAGCTGCCGCGTCACACTGTTGGCTCATGTCAAGTTTGTGGTCAACCAAGACTCCTAGATCCTTTTCACATGTACTGCTCTCAAGCCAGGTGTCACCCATCTTGTATTTGTGCCTCTCATTTTTTTTGTCCAAGTGCAATACTTTACATTTCTCCCTGTTAAAGTTCATCTTGTTTGTTTTGGCCCAGTTCTCTAATCTGTCACGGTCGTTTTGAAGTGTGATCCTGTCCTCTGGGGTGTTAGCCACCCCTCCCAGTTTGGTGTCATCTGCAAATTTGATCAGGATGCCCTTGAGTCCATCATCCAAGTCGTTGATAAAGATGTTGAATAAGACCGTGCCCAGTCGTGCCACAAACTGGGAGAGGTCATGCAGAAGTCACATTTCAGTCTACCATCTTGATTCAAAATGGTGCCCGGCATCCAAACAGTGATGAAGACCATCACCTCAGGAGCCTTCATGCTGAGAGGTGGCCAAAACTATGTCAAAAACCAAATTAATGCTGAAGTGATGTTTCGGTCCACCATCTTGATCCATAATGGTGTCCAGTATCCAAACAGTGACAAAGTCTGCTCACACCCTGCATCAAGAACTATTGTGTCAAGTTATCTCAAGAGACAGCCAAACCTATGCCAAGAAACAGTAACCAAAGTCACATTTCAGCCTGTCATCTTGAATCAAAATGGCATCCAAACATTGACTAAGAATGCCACCCTCACCTCAGAAACCCTTGTGCCTAGTTTGGCAATGATACCTTGAGTGGCATCCAAATGTACAACCAGACAGACAGGCAAACTACTTTCCAAAATGTATAACAGATAAATAAATACATGAGTACTAATCATGCTGATGCAACCCAGGATACTTCTGGTGGAGATAGTAGTATTTGCATAATTCTTCCTTCACAGAGATAGTGCTGTGTGTGTGTGTAAAACACATTCCACGTTATCTTGGGGTTCATCCATGCTGTCGTTTAATACAGATAGTAAACTTACTGTACCTCCATTAATTCTCCGTCATTTATATGGCATTCTCATTCAAATTAACCCCTTTACACACTTGCCTCTCCCACAGTCTAGATTTTGTCATACCTGGGTAACTTTGAAAAGGAGAGTCATGCAGGGCAACAGAAACAACTGGCCGTTCATATGTTGTTGATGTAATCCAGAAGGCTTGAATGTTAAAAGGAATTGATGCAAGATTTATGCTATATAAATAAAGAGGATGAAAGTTTAAGGTGCAAACATAAAAGGAATGTCAGTACTACAAGCTTCAATCATATTCAGAACTATGATGCTAATTCTGAGTAGGATTGGAGCTTGTAGTATTGACATTCCTAATTATGCTAATTAATTCCTATGTTGCAAATTAAAACAATGATAATGTGTCGGTCGTGATGTTGTCTTCATGTTTAAATTAGGTACAAGGTGGCGAAAGAGATCTTCATTCAGGAGCTCTAGGTGGCATTGTCCAGGAACCCATGTCTGATCTGATAGCCTTGCTTGGTAAAATTTCTGTTCATTTGTCTATATACTCTTTAACAAATGATAAAAATGCTTGGTTTAGTTTTCATAGGCAAGTTAGGAATGTAGGATAGTAGAGTGGCAATTAATTGGCAAACCCAAGGTTTCTATAGATGAATATTCACAAGTGTACATGTACTGGTTGAGAGCCAGTGTGGTGCAGTGGTTAAGAGCGGTAGTCTCGTAATCTGGGGAACCGGGTTCACGTCTCGGCTCCTCCACATGCAGCTGCTGGGTGACCTTGGGCCAGTCACACTTCTTTGAAGTCTCTCAGCCCCACTCACCTCACAGAGTGTTTGTTGTGGGGGAGGAAGGGAAAGGAGAATGTTAGCCGCTTTGAGACTCCTTAAAGGGAGTGAAAGGCGGGATATCAAATCCAAACTCCTCTTCTTCTTCTACAAAAGACCGAGGACTCTCTGAGAACAGGTGGAGAAGTAGGGGCAGGTTATAGTAGCCAGGACTGAGGGTATTGCCAAATGTTCATTCCTTTGGTATTCTCAAGTAACATAGTGGTAAACTGAGAATTATTTTATAAGGCACTAACTGTGGTGTTAAAAACACTGAAGTGGAACCCTAATTGGACATGAAATTACATGCTTATTTTTCAGAGTACTCATTGCATTTGCTGCGACAATTTCTTTGAACATTATGTTGCAGAGTTGTTTGAAACTGAATCACACCTGAAGGTTAAGTTGCTTTTGCTAAAGCTGGCTTGTAATGCAAACATAAAATGACCAGACCATACTGCCTTTAATATTTTATGTAATTTTTCAGCAGTAACAAATAGAGAGATATAAATTTCACCTAACAATAACAATTGTCCCCACCCCCTAATAACCCCTTGCCCAACACAATGGAAATCCTAAGCACACAACAGCCATTTGCAGAGATGGAAAAGATGACAGACAATCAGAAGAAATCCGTTTCAATTCCAGTTTACCCACACATAAGGCTGGTTATATCTAGGAAGGAAATATACTACTACTACTACTACTTCTGCTACTAATAATAATAAATATTTTCATTATTACTATTGGGAATTATATCCCAGCCTTCCTCCTCAACCTCAACTTCCTTGGTTGGTTGGTGGTACTGACCCACCGTGTGACTTCTTTCCCCCCCCCCAAAATGGTTCTCTTTTGCTTTCTTCTGTCTACACCCAGACACAGCACAAATAGCCCATAGCATTCTGTCAGTCCTTCTCGTACAGGGTTAAGGGGGCCAAGGAGGGTCACACAGACAGCTCTCATATGACTGAGCATGGAACAACAGCAATTGTGTGTTTTGCAAAATGTGTTTGTTCCATAGACAGTCTTGTGGATTCATCAGGCCACATTCTGATTCCTGGAATCTATGATGGCGTTGATGATTTTACAGAAGAGGAGAAGAAGCTGTATGAGCCAATAGAATTTGACATAGAGCAATACAAGGTTGACGTCGGTGTGAAGAAATTTCTCTATGATACCAAGGTACAGTACTGTCAATAGAAATTGAAAGCATGACAGGACATCTAAAATAAGGGAATTGCAGAAAAATGTTGAGAGAAGCCATGACTGGCTAACTCCTATTTTTGTTTCATTATGTTTCTAAGGAGGAAATACTTTCACACTTGTGGCGCTTCCCATCTCTCTCTATTCATGGGATAGAAGGAGCTTTTCATGAAAAAGGGATCAAAACAGTTATACCATCAAGAGTCAAAGGAAAGTTTTCAATCCGGCAAGTTCCTCACATGAACCTTTCTATTGTGGAAAGTCAGGTAATGTTGGTTAGACACACTTGATTATGATTCAGCTTATTTGCATAACAGGTCCAGGCACTGTTTCAGCTCTTACATTTAAAGTAAAAAAAGGCATGTGATGATGTATTGTTATCCCACCAGTGAAGGTCAGAGACCCCGATTCCTTGACTTTCTCATTTTACAAATTAAGCACTGAAAGAGATAACACGGTCTGCTTGGTATTAACAGTTCACCTATGTAGAAGCCTATGTCCAAAGAATTGCTTGCCAAAGCTGAAATTCACTTCCCTCCCCCTTTTGCTTTGGTCTCATGTCTCTTTAGGATTGACAGGTCACAATGATGCATTTGATGCTGACAGTGAGAAAGCCACAACTAACTGAATTCCACTGTCAATGTGAGCTTTCCAAACTGTGTGTTGTGACACATTAGTGTGTTGGCATGTTGCACAGACACTCCCCATGCTCCTCCCAAGGGTTGGAAAGGAGTTAGTTTAACCTCCGGTTTCCTAGTAAAACGGAATTACTGTGTTGCAAAATGATGCATGTCTAAAAAGTGTGTCACCAACATGAAAAGTTTGGAAAGCTGTGGTCTAGAGAGAGCAACCTCTTCCTTCAATCACCACAGCCCAGCTTCACTCCTCCTCCATAAATCTACTTCTGTGTAGAAGGTGGAAGCTGGCGCTTATGTTGTCCCACACTGCCTCTTTCCCTGCATGAAGTTTGAGTCCCACCCCAGGCAAACTGATAACTATCTCTTCCCACAAAGAAGTTGGACTGCAAACTATTTAGTTCCCTGAGCAACCAACTATTCCATCCTGCCATACCAGTTCAATCAATTAGTGGCAGAGGGTTCGCTGCTAACAAACACTATGGAATATAGATAATATAAAGACACCACAAACATTTTTATTGAAAACATTTTCTTTTCAGGTGAAACAGCATTTAGAAAAGGTATTCTCTGAACGAAACAGCCCAAACAAACTGACAGTGCATGCTGAAGAGGGTGCATCGCCATGGATTACTAATATCAGTGATCCTCAGTATAAAGCAGCTGCAAATGCTATCAAAAGAGGTTTGAAATGTTTTTTGAAATATATATATATATTTGTTTAGAACATTATTTGACTTACACATGCTCATTTTCTGTCTCTCTAAAGATGTGAAATATGTGTAAAGAATAAAGCTTGAACACAACACATAAATTAGACTGTATCACATAATCTGAAATTAAAGTGTTCATTTAGCTTTGTCAACAAAAAGCAGGAAGGTTAGCTTTTCAAGTGCCAGATATTCCATTTTTTGTTAGCAGAAGCATGTTCTCCTATAGAACCTCCTGAAAACCTAATTTGCATCCCCTGGTGAAATTATTTTGTTTCAGACAAAAAAAGTGTGTATATGTCTATGTATGTATGTATGTATGTATGTATGTGTATGTATGTGAGTGAGTGAGTGAGTGAGTGAGAATGGGAAAATTACTCGACTTCTATCATTCTAGTTTTTTTCTGCCTCCCGTTCCTTCATGGAATTTTTAAACAATTCCCTTATCTTCCCTATATATGTAGTATCCCTTCATTTTCATTTTTTCATTATTATTATTCCCCTCTTATTAATGATTTTAGAGAAAATCAACCTATTTGGCCCCGCCGTTCTGCCAAATCTATTCTGGTTTTCCAGTGTGTTTTTAATAATACTTATAGCTTCAAAAATGTTTGTGTGTATTATTATTAATTACATTTTCCTCCTGTCCTTCCTTTAAAAAAGCTCAAAGTGGCATAAGTGTGAGGTAGCTTAGGCTGAGAAATAGCTTAATGCCATAGTAGACAACATCACAGCTTTGCATGCCCACTATGACAACTGCCCTTCCCTTACCAAAAAAACAAACAAACCCAGAGATTCAAACCTGTGTGCTGCATTAGGCCACTTCTGAAGGCATTCCAGGGGCAACTTTTCATGCCCTTCCCCTCAACCAAATAAGCTAGCTCTGCCACCACCATAACAATCTCATAAGGCTGAAATGGGGGGGGGGAGAGCTTGTCAGTGTAATCAGCTCCAACTTGAAGAACAGGTACAGTTTGGGCGCTTGTACCATGGCGGATATAGCAGTCTGCTTATGGCTACCTGCTGTGTAGATTTTTTTAACCACTACCACAACAGTAGAATTTCTTTAAACAAAAACCTAAACCAAGAGCACATTCTTCACACTACCACTTCCATATGTTTCAGTTTTTAAAAAGGATCCAGATATGATTCGGGATGGATCAACAATTCCAATTGCTCAGATGCTTCAGGATATAACAAAGAAAAGCGTGATGATGTTTCCGATTGGAGCAGCAGATGATGGGGAACACTCTCAGAAAGAGAAGATAAGCAGGTAAACAAGGTAGACTAATTCCATATAAGCGCCCTCTTTATAAAGTAAGGTATTTCCACATTACCTAGAGACCTAAATTTTAATACATGCATAGAGCAGAGTCCCTAATTACTAGGAAAGCAGAATATTTGTACTTTTCTGCTTCAAAACAGGAGGGTTTTTTTTATCTCCACATGTTTAAAATATTTCCAAAGCACGTCAGAGTCTATAACCTGGCACATACAAAGTCCACAACACCCTTGTTGTTAGAAAAGGTCTAAAAATGGAATAAGTCTACATCTGTCCCTCAAAATGGCAATGAGGAAGAGAAAAAATAGTGTCCTCACACCCCTCCCTGCACACACACACAAATACAAGTGTGCATGTTTCTCTGTGGGAATGCATGTATATAAATAATGGCAAGACACGGATTCCACACTTTCCCTATCATTTCATGTAGTAGTCACTGAACAACCATCTGGTTTCATACTTTGGTTTAGAATCCAGATAGTTCTTTGTTTCTGAAACACGCATGTATACAGTGTTCTATGTACCATCAGATTATACGTATATGTAAAATATCCCTACAAGTTGAAGAAATGAATTTTGGGCATTTCACACAATATAGCAACTTTAATATTTAGATTGTTTGACAGTTGCTTTTCTCTTCTTTCCCAATCAGAAAAAATTACATTAATGGAACGAAAGTGTTTTCCTCCTTTTTACTGGAGATCGCAAAGCTCCATAAGGAATTACTGGGAGGCTCCAAGTGACAACTGCAACTTCATGGCAGATCAAGTGCAGTTTGACTACTGGATTTGTAGTTCTGTTATGTATGGTTACAATTCCAGAAAAACATCAAAGGGCTCTTCCATAAGTTCAGTTCCAAGACCGGCAGACACTTGTCCTACCCCGCAACTACCTCCTGCCACCTCCATTATGAATACATTTTGTCCTTTAAATCTGTGTTCCAATCATTCCTACATCTCTTAACGCACTTCAGAGCACAAATATACACTCATCTTAATACAGGTGGGCTGTTCACTGCTGTATGTTAATGATTGTTATTAATGTCTTATAAATCATTGCCAACTGCTTTGTGAGATGATTGTTCTGACAAGTGGTGTCCTATATAAACCTTATAATAAAATAAAGTAGGTCTGCTTCTATTACTACTACTATTATTACTATTATTATTTATTAAATTTCTATTCCAGTTTACAACATAAAAACACAAAATACACACCTTAATAGCAAACAATAACAGTAACCCCTCCTCACACAGTTTAGAAGGCCATAGATTGTTTAATTAGCCAAAGGCCAGGGAGAAGAGGTATGTTTTTGCTTGGCTCCTAAAGATATTTAATGAAGGTGCCAAGCGAGCTTCTCTGGGGAGAACATTCAAACGTGGGGAGCTACCACTGAAAAGGCACGTTCTTGTGTTGCTGCCCTCTGGACCTCTCGTGGAGAAGGCACACAACAAGGGTATTTTGTGCCACATAGTTTCCCCTGTCACTCAGTTTCTGGGTCCACAACACAGCAGAATATGCTTCATCTTCCTTTTTAGCTTTTGTGAGTTCGGTGCCATGGGAAGACTAAACCATGGTACATGCAGTGTTGAGGATCTGATGCTAGTGTCATCCTTAGAATTTTAGTAGTACAGTTATTACATTTTACATTGTCTGCTTATTTACTGATAATGCACTGGGATATTTGAGACTGGGTTTTGGTTCTAGAAAACAGGAAGCTATTCAGGAGTGTCTGAATGTATACAAAAAACCAAGAGCACACCCAGGGCTTTTTTTCAGCCAGAACTCACAGGAACTCAGTTCTAGCACCTGCCAAGTGGGCACCATTGCCATTATAAGAGAACAAGGGAAGCGTTCATGGTGAGGTCCGTCACCTCTTTTTCTAGAAAAATAGCACTGAGTACATCTATTTTGGAAAACATATACACTACCTTGTTTCACACACAGTTACTGTCTTCTTTTCAGCATCAAACTCAGGGGGAACAGAACCTGCTGATTTGAAGCAGCTGTGCAAAGTGGTGATTGTCAAACATCTCTGATATCATGACACACCCTCTCTTCAGAGTAGTTTTCAGCTTAAAACAAATATAATTATGTCTTGAATGGTTCTATGAATAACATTTGAACTAAACACAAAGTGGCTAGTCCACCTAAACATGATGAGCGGGTCCAAACTGATAAGGAAAACTGTTTGCTGCCTGGTGTTTGATACATTTTTCATTTGAAGAGCAAAGACAGAAGGAAGCTGGACTTATTGTACATTTGCAGAGACAAAATCAAAATGTTTGGCTCAGTGGCATAAATTGCATGGAATCAGTGGATATCTGGGCTGATATAATGCTGTACTAGTAGCACCAAGTAATTGTACAAATTACTGCCAGTTTAATTATAGAAAATCTAAGATATTGATGTTTTTTTAAAGGGCCAAAGAATGAAGACAGAGAAGAGAGAGGATTTTTTTGACAATTGGGAGAAATTTATTGATGATACTAAAAGATATTTAGAACCAGATAGGATTTATGGGTTCACTATATTAATATTTTTGGGGAGATATATAAGGCAAAATGGATATAGACATGTCTGGTTTAATTATGAAAAGATCAGTGAAATTGGAACAAAGTGATAAAGTCTTCTAACAGACCAAGAGAAATAGATTATGAAAGCCTTCTATTAAAATTTGAGTTATTAGTATTATAATTACATGGTGCAACTTATTGTTCAAATTGTGTATTTTGTTAAGATTAATAATATCTTTGTGATACGACGGAATTGTGATATGATGACATTACTGCAGTTCCTTAATACACAATATGAAGTGTTGCGTTAATATTAATTAATGCACACACAGTTTTGCGTTAATATTACCGGTAAATAATGCCAAGAGCTTGAAATTTGTCCCAGATTAACCATTTACTTGAGTGAGAATTAGCTGAGCTCAAGCATTTTATCAATATTTGTTCATCCCAAATAGACAAAGGTTCAAGGACCTATTGATAAGTTATGTGCATACCAGGCCAGTATGACAGAGGGAAATCAGAAGAGGAAAAGAATAGTGCCTCCATGTTTATTTCTGAGATGCTTGTATAATGTACCTTGCAATTTACAACAATTAATAAGATAAATGACTGAATCTCAGTTGTCAAACACTGATCATTGCCACTGAAAGTATGCTAGGTTCATCTTAATAATAATAATAATAATAATAATAATAATAATAATAATAATAAAAAATTTTATTTATATCCCGCCCTCCCCAGCCGAAGCCGGGCTCAGGGCGGCTAAAAACAATCAAATAATCTTAAAAGTTTTTCTATAAATTTAAACAGGATTTTGAAATGCAGCAAAGCAACAGCAACAATAATAACATGTGAATTTACTTCACCAGACAGGAGGAGAAACTAAAAAGTGAAGGGACCACACAATTCTACATCTGGGCTATGGCCCCAGAAAAGGCCCCCTAACTCAGGGAATTAGTAACAACAAAATGCAGTAAATAAAATCTACAGTGTGCACTGTCTTTGTATATTTTCTCCCATCCACAAGCCAAAGTCTTAATGTTTGCCTAATGTTCCACAAAAACCCTGATTTGTTCATTACAGCAGATGTATCTCTTTCCAAGTTCTTAATCTCTTTGAACAGCAATCTTTAGTTCTCTTCTCTTTTGGTGACAGCCATTTTACTCCGAGTTTTGTGCATATGTTTTTGTCAATAGGTAATTTAAGGCTGTTAAAAGACCTCTCAATGCATCTGTCTTTACTGGTGCAATCCTCTGTGAAGCATTAATTGCTTGCAGCGTTTCATCAGAATCAACTGCTCTGATGCTAATTACACTGGAAAACCACTAAAGCTGAAAACAAAAACAATTATAGCACATTAATATGTGAGAACTTGCTTGTGGCTATTTCTGATGAGCATAGTGGGGGGAAAGAAATATTTTCCCAGCATATTCATAATGGCAAGATGATGATCATTATTATATCAGGGCTGCAAGCACTCATCAACATTGCAATTACATTTCAAATTCCATTAGAAAAGCGAACTTTCTGCAGAATCACATTTCATGCTTGTCTTGTGCATGGTCACACAGGTCTTCTCTCATAACCCTTCCCACAATCTGAACACAGTTGGAAAGTGTGGTTGGGCACATATGGGCTATTATTTTGTGACATGATTAGTGATGCCCATCATGACTCCCGCCCACCAATATGCTTGCTGTGAACCTCACCAGCAAATCTATATCCCCATCAGCTGTGGGCTGGCAGGTGTATGCTTGACACTGAAAAGTCGTTGCAGAAGAGTTGTGAAATGGGTACAGTCTGCTTGTGGTACATTTGATGTGTATCGTTGCAGAATGGCCCTGAGTAATCGGATCTATCCTGGTCTACTGCACCTTCCAAGAACCTGCAGGCGTCTGCCTTGCATTTTCCCTCTTACAGCATCCCATACCCACTTCCCAATGGAGAAACCTACCAAGGGCCTCTCAAACCTTCAGTGAAGGAGACGCAGATAACGGATAAAAATGGGACATGGCTCTCTGAGAACTAATCTTTCTCCTCGCAGATTTCAGTAACAAATCAGAATGGGAATAATTTGGGCAGTAGTTTGTGGGCAGTCAAATGGCCAGTAATTTTGTGACTGCTTTATTAACTGGGTCTATTTAGGTGGCCATGTGGCCTACTTTGCAGATGACAGTTCTCTAGTTGAAGGGCCCAAATCCAGCTGGAAGATAGAGATCCCTTGGAAGGAAGAGCAGCAGCCTTGAAGTTGCCCATTAGCAGTTCACTCCTCAGGAGAAGACTGAGCAGGCACCCAGGTTAGTCTTCACAGCTATGATGAGATTTAAATAATAGCAATGCTATTTAAATAATGCTCATTATTGCTAAATTTGCAGCTCTGCATATGAATTAACACATGTGTCCATGCCAGCTATTCAAGGATATACGTAATTTCAGATAAGGTGGAAGTTGAACTTGTAGTGCAGTGCACATCTAATTGAGTACATAGTTAAGGCTTTATTTGTGGGTTTGGCTACAGGGGAATTGGTACTATTTAAAAGAGATTATGATTTCCCTGTGATCTGGTGTTAGCACTGGACACCTTTTGGTGCTTGTCTTTGTAGGGCTCACTGCTGATACCTTCCCTGGTCCCCATTTAAAAATTAAAATGCAATAAATTCCAGTGCTCCAGTCTGGATCATTTTAATTTCCAACAAAATACCCTCAACTTAGCACTGTTTTGAGACGTTGCAAGAAATTAAAATAGTGGCAAGTGGGTAATGGCACCAGCATCCACTTCTCCCAGGGACATTTCAAACCTGGAATTGCAATGTCTGGTCCTGTGAGTTTGTTGCTCAAAATACTTTTTACTCTTTTTTCAATTTTTACAGTTAAAGTAAAAATAATGAGAACAAAACTAAAAGCTGGAAGGCGCTTTGAAGGGGTAGTGAGGGAGCAAAGTTGGGGGAAGTTTTTTCTTATTGAATCTTTGTTTATGCCTAATCCAGCAAATACTTCTCTTCTGGGCATATTGGACTCCTCATCACTTCTTCCAGAAGCAACTTGGACCCACAACTGTGCGACACTGAAACATTGGATGGCCATGCCCTATAGTGGCACTGTACTGGACAGCTCTCATTCTCCGTACTGTATTAACTTTTACAATCCTTAAATTTCTCTTGATGCCCACACTATACTTAATTATTTTCCAACACTGTGGGCATTGATGGATTGGCTTGTGTTTACTGCATAGTAACTGTAACTTCCTGGAAAAAACGCATCCACCAGACAGTTAACAAATTAGCAAACTGTTTGCTCAGGCTAAATAAACAGTGGGAACTGAGATAAAATTGGTGGTGTGGAATGACTTGTAAAGCAAAAGCTTACTGGATTTTGAAATAAGAGGACGTCTCACAGCCTCTGCTTACTGACTCTGTTGGCAAAGAAGACAAGAAGAATAAATTCTGCCACTACTTGTCTCTACTGCCATGGTGAAGTATTGCCTGTTTCTCTTACTATTTGCAAATGCTAAGTATGGGTGAGAAGAATCCATCAGTCTGCTTTTGGACTGATGGAACATATGCAGAAGAGATATATAATAATCCTTAAAAACACTGTGTGTGTGTGTGTGTGTGTGTGTGTGTGTGTGTCCCTCCCCACAAAAGGCACTATAGTGAACTGTATAGAAAACGAAATTGCATAGAGCACTGTCCTTGGAACATCTCACCGCTCAGGCAAGTGGCAAAGATCAGGCAAGCAGTCAGGAAACAGAACTATTGCAATGAAAGTGTTTGCCAGCGGTTTGTTTTTCAAAGCAAAGATTAATCTAGACTAAGACAACAGTGATAGAATAACAAACAGCAATCTTAACTTATAGGGCAAACTCTAGTCTCACCCCCTGCCCCCCGGATAAAGTGGAATTTTCTGTAACCAAACAGTCCAGGTCAAACAGTATGGGATTTTGGCTCTGGAAATTGCAGGATACTAATAATAGTAATTATTCTTTCAGATATCCCTTGTATTTCTTCTTGCTTTCACAACTATCACCAGTGAAGCATCACTTGCCCCTTCAGATCAAATATTTCAGTACATTGATGCACATCAACATGAATATGTACAGGTACAAGCGGGTGTACTATTTTGGGACAAGCTGGAAAACTAGAGTGAAGGAGTGTTACCTGGAATGTGGATTCCATCCCCCTCATAATTTCCTCTTTTCACAGAGACTCAGAGAATGGGTGGCCATTGAAAGTGACTCCAGTAACCTTCTGAACAGGCAAGATCTGATTGAAATGATACATTTAGCAGAAGAGAGGATAAAATATTTAGGAGGAACTGTTGAGTTGGCGGAACTGGGTGTACAAGAGGTAATTATTGTGTTTCAGCATGAAATCTATACTCGGCCCTCCAGTGGCCGTCCCTGACCACTGGTCCTGTTAGCTAGGGATGATGGGAGTTGTAGTCCCAAAACATTTGGAGGGCCAAGTTTCCCTATGCCTGTCTTAAGGCTACTTCTTAATGTCTCTAAAGAGTCTTCGTTAATCTGCCTAAAATATTCCAGTCTTTCATGCTATGTGCTTTTGTCACCCACTCTCCTCCTCCTCCTCCTCCAATATTTGCTGAAGTATAGAAGATAGAAATAAAGTCTCTGTCCACTGAATCACAATTGAAAAATATGATCTAAAGGAAAGATAGAATTGCCAGTAACATAAGTTACATAGGAAGCAGCTATATATGTTATGTACTGAAGTTCTCATCCTGGGCCAGCAGGGAGATACTGTAGATAGTTATGCAAATAAGGGATTGAAAGTGACGTCCAGTGATTGGATAGCTTTAGAAATTTGTAACAAATTATGTACTGGAGCTCTATATAAGCAGGCTCTCTGAGCCCTTCAGCTCAGTTCTGTTCTGGCCTCTGAATAAAGAAGGGCTGTTTGAAGAATCGCTGTGTCGTCTGATATGTTCACCCACAACTTAACAATATATATAGATGGACTATAATGTGGTCAGGAGGTGAGGGGATTGGGTAAAAGAGGCAAGTGATAGCTTCTAGCACTTGTATAGGATTGCACTGTTAATGCATTGCTTCTGCTTTAGCTGCATAATGGAACTACACCTCGTTTGCCACCAGTCATTCTGGCAGAACTTAAAAAGGACCCTAAAAAACATACAGTTTGTTTTTATGGACATCTGGATGTGCAGCCAGCCAGATTAGAGGATGGATGGGCATCCGAGCCATACAATTTGACAGAAAAAGATGGTGAGCATTTATTATTATTCAATGGCAGCAATACAGTGACAGAATGTCACTGAATACCAGTTCTTGGGTGGCAATAGTGGGAGAAGGTATTGCTTCAGGCTCTGCTTGTGAACTTCCTGCAGGCATCTGATTGGCCACAGTGGAAACAGGATGGTGAACCAAATGGACCTTTTATCTGGTACAACAGGACTCTTATGTCACCTCTGAAACTTGTAAAACACTGTACAATTGTATAACTGGATTCTATCAGCTTCTCTTTATTTCACTTTTATTTTCAAGGTAGTCTGTATGGACGTGGAACCTCAGACGACAAAGGGCAAATTCTGGCTGTACTGAATGCAGTAGAAGCACTTCAACAATATGTAAATGGTTTTTTGTTTTTTTTTAACAAGTCTTTCTTATTTCATGAAATCTGCCATCAAAACAAAACAAACACATTTTAAACCACTCTCTGACAGGAACTTCCTGTGAATGTAAAGTTTCTCCTTGAAGCCATGGAAGAAGTAGGATCCCCTGGACTATTGAAACTGGTTGAAGAGAGAAACAGTACGTTTTTTTCAGATGTCGATTACATTGTGATCACTGATTCCTCATGGATCAGCAACAAACCAAGTATTACATATGGAACAAGGGGAAACAGCTACTTCTTAATTGAGGTATTTGGGGCTCTTTAATATTGTTACAATTAGTAGAATCAGTGTGGTGTAATGGTTGGATATGGCCTAGGAGACTAGGGTTAAACGCAGCCATGAAGCCCAGCTTAACTTACCTCACAGGGTTGTTAGAATAAAATAGAGGTGAGGAGAACCATGGACCACCTTGAGCTACTTGGAGGAAAGTTGGGATATAATAATACTGCTAATTTTACAGACACATCATTCATTTTATTATCATTTGACTGCAAAGTTTCTAACAAAGAAGCTGCTAAGTGAGGATTACAATTTTTAATTGATGCATGTCTGAGAGGGATGAGCCCATAAATGTGAAGCTTGTGCCTGTTCATTTTCCTGATGCAAAATTTTGGTATGGCACGGCATACTAATACACCCTCTGATTCCTTTATCTACTTTTTTCTAGGTTGAATGTGCTAAAAAAGACTTGCATTCAGGGACCTTCGGAGGTATAGTTCCTGAAGCAACCAGTGACTTAATATATCTGTTGAGTAAGTAGAGTTTCTACTAGTGAACAACTAGCTCACACATTCTAGGCTACTTCAAAGCTTGACTACTGAGATTTCAACATTGGTAACCTCAAGACTGGATTACCGCAATGCGCTCTGTGTGGGGCTTCCCTTGGGCACCTTGACAGCTGCAGCTAGTGCAAAATACAGGGCTTCATTGTTGACTGAGGAGCCCTCTCAGCGCCATATAACACCTCTGCTGAAGAAGCTGCAATATGTGCAGTTCAGGGTCTTGCTTTTAGCCTTAAAGCCCTAAAGAACTTGGGACCAGGATATACGCCTTGCGTATATCCCTGTCGGGCAACTGTGCTCCTCAGATGGGGCACTGCTGAGAGTACCATAATCCCCAGAGGTGTGTTTAGCCTATGCTAGAAGCTGAACTTTTAGTGCTGGAACTCTAGCTCTCTAGAATAAATTACCAGCCAAAACCAGACAGGTGCCTAGTGTGATGATATTTGAAGGCATTTGTGGCGATCACACAGGGTCCCCGGACGTTTGACGGTCTATTGATCCCTGTGCCACCACTGTGATTGCCTCTTCGCTGCCACCAACCCGTTTCTCACGGGTACACACGGAGTCCAGACAATTGTTAACATTAACAAATAATCAAGTTTATTTTTATAAGCATGAACACATTTAATGTTTCAATTAATTTTTCTTGGCAGTTTCTTAATCTTAGTTTCTATATTGTATTATACTTTCCTAACAACTTCAAACTGATTATCCCAACTATCTATCTGACTCCACCTAACAGTTCCTCTCACAACACAACTTGACCAACCCACAGACTTATATCCTTCCTCTTCCTTCTCCAACTCCCAACTCTCAACTAACTTCCACACAACTCCAACTCTCACTCTAACTCCTCCTATCAGTTTCCACTGGCCAATCACGTCACACTCATTTAACCCTTTCCTTCTGACCCACCTAATTACCAGCCAAAACCAGACAGGTGCCTAGTGTGATGAAGTTTGAAGGCATTTTTCTTTATGAAGGGTTTCCTTGAGGTGCAACCCAGTCACATATGGAAGATCAACTTTATATTTAATGAAATTGTTTCATTGCTATCATCATCACCACCACCACCACCATTTTACCCCACCTCAGCACTCTGGGCAGCTTCTAAGACATATAAAAACATAATAAAACATTACACATTAAATAGCTTCCTGATAAAGGGCTGCCTGCCTTTAGATGTCTTCAAAAAGTTACATAGTTACTCATCTCCTTGACATCTGATGGGAGGGCATTCCACAGTTTGGAGAAAGCTAAACGATGAGTACTGATCTGGACAACATGCTAAGCCAAGCCATAGCTTAGCTTAGCACACGACAGCAGCCAAATGATCAGGGCAGAGCAATGTGCTCACAGTCTCCTGTCTGGAGTTTTCATGCTTGCAAGTCCGTGGTTTTGCTTAGCTGCATGTGCAAATCAGGTAGGACCATCCCATCTGAAATATACTCAAGAGTTGAGTGTGGATTTCATGCTCTTTATTCAGCTCATAGTAGTGAGGAAAACCAGTTCCCCCGAAATGTCTGCTTTATATACATTATTTACACAATGGGCCCCATGTGATTGGCTAATTCTGGGATTCTCCTGTAGGCCAATCAGGTTGTGGATTCACTTCCACCTGGAGTTGGATTGGGTGGCTCCTGCGGACCAATCAGACTGCTGCATTCTGGATCCTATTGTTCTGGGACCAATCATACTGCTGCATTCTGAATCCTATTGTTCTAGGACCAATCAGACTGCTGCATTTTGGATCCTATTCAACTCAATACATAACACCATCCATGAGGCAGACTATCTCAGATGGAAGAATGCAAGGGGCGCCTCCTTGGGCACCCCCCCTCCTAAAGCAAGAAGTGGCTACAGTGGCTTCTGGCTTCCAGTGAGATCTCAGAAAAGCCCTGTGAGATCTCACAGTAGCCTCCATGTGATTTCACTGTGCTCTCACAAGATCTTGCTGGAAACTTCAGCTGGTAACCCTAGTAAGCAAGACTTTGGCGAGGGCAGCAAGCTTCTCCTGAAATAAGACTATTACATCTATATTACAGTTAGGTAGCCATGTTGGTCTGCCGTAGTCGAAACAAACAAACAAAAAAATTCCTTCCAGTAGCACGTTAGAGACCAACTAAGTTTGCTATTGGTATGAGCCTTCGTGTGCATGCACACTTCTTGTGTGCATGCACACGAAAGCTCATACCAATAGCAAACTTAGTTGATCTCTAAGGTGCTACTGGAAGGAATTTTTTATTTTATTTTATTACGTCTATAGACATTCTAATGAACATTCATAGGTTGGGGTCAGAGCTTGCCACATGTATGCTATTATTCCCACTACCTCCCCCCATTTATCTTATTCTTATTTAGCCATCATCTTACTCTGGTGATCTGGTTTTATGGGTTTATCTATATATTAATGGTCCTTACCAGTTGTGCATGTTCTATGATGCCGAAGAAGCATAGCTCTTCATAGAGATTCTTAGAGAACAGCAAAGCTTAGCATTTTCTGTAAGTTTATCATGTAACATGTTTTGTCTAAAAATAAAAGGGAAGTGGGGCAGCTACAATTTATTCATTTTTTAAATAGAAATTAAGAAAAATATTTAATAAACTTTAAAAAAATTAAAGGACTACAGTATTTTGAGGTTTGCCTTCTGTATTCCCTAGTTTTAAAGTAAGCAATTCTAATTGATATTTGGTATTACATTCTGTCCATTAAAAAAACAAAAGTAACTGCAAGTTCTGTTATTTCTGTAGTTCCTCTTCAGAACTTGTACATTTGTTTTCAGGTACCCTTGTCGATTCTTCTGGTCATATACTGATACCTGGGATTTATGATGCAGTTGCTCCTCTTACGGAAAAAGAAAAGAAACTCTATGAAAAAATTGAATGGGATTTCAAGAAGCTGAAGGACACATTTGGCATAAGAAACTTCACATATAGCACTAAAGTATATGCCATATTGATTTTGTATTGAATTCTAAGCTGGGCTTTTGATAGCTGGTTTCACAATTTTCAGTTAGGATGAGGCAAATTGTGGGAATTCCTTTATAGTTGATGTAGAAGCATGGTCAAATCTGGGTCTGCTCTACCATTAGGCAGTCTGGGATGGCTACTACAGGGAGCTGATTTTGGGTGTAATGAAAGGGCATTTCCCTTTTTGCAGAAATATGCTTGTAAAATATGTATACAAGTCACTAGCACCATTTTCTTAGCCTGTATTAATGAATTCCACCTTGTGTGGAATTGTCAGTCCCAAATGTACTGTCTGATTGGGGGTTCTAGAGTAACCCCAAGTCTAGTATCATGAGATAGAAAAATGTCAGTCAACCACTCTCTCCATGATTAGTCTGAATTAGTTCTGCCGTCAGGAATATTAGGATTTTTGGTCCAAAGTCTAGCACCCCACTCAGTAGAATGAGTGAGGGTGGGGGGATGACAAACATACCAGGTAGCTTACCACATTTTGAAAAAAGTGACACAACACACATTACCATTTATAGGAAGGAGGGGTGTCATAAGACCACGTATTCCAGGCTCAAAAAATTATTCAGTTTTCAGAATCTAGTTTTCATGTTTTATTAGTTTGCAGGTCACTTTGGATCACATTTCATGAAAAAGCAACTAAAAATGCAAATGATAATTATGATATAAATAACCCATTTGTCTGTGTAAAATAATAGGAATGGTGAGCAAACTGCAACTTATTCTTTAAGACTTTATATATTGCTTTAAAAGTTGCTTTTTTTGTTTAGGAAGAATTATTAATGCGGAAGTCGCGCTATCCATCTTTGTCCATCCATGGAATTGAAGGAGCTTTCTCTGCACCTGGAACTAAGACTGTAATCCCTGCAAGAGTAATTGGGAAATTTTCAATACGCCTGGTTCCCCATATGAATCGCTCTGTAGTAACAAAACAGGTAGAATTCTGGGTTGTATGTTTTTAAAATCTCTCTATTCTCTTGTGAACAGTGCTAATCATTTGCTTTCCTCAGTTGATGTGATGTTTCTAGCAACCTAGCCTAAAATAGGCCTACTCAGAAGTAGGTCCCCACTGTGTTCAATAGGGCTTATTCCCAGGTAGGTGTATACAAGATTGTTGCCATGCAATGGAATACAATGCAAGCTCATTCATAAATAATCCCTACTGAGTAATATAGGACTTCTTATCAAATAGGTGTGTAAAGGATTGTAGCCTAAGGCTGCAACTCGAGTATGCTTACTTCACATGAATTAAACTGAGGCTTACTTCTGGATAACATGCAAGGCATTGCTAGTGAATTAACTCAAAATGAAGTTGATAATATATTTAAGGTACTAGCTTGAATCACAGAGAATGGGAATTTGAATAATGACCAGCACATTGAAGTACCAAAAGATAATCACCAGCTTATTGATCAGCCTTTATTCAAAGCTCAAAGTGTGCTAGACCATGAATACTGCAGGTCATTATCCCACAATGCATCTTCATAAGGAGATAATTAATATATTATTGTGTTATTATGACAGATTTAATTTTCACCAGGAACAAACTAGAATAAACTTTCACTATTATTCTCTTGAGGTAATGGATCATTTGAACAACAAATTTGCTGAACGGAACAGCCCTAATCGTATGGAAATAACCAATGTGCAAGCATCAAAGCCATGGCTTTCTGATACAGATGAACCTCTGTATTTGGCTGGAAGAAAGGCAATAGAGAAAGGTCTGGTCACTTTACTGCAACAAATTACAAAACTTTGGGGCTACTGTGATTATTATGAAGCACCCAGCATACTAAAAAGCAGTGTAGAAAACTTAATAGAAATGTCTGCATCATTACAAAAAATCCAAAGTAATCTACACATGCATCTAATATTAAAGCTACAATGTTATATGAATGTGTACGTAATTCACACAGTATTTTGAAGGAGCATTTTGGCCTTGGAAGAGGCTCGTTTTGTCAGTTTTGTGAAAACATATTTTAAAGAACAGTCATGGGACACGTTAAGACAGAACTGTTTCGCTGCAGGTTTAAAACAGTTGTTTTTGTGGATTTTGTCAGTTACAGACAGGATCACAACTTTAAGTTTAGAAGTAGTTAACTTTTAACTCAAGATTGCAACAAAGACAAATGTGTCTGTTCTGGGACTTAGTTGGATAAAATGTTAAGTAACCAGTCTATGAAAATTAAGTTTTCTTTTATTCCTATTTCTTAGTATTCCACACTGAGGCTGACTTGACCCGAATAGGTGGAACAATTCCAATTGTTTCACATTTCCAAGACGTAACTGGAAAGAGTATAATGCTTCTAGGAATAGGAGGACCAGATGATGCCCCTCATGGTCAAAATGAAAAGATCAACAGGTAATCTGTAGGCCTTTAAAACACAGTAGTATCTCGGGTTAAATACGCTTCAGGTTACAGACTCCGCTAACCCAGAAATAATACCCCGGGTTAAGAACTTTGCTTCAGGATGAGAACAGAAATCGTGCAGCGGTGGCGCAGCAGCAGCGGGAGGCCCCATTAGCTAAAGTGGTGCTTCAGGTTAAGAACAGTTTCAGGTTAAGAACGTACCTCCGGAACAAATTAAGTACGTAACCAGAGGTACCACTGCAATGAAGTCTTTTACTAGTGGGGAAAATGCTACGGTAAGTGAATTTTAAGCATAATCTCTGGAGAGAAGACAACTTTGGGACTTCTGTTTTGTGTGCAACATAAACCACCAGCTTCTTGAAGATGGAAAAACTAAACATACAGCATTTGAAATACTGATGTAAATGAAGTAGAAAAAGCGTGAATAATAAAACCAGATGTAGTATTGGCCATAATTATGATGCTTACCCATTAACGTAGTCATAGATTTTTGCCAAGTTGTAATTTACTCTCATATTCCATCTGCGCTATATCTGCTTTTGCATGCCCACTATTAATCTTGTTTTCTTTTTAAATGTAGGTACAACTTCATTGAGGGAACCAAACTATATGCAGCCTTCCTTCAAGAACTTGCTTCTACCTAGAGAAGATGGGATGATGATAAAAACCCTCTAAAGCACAGCTGCATACTTTCTTTTTTGAAATGTTCTTAAAGGAACACGTATACACAAATATATTTAGTAATTTAAACGTGATAAAATCAATAAATACTTGTGTGGAAAAAAGAGAAGATCCCCCCTGCAATAAAATGATATTTTATTTTATTTTTACATTTGGAAGTCCCATTCCTCCTTTCTTTATGTGCCTGTACAGAACTTTAATGCTTCCTTAAGAACTCTGGACTCTCAGAAAGGAAAAAGAATAAATATTGCCACCTGGGTTTTCTAAATTTAAGATGACCCTCTTACTACGTTTTTGTAAAAGATGTGCTACCCACAAATGACACATCACATTCCTAAATGTTTTTAAGTCTGTTTAAAGGTATGGTTGCACCCTGTGCGACTGAACTACTGTATAACTATTCATGTGCACTATACACCCTCTACTGGCTGCACACTTCTTTGCAGCATCTTTTTCCTAAACGTGGTAACTGCATACATGTGGATCTCAAGTGCTTACCCATGTAGGCACAGACAGGATTAAGACCCGCTTAGCTTCAGCAAAATGATGGCTTCATGTACCTTCAGACCACATCCTGAGTCCATACTCTTTCTATGAGGGTGGCAGATGCAATTTTGAAACCTTGGACACATTGTCAGGTTCTCAGACAACAGACAATTTCTTATTAGTGGCATATGGAGGCAGTGGCTACCATTGCAAATTTGCAGGCTTACGAGTATTTTTTATTTAGAAGAAGAGGAGTTTGGATTTGAAATCCCACCTTTCACTCCCTTTAAGGAGTCTCAAAGCGGTTAACATTCTCCTTTCCCTTCCTCCCCCACAACAAACACTCTGTGAGGTGAGTGGGGCTGAGAGACTTCAAAGAAGTGTGACTAGCCCAAGGTCACCCAGCAGCTGTATGTGGAGGAGCGGAGACAGGAACCTGGTTCCCCAGATTACGAGACTACCGCTCTTAACCACACCACACTGGTGTATTCTTCAACTGAAGTATTTTTATTTTGCTTTACAGTCAAAAAAGACAGTAAGTTTCATAATTCACAGTGTAGTCCTACTAAAATGAGTGTTAAAGTTTGAAAAATAGCAAGGAGGCAATCAAACAAGTCACACAACAACATATAGAGTCTAACAAAATTCATTGTAATTTCTAAAAGTCACCATGTGAACCCTTCTGGATATGAAGCAAGTAATAAGCATAACCTAAGTATGTTTTTAAGCTTACATGTCTGCTTGGGGTTTATAATAAATCAATTACCACTATATATTAGTATCTTTTGGGAGGGGGGTTTTCAATCAATTTCCCAAAACTGGAAGTTTTTCCCCACCTGGTGATTGTAAGTCCCTCATCCAATTTTTTTTGCTAGTTAAGTCAAACTCTACCTCTTCACCAGTTAAACAAAAAACACTACCTTTTGTGTGTAGATATTTCAAACTTTTGAGTTGCTTCATGCCTAAACAATTCTGGTTTGTTAACACCTGACGTGTTTACACACGGAACATACACAAACATGGCATCTGGATATTACCCCTTCGTTAATTTTGTTCAACTAGCAACTAAAGACTGCTTGGTAATGCAGGGCTTGAGCCCACTGCCTACAGGGTTCGTTTCAGAGTATTATTGCGCGTGTGCAGTGAAACACCGGGGCCTCAGCTGAATCCCAGAGCCTGTTTTCGGTGTCGAGGTTCTCGCGGGGACGTCATGGTGGACAGGAGTGCCTCGGGGCATGTGCAGAGTGCATGTTTCGCCTCAAGGGTACCAGCCACAACCCAGCCCCTTCACACTTTTGGCTCCACGGAACGCGCACTAGAGGAAAGCGAGAGGTGCTAGGGCGCCTCTGAACGCGCCCGAAGGGGCGGGAAGCGACCTCCACGCGGCGCGCGGGGCCACTGAGGTACAGTTAAGGCCCTCGCTTCTTCAATGGCAGTCACGCGCCGCCCACGGAGCAACTGCCGCCGTTGCATTCCATACATTTCCTGTCTTCCCTCCTCTCCGTACGACGTTACGCATCACGTTCCGACAGTGACGCACTTCGGCGAATCTACGGCACGCCACTTGTGACCAAGATCATCACAAGCGGAGGAGGACGGCGTCCCCATCCGGTGAGTAAAAACCAACGGTCAGTGGTCCCATCGCTTCTGAGGGAGGCTTCTGCTTAAGGCTGTTGTAGGCGCTTATCCTTGGGGGCGCCCGGTCGTTCCTGGCTTTCTCCAGGCCTTTTCGCTTTCCCTAGGGCTTTTTGGGCCTCTGTGCCGCCGTCGTTTTTTCTCCCCCTTCCTCCTCTCGATAAGTGGGAGGGAGGGCAGGAAGCTCGTTTTGGGCCAATCAGTAACCGTCGGCGGGTCTGATGCTTGAGGAGGGAATTCCTGAGTGGTTGGGGATGGAGGGCGGGAAGACGGTTTCATATAGCGATTGGCTAACGCCTCAAGGCTTCTCATCCACTTTTTTTTTGAAGAAAGGAAGGAGGAGGAAAAAAGTTTCTCCAGAGTGCGCATGCGGAAGCTATTCGTGGTCTGTGACTTCTTCGTGTTAGCACTACGCATGTTCGTCGCGCAGCACCTTTTCAGGAGCGAGGGGGACTGGACGTTGCGCACGCGCCTTTTCGACCGTGGCTTTAAAACCGTTCTTTTCAGGGGGCTGTGATTGCGCTTGCGCGAGGGCTTGTGTGTTTGCGGGTGAGCGATAAGGTACGCCTGAGCTCATCTTCCTGGGCCGAAGGAGGAGCGCACGCGCACTGCTGTCGCTCGCCAAGTATTCCAGCCGCTGAGCGGGTGGTGGTGCCCTGTGGCGTTCACTCTGCAGCAGAGGAAACCGTGTTGGCCCATTACAGAGGGGGGGGGGAATCCAAAATCTGGGGCAAAAAAAATTATTTTAAGGGCCGTACAAAATGACACAAGCTTCCGAGTTCATCAGAACTCTTCATCAGGCTGGCAGTTTTGATGTAAAAAAGAAAAGAAAACTGGGGAGGAGGAGAGCAGGCTGGAGACCTGAAAATGTTGGAAGATTCAGGGCAGATAAAAGATAAAAATGATTCACATTTCCTGGCATTGTGGTGTTGGAAGGGACCCAAAGGGTCATTTAGTCCAACCCCCTTGCAATGCATACTGAAACTAGAAATTGCTACCACAACAGGTAGCAATGTCAAACGACTTGGAACAGCTTTAAACAAATTACAGTGGTACCTTGGTTGTTGAACGGCTTGGTTGTTGAACAAATCAGCTCCTGAACGTCGCAAAGTGTAATGGTTTGAGAACGTTTTTCGGAAGCCAGGCATCCGGTGCGGCTTCCGCCTGAGTGCAGGAAGCTCCTGCAGCCAATCAGAAGCCGTGCCTTGGTTTTCGAATGGTTTCGGGAGTCGAATGAACTCCCAGAACGGATTACCGGGTAAGTTCGAGAACCAAGGTACACCAATTCATGGAGGAGGTTGTTGCCAAGAACTGCTAGCCATTACAGGTAGATGGTTGGCTACATTGAGAATGGGGTGCTGGACCTGATGGTCCTTTGATCTCATCCAGAAGGGCTCTTAGGTACTTGCAGGGGAAAGGTGGCATGATTTAAAAACCACAAGGTTGGCATTTAGTCACAGTCAAGATGGGAATGTAGGAAGAGAGCGCAAACTTGTATTGGGTTCTGCTTGGAGCTATGCAGATATTACCTTGTATCCGAGGGCTGCTGGGATAAAGCAGTAAATAATGGCTGTTTATGAAGGCGTGCAGTAACCCAGACTTCACATGACATCACAGTTTCAGTCTAGCCCATGAAAACATAAGCTGCAATAAATGGGTTATTTTTAAAGATTTAACAAGTGTCTTTGTTGTTTCTGGTGCTACATGCTAACACTAATCCAGGGATGTGGAACCTTTTTCAATTTGAGGTCCACATTCCTTTATAGACAGCTTTCTGAGAACCACCTACCAGTGGTAGGTGGGGTCAGAGGCAAAAGTAAGCGAAGCAACAAATAGGACATTTTCCTTTGTACAGTAGGCTAGCTTGCATGCACTCACTTACCCACACTGTATTCCATCAAGGTAAGCAAGAACACTAATTTATCAGAATTCCAACAACATATTACAGGCAGATAAAATCACTTGGTGTGTGAAGCAGGGGTGTGTTCTGGGGAGAGTTCCAAGGGCCAAACAGATAGCCTTTGAGGGCCAAATTTCCCCCTGGGCCTGAGATTCCTTGCCTCTGTGTAGCTCCTTGGGATTGTGTACCACTAGAACTCTGAAGAGACAGCATATGGAGCACATGCAAGAAATAAATGCAAGAATCAGATCCTGCTTTTATAAATTTTGGAAGATTTGCCACTGCTCATAGCTGTTATTTCTGCTCACGGTGAACACATGCTTCAGCAAGGGAAGCCACCAGGTTGTTAAGTGTGTGTATGGAGAAATGCTTGCTTCCAAAGAACCACATACGTTCACACTGGAGGCCGAAGTTGCACTGTATTCTAGAAGTGAAGATGCCTTTTTTTTGGTGATCTCTGGAAATCATGTAATGACTCAAGTTGGAAGAAATTTCACAAGAGTTGGGTTGGCAGGTAGAACTCAAATTGCATTCAATCTCCATTTCTTTTCTGAGGCTTCAGAATATTGTGCGTCTTGGCATTTTGACAGTGAACTTTCTTTGCAACTAACTAGTTTGCTCTCAACTAGGTATTAAAACCAGGATTAGATCCTAGTTTAAATCTGTGATTTGGGAACAAACTATAATTAGCAGAAACTGTTTACAGCTGTTTGGTTGTCATGGTCAGTCACAATTATATCTCATTAGGGCAGGGGAACCACAAGAACCCTCAAGATGCTCTTGATCACACAAACTATGGTTTAGCAACCATATATGTGTGACCTTTGAACCAGGCTTTTGTGTTGGTTATATATACACTGCTAAATTTGACCTGTTCCCGTATGGACAGATCTGTTTCCAGAACAAATGTTTCCAAAATTCGTGAATTCTTTAAATTTGAAATTTGTATGTGATAAGATCAGTTTGAAAAATACTTCAGGGGGTTAAATGCTTGCCAGGGTGTACAACTAGCTTCTTGTTTGGGGATTCTGTCTATGGACATTCACATTACCCCCTGCCCCCAGTATTGAAAGAATGTGTGATGGGGCCATGTGGAGTTGCCCCACTACTGACAACACACCACTGACAGTTGCACCACACACACCATTGCCGTGTGGTGGAAATGCTGCCATGCTGTCCCAAGTGTTCAGCTGGCATAGGAAACAGCTCTGAATGTGTAATGTTGCATACTCATAGAGCTCTTCCAGGACAAAGAAATTTTCCTGAGACATCAATTGTACCTTTGAAATCCCGGTAATATCTGGGAAAATCTGGACATATGGGAGCCCTAGTAAATATGGTATATAGGTACCCACATATGATTCCCACACCAGCTGAATGTGGGAAGTGTTTCTGCACTGTCTTCAGGATCTTATAGGCCTCTTGGGTTCCCTCCCTCCCACCAAACTAAACCATGGTTTAAAGGCTTAGCACTATGAAATCAAGGTTTGCTCTTGGCTCATCGCTCATGCTTTGTTTGGCAGAAATTATCCTTGATCTTGCGTGTGGAAGTAGCACTAAGTCAGGCTGCAGTGTGGCAGAAGAGTGAAGTGCCCACAATTTCAGTAGCTTACAGTGAGTAAGCTGCACATTCACATTTAGACCATAGTTTGTTATTAACTGAGGTTCAAAGTGACCTGAGAACGAGGCCTTCATTGTTAATTTAAGAATAAGCTGCTGCAAAATAACAGTGGTATTAACACCATCAAGACAAAAAGCAACCAGCAGTTCATCTGATATACCAGGAAGTATCCTTAACGTTTATATTTTGTTTTGTTTTTAATAGGGATAACCTTGCATTGACACCCCCTTCTGTTCTTTCCATATTTTTAACTTTAAATTATTTACAAGTTGGAGGCTTGTAGATGATAAGCTAATGAAGACTTTTTATTAAGCATGTTCTGCAGGATTGTTCTGAATTTATATCCCAGCTACCTTTATCTTACAATTTGAGGTGCCTATTTTGCAACTTCTTCTAAAGAGCAAAAGGGCAATTTGACCGTCCAGTTTTAATGAAAAGCACTGTTTTAACCAAGGGAAAGTAGATAACAGCTTTATGATAGTATTCTGAAAATACAGCACATACAGAGAGGACTGTCATTTCCCTTATATTAATTACCTGATCCATTTCAGTCTGGTTAGTGATCTAGTTTTGGAATTGCTTTGGTTTCTCTGATGAATAGTCTGCAATGGAAGAGGGAAATGGAAGTGTGTTCCCATTGTCTTTATTGGAAATTTCAGTGACTTTTGATACTGAAACGGAAAAATCTGGGTGCGTGGTTGCACTGCCACCCAGCTCGTCGGACAGAGTCCGCGGGTCCTTGCGGAGAAGAAAGGAGCTCAGCCGGACACAGGAGCAAACTACGAAGATCTGAGTTTATTGCGCAACAGGTTCAAAATGGCATTGAACCCCGAGAATGGGGTGACATAGACTTTTAAAGGTTCCCTCCGTGTCCCAGAATACAGTGCACGAAACGTCATGAATACATTATGGGAAGGTTGGGTTTCGCGAGTTACATCATGAATATACTTCACACGTCATGAATATATTAAGGAAAGGTGGGATCACATTAATTAACATTTGAGATGAGGGAGGGGGAAACATGCAGAGCGAGAAATATATATAGATAAACATTTACTGAGTACCGGTGGTGGCAAGACAATGGGTCAGAGATATGCATCGTCTGCCACCTGATATTGCCTGGAGGAAGGGTTTGGCGAAACGATCTGACAGGATTAAGAAGTTCCTGTGTACGTGACCTGCCGTTTCGGGGATTATGGAAGTAGGGGTAGCATCATGGAGTCCAAGGGGAACTGAGTTGAATGACACCAAGAGCGAAGAAATCGGAGTTACGGTTGATTTTATATCAATTTCTAAAGATTTCAATGCTTTCCAACCCATTCCGTACTATAGATCAAAAGCGGAAACAGAATGGATACATAGTAACAAGAATGGATACATTGTAACAAGATTTTGACAGTTGTACGAGGTCCCTGGTTTCGGATCCATTGTTCTCGCAGTGGGGGGCCGTCAGCAGCTTGTCAGGAGTGAAATGAGGCGTGCAGTAGCTCCCTGAGCTAGCTTCTGCAGGGTGAATGCATGGCTGTGATTGGCTAAAGCGCGGCCATAGGAATAAGCGGGGTTACCGCAACACCCGGTCTACTCGTTATAAGTATGGAGCGCGAATAGGCATAGCAAGAGATAGGGGAATATATACATGTATTAGAGCTTATTTCGCTCGTGGAAGGAAGAGAAAGGGGGGGTCTGGGAAAAGTGTGGTGCTTATGCAACGGTGAGGGGGCTGAGGGTGAGTGTACGGTGGGCACCCTCGAGGTCATCGCCTCGGACGTTCCAAAGGAAGGGGGGGAAAGGAGGCACCCCCCCGGTCCGTATCAATACCATTAGCCTTGTGGAGAAGTACCATTGTACAGTGGCTCTGGTCTTTAATGGAACACAGATCTAAAATATGATACTGGAGTACTAGTACTCAGCCTCTTGACCTTTGACCTGTGGAGTGCATCAAGGGTCTCTATTCAAAGCGCTATAGAATTTGGAAGAACCTTTCTTCACATGAACTTGCCCCCTCGTTGAGATAATTAGCAATGGTTTTCTTCTCTGTCCCACCATTATAGACAATTGGTTAGAGGAAACATGGAACAAGAGTATTTTTTGTAGCAGTGCCTAGGTTTTGGAACTCTCCAATGAGTTACCCATCTGGCCCACATGTTGCAATGGGTCTCTGTGAAAACTGTTTGGTTTTCTCGATGCTACGGTTTATTTTTCAACTTGCTTTATGTGATTATATTTTATGTGTTTGTTGCTTTGATGTTTTGCTGTTCAGTTTCTTTGTTTTATATGTTGTACTGTATTTGCTTACTTTATGGCCATTGTTTTTATATTATGTTACAGCCTGCTTGGAAGGCCTTTGGAGGAAAATTAGCCTTTTAAAAAAAATAAATAAATACCAGAGCTACCATTCCCCATTGTTGGCTGACACTTAAGGGGAAAGGGGGCCTGGGTTCTTGAATATACAGCAATTGGAAGGGCTGAGAAGCATCTTCCACTGCTTGCCTCATCTGAAATCTCCTCTCCTTGCTATTATTTCCTTTTAAAACAGGGCACTACTTTCCCTACTTATTAGTCTAGCTATACAAAATAAAAAGGGGAAGAGGCTGGCTTTAGTACTTTTGATTCAACAAGGGGAATGATAGACTGAGGAGGAGGAGGAAGTACATATGGGTTGACCATTGCACTGTATGCTTGGTAGGACTGAATATCTCTAGCCCTCTTTGCTGTTTTAGTCATGATCAAAGAAGGATGTGGTGGATGCTGTCGGGGGTAACATATACATGGGCTCTGACACCAACCTCCACCCATTCAAGTGCACTATTTACAAATGGCAATATCTGAAAGCATGGAAACCAGGGATGGGTGGAGCAGGTGTCCTGACAAGGCTCTCTCCATGTGTTCATCTGTGCCTGCATGAATGATGGACTCAGGGTATCATTGGTAGAAGGTGTGGATGATGATGTGCTTTTACTGTGTGAATGGAATGAGGGATGGGATACGAAGTGTTTGGATGCAATACTGAGCATTAGAAACAGCAGGGTTAGGTCGTTCCCAGCCTAATAAAGTTCATTGTTCATTAATAGTTCCACATTAATATTTTAATCAAATCAAATAAGTAGCCTTCAGTTATGATGAATATTCTAGAGGGGGCAAGATAACCAGCACATCATATTTTTATTTGAAGCTCGCTTCTTGAACTTGCCTTATATGCACACACTCAACCCCTGCAGTTAGAAATGCCACTGAAAGGATCCAAATAGAAGGAGACAGTTTGGTAACAAACCTCCCAGGGTTCATGAATTTTATTATCATATGCATGAAATTTTTGAATACTTGACAACTTTTTTCTTTCTCTCAAAAGGGTGAATATTATAGGATCAGCATTAGTTGCTTGTCCTTGTGCCGTAGCATTCTGAAATCTAGATAAAAAGCAAAGCACACAGTGGTTTGGAATATTTATTGTTCTAAGCCAAGCTGTTTTGTATGTAAAGTTGGGAGGTGTGGTTCTCTGAGGCAGAAGTATGGCAGGCACTGGGTTGCTGCTGATAATGGCAGCTCCAAGCCTAATTTTCTCCTCTTTACCTATAAAGCCTAATAGAAGTCCCTATGAGGCTTAATGTGTTCCCAATGAGCACTTTGCTTTCTCACATCATTGCTTGCCACTGGCAGGAGTGTGGGAACTCAAGAGCATAGGGATGCAGTGATCCCAGTTTCCATCCAACATGTTTCCATTACAGTCATACCTCAGGTTATAGACGCTTCAGGTTGCATTTTTTTGGGTTGCGGACCGCCGAAACCTGGAAGCACCGGAACAGGTTACTTCCGGGTTTCAGTGGTCATGCATGCGCATAAGCGCACCCCGCGCGTGCGCAGACGTGGGTTGTGAACACTGCGAGTTGTGAACGTGCATCCCACACATATCACGTTCGCAACCCGAGTGCCAACTGTATAGGAAGGGTTTTGTCCATTTCATTGCTGCTTACATGCTGTATCACGAATCATAATTCGTTTCGGGTTTTGCAGTAATGTTATAAATAACATAATATTTGCAGCTTTGGGGTGTGTGTCTGTGTGTGTTAAATCCAGTGCCAACAATTGCCTTTTGTGTTTGCATAAAGCAAATCTGGTCCTGACACTGAGCAAATATGCTAACAGTGGCAATGTCTGTACCAGTTTCTGTTTCCATCGAAATTCCTGTACATCCCTCTCTGAGCAGATGTGAAGAGGGAAGGGAGGTCTATACATAGGGGTTCTGTTTTTGATGACAGCCTCATGCCTGTTGTTTAGTTCTTCACTATTTTTGGGAGGGACAGTATGCATTAATGGGAAGTTCCAAGCAGTTAGAACATTTATTTCTTTGGTCGGGGACTGCAGTTGGTGTGTACTGGCTGTTTCTGGTTGAATGTGTGCAGGAGAACTTGGAAAGCAGTTTGGCTTGGGACTGATCTAGCATAATTTGATTTGCTGTACATCTGCTAGTACTTTTCTGCTTGCTTTTGTGCCCCAGGGATCAGTTTTCCTGGAGAAAAAACCCATTATCGCAGTGGCCATTTCACAGTTTTAAATATTTCTTTTTTACAGTAATATTGTCACGTTTTACATAAGCACCAGCTAGCATTTCTTTGTTGTACAGATTTCATATTGAACTGATGGGTACATTGGGACTGCATAAATTAAACACATTGTGATGGTGTTTAGGATGTAGTAGACTTATTTTTAATTCAGTTTTAACATTTTTCTCAAAAGACTATTTTCCTGATCAGATTAGATCTATATTGTGTGGAAGGGGGATACACAAGTGTTACCAAGCTGAGGAGGGAAGGCAGGAATATCTCTGACAACTCTCCCCCCCCCCCCAATAAATGTTGTTTTATAAAACAAGATATTCAGGGTGTTGTAATTTGTCTAAGCCATCAGAATTGCCAAACGTGGGTAATTACATAATTTCACACTTTCCAGTAAAGTCAGACCCTGATTAAGCGGTTGACAGCCTGTGAGAGTGCATTCATTGACAGCTGATGTCTGTATTCCCTAAATTTGTAGTGATTGCAATCTGAGTGAAGAAGACATTGAGATTCAAGCCATTTACTCTGAATGAGACTCCTCTTTGACAAATGGGGAAAGTTCTGGGTTGTTGTTTTTTCCAGACGTGAAAATTTCAAATGCATAAATACTTTGCTGCTACTGTATCTTGCTTTCTGCTGATGCCAGGTCTTCTCAGTGTCTTTGGCTCTTGCTGTCTTTCATTGCACCTGCTGTTCGTCATATTTATTTCATTCTTCTTTCCTGCGCTTTCTTCCCTCCATCTCCCTTTTACCCCCTTTAAACAGAACAATATGGTAATAGAAACCCTAATAGGAAGAAGGCACTGTTTAACTCAGTTGGAGTGCTACTAATCCAATTGCCAAACGCAACTACAGCACAGCATGCCTCTTAATTTCAAGTAAAATGGAAACTTCACTTTCTAAATTTACGGCACTGTACCACTTGTGTGAGTGAGCAGTACTATTCCATGATTCCCATTTATAGTGAATTACAGAAGGGTATGGGTTTGATAATTATTTTGTCTATTAAACATTTATATGTCACTCTTTGAGCAAAATGAGGTTTCCAAAGTACGTTAAATTAAAACACTTAAAAGCAACCAATAAAAGAATGCAATGAAAGGAGAGCAATCTCTTTTCAGTCCTAGGTGAACACCTTTTTTAATTTCCCCAGGTCTCTTTAGTTTTGGTTTTAGTGCTGTTTACAGCTAGTAGATTGTTCTTCTTTCGTTAAATTCTTTTACTGGCTGATTTTAATTGTTCAATAGTAGCACACTTTGAGAACCACATTTTGGTTTAAGAGTGATGTGCATAAATGTTTACCTGGGACTGAAATGATAACAACCCCTAGTTTCAGTGACAGTACCTCATCCAACAACACATGATTAAGTGGGGCTCTGGATGCAAATAAAATGGCATCCAAATCACTATTAGACTTTGTATTCCCAGGATGTCCAAGATCAAGAAGACCCCTAACCACTTGGAAGAAGGTCCTCTGAACAGGTCTCCAAGGATGGTGGGAGAAAATGCTGCTGGTTTTCTGCCTCAGAGTTGGCTTAATAGGCTTTTGCATGGGATTCTTTTTGAGTTTTAAAGCTGCTTGGTTCTAGCTGTTGTTTTTGCAGCCCAGTTCCTTGATGTAACAAGGAGCCAGACAGACTGTGCCTCTTAGAAAATGACACTTAGGAATGATAATGTCGAAGGCTTGTGACATATCTGTATCCCAACATATAGTCAAGGTTTCAACAGGAGTGCAACCATGCCAGCATAACGTCTCCTATGGCTTTGAAGGATCATTGATCTCTAAAGGTGGACCATTCCAATATGTTCCCCATCCTGCTGCAGAAAGAAGCTGTAACAGCAAGTGAAAACCTCAGAAAAAGAAATATGATCATGACAATCTCCCATGTCCTAATTGCTGTCCTCCTATCCCTACCAAAACACCAGCTATATCTTGTGGATCGGTTGCATATATTGGGACAGCTCCTTGGTTGGAGACCATAAAGTCCTGAGCTCATCAGAAAAGTCATTCCCTGTACCTAATAACTTATTGCCACTTGATAACTTTTATTCCTATGTATATTTCATGAGAGCCTTCTTTAAAATCATCATCATCATCATCATCATCATATCAGGCTCACCTGGTGAATACCATGCCTGGGAGGAGTGATCAGGTCAAATAGAAAAACTTCCACATGATTTTCACTAGGTAAAATTCTGTTACTCCCAAATATATTTCACAGGCCTTGCAGTATCTCAGATCTTGCAAACTCATGCAATAGCAAAGTCTGACTTGTTGAGTTCTGTTTATCTCTGTTTCAAGCTTATCTTTTGACAGGACAGTACGATACAGATTGTTTCTATATCCAGAAAGTCATGAAACCCCCTTTTTCTTTTAGCAATCTTGGTTTTAAAACTTCTTTAACATCTGCATTGATCATTTCACTTTAGTTGCCCAGAATAAACATACAGTCTTTCTGCATTTAGGACTGCCATTTAAAATGTAATAGTGGGCTCTGCATTTTTACTCTACTATACCTGATAAAATCACCTGAGGATGCCCTACAGAGATATTATCTGCCCCATACATAAAAGGACGAAAATATATTTCCATATTGCTTCAAGGAGAAATAGTGGACCTCCTGGGAAGGGTGGCAGATCTGCCTGCTGCCGCCTTTGCAACCTCTTCCTTCTCCTCTTCCTCCCCCCCACCTTCCAATGCTGATAATCACTTTCTCCTTTCATTATGAGGTTGAACTTCACGATTTCCCTTCATTTCCAAGCTTATCTTACACCCTGCTTTCATTCTTCACTCCCTTTAATTCTGATGCTGATCTTCACTCCCTCTCACCTCTCATCTCAACTGGCAGGAATGTGTGTGCAATTTTCTGGTTTGCTTCAGGTACCAAAATGCCTTGATCCGATCCTACATAGACTGTTACAGATGTCTCTGTGCTTCTGTCAGAGAAATAATCTACAAAGGGAACAATATACTCCCAAACCAAGCCAGTTTGCAGGGTTGACTCTTTGTTAAGTTGTTCTGTCTTAAGGAGCAACCACTTAGTACTGGCCCATGCATTCTTATAGCACCAATTTGCTGGCCTCCTTGGAATCTTAGAATCACTAGTGGTCCTTTTTGCAGATACATCATCTGGGTTTCATAGAATCACAGAATCATAGAATCATAGAATCATAGAGTTGGAAGAGACCACAAGGGCCATCGAGTCCAACCCCCTGCCAAGCAGGAAACACCATCAGAGCACTCCTGACATATGGTTGTCAAGCCTCTGCTTAAAGACCTCCAAAGTAGGAGACTCCACCACATTCCTTGGCAGCAAATTCCACTGTCGAACAGCTCTTACTGTCAGGAAGTTCTTCCTAATGTTTAGGTGGAATCTTCTTTCTTGTAGTTTGGATCCATTGCTCCGTGTCCGCTTCTCTGGAGCAGCAGAAAACAACCTTTCTCCCTCCTCTATGTGACATCCTTTTATATATTTGAACATGGCTATCATATCACCCCTTAACCTCCTCTTCTCCAGGCTAAACATGCCCAGCTCCCTTAACCGTTCCTCATAAGGCATCGTTTCCAGGCCTTTGACCATTTTGGTTGCCCTCTTCTGGACACGTTCCAGTTTGTCAGTGTCCTTCTTGAATTGTGGTGCCCAGAACTGGACACAGTACTCCAGGTGAGGTCTGACCAGAGCAGAATACAGTGGCACTATTACTTCCCTTGATCTAGATGCTATACTCCTATTGATGAGGCCCAGAATTGCATTGGCTTTTTTAGCTGCCGCGTCACACTGTTGGCTCATGTCAAGTTTGTGGTCAACCAAGACTCCTAGATCCTTTTCACATGTACTGCTCTCAAGCCAGGTGTCACCCATCTTGTATTTGTGCCTCTCATTTTTTTTGCCCAAGTGCAATACTTTACATTTCTCCCTGTTAAAATTCATCTTGTTTGTTTTGGCCCAGTTTTCTAATCTGTCAAGGTCGTTTTGAAGTGTGTTCCTGTCCTCTGGGGTGTTAGCCACCCCTCCCAGTTTAGTGTCATCTGCAAATTTGATCAGGATGCCCTTGAGTCCATCATCCAAGTCGTTGATAAAGATGTTGAATAAGACCGGGCCCAAGACAGAACCCTGTGGCACCCCACTAGTCACTCTTCTCCAGGATGAAGAGGAACCATTGATGAGCACCCTTTGGGTTCGGTCAGTCAGCCAGTTACAAATCCACTGAGTGGTAGCATAGTCAAGACCGCATTTTACCAGCTTCTTTACAAGAATATCATGGGGCACCTTGTCAAATGCCTTACTGAAATCAAGGTAGGCTATATCCACTGAGTTCCCTTCATCTACCAGGCTTGTAATTCTGTCAAAAAACGAGATCAGGTTAGTCTGACATGACTTATTTTTCAGAAATCCATGCTGACTATTGGTGCTCACAGCATTCCTTTCTAGGTGCTCACAGACTGTTTTCTTAATGATCTGCTCCAGAATCTTCCCTGGTATTGATGTCAGACTGACTGGGCGGTAATTATTTGGGTCCTCTCTTTTCCCCTTTTTGAAAATAGGGACAACATTTGCCTTCCTCCAGTCTGCCGGGACTTCGCCTGTTCTCCAGGAATTCTCAAAGATGACTGCCAGTGGTTCTGAGATCACATCTGCCAGTTCTTTTAATACTCTTGGATGCAGTTCATCTGGCCCTGGAGACTTGAATACATCTAAACTAGCCAAGTATTCTTGTACTATCTCCTTAGTTATTCTGGGCTGTGTTTCCTTTGCTGAATCATTTGCTCCAAATTCTTCAGGTCGGGCATTGTTTTCTTTATCGGAGAAGACTGAGGCAAAGAAGGCATTGAGGAGTTCAGCCCTTTCTGTGTCCCCTGTTTGCATTTCACCATCTTCTCCTCTGAGTGACCCCACTGTTTCTTTGTTCTTCCTTTTGCTACGAACATACCCATAAAAGCCTTTTTTGTTGCTTTTAACCTCTCTAGCAAGCCTGAGTTCATTCTGTGCTTTAGCTTTTCTGACTTTGTGTCTACACGTGCTGGCTATTTGTTTGAATTCCTCTTTGGTGGTTTCCCCCATTTTCCATTTTTTGTACACATCCTTTTTTAATCTTAACTCAGTTAAAAGTTTCTTTTGCCTTTTAACGTTGATATGCAATGGCTGAGTTTGCGGTGTTCAAAAATATCTTGTTCAAAAATTGATGAGAATTTCCAAATTCAGCACGTGCTAGCAAAACTTTTGAGTTTCAGTGTCTCTGTAAGACAATAGTGTGATAGTCACAGGTACAGAAAGGTAGGTACATATTCAGTGTATGCCTCCAAGCTGTACACAATGGGGGGGAGGGGAATGAATTTTGTTACCTATTTAAAAAGTACATTTTGGAGACTAATTAACTTTGGACAATGTTGTTGCCAGAGTGGCTCTATCTGTCTTTCTGTAATATACTCATATGATTTGCTGTCAGAGAGCCTGGCTACCCCCACTTGAGTGTGCTAGAGGGCTGCAGTTTGTCCTTTAACCTTACCTTCATGATGATGAATAAAAGGGCACACAGTAGCAGTATACAAAATTGACATTTTTTTATTTCTAACTTCACTTGTCGTCTTTCTTGTAATTTGATACGTTTGCACTGCTGTGTTTAATGATCCCTTTCCTGGCTATGATGAATTGAAATAGCTCATACCAAACTGACCTATTATTCTCCATTAGTTCTTCCTTACTGGTAAGTTAGATACACCCTGGCTTCTCTCAGTAGATGTTGCCTTCTGGATAATGGAGGTGTCCTGGATGCAATTTAGCATGCATCTGTGGGTTTTGTATCAAAATAACTGTGCAGCAACTCGATGTGGCACTGTTTGAAGTAGAATTCGCCCCCTTTTAAAAACCCTTTAAGTATATTTGTAACTTTCACTCCACTGTTATTTGGAGTTGTTGGCATCTGTCTGTCTAGAGAGGGGGCGAAGTCAAACCACTGAAGGACCACAGTGCCTGCTGTGGATGCAGAGGCCTCGTAACTGCTGCCTCCTGTGCTGTTTTTGTGGTGCTAGCATCACCAAAGTTAACCTCTCAGGGTGCAAGCCTGGGCAGTGTGTATGGAGGTCCTGAGCTGCCCAGATGACAAGCCCCTTCTTGGCCTTGCTGATGTGGTTCCAAAGGAAAGCAGAGCAATACATTTGGCACCAGCTTGGCTGCAGGAGTTGCTAAGGAGGCGTACAAGACGTCATCCAGCCATCTTAGGACTCAACTCCGGATTTGTGTAAGGTTTACTCCTTAGCCTTTCCTTCTTCCAAAGGCCATGTGATATCCTAGTGCCTGGTTGTTGAGAAACCTAAACACTGAATTTAAGTAGCTAAGGACCTTTTCCGCGGGTGAAATGGGGTGGAGGGAGGGAAGGATACAGATAAACAAATTCCAAGTGGATACCTTGATCTTCCCTAATGGAAACCTTTGTGTTCTCATTTATGTACACATCTGGTTTATTGAACCCTCTTTGGTCTTTGAGAGATTGTGTTGAAATTCAGATTGAGAACACTCCAGCACCCAAGATTGTTTTCTCTTTAGCTGCCTAGGGAAGAAGAGAGTTCCCAATGTGGTGGACCTGGGAAAACCTATTGTCCCACCATGTCAACTTATGCCAGCACAACATTACTGTAGTAACATAGTTGGAATCCTGCACACGCTGAGCTGGAAAGTTGAGAAGAAGCTTCAAAATACAGGGACCATGGCAACTATGCAAATTGCTGCCAATGTCTATCGAAATGCCACTAATTCACACCAACCTTGTAGCGGCATACTACCCACGTTAGACATTTATTTATTTTATTTTATTACTTACTACATTTAAATCCTACTGTTTACACTCAACAGTGGGAATGCCATGGCATCATCCTATCCTATCACAGACACAGTGCCCTCAGGCAGCAAAAGCACAGCAGTATCTTTTTCAGGAATCCCTGCATTCAGAGGCTGAAATCCCCTAATACCACTCCAACACACAGACCCCCAAATGGCCAGCAGAGTGGAATCTAGTTTCTTTCCCTGGTTCAGAAACTTCAGATATGAACAATTATTTATTACTTGGTGCACTGTGTACTCTGTCGCTCTATTAGACATATTTATACTGTACTATTAAGAACTGAGAGCATTGTATGGATGCTGATTATTGTCCTAAATTCCCAATCTTAAATAGATCAGCACAGAAAAAAGTCATACTGAGTTCAGAACATGCTTTCCCGTAAGCACGCTTAGCATTTCAACCATAGCTTTTCTGTTTAGTAGCTTTTTCCTTCAGACTTTGTCCAGTAGTTATTTTTCCCATGACAAGATTGATAATTAAAAAAAAAGGGAAAGTTATAGGACAAATGTACCAACACTCGGTATGGAGTGGAAATTTTACAACTGAGTTATAAATCCCAGAAGCAGTATGGTTTATAACAGGAAAGTTAAAGGGAAAAATGGAGAGAGTGAAATAATACGTATGTAACCTTTCCCCCTCTCTTTAGTGAGTAGACCATTTAAACTAAATTAAGTAAAGGATGTAAATTCTGTTGTTTCAGTTTTTAATATTTCATGACTGATTTTATAGATAAAAATTACATTTAACAATAAATATGAAGAAGAATTAATATGGCCTGTTCTGGTTTGATATGGAACAGCAAATCCCATTTCTCCTCAGCTGTAAAGAAAATTCATTATTATGTCTTGGATTGTAAGAGATGGCTTCATTGTGATTAGTTACATTGATAATAAAACAACCTTTTTGAAAATGGCACAATATACATGGGTTCTCATGTGTCTGTGTTTAATGACACTGAATTTGTGCATTTGCTACCCTTTTCACAAATCTGTTTCCTCCTTCTTGTATCTGAGCCCATTTTAAGTCATACAAGTTACTTTAAAAAAAAAAAAGAAATGGCAATCTTATATCAAGAAACTAAGGGATATATAGTTTTAGGAGAGGCAGAATTAATACTGCGGGCTTATCTTGAATGGCTCAAGGGCAGATGCAGTGCTGGTTTGGGACAAATGATGGTTTGCAAATTGGGAATCAGCTTTGGGAACATGTGCATCACCACCATCCCTCTCTAGCATGAATTCCTCCTTCCTTGCCTTGTCGAACCGCATGCAGAAATATGAGATCTGAAGGCATATCTGGCTGCACAGCTATTTCAGTCTTCCAAGCCTTGGCATGAGCGCTAGGGGAAAGGGAGAGAAACAGATACTCAACCATATTATATTATTTCGGCAAATGAGGAGTGATGTAACCACGCTAACTGCATTTGTGTCTGGCACAAATGTGCAGCTTCTTAGCCAGAGCCCCTCCCTATCGTTTATAAGTTGAGACTCAGCCCAGGAGCTCCTCAGAGCTCACACCTGTAGAGCAGAACGTGCTCCTTCGGGTCTCCTGTGTTTTCTGAGAAATTTCAGGCAAGACCTGACCCTTGGCTGCATCTGAAGAACTGGGCAGTGAAAGGCTAAATTGCAAATGCAAGAATGGGGATTAAACCCAAACTGTGGTCATCATCATTTCCTTGGGGAGATAAAAGTGAAAACCATTTTGACGTGAAACTTGCAAACATCAATGCTTTGAGCACAAAAGTCTGCATTACTTAAGCATGTACAACAGATTGTTTTTGAATTGACTATAAACATTAAATATGTTTCACAACACATTGTGGGATCAGAGCTTGCGTTTTTAAGGTAGTGTTTAAGTCAAAACCATTTCTCTTGCGATGTAGCAGTATTTTAGTCTTTGTTCCCTTGTGTAAAGTGGCCACAAGGTGTCATCAGAATGCTTTTCTTATGCTGACTTCTTATTTCATGCGGCTTCCCCCCCTTTTTTTTCTTCAAACTTTTACAGCTACGCTAATAGTAAATCTAATGTGAAATACTACCCTTTTTTTCTTGAGGATATTGTGGCATTAAGCTTCCACTGAAATAACTTAAAAGATTATGGCCTAATAGCCCAGTGCCTTAGGTACCTCTGCACCGAAGCAGTTCATTGCATAGGAGATAAACTTCCTAGCGCTTGTGTGAGCGGACAACTTCAGCCATGCTTGAACCCAACCACAGCCTTAGCTGCTGGAGCTGTCATCTCTCCTAAACCAAAAGTGCCCATTATCTTTTCAAGGATGCCGTTGTGCTACGCAAAGGAAGTTAAGCTGCTCAGCTTGGTTGGTGCCAGGTTTGAGGGAGCCCCAGGCAAGCATTTCCCCCACTGGGAAATGAAGATAGCAGTAGCGGCAGCAGTTACTTTGCCCATTGCTTTGCTCTCGTCCGCCTCCAGCCTGGCCTGCAGGAATGGGTGGATGCACTTGCAGCCCATTGTGTGGTACCCAGCACATGGCTTTAGCCACCTATGTTAGGTTGATTATCCCAGAACATCACTGAGCTGGAACATAGTACTGCATCAGGGCGAAACAGCAGCAATTTTTGCTCAGTGCTTCTCTTCAGCACACCCAGTCCCACCACCAAAAAAAGTTTTTTATATATGTCAGCTCCGGTAGGCTAACCAGAGCAACCTGGCTTTTGCCCCATCGTGCAAGGTAGCACAGAAGGCTGGAAAGGCTGTACTAGCTCCCTTGTGTGCTGGCCTACACTAATTATGGTGGCATATCTAACAGAAGAGGAATAATGATTACAGACATAGTACAGCATTGGTTCGGGGAATAACACTCCAATGCGGTTCACAGAGCACCCTTAGATCAAGTGCCCCCACAGCCCTTTTTGCAGCTAAAAGGATGTCCAGAGTTTTCTAAACTGAAGCCAGTGCTTAAAAGGGGAGATCAGTAGTAGGAGACAGCAAGATGTGTGACTAGAAAACCACTAAGTAATTTATCTGAAAACAGATAAAAATGCAGGCAGCTGTGTTAGTCCATTAGAAATAATTGAAAGGGCAACAATAAGTGTAATACCTTTAGGACTTTTAAAAAATAAAAGTAGGAAGCAACTCTTTTTTGGATAGATCACTACTTGTTTACTACCTGTAAGTTCCTTAGCTGGCCATACATTTTACTGGTAGTTTAAGTATTTTACTAGTGCTGTTCTTTCCATATTTCTTTATGTACTAGCACGGTTGCCTTCAATTTAGTTTTTGTTGTCTGCTCTGGAGAATTAGCCTTCCAGGAGGCAAATCCTAGAACTGGAAGAAGATAATGATCTTCTTGTATCTGTTTATGTGTTTGGTCTGAAGAGAAACCATGTGTGCCCCAATCACTGCAGAATCCTACTCAGTTGATTCTGTATCAAGTGCTCTGTCAAAAACTAATCTAGTTTGTGAATACAGTGGTGCCTCGCAAGACGAAATTAATTCGTTCCGCGAGTTTTTTCGTCTTGCGGTTTTTTCGTCTTGCGAAGCACGGTGTCGGAAAAGTTTTGGAAAAGCTTCAAAAATCACCAGTGTCTTCAAAAACCTCAAAAAAGGCTACCACACCGCGTGCTATGAGTTGCTCCTCGAAGTCAAGTCGCAACTGTATTGACGGTTTTAAGAAAAAGGAAACAAACTTGCAAGACGTTTCCGTCTTGCGAAGCAAGCCCATAGGGAAAATTGTTTTGCGAAGCAACTCAAAAAACAAAAAACCCTTTTGTTTTGCGAGTTTTCCGTCTTGCGAGGCATTCGTCTTGCGAGGTACCACTGTATAAGAAGTACCTCAAGTTGTTGGTTTTTCCCCAAGGCTGACAGCAGAATTAAAGGAAAACATGGCAACCCCTTTGTATTGCATGACATTGTCCCTGGCAAAATGGTGGTGGTTTGGCAAACTGCTGCTTGGGCTGCCAGAAGTTGAGAACCCTGATTTTTTAATCAACTTGTGATGGAAGAATTAATTGGTTCTTCCTGGCATTTGTGCTGTGCATGTAGGTCAGGGTTTGGAACGGATTAAATGGCTGTGTACCTCCTGTTGCTGTATATAGGTGGTATGGTGCCTTCCAGGGGTTATTGGACTACACCTCCCATGATCCCTGGCCATACTGGCTGTGGATAGTGAGAGTTGGAGTCCAACCATATATGGAAAATATCATATTGACTATCTCTGCTGCATGTCAACTTGTGAATTTCCTGCATGCCTAGTCAGGAAGCACTGGGAACAATGTTGTGATTGGTGGTTGGGAGACGAATTTCATAGGAACTCTGTGATGCTATTTTTCACTTCTTTGTTCCTATTGCCATTATTGTGTATTTTCCTCCTAGGAGTGGAGGGATCCCAGCTACTTATGCCATTATAATGTCCATGGTAGTGACAGCCATGTTAACTGGACTATTAAGATTTTCCTGTTAAATCTAGTTTTGTCATTTTGAGGCAGTTATATTTTCTTCATTTTGAGGACAGTTAGTTTCTTAATTGTGAAACTTCTAATTTCAGGAAAGGATACTTTCTCCCCTCCTTCCCCGTTGCCCTTTTAACTGAATGCCATGCTATCTTGGAGTACTGTGTCAGGGCTGTCAAAAACAAAGGTCACACTTTTTAGACTTGAATTCCCAGAATGGGCACATTATTTACGCCACAGCTGTGAAACGACTCGCTCTGGAGTAGTTCCATTTAAAGCCTACAGTCCTATTGAAATCAGCAAGCACTGGAACTAAGCAACAGCTACATGTTTCAGAATAATGGATCTCAAGGCTGCAGTCTTGTTAAAAGTATTACGTTTTTCAAAGAGAGTCAAAATTTGCTTCTCTCATTGATGAGCATCCTGTGCTAATAGGAGAGACTTGTATGTACATACCGATAGACTTTCTGTTCCATAGTGGCTGTGCAACTGTCCTCTTAAGAACCAGATAATCCTTCCTTAGATGTTTAGACATTATTGGTATGGCCATGTTTTGCTTTGAGAATGTTACCAAAATAATTAGCTAACAATGTCCCTATAGCCTTTTAAAACAATAGGTTGTATTCAACAAGTTATTAGTTGCATTAGAATAAAATGCTATGTGTTTTTATGTACATAGGAAACTAATAACCTTCCATTCTTTTTCTCCCTTTCTCTCTTTTTTTAGATAGCCCTACAGCAGATGAGCTAAACCGTTTTATTTAGAATTGTGCTCTACACAATCTTCATTAAGGATGGATGTTGAAAAGAATCAGAAGAACGATGAAGGTGATGAGAATGTACAAAATGAATTAGTACAAGAAGCTGCTAGAAACGTGTTAGCTGAAAAAGCTCACAGCGACTCTTTTTCTACCTCAAAAATAGACACATTTTCAGCTGAAGGACAGAAAAACCCAGGGGGAAAACATGAAGAGTGTGCCACAGCCAAACGACCATTATCCAAATCAGCAGTTGAAGACTGTATGGCAACAAACATAGTTGAAAACGAACCTGTCTCAAAAAGATTAAAGCTTACTGTTGTACAACATGCTGAAGAGAATGAAGGCAAACTATCGAATGCCACAATGTGTGAAGGTAGTGTTGATGGGGCAAGTAATACAACAGATGAAACTATAAAAGATGAAGCTATAAGTGCCTGTCAAAGTAGTGATGCTTTATGCGTGCAGCATGATTTCGAGGACAATAGTACACAGGAAATACATGTGGAAAATGAGCATACCCAAGTTGACCAAACACCCCTTCCAGAATGCACATCTTCTTTTCAAAACGATGAAGCCAGTGTTAGCTGTGCAACCAGCAGTGTTGAAAACATTTCTAAGTGCAAACCCCATGAGGAGATTTTTTCCACTTACCCAGATTTAGAAAAGCATATTCAAGAAAGCCACCTTCAGCATTCCGAACAACAGGTGAACCTACATTGTACTGATAAATCAGAATGCACTCCATCTTTACAAACACATAGCAAGCCGACCGCTGGACAGCTTAGATTGTATTTTTGCAATCTCTGTGGTTTTCAGTCTTTCGAGAAAGATCTTCTACAAGCTCATTTCCTTGGCAAGACGCACCTCCGCCGGCAAAATCTTGCTGCCCGGGGAGGATTTGTCAAGATACTAACGAAAAAGCCATTTCATAAAAAACAGCAGTACCTAGTCAAGGAAAAGAATGTGCAAGCAAAATCTGCACTTAATAAACCAAAAATAAGGAATGCAGGTTCAAATCCACTAAAGACTTCAAGCAATAAGCTGAAGAAGTTTAAAACACGCCACCAACTTTTTGTTGAAATGGTGTCATCAAAAAATATTTCTGCAGAAACCACAGAGAACACTACCAATGAAGAAGTGCTTTTCTCCAGTGTGGGTGGAAATGGTGATGCCCATTCTGAAAAGCTAGAAGAGTCAGGGTCCTCCAAATGTAATCCAGATGTATCAAAACCTGCTGAAGGTAGTCAAGAGACAATTAGCAGTTCAAACACCACAGGAATACTCGATAGATTTCCTCACAACAGAAATATCTTCTCCCGAAGAATAACTTTCAAGCAAAGTGGTTCTTTCAGATTAAATCAGCAAATTAAAAAACGCTATAATCTTTTGGGATTAGGTAAGAGAAACAGGCCTGACTCCACCTTAAAACACAGCATCAGGACAGACTTCAGTCAAGGTGATACATCGCAGGTGCACCTAAAAGTTTTAGAAACTGAAGAGGATTTGTGCAAAGCTGACACAGGAACACTATCACTTGATCCAGATGGAGCCAATGCGTGCTCTTCTGTCACCTTGGAACTTGATAATTCTCCAAAGAAAGCGGTTGAGGCCCAGAAGGGTCTACATCCTTGTACTCATTGTGGATGTACTTTGCCAAACACAGGTTTGGAATTGGATGTTGACAGAGATAAAGCAGAAGAGCTGAAATTTCAGTGTCAGACATGTGGCTATTCTTGTGGAACCAAGGAAGACTTTGAACTGCACCATCAAAAAAACAACCACTGCACGGGTGATTGCAAGATAAATTGCCCTCAGTGTTCATTTTTTGCCCTGAATGAGGTAAGCTTTGGGGAGCACATGCGTGATGAGCATGGCATGTCCCACTGCTGTGTTACCTGCCGCTTGTATTTTCTAAATGAAGAAGAAGTAGCAGTTCATAACACAACTGAACAACATATAAGTTTATCAGCTCAAGGAAATACGGTTTGCCCACTTAGCAATGCGACTCAGCAAACAGCATCTTGCATTTTAGTGGAGACAAGTGTTCTTCCAAAGGTTGCAGAAGAAATGCCCAAGCCCTTGGTGATACATCCTGCGAATGAGTTCAAGGAGTCTGTCCTGAGCAGAACTCAGTTTCAGTGTAAAAAATGTTTTTATAAAACAAGGTCTTCCTCAGTTCTCACCAGGCACATAAAACTTCGGCATGCTCAGGAATATCATTTCCTTTGCAAAGCATGCAACCTCTACTCATTAAGCAAAGAAGGAATGGAAAAACACATCAAGAGAAGTAAACACCTTGAAAATGCCAGAAAAAATAATATTGGCTTACGCTTTGAGGAATGTATTGAAAGGGTATGTGTAGGTGGAAGCGATGGTAAAAAAGCAACAGAGCCTTCTACTTATGGCAGTTTAAAGACCGTATCGGAAAATGAAAACGTGCCGTTACCCTTCTGTACATTGGAGAATGTGTCGATAAACAAGGAACTGTTTCCATCAGGTGAAATGCTGAAATGCAGTGAGCTGGTTCTGGGTAGTGGGCAAAAGAGAGGAAGGCCGAAAGGCACCATTTCTCGGACATGCCCTCATTGTGGCTTATTGGCTTCCAGTGTTACAAACCTGACGGTTCACATTCGACGAAAGCATAGCCACCAGTACAGCTATTTATGTAAAGTATGCAATTACTATACTGTAACGAAAGGTGATATGGAACGTCATTGTGCTACAAAGAAGCATAAAGGCCGTTTGGAAGCCAATGGGAAACAAAACATAGAGATTATAGTGTGCCCAGAGGGAGGTAATGTTGAAGCCAGTAGCAAGAAGATAAGTAGTCCAGGAGGTCTGAATGAACTTGTTGACCATGGCAGTTCACCCTTGGACAATGCTGCTTTGGAAAGCCAGGGAAATGATCAGGGCAATGCTATACAAGTACAAGGTGAAAATGTGCCTCAGCTTTCTGAATTGGGTAGAGACCGGAACCCTTCAGAAATAAAGCAGCATATAATTGCAGAACTAGGTAACATTAAGCAAGCTAGGGACTCGATGGCTCAAACAAGATCGTTAAACACAAATGATAACAAGTGTGCTCATTGCAGCTTTGTTGCACATTCATTTTCTTCTCTGGAAGTACATATCAAACGCAAGCACACTAAAGAATTTGAATACTATTGTATGGCCTGCGACTATTATGCAGTTACTCGCCGAGAGATGATCAGGCATGCAGCAACAGAGAAGCATAAAATAAAAAGGCAATCTTATGTATGCAACACCTCTGGAGAAGAGACAGATGTGGCCGATACTGGCAAGGAGCAGCAACCCACAGATGGAATTCAGATCATCCTGGACGGAACAAAATACCAAAACACCATTGAGGAGAAATGTCTGGATGTGCAGGTCACTCAGAAAGTGAAGAAAGCCCTTAATTATTTGGTTTCGGAAGATGGCACCCCTTCAGAGGTTCCCAAAGAAGTTTATGTTGCCGATACTGTAGATGTTGAGACAAATGATGGAGTTGACCAAGGCAGGGAAGAGGGAGTCAGTGAGGAAAATGTTCCAAAAGCTGTAGTCGAGGTTCATGAGGTGTTCACACATAAAGAAACAGTTCATTGTGTCCTGCAGGAAAATGTGGAAGATCAGAGAACAGTCACGTCAAATTTTAATTTTACCATAGAAACTGGAAGTAAAAACTTAGCTGTTAGCAAAGTTTCTCCAGATATGAATTTGATCTCAAATAAGATGGAGGAAGACTCTGAAGGAGAACTTCAGAGTATTGCAGTAGCTGCTGAGGAAGTGAAAAATGAAGAAATTCAGTTGCCCATCATTTCAGAAACATGTTGCACACTAGAGCAACAAACTATTGATGAAGATATTGAAGGAACTATGAAAACGATACATAATTTACAGGAACAGAAAATGACCCAGCAGAGTTCTGCTATAGAGGAAGAAGGAACTCTGTCAGCTGAACAACATGAGGTCGAAGTATCATTAAACAATATTTGGGGTTCAGAGGTCTCAATAGTTGAAAGTGTTCAAGAAAGTAATGAGGCATCAGATGCTTTTGCCGGTGCTGAGGGCAGAGTGAAGGAGGAGATAGCAGTGCAAAATTGTGGCCAGTTTGATTCCTCTATTGTAAAATTAAAAAGCCATGAAGATGGTTGTGAGCCAGTTGATCACATTGCTGATGGACAGAACCTGAGTGGGCTGAGAACTTTGAAAGCGGATGTCCCACAAGGTGGTGGAAAGAAGAAGAAAGCAGAAGGGCAGCCGCTTGGGGAATCGACACGCATTCGCTGCGATGACTGTGGCTTTTTAGCAGATGGCTTGAGTGGCCTGAATGTTCACATAGCTATGAAACATCCTTCAAAAGAGAAACATTTCCATTGTTTACTGTGTGGAAAGTCATTTTATACTGAAAGTAACCTGCACCAGCATTTAGCTAGTGCGGGCCACATGAGAAATGAACAAGCAAGTGTCGAAGAACTGCCGGAAGGGGGCGCCACCTTTAAATGTGTTAAGTGCACAGAGCCTTTTGATTCAGAGCAAAATTTATTTCTTCATATTAAAGAACAACATGAAGAGCTGCTACGGGAAGTAAACAAATACATTGTTGAAGATACTGAGCAAATCAACCGAGAGAGAGAAGAAAATAAAGGCAATATTTGCAAATACTGCGGGAAGATGTGCAGAAGTAGCAATTCCATGGCCTTTCTGGCTCACATTCGAACCCATACAGGTATGTATCAACAAATGGTGCGGGTAGTGCTTTGCAAATGGAAGTTGAGTTAAGGCCTTGCTACTCTTTGCTGCTGTTGTTTTTTAAATCATGAATTACTCCAGAGTTTCAAATTTATATTAATCTCATGTTCACTGCTTAATTTCAGGAGTACTCTTTAGTAGACAAGGAGCATTAAACAGAATTTCTTGAAAGTTCTTGAGTGTGATCTTCTCTTTGTCACTACATTTCTTACAGATTATATCCCCTAGACTCATTGTAATTCATTAATCAGATCGCAGCTTATTATCTGAGTATGATTTGGAGAACATTTACCTTTCAAATGACTGTTTGCCTAATCTAGAGTTGCTTGCGAACTTGTTTTATAAAAATAAAAATGGCCTCCATCTATACCTTCCCCCTCCTTCATTTCTCTAGACAGTTCTGATTAGCGTTGTGACAGTCAAACCATAAGGGAAAGCACTACCTAAGTGCTACTGATATGTTGAGGTGTGAAGAGTGAGCCATCTAATCTGGCAGTACTACAGGGGTAGGGAACCTCAGACCCAGGGACCCAATGTGTTTTGGCTACAATCTTGCTAACACACACTTGTTGAATTTATGATTAAAATTAGTGATGGGCAATTCACCCCTACAGGGTGGGAGGTGATGACCCTTTATGGCTTTTCCATTGCCCAAAGCAGCAACCTGTTGACAGGTTGGTGGCAATGCTAACCTAATGCTTAACATAGTTTACTTTACCTGGTTTGGATTCAGAAACCACCATTCACATTTAATGGTTGAATGGCGGGTATTTGTTGCTGCATTGCTGTGTAGAGAATGCTCATTTCTGAAAAAAAGCATGTAAAGTTATCATGGGATTGCAGTTTGGTCATCATTTTAGAAGGCAGTAGTAGAGGCAACACAGCACCTGTGAAATTTGGGCCTGGTGATTTAGACTCTGTGCTGTGCCACATGTTCCATTCTCTTTTTATGTTTTATATTAAGTGGAAAATTTTAAAACAACACTTTTGTCGAAAATGCATAAGCTGCAGTTCTAAATTTATGTAAAAATTCACTGCTATGTTTCTATAAACCTGCCATACATTCTTTATTTTAAATAGACAGCTTTTCTAAATCACTGAGCTCTGCTTAGACAAGTGGTGTCTCTCTGGGTTGAATTTATGAGTGGATTTGAATAATAAATTCACATTTCAACGAACATATTTTCATTAAAACTGTAAGGTTTATTTTACTGTACTTTTAAATAATGGCTTATTATAGAAGCTATAGTTTAAATTCATGCAGTGGTTGAAACCTAGTGCTCAGTTACTAGAAAGAAAATGAAAAGGTAAGGGATGCAAAATATTATAAAAGAATATTAATATTCTTTGGTGTAATCCTGAAATAGTTTTTGTTTCCTTAGAAGAAAGCAAAGCTGAGGCTGAGCTATGTACTTAAGATTCAGTTGCAGAAAGCTGGCATCTTCAGGTGTCTTCTTGTAACTAAAGTATTAATTCTTGCAAACCATCAGTATCATCAGCTTAGGAATCCCAGCCTTCTTTTAGCAAGCCAATTCTATACTTGTGCAGATCGTTTCAGGAAATGTTTTTTTTAAAAAAATTGAATTTGGTGATGAGTTTTTCGATGGCACAGACTGTTCACATGGTCAGAACAGTTTTTATAAGCCCTTTATATGCCCTCTTAAGGCAGATAAAATGGAATAAAACTACAGGGAAGATGCTAATGGAGCTCTCTTTAGAATTCTTTATGCAACTGTCTGGTCAAGACATGTTGCTTATAATTGATGTGTCCATTACTTGAATTCTCTTGTAATTATAGTCAATAAGTCTTGTAAATGTGTTAAAGCTCACTAAAAGCATACAAATTCAAGAACAGAGTAAGGCTAATAATTTAAAATAATCAATGTAGGCATTTCAGCACTTAATTTCCCTTGTGTGTTGATAGCTGATCATTCTTAATCCATTAAGATTTATTTAGTCGTTTACAATGCAAAATAGGTTTGCACTGGTCACTTGTGCCATTTGAAAATGTCCACCAGGTTAAGTGCAGAATGTAGTCCATTAGTCTTCCTTGACTATATGTATTAATTGCATTTAAAATCAAGTTAATGTGGATGTGAAAGTGAGGTAACTATCAATATATGACAAAGCAACCCTACTTACATAAGTTACATCATTGATTGTAACATTTAGTAAAAGTTAGCACACTTTTTAACATCTTGTGCATGTCTTATCAATGAGTGTATTTTTATTCTGCTTTGCATTAGATGTGAATGTGCCGCAAAGGAACCTTTTTTTGGGTGACAACACATATCTACCATTTCATTTTGCAAATAATTTTTGTGGAGGAAGAGTTACAGAAGAGGTTTTAATCTATTCTCTTTCTCACTGCACCTTTAAAATGAATTGCTTTTCTGATAACTTTGCTTATGCACATGAAATAGTAATGCTGGTATTTTTATTAATAGTTAACTGGAAGAGGTTTTTCCTCCTCCAATTCCTGGTTTCTTCCCCTTCTTCATATTTTCTGATTTACTGAATGTTTTATGCAATGTTTCTTCCCATCTTCGGCACAATAAAAGCAGTTCTATAAAGAAATAAATGGGTTTTGGATGCCAAGATTGAGAGGCCAAGGAAGAGCCCCACAATTGTATGCTCCTGCAGGCGGAGCGGAAGGAGCAAACCAACAGCTGAAGCAGATGCTGGGTTCATCTGCGTTTAGTACAACAGCTTTACAGTGTGATTCAATATGTCTACTTATAAGTATGTCCCATTGAATTCAGTGGGGCATACTTTCAGGCAGGTGGTTATGGGATTTCAGCTTTGCGAAGCCACCATCCTACATACGTCTTCTCAGAGGTGAAGCCCATTGAGTTCAATGGGACTTATTCCTAGGTAAGCATGTGTAGGGTTGCAGGATGGCTTCTTTACATGCCATTATTTAAAGTGTTTCTCTCTCAAAATCCCCCCTCCCCCTCGCCAATAACTAGGGATTCCAAATTGTGGAAAATAAAGAGAGTTTCCTTTCCCTGATTCCAAAGCTTCTCACGTAGCAAAGGGGGAGGTTATGCAATGTAGTGGATAACAAGCAAGTCCATCACACTTTGACAAGTGAAAATGAGGAAGTGTCAAGAAAAACAACAGAAAGGTTAGAGGTAGAGGACTTTTCAACTTCCAATTTAGATGGGTCTTGCATGCCTAATTAGCAGCCTGAATTCTGAAAATATATATTCACCTATCTCTCTGCTTTCCTTGCTTATGATTTCAGTGGGAGTCACAAATGTTAGGGTTAATCATGTGCTTGGCAGAGATACTAATGTGCTCAAGACTCAGTGTTCCAATATTCATGTGCTTAAATGCTTAAATCACTGTGTGTGTTTTTGGTGGTTTATTTGGCATTCTGGTAGTTGTATGGGACTATTGGAGACCTGAGAAATCTCTTGTTATGAAGATCTCTTCTGAAGGATCACCAAACGAATTTCAAAATATTAATGCAATATTACTATTATTTTGTAATTTCCCAGAACATTTCAGTTTTACCATACAGTGGGGATGTCTTGAGGGGAAGAAAGACATTGCAGGGAAACTGGTAGCAAACATTGATTTAATAATCTGTGACACTGAATTGTAAGTGGCATTCAGAGTTAATGCTTATTTAAAAATCTAAGCAGGGTTTCGATGGAGACTTAACTAGTGCTGTATACTTAAGCACACTAAGAAACATTGAGAAATAAGGGAGGAAAATGCTTACATGGGCCCCACCTACCTTTCATTCTCTCTGTACTCCAGCCTGCATAGAACAGCCATTCAATTGAGACTTCAAATGTTCTTAAAACATTTCCTTTATCCCTTTATTTAGGGATCCTTCTTGCATTAATTTCAGTGGTGTGGGAGCAGCTTGAACATGGTGAGATTTCACTGGCCTATGAAAACATCTGTACTTACAAGCAGATGGGTAAAGCCAGTCTTGTGGATTTTTTCCCACCAGTAGTTGCCCAGATAGGACAATATCAGCTGGCTGATGGAAGTTTCAGTCCAGCAACATCGGAAGGACCATAGCTGCCCTACCCTGGCTGTACAGAGACAACTGTCTGACAACGATCAACGCAGAAAGGGATCTTGCTATGGGGAAATTGTTTCCATGTTGCTGACATGATGCAAAAAGGGATCCTTAATCTCTGGGTTGGCTAATCTATCTCTGCTGTTCAGTGGTGCTAGGACAGTGGTTCTGAGATGAGAGCTGTACGAAGTAATTTGTCTTCATCAAGATCTGGACTTCACTCTTCCATTTCCATCTCCCTTTTCATAAGCTTTAAGTAACACCATTGATTCTGAAGATAATTTACAGCTAAAGACCTTTGCAGAGTTATGATCGAATAGCAACAAAATGCAGTCTTCCTGGACTACAAAATTATGACAGCAGATGAAATTATTATTAAATATTGTTATTATTCAATTTGTAGCCCCATTTATATGCTATGAGCAACTGCACTTTGGGTGAAGCCATCAAGATTGTGAATATGTGCCCTAAATGGGAGTCGTCTCCTTTAAACTAAGGGCCACATCAGATACTGAAACTTTATTCATTCTATGGAAAAAAGTGAGAGGTCTTAAAACTATAGATAGTAAACGGCATAGTAGTCATGGAAAAGTCAAAACTGGGGAGATGTGTGCTTCACTATGTTTACTTTGGTTGTTTGTGCATTTAGTTTTTCAGTTGCTCAAACTTTTTAAAGGAAAGATAGAACTGAAGCCACTTTGTAAGAACTCTTCTCAAAGGTGGGTTATAAAATAAGTGTGATCCTTTAACGAAAATGTTATGTTTGTAATTCAGCTGGGATTTGAGTTTTACCAGTTATTAGCTGGAAATTCCATTAAGAGAAATGGTAACTCCCAATTTGTAGAACTTACTCAGCATCCATTTATTTGCTAATCGGTTATTTGCTGATCTAATGTGATGCCTGTTTACAGTGTAAATAAAATGAAAGTGTAAGGGAGAGGACAGGAGAATAATGAACTTGGGAAGAAGGAAGCATAGAACATTTTGGCTGCCATGGATTTGGCAAGGCTTTGTGGAGAAAGTTGATTTTGGTCAGGGACTTGAGATGGAGTTTTAGTCTTAATGTCATGAAAATGGGAGCAGGGAAGGAGGAAATGAGCACACTGTAGATGAACAGACAAACTTGAGGCAATGAACGAGGGCAGGCGGCCAAAAGGAGGGTGCTGTGAAAATGACCTATGAGATTGATGTAGAAAATGATAGTGATGCAGTGAGGATGCAGGAGAAGAAGGGTCATTATCGATCTGATTTTTTAAAAAAACAACAACCCAACTCTTCAGCCAGAAAAGACTCACAGAGTGGTTTACAGATTGATGAAAACAAGACAGTCCTTACCCCTGCAGCTTGCAGTATAAAAAGACATGACCCTAAAGAAAAATGGATTGAGATGGAGGGGGAAATAAGCAAACTCAGGTACCAGTTCTTAGTTACCAGTTCTTCTAAGAAGCAGCTGGGATGGAAACATCGAGGAGAAGAGGAGCTGAAAGGTACCAGTCTCTCTACTGCACGGGTGGGAATGTACGTACCTGTATCCCTCCTCTCTCCTTCTCTTCTGTTGCCCTGAGGCAACAGCTGATGGAGGGAGGAGCCTGGCTTCTCAAGAACTGGTGGCGGCTCAGCATCTCTTATTTTCTGCTAAAAACTGAAACAAAAGGCAACATTTTAGTGGAAGGACTTTGAATTAATTTAAGAGGTAGGAAGAATATTGGCATGGTGCACTGGAAAGATGAAATTGCACTAATTGCCAAGGCATAGTTGGGTGTTTTAGCTATAGATAATAGACAGGGTAAGGAATGGAAGACATAGAGTGGCAAAGCTCTATGGCGGGGATGGGCAAGCTTCAGCTCTCTGAGATCAACTTACATTTTTCTACTAGAAGGCTATGGATCAGGTCATTGCTGTGTTTAGATAGTTGGATGTCAAACTGATGATTTGTTGCAAATCATCAGAGATCAGCCTTCCCACCCCACCCATGGTCTATGTGACAATTTACACTCTTAAAATGGCCTTGTTTGACATTTTTCTTGTGAGTAGTTGGCCCTGTACCACAAACCCATGCTGGAACTCCTCTCTGTTTCCAAAGCATTTTTTCATGGTGGGCAATTGGGGTTGTGGAATTGATTGTTAAAACCATTGCTAATATTTATTTATGTATTGAATTTCTATCCCATCTGTCCTCTGGTGTACAACCTCTGGTGTACATCCCATCTCTCCATTTTATCCTCACAAAAACCTTGTGAGGTAGGGTAGGCTGAGAGATAGTGACTGGCCCAAGGTCACCCAGTGAGATTCATGGTTGAGTAGGGACTTGAACCCAGGTCTCCTAAGTAATAGTATGACACTAGCCACTAAACTACACTGGCCTGGTCCTCCTAGTTGCTAAAAAATGCATGGGACTTAACTATTAATAACCTATAATTCAACATCTTTCAAATTACGGAATGATAATCATAATCCAACATGTTGCTGTTGATGCTACAATCTTTGTTAATAATGAAAAATTAATGTAACATTGCAAGGAATGATTCTCACACTGTCAAAATTGGCCCCAAACTTGTAAGTGTTTCAGGGCATAAAGGTTGAATGGGCTCAATAGTATTGCTGGAATTTTGACACTTAAAGAAGAACAGTGTGTGGTTAGAGCCCATGGAGCACCAGTGATAACAGAATTGGCACAAATTTAACATGTTTCCATTGGGAAAAGAATCCAAATGAAAGTGGGACTGAAGCTGCAGGATATTTTAGCTTTTTGAAATAAAATGGACATATAAATACGAATAGACTGCTTTACCATAGCCAGTCTTAGTCTTGGCATTATATATTACCTAATCAGTCTTTAAACTGGTGAGTTAGATCGTCAACTTCAACACTTTGTATTTAATGTGGAGGTAGACTGACTTTACTCAAATTTATTTTATTTTCATAGGTCCCTTTATAGAATGCAGTGTTGATACGGAATGCTGCTAAATTAATGGTTAATTCAGTTTTATCAGGATAATTTAAATAAACTGGAATTTTCCAGTTTGATTGATAGAATGTGATCGCTGTTAGCTGCAGACTCAACCTGCTTTTGACATTTAAACATATAAAGCTGACTAGATATAACCATTCAGGTGCTAAATATATTTTACATCTACTTCTAACAGTAGAAATGGAAGTATTAAGAGATCTGGCTTCATTGTCATTGAACTGTGAAATATTCAACCTTGTCTGCCCGTGCTTAGTACTGTTGACTTTTTTATTTCTGTTGGAAGATTAAAATTAAATGCTTCATTTTTCGTCAGCTTTTGGGAATTAAATTGAAATTTAAGACTCTGAATTTTTTTTTTAACCAAGATCCTCAATTTAAACAAAGTCTTCTTTGCAGATATTCTGTGTTCAAGGGCACAGCAGAAAGGTTCATTGATCAAGTATGATGTACTGTAACATTTTTCTTATCCGAGCTCTTTTATGTATATTTATTAAAGATCCCATATTTCATATTATGCTTAACTATATTGGAGGAAGTTCTTCACAAAACATATCCCAAATATAATATGAAGTATCTGCAAGCATATTGCACTTACTTTTAACTGCAATTCTGGGATTTATGGATATAGAGAGATCTGCTGGTCTTATAAAAGTTGGAAAGGGTCATGACATACTTTAAAATGATATGTTGCCACTTAATATCCCAGTACTGACACCTGCCAGGTTTAATGACTGCATTTTTGTGATAATATAATTGCCTCAATCTGATCAGAAAGTCAACTTCAGTTGCAGTGTACTGTTTTACTTTTTTTTCTTGGCCTGATTGTGTTGCAAAAGAACAAGCGAGTTTTGCCTTCTTGTGGGGTGGGGGTGGGGAAATCCTATAATTCTTTGGTCTGTTCTAGGCAGTTAAAGTTTGTTCTTGAAATAAATAATAGCCAAAATGTCAATACTTCTGGTTTTCAGAATAATCATAAATTCCTGACCATAAAACAGTCATAAAGGTGTAATATTTTATTCACTGTATATTCATACACCGCATGTCATTGCAACAGAAAGGCAATGAATCATTCCTTCGGTATTGTCAAAAAGGAAGAAAAAAAAGCGTATGAGCAAGATAGGCCTAAAATATTGATACTAAGGTTTAAATTTACTCCTTATCAGAGAGCGTAGCATAGTCAAAATAGGTAATCTGCTCAAATATATTTATCTTACATATTGAACATTTTTTAAAAGGTACACCAGTTCTTACCAAATGAAGCTGGTGGACTTTTGTGGAAATTGTGCATGAGCAATCTTTCACTTAGCACCCTCTACATGAAGCACATCCACCCACAGGAAATTCCGTAGCTCAGGGGTAAAGCATCTGCCTTGGATGCAGAAAGTCCTAGGTTCAATCCCTGGTGTCTCCAAGTAGGACTGGGAGAGACCCGTGTCTGAAATCCTGGAGAGCTGCTGCAGTGACTGTAAAGCAGCATTTCCCAAGCTTGGGTCTCCAGCTGTTTTTGGACTACAACTCCCATCATCCCTAGTGAGCAAGACCAGTGGTCAGGGATGATGGGAATTAGAGTCTGGAGACCCAAGTTTGGGAAACGCTGTTGTAAACAATACAGAACTAGATGGACAAGACTCGGTGTAGGCAGCTTTCTGTGCTCCTCAGATCATGACCATGCCTGGAAACAACAAGCGCATCTGAGAAAAACTCCAGGTACACTGGGAAAGCAGGAATGGCTCTCACTCTTTTTGAAGTAATGGCCTTTAGCAACCCTTTACATTTTAAGTGTTAGTAGCTTTGAGAAGCACTGTGTTTGACCGTGGGATACAACATTCATGCAAAGTATGGAAGTTCCCAAACTCTCAGGTCACATAACCATTTTTAAAAGTTAACTTAAAATTTTTCTTTTTAGTATTTCAGAGATGGGGAACCTGTGACCCTCAAGATGTTATTGGACTTCAGCTCCCATCAGCTCCACCTAACATGACTAATGTTTAAGAATGATGGGAATTGTAGTCCAGCAATGTCTGAAGGGCCACAGGTTCCTCATCTCTGCTGTATCCAATGGTTTACCTTCTGTTTCAGGCTCCTTGATCCAGCAGAGACTTCCCCTTGAAGAATGAGAAGGAAAACCTTTTTTTTCCAATTCATCTTCCCCCATGCAGTTCCTTGCAACACTTTCCGCATTGTTCCACAGTGTCTGATTGACCTCTGAAGCTGTTTTGTGGGGCCACAGCGGTGCAGGGGGAATAAATAAAAATCACCCCTTTTTCTACAGATGGAAGCCTCCATTAAATCCAGGAGTGTTCCATCAGCAGAAGGACACCATTGGATACAAGCCATGGTAAATAATGCTGCGAAAGCTTCTCTAGATGGTGAAACTTGAGGTTAACATGATCTTCAGCAGTCCATTTTTCTAGCCAGTTCTAGGATGTAATGGATTATGATTTTGCTTTTGCAAGACCACTTTGAGTACAAGTGGAGGGGGAAGATTGCCTTAACAAATGGCCGTGAGACCTGGCACAGTTCATCAGAAACCACTGCAGTATGAGTTCCATTGATATTAACTAGAACAGGCTTCTGCTGGGTTGCAACCTGAGTTCTAGCCGCATTATAATGGGTGAAAACTATGGAAAAAGTTTAGTGGCCTCATTTTAAAGTTCCCCAAGTGTCTCATCTTCTAATTATCGATACTGTTTCTATAATAAGTGAGTGCTCATTAATGAAAACCCACTCTTGCTAAACTTTTGTGTTTGAACTTCGGGGAAGTATCTTTAATGAGAAATATGTGGCACGTACCCTAACGGTATCCCTGGAGTTATAAATGTATGCAATAGAAAAATTTCTTTTCAGGGCTAGGCAAGATTCTGAAACAGGTTAAATATTGGATATTAATTTCCACACCCACCCACTTAAAATAAAAAAATTAAAAAATAAAAGGCTATTTTCTTCACAAACTGTGCTTTCTTTATCCAAGGGTAATATAATATTCTAATTCAACTCCTATCTTTATGCTAAATTTTCCTTAGGATCAAAGCCGTTCAAATGCAAGATTTGCCACTTTGCAACAGCTCAACTAGGAGATGCCAGAAACCATGTCAAGAGGCACCTTGGGATGAGGGAATACAAGTGTCATGTCTGTGGGTGAGTAAATTGAAGCCGTTCCTCCCTTGGTTAACCAGAGAGGAGTGTAGGCTATGCATTGTTTCAGCATTCAAAATGGGGATGTGAGCAAGAGGGGCTAAAATTATGCATGCATATCCTCCTTCCCATTGTTATGGTAAATTCCTTAAATACAGTTATGACATTCTTTTCCTACTTCTAATCCAGTACTGCAGATGAGCAATTTTATGGGCTACAAGGTCAATTTGAACCTGTAATCTGTAAATTGACTAAATTATAGGATGTTCATTCACATTGCCAGGGAGAACTGTAAATTCCTTTTTAAAGGCATGAAAAATAATATAGACTTCAATTTAGTATGTGTTTTGTGTATATGTGCACCTACATGCATTTGTGCTATATATTGTTCTAGTTTGAGCTCAGTTAACAGATTATGGGCTCCCTTAGAGTTTTTGCACTGCAGGAGACACAGGAAAAGAAAACTTCCAAAGAATTGCGTATATTGCTGCACATGAGAGGAGAGTGTGTGTGTGTGTGTATATATATATATATAAAACCAGAGACATCTTGCATATGTTGTATTGCCTCAGAAAAACCTCTTCTTCCCTTTCCCCCTTGTAATGGCTATTCCGTCCAAAGGACCATTCGTAATGTTTAATTGTCCTTCAAATGTGTTGCATTTAATAGGGAGGCTCAGAGACTCTTTAATGCAAAACTAATTAATTTAGCAGAAATGTTTAAAAGGTTTTAAAATGCCATGGCATATATGGTACATCATAGGACATTCAGAGGTGGGTTTTAGTACCGCGCTTCTATTAAAAGTGTATTTTAATGTTATTATGCTAAAAGAATTAGCTAATATATGCTTCATATAAAAGCACTTTCCTCAAAACAAGTTAAGTTGCTGCAGAAGCCTGATGACTAGTACGCAAAATGGCAGAGGTTCAGATGGATCACACAGTGCGCGCCAGTACAGAGAGGTGGGTGGGTAGGAATATTTTTCAGCCAGGTTTTAATCCCGTCAACTCTTGCAATTAAACACGCCTTGCGAACAAAGTGAGGGAAATGTTCAAAAACAAATTAGAATGCAACTCACCGATTCACGTGCCTGCTATACAAATAAGTGCTGTTAGATCGGTAAGGGTGGTTTTATTTCCTGATGGGAGGAGTGGATCGCGAGCTGATGGCTGAATTGCTTTAAAACTCAGTGGAAGCAATTATGAAAGTTATCCACTGTAAAATAACGGAGGAGGATCTTCCAGGCCTTTGGCTGTGAATGCCACCAGTGTATGCTACATTTTGGCAGCCTCCTGTCTTATAAATAACAACAATTCTGTGCGGAAGACGCTCTTGACTTACCAATAACTTTGGCCTGAAAATGAATAAATATGGATTCTGAGAAAAAGAACTTGAAGTTGCCTATGAGTAGCCAACTATACATTGTCTATGGGTTGGTGGTGGTGGTTTGGCATTGACTGAGGCAGCCCTTGCAGTTAGTATTTTCTTACATATTTGTGAGTGGGGAGGGGGGAGAGAAGTTGCTGGTTCTGGTTGGTCATTCGAAAAAACAGAACACTTAAATCTGTCGTTTGTCAAAGTTCCTTTGAATGCCATAACCAGAGATTTCATCTCATTGTTCTTGTGTCATGTTCCATAATTAACTTGTGATACGGTCAAGTTACTTGTGCACGTGGCAGCTGATGGAAAGAGAAATTCACAAAAGTCTTCCTCATATAGGCCTTTTGTTCTGAACAGCTAAAATAATAAATTTTAATCTGATACAAATCAAAACTATTGGTACATAACCATGGCTGAATTGGTAAAGAAATGTCATCTGCCAAATTGTAATGAATTCAGAGGAGAATTCGAAGCAGGAAGGATGGTCAGTGCACTTTGAACTGTCAGCCAAATAATTAATATGCCAACCTTTTAGTGTGTGTGTAGCATAATACACTGTGCTATATTTCTGCCATGTTCACCAAAAAGATAGGGTATTTTGTAGATTAAAAATAAAGTGGCAACATAAAATTGCTGGGATTGGCTATCAGGTTAGAGCATTGGTACATTAACACCACTGACAATGTCAATTCATTATCATTGATGGCTAAATAATCTTCGAAATGCTCAGTGGACCTATTAGTTCCTGAATATAAGCAGCTAGTGCTGCATTTCTTCATTAGCTTTAATTGCTATAAATTTACCTTTTTAAAAAATCATGTTTTAAAAGGTGAAGTGATCTTTCAGGAACATTAACTTGGTAATTTTGTCACAAACAGAAGGTCCTGTAGTATGTTTTCTTTTCTGCAGTAGTTAAAAATTCTATCCCGTGACTTTTAGATTCCAAACAACAAGCTTTCTATTAGGTGGAATGTTAACTTGTTTCCCCAATTGCTCCACAACCTGTTTCTTTTTTAAACAAGGTGAAATGTCAGTGCAAGGCTGTGGATAATTGTGGATGTAAGATATCCCTTGATTGCCTTGAATTTTGTTATGAATTGGAAAGTGAAAACCCTTTGTAAAGTAATGCCAGTCTAAATGCTAAAAATGAACAGAAGATTTTATGTACTGTATCTTGTGTAGCACAGTCAACACAAAGGGGTGTGGGTGGAAAGACAGCAGTGTTTTTGCATGTTGCTTTTATTGTTTCAAATCGAAGTTTAATTTTTTCCAGCTGCACAGTAGAAATACTCTGCCATAGAAATTGGAAGCTACTAATCTTTCAGCATTTGAAATAAACCGTCTGCTACTCATTTCCTTATCGGCAGATGTGTGGTGATTGTTTTCCTTTGCATTATGTTCATGAATGGGAAATGCATCCCTTATTTGAGAAGGGATCTGTTTTCAGTGAGTATCCAACTGCTACCTATTTAAATTTAATTTTCAGAAGTCTGGCTATGAAGTTGTTCATGACACGAAAATTAAAAAATCTCACTGGTTTCCCAGCATTTACTTGTGTGTGTGAGTTTTTTTTTGTTTTTGTTTTTTAAAAAAGCTTGCATAGTGGAATGTACTGAAAAGGCTTATCATGCACTTTTGCGATTTTATGCCTCAGGTACATGAAAAATGAATTGTTCAGCACTTCAGATTTTAAACAGAATTTATGAGCAACTTATCATTTAAAAATACATCTACTTTCCCCTTGCCTTTCCTTTTGGATATAGAGCTTTAAAAACACACACCTTACGTTAGAGTTATTTACCTTCCTTTCTGTTTTTCTTAAGTTGCTATGTATAAATAAAATGACTGCAGCAGAAATCAGTAGAAGGATTTTACGTCTCCAGAAATGTTAATCATTTGAAGTCAACCTATCTGTCCTTTTTCTGCATTCTTTCAATTACTTTAAAATGTATCTATTAAAATATGACCACAGATCAAATTTTAAATCATTATTTGCAGTACACAGTTTCCCCTTCCTTAAAAAGGGGTGTATTTAGTTTACTTTTTTGTTTTGTTTTCTTCTCCAACACATCATTTAGAGAAGTATTTTGAAACTTCATTTGAAGTTTGACTATGGCAATATTGCCAGTGCCTTGATCAATATGTGTTCAATAGTTGTTATTTCAAAGAGGCATGAAAAGAAGTGTGAAGTAAATTGAAGGGGTATGTCATATGTTAGTATTTTTTAAAATCAATGATATGTTTCATGGATTCAAAAGCTTCTTGTTGACAGTCTACAAATATTTGAAACTGAAGTATTCATATTGCTCCTTTTCTATGGTTTGCTACCAGGGATCTATTTTGTCACATAAAAAAAATTATGTGTATATTGGGTTTTAAAAAATTAGTTCTAGATTATACGAACAGAGATGCTTATTTCAGCACAGCAATAACTTGCGCTTTCAAAGTGCTTCTGCTTAGTCTTCCCCTTAGAGAACAAAGAAGATTCATTCTTAAATGTATCATTACGAAGAGACGGAAATGTACTTTTGGTTTTTACATGCCTCTTAGTGCTGCTGCAAGTGAACTGTTTGTTCTGTGGCCAGATAAATCTTTAAATAGAAAGTTGAAACTTCAGTAAAACTATTTCTATGTGAGATTACCTATTTTTTGTGCATTAGAAGGGGATCTCTGTGTAGATGATTATAATGTCACTTTCTGACCTTTGCAGCTTGAATAATTGTAAATCATTGCTTCATAACGTGTCAGAGAATGTCTGTACTAGGCAATTAAATGGCAGAATATAATAGACCAAATTATTGCCTGTCATGTTTTCAACAACACAGTTAGTATTTGAGTTACACTTAATCATTACGTGCATTAGCAACTTCATTGGAATCCCGCTTCAGGCTGAGCATGAAATACATTACATTATTTAAACCTCTAATGGTAGAAGTCATTTATTTGTGTTGAAGTGTACAACATGCAGAGTTTCATAAAGCAAGGAACACTTGAGAGCTTAATTTATCCAAATCAAAGTCTAAAGGCAGATAAACACAAGTGGCAAAAATTAGTAATTTTTATAGGCTGGAAATATTTAAAAATACATGGTTGTGAGTAATTGTAGGCAGCAGGAATAAATTAAAATCACTATTTTTAGTTGTCTCTGAAAACTAAAGCTGTTGTGTGCTTAAATCATCACATACACCACGGTATTGCATTTTTTGACTGAACAATTAATTACAGCCATCATAACCACAGCTGTATCCAAATAAAACAATGCTTGCTTCTGCTGCTCAAATCAACAGCATTATCCGTACTGGAGAGGGAGCAATCGAAGATCCAACGAGGCTTCAACCTGTGGGTGTGTGGTGACAAAGGAAAACACTGTACCAATAATGATATATTTCAGTGTCAAGTCACACTTTGATTTTAAAAATCTTTTAGAAATGCTCGAAAAACTATGCGTACAAAGATAGCATGTGAGCTGTAGACTGATTTTATTCCTTCTATACTTAGAGGAGATTTAAAGCATGGGTTAGACTTGCCACATTTCAGTTGTATTCCTACCCTTCCGTTACATATCGCAATATGTTTTGCCCTTGCATACTTTTTTTCATGGGGTTGTTTCTTGCTGCAGTTTCTAGTCACTTAGCTTTATAGCCCACCTTATCCTCGAGGGCTCAGGGCAGCTGGTCATAAACTTTATTAAAAACTAGTTTTTAGTACCACAATTCAGCTGGAATACAGTTAGATAAAAATACAATAGCTCAAATATTGCAATGAAATTTTAATAACTGGTGAGGTTTTCGTCAACAAGAGGTTTTCCAAATGTTTTCTGGCGATCTGTTGATAGTGCTGCTGGATGTTGGACAAGGACATGTTGGTACTTGAGAGTTTTCTGAGGGCTGGGCTTAAATTAATCAGTGTTTTGCTTTAACATGTAAGGGGGGGGGGCTAAAAGGTGTCAGAAAGGTCTTGCTATCGAATAGCTAGCAGTATGCTTCACTAGTTAGTGTCCAGTATGGCAAATGAAGCAGAAAAGTCAAGGCCAACTTCCAGTTGTAATGCTGTATGAAAAACGTATTTTTATCCACCTGTACTTCAGTTGAGTTATGGCAGTGCTTTTGTTGGACTTGCTGAAGTGAAAAGATATGAAAAGTACATACTTAGCTGAATATATGTTTGTATTTGAGTTAGGGACACTACCAGTGATTTATACCCATACCTCTACTATATATAACCTAATGCAATGCACTTTCAAACTGCAATTATAAAGATACATGCAGCTATGTGATTGTGATATATTTGCCACGTAGAACAAGTACTGCTTCTTCTAGAGGTGTTTCATTTTATTATTATTTTTTCTGTGAATGGTTCTGGAAAAACAGGATACATTATTGGATCGCAGAAGCATTTGCTGCAGGACATGTCCTGTGTTTAATAAAACTGAAATGATTGTGAATGTTGCATCCCACTTGGTTGCCATTGCGCTGTAGAATTTATTATACTTAAGTGTGGTTATGTCCAATAGGATAGGATTTCTCATAGAGAAAAATGTATTGTCTATTCAACAGAATGAAATGCTGAGATGCATGTCTGAGTTGGTAATGATTCAGAGGCCTTTTTGCAGAATTGGCTGAATCTGGACTCCATTTTACATTGCAGTTCTTGTCTAGACATATTTCTTAAAAAAAAAATTACCAGATTTGATGACGAGACAGGGTTCTTGACAGGACTCTTGGCTAAAGAGTGTAAGACATTCTAGAAAATATTTTCCTTAAGGATCCTATTTAGAAGTTTATTTTCAAGGATCTAGATCTTAAATTTGTCATAATTGCCCCAAACAAAGGAGGCCAGAGACCACCACCAGTTGGCCTATCTTCTTTTAATAGATCATCCAATTAGTTAAACTTCATTCCCATTGGTGGTCTAAACCACTGAGCCTAGGGCTTGCCGGTTGGAAGGTCGGCGGTTCAAATCCCTGTGACAGGGTGAGCTCCTGTTGTTCGGTCCCAGCTCCTGCCAGCTTAACAGTTCGAAAGCACGTCAAAGTGCAAGTAGATAAGTACCGGTAGGTACCGCTCTGGCGGGAAGCTAAATGGCGTTTCCGTGCACTGCTCTGGTTTCACCAGAAGCGGCTTAATCATGCTGGCCACATGACCCGGAAAAACTGTCTGCGGACAAACGTCGGCTCCCTCAGACATTAAAGCGAGATGAGTGCCAGAACCCCAGAGTTGTACGCAACTGGGCTTAACTGTCAGGGGTCCTTTACCTTTACCTTTTTTACATTCCATTTAGTTTCAATGGGAGCTTACTTCGTCTAAGCCAATAGTTTTGTGCAATGCCTTTCTCCAGAGGAAATTAGTACTAGTCTTATTTTTCTTCAAAACATAGGTAAAATGTCTAGATTGACCATCCTGTGTACATTCAGCAATAAAATTGAAAGCTACCCATACCATCTAGTGTCTGTATAGTGAATTCTGTCTACTTTGATTTGGGCTTTGCAAACACTCTTTTTGCCAGGGAGTGGAGCAGAAAGAGTTTGGTGTATTCCAATCCCTCTTCAGACCATTTTGCACTTCCCGTCTAGGTTGTATGAACACCAACTCTTGCCTGACTTCGTTAGACTGGTGGCAACAGCAGGACGTTATAGCTGGCTGCCTCTCAAATAGTACTGTGACAACAAATGTAGGAAAATGTAGTTTTCTCAGAATGCCTAAGACCCTTTTACAGATGCCCAACGTGGAAGCTAGAAGTCCTTTGGGTCCTAGGACCAGAGCCAGCATTGCGTAGTGGAGGAAGGGAGACTTCCAATAAGACAGGTAAGTGGAATAGTGGCAGAGAGGAAGAAGTTTTTCTCCAGCTCACATTATAATTCAAGATGAAGAAGAGTTTATGGGGCCATAATATTCACCTTGGATTGAAGTCATCAAGTTTCATATACCAAACCAGGCGATTATGACTTTGGGTGATATCTATACCAAGCATAACTAGGCTGGTGGTGCCTTGAAAAATGAAGTTCCTGATGACCAAAAGGAATCAAAGATTATAAAGACAGAATGAAGAAGTGGGTCAAAACTAACCAAGTGAATTTCTTATGCATTTAGGTAGGGAAAATCAGATGCAGAACCAGAGGATGGATACACTTGGCTTCACAGCATTCATGTGAAAAGGATCTAGAGTTTTTAGTAGACCATAAGCTAAAACAATTCAGCATTGTGATGCAGCAGCAGCATTTGCTGCTGCTAAAAAGGCTAATGTAATTCTAGGTTTCATCAACAAAAGTATTGTGCTCAGATCATGAGAAGGAATGGCATCACTCCATTCTGCTTCGGTCAGATTTCATCTGGAGTCTTGTGTCCAGTTCTAAAGCCATTTAAGAAGGACATTGACAAACTGGAATGAGTCCATAGGAAAGGAAGAAAAAATGTTGGGGGCGGAGGGGGGGCTGGAGACCAAGAACTGTGAAGAAACTTGAAGGAGTTGGGTATGTTTACCCTGAAGAAGAAACAATTAAGAGATGATAATAATGAAGTTGGATTAGATGCCCTTTGTGGTCACTTCCGCTATGTGATTGAATGATTCTAACAAACTCTGTGTAACAGAATGGTTGACAACATGCCACCACTGCGCCTCTGCTCCATTGTCTGATAAAACCTGAGGAAATAAGCTAAGCATGCATAAACTACTGGAAAGACATATAAGAATATACACGAATGTCTCACTTTTCCTAAAGGAGTGATTGCTTGTGTGATTTCATTGCAGCTGCTAAACAAACACGTGCTAAGCTTTTAGCTTAGTGTCACATCATACACTTTGCATGCAGAAGGGCTCAGGATCAATTATTGGTCTGGATGGGGGGGGGGAACCCCATCTGAAGACCTGCTGCCAGTTAGTATGGACAATATAAAGCTAGATGGACCAAGGCAGTTTCCCAGGCTCTGCTGCTTGAATTATAGTATACAGTAGAAGAGAATAGTAAGGTTCCATAGTCCTCATCCTATAAACTTGAGAACTTGTTTCCAATCTTCATTGGCAGAGGAAGCAGCAGGATGCAGGGTTTAGTTCCTAACCATTTAGCCAATGCTCTCAAACACCACCTCCTGCCTCAGGGTTCTGGTCATGGTGGGTGGAAATAGACCCATACATGGAAGGCATAGACTAGAGCAAGAGAGTGAGATGCAGCAAGGCAGATGGGAACTAAGCAAGGAGTTGCTAAAGGAAGGAATTTTTCAGTTCCTGCCCAGGACAGTTCCCAGATGGATCCTGTTTCATACTTCTTGACTTTTTCTCGGGCTTACATAGCCTGCCCATCTGCCCAGACCCAATAACCCACAGGCATATGTATAGTGCTAACCGTCATTAGGAATCGGTGCGGCCTCCACCAGTTGTCTCTTGAGTTGTGCTCCACAAGTGAACAGATCAGCTCTGTTTAACTGGAGCAGGGATCTCATGCTAAAAGAGTATTAGCTGTCTTTTAATCTCAAGCCATACATCTTCTACAGAGTGGCGGCCTGGCAGACCACATGCCCATCACTGCCCCTGTGATGCACAAGAGATAGATGCCTGTCCATCCACCTCTGTCTTTCTTGCTTTGCCATTGTGCATCCTCCCCTCTCCGCCTGCTGTGGGATGCTATGCCCTGGCAAACAAAAAGAAAACTCTTTTGGCTAAATACTGTTAAGGTGACACAAAAGACATGTTCAGGCATTCACCTGC